>NC_091058.1:86042770-87507389 GCF_000393655.2 Nicotiana sylvestris
AATATCTCCTTCATGAATTTAACATAAGGTGGCATCTGTGAAAGCACCTCTATGAAATGTATATTTACATGCACCTGCCTGATTACTTATAGAAAGAGCTCGAATTGTTTGTCTACCTTTTCTTTTCTTTGTTTCTAGGGGAACGGTAGAGCTGGACTGTATTTTGCTCTCTTCAGTCTCATTATCTGTTGAATTATATTTATTTTCTTTTTTTGAGCTCTAATCTTCCCCTTCTTCTTTAAATATGTATCTACCATCACTTCTTAATCTTGAATGTTATTATTTTTTTGTTGGTCCACAATCTCCACATGTCTCTCAATAGGCTCATCCTTTTGCTTTGCTATGGGATCCTTCAACTCGTGCCCAGTCAAGATACTACATTGATTGTCTCTTTTAGATTTCTTTCTGTATCAACAGGGAGCGTTCTTGGGACCCTCTCAAACAATAAAGTAGCTAGTTTCGCAACCTGTCTTTTCAGGTTTCGAAAAGATGTGCCTAATTCTTTATTAGTTGCATCATGGGTGTCAAGCCTCTCATCTGTCTTGATAATGAAGGCCTTCATTAGATCTTCCATGCTAGACTGATTAGACTGTGGAGACTGATATTGCTGCCTCGACTGATTTTGAAAGCCTTGATCTCTTAGTCCCTAGGGTCTAGAGTTACTTTGTTGCCATGAGTTCAGGCTACATCTTGGTGAATTCCAAGAAAATCCTGGGTACCTCTGTCTTATAGGATTGAAATTATTACCATTCTCGTAGTTGCCTCTATCAAAGCTTCCAATAGCATTTACCATTTTATTTGCAGCTATGGCCGGATACTCATACGTTGGATGACCCATTCCACAGAAATCACAAACTAGTGATGATTGGCTTTGGAACTTAGCTAAGATCAACTTTCTTATCTCTTTGGTCAAGGCATCTAGTTGGGCTTGCATTGCGGTGTTAGAGTCTACTTGATAAACCCCAACTAATATTATTCTATCATTACTTTCAGTAGGCCATTGGTTACCATCTTCTGGGAGCTCATCAAGAATTGCCACAATCTCCTCATGAGTCTTTATCATTAAAGGACCTCTGACTGTAGTGTTCAGAGTTCGTTGTGAGGGAGATGTCAGTCCATCGCAAAAGTCCTGGAGTTGTATATGCAATTCAATCCCATTATGCTGACATTTCCTCACTATCTCCTTTAATCTTTCCTAAGCCTCAAAAATTGTTTCGGGTTCATCTAGCAGAAGTTGTGAATTTCCCTTCTAAACTTCACCATTTTTGTAGATGAGAAGTATTTGTCAAGAATCTTTCTAGTCATATCTTCCCATGTACTGATCGACTCCGTTAGTAAGCTATGAATCCAGTGCTTCACGTCATCCTTCAGTAAAAAAGGGAATGCCCTTAAATATACTGCATCTTTTGGCACTTCGTTGTATTGGAAGGTGTTCATGATCTTCTCAAAATCTATCAAGTGAGTGTTAAGATATTCATTCACCTTTACTCTGAAGACACAGTTGTTCTGGATAGTTTGAAGCAAGCGTTGCTTCAACTCGAAATTATTCACTGCTTCTGGTGGAGGTCTGACACTGGATAGTCCCTAATTATAGACTGGTCTGGCATAATCACCCAATGTTCTACCAGGTCTGGGTACCGCATTCTCGAGCAGATCTTCAATCAAAGGTCGATTCAAATTGAATCTTCGACCCTCATCATTGTTGATGGTCTCGTTAGCAGCTCTATGGGCTTCCTCAGCTACTATCCTTGCAGCTTCTTTTCTGTGTTGTGTTGCTTCTCTTACATCTAAATTTAACACATCTTCATCGTTATTAGCCATGTGTTCTTGGGTTGAAAGTTCCCCCAAGAAATTTTCGGTGAGTTTTTTCTCTTTCTCAACTGTCGCATGCTCTTTTCCACCTCTGGACTGTATAGAATCATTTCCTTTGAAGAAGATCAAGTCATATACCAGAGAAGCCAATCATTTGCCTACACATGGAAGAAGAAACCCGTGAAGAATAAAATAAAATAAGTTCCTGAATTAGCAGTCAAAACTAGTTTGAACGCTATTGACTGCCAATCTCCGGCAATGGCATCAAAATTTGACGAGCAAAGAACACAACACAAAATTGATGCTCGCTAATCAAAAATAGTTTAGTATAATACCGTCTCCATATGGATTCGATTTAAACAACGTTCAAGTGATTCCTGGTTTAATTTTTATTCAGGAGGATCAACACTTGAATTAAATGATTATGATCTAAGTTTAACTAGTAAATAACACAATTGATAATTGACAGCATGGAATTGGAAATTTGCAGAGTGGTTTCCTATCAATGTGAGGGATAATGGTTTGACAAGATAGGTCCAAGATAGATATTTTGGATTTAACTCTAGTTTAATTTATCTAATATTCTAATGATTCTCACGAATTCGCTCGATGATTAGTTCAAACATATAGTCAAGATTCCTCTCTCGATTAAATCTTCACTCTACGAGGTGAACTAATATAAACACTGTGAAATATGCAAGCATGCGTTAATGGATTAGCCCTTAGGAAAACGTCTCTCGAATATTCTCCTAACTTGATTCAATCAACAATTCAACAAGCTCTTTCGATGCCGACTTACTTTCTTATGCTTTTAATCAAACTTCAAAGCTTCAACTTGTTCAAATTGGCTCCAAACTATATTAATAGCTCGGAATCACTTCTTGCAAGGCATAAAATATTTAATCTCAAACACAAGTAAAATGCAGTAATTGGAGTGCAAACTATGACTAAAACATGGGATTCTAGCCTACCATCAATAACAAAGAACTAGAACCCAGCATTGATTACATCGTAAGTCCTTAGTATTGTTGTGTCTTTGTTTATGTTATTCACTTGTAACTCCTACTCAACTTATTTAGAAGCATCTCGTAGAACACTTTGTAAACCATAAACCTTGTGTTTGTGTTAACTAGAGTTAGTCAAATGGTTAGATTTGTAATAGAGTTATTACAAAGAGGCTTGCAATATGGTTATTGTAAGTATTAAGAGTTTAATTCCTAGGTTACAATAGGTTGTAATCTAAAGTTGATCAGTTAGTGAAGTTAAAATCCTATGAGTGTAGGTCGTGGTTTTTAATCTCGTGAGTTAAGAGTTTTCCATGTAAATATCGCTATGTTATTTACTTATTGATGTGTTCTTTGGGAACTGATAGAAAACCAGTTTCTCTATACAGTTTGGTGGACTCTTAATTTACATCAAAGCTCAATTAAACCAAAAAAAGCTCAAACCTAAAATCATAAAGGTATGTATATGACAATATTAGTGCCAGTGATTTAATTTGCCTAAAGTAGGTAATACAACTAGTACCATGTTGAAGCAGAATTTGGGCCTTCAAAAGACTAATCTTAGTTGCCTAATCGAATCACGAAGGTCAAGAATCATGAGCTAGACCCAATGGGACTCAACCTTTTGGGTTGGACATGACTGCACAGCCTAACAAAATGGATCGAAGTCCAAAGTGCACCTCTAATGCATGGGGAAAATGAGAATTAAAACAGTATGTGAGAAGAACTATTTACCACTTTTGACCAAATTAAGTCAAGGTTTTGTAGCCTAAAGTATAAGTCAAGAATTATTTACCCTCCAAACAAAGGGTAAAATTAATAATATTACGTAGAAGAAGTGACAAAATATTTCTTGAGTTGTATAAAATATATAAATGGATGATTAGTTTTGGGTTATTTCTTATAATGATTTTTCAAGTAATTATTAATTCATCGGTTATCTCATGTTATATTTACAGCTTCATATTAACAATACATTGTGGTAATAGCCTGAAAAACTTATTTAATTCTATCTGAACAGATTTAGGTTCGAATGGAGAATTCAAATCTTCTATTAATATAGAAAAGGAGAGGCAAATTCATAATAATGTGCCAAGTGTCAAAACAAAAAATTGGCACGTGTCAATCTTTAAGACAAAACTACAATAAAAATTATTTTGATGCTTTTAAAGAAATAATTTGGCCAGTTATTCACAACATGAGTACCACGTTTGGGCATATCTATTCACACCATGAATCTCACATTTTTTTGGATTCCAACGTTTCTTCATCCACGATCATCTATTCAAAAAATTGGACTGTTCTTTACAATAATTTTACATAAAAATAGGAAGAAATGGGAAAACAATACTCCATGATCCTCTTCCTAAACATGGACATCAAAACCTAACTCCATAACTTATAAACGGTCTCATACGCTAATAATGTTTCAAATGTCTGCTCCTTCTTTTATTTTCTTTTCTATTCCCTTTTTTTCTATGCTCAAAATACAGAAGTTTGCAAATATGGCTACAACACTTCATGAAATCAGTCAAATTTCAAGTAACTCGATGCAATTGAATCTCAAAGTTAGAGTCATTCGAATGTGAAAAATGTCGGATCGTTTCAATCCTGAAAAATCATATTTGATTGAGTTGATTTTACAAAATGCAAAGGTAACATATTCAACTTTATATAGTTCTAAAGTTTCTATTCTTTTCTGGTTTTATGGATAATTTTTTCACAATAAAATGTACTAATTTTGAAAATTATATGTAGTACCAGTACTCTATTTCTGTTTCTGAAAGTAGCTTGTTATTAATTTCTTTACGACGAACTTACGACAATTTTGCTTATTTAACTTCACTTAGTTTTAAATATTCTATTATACTTCCAGAACAACGTCACATTCAAATGAGTTGTGTACAATCACATAGGTGTGTATCTCAGTACTATTACTATGTTTCTTGTTTTAAAAATGGGTTCGATGCCTACATATCTTTGGAGCCTCGCTTTCCCCTTAAGGTTGATTATTAACACAACACAACATTTAGCTTTGAGCACTAACTTTTCGTCAACATCCTGATATTGACTCTACAAATATAAGTTTTGTCATGTAAAGTATAGTAGAAAGATCAGCATTATCTATGGTTAAACTTTTTTTTTCAATCCGCTAGGCAAACGCCTAGGGCTATTTTTATTTATAACCATATAAAATACGAAATATAATGTCATGATATCCTATGAACGGAAAGAAAGAAATAAAGTTTGAACTTAACAAGTATCCTATTATCAAAATTGAGTTTTGCCCTCAACATTGACGTCACATTAATGCTATTAAGCTATTCAGCATCCACGACTGTGCATGTGAAAGGCACAACACAACGTTCCTTCTTTAAAGCATTCTGTACTTTGATTCCATATCGAGTTCCCTCCATTCTCCATAGTAGACTCACATGCTCTCCTCGAGGTACGTTTATCAACTTGTCTTGGCGTGCAAATCCATTCGCAACTGTCGTTCCTCCATGTTCGATCACGTTTCAGCTGCCATTATCCGTTCGTCCATGCTGGTTGCACTGCACGACATCTGCTCGTTGCCCACATCTGCTGTAGCACGACATCAAAGACGCCTAGTTCAGGACTTCTTTGAAGTAAGTGAGCTACAACATGTGTTGTCTACCATGCCTTCCATATTAATATTATTATAAATCAGAAAAAGCCACAAAGCACATTTCGAAGTAGCTGCCTTCTTTTCGTGCTTAACACTTCCAGCTGCTGTGTTTCCTTTCCTTTGCGCGTGCATTACTTCTGTTAATGTCGATAGCATTATGCACCTATTCCCATTCTTGTTGTTGTTGTTCCTGCTGTAATTTCCACTCCCAAAATCTCAAAATCAGCACACTATTTGAAGATCGAAAGTTATCCCCATGCTGCGTTAATTTTGTTGCAATCAGTTTTCCCGTTTCTGGTTTCCTGTTTTCCCTTGTTGCGTTCAATTTTCTTCATTGACATGAAGACAGCTTTGTGGAAGCACGTGAGCTCCACCTACAGTATCATCATAAAGAAATATTATTAAATATATCCCATGTTGCCTTCATCCTAGAGTATTGCATGCTTTTATGTATCCTAGATAACTTTCCATGTGCATTCCACTTTTCCATTTAATTCCTTTGCTCACCAGCATGAGTTGTCTGCCATGCCTTCCACATTAAACCTTGTGTGCACATTAAAATATTATTCAAACCGAAAGAGGATTGAAGCATGCGTTAATAACACATGCTAGTTGTGTTTCCAATGCCATTTGCTTCTTGTTTTGTTTGAAATGATGAGTAATCAATTTTATATTCCCAGATTCTGTTTGTAACTGAACCATGCGTGTGATATTCAAAACTTTTGCATCATGCTGGTTGTATATCCAATGAACTAAAAGCATGCTTTCACCCCATGCTGGTTGGGTTGTATGTCGAAAGTTGCATCATGGAGTGCCATAAGCATCGTAGTGGCACCTGCATTAGAGAAAAGAAAGTTAGAAAAAACCAACCCTTATATCCTTCTCCCTTAGGATTTGAAAATATTGGTCGATTAAGTTATGCCTCCTGCTCTTCCTTATCTCTTTGTTTCCTATCTCCTGTTCATCCTCACCCTTAGATTTGGACATTGCAGTTTATCTTCATTAACCAACCTCCTTCCCTGTGCATCTAGATGCCAGAATTGTTGGCAATCTATTTCTCCATTATCTAACGCATAATTAGCCAAGTGATCTGCCAGCTTGTTGGCTTCCCTATGAATATGAGTAACTGTGTAATTTCCCCCATTCATTAGTTGCATCATTTCCTCTACCTCCTCAGATATGATCCATGGTGGTTTCCAGATCCCATCCATTATCTTTTTTAATAACATTGAGTCAGTTTGAAGCCATACATGAGAGTATTGTTGAAATTTGCAGAACCTTAGTGCTTCTACCATGGCCTTCGCTTCAGCTACTGTGTTTGTTGTCTCCTCAATCTCTTTCCCTACTGACTTGACTATGTCACCTTTTTCATTTCTTATACAAAAACCTATTGAGCTCCTGCCTGGATTTCCCCTTGATGCACCATCCGTATTAACTTTTAGCCATCCTACACTTGGAAATTCCCACATGACTTTTGTAACCTTAAGTTTAGGAGTGAAATTTTCCATCATAGCTAATAGATCTTGCCATTTGTGAGGTACCATATCCATCCCAGGCTTTCTCACTTTCACCACTGCCTGTAGATTTGATGAAACTTGATAAATCACACTGCTAGTTGTCACCGCCTCCCCATACTTCATACTATTTCTACTTTTCCAAAGTTTCCATACTACGCATGAGAGGAGTGCTTGCATTACTGGTTTTAACCTTAAGCATACATTTGCAATCCAACATTTTGTGATTGCTTGGTGCCATGTAAGTCCCTCCACATCTATTCCTGCCCTCGATAGAAAATACTTCCAAGTTGTCTTTGTAGTTTCTGATCTAAAAATTCAATCAGATCTCTGCATTCCAACATTTTTCTCCAGATGTGAGACCCCCTTTTCCACGGAACAATAACAGAGTTTAATTTTTTACAGTATTTCTAACATACAAAAGAGCTCCATAGGCTTGGTTTTGTTCTGAAATTCCACCATAACTTGCTGAATAATGCCTTTGCTACATCATGTAGTGACCTGAAACCTATTCCTCCTTCCTCAACTGGCATGCATAAAGTATTCCATGAAGCCCAATGCCTACTAGTTCCTCCTACAGTGCTGCTCAAGAAAAACAGAGCAAACAATTTGTGCAACCTATTTATCACATACTTTGGAGGGTTTACAGCTGATAGTAGATGCATAGGCATGCTTTGCAATACATGGGATATGAGAACTGCCCTGCCCCCTACTGATAATAACTTGCCCTGCCATGATTGCAGTTTGTCCATTACCTTTGTAATTAGGGGCTGATAGAATTCCAGCTTTCTTCTTGCATAAAATATCGGGCAACCTAGATATATGATAGGGAAATCATTCGTATGAATGCCTGTGATCCTTTCCACCTTGATGACCACTTCCATGTCTGCTAAATGATGCAGGTACACAGCTGATTTGTTCTTGTTAACAAGCTACTCAGATGCATCTTCATATGCCTTCAGCACTTGCATAATCAACATCAGAGATGTTTCATCTGAGGATGAGAAAATAATCATGTCATCTGCATACGCCAAATGATTGATCTTTGGACTCCACTTTGGCATCCCAAATCCACAAAAATACAGGTTAGTATGCAGTGCATTGAGACCCCTAGATAATGCTTCTGCTGCTAATATAAACAAAGTTGGAGATATAGGATCACCTTGTTTTATTCCCCTTGAGGACTTAAAGAAACCATAAGCTTGACCATTTATTAGAATAGAATACCAGTTGTTTGAAACTAAACCAAAAACAATCCCTATCAACCTTTCTGTGAATCCCATCTTTCTCAGTACTTTGGTTAGGAATAGCCAAGATATTCTATCATAAGCTTTGGTCATATCTAGCTTCAGGATGACATTAGGTCCAGCCTTAGTTCTAAGCCTAATGTCAGTAACTATCTCCTGAGTTAGAAGGAT
Organism: Nicotiana sylvestris; assembly: GCF_000393655.2. Lineage (NCBI taxonomy): Eukaryota > Viridiplantae > Streptophyta > Magnoliopsida > Solanales > Solanaceae > Nicotiana > Nicotiana sylvestris. The sequence continues at coordinate 86,051,169 of NC_091058.1, forward strand.
GTTTTCTACTAAATTCCTTCCCTTAACAAAACCCGCATGTTCCTCCGATATCAGACTTGGGAGAAATTTTACTAGCCTTTCATGTACCACCCTTGATATAACCTTGTTAGAAAAATTACTGAGGCTTATTGGTCTTAAATCAGAAAAGGTGGTAACTTCTTTTTCTTTGGTATCAGAACTAGGTTTGTGTGTGTTACACACTTTGGTAGCTCATGACCATTGAAAAGAGCCCTCACCATGTCGTACAGGTCATCCCCTATTAAGTCCCAACAAGAATGATAAAATTTTCCTGTCATACCATCTGGCCCTCCTGCACTATCACCATTAAGTCCAAGTACTGCCATTTGAACCTCCTCTTTTGTTGGTTGCTTAATCAAATCTACATTGTGATCAGTGTTAATCAGATTAGGAACATGCTCTACGATATCAAATGATGAAGGATTAGATGTTTATGTGAATTGTTCCTCGTAGAATTTGATAGCCTCTTCTGCAATTTCTTGTTCTTCTTCAATCCAGGTTCCTCCACTGTTTTGAATTCTTGTAAGCTGAAGTCTCTTCCTCCTACCTCTCACTTGTGCATGGAAGAACTTTGTGTTCCTATCCCCTTCCTTGAACCAAGTCATGCCTGCCTTTTGTTGCCAATATTTCTCCTCTAGTGCAAGATATTTAATCAATTCTGCCTGAACCTTTTGGAGTCTTTCCCTGTTCATCCCTGTAGGATTTGCTTCAAATTCTGCTTCATGAACCATCACTACCTCCTCCATACTTGCTATATTTTGGAAAATATCTCCAAATGTAGCCTTACTCCACAATGAAAGGTCTTTCTTTAATTTTTTTAATTTGTGATTAAAAAGAATATAAGGATTTGCACTGAAATCAGCAAACCAGTTCTCTTTCACCACATCTTTAAAAGTTGCATGTTCCACCCAAAAATTCAATAACTTAAAAGGTTTTTTTATAGGTGGAGTCTCAATATCACACTTCAAATCCATCGGACTATGATCAGAACCAGTCTTTGACAAATGCTGCACCTCTATTCCTGGAAATGTTTGTTGGAACTCAACCTTTGCCAAAAATCTATCTAATCTTTTGAATATACAGTCTTCCTCTGCTCTCCCATTCCACCATGTAAATATGCTGCCTTTAAATCCAAGGTCGAAAAGATTGCAAGTGTTAATGCAGTGTCGAAAATCATCTATTTCATTCAATGACACAGGTAACCCACCAAACTTCTCTTCTTCTTCCCATATTACATTGAAATCACCTCCTACAAGCCATGGTGCATCCATATCCCTTGCCATTGCATATAATGAATCCCATAATTCTATCCTCTCAATTGCATCACATTTTGCGTATATCAATGTTAGGACAAACTCCACATGCGATTCAGTATGAAACAATCTTAGTGTTAATTGTTGCACCATATTGTACATAACAGTTACCTCAAATACCTCATCTATAAAATCCCAGATCTTATTGGAAACATTTGAAATTGCCTGTGCAAGTCCTATCTTGTTTCTGTACCTTTCCAGTTTTTTTGCTTGTTGTTTTGGCTCCATTAATCCTACAAAATCATAGTGCTTTTGCCTATGCATTTTTGTCAACCTTTCAAAGGCCTGTTGTGTGTTGACTGACCTTATATTCCAAATGAGAGCATTCATCACTGATTGTTGGATTTAGTTATCGTTCTCCTTGTGTGCACCCCAGCTTTTGGTGCTGCAAAATTATCTTTTTGTTGCTTCTTCTTTCCTTTTGCTGCTGATTTTGCCTTTTCCACTTGCGTAGGTGATAAGTCACCTTTCCTTGCAGCATTTATAAGGTGTTGGGTAGTTGATTCTTGATCCATGTCGTATCCTGATTTACCAGGTTCTTCTCCTTCTTCATTGTCTTCCTTCCCTCCTGATATAGCTCCAAATGAATTCTTTTTAGGGACCAATGCTTTCTTTTTGCCTCTTTTAAACAGCTGCAACTGGTTTTTCTCCAATGTAATAATACTATTTACTATTTCTGTTTTTTGTTTTGGTTGTTTCTCCTTCTTTGTTGTGTTGTGTCCTTGTTGGTCTTCTTGTGATTTCTGAAGTTGATCATCTTCTGTTCCTCCAACATCATTTACCTCTGGGCCTCTTCCTTCATAGTTACTAATTTCTGTGACTTCTGCTGTCTGCAAATTATTGATGTGCTCAACATTTTCTGATCCTTCCTTTATTAAATAATTACCAGTTGTATTGGTGTCATTGGCATGGATCTCTCCATTTACAGTTTGCTCATCTTCTTCTTTGTCATTCTCATTTGGTTCCTCATCAGCTTGTGCTCCTAGTGGTACTTCGTTCTCCTCTGAATCGTATTCCCTTTGTGCCTCCCATAGCCTGCCTCGACATTCTTGCACTCTTTCTTTAAATGTAGACGATTTTGACCCTTCTGCTTGAGACTTCGGATTTTTATTAAGTACCTTGTTCACTAATGTAACTTGTGATGGGATTTCCTTGCATGGTTTATTGATCTTAACTATTCCTTCTCCTGTTTTATCCTTGAAGCTTCTTTCTACCCATTGTGCGGTATCGTTTTTTTCTTTTGATGCCTCCTTTCCATTGACTAGACCATTAGTCGAACTAATCCCCGATGAGTTAAGATGAAAAGCTTGTGCTGCTGGATTTAACTTTCCCTCATTATTGACCATATTTTTTGGTTTTTGGTTTGTAGATGCTTGGTTATGAAGTGCTGAACTGTTTGTTGCTACATTAGCTGCCACCATTGCCAATTGATTAACAGGTTCTTCCTCTTCATCCATCCCTTGTAATATTGCAAACTTGTTAGCTACTTGAACATGATCGTTATCTTCATTGCCTACTGCCACCAAATCCTTACCACTGTTGCTATGTGCTTCTACTTGTCTCTCTACAGTGCTTGTACCCTCCTTGTTCTTATTGTTTTCCAACTGCTTAGCTGGTGCCATCTCCAATCCATTATTAGTGAGACTAGTATTTGGATTTACTACATTTCTAACTCTGTTGTCCTTCATTTTCTTCCATTACTCTTTTGCTGTAACATTCACATTACCCACGACCTTTCCACTAGATAACATCATTATAGGGTTTGAGTTCCCTTTGTCCTGTTTCTTAGCTGTATCTGCTTGGTTATCATTCTCCTTCTCCACATATAGTTCAGGGTGTATCCTCGAGCATTCAAATTGATCATGCCCTTGCAGTTTACAATGTCTGCAATATTTAGGCAGCATGTCATATTGAATTCTCACCCATTCAGTTCTTGTTGTTTCTTTAGCTTCATTGACTATGTCCATCCTCACTTTTTTAGGCAGATCTGCAAGTAAGTCAACTAGTACCTTCACCCTAGCACAACTAGGTCTAGTTTTATTAATTGTTGCCATGTCTAGATGCATAGGTTTACCTACTGCTGAAGCTAGAGAAAATAGACATTCCTTCACAAAAAGGTTGGCAATAGACCTGGGAATGAAATCCAAGCCATTGCCTTGGGTGTTTCTTCATCTGCTCTAAACTTTGAGTCGTAAATCAATAGCCTAAGCTGATATTGATAGCCATCCATATCCTTTATGTAATGAGTTTTTGATGAGAAATGTAAATAGTCCTGCCTTAACGTCATTCTAATTAAAATGTGCCTATCCCTTAGAAATCCAATGTTACACTCACCTTTAATTCCGCATTGAATTGGTATTAACTTACGCAGTTGTTGAATTTCTGGGCTTCCATAAGAACATTTACCAACTATTGCATATTGTAATCCTTCGATGATATCCATCCTTTCTACTTCTGCTTCTGTGAACTGAATAACATGTTCTCCATTCAATATTGTAGGTGGACGAATAGGAATTGGCTCAACTTCTTGTTGCTCCTGTATTGCCGCATTTAAAGTGCAAGGTTTCAGTAGTTTGGAGTAATCCATCGGCTGTTTGTTGGTATTTGTGTTCCCTGATGTTTGTGCAATGTTTGGAGAAGGTTGTTTAGGCAGCGCAGCCTCCAAATGTGGCTGGCCACCTGCCTGTGTGTCCATTACAGTTGAAATTGTTTAGCAGATTACTTACATGACACAGGTGCAACAGCTTTGCAAGAAAACAATGCTACTGTAATTCGAATTAGCTTCAAGTTATTTACTTCTTATGGCTGTGAATCCAATTTCACAATCCAAATTGTAAAAGAGAAGAGAACAGTAAATTGTAATTCGAATTAGCTTCAAGTTATTTACTGCTTATGCTACAGTAAATTCGATTTAAAATGAAGCTTAGAATTCAAACCAATCTTAGAAGAGAAGAGAACACTTTCACGTTATCAAAACAAGCTTTTGTGCTGAAAAGTAGCGCTGGAATTAGCTGAATCGCTGAAATTGAATGAAGAAAACTGCCTGCTACAGTAACTCGTGAAAATGAAATTAAGATCTACAAAAATTGACTATAGATCTGAAGTTGAAACCAATTGGGTATTATTCGTAAGGAGATTATGTATCTTTTGACACCAAGTTTGGTTAATTCCACCACCGGCTGCCGGAGTTATGACCGGAAAATAATGACGAAATTACTATTCCTTTTCTTCCTAGAGAGAAGATTTAATTACTAATTGTTTTGCATTCATTTGGGTAACTATGGTTAAACTTTTGGATTTTACTTTTGGTTAAAATAATTTGGTCATTTGTAAAGAAACGATTATGCAACTTGGATCATATAAAACGATTATGGTTAGGACGAACATAACGAAACTTGGCTCATATATGAAAGGATTATGTGTAGTATAGATATTTCTCTTTTTATTTCTTAAGTTGCCTTCACAATTGTGCACTAATTACTACATATATGCAATTTATTTGCAATATGATACATCCTGATAATTAATCTATTTTTTTAGGGTGATTGTATCCATGCCTCGATTGGGAAGTATGTAATTAAGTTTTTTAGGACCAAAATACAGGAACTTGACTTATATCGCATAAACTACTTTGTTGTCGGACCAAATAACTTGAGTTTAAATACTACAACACACAATCTGAGGCTGACATTTAAACAAAGGACAACGGTTAAGGAAATAGTTGATTCTCCATTTCATATGAATATCTTTAACTTTCTATGACGACCCGGCCAGTTGTCTCATGAGTTACCGCTCTGTTTCTGTCACGACCCGGATTTTTCACCTTCGGGAGTCGTGATGGTGCCTACTAATTAGAGCTAGTCAAGCCAACTCTTAACTACTTTTATCTTTTATAAATTATTTCTTTTATCAAATATTAGTAATAGCATAAAAAGGCTGAATTAAATAAATATGCGGAAGACTTAATTTAAAGTGACTGAATATAAATGCTGAATCTAACATAAATCTCTACCCAAGAACTGGTGTCACATTACTCACGAACTTCTAAGAATACTGAATACAATCGTCTGAAAGAAAATAATAAACTGTTTGTCTCGAATACAATGAGATAATAGACTAAAATAATAGATAGATGAGACGCCGGGCCTGCGGAGCCCTGCAAGGCTACCTTGGTGTCTCACAAGTCTGACTGCTCACACCCGCACTACTGCTGCTGCTATCCGAAACCTGTATCTGTGCAAAAGAGCACAGAGTGTAGTATCAGCACAACCGACCCCATGTGCTGGTAAGTGCCTAGCCTAACCTCGACGAAGTAGTGACGAGGCTAGGACCAGACAATCAAATAAACATGTACAGTTCAAGTATATATATATATATATATATATATATATATACAACAAAGGAAGTATTGGAAGCAACCAATTAATGTGGGAGGGGAAACATGTTGTGGGGAGGTAACAGTTTCAAATAGAAATATTCAATAAAAGAAGGAGACAACAAAGTCATAATATCAACAAGTATCAAAAGGAATCAACAATTTGTGCATCACCCTTCGTGCTTTTACTCTCTTCCTCACCCAAGCAATATATAAAATAAAATTGTACACGGTATCACCCTTCGTGCTTTTACTCTCTTTCCTCACAATATAATCAATAGATATCAGTACGGAATGGCACATCGTACGGCACGACATCACCCTTCGTGCTTTACACTCTTTCCTCACCATATCAAACAATACACGGCATCACCCTTCGTGCTTTATCACTCTTCCTCACCCAAACAACAATCACAGATAAGGGGCAAGGAAGTAAACTGGATAATAATCGGGATTCCAATAAGGGCACAACAATTAACAATAAAATTCCCGGCAAGGAATATATCAATAATTCCACAATTATCTCGGCAAGGGAATAATTCAATAATTCTTTCTCTTTCTTTCATTTCTTATTTAGTAATTCATTTTATAACTTGAGCCAACGCTCCTCAAATATAAAATATCACCATTTCTTTCACATGCACTTCACAACATATAGAAGTCATCATTTAATCATGGAAGATATAACCAAATTCGAACATTCGCGATATAAGGACTTACGGTCATGCTAGACACCAACGTAAAGATACTCGCCATCATGCCTATACGTCGTACTCGACAAATAGCAAGTAGAAATTAAGACCCAGGTCCTATTCCCTCAAGCTAAGGTTAGACCAAACACTTACCTCGCTTTGCAACCAATTTAAAATTCCAACAAGCCTTTGCCTCGCGAATTCGTGCCCGAAATTCTCAAATCTAGTCATAAACAATCGATTAAGTCAATAAAAATTATAGGAATTAATTCCATATGAAATTCTACATTTTCCATTTAAAATCCGAAATTGCACTAAAAATTTGTCTGTGGGGCCCGCATCTCGGAACCCAACAAAAATTACGGAATATGAAACCTCATCCAACCACGAGTCCAACCATACCAATTTTACCAAAATCCAACATCAACTCGACCCTCAAATCTTCAAATTAAACCAAGAGGGTTTTCAAGATTTTCCCAACTAAAATCACCAATTAAATGCCAAAACTAGTAATAGATTCGAATAATCTAACCAAAATTAAGTTAAGAATACTTACCGCATTGTTTTCTCTAAAAATATCCTGAAAATCGCCTCTCCCCGAGCTCCAATTTGCTAAAAATGGAAAATGGGACGAAGTCCCATTTTCAGAAGTTACATTCTGCCCAGAATGTTTTCGGGGTTATTTTTCACGCGTTTTTACTGTTCACGGGGTATTGTTCATGGCTACTGTTCACGGGGGGACTATTCATGGGTACTGTTCATGGGGAACTATTCATAGGTACTGTTCACGGGGGTACTCTTCATGGGTACTGTTCACGGGTTACTATTCATGGGTACTGTTCAAATTTCATAAAACATCAAATTTTCCATTTTGAGTCCGAAACACGTCAAACGACGTCTGTTTTCAACCAAACTTTACAGAAAGTGCTTAAACCATATATAAGACATGTACCGGGCGCCAGAACCAAAATACGGGCCCGATACCATCACTTTCTAATAAAATTTCATTTCCATTTTCCTTAAATATTTTCAGAAAACAATTTTACTCAAAAATTCATTTCTTGGGCCTGGGACCTCGGAATTCGATTCTGGGCATACGCCCAAGTCCCATATTTTTCTACGGACCTCCCGGGACCGTCAAATCACGGGTCCGAGTCCGTTTACCCAAAATATTGACCGAAGTCAAATTCATTCATTTTAATATCAAAACTTAGCAAATTTTCACAGAATTTCATATTTGAGCTTCCGACTACGCGCCGGACTGCGCACGCAAATCGAAGCAATTGTAAATGAGGTTTTCAAGGCCTTAGAAGCTCGAAATGGATAAGAAAACAGGTGATGATCCTTTGGGTTGTCACATTCTCCACCTTTAAAACAACCGTTCGTCCTCGAACGGATAGAAGAAGGAAGTACCTGAGCCGGGGAATAGATGAGGATAACAGCTCTGCATGTCGGACTCGGACTCCCAGGTCGAAGCCTCAGGAGGCTGACCTTTCCACTGAACATTAACAGAGGGGAAACTCTTGGATCTTAACTGACGGACCTGCCGGTCTAGCATAGCCACCGGCTCCTCCTTATAAGACAAGTACTTGTCCAACTAGACAGTGCTGAAATCTAACACGTGGGATGGATCGCTGTGATACTTCCGAAGCATGGACACATGAAACACTGGGTGCACGACTGATAAACTCGGCGGCAATGCAAGTCTATAAGCCACATCTCCCACTCGATCAAGAATCTCAAATGGAACAATGAACCTAGGGCTAAGCTTTCCCTTCTTCCCAAATCTCATCACGCCCTTCATAGGAGACACTCGGAGCAATACCCGCTAACCAACCATGAAAACCACATCTCGAACCTTACGATCCGCATAGCTCTTTTGCCTGGACTGAGCTGTACGAAGCCTATCCTGAATGATCATGACCTTGTCTAAGGCCTCCTGAACCAAATTTGTACCCAACAACCGAGCCTCTCCCGGCTCAAACCATCCAACCGGAGATCAACACTGCCTACCATATAAAGCCTCATAAGGAGCCATCTAGATACTCGACTGGTAGCTATTATCGTAGGCAAACTCTGTTAAAGGCAAGAATTGATCCCATGAACCTCCAAAGTCAATAACACAAGCTTGGAGCATGTCCTCCAATATCTAAATAGTCCGCTCGGACTGTCCGTCCGTCTGAGGATGAAATGTTGTGCTCAACTGCACCTGGGTGCCTAACTCTCGCTGAACTGCTCTCCAAAAACGCGAGGTAAACTGCGTGCCTCGATCCAAAATGATAGATACCGGCACACCATGAAGGAGAACAATCTCCTGGATATAAATCTCAGTTAACCTCTCGGATGAATAGGAGACTGCCACAGGAATGAAATGCGCTGACTTGGTCAGCCTATCAACAATGACCCAAACTGCATCAAGCTTCTTCTGAGTCAACAGAAATCCAGTAACGAAGTCCATAGTGATTCGCTCTCACTTCCACTCGGGAAGCTCAATCCTCTGAAACAAACCATCAGGTCTCTGATGCTCACACATAACCTGCTGACAATTCAAACACCGAGCCACGTATGCAACAATATCCTTCTTCATTCTACGCCACCAATAATGTTGCTGCAAATCCTGATACATCTTCATGGCGCCCGGATGAATAGAGTACCGGGAGCTATGGGCCTCCTCTAAAATAAACTCTCAAAGCCCATCCACATTAGGCACACAAACCCGCCCCTGCAATCTCAAAACTCCATCATCATCTAAGGTTATCTGCTTGGCACCTCCACGTTGCACCGTGTCTCTAAGGACATATAAATGGGAATCATCAAGTTGTCGATCACGGATACGCCCCAATAATGAAGAACGAGTGACCGTGCAAGCTAATACCCGACTAGGCTCAGAAATATCCAACCTCACGAATCGATTAGCCAAGGCCTGAACATCCAAAGCAAGCGGCCTCTGACCGACCGGAATATAAGCAAGACTACCTATATTGACCGACTTCCTGCTCAAAGCATCGGCCACCACATTGGCCTTCCCTGAATGATATAAGATAGTGATATCATAATCTTTCAACAGCTCCAACCACCACCTCTGTCTCAAATTCAACTCCTTTTGCTTGAACAAATACTGAAGACTCTTGTGATCCGTGAACACCCCACATGCCACACCGTACAGGTAATGCCTCAAAATCTTCAATGCGTGAACAATGGCTGCCAACTCTATATCATGAACTGGATAGTTCTTCTCATGAATCTTCAACTGTCGCGAGGCATAGACAATGACCTTGCCACCCTGCATCAACACTGCATCAAGCCCAATACGAGAAGCATCACAATAAACTGTATAAGGCCCTGAACCTGTGGGCAAAACCAATACCGGTACCGTAGTCAGAGCTGTCTTGAGCTTCTGAAAGCTCACCTCACACGCGTCCGACCATCTGAACTGGGCACCCTTCTGGGTCAACCTTGTCATCGGGGCTGCAATGGATGAAAACCCCTCCACGAACCAACGATAGTAGCCTGCCAATCCCAAGAAACTCCGAATCTCTGTAGCTGATGCTGGTCTAGGCCAGTTCTTGACTGCCTCAATCTTCTTCGAATCAACCTGAATACCCTTTGCTGATACAACATGACCTAGGAATGCAACTGAACACAGCCAGAACTCACACTTCAAGAACTTAGCATATAGCGGACTATCCCTTAGAGTCTGAAGAACCACTCTGAGGTGTTGCCCGTGCTCCTCCTGGCTGCGGGAATATATCAGAATATCATCTATAAAAACTATCACGAACAAGTCCAAATAAGGCATGAACACTCGGTTCATCATATCCATGAAAGCTGCTGGGGCATTTGTCAGCCCAAATGACATAACCAAGAACTCATAATGTCCGTACCAAGTGCGGAAAGCTGTCTTAGGGACATCGGATGCCCTAATCCTCAACTGATGGTAGCCAGATCTCAAGTCTATCTTGGAAAACACCTTGGCACCCTGAAGTTGATCGAACAAATCATCAATCCTCGGCAGTGGATACTTATTCTAGGTTGTAACCTTGTTCAACTGCCGGTAATCAATGCACATTCTCATCGAACCATCCTTTTTCTTTACAAACAACACCGGCGCACCCCACGGCGAAACACTAGGTCTAATGAAACCTTTCTCAAGCAGGTCTTGCAACTGCTCCTTCAACCCTTTCAACTCTAGCGGGGCCATGTGATATGGCAGAATGGAAATGGGCTGAGTGACCAGAGCCATATCAATGCAGAAATCAATATCCCTGTCCGGTGGCATACCCAGCAGGTCTGAAGGGAATACCTCAGGAAACTCGTGAACCATGGGCACATAAATGGAGGGGACCTCAGCATTGGAATCACGAACATAAGCCAAATAAGCCAAACACCCCTTCTTGACCATACGTCGAGCCTTCACATACGAAATAACACTGCAGATAGAATGACCAGGAGTCCCTCTCCACTCTAAATGGGGCATTTCCGGTAAGGCTAAGGTCACAGTCTTGGCATGACAGTCCAATATAGCGTGGTAAGGTGATAACCAGTCCATCCCCAATATAACATCGAAGTCGACCATATCTAAAAGCAATAAATCAACACGGGTCTCAAGACCCCCAATCACCACAATACAGGAACGATGAACTCGATTGACCACAATAGAATCACCCACCGGTGTAGACACATAAACAGGAATACTCAATGGATCACTAGGCAGAACCAAGTACGGTGCAAAATAAAAGGACACATACAAATACGTAGACCCTGGATCAAATAGCACTGAAGCCTCTCTATCACAAACTAGAATAGTACATGTAATGACTGCATCTGAAGACTCAGCCTCTGGCCTGGTTGGAAAAGCATAGCATCGGGGCTGGGCCCCACCACCTTAAACCATATCTCTAGGACGGTTTGCTACTGGCTGGCCTCCATCTCTGGCGGTCTGAGCTCCACCTTTATGACCTCTACCTCCACCTCTAGCACCTCTACCCCCACCTCTAGCTGGCTGGGCGGGCTGTGGAACACCTGGTGTCGGTACCATGGCACGAGAACTCTGATGCTAAGAACTACCCAGTGCTCGAGGGTAAAATCTGGAAATGTGACCTGGTTTACCACAAGTGTAACAAGCTCTCGGATGTTGACCCTGTCGACCTGGATGACCACCTCGAAAACTCTGAAGCGGCGGTGCACCGATAGGAGCTGGTGGCGCACTGTAAGGCTGCTGATCAAAATAGTGCGTGTGAGAACCACGACCACCTGAAATATCATGGGAAACTTGGAGAGCTGACTGGAAGGGCCTGGGAGGATGGCCTCTGCCATACGAATCTCTACCTCCAGACGAGGTACCACTAAATTTGCCTGAATAACAGGGCCTCTTATTCGACCCATGACCACCTCCCTGTGACATAACCATCTTGACTCGGCGGGCCACATTGGCCGTCTCATGAAATGTGATCTTACTCCCGGCCTCCTTGGCCATCTGAAGACGAATCAGCTAAATAAGACCATCAATAAACCTCCTCACCCTGTCTCTCTTGGTGGGGAGTATGACAAGAGCATGGCGAGCTAGATCAATGAACCTAGTCTTATACTGAGTGACCGTCATGGAACCTTGCTAGAGGCGCCCAAACTACCTCCTATAGGCCTCTCTCTGAGTAACAGGGAGAAACTTCTCCAGAAACAATGCTGAAAACTGCTCCCATGACAAAGATAGCGACCTGGCTGGCCTGGCTAAACAATAATCCCTCCACCAAGTCTTGGCGGATCTAGATAGGCAAAATGCAGCAAAATCGACCCCATTGGTCTCAACAATGTCCATGTTCCTAAGAACCTCATGACATCTGTCTAGATAATCCTGGGGATCCTCAGAAGATGCACCGCTAAAAGTGGTAGTGAAGAGCTTGGTAAACATGTCCAATCTCTACAAGGCATCGGCGGACATAGCCGCTCCATCACCGGGCTGAGCCACTACACCCGACTGAACCGCCATAGCTGGATGAACCAATGGAACCTGAACCTGGGGAGCTACTGGCTCTGGAGTGCACGTAGCAAGAGTCTGGGCCCCTCCTCCAGCCTGAGAAGTGGTTGGTGCTACTGGAATCAAACCCGCTCGGGTGACACTTTCCATGAGGCCCACCAATCGGACCATAGCGTCTTGAAGAACTGGGGTGGCAATGAACTCCTCTAGGACCTGAGCTGGGCCCACCGGAATTGCCTGGGCTGGAACCTCATCATCAAAGTCAACCTGAGGCTCCACTGCTGGTGCTGCTACCCTGGGCTGCTGAGCGGTAGATAAGGAACCGCTTGTTCTCTCCATCTACGAAAGAATAGAGTAGAAATTCAATTAGCATTGAGAAACAAAACTGTACGGAAAGAAAGAACAATGTGAAGTTTTTCCTAACTCTGTAGCCCCTAGGGGATAAATACAGACAACTCCGTACCGATCCCTCAGACTCTACTAAGCTTGTCCGTGAGTTGTGAGACCTATGTAACCTAGAGCTCTGATACCAACTTGTCACAACCCGGATTTCCCACCCTCGGGAGTCGTGATGGCGCCTACTAATGAGAGCTAGGGAAGCCAACTCTTAACTACTTTTATCTTTTATAAATTATTTCTTTTATCAAATATTAGTAATAGCATAAAAAAGACTGAATTAAATAAATATGCGGAAGACTTAATTTAAAGTGACTGAATATAAATGCGAAATCCAACATAAATATCTACCCAAGAACTAGTGTAACATTACTCACAAACTTCTAAGAATACTGAATACAATCGTATGAAAGAAAATAATAAACTTTTTGTCTCGAATACAATGAGATAACAGACTAAAATAATATATAGAGGAGACGTCGAGCCTGCGGAGTCCTGCAAGGCTACCTCGGTGTCTCACTAGTCTGACTGCTCACACTCGCACTACTGCTGATGCTGTCCGAAACCTGTATCTGTGCAACAGAGCACAGAGTGTAGTACCAGCATAACCGACCCCGTGTGCTGGTAAGTGCCTAGCCTAACTCCGGCGAAGTAGTGACAAGGCTAGGACCAGACAATCAAATAAACATGTGCAGTTCAAGTATATAAATATATAGACAACAAAGGAAGTACTGGAAGCAACCAATCAATGTGGGAGGGGAAACATGTTGTGGGGAGGTAACAGTTTCAAATAGAAATATTCAATAAAAGAAGGAGACAACAAAGTCATAATATCAACAAGTATCAAAAGGAATCAACAATTTGCACGGCATCACCCTTCGTGCTTTTACTCTCTTCCTCACCCAAGCAATATATAAAATAAAAGTGTAAACGACATCACCCTTCGTGCTTTCACTCTCTTTCCTCACAATATAATCAACAGATATCAGTACGGAATGGCACATCGTACGGCACGGCATCACCCTTCGTGCTTTACACTCTTTCCTCACCATATCAAACAATACACGGCATCACCCTTCATGATTTATCACTCTTCCTCACCCAAACAACAATCACAGATAAGGGGCAAGGAAGTAAACTGGATAATAATCGGAATTCCAATAAGGGCACAACAATTAACAATAAAATTCCCGGCAAGGAATATATCAACAATTCTACAATTATCTCGGCAAGGGAATCATTCAATAATTCTTTCCCTTTCTTTCATTTTTTACTTAGTAATTCATTTTATAACTTGAGCCAACGCTCCTAAAATATTAAATATCACCATTTCTTTCACATGCACTTCACAACATATAGAAATCATCATTTAATCATGGAAGATATAACCAAATTCGAACATTCGCGATATAAGGACTTACAGTCATGCTAGACACCAACGTATAGATACTCGTCACCATGCCTATACGTCGTACTCGACAAATAGCAAGTAGCAATTAAGACTCAGCTCCTATTCTCTTAAGCTAAGGTTAGACCAAACACTTACCTCGCTTTGCAACCAATTCAAAATTCCAACAAGCCTTTGCCTCGCAAATTCGTGCCAGAAATTCTCAAATCTAGTCATAAACAATTCGATTAAGTCAATAAAAATTATAGGAATTAATTCCATATGAAATTCTACATTTTTCATTTAAAATCCGAAATTGCACTAAAAAATTGCCCGTGGGGCCCACATCTCGGAACCCAATAAAAGTTACGGAATATGAAACCTCATCCAACCACGAGTCCAACCATACTAATTTTACCAAAATCCGACATCAACTCGACACTCAAATCTTCAAATTAAACCAAGGGGGTTTTCAAAATTTTCCCAACTAAAATCACTAATTAAATGCCAAAACTAGGAATAGGTTCGGGTAATCTAACCAAAATTAAGTTAAGAACACTTACCTCGTTGTTTTTCTCTAAACATATCCCGAAAATTGCCTCTCCCCGAGCTCCAATTTGCTAAAATTGGAAAATGGGACGAACTTAATGGGTACTATTCATGGGTAAAATTTCTGCAATTTTCTGCAATTTTTCTAAGTCCGAGACACCTCCGAAACACTCCCGAGCCCTCGGGGCTCCTAACCAAACACATACACTAACTCAACAACATCCTACGAACTTAATCGTGCGATCAAATCGCCAAAATAACGTCATATACCACGAATTAAGCTTTAAAATCTAAGAATTTTTTCAAATTTCATAAAACATCAAATTTTCCATTTTGAGTCCGAAACACGTCAAACGACGTCTGTTTTCCACCAAACTTTACAGAAAGTGCTTAAACCATATATAAGACCTGTACAGGGCACCAGAACCAAAATACGGGCCTGATACCATCACTTTCTAATCAAATTTCATTTCCATTTTCCTTAAATATTTTCAGAAAATAATTTTACTCAAAAATTCATTTCTCGGGCCTGGTACCTCGGAATTCAATTCCAGGCATACACCCAAGTCCCATATTTTTCTACGGACCTCCCGGGACCGTCAAATCACGGGTCAGATTCCGTTTACCCAAAATGTTGACCGAAGTCAAATTTATTCATTTTAATATCAAAACTTAGCAAATTTTCACAGAATTTCATATTTGAGCTTCCGGCTACGCGCCCGGACTATGCATGCAAATCGAGGCCATTGTAAATGATGTTTTCAAGGCCTTAGAAGCTCGGAATGGATAAGAAAATATGTGATGACCCTTTGGGTCGTCACAGTTTCCCCCATTTCTACTTCTTATTGATTTGTCTATCGGTTCTATGAGTGATCGGGTTGGTTAACTCGGGTTCGAAAAGGATATGGTAAGGTTTGAGACACTTAGTCTCTTTTGAGTAAGCTAAAGTTGGAAAAGTCAACGAGATGTTGACTTATGTGTTAGAGGACTCGGATGTGAGTTCTGATGGTTCGGATCGCTTCGGGAGGTAATTTGGGACTTAGAAGCGTGATCGGAATGTATTTTGGAGGTCCGGAGTAGATTTAGGCTTGAATTGGCGAAGTTGCTATTTTTGCGATTTCCGGTTGATGGGTGAGATTTTGATATAGGGGTCGGAATGGAATTTCGATAGTTGCAGTAGTTTCGTTGTGTCATTTGGGATGTGTGTGCAAAATTTCAAGTCATTCGGATGTGGTTTGGTTGGGTTTTGATCAAAAGCGTAATTTAGAAGATTTTGGAATTCTTAAGCCTAAATGCGATGCAAATTTGGTGTTTTGAGGTTTGCAAAGGTTGGAACAAGTTTGAATGAGGTTATGGGATATGTTGGAATATTTGGTTGAGGTCCCGGGGGCCTTGGGTGAGTTTCGGGTGGTCAATCGGACCATATCATGATGTTTGGAATTGCAGAAAATTGCAGATCAGTGTTGCAGAGAAATGACCTTCACGTTCGCGAGTGGGTCCTCGCGTTCGCGAAGAGTCAGTTGATGAAGGTTGGGATTTAAGCCTTCGCGTTTGCAAGGAAGGCTCTGTGTTTGCGAAGGGCTGGGTGTTTAGTCATCGCTTTCGCGTGAAGTGGACTGCGTTCGCGTAGAGGAATATGGTCAGCTGGACTTGAGGTATTTTATTCATCACGTTCGCGAGAGGGGTAACGCGATTGCAAAGAGTGGTCTAAGGAAAGCATCGCGTTCGCGATGGGAAGGTCGCAATTGCGAAGAGAATTTTTGGTCAAAGTTGATTTGTGCTTTGCGAACGCGAGGCTTTGACCGCGTTCGCAAAGAAGGATTTCAGGCCTAGGCAGAATGTTTAAATAGTCGTCTTGTCCGAGATTTTGGGGTTTATTTTCACCATTGTTGAGCGTTGTTTTGGAGCTTTTTAAAGAGGATTGAAGAGGGATTCAAGGGAAATCACTTGGAGGTAAGATTCAAGGACTTATAACTCGATTCTAATGTGAAATCTACTTAATTAATCATGGAAATTAAGCCTAAAATGGAAGAACTAGGGCTTGAAATTGGAGAGCTAGAAATGGGTATTTGAGGGTTCATTTGTTATTGGATTTTGATACTTTTGGTATGTATGAACTCGGGGAGTGATAAGGAATCCATTGATGTAATTTTTACCGGGAACCGAGACGTGGGCCCGGGGGTCGGGTTTTGGTAATTTCGGGATTTATGTTGTAAATTGCATATTTTTGCTTGGGCTTCATTCCCTTAGCATATTTTGATGTTGTGATTCTGATTTTGGATAGATTCGACATGAGTGGAGGACGATTCGAGGGGCAAAGGCATTGCGGGCTACAGATTTGACTGAATTGAGGTGAGTAATGATTGTAAATGATGTCCTGAGGGTATGAAACCCCGAATTTGCACATTGTTGTGCTATATTGAGGTGATGCACACGCTAGATGACGAGCGTGGGGTCATTCACTATTAGGGATTGTGACTTAGTCCATCCCGAATGACTGCTTTATCGCGTATTTGCCTGAAAACTATTTGCTATCATCATGTTTTGGGCTGAATGCCATATTTGGGCTTCGTGCCAACTATTTGAACCATTAAGGGATTTTTATTTATATTTCCTCACTGTTTTGACTTTATACTTGAACTCAGTCATGCTATATTCCACTGTTTTTCATAACTCAACCATGTTTACTTTGCTTCAACACTTAAATGATGTTTCAAATGATATTTTGGGTTGAGCACTATATTTTATTGTTGCTCGAGTGGCTGTGAGGTTCTAATTGAGTAAGGTCGAGGGTCTATGTTGTGAGGAAACATTGATTATGATTATGAGGCCGAGGGCCTAAGATTTATACGCCACGAGATGGCTTGTTGATATGAGGCTGAGGGCCTAGTGATGGTGCCACGAGATGGCTTGATGTTACGTTTGGGCCGTAAGGGGACCCTCCAGGAGTTTGCACACCCCCAGTGAGTGCGAGTACCCATTGTGATGTGAGATATAGCCCGAGGGGCTGGTATTATTGACATTGTGCCCGAGGGGCAATCCTTTATGTGCTTATCTGTCTTATTGTCATTTACCTGTTTAATTATTGAATAGGCATTTCTTGAAGTTTAAACTGAGCTTATATGATTTTAAATATCTTTACTGAATCACTATTCTTACATGTTTTACTGTTTCATTATAGTCTGTAATGTGCCTTACGTTTTTCATATCTCTCAGTCGTTTATTTATGATTATTACTCACTGAGTTGGAGTACTCACTTTACTCCTTGCACCCTGTGTACAGATTCAGGTGTATCTGGTCCCGCTACCGAGTGTTGATCTTTCCTGCTCAGGTGGATCCGAAGATTCTCTAGGTAGCTGTCGGCGTTCGTAGCCCAGAGCTTCTTCCCTTATCTTACTTCTCTTTGTTTTAGATTTGTATTGAACTCTGTAGACTTTCTTGTCTTATTCCAGATTTTTAGATGCTCATGACTAGTGACAACCGTGTATCGGACTGTGTTGGGTTTATCTTCCGCAACTGTACTGTTAATTGTTCACTCTTGGATTAATTATCATGTTTTAGACTTAATTTTTAATGTTTGATTGCTTTAAAACTGAAATGGAAAGTGTCGGCTGACCTTGTCTTCATAAGAGACACCATCACGACCAGGTTCGGGTTTAGGGTCGTGACACTTTTGTTCTTTTGATCAACTAACAAATAAGAATGATGTCGATGAGGCAGAATTATTCGGTAATTCTTCTCTTCCATTATTATCACGTTTTACAAAATTGGCTAACTAACTTTTATATTTGTAGATATCATTGGTCAGGTTGTGACGTATGAAGATGTTAACACCCACAAGCAAGGAGATAACGATAGTGCCTTTCTCAATGTTCAATTCGAAGATGATCAGTAAGTTATTCACTGATACAAACTATACTTTTATAGTTTAATTATTTATATTATTTTGTTGATGAAGGATTACCTTGAAACATATAGGAGGAACATGATTACACCAACCTTATTGAGTGGACTTGTGGATCAAATTCAGCCTCACTCTAATGGAGTTATGGACGAACCTTTGATTGTTGTTTAACAATTTATGAAACCTCAAAAATTCTGAGGTTTATCAATTTTACATCTATATTTAAAATTTAGTTTCAAAAAAAGCTATAATTTCTAATTTTTGATTTATCTTATCTACAGGTAACTACTCAGTGCGTAGTTATTGATACTCTACAAAACTTTGGATTAATTCTAATCTGCCACAGTATGTTGAGTTTAAATGTAGGTTTGTAAAGGGTATAGCTTTTTCTAATGGTACTTACATAATGTTACTAAGATTTATCACTTTTATGATGTTATGACATATGCAGATTAGTTGCAACATGTCAATCTAACTGTGAGCAGATTACGCAAACCAGGGGCGGATGCACGCTTACCGAAATGGTGTCACGCGATAACGCTTCGTTGGAAAATTTTACTAAATATATGTATTATTACTGTACGAAAACGGATAAGTAGGAAAAAATGACACCACTTGACATAACTTATGTCTTGGTTATGTGCTTGATTTTGCTCTAAGTGGTTAAAGGTTCAAACCTCAACTAGCATATTTTTCTTTTGCAAATATTTGAGAGAGCTTTTGTGGTTAAAATTTGTGATGAAGTAGAATTGAACTTAGGACTTTTCTAACTTATTATCAAAGCTATATTCCAGTTCTTCTATAAATTTTGATACCGCTTACAAAAATTTCTGTGTACGCCACTGACTCAAACAAGCTCTCAGCAAGGTTATTCTGTCATATATGAGTTTGCCAACGGACTTTTATC
This sequence comes from Nicotiana sylvestris, assembly GCF_000393655.2. Classification (NCBI taxonomy): domain Eukaryota; kingdom Viridiplantae; phylum Streptophyta; class Magnoliopsida; order Solanales; family Solanaceae; genus Nicotiana; species Nicotiana sylvestris. The sequence goes on from NC_091058.1 coordinate 86,070,685, forward strand.
GCTAAAAACTATTATGAATTTAGTTCAGTCTACAGAAGTGAGTTAAATTTAGTATTCAAGTTACATTTACTTCATGTTTTCTCAGTTTAATTTAGAACAATATTTTTTTCTTAAATAGGAATGTACCTACTGGATTACTGTAAAATTGGTTAATTTGGAACTTGAACGAGGGTGGTCATACTTGGAATGCAACAAGCAAACTAAAAAGGTTGACAAAATTGGGAACAATTTTTTTTTAAGAAATGCAATGAAGAATATTGTTCTGTTAGTCACAGGTAATTTTCATATCATATGATTTTAAAACATATAAAAAGGAAATGCACAAGATTAAAAAAATGGACTTGTAAGTATTGAATTCAAGTTCGTGTTATTGATGGAACCGCTTTTATATCATTATTGCTTTGGAATCACAAAGCTATGCAGATTATAGGAAAGTCTGCAAAAGAATTGAAGCAAATATTAGTTTAGGTATACTAATAAACTTAATGTAGTTATCAATTATAACTTTTCTAACCAATGAAATTTGGTGTAGGCCTCTGTTGTGGATGAGTTGTTCTTATCTAAGTGAGCTAGATGATATTCTTTATAAAACATTCATGTTTGAGGTTATTGTTAAGCCATTCAATATTTAGAAACAAGACCAAGTCTACATTGTTGTGAAGATAACTGATGATTACGATCTCCTAAAGAAATACTGTCACTCTTCACTCGAAGACACATTCAGTGTAAAATATCTTCTTACCAAACTCCAAATATATTTAACGATAACTAAATTGCTGAGTATGTTGTTGTATCAGTTTGTTACCTTCAAAAATTAATGTTTATTTTATGATATTTTTCTTTGTAACAGGATTCAGGGATTCCTGATGGACAAAGTTTGGATGGAGGGAAGCTATTTGGGAAAATCATCCACAAATTAATAGTATTATGACATTATTAATTATTTTGTTTTTAAGAAATCGTAAAAGTTATACAATGAAGTGTAGTATCGCTCTCCAACTACTTCTACACTTTTTCTATTTTTGTAGGATTTTATGGTCGAAAGTCAAATAACGTCTACTTCACAAACACCAATAAAAAAGCATATCGAAAAGTGGATCATCTGTGGTAGAAGATGGTAATGATTGGAAAGCAAAAGTATCTCCTTTCAATACATATGACAAGAGAATTAGATCCTCCAATAAGGCAATAGGAGCAGTAGCAGATGATGACCTGAATTGTGAACTTTCTAGCAACAAAGTTCGAAAAGTGATATAAAAAAAAAGAATCCATAATTGGTTGTACTGTAATGACTTTACCTATAAAATTTTATTTTTCCTTCTCAAAGTAGATTTTGAAAGGAAATACTGGTATTCTATAATCATTGCTTAGTTTTCTCTTTTCAGTTATGTGATGACCCAAAGGGTCATCTTATATTTTAGAACTCGATCCCGTATTTTGAGGCCTTCAAAATCTCATTTTTATTATTGGCTTGAGAAAACTAATAATTATTGGCTTAAATAGTTGATTTTAGTTGACTTCGGTCAACGTTTTGAGTAAACGGACCCAGATACCATATTCTGACGGTCCCGATCGATCCATAGAAAAATATGGGACCTGGGCGTATTCCCGGAATCAAATTCCGAGGTCCCTAACCTGGGAAATGAATCTTTAAAGAAAATTGAAAAGGCTAAAAATGTAATAATTTAAAGAATTTGATCTTGTTGGTATTGATCACGTATTTTGGTTCCAGAGCCTGGTACAAGTCTGTTATGATAATTATACCTTATCCGTGAAATTTTGTGAGAAACAGAACTGAGTTGACGTGATTCGGACATTTGGTTGAAAAGTTAGAAGTTTTAAAACTCTCTTGAAGATTTCATGCAATTTGGTGTTAAATTCGTAATTCTAGGTATTATTTTGGCAAATTGATCGCCCGAGCAAGTTCATATGATTTTTGAAGACTTGTGTGCGTGCTTGGTTTGGAACCCCCAGGAGCTCGGTTGAGTTTCGGATAGGCTACGGGATGCCTGGACTTAGAAAATTCTGGTGTTGGATAGTTGCAACGTTACAGGTCTCGGATCTAGGAAGTGCAGCCGCGATGGGATTTTCGCGGACCGCAGTAGAGGAATGCGGCCGCGGTGGAGATTTCACGGTCGCGCTTGGGATTTCACAGACCGCGTGGTGAGGATCAAAGGGTTCTATATAAGTAGGATTTTTCATTTATTCTTCAATTTTTTAAACCTTAACACATAAGAGGCGATTTTCCAAACACTTCTTCTTCCCCAAATCATAAGTAAGTGATTCTTCATTTCATTCACTCTTTTACTTCTCTTTACAAGATTTCATCCTAGAATATAGGGTTTTCATGGTGGAATTGGGAATTTTTTGGTAGAACTTAGGAATTTCAAAATTTGGGGATTTAGACCTCAAATTGAGATCGGATTTCAAAATCACTTGTATATCTGGGCTCGAGGGTGAATGGGTAATCGGGTTTTGGTCCAAATTTCGGGTTTGGACCAAGCGAACTGGATGTTGACTTTTTCATAGATGACCTAAATTGAATTTCTTGCTATCGTGAGTAGTTCCTAAGGCTTAAATTGAATTGTTTGGTTGGTAATTTGTTACATTCTATTGCTCTGGAGGCTTGTATGAAGGAAAAAGTTGTGATTGATCTTTGAGTGGCCCGCGGAGGCGAGGTAAGTGTTGGGTCTAACCCTGGCTTGAGGGATTAGGTATTACTTGCCTATTTGCTACGTGTTTTGATATTGAGTACAACGTATAGGTAAGGTGACGAGTACCCATGCATTGTTGTCGAGTCATAGCATGTAAGTTAGTCTTATTCGTCTAACTGTTATACTCTTTGATCATATATTTCATGTTTAGACTTGTTATTCCATGTGTTGAGCAACTCTTATCATGTTTTATGAAATTTGGTACTGATTAAGTATTAACTCAGAGTTGAGGCTGGTATTGTGGAATTAAATGTTGAAGTAAGACTGGTTCTTGATATTTCTATCTCCTTGTTGTTATTGCCATTGTTTTGGTGACGGAGAGTGTTAAAGCACGAAGGGTGATGTCGTGCCATATTCTGTGAGTGATAATATACGAAGGGTGATGTCGTGCCATATTTTGCAAGTGATAATGCACGAAGGGTGATGTCGTGCCATATTCCGTAAGTGATAATGCACGAAGGATGATGTTGTGCCATGTTATGAGAGAGTTAATGCACAAAGGGTTATGCAGTGTTGTTTCTATTGTTTCTTATGGTGATGACGAGAGTAAAAGCACGAAGGGTGATGACGTCTACTTGTTTGTTGTGTTATTACTTTCATTGGTGCAAAGCATGTTATTTACTGCGTTTATTTACTGTACTATTTTCAGGATTATATATTCCCTTCAGCATGTTTTCCCCCCTTCCCGTTATTATCTACTAAATTTTCCATTTGTTGTTATTTTCTCGTGTATGATTTAACTGCACAAGTTCATATTATTGTCGTGTCCTAGTCTCGTCACTACTTCACTGAGGTTAGGCATGACATTTACCAGTACATGGGGTCAATTATACTGATACTACACTCTGCATTTTCTGTGCAGATTTTGGTACTGGACCGTGTTGACCCAAGTGGAGTTGCTTCCTTCAGTCCAATAGGAGACCCAAGGTATATCTACTAGTGTTTGCAGACCCTAGAGTCCCCTTCCAATTATCCTAGTTTCTTGTTTTTTTTTACTTTGAGAACAGTTGTATTTTATTTCAACCAGTATTTGTAGTGACTCTTAGAAGTTCGTGGATTATGACACCAGATTTTGGGTAGTCGTGTATTAGTACTTGGATTAATATGAGATTCCGCACTCCTTTAATTTGTCTTGGTTTAAATTGCTGCTATTTATTGAATTGGTTAGTGTTACAATATTTAAATTTCATTTTGTTGGCTTGCCTAGTATTCTGAAAGGTTAGGCGCCATCACGATCCTGACGGTAGAAAATTCGGATCGTGACAAGTTGGTATTAGAGCACTAGGTTACCTAGGACTCACGATTCACGAACAGGCTTAGTAAAGTCTGGGGATCAGTACGGAGACATCTGTACTTATCTCCCATAGGCTACAAAGTTTAGGAACAAATTTACCTCTATTCTTCTATGTCGTGTGATGTTGTTCTCTCATTGCTAATTGAACTATTCTACACTTGTTCTCTCACAGATGGTGAAGACACATACCGTATCTTCAGCTGAGCATCAGCTCAAGCCCCTAGTAGCAGCTCCTACGAGGGGCAGATGACGAGGTCGTGCCAAAGACCTAGGTAGGGGCAGGGCTTAGCCCAGAGCTCGAGCAGCAGCACCAGCGATGGAGCCTCTAGTAGAGTTTGATGAGGAGGCTCCATCCCAGACAGTTCCAGTAGGACCAGCTCAGATCCCAGAGGAGTTCATAGCCACCCAGTGCTTCAGGAGGCTTTGATCCGTCTAGTGGGCCTTATGAAGAGTGTAGGTCAAACTGGCACATTTTTGTAGCACCAGCTGTCTCTCAGGCTGGGGGAGGAGCCCAGACTCCCGCTACCCATACTCTGGAGCAGATGGCTCCTCAGTTTCAGACTCCAGCAGCTCATCCAGTGGGAGTAGCTCAGCCAGTTATTGTGCCTCAGGCCGCTGGTGGATCAGTTATGTCTTTTGAGGTTTTGTTAAGGTTAGACAAGTTCACCAAGAAGCTTCTGAGGACCCATGGGATTATCTTGACCGCTTCCATGAGGTGTTGCAGAACATGAGGATAGTAGAGACTAATGGGGTCGACTTTGCTGCATTCCAGAAGATAGGGTCCGCCAAAAGATGGTGGAATGATTTTGTGTTGACTAGACCAGATGGGTCCCTGGCTTGACTTGGGACTAGTTATCTTAGCTATTTCTCGAAAAGTTCCTTCCTATCACTTAGAGAGAGGACTATCACAGGCGGTTCGAGCATCTTCAGTAGGGTTCTATGACTATCACTCAGTACGAGACTAGGTTTGTTGAATTGGCCTGTCATGCCCTTCTTATACTTTCTACCTAGAGAGAGAGGGTGGGGAGGTTCATTGAGGGACTAGCTTATCCTATCAAGTTGTAGATGGCTAAGAAGACAAGGAGCGAGATTTATTTCTAGGATGCACCCAATGCGACCAGACGAGTTGAGATGGTTTTAGCTTAGGCGAGTGGTCAGGGGTTTAACAAGAGGCCTCGTCATTCTAGTGGGTTCAGTGGTGCCTCATCTGGAGGTAGGGATTCTTTTGGTAGAGGCCATCCTCCCAGGCTGTTTCATTTAGCCCTATAGGTTTTTCACGGTGCTTCAGGTGGTCGTGGCCCTCATATGCAGTATTCTGATCAGCCAGCCTATAGCGCACCACCAGCTCCTATTGGTGCACCTCTACTCCAGAGTTTTCAGGGTGGTTACCCAGGCTATCAAGGTCAGCAGTCTCAGCAACCGAGGTCTTGTTATACTTGTGGCGATCCGAAGTACATTGCTAGATTTTGCCCTCGAGCATTGAGCAGTTCTCGTGCCATGGTTCTGGTACCGGGTGTTCCACCACCTGCTTAGCCAGCTAGAGGAGGGGTCAGGCAGCTAGAGGTGGAGGTCGAGGCATTAGAGGTGGAGGTCAGGCAGCTAGAGGTGGAGGCCAGCCAGACAGGGCTCGTCCTCGAGATGTAGTTCAGAGTGTTGGGGCCCAGCCCCGATGTTATGCTTTTCTAGCTAGGCCTGAGGTTAAGTCATCCGAAGCTGTTATCACAAGTACAATTTTAGTTTGCAGTAGGGATGCCTCAGTATTATTTGACCCGAGATCTACTTATTCATATGTATCATCTTACTTTGCTTCATATTTGGTTGTGCCTCGTGATTGTTTGAGTGCTTCCATGTATGTATCAACGCCTGTGGAACATTCTATCATTATTGGTCGTGTCTATCATTTATGTGTGGTTTTAATAGGAGGTTTTGAGACTCGCGTAGATCTTCTGCTTCTCAATATCGTTGATTTTATATCATTTTGGGTATGGATTGGTTGTCACCTTATCATGCCATATTGGACTGTCACGCCAAGACAATGACCTTAGCCTTGTCGGGGTTGCCTTGACTAGAGTGGAAAGGGACTCCTGGTCATTCTACCAGTAGTGTTATCTCTAATATGAAGGCTCGGCGTATGGTCAAGAAAGGGTATTTGTCTTATTTCGCTTATGTTCGTGATTCTAGTGCGGAGGTTCCATCCATGGATTCTATACCAGTGGTTCGGGAGTTTCCTGAGGTATTTTCTACAGACCTGCCTGGGATGCCACCCAACAGGGATATTGACTTCTGTATTGATCTAGTTCCGGGAACTAGCCTATTTCTATTCTGCCATACCATGTGGCCCTACCATAGTTTAAAGAATTAAAGGAGCAGCGGCAAGATTTGCTTGATAAGGGCTTCATTAGGCCTAGTGTCTCTCTTTGGGGTACGTTGGTGTTGTTTGTAAATAAGAAGGATGGGTCGATAAGGATGTGCATAGAATATTGGCAGTTGAATAAAGTCACTATCAAGAACAAGTATACATTGCCAAGGATTGATGATTTATTCGATCAGCTTCAAGGTGCCAAAGTGTTTTCGAAGATTGATTTGAGATCTGGCTACCATCAGTTGAAGATTAGGGCATCTGATGTCCCTAAGACAGCTTTTCGGACTCGGTATGGGCATTATGAGTTCTAAGTGATGTCATTTGGACTAACAAATGCCCCAGCAACATTCATGGATTTGATGAACCGAGTGTTCAGGCCCTATTTGGATTCCTTTGTGATTGTCTTCATTAACGATATCTTGATATACTCCCGCAGCCGGGAGGAGCATGAGCAGCATCTTCGGACCGTTCTTTGGACTTTGAGAGATAGCCAGTTATATGCTAAGTTTTCAAAATGTGAGTTTTGGTTGAGTTCAGTTTCTTTCTTGGGTCATGTTGTATGGGCGGAGGGTATTCAGGTGGATCCGAAGAAGATTGAGGCAGTCAAGGACTGGCCCAGACCCACATCAACTATTGAGATGTAACGAACTGACCGGTCGTTTCATGAGTTACCGCTCCATTTCCCCCATTTTTGCTTCTTATTGCCTTGTTCAACTGTATTTTGTGTTATCGGGTTGGTTGGCTCGGGTTCGGAGAGGTTTTGGTAAGGTTTGAGACACTTAGTCTCTTTTGAGCAAGCTTAAGTTGGAAAAGTCAACTAGATGTTGACTTATGTGTTAGAGGACTTGGATGTGAGTTCCGATGGTTCAGATAGCTTCGGGAGGTGATTTGGGACTTAGGAGCATGATCGGAATGTGTTTTGGAGGTCCGGAGTAGATTTATGCTTTAATTGGCGAAATTGGAATTTTGGTATTTTCCGGTTGATAGGTGAGATTTTGATATAGGGGTTAGAATGGAATTACGGAAGTTGCAGTAGGTTCATTGTGGCATTTGGGATGTGTGTGCAAAATTTCAAGTCATTCGGACGTGGTTTGATATACCTTTTGATCGAAAGCGGAATTTGGAAGATTTTGGAATTCTAAGGCTTGAATCCGATGCAAATTTGGTGTTTTGATGTTGTTTTGAGCATTTCGAAGGTTGGAACAAGTTTGAATGATGTTATTGGATATGTTGGCATGTTTGGTTGAGGTCCTAAGGGCCTCGGGTGAGTTTCGGGTGGTTAAACGGATGAAATTGCATGTTGAGAAATTGCAGATTTTGCTTCAGGTCTGTTGCAGACCTTTTTTTCTTCGCGATCGCGTATAAGGGGTTGCGATCGCGAAGTCTTAGTTGGGGGATGAGGCAAATTTTCCATACGCGATCGCATGGATTTGGTTGCAATCGCGTGGGTCTGTATGGTGTATCTTTGCGTTCGCGTGAGTCTAGTTGCGATCGCGTGGGTCTAAGTGCTAAGGCTTTGCGATCGCGTGGAGCTTTGTGCGATCGCATAAGGTTAAGTGGGGGCAGTTAGCATTTGTGCTTCGCGATCGCGAGGCTATTTCTGCAATCGCAATGAAGGAAATTTAATAGCTGGGCAGAATGTTTATAAAGGTCATTTCCGCGATTTTTAGCCTAAGTTCCTCCATTTTTGGGTGAGTTTGAAGCATTTTGAAGGGGATTGAACAGGGAATCAAGGGGGAACACTTGGAGGTAAGATTTATGGACTTTATACTCAATCCTAATGTGCTTTCTACCTAATTAATCATGGAATTTAAGCCTAATATTGAAGAACTAGGGCTTGTAATTTGAGACCTAAAATTAGGGATTTGAGGGATCATTTGTGGTCGAATTTTGGTGATTTTGATATGAATGAACTCGAGGAGTGATAAGGAGTCTATTGATGTAATTTTTATCGAAATTCGAGATGTGGGCCGGGGGATCGGGTTTGGCCAATTTCGGGATTTGTGCAGTAATTTGATTTCTTTCGAGTGGGCTTTGTTCCCTTAGCATATTTTGATAGTTTTGCACTGATTTTGGTTAGATTTGGAGCATCCGGAGGCTGATTCGAGAGGCAAAGGCATTGCGGGCTAGAGTTTGGACCGGATTGAGGTGAGTAATGATTGTAAATATTGTCCTGAGGGTATGAAACCCTGAATTTCACATCGTTGTGCTATATTGAGGTGACACACATGCTCGATGACGAGCATGGGGTCGTGCACCATTGGGGATTGTGACTTAGTCCATCCCGAATGACTGTTTTACTGCGTATTTAATTGAAAATTATTTGCTATCATCATGTTTTGGGCTGAATGCCATATTTGGACCTCGTGCCAACTATTTGGACCCTTACTGGATTTTTACTGCTATTTTCTCACTATTTTGATTTTATATATGTACTTAGTCATGTTATATTATACTGTTTTCATAACTCAACCATGTTTACTCTATTTTAACACTTTAAATGATATTTGGGGCTGAGCATCATGTTTTACTACGCCCGAGTGGCTTTTAGAGATTTTTGACTGAGTAGGGCCGAGGGCGTGGGTTGTGAGGATTATTATGGGATCGGGTTGCATGCTGCAGCAGTGTTGTACTAATTATGATTATGAGGTCGAGGGCCTGAGTTGGCCACAAGGTGTCTTGATATGAGGTCGAGAGCCTATTGATTATGCCACGAGATGACTTGATATTGCGCTTCGGACGTAAGGGGCCCCTCCCAAAGTCTGTACACCCATAGTGAGCGCGGGTACCCATTGTGATATGAGATATAGCTCGAGGGGCTGGTGTTGTTCCATGTTACTGCCCGAGGGGCTGATTCTATTGACATTGTGCTCGAGGGGCGGATTTTATGTGTTTATCTTTTCTAGCTGTTTCTCATTTACTTGTTTAACTGTTTAAAAGGTGTTTTAAAGAAGCTTATATTGAACCAAGATGTTTTTACAAGATTTCACTGTTTTATTGCATTTTATTGGTTTTACACTGCCTCTTTATAGCATGTTATGGTGTTTTACGTGATTTTTCATCGCTCAATCTTCATTTATTGTTATTACTCACTGAGTTGGAGCACTCACTTTACTCCTTGCACCCAGCAGGCTATTCGACAAGGTAGTTGCTCGGCGTTCGCGGCCCAGTATTTCTCCCTCCTATCTTACTTTTTGTTTCTAGTTCTGTAATAGATTGTATAAATCCTTTCAGACTTGTAGACTTATGTTAGATGCTCATGACTGGTGACACCCCGATGTCGGGCTGTGTTTGTTCTGCAAATTGTACTGTCTCGCTATTTCTTTTGGGATTTAATCATGTTAATGAATTAAATTGTGTAATTTTGACTGTTAAAATGAATTGGGGGTTTGTGTCAGCTGGCCTTGTCTTCACGAAAGGCGCCATCACGACCAGGTCTGGGTTTAGGGTCATGACATGAGATCCGTAGTTTCTTGGGTTTGGTAGGATATTACTGCCGGTTTGTGGAGGGGCTTTTATCTATAGCAGCCCCAATGACCAGGTTGACCCAGAAGGGTGCCCCATTTAGATGGTCAGACGATTGTGAGGCGAGCTTCTAGAAGCTCAAGACTGCTTTGACTACGGCGCTAGTGTTAGTATTGCCCACAGGTTCAGAACCTTATATTGTATATTGTGATGCATCTCATATTTGACGTGGTGCGGTATTGATGCAGGGTGGCAAGGTTATCGTATATGCTTCGCGGCAACTGAAGATTCCCGAGAAGAATTATCCAGTTCATGACTTAGAGTTGGCAGCCATTGTTCACGCACTGAAGATTTGGAGGCATTATCTATATGGCGTGTCATGTGAGGTGTTCACGGATCATAAGAGTTTGCAATATTTGTTCAAGCAAAGGAGCGTAATTTGACGCAGAGAAGGTGGTTGGAGCTATTGAAAGACTATGATATCACCATCTTATATCATCCCGGGAAGGCCAATGTGATGTCCGATGCTTTGAGTAGGAAGTCATCTAGTATGGGCAGCCTTGGGTATATTCCAGCCAGTGAGAGGCCGCTTGCATTAGATGTTCAGGCTTTGGCCAATCAGTTCATGCGGTTGGATGTATCTGAGCCCAGTCGTGTTTTAGCTTGCATAATTGCATGATCTTCTTTGTTTGAGCGTATCAGGGAGCGGCAGTGTGATGACCCTCATCTGCTTGTCCTTAGGGACACAGTGTGACACGGAGATGCCAAGCAAATTATAGTTGGAGATGATGGAGTTTTGAGGATGCAGGGTCATGTTTGTGTGCCCAATGTGGATGGGCTTCGTGATTTTTTTCTAGAGGAGGCCCACAGTCCCCGTATTCTATTCATCCGGGTGCCGCTAAGATATATCAGGACTTGCGGAAACATTATTGGTGGAGGAGGCTGAAGAAGGATATTGCTGCGTATGTAGCTTGGTGTTTAAATTGTCAGCAATTAAAGTACGAGCATCATAGACCTGGTGGTTTGCTTCAGAAGATTGAGATTCCTAAGTGGAAGTGGGAGCGCATCACTGTAGATTTTGTTGTTGGACTCCCATGGACTCAGAGGAAGTTCGATGCAATATGGATTATTATGGATAGGCTGACTAAGTCAGCGCATTTCATTCATGTGGCAGATTCCTATTCTTCGGAGCGATCGGCGGAGATTTATATCCGTGAGATCGTTCGTCTTCATGGTATGCCCGTGTCTATCATTTCTAATCGAGGTACACAGTTTACCTCACATTTATGGAAGGCAGTACAGCGTGACTTGGGTACACAGGTCGAGCTGAGCACAACATTTCACCCTCAGATGGATGGACAGTCCGAGCGTACCAAATCTTAGAGGATATGTTTCGCGCCTATGTTATTTACTTCAGAGGCTCTTGGGATCAGTTCTTTCTATTAGCGGAGTTTGCCTACAATAACAGTTATCAGTCGAGCATCCAGATGGCTCCATATATGGCGTTGTATGGTAGACGGTGTCGATTGCCGGTTGGATGGTTTGAGCCGGGTGAGGCTCGGTTATTGGGTATAGATTTAGAGAAAGATGCCTTGGATAAGGTTAAGAACATTCAAGATAGACTTCGTACAGCGCAGTCCATTCAAAAGAGTTATGTTGACCGTAAGGTTCGTGATGTAGCATTCATGGTCGGAGAGAGAGTGTTGCTTTGGGTGTCACCCATGAAGGGTGTAATGAGATTTGGGAAGAAGGGCAAGTTAAGCCCTAGGTTCATCGGGCCTTTTGATATTCTTGATCGAGTGGGAGAGGTGGCCTACAGACTTGCGTTGTCACTAAGCTTATCAGTGGTTCATCCAGTGTTTCATGTGTCCATGCTTCGGAAGTATTAAGGCGATCCATCCCACGTGTTAGAATTCAGCACTGTCTAGTTGGACCAGGATTTGACCTACGAGGAGGAGTCAGTAGCCATTTTAGACTAGCAGGTTTGTCAGTTGAGATCGAAGAGTTATCCTTCGGTCCAAATGCAGTGGAAAGGTCAGCCTATTGAGGCAGCTACCTGGGAGTTCGAGTTTAGAACTCGATCCCATGTTCCAAGTCCTTCAAAATCTCATTTTTATTCCCCTTTTGTTTGTGTGCACAGTCCGGACACGTTTCCGGAAAGCCTTTATGTGGAAATTGAGAAACATAATAATTTTTTGCTTAAAAAGTTGATTTTAGTTGACTTCGGTTAATGTTTTGGGTAAACGGACCCGGACCCGTGCTTTGACGGTCCTGGTGGATCCATAGAAAAATATGGGACTTGGGTGTATGCCCGAAATCAAATCTAAGGTTTCTAACCCCTAAAATAACTTTTTGAAGAAAATTGAAAAGGTTGAAAATGTAATAATTTATAGAATTTGATCTTGTTGGTATTGGGTCCGTATTTTGGTTTCGGAGCCCGGTAGAGGTACGTTATGATATTTATACCTTATCTATGAAATTTAGTTAGAAACGGGACTGATTTGACGTGATTCGGACATTTGGTTGAAAAGTTAGAAGTTTTAAAACTCTCATGCAGATTTCATGCAATTTGGTGTTAAATTCGTAGTTTTAGGTGTTATTTTGGTGAATTGATCGCCCGAGCAAGTTCATATAATGTGTTAAGACTTGTGTGTGTTTGGTTTGGAGCCCCAAGGGCTCGGGTGAGTTTCGGATAGGCTACGGGATGTCTGGACTTAGAAAAATCTGGTGTTGGATAGTTGCAAAGTTGCAGGTCTCGGATCTTGGAAGTGCGGCCGCGGTGGGAAATTTGCGGACCGCGGTAGAGAAATGCGACCGCAGTGGGAAATTAGTAGACCACAGTGGAGATTTTGCGGCCGCCCTTGGGATTTTGCAGATCGCGTAGTGAGGTTTGTAGGGTGCTATATAAGCGGGATTTTTCATTCATTCTTCAATTTTCAAACCCTAAAACATAATAGGCGATGTTCCAAACACTTCTTCTTCCCCAAATCATAAGCAAGTGATTCTTAACTCATTTATTGATTCTTAACTCATTTATTTCACTCTTTCACTTCTCTTTACAAGATTTCATCCTAGAATCTAGGGTTTTCATGGTGGAATTGGAGATTTTTGGGTAGAACATAGGAATTTTGAAATTTGGGGATTTAGACCTCAAATTGAGGTCGGATTCCAAAATCAATTGTATATCCAAGCTCGGGGTGAATGGGTAATCGGGTTTTGGTCTGAATTTCGGGTTTGGACCAAGTAGGTCGGTGTTGACTTATTCAAAAATGACCAATTGAATTCCTTGCTATCGTGGGTAGTTCCTAAGACTTAAATTGAATCGTTTGGTTGGTAATTTGCTAAATTCTATTGGTCCGGAGGCTTGTGTGAAGGGAAAAGCTGTGATTGAGCTTTGAGTGGCCTGCGGAGGCAAGGTTAGTGTTAGTTCTAACCCTGGCTGGAGGGATTATCTATTAATTGCCTATTTGCTACGTGTTTTGATACAAGTACAACGTATAGGTAAGGTGACGAGTACCTATGTGTTGTTGTCGAGTCATAGCATGCGAGTTAGTCTTATTCATGTAACTGTTGTACTCTTTGATCATATATTTTATGTTTAGACTTGGTATTCCATGTGTTGAGCAACTCTTATCATGTTTTACGAAATTTTGTACTGATTAAGTATTAACTCAAAGTTGAGGCTGGTATTGTGGAATTAAATGTTAAAGTAAGACTGGTTCTTGATATTTCTATCTCCCTGTTGTTATTGTCATTGTTTTGGTGAGGGAGAGTGTTAAAGCACGAAGGGTGATGCTGTGTAATGTTTTGTGACTGAGTGATAATGCACGAAGGGTGATGTCGTGTCATATTTTGTGAGTGATGATGCACGAAGAGTGATGCATTGCCATATTTTACGAGCGATAATGCACGAAGGGTGATGTCGTACCATATTCTGTGAGTGATAATGCACAAAGGATGATATCGTGCCATGTTATGAGAGAGTTAATGTACGAAGGGTGATGCCATGTCGTTTCTATTATATCTTATGGTGAGGACGAGAGTAAAAGCATGAAGGGTAATGTCGTGCACTTGTTTGCTATGTTATTACTTTCATTGGTGCAAAGCATGTTATTTACTGCATTTCTTTACTATACTATTTTTAAGATTTGATATTCCCTTCATCATGTTTTCCCTCTTCCCGTTATTATCTGTTTAATTTTCCATTTGTTGTTATTTTCTCGTATATGACTTAAATGCACAGGTTCAATTTATTATCGTGTCCTAGCCTCGTCACTACTTCGCCGAGGTTAGGCTTGGAACTTACCAGTACATGGGGTTGGTTTTACTGATACTGTACTCTGCACTTTCTGTGCAGATTTCGGTACTGGACCGTGTTGACCCGAGTAGAGTTGCTGCCTTCAGTCCAACAGGAGACCCAAGGTAGGTTTGTCGGCGTTCGTAGACCCTGGAGTCCCCTTCCATTTATCCTAGTTTACTTTTTTCTTTTACTTCGAGAACATTTATATTTTATTTTAGTCAGTATTTGTAGTGACTCTTAAAAATTTGTGGATTGTGACACCAGATTTTGGGTAGTCGTGTACTAGTACTTGGATTATTATGAGATTCCGCACTCCTTTAATCTATCTTGGTTTAAATTGCTGTTATTTATTTAATTGGTTAATGTTAGCGTATTTAAATCTCATTATATTAGCTTGCCTAGCATTCTGAAAGGTTAGGTGCCATCATGATCCCGAGGGTAGGAAATCTGGGTCGTGACAAATTATTTTTTTTGAACATGTTAGTTATTTGAACTAATCGAATGTTGAATATATTTGTTGGTGAAGTCAAGATTTCAATTCATCCTTTCAATATTTGTACGCTACACATTCGATAGTCGTTAGCTCATACTTGGGAGATCCTTTTCAGGTAGTTGTATACCATTAACTGTCACGACCCAAAACTCTAACATGTCGTGATGGTGCCTATCGATGGTACTAGGCAAGCCGATTTTCAAAATACTTCGATATTTCATAAAATGATAAAGCAAAAGCCTTTTCATAATAGAGTTTTCACAAAAATATAAGTTAAACTCAAAATACAATGTGGAAAGATAGCCCCAAAAATCGGGGTGTCACCAAGTTATGAGCATCTAGACAATCAGTCTAAGGAAATAGTGTCTATAAGAGTCTATGTATAAATGTCAATATATGAAAGAACGATAGCAAAGAAGGAGAACAAGGACGGCAAACACTGGTAGCTACCTCGTAAATCTCTGGTACTCGACCACATACGAGCTCAACGTCCTTCTTGATCGGACACACCTGGATCTGCACATTTAAGTACAGGGTGTAACGTGAGTACAACCAACTCAGCAAGTAACAAACAAATAAGGAACTGAGAAGTAGTGATGGGCTATACAAGTGTAGTTCATTTCAAGAATTTCAGTAAAAAATAGACATGCTTTCAAATCCGGCAGTTTAAGTCAAGTCTGTTTTATACAATTTCAAGTTCAAGTAGGCTAGATATAAAATCTTCCAATAGTTTTACAACAATGACATATATCAACTAAGTACATCATCAAATGAAAGCAAGTACAGCCTCTCAGGACAACAATCACTCAAGTCATCGCAATAGCTCAATCTCTCGGCTCTCAGCCCTCAGTAATCACACCCAATAGGTACCTGTGCTCACTGGGGTGTACAGACTCTGGAGGGTCTCCTACAGCCCAAACGCTATAATCTGCACGTACAACTCACATGTTATAATATCATATCAAGATCTACACGGATAACTCATGTGCCATGGTATCATATCAAGATATGCAAAGACAAATCACGTTCTATAGTATCAACACCTCACCTTCAGGCCCTACGCCTCACTCAGTCATCAACCCCCCTAATCTCTCGAGATCTCAAAAATCATATAAATCAGCCCAAACAGAGATAATAACATGTATCAACAAGGAACGAGAAGAGATGGAGGTATGATACGTGAGAAAATCATGACTGAGTAGAAGACACCAAATAGCAATTAATTCAACAAGTATACGACCTCTATGGATCCCAATAGCGACTTCATATAGCCTAAGCATGATTTCTAACATGGATTTCAGTCCAATTTCTATAACACTAAGAGAAACATATAGCTAATAGCAAGTTATTCCAATTTACGGTTCCGCGGAATGGAGCAAGTCACAATTCCTACGGTGCACACCCACACGCCTATCACCTAGCATGTGTGTCACCTCCAAAATAATCACATAGCACAACATCTGGGTTTTCTTACCCTCGGGACCAGATTTAAAACTGTTACTTATCTCAATCCGAGCAAAATGCTACTCTAAAATGTCTTTGCCTCGCAAGTCGACCTCTGAATGTCCCGAATCTAGCCACAAGTAGTAAAATACAACTAATATAGGCTAAAGGGATCAATTCCACAAGAAAACTACTGAATTAGAACCAAAAATCCGAATTTGGCCTGAACCCAGCCCCCGGGCCCACGCCTCGAAATCCGATAAAAGTTACAAAATCCGAAAGCCCATTCACTCACAAGTCTAACCATACCAAATTTACTCAAATCCGATAACAAAATCCCATTCAAAACCACAAAAATCCATCTCAAGAACACTTCCTTTTTTCCCCCAATTTTTCACCCCAAATCACAAATTAGATGATGAAATTAAAGACATAATCATGGGATTTATCCAAAACCAAGTAAGAATCAGCTACCCCAGTGTTTTTCCTTGAAAAATCTCTCAACAATTGCCTCTCCCCAAGATCCAATTCATCAAAAAAGGAAAATGGGATGAAGTCCCCTTATTTTATAACTTAAAGTTTCTGCCCAGGCTGCCCTAGGTCCTGCCCTCTGTTACGTCTCGTGTTTTAGTACGTTAAAGTTCCGTCTTCAGTTAATCGACGTAGACTCAAAGATGAGATTATATTTAGGTTATAAGTATTTATACTATTTATAACAAGCGATAAGAAAGTTCTGTGAAGGTTAAAAGGCAAACGAATCAAAGAAAGTGAGTTAGTTTTGTCGAAGTTTGTCAATATGGGATAGAATATGGTCTGAGCTATAATACCTGATATTTATGAACTAGTGTCATACAAGGTACTCCAGAACCACGATAGTATGGTACACAAGGTTTGTTAAAAGTGAGTAGTATTTTAAGTAATTTGAGTATTCTTAATTATGTGAATAAATGGGTAACTAATAATTTTTAGTAGGAGATTAATTAAAATCTTTAGATAATTAAAGAACCCCAAACGTGGCAGCTCCCTCTTCCCATCCAATGACTCTTAATAAAGAGTGAAAGGTGGCACATTTTAAGGAAGAAATGTGACACGAGTCTTGAAAGGTGGAGCCCACACCACTAAGACATTAAAATCTATTCTCTAATTCATTTAAAGAGATGTGGATATCTCTTTAACATCTCTAATTCACTTCAGCAAATTCAAAACAAGAATTTGCATGCTAGCATCTTTAGTAACGTGACATTTAGCTTCAGAAGGGATTCAAGCAAGAATTCAAGAATTCAAGCAAAAATTCCTTAAACATCTTAGCCGTGACTCTTTTTGCAATTCTAAAGAAGCCCGATATAATCTTTTTCAAGAATATCATATGGATTTTTCCCTACTTCGGTCTTGCGGTCACGAGTTTTGTCGCAATTGTCGTGTGTTAGAAGGATTGTCCAGAGAACTGGCTCAGGTATGTTAAGTCTATCCCTTATTTTTGGCATGATCCATACGATACAAACGAAATGAGCAAATTCACAACTTTCATAAATGACTCTATTCATAGAATTACTAATGATGCCTATGTTATTGATTTCCCATGTGAATTATCAATATATATTATGTTCATGGATCTCAAAAAAATATGTAGTTGATAAAGTTATCTGAAAGGTATAATAATCTTATAACATTCCAAGTAAATCGTATTAACGTATTTCTTATGCATTTTATTTATTTATACATGTACATTGACCCATGACCAGATAGCGTTATATACGTGTATATTTTATGTATATGAGATATGGAAAAAGGTTACGGTGTTATATATGCGTCACCACCTGATCAGCTGGTATACATTTATGATTTTGCCCACAGTGGCCAAGATGATATGAGGGGATGCCCTCAAAGGCTTGATGATATTATGTACACCTATACCTATGCATGACACGACATTTATACGCACGTTCATGACATTATAAATGTTTCAGGATTTGCAAATGTATTTAGACTTACATGCATAATTCTTTAATTCATGTTTCATCTACGTCTTTTATGTACTGATTTTCATGCCTTACATACTCAGTACAATATTCGTACTGACGCCCTATTCCGGGGCCTGTGTTTCATGCCTGCATATATAGGTAGACAAGCTAACGGTCCCTCTTCTTAGGATCCTTGATCAGTGAGAGTTGGTGTGCTCCATTTGATTCGGAGCTTCTTTGGATTTTGGTACGATATGTTTGTATACATATATGGTTATACATGGTCCAGTCCTGTCCTTATACAGTTGTATATTCTGTTAGAGGTCTGTAGAAAGTCATGTATAGTTGGGTAGTATGTGGCCTTATCAGCTTCCAGTTATATATATATAGTTGTCTATAGCAGCCTTTTTCGGCTCGCCCTACGTATTTTGCACGTGTATGTATATACGTCTTTTGAACTATTTTCCCTCACGCATGTTATTCTCGTAGTTTAGCAGATGTTATTCATGTTTATATCTTAGACGCATGCTTAAGGGTGTTCGACAGGTAGGACTCGAGCACTCGTCATAGCCCATCAGTTTGGGTCATGACAAAAGTGGTATTAGAGCAGCTTTGTCATAGGTTGTCTACAGACCGTGTCTAGTAGAGTCTTGTTCATAGGTGTGTTGTTCACCACACTTTAGACAGGAGGCTACAGTACATACATGATGTTATCCTCCCTTCTTATCTTAGATCGTGTGATATAAGAGTTCATGTTCCTAACGATATGTTATGTTTTCAGCGATGCCTTTGAAAACTATAGTTGCCTAGAAGGGCAAGTCCATGGCTAGTGAGACTGCTAGTTGAGCGCCACGAGTTACCAGGGCTCGGGGTGAGTCTCATAGTGAGATTCCATCTCAGACTTCACATACCCCGCCCTCTCCAAAAGAGCTCCAAGGGGCAACAACTCCAGCGCCTACCCTTGTATGTCCAGCTCCTCATTTGGATCTGCTTCAGTGAATACCGGAGGGTCTAAATTAATGAAACCATAAACCCTCGCATTGAAGGACCTATCTGCATTACCAATACCTACCTCCTACCGGCGAGCCTGTGCGGCTACTAATCGAGTTAATACCTCATCTAGATGCACCGAGTCAGGAGATGAGAGATAATATTTAGCTATTAACTCAATTAGTAGCCTCACAGGCTTGCCGTTAGGAGGTAGGTATTGGCCATGCAGATAGGTCCATCAGTGCGAGGGTTTGTGATTTCATCAATTTGGACCCTCCGGTATTCACTGGAGCAGATCCAAATAAGGACCCTCGGGTATTTATTGATAGAATGCAGAGGACTTTGAGGGTAATGAAGGCCACTGCAACTGAGTCAGTTGATCTAGCTTTCTATAGACTCCAAGATGTTACAGTTCATTGGTACGAGTCTTGGGAATTGTCTAGAGGTGAGGATGCCCCTCCAGCAGTATGGCAGGAGTTTACAGAAGCTTTTCTTCATTATTATCTGCCACTAGAGCTTACAAAGGCCAAAGTTGATAGGTTCCTGACCCTTCGGTAGGGTAACATAAGTGTTCGGGAGTACAGTCTTTAGTTTGACTCATTGGCCAGGTAAGCTCCCACTATTGCATCTAAGATGGAGGATCGGGTTCACCGGTTTGTGATGGGGTTGGAGCTGCACTTGCGTAACGATTGTATGTCACTCTCACTTCAGCCAGGCGTGGATATTTCTCGTATTCAGTCATATGCTTAGGGTGTTGAGGAGCGTAAGCAGAAGTAGAGGGCCGATCATGAGCATGATAGGGCCCAAAATAAGAGAGCAAGGTCTTCGGGTCCTTTTGGTGAGTTTCGAGGTGGTCAGAGACAACAATACCCAAGGTATCCAGCCCAGCCATCAGCTAGCACACCCCCTCAGTTGGCCGGTAAGATATTTGATCGTTCCACATATTCAGGGCCTGGTCAGAATTGCAGGGCCTCAAGTTCTTAGTATAGGGGCGAGTCAAGTCAGATGAGGCCACCCTTGCCGCAATGTGCTTAGTGTGGTAAGTAGCATGCCGGCCAATGCTGTAGGAGGTTAGTTGTTTGTTATACTTGTGGTTATCCAGGCCACATTATAAGGGATTGTCCGACGATAGGTGAAATAAGCATAGTTCAACCAGCGGGATCTATAGCTGGTTTGTCATCATCAGTACGCCCCCTTGGGCAAGGTTCATAAGCATCAATCGATCGTGGTAGAGGCAGAGGTGGAGCATCTAGCTCGAACGGTCCTTAGAACCGTATTTATGCGTTAGCTGGACGACAGGATCAAGAATCATCACCGATATTGTTATAGGTATATTATCAGTCTCCTCATATGATGTATATGCACTGATTGACCTAGGTTCCACCTTATCATATATTACTCTGTTGATTGCTAGTAAGTTTGGAATAAAACCTGAGTTGGTTAAGCCTTTTGAGGTGTCCACACCTATTGGGATCCAGTGATAGCTAGGTGGGTATATAGAGGTTGCATAATAGTAGTTCATAGTTGATCTACAGTAGTAGACCTAATCGAGTTAGATATGGTAGAATTGCTTGTTATAATGGGTCTTGGTTGGCTTCTTGGCATTCCAACATTGATTGTAGATCAAAGATGGTCCGATTCCAATTTCCAGGGGAGCCCATTTTGGAGTGGAAAGGTAACACAACGTCGCTGAGAGGCAGATTGAAGATGATCAGAAAGGGCTATATTTATCACTTAGTTCGGATTCACGATGTGAAAGTGGAGTCACCAACTATTCAGTCTTTCCCGGTGATTAATGAGTTTCTTGATTTTTTCCTGATGAACTTCCAGGTCTTCTGTCAGAGCAAGAAATTGAGTTTTCCATTGACCTAATACCATAAACTCAACCAATATCTATTCCTTCCGATAGAATGGCCCCCGCAGAGATGAAAGAGTTGAAGGAAGAACTAACTGACCTGTTTGAAAAAGGCTTTATCAAACCTAGTACATAACTGTGAGGTGCACCTGTGTTATTTGTGAGGAAGAAAGATGATTCCTTGCGGATGTGTATTAATTATAGACAGTTGAAGAAAGGTGACAATCAAGAATAAGTACCCGCTCCCGAGGATTGATGTTTTATTTGATAAGTTGCAAGGTGCCAAGTGTTTCTCAAAAATAGACTTGAGGTCTGGTACCATCAAGTAAGGGTTAAGGAGAAGGATATTCCGAAAATAGCATTTAGGACTAAGTACAGGCACTTTGAGTTTCGTGTTATGTCATTCAGTTTGACTAATGCCCTAGCAGTATTCATAGATTTGATGAACCATGTATTCAAACCCTTTCTAGATCTGTTTGTAATTGTATTTATTGATGATATATTGGTATATTCTCATTCAGAGACTGAGCATGCAGATCATTTGCGTATTGTGCTCAGAGTTATAAAAAAAGGAAAGTTGTATAGAAAATTCTTTAAATGTGAATTCTGGTTGAACTCTGTAGCTTTCCTTGGGCATGTAATTTTAACTGAAGGTATCAGGGGTTATATAAAAAAGATTGAAAAGGTAAAGACATGGCCTAGACCCACGACACCGACGGAGGTTCGTAGCTTTCTTGGTTTGGTAGGTTATTATATGAGATTTGTAAAGGGTTTTTCTTCTCTTTCAGTGGACTGAAGCTTGCGAACAGAGTTTCTAGGCATTGAAAGGCAGATTAACTTTAGCACCAGTTCTAACACTCCCAGAGGGAACCGACGGTTATGCTATCTATTGTGGCGCTTCAGGCGTTGGATTGGGTTGTGTACTCATGCAGCATGGTAAAGTTGTAGCTTATGCTTCTAGACAACTAAGAAAGTACGAGAAGGATTACCCGACCCACGATATAGATTTAACCGTAGTGATTCATGTACTAAAGATGTGGAGGCACTACTTGTATGGCATTTATGTTTATATCTATACAGATCATAAGAGCATTCAGTGTATCTTCAAGAAAAAGGAATTGAATTTACACCAAAGGAGATGGTTGGATCTACTTAAAGACTATGACATTGATATCTTATACCATCCGAGGAAGGCAAACGTAGTAGCCGACACCCTCAACCGTAGTTCTATGGGTAGCCTATAATATTTACAGTCAGAGAAGAGGGGAATAGCCCATGAGATTCATCAGCTAGCTAGTCTTGGAATTCGATTATTATATTTAGGTGATACCGAAATTACTATTCAAGACACGACAACATCCTCTTTAGTAACTGAAGTGAAGGAACGCCAATACGAGGATCTTGTGTTAGATCATTATAGAGATACAACCCCATTGAAGAAGAATACACCATTTGAAATCTCAGGAGATAGGGTCATCAAGTATCGAGGACAATTATGTGTCCTAAATGTTGCAGCGCTGCATCGACAGGTTATGGGAGAAACTCACTATTCTCGTTATTCCATCCATCTAGGAGAAACAACGATGTATCATGATATCAGGGAAGTATATTGGTGGGACAGAATGAAAAAGAATATCACGGAGTTTGTTGCTTAGTGCCCTAACTGTCGGCAGGTTAAGATTGAGCATCAAAAACCCGGTGGATTATTGGTGGCTATAGAGATTCCGACTTGGAAGTAGGAAGTAATCAATATGGATATCATTGTAGGTTTACCTCGTACCCAGCGTAAGTTCGATTCTATATAGGTGATTGTTGACAGACATACAAAATTAGCCCATTTTCTGCATGTTAGGACTACATATCCGTAGAGGATTATACAAGGCTTTCCATTAAGGAGATAGTACAAATTCATGGTATCCCTATATTTATTATCTCGAATAGAGGAGTTCAGTTTAAAGCTAATTTTTGGAGGTCCTTCCAAAAATGATTGGGGACTCAGGTAAGTCTTAGTACAACATTTCATCCCCAGACAGACGGACAAGCTAAGTGTACTATTCAGACCCTTGAGGATATGTTACGGGTTTGTGTGTTAGACTTCAAGGGCAGCTGGGATGATTATCTGCCGCTTATTGAGTTCGAAAATAATAATAGCTATCATTCCAGTATTCAGATGGCTCTATACAAAGCTCTTTATGGACGGAAGTGTAGGTCGCATATAGAATAGTTCGATGTTGGGGAAACCAAGTTAGTAGGACCAGAATTGGTATAACAGGCAATTGAGAAGATTAAGCTTATACATGAAAAGCTATTAGCAGCTCAAAGCCGTCAGAAGTCTTATGCGGATAATCGACGACGAGACTTGGAGTTTCAGGTTGACGATTGGGTATTCCTAAAGGTATCACCAATAAAAGGTGTTATGAGATTTGGTAAGAAAGGAAAACTTAATCCTCGGTACATTGGACCATATAATATTATATGCAAGGTAGGCCAGATAGCATATGAGTTAGACTTGCCTTCTGAATTGGAATATATACATCCAGTCCTTCATGTGTCTATGCTCCGTAAATGTATCGGAGATCCTTCCAGAGTTGTGTCAATTGACGATGTTCAAGTCACAGAACAACTATCATTTGAGGAAACTCCCATTACTATACTAGATAGACAGGTTCGGAGATTGAGGACTAAAGACGTAGCTTCGGTGAAGGTACTTTGGAGAAACAATAATGTGGAAGAAATAACTTGGGAAGCCGAAGAAGACATGAAGTCTAGGTATCCTCACTTCTTTCCTCTTCCAAAGAAGGATCCGACTGAGACATCACAGCCTTAAGATACGTGTATGGATTCTTGTATTAGTTATTATCATTGGTCGTGTGAAGCCATTATCGTGAGTGATAATTGTGGCAATATTTGGCGTTGAATTATTGAGTTCTCTACATGAAGGATTGATAGTAGTACTGTTACAAAGGGGACTCTGCCAAAATTTATATGGATACTGAGAAGTTAAATATTCGAGGACGAATGTTTCTAAGTGGAGAAGGATGTTACGTATCGCATTTTCGTACGTTAAAGTTTCGTCTTCAGTTTATCGACGTAGACTCGGGGATGAGATTATATTGAGGTTATAAGTATTTATGCTATTTATAACAAGCGATAAGAAAGTGTCGTGAAGGTTAAAAGGTAAACGAATCAAAGAAAGTGAGTTTTGTCGAAGTTTGTCAACGTGGGATAGAATACGGTCCGAGCTATAATACCCGGTATTTATGGACTAATGTCATACAAGGTACCCCATAACCACGATAGTAGGGTACATAAAGTGTGTTAAAAGTGAGTAGTATTTTAAGTAATTTGAGATAATTCTTAATTATATAAATAAATGGGTAATTAATTATTTTTAGTAGGAGATTAATTAAAATCTTTAGATAACTAAAGAACCCCAAACGTGGCAGCTCCCCCTTCCCATCTAATGTCTCTTAATAAAGAGTGAAAGGTGGCACATTTTAAGGAAAAAATGTGACACAAGTTGTCACGACCCGGATTTTCCACCGTCGGAATCGTGATGGTGCCTACTCTTGAAATCTAGGCAAGCCAACAGATACAGTTCTAACACATGCATTATTAACCCAAATAGTAAAGATAATGATAACTACAACTAAACAGATATAAGGTGCGGAAGTTTCATAACAGCTCAAAGTTCTAAAACAAGACTGACCCAATGATCTGGTGTCACAATTTCACAAACATCTAAGAATTTCTACAAACACTGGTTTAAAAGAAATACAACTGTTCCCTAAATGAAAAGAGACAGGAAATTCAAAACAGAAGGAAGGGGTCTCCAGGGTCTGCGAACGCTGGCAGATCTACCTCGGGTCTCCTATGGACTGAAGGCAGCCACACAAACTCTACTCACGAGGTCTGTCACCGAAATCTGCACAGAAAATGCAGAGTGCAGTATCAGTACAACCGACCCCATGTATTGGTAAGTGCCGAGCCTAACCTCGGCGAAGTAGTGACGTCGCTGGGACACGACAAACAACATAAACCTATGCAGTAATTAATATACTAACAGAATAACAATAATAGAATCTAAACAGAAATTAACGGGAAGGGGCAACATGCTATGGGGGTACCAGAATAAGGAATCACAGTAGTAACGAAAATTAAATAATTAGTGCACTTGAACCTATAACTGCAAATAATCACAGCAAACAGAAAATGCACGACATCACCCTTCGTGCTTTTACTCTCAATCCTCACCATGCAATCAATCATAGAAATGTGTACTGCATCACCCTTCGTGCTTTATCTCTCTTCCTCACCATATGAATAAATATAAATGTAAATGTGCATGGCATCACCCTTCATGCTTTATCACTCTTCCTCACCATATGCATAAGTATGAATGTGCACGGCATCACCCTTAGTGCTTTATCACTCTCCATTACCATAACAACAACAGAAACAACAACAACCCAGCAAGGGCTTCACAATCAAACAACTTGTTTCATCATTTACTTTCACAATAGAAATCTCAAATTGAGCCAATACTTGCCCAATATCCAAATCAGGAACAACATAGTAAAACTTGTTAACATGAACCATAACTAGCTTAAGCAGGAAGGATACGTATAGAAAAACACAATTGTCACAAGTATAGAACTCACTCGCATGCTATGACCCGACAACGATGTATATATACTCGTCACCACACTTATACGTCGTACTAAACATCTAACATGTAGAAAATAGGGCAAACAATACTTAATCCCTCAAGCTAAAGTTAGCCACAGCACTTACCTCGATTCCACGGCCACAATCAAACCTCTATTACCACTTTACCTCTCGATTTCACTTTCAATCCACTAGTATCTAGTCACAATTAACTTAATAACATCAATAAATGCTAGATAAATCAATTCCAGTTCTTAATTTAGGTTTCCCAACATTTTCCCCAAAAATAGTCAAAACCCGACCCCGGGTCCGCTCGGTCAAAACTCGAAGTTCGGACCAAAACCCTATTACTCATTCACCCCAGAGCTCGGATATATAATATGTTTTAGAATCCGACCTCAATTTGAGGTCTAAATCCCCAAATTTCAAAATTCCTAAATTCTACCCAAAAACACTCAATTCCCCCATGAAAATCCCTAGATTTTGTGATGAAATCTTGTAAAAAGATGAAATAGATTGAAGGAAATGAGTTAGAAATTGTTTACCTATGATTTGGGGAAGAACTCTTCTTTAGAAAATCGCCTATGGGATCTTAGGGTTTGAAAATTTGAGAAATGAAGTGAAAATCCCATCAAAACTTGTTTTTGAGCAGTTGCAGGTATTGCATTTGCGATCACAGGTTCGCAAATACGACCAATGCTTCGCAAATGCGAAGCTTGGCCTGACATGCTGGCTTTGCAAATGCGAACAAATGTTCGCAATTGCGGCCATTGTTCATGTCACATTTGCGACGATAAACTTCGCAAATGCAAAGGTCCCCTGCCCAGCCCAATCATCGCAAATGCGATGATTCTTTGCATTTGCGAGCCAGACTTCGCAATTGAGAAGTCTTTAGATCTGTAACACCAGCAAATTTCCTTAAGGCTCAAAACACTCTGTGGCCTATCCAAAACTCATTCGAGCCCTCGGGGCTCCAAATCGAACATACACACAAGTCTAAAAACATCATACGGACTTATTCGTGCTATCAAATCGCCAAAATAATATCGTAAACAACGAATTTAACACCAAAACTCATGAAATTTTAAAGATAGTTCAAACTTCCTATTTTCTCAACCAAAGGTCCGAATTGCGTCAAATTACTTCCGTTTCTCACCAAATTTTACAGATAAGGTTTAAATATTATAACGGACCTATACTAGGATCCAGAATCAAAATACGAGCCCGATACCATCAAGTTCCAACACTATTCAATTTCCATAAACTATTATATTTTACAGTTAACAATTTTCTTCAAAAATTCATTTCTCGGGCTAGGGACCTCGGAATTTGATTTCGCGCATAGGCCCAGGTCCCATATTTTACTACGGACCCTCCGGGACTGTCGAAACATGGGTTCGGGTTCGTTTACCCAAAATATTGACCAAAGTCAACAAAAATCATCTTTTAAGCCAAAATTCATTATTTCTTAAAAAAATTCACATAAGGGCTTTCCGGATATACGCTTGGACTACGCACGTAAATCGGGGAGAGACAAAGAGGAGGTTTTGTAGGCCTCGCAATACAGATTTGACTTTTAAAATAAGAAATGATCTTTTGGGTCACCACACAAGTCTTGAAAGGTGGGGCTCACACCACTAAGACATTAAAATTCATTCTCTAATTCACTTAAAGAGATGTGGATATATCTTTAGCATCTCTAATTCACTTCAGCAAATTCAAAATAAGAATTTGCATATTAGCATCTTTAGTAACATGAAATTTAGCTTCAGAAGGGATTCAAGCAAGAATTCAAGAATTCAAGCAAAAATTCCTTAAGCATCTTAGCAACGTGACTCTTTTTGCAATTCTAAAGAAGCCCGGTATAATCTTTTTTTAAGAATATCATATGGATTTTTACCTACTCTGATCTTGCCATCACGAGTTTTGTCACAATTGTCGTGTGTTAGAAGGATTGTCCAGAGAACCGGCTCAAGTATGTTAAGTTTATCCCTTCTTTTTGGCATGATCCATGCGATACAAACGAAACGAGCAAATTCACAACTTTCATAAATGACTCAATTCATAGAATTACTAAGGATGCCTATGTTCTTGATTTCCTATGTGAATTATTAATATATCTTTTGTTCATGGATCTCAGAAAAATACGTAGTTGATAAAGTTGTCTGAAAGGTATAATAATCTTATAACATTAAAATTTTATTAACGTATTTCTTATGAATTTCAATTATTTATACATGTACATTGACCCATGACCAGATAGCACTATATATGCGTATATTATATGTATATGGGATATGGAAAAAGGTTACGGTGTTATATACGCTCCACCACTTGATCAACTGGTATATATTGATGATTTTGCCCACAGTGGTCGAGATGATATGATGGGATGCCCTCAAAGGCTTGATGATGTTATGTACACATATATCTATGCATGACACGACATTTATACGCACGTGCATGACATTATAAATGTTTAAGGATTTACAAAGGTATTTAGACTTACATGCAGAATTCTTTAATTCATGCTTCATCTATGTCTTTTATGTACTAATTTTCATGCCTTACATACTCAGTAGAAAATTCATACTGACGCCCTATTTTCCGAGGCCTGCGTTTCATGCCCACAGGTGCAGGTAGACAAGCTGATGATCCCCCTTCTTAGGATCCTTGATCTGCGAGAGTTGGTGTGCTCCATTTGATTTGGAGCTGCTTTGGATTTTTGTACGATATGTTTGTATACATATATGGGTATGACGGGGCCCAGTCTCATTCTTGTACAGTACATTTTGTTAGAAGTCTGTAGAAAGTAGTGTATAGTTAGGTAGTATGTGGCCTAATCGGCTTCCAGTTTTGGATATATAGTTGTGTATAGCGGCCTTGTCGGCTCGCCCTACGTATTTCGCACATGTATGTATATACGTCTTTTGGACTATTTTCCCCCACGTATGTTATTCTTGTTGTTCAGTAGATGTTATTCATGTTTATATCTTAGACGCATGCTTAAGGGTGTTCGACAAGTAGGACTCGGGCACTCATCATGGCCCATCGGTTTGGGTCATGACAAAAGTGGTATCAGAGCAGCTCTGTCCTAGGTTGTCTACAGACCGTGTCCAATAAAGTCTTGTTCATTGGTGTGTTGTACACCACACTTTAGATAGGAGGCTACAGGACATATATGATGTTATCCTCCCTTCTTATCTTAGATCGTGCGATATAAGTGTCACGGCCCAAACCGATGGGCCGCGACGGGTGCCTGAGTACTACCTGTCAAACACCCCTAAGCATGTGTCTAAGATATGAACCTGAATAACATCTATTGCATTACGAAAATAACATACGTGAAGGAAACCTGCCATCAGGGCATATGTACGTATACATGCAGAATATAGTGGGCGAGCCGGCAAGGCTGTTATAGACAACTATACATCCAAAACTGAAAGCCGACAAGGCCACATACAACCCAACTATATATACTGTCTATATACTTATAATAGAAACATAATTGTACAAAGACGGGACTGAGCCACGTCATACCTATGTACATATATATATATATACAAACGTATCGTACCAAAATCAAAAGTAGCTCTAGATCAAGTGGAGCGCGCCAACTCTCGCTGATCGGGGATCCTAAGAAGGGGGACCGTCAACTTGCCTACCTGCACCTGCGGACATGAAACGTAGGCCCCGTAAAATAGGGCATCGAAACAAAAAATGTACTAAGTATGTAAGGTTTGAAAATTACTACGTAAAAGACATAGATGAAACATGGAATAAGGAAATACATATTTAAACCTGAATAACTTTGTAAATTCTGTAACGTTTATAATGTCATGCACGTGCGTATAAATGTCATGTCATGCATAGGTATGAGTGTACATAATATCATCAAGCCACTGAGGGAATCCCATTATATCATCTCGGCCATTGTGGGCAACATCATCAACATATACCGGCTGATCAGGTGGTGGTGCGTATATAACGCCGTAACCTTTTCCCATATCCCCCATATATATATATGTATATATATATATATATATATACATATATTTACATATATACGCGTATATAACGCCATCTGGTCATGGGTCAATGCACATGTATGAAATGCATGAAAAATACATAATAATCTCAATATTCCTTCCGGATAAACTTTTCCAACTGCGTATTATTCCGAGACCCATGAACAGAAAATAATAATACTTTTCATGGGGAATCAAGAATATAGACACCCCTAATAATTCTATGAATAGAGTAATTTATGGAAACTGTGTGTTTGCTCGTTTCTTCAGTACAATTTGGACCATGCCAAAAGAAAGAAGGGAGGGCCTTAACATACCTATTTCTGGAATTATTTGAACGAATCTGCTTCTGCGAAATTTACACACGACATTTGGCATTGAAATTTTTAGACGAAACTGCTTCTGTTTTTTTGAACCAAATGGCGTTCTGCTCTTTTTAAACCAAATGATGAAATAGGCTTCCTCTAGTTTGAGGAATTGAAATTGGAAAGATGGAGTGTGTTTCTTATCTTTGTAATTGAACGAAATGTTTCTGTTTCTGTTTCTTGGTTTCATGCCAAGGACATAAATTGAAACTAATTTAGCAAGAATTGGATAAAGTTTTACAAGTCTTTCCAAGACTTAACTTAACTCATAGGTGGCCACCTAGAATTATGACTACTTAGTCATTTTCTAGGTGTGTGGCTTCTTGCCACGTGTGGGGGGTTAATTTATTAATTTTATCCACTTATTAGTTAATCGGATAATATTCTGTTACCCGGTAATTAATTAATTACCCGCATAATTTAAAAATTACCACAAACTACTCAAAATTCTATTTATTTTTAAAATACTTCATATGTACTTTATATATTATATTACCGTGGTCATATGGTACCTTGCATGGTACTAGTTCATAATTATCGGGTATTATCGCTCGACCCATATTTTATTCCAAATTGGTCACTTTTAACGAAACTCGTTTTCTTTAATCCGTGTACCCCTTTATCCTTCATAACACTTATTTATCGCTTATTATAAATAGTGTAAGTACATTAACGTCAAGATGATCTCATCCCCAAGTCTACGTCGGTTAACTGAAAACGAAATTTTACCATACAAAAATGCGAGATGTAACATCCTTCCCCCCTTAGAAACATTTGTCCTCGAATGTTCAACTCCTCGTGATTCATATAACTTTGGCAGGGTCGCCTTTGTAACAACACTACTACCAACTCTCCCTGTAGAAGCTTAATAACCCAACGACACACAAAACCATAATTATGAATAACGACAATGGTCTCACATGACTAACGACAATAACAAACAAAAGAATTTATACTCGTACCTTATGATGATGTCTCAGTCGGACCCTTCTCTGGAGGAGAAAATAAGTAGGGATATCTAGACTTTATGTTTTCCTCGGGCTCCCAAATCATTTCTTCCACATTGTTTTTTCTCCAAAGTACTTTTACGGAGGCGACCTCCATATTCCGTAGCTTCCGGATTTGTCGGTCTAGGATGGCAACCGGAATTTCCTTGTATGATAAGTCTTCTATAATCTGTACATCATCCATGGGCACCACTCAGGTAAGATCGCCAATGCACTTCTGTAATATAGATACGTGAAAAATCGGATGGACAGAGTCCAATTCTGAGGGCAATTCTAACTCATAAGCTACTTGGCCTACTCTCCGAATGATCCTATAAGGCCCAATACACCATAGGCTAAGTTTGCCTTTCTTACCAAACCTCATCACACCCTTTATAGGTGACACCTTTAAGAATACCCAGTCATCAACCCCGAACTCTAAATCTTGTTGCCGCACATCAGAATATGACTTCTGACGACTCTGAGCTGTCAATAGTCGATCCAGGATAAGCTTTACTTTTTCTATGGCCTGTTGAACCAGGTCTGGCCCATGTAATTCAGATTCTCCAACATCGAACCACCCTATAGGCAACCTACACTTCCGTCCATAAAGAGCTTCGTATGGAGCCATCTGAATATTGGAATGGTAACTATAATTATATGTGAACTCAATAAGTGGCAGATGATCATCCCAGCTACCTTTGAAGTCTATTACACAAGCTCGTAATATATCCTCCAGTGTTTGAATAGTACTCTCAGGCTGTCCGTCTGTCTGGGGATGAAATATTGTACTAAGACTTACTTGAGTCCCCAATCCATTTTGGAAGGACCTCCAGAAGTTAGCTGTAAATTGAGCTCCTCTATCTAAGATAATAGATACATGGACAGCATGCAGTTGTACTATCTCCTTGATATAAAGCCTCGCATAATCCTATGAGGAATAAGTAGTTCTAACGGGCAGAAAATGGGCTGACTTTGTAATCCTATCAATAATCACCCATATCAAATCGAACTTACGCTGGGTACAAGGTAAGCCTACGAAGAAGTCCATATTGATTACTTCCCATTTCCAAGTCAGAATCTCCATAACTTGCAATAACCCACTAGGTTTCTGATGCTCGATTTAACCTACTGACAGTTAGGACACTGAGCAACAAACTCTGCTATATTCTTTTTCATTCCATCCCACAAATACACTTCCCTGATATCATGATACATCTTTGTTGTCCCTGGATAGATAGAATAACGAGAATAGTGAGTTTCTCCCATAACCTACCGACACAGCCCTACAACATTAGGCACACATAATCATCCTCAATAATCTGAGGACCCTATCTTCTGTAATTTCAAACGGCGTCTTCTCCTTCTGAAGGGTGGTATCCCTATAATGAACTAACACAGGATCCTCGTACTGGCGTTCCTTTATTTCAGTTACTAAAGAGGATGTTGTCGTATCCTGAAGAGTAATTCCAATGTCACCTGAGTCCAGTAACCGAACTCCAAGACTAGCTAGTTGATGAACCTCATGGGCTATTCCCCTCTTTTCTAGCTGCAAATACGACAAGCTACCCATAGATCTACGGCTAAGGGCATCGGCTACTATGTTTGCCTTCCCCAGATGGTATAAAATATCAACGTCATAGTCTTAAAGTAGCTACAACCATCTCATTAGACATAGATTCAATTCCTTTTGCTTGAAGATGTACCGGAGGCTCTTATGATCCATATAGATATCAACATGAATTCCATACAAGTAGTGCCTCCACATCTTTAGTGCATGAATCACCACGGCTAACTCTAAATCGTGGGTTGGGTAGTTCTTCTCGTGCTTTCTTAGTTGTCTAGAAGAATAAGCCACAACCTTACCATGCTGCATCAGCACACAACCTAATCCAATGCCTGAAGCATCACAATAGATAACATAACCATCGGTCCCTTCCGAAAGCGTTAGAACTGGTGCTGACGTTAATCTGTCCTTTAATGCCTGGAAACTCCATTCGCAAGCATCAGTCCATTGAAACCTTGCTCCCTTCCGAGTCAACTTTGTCAAAGGTGCTGAAAGGGAAGAAAATCCTTCCACGAATCTTCTGTAATTACCTGCCAAACCGAGAAAGCTACGAACCTCTGTCGATGTTGTAGGTCTAGGCCAAGTCTTTACTGCCTCAATCTTTTGTGTATCCACCCGGGTACCTTCACCCGAAATAATATGACCAAGGAAAGCTACAGAGTTAAACCAAAATTCACATTTAAAAAAAATTGCATACAATTTCCCTTCTTGTAGAACTCTGAGCACAGTACGCAGATGATCAGCATGCTCATCCTCTGAACGAGAATACACCAATATATAGTCGATAAATACAATTACGAACAGATCTAAAAAAGGCCTGAATACACAGTTCATCAAATCCATAAATACTGCTGGGGCATTGGTCAGACCGAATGACATAACTCGAAACTCAAAGTGCCCATATCTAGTCCTGAATATTGTCTTCGGAATATCTTCATCCTTAACCCTTACCTGATGGTACCCAGACCTCAAGTCTATCTTTGAAAAACACTTGGCACCTTGAAACTGATCAAATAAATCATCAATTCTCGGGAGCGGGTACTTATTCTTGATCTTCACCTTATTCAGCTGCCTATAATCGATACACATTCATAAGGAACCATCTTTCTTTCTCACAAAAAATAGGTGCTCCCCATGGTGACGTACTAGGTCTGATAAAACCTTTTTCAAGTAAGTCCTTTACTTGTTCTTTCAGTTCTTTCAGCTTTGCGGAGGCTATTCTATAGGGAGGAATAGATATTGGGTGAGTATCTGGTAGTAGGTCAATAGAAAACTCAATTTCTCACTCTGGCGGGAGACCCGGAAGCTCTTCAGGAAAAACGTCGGGAAACTCATTCACCACAGGGATGGACTGAATGGTTGGTGACTCCACTTCCACATCCTGAACCCGAACTAAGTGATAAATACAACCCTTTTCTAATCATCTTCCTTGCCTTAAGATAGGAAATGAATCTTCCTCTTGGCGATGCCGTATTACCTTTCCACTCCAAAATAGGCTCCCCCGAAAATTGAAATCGGACTATCTTTAATCTATAATCAACGTTGGCATGACAAGAATCCAACCAATCCATACCCATTATAACATCAAATTCTACCATATCTAACTCGATTAAGTCTGGTATGGTAGTTCAATCATGAACTACTATTATACAACCCCTATATACTTGCTTAGCAATCACCGAGTCCCCAACAGGTGTAGATACTCAAAAGGTTTAACCAATTCAGGTTTTATTCCAAACTTACCAGCAACTAGCGGAGTAACATATGACAAGGTGGAACCTGGGTCAATCAGTGCATATATATCATATGAGGAGACTGATAATATACCTATAATAACATCAGGCGATGACTCTTCGTCATGCCGTCTTGCCAATGCATAAATGCGGTTCTGAGGGCTGCTCGAGCTAGATGCTCCGCCTCTACCTCTACCACAACTCATTGGTACTTGGGGACCTTGCCTAGGGGGCGTACTGATGATGACGAACCAGCTGCAGATCCCGACGGCTAGCTATGCTTGCATCACCTCTCATCGGACAATCCCTCATAACGTGGCCTGGGTAACTACAAGTAAAACAAACACCTAATCCCATATGGCACTGGCTAGTATGCTACTTACCATATTGAGTACATCGTGGCAAGGGTGGCCTCATCTGATTTGACCCACCCCTATACTGAGAACCCGAGGCCCTAAAATTCTGACCAGGCCTTGAATATGTAGAACGATCAAATCTCTTACCGCCAAATTAAGGGGGCACGCTAGCCGAGGGCTGGGTTGGATACCTCGAGTACTGCTGCCTCTGACCACCTCGAAACTTACCAAAAGGACCCGAAGACCTCGCTCTCTTATTTTGGTCCCTATCATGCTCACGATCGGCCCTCTGTTTTTATTTACGCTCCTCTACACCCTGAGAGTATTCCTAAATGCGGGAAATATCTATGTCTAGCTGAAGTGAGACCGACATATAATCGTTAAGCAAGTGAGGCTCTAATCCCATCATAAACCGATGAACCTGGTCCTCCATCTTAGATACAATAGTGGGAGCATACCTAGCCAATGAATCAAACTGAAGACAGTACCCCTGAACACTCATTTTACCCTGTCGAAGGGTCAAGAACCTATCAACTCTGGCTCGCCTAAGCTTTGGTGGCATATAATGACGAAGAAAAGCTTCTGTAAACTCCTGCCATACTTCTGGAGGGGCATCCTCACATCTGGACAATTCCCAAGACTCGTACCAATTTACTGCAACATCTCGGAGTCTATAGGAAGCTAGCTCAACTGACTCGGTCGTAGTGGCCTTTATTACTTATAACATCCTCTGCACTCTATCAATAAATACCTGAGGGTCCTCGTTTGGATCTGCTCCAGTGAATACCGGAGGGTCTAAATTAATAAAGTCATGAACCCTCGCACTCACGGACCTATCTATGTGACCAATACCTAATTCCTAACACCGAGCTTGTGCGACTACTAATTGGGTCAATAACTGAATAGAATCTCTCATCTCCTGACCTGGTGCATCCGACTGAGGTGTTGAATGTACAGGGGCAGGCGCCGGAGCTAGTGCCCCTCGGAGCTCTTCTGGAAAAGGCGGGGTATGTGAAGTCTGAGATGGAACCTCACCATGAGACTCTCCCCGAGCCCTGGTAACTCATGGCGCTCGACTAGTAGTCTCACCAGCCACGGACTTTCCCTTCTGGGCGGTCGTACTCTTTGGAAGCATCGCTAAAAATATAACATATCGTTAGGAACATGAATTCTTGTATCGCACGATCTGAGATAAAAAGAGAGGATAACATCCTATATGTCCTGTAGCCTCCTGTTTATAAGTATGGTGCACGACACACCCAGAAACAAGACTCTACTAGACACGGTCTACAGACAACCCTAGGACAGAACTTCTGCGATACCACTTTTGTCACGACCCAAACCGATGGGCCTCGACGGTTGCCTGAGTACTACCTGTCAAACACCCCTAAGCATGTGTCTAAGATATAAACATGAATAAAATCTGTTGCATTACGAAAATAACATACGTGAAGGAAACCTGCCATCAAGGAATATGTACGTATACATGCAGAATACAGCGGGCGAGCCGGCAAGGCTGCTATAGACAACTATACATCCAAAATTGAAAGACAACAAGGCCACATACAACCCAACTATACATATTGTCTACAGACTTCTAATAGAAACATAATTGTACAAAAACGGGACTTAGCCACATCATACCTATACACATATACATATATATATATATATATATACAAACGTATCGTACCAAAATCAAAAGGAGCTCCAGATCAAGTGGAGCACGCCAACTCGCGCTGATCAGGGATCCTAAGAAGGGGGACCGTCAGCTTGCCTACCTGCACCTGCGGGCATGAAATGTAGGCCCCGTGAAATAGGGCGTCAGTACGAAAAATGTACTGAGTATGTAAGGCATGAAAATTAGTACGTAAAAGACATAGATGAAACATGAAATAAGGAAACACATCTTTAGATATGAATAACTTTGTAAATTCTGTAACGTTTATAATGTCATGCACGTGCATATAAATGTCGTGTCATGCATAGGTATGAGTGTACATAATATCATCAAGCCACTGAGGGCATCCCATTATATCATCTCGGCCACTGTGGGAAACATCATCAACATATACCAGATGATCAGGTAGTGGTGCATATATAACGTAATATTTTTCCCATATCCCATATACATATATTTACATATATACGCGTATATAATGCCATCTGGTCATGGGTCAATGCACATGTATGAAATGCATGAAAAATACGTAATAATCTCAATATTCCTTCCAGATAAACTTTTCCGACTGCATATTATTCTGAGACCCATGAACAGAAAATAATAATACTTTTCATGGGGAATCAAGAATATAGACACCCCTAATAATTCTATGAATAGAGTAATTTATGAAAACTGTGTGTTTGCTCGTTTCTTCAGTGCAATTTGGACCATGCCAAAAAGAAAGAAGGGAGGGCCTTAACATACCTGTTTCTAGAACTATTTGAACGAATCTGCTTCTGTGAAATTTACACACAAAATTTGGCATTGAAATTATTAGACGAAACTGCTTCTGCTCTTTTGAACCAAATGCGGTTCTGCTCTTTTTGAACCAAATGATGAAATAGGCTTCCTCTAGTTTGAGGAATTGAAATTGGAAAGATGGGGTGTGTTTCTTATCTTTGGAATTGGACGAAATATTTCTGTTTTTGGTTTCAAGCCAAGGACATAAATTGAAGCTAATTTAGCAAGAATTGGATAAAGTTTTACTAGTCTTTCCAAGACTTAACTTAACTCATAGGTGGCCACCTAGAATTATGACTACTTAGTCATTTTCTAGGTGTGTGGCTTCTTGCCACGTATGGGGGGGTTACTTTATTAATTTTTATCCACTTATTAGTTAACTGGATAATGTCCTGTTACCCGGTAATTAATTAATTACCCGCACAATTTAAAAATTACCGCAAATTACTCAAAATACTATTTATTTTTAAAATACATCATATATACTTTATATATTATATTACCGTGGTTATAGAATGGTACTAGTTCATAATTATTGGTTATTATTGCTCGACCCATATTTTATTTTGAAGTTGGCCACTTTTAACGAAACTCGTTTTTTTAATCTGTGTACCCTATTATCCTTCATAACACTTATTTATCGCTTGTTATAAATAGCGTAAGTACATTAACATCAAGATGATCTCATCCCCGAGTCTATGTCGGTTGACTGAAAAATGAAATTTTACCGTACGAAAATGCGAGATGTGTTAATAAGAATTCATGTTCCTAATGACATGTTATGTTTATAGCGATTCCTCCGAAAACTACAGCCTCCTAGAAGGGCAAGTCTATGGCTAGCGAGACTACTAGTCGAGCGCCACGAGTTACCAGGGCTCGGGAAGAGTCTTATACTGAGATTCCATCTCATACTTCACATACCCCTCCCTCTCTAGAAGAGCTTTGAGGGGCACCAGCTCTAGCACCCGCCCCTGTATGTCCAGCTCCTCATTTGGATCTGCTCTAGTGAATATCGGAGGGTCCAAATTAATGAAATCACGAACCCTCGCGCTGATGGACCTATCTGTATTACCAATACCTACCTCCTGTCGGCGAGCCTGTGCGGCTACTAATCGAGTTAATAGCTAAATAGCATCTTCCAACTCCTCATCCAGATGCATCCGTTAAGAGGTAGGTATTGGTCATGCAGATAGGTCCGTCAGTGCGAGGGTTTGTGATTTCATTAATTTGGACCCTCCCGTATTTACTAAAGCAGATGTAAACGAGGACCCTCGGGTATTTATTGATAAAATGTAGAGGACTTTGAGGGTAATGAAGGCCACTGTGACTGAGTCAGTTGAGCAAGCTTCCTATAGACTCCAAGATGTTGCAGTTCATTGGTACGAGTCTTGGGAATTGTCTAGAGGTGAGGATGCCCCTCCAGCAGTATGGCAGGAGTTTACATAAGCTTTTCTTCATTATTATCTGCCACTAGAGCTTAGAAGGGATAGAGTTGATGTGACCCTTCAATAGGGTAACATGAGTGTTCGGGAGTACAATCTTCAGTTTGACTTGTTGGCTAAGCAGTATGTCGGGCAATGCCGTAGGGGGTTGGGTGTTTGTTATACTTGTGGTTATCTAGGCCACATTATAAGGGATTGTCTGATGAGAGGTGATGTAAACATAGTTCATCAAGCGGGATCTGTAGTTGGTTCGTCATCATCAGTACGCCATATTGGGCAAGGTTCATAAGCACCAATCGGTCGTGGTAGAGGTAAGGGTGGAGCATCTAGCTCGAGTGGTCCTCATAACCGTATTTATACGTTAGCAGGACGACAGGATCAAGAATCATCACCGATGTTGTTACAGTTATATTATCAGTCTCCTCATATGATGTATATGCACTGATTGACCCAGATTCCACCTTATCATATGGTACTCCGTTGGTTGCTAGTAAGTTTGGAATATAACCTGAGTTGGTTAAGCCTTCTGAGGTGTCCATACTTGTTGGGGATCCAGTGATAGCTAGGTGGGTATATAGAGGTTGTATAATAGTAGTTCATAGTAGATCTACAGTAGAAGACCTAATCTATTTAGATATGGTAGAATTTGTTGTTATAATAGGTATGGATTGGTTGGCTTCTTGTCATGCCAACGTTGATTGTAGATCAAAGATGGTCCGATTCCAATTTCTAGGGGAGCCCATTTTGGAGGGGAAAGGTAATAAGGCGTCGCCGAGAGGTAGATTTATTTCCTATCTCAAGGCAATGAAGATGATCAGAAAGGGATATATTTATCACTTGGTTCGGGTTCAGGATGAGAAAGAGGAGTCAACAACCATTCAGTCTATCCTGTGGTTAATGAGTTTCCCGATTTTTTCCTGATGAACTTCCAGGTCTTCCGCCAGAGCGAGAAATTGAGTTTGCTATTGACCTACTACCATATACTCAACCAATATCTATTCTTCCTTATAGAATGGCCCCACAAAGATGAAAGAGTTGAAGGAACAACTAACGGACCTGCCTGAAAAAGGCTTTATCAAGCCTAGTACATCACTGTGGGGAGCACCTGTGTTATTTGTGAGGAAGAAAGATGGTTCCTTGCGGATGTGCATTGATTAAAGACAGTTGAATAAGGTGACGATCAAGAATAAGTACCCGCTCCCAAGAATTGATGATTTATTTAATCAGTTGCAAGGTGCCAAGTGTTTCTCAAAAATAGACTTGAGGTCTGGTACCATCAGGTAAGGCTTAAGGAGAAGGATATTCCAAAAACAGCATTTAGGACCAGATACGGGCACTTTGAGTTTCATGTTATGTCATTCGGTTTGACTAATGCCCTAACAGTATTCATTGATTTGATGAACCATGTATTCAAGCCCTTTCTAGATCTGTTCGTAATTGTATTTATTGATGATATATTGTTATATTCTCGTTCTGAGACTGAGCATGTAGATCATTTGCGTATTGTGCTAAAAGTTATAAAAAAGGAAAGTTTTATACAAAATTTTCTAAATGTGTATTCTGGTTGAACTTTGTAGCTTTCCTTGGGCATGTAATTTTAACTGAAGGTATATGAGGTTATACACAAAAGATTAAGGTGGTAAAGACATGGCCTAGACCCACAACACCGACGGAGGTTTGTAGTTTTCTCGGTTTGATAGGTTATTACCGGAGATTTGTAGAGGGATTTTCTTCTCTTTCGGCACCATTTACAAAGTTAACCCAGAACAGAGCTAAGTTTCAGTGGACTGATGCTTGCGAACGGAGTTTCCAGGCATTGAAGGACAGATTAACTTTAGTACCGGTTCTAATACTCTCATAGGGAACCGATGGTTATGCTATCTATTGTGACGCTTTGGGCGTTGGATTGGGTTGTGTACTAATGCAGCATGGTAAGTTTGTAGCTTATGCTTCTAGACAACTAAGAAAGCACGAGAAGAATTACCTGACCCACGATTTAGAGTTAGCCGCAGTGATTCATGCACTAAAGATGTGGAGGCACTACTTGTATGGCATTCATGTTGATATCTATACGGATCATAAGAGCCTTCAATGTATCTTCAAACAAAAGGAATTGAATTTATGCCAAAGGAGATGGTTGGAGCAACTTAAAGACTATGACGTTGATATCTTATACCATCCGAGGAAGGCGAACGTAGTAGCCGATTCCCTCAATCATAGATCTATGGGTAGCCTGTAATATTTACATCCAGAGAAGAGGGTAATAGCCCATGAGATTCATCAGTTAGCTAGTCTTGGAATTCGTTTATTATATTCAGGTGATACCGAAATTACTATTCAGGACATGGCAACATCCTCTTTAGTAACTGAAGTGAAGGAATGCCAATACGCGGATCCACTGTTAGCTCATTATAGAGATACAGCCCCACTAAAGAAGAAGACACCATTTGAAATCTCAGGAGATGGGGTCCTCAAGTATCGAGGATGATTATGTGTCCTTAATGTTGCAGGGCTGCACCAGCAGGTTATGGGAGAAACTTATTATTCTCGTTTTTCCATTCATCCAGGAGAAAAAAAGATGTATCATGATATCAGGGAAGTATATTGGTGGGACAGAATGAAAAAGGATATCGTGGAGTTTGTTGTTTAGTGCCCTTACTGTCGGGAGGTAAAGATTGAGCATCAAAAAACCGGTGGATTATTGCAGGCTATAGAGATTCTGACTTGGAAGTGGGAAGTAATCAACATGGATATCATCGTAGGCTTACCTCGTACCCAGTGTAAGTTCGATTCTATATGGGTGATTGTTGATAGACTTACAAAATCAGCCCATTTTTTGCCTGTTAGGACTACATATCCGCAGAGGATTATGCAAGGCTTTCCATTAAGGATATAGTACAAATTCATGGTATCCCTATATCTATTATCTCGGATAGAGGAGTTCAGTTTATAGCTAATTTCTGGAGGTCCTTCCTAAAAGGATTGGGGACTCAAGTAAGTCTTAGTACAACATTTCATCCCCATACAGACGGACAAGTTGAGCATACTATTCAGACACTTGAGGATATGTTACGGGCTTGTGTGTTAGACTTCAAGGGCAGCTGGGATGATCATTTGCCACTTATTGAGTTCGCGTATAATAATAGTTATCATTCCAGTATTCAGATGGCTCCATACGAAGCTCTTTATGGACGGAAGTGTAGGTCGCCTATAGAATAGTTCAATGTTGGGGAAACCAAGTTAGTAGGACCAGAATTGGTACAACAGGCAATCGAGAAGATTAAGCTTATATAGGAAAGGCTATTAGCATCTCAAAGCCGTCAGAAGACTTATGCGGATAATCGATGACGAGACTTGGAGTTTCAAGTTAACGATTGGTTATTCCTAAAGGTATCACCGATGAAAGGCATTATGAGGTTCGATAAGAAAGAAAAACTTAACCCTCGCTACATTGGACCATATAATATCATACGCAAGGTAGGCCAGGTAGTATATGAGTTAGACTTGCCTTCTGAATTGGAATCTGTATATCCAGTCCTTCATGTGTCTATGTTTCGTAAATGTATCGGAGATCCTTCTAGAGTTGTGTCAATTGACGATGTTCGGGTCACAGAACAACTATCATTTGAGAAAACTCCCATTGTTATACTAGATAGATAGGTTCGGATATTGAGGACTAAAGACGTAGCTTCGGTGAAGGTACTTTGGAGAAACAATAATGTGGAAGAAATGACTTGGGAAGCCGAAGAAGACATGAAGTCTAGGTATCCTCACTTATTTCCTCTTCCAAAGAAGGATCTGACTGAGACATCATAGCCTTAAGGTACGTGTATGGATTCTTGTATTAGTTATTATCATTGGTCGTGTGAGGCTATTATCATGAGTGATAATTGTGGCAATATGTGGTGTTGAATTATTGAGATCTCTACATGAAGGATTGATAGTAGTAATGTTACAAAGAGGACTTTACCAAAATTTATATGGATCCCAAGAAGTTAAACATTCGAGGACGAATGTTTCTATGGGGGGGGAGGATGTTACATCTCGCGTTTTCATACGTTAAAGTTCTGTCTTCAGCTAATCGACGTAGACTCGGAGATGAGATTATATTGAGGTTATAAGTATTTATGCTATTTATAACAAGCGATAAGAAAATGCCGTGAAGGTTAAAAGGTAAATGAATCAAAGAAAGTGAGTTTTGTCGAAGTTTGTCAACATGGGATAGAATACGGTCCGAGCTATAATATCCGATATTTATGGACTAGTGCTATAGAAGGTACCCTATAACCATGATAATAGGGTACATAAAGTGTGTTAAAAGTGAGTAGTATTTTAAGTAATTTGAGATAATATTATATGGATAAATGGGTAATTAATGATTTTTAGTGGGAGATTAATTAAAATCTTTAGATAATTAATGAATCCCAAATGTGGCAACTCCCCTTCCTATCTAATGACTCTTAATAAAGAGTGAAAGGTGGCACATTTTAAGGAAGAAATGTGACACAAGTCTTGAAAGGTGGGGCCTACACCATCTAGACATTAAAATCTATTCTCTAATTCAGTTAAAGATACGTGGATATCTCTTTAACATCTCTAATTCACTTCAGCAAATTCAAAACAAGAATTTGCATATTAGCATCCTTAATAACGTGACATTTAGCTTCAGCAAGAATTAAAGATTTCAAGCAAAAATTTCTTAAGCATCGTAGCAACGTGACTTTTTTTGCAATTCTAAAGAAGCCCGGTATAATCTTTCTCAAGAATATCATATGGATTTTGCCCTACTCCGATCTTGCTGTCATGAATTTTGTTGCAATTTTCGTGTATTAGAAGAATTGTCTAGAGAACCGGGTCAGGTATGTTAAGGCTACCCCTTCTTTCTTTTTGGCATGATCTATACGATACAAACGAAACGAGAAAATGCACAACTTTCATAAACGACTCTATTCATAAAATTACTAAGGATGCCTACGTTCTTGATTTTCCATGTGAATTATTATTATATTTTTTGTTCATGGGTCTCAGAAAAATCCGTTGTTGATAAAGTTATCCGAAAGGTATAATAATCTTATAACATTTCAAGAAAATCTTAGTAATGTATTTCTTATGCATTCCATTCATTTATACATGTACATTGACCCGTGACCAGATGTCGTTATATACTCGTATA
This sequence comes from Nicotiana sylvestris, assembly GCF_000393655.2. NCBI lineage: Eukaryota > Viridiplantae > Streptophyta > Magnoliopsida > Solanales > Solanaceae > Nicotiana > Nicotiana sylvestris. Next base: position 86,114,344 of record NC_091058.1, read on the forward strand.
TTCTGTGTATATGGGATATGGAAAAAGGTTACGGCGTTACATACGTACCACCACCTGATCAGCTAGTATATGTTGATGATTTTGCCTACCGTAGACGAGATAATATGATAGGATGCCCTCAAAGGCTTGATGATGTTATGTACACCTATACTTATGCATGACACGATATTTATATGCACGTGCATGACATTATAAATGTTTCAGGATTTTCAAAGGTATTTAGATTTACATGCAGAATTCTTTAATTCATGTTTCATCTATGTCTTTTATGTACTGATTTTCATGCCTTACATACTCAGTACATTATTTGTACTGACGTCCTATTTTTTGGGGCCTACGTTTTATGCCCGCAGGTGCAGGTAGACAAGTTGACGGTCCCCCTTCTTAGGATCCTTGATCAGCGAGAGTTAGTGTGCTCCATTTGATCCGGAGCTTCTTTGGATTTTGGTATGATATGTTTATATACATATATGGGTATGACGGGGCCCGGTCTCGTCCTTGTACAGTTGTATATTCTGTTAAAGGTTTGTAGATAGTCATGTATAGTTGGGTAATATGTGGCCTTGTCGGCTTCCGGTTTTGGATATATAGTTGTCTATAATAGCCTTGTCGGCTCGCCCTACGTATTTTGCACGTGTATGTATATACATCTTTTGGATATTTTTTCCTCACGCATTTTATTCTCGTAGTTCAGCAGTTGTTATTCATGTTTATATCTTAGACGCATGCTTAAGGGTGTTCGACGGGTAGGACTCGGGCACTCGTCATGGCCCATCTGTTTGGGTCGTGACACCCTCGGTCGCTACCCTCGATTCTACCCTCGATTCTGCCCTCTCGATTCTTCCCTTGATCATGGCCTCGATCATGACCTCAATTTTTGACAGAATAAGGAAACCAGAAGAATCACACCAGCAGATATCAGCCATCAACCAAAGTCCAAAATTGATCCGTTAACCACCTGAAACTCACCCGAGGGCCTCGGGACCTCAACCAAACATACCAACAAGTTCCAAAACAACATACGAACTTAGTCGAATCCTAAATCACCTCAAACAACATTAAAAACACGAAATACCCACGGATTCAAGCCTAATGAACTTCGAAATTTTCAAATTCTACAAACGACGTCAAAACATATCAAATTACGTCTGATTGACCTCAAATTTTGCACACAAGTCATAAATAACACCACGAACATAATCCAATTCCCAAAAATCCAATCCAACCCCGATATCAAAAAGTCCACTCCCGATCAGATTTTTTAAAATTCCAACTTTCGGCATTTCAAGCCTAGTTCTACTGACCTTCAAAACACAATTCGGACGTGCTCCTACATCCAAAATCACCTAATGGAGATAACGGAACCATCAACATTCAAATATGAGGTCGTTTGCACATAAATCGACATCTGGTCGACTCTTCCAACTTAAACTTCCAATTAAGAGACTAAGTGTCTCAATTCACTCCGAAATTACTCCCGACCCAAACCAACTAACCTGGTAAGTCATAATACAATTGTACAACACAAAAGAAGCAGAAAATGGGGGAACGAGGCTATAACTCTCAAAACGACCGGCCGGATCGTTATATTAATAATGTTCTTTCAAATCAGCACTTTTAGATTAACTTACATTGTCAATAAATTTTTGCATCCCCGGTTTGCTCTAATGGTTGTTTCTTACAATAATCATAAGAGGAAATATCCGTGAAACTTTAGAAAGTTGCTGCATATTCTGTTAAAAAGCTAAGTGTTGCACTTGCTAAGAAGCAAATGTATAGGTTGCTTTTTTGGATTTAACAGATGAGTGTTTGGTGCCTTATGAACTATTTTTATGCAGTTTCAAGTGATTATTTACATAGTTATTCTTTATTTGTTGTTATGGTAGGTCGATGGAGTTTAAGGGTGACTTTAATGAAGGTTTAGAGGTGATTCATGGAGGCTTAAGAGCTGCATTTTTAATGGGTTTAGGAGACCTTTCGGACTATTTTTTTGTGCAAATTTTTGCTACGGTTATCTTTTGGTTTTCATGGTTGATTTGACAAAAACTTTAAAAAGTTGCTGCATATTATGTTAAACAGCTAAGTGTTATAGTTTCTAAGAAGCAAATTTATAGGTTGATTTTTTTTGGATTTAACAAATAAGTTTTTGGTCCCTTGTGAACTGCTTTTATGTGGTTTCAAGTAATTATTTGTATGGCTATTCTTTATTTGTTGTCGTGGTGGGTCGATGGAGTTTAAGGGTGGTTTTAATGGAGGTTTAGAGGTGAATCATGGTTGGTTTGCAGCAATTATGGTGGCTTTAGAGCTGCATTTTTTAGGGGTTCAGGTAACCTTTCGGACTATTTTTTTTTTTTGCAGATTTTTGCTGCATTTTTCTTTTAGTTTTCATGGTTGATTTGACAACAACTATGGTAATTGGAACTCTATGTATTTAATGGTTGGTATTATAGTTTAACCAAATGCTTGAGCAGTTATTTGTACATTAACATAATTGTTTTCACTAGAGTGGCAATGCGTTGTGGAATTGGAGTAAAATTTAAAGAAAATGATGTCCAATAAATTATATCCAACACTTAACATTGTAATAGACTAAAGTAGGATATAGATCTAACAAAATGGGATAGAGGTAGTTAAATTGCAGGGATTCTGCATAAACCATGACAGTCCAGCTGATAGTGTTGATGTATTAATCAGGTTAATTTATAACCAGAGACAAACATAATGTGTGCACAAACCATGACAGTCCAACTGATCAGAAAATGGTACAGAGGTAGTAAACTGCAGGGATTCTGCATAAACCATGACAGTCAAGCTGATAGTTGTTGATGTATTAATCAGGTTAATTTATAACCAGAGACAAACATAATGTATGCACAACAAATTTGCAAAATTGTAGACATCATTAATGTTCAAACCATTGAAATATGCAGTTAAAATGCAATAAAATTTTATAAAAATAAATGAAGCGAATGACATTTTGTATCTTACCAATTTGGAGTCCGCTGAAAATTCGGTAGAAGTCCTTGGAAGTGGTAATATCAATAAATCGTGTCTTTCGTGCTGCACATTCGTTCATCAGTTATTTGTACATTAAAAAAAAGGTTTTGATTCGTCGATGATAGCTGGCTTACTAAAACATTTAGAAGTCGTAATCATATTTGATAATCAGCATTTGCTCCAAATTACTGAACGAGCAATCAGTCTTCTATCAAAAGACAAACAATTAAACCACAAATTCTTGTGGTAATCTTTGAATCTGATATTCCTTTCCTTCTATACTCTTGACATTGTCTCCTAATGACATTCACAAATATGAACATCTTTTGGCAGTACTCTGTTTCAATTTTATAATAAAGTAGCCAAAAAGCTGAATTTGATCTAATCAGTGTCTATTATACTTTCGGAACAACGTCCCCACTCAAATGAGTTGTGTACAACCACAGCGGCGTGTATCTCAGTACTATTAGTATGTTTCTGGTTTTTAAAATTTTGATGCCTACATATCTTTGGAGTCTCGCTTTCCCCTTGAGGTTGATTATTAACACAAAATGCAGCATTTAGCTTTAAGCTCGAACTTTTTGTCAACATCCTACTATTGACTCTACAAATATTAGTTTTGTCATGTAAAGTATATAAGCAAGATTAACATCATCTATGGTTAAACTTTTGCATTTTGCTTTTGGTAAAATAATCTGGTCATTTGTAAATTTATTGTATTAGGAATTGCTCTACTTATTCAGTATGTACTTGAACGCAGATTTATGCTTAAGTTTTGCTGTTTGTAGATATAGTGAGAGTCACTAATTAAACCCAGCAAAGACGATTCAATTAACGTTTTCATTTTTTTCACTCGCACTTCTATAGAGTTACAACTTGAGTTTACTATCAAGCTACCATGGTGCACTTGAAATATCAGGAGATTCCATATCCATATCATGGAATTGCGGATGATAAAACTTATCTAATGCCAAATTTATTCAACTGAAAGTCAATTCTCCAGTGATTGGTGGTTTTCCTATAATGAAGTAATCCCTTGAGTCTTTGCTTCACCTTTAAGAATGATAAACAAAGGAGACATTTAATGTTCTCGAAATTTTGTTCAGTAAGGCCACTAACATGAAGGTTCTTGCATTCAAATCTTCTACTCATGATGAGATAGTTATGCCTGTTAGCCCCAAAGTGAAGATCATTCCCATGAAGTCAAGTAATTTGTGAATACTAACATTTTTCATTTTCAGAGGTTTCACAGGTGAAAGAAATCATCGATACAAGTCGCGATGAGGTTCATACCTATTGACTAATTTTTATTAACTTCAGATTAACTATTTTGGTATTGTTGGTTTTGTACTAAGATTGTAACGTATTTTCAGACCTTATGAAGTAAGTTTTTGTTGTTGATCTTGACATAAAAAGATTAATGCAACAATGTGGAAATTTAATTTTTAATAAAATTATTTTTATTAACTTTTGAAAATATTATTGCAATAATTAATGGTTGGTGCTGACCTTTGTAGTTTTACTTGCTTGATTGATGGAATTGTTAGTTGATGGAGAAATAACAATGTGGCTATAAGTTCATAGACTGTTAACTAATTGAAGGAATATGTTAGTGAAATTAAAATTAACTATCAACATACAATTTAAAGACTTAATAGCTTGTGATATATATGTTTTATTATAGATAACTAATAAATTAAAATATTATTACTTTGTAGCTATAACTTGATTGCGTTTGAGCATTTGTTTATGTTTTGTTGGGCCGGTCCATGAAAACAGTCAGTAATATCTCCGTGCTATTTTGACCATTACATATGGTGGCAGAAGACCGACTTGATCTCCTCCATCATTCGGCAAAGCTTGCTTCTATTTTTGTGGTATATTCTCCTCCTATTCCTTAATAGTTATAGTTGTACGTCACTTCGTGCGAGTGCAAATTACATTGATATTACTTTTTATTTCTTAGGCAGTTGAATTGTTCCTGAAGAAGCTTTGCTATTTGTCATACCTTTACATTATTACTTTTCATTTCTCAGGCACTTGAAATATTGTATTGAAACAAAGCTGTTCTCTCAACTGAAAACTCGATTGGTGGGACCATCCACTTTAACTACTATAATTTACTTCACTAGCTTAAGCTTCATAGTATTGGAGAAGTTCAATTAGTTATTAACAATTGAATTTTTGAGATTGCGACGATTCAGGAAAGAAGAACTAAATCGTGTCGTTCGCCACGCTCAGATAATTGTTTAATTTAATTTATTCAGAAGAATTTTTTGTGTCCTTATTAATTGTGAGAGGATACAAAAATATTATATAAAGTATAGGGGTTGCGTTAGAACTGTAATTTGATGGTTGATGTTCATCAAGTGGATATTCAAAATAAGCTTTATGGTATTCGAATGTCCAAATAAAACCAACCATCAGACCAACCAAGAAGACCACAAAAATAAAGGTATTATTACTAACAAATTATCAGAATCTTCACTGTTTTTATCACAAGTTTTTTGAGGGAAGGGCTCTAGGACGATCGCCATTGAAGGAGATAATTAAAAATTCAAGATAGTATATATTTCTAAGGTTTAAGGAGAGCTAAAATCTAAGGGTTAAAGGGGTACACACGTATACACATATATATATATATATATATATATGTACACGTAAAGCTTCTTCCCTGCAACTGTGTTGAAAAATTCAATACAAAGTTTAACAACTACCATTAATACTCTCACTTTTTTTTACAGATGATTCAGAGAGCAATTGAGCAATTGAATAAAGAAGACGAAATTTTTTAGAAAACAATATTAAAGTACATTATGACAGTGGAGTGACTTGTCATGGGCTCATATTGCATACTCAAACACCATTTGAGAGACTTATGTCAAAACAGTAAATTGTAGAGACTCATTTGTGTTGTTATAAGGCTTTGTGATGCAATTTATTATTTTATATGTATACTGATAATGCATTTACATGTTCATACAATAATAGTATTTATATGCTTCTTTTGTTTATCGTATTTTTAAAGTAATATTTTTGTATGAAAAATTATATTTAAGATTCTTCGCGCGACGCGCACGGATAGTAGTGGTTGAAAAAAACAAAAGAAAGAGTGAAGAAAATAAAATGAAAGAACTTTGACAGATAAATTCGGAAATTTCTTCGCCGGTTGAGAGTGAAATCCTCAAAGCTGTAAGAAAATTACCCACTAAAAATATTCAACGGCAGAGACCTGGTCTTAGCCATTTTTATTACGTGGCAGTAAAACAGAAGACCTCTCTTCACATACATCCACGTCGCTATTTGTCCTCTCTAAAGAACCGCTCTGTCAACTTCCAAAGTTTAAACGCTCTCTTATATATATCTTCATGTTTTACTCTCACCCTTCTGTAATTCGAAAAAACTGAAAATTACGAATAAGAAACTGGAAAGTAGTCTTAATAATAATACAATAATCAGTAAGTATAAAAAATGGGGAAGAGGACAGCATTATTTGTAGTGTCGGTGGTGGGGATGTTGGCCGTGAGCTGGTGTTGGGGAGAGGAGGCGGCGGAGAAAGCAAATATGGCGGCGGGAGAGATGAATAACAAAGGTCAACAGGTTAAGCAAAGTGCTTCTGAAGCAATGGACGATGCTAAAGAGAAGACTGGCTCTTGGGCTGATTGGGTCGCTGGCAAATTCTCACAGTAAGTAAAATTATTTCCAACTTACTCTTTGTCATTCTTCTTTGAGGAAGTGGTTCCGTACAAATGTTGGTTACTTTATATCTGCTGTGACATTGTCTAGGCTTATAGACGGACCATTTAGATTTTAATTAGACATTAATTATCTTTTAAAAAATTAATTCCTGTAATTATACACTGTACTTCCTGGAGTCTCAAAGCATTCGATATAGAACTGCTTTTCAACTTCTCGAGATGACCCGTAATAACTTACGTAAGAGTGAGAGACATAATGAATCAATTGTCAACCTTTTAGAAGGGTTAAACTAAATTGCAAGGGCAAATGACGACCTGGCCTCTTATAAAAATTAGAACTTTTGATAAAAAAATTTATCAAACAAATTGCTTTGGTGGGGGGGGGGGGGGACTAACATTTATTTCATCTTTTTAAAATAGATCGGAAAATATCGAAACAAGGGGTCAGCAGAGATCAACTTATTTCAATTTTCATTTCATTTATTAATCGGAAAAGTCTTAAGAGTGTTAAAAAAAATTGAAAAATGAAAGAACTAACTCAAATATGCCAATAATCTGAGAGAAGGTTTATAAAATTAAATGGGCTATGCGATTTATCGTTAGGTACTCACTGTTACAAAGTAAACGTAGGTTCCTTCAGGTCGAATGACCTATATGTTTTTTCAATATTTTGAAACAACACATACGTAACTAGGTGCATTGCATTCGATGAATCAACCATTGCTAAATTGTTGTTCGCAAGAGACTGCTCTAAAAGATTTGCGGGATTTATTCACCCTTATTTTCAGGTGTCAAGACGAGGCCCAAGGGTTAATGGATAAGGCTAAGGATACCGCATCAAATGCAAGAGATTCCATAAATACTGCAGCACATGGTAATTTTTCCTCTTGAATTCAAAGCTTTAGTGAAGCCGAGGGAATGAGCTCAGCTACTTCCTTACCTTGTAGTACGTTGAAAGAATTACTACTAATACTCAGCGTTTTTCTATGCAGGAACCCAAAAGTATGGTTCTCAAAAGGCCAGTGAAATGGCTGACATGGCATCCGACAAATATGGTGATGCTAAAAATCTTGCTTCCGAGAAGGCCAATCAAGCTATGGATGCAGCTGCAGATACCACTCGTCACGCCAGTGAAAGAGGAAAAGAAAATGCATATGACGCTTATGCCTATGCATCGGAGAAAACTGGTAAAGCCACAAACATGGCTACCGATTTCGCCAAAGATAAAGCTCATGATGCTTATGCCTCCGCATCTGCTAAGGCAGGTCGAGCCACTAACGTTGCTTCTGATATGGCTGCTGACGCCAAAGAAAGAGCCAAACATAAAGCTTTTGATGCCAATGATTTTGCCAAAGAGAAAGCTCATGATGTTTATGCCTCGGCATCTGATAAGGCAGGTCGAGCCACTAACATTGCTTCAGATATGGCTGCTGACGCCAAAGAAAGAATTAAAGATAAGGCTTATGATGCCCATGATTTTGCCAAAGAGAAAGCTCATGATGCTTATGCCTCCACATCGGATAAGGCAGGTCGAGCCACAAACATTGCTTCAGAGATGGCCGCTAACGCCAAAGATAAAGCTTATGATGCCAAAGATTTTGCCAAAGAGAAGGCTCATGATGCTTTTGCCTCGGCATTGGATAAGGCAGGTCGAGCCACAGACGTTGCTTCAGATATGGCCGCTAGCGCCAAAGAAAGAGCCAAAGATAAAGCTTATGATGCCAATGATTTTGCCAAAGAGAAAGTTCACGATGCTTATGCTACCGCATCGGATAAGGCAGGTCGAGCCACAAACATTGCTTCAGATATTGCCGCTGACGCCAAAGAAAGAGCCAAGCATAAGGCTTATGAGGCCAATGATTTTGCCTCTGAGAAGGCGCACGATGCAGTAAATGCAGCTTCCGAAATGGGTAGTTCAGCTAAAGAGAAGGTTAAGGATAAAGCTTATAATGCCTATGGTTTTGCAAATAACAAAGCAGGTCAAGCAATGGAAAAGGCTTCAGACATGGCCGGTGATGCCAAAGAAATTGGTAAAGACAAAGCTTATGATGCTTATGGATATGCATATGACAAGATGGACCAAGCAAGGGACGGGGCTTCTAACATTGCTGGTAATTCAAAAGACACTATGAAAGCCAAAGCATCCGATGCATCATATGATTTTGCCTCCGGTAAAGCGGATAAAACCATACGAATGGCTACTGATAGAGCCAACGATGCGAAAGAGAAAGCATTTGATGGATATGAGGGTGCGAAATCAAAGGCTTATGAAACTTATAGGTCTGCTAAGCATAACATGAATGAACAAGTCAAGGATAAGTATGAAACTGCAAAAGAGAAGGCTTCGGAAGCTACAGGCAAAGTTGGAGCAAAGATGAGAAGTGGCGGTAAAGAATTATGAGCAATTTAGTACAATTAACAGCCCCTGAAATTAAAGGAAATCTCACATGCAAAGAGGTTCCTATTAGGTGAGTGGCTTAGATTTCACTATTGTTTTCTTCTTTTTTATTTTTTGGTTACCTATTCTTTTTAATTTGTAGGACAGATGAAATTCTTGACCAACTCAATTCCGCATGGTCATCGCTTAGGTTATTACTTAGTTAATAAAGAGAATATGTCATTGCAAAAGTGAACACGCTGCACGCATGCTAACAAAGCTGAAATTTTTTTTGTACCAAATGTAAAATCTTAGTACTGTGTTGAAAATGCTGTTACTATCGTTGAATTTCTGTAGTACTGTGCGACAATTCTATCATTTCAAATTAAGACATACTGAATGATAAGACCTATGCGTAGATATTGATCAGACGTGTCATTGTAGGATGACCCAGGAACTGTTCCACAGTCACGTTTCGGATAGGAATGAAAGACCTTCTAAAAGGGAGCCTCCTACGATATCTCCACTCATATTTGACCTTTTTAAAAGGAACTTTCAATAACCCGTAGATGCTAAGGGCTTTAATAAGCGCTTATTTTCTTGACGCCTATAGATAATGAATTCAAATTTCACACTTAATTGAGTAGTAAAATTTCTATTACACTTCGTGTGGCTCTCGGGAAGTTTTATTTTGTGTCTCATGCAACTTACACTAGTTGTATGAGGCTCCTTTTTGTCTCACAAATTTGTGGACCCCAATCTTACACTTTTGGGTCCACAAAACTGTGAGACAAAAAGGTTGCCTCATACAACTGGTATCAGTTGTATGAGACACAAAATAAAATTTTCAGTGGCTCTCCGAGCTGGAAAACTCCACGTTATCAATGCAATTTTCTTTTCGAGAATTCATGTTTTATATCTTATACGAAGATTGTCTAAAATAAAAAGTTGTGTATGTACTAGAAATGCTTGGATAATTAGCAAATAGAAGAAAGAAGAAAAAAAAAAACTTCTGATAGAAGCTCTTAAAATGACAGATGTATCATATGATGCGTTTATGTAAATAAAAAAATGTCTCGACTGAAGTAAAATGTCTGATAGAAGCTCTTAAAGATCTTGACAGAAGTAAAAGACAAAATTTATGATAATTCTTTCTAACTTCAATTTAAGGTTCATTTAATAAAAATACTTTACTAATTAGGGAAGTAATGTCTTGATTTTAGTGTCATTCCTACATAACAATCAGTCAATCACTATATATATTATTATTCATCTATAACATCTGTTATAATCTTGTATAACTACGAGTTTTGCCGGATGATGGCTTGATCTAATTTAAGTTATTTTTTCTCTTTTATTGTGTACCTGTTCATGTGTAGTGTTAATATTAACAACAGTCGGTTCAGTGTGTGACTATTCAAATTGAATTACTCATACTCCGTTTGACTACTAATTGCATTTTACATGTAGAGAGGAGATGAAAACATAGAATGTTTTCATTGTAAACTACATTACTATAATGGAAAAAGCAGTGTCAAAGTAGGAGAGGCAAACGGGCGGGTCGGGTAGGATATGGTTCGGGTCGAAAATGGGTAATGAAAAAACGGGTAAATTATCCGATCCAGCCCATATTTAATACGAATAAAAAACGGGTTAACCGACGGATAATATGGGTAACCATATAATCCATGACTTCTTGCATATGATCATTTTTGAGAGAATTCTTAGTCTCCCTAACTTGAGGAACCCCCAATTTGAGGCTTGATAAATGTAAAAGTTAGACCCATTGGTTATCCATTAGTTAACCATTAGTTATCCATTTTCTTAATGGATAATATGGTTCTTATCCATAGTTGACCCGTTTTTAAAAAATTCATTATCCAACCCATTTTTTAATGGATAATACGGGTAGTTAACTGTTTTCTTTTAACCATTTTGTCACCCCTAATGTCAAGATACTAGTGTATAGCACCCCTAGTTTGTGAACAAATACTTTGAAACACCCAAACTTAAAAGTCTAAGAAACAATTTGGGAGTAGGTGAAATAAATCATCGAGTTCATTCAATGGATTGCTTATGGAACTGAAAACTAATTAATGTTCTTGAGAATAACAGTACGTACATATATCCTCTTTTTGCTGAAAGAGTTAGTAGGTTTCATTAATACCTGCTGTTCTGTGACTATTTCATGTATAAGCAGTTTCTTTTGTCGTCCGAGTGATATATTATATCTATGATCTATCTATAGAGATATGGATACTTAATATGCGGAAGTAGTAGAGACTAATAAGTTTTACTGTTGTATCATAATAATGTCACCATGGCTTTGGTCTTATGTTCACCAGCCATTTACTGGCATGGTTTGGTTCCTTTTTTTGACGTAAGGATTCTGGGATATAGGGTCTTATATACCAGTTCATTGTGGGTTGATGAATTAATGCACCAAATTATCTATTATAAGTACAAGGCTCAAGCACTATGATAGTAGTTTTTAATCATGTATTGAACTTCCAATAATTACCTACGAAGGCATAGTTTGCAAGCTTTACTATATTGTAATTTTCATTGCAACAGCTATTACCGCATAAAATCCCCAGTCCGAAAGTCATAGAATTGTCTTTTTTTCAGTATAAGAGACTGCAAATTAGATCCTTTCTTTTTTCTCATTCTCGTCTCACTTATACTAATTGAAACTGGTCGATGAAGAAACAACGATATTCTCCTTCAAATTAAGAATACCGCAAGTAACCTAAATGAGAGGGGTAATACACTCCTAGTCCTGGCAATTGTATGTTTGTTTGATTTGTCTTCTTATTTCCGTGATAGGAGCTGATTGATATGTGGACAACACAATAACAGAAAAAACAAAACATAAAAAGCGGGACTGATTAGAAAGCCAACTAGCAACCCCAATTTAATGCACAGAAAGGGGAATTATTTTGAGACTTTTGGATCTAACTTATAAAAAGGAGTAAACCTTGGATCAATTTCTAGTTAGATTCTAAATTACTAGGATTAGCTGATACTACTAACCTATGCGCTCGGATTTTCCGAAAATGTTACTGGGTGCGTGTCGGATTCACCAAAAATAGTGCATTTTTGCAGGATGATTCGACACGGGTGCAATAATGTTTTGGAGAGTCCGCGCAACATAACTACTAACAACATAAGGTAGATAAATTTACTAAATTCCTTCATTGTATGCTTGAACGGGGAAAGACAAAGACTAATAAACACTGAACAGTCCGGCCTTTGAAGCTGCTAATTAGAGTTTAGAAATTGTGCGATCAAAGAATTAATTATTTGCCTAAACTCTTCCTAATCAGATTTATGCACAAAGAAATAAGTCTCTAATGAGTCTAATTTAATCAAATACGGGGTTTGCAGTCTTGCCTTAAGTTTGTTTCCTCTTGATAGCTTGTTTGCAGTTGTGCATAAATACCTTAAACACTTGTCTCTTCACGCCCACTTCGTTACAGAACTGCTGCACTTCTTGCTCATCTTGTTTCTGAATCCTCCATTCCAGCTTCTCAGCAAATTCTTGCATTTTCTCCTTCTGCTGTTGAGTGAATTTCGTTCGAAATCTCTTCTTTGACACCGAAAAAGCACAAGGTTGAATCACCCCTTGTCCTCCGGCGTTCGAGTGAAACATGTTCAGATCTTCACTCGATGATTCAGCCGGAACTCCGGTGTTCCCTCCGAAGTTCATCATCACTGGTGGCATCGGACCTCTAGAATAGTTGTGAGAGTACTTATGATGGTGTTGCTGCTGCGGCGGAACTGGAAGAGAAGGCGGAGTCTGGATGTGTACACGGTGGCTGTTGCTATTATTTCTATACACACCAGCTGTTTGTAATTCGTCCTCAGTCTCTTTCCGATGGAAATTGCGGTGGCAATCACAAGCTGCACATTTCAGGTATTCTGGGGTTCCTTCTTCTCCACTTGGCATGAATTCTCCGCAACCATCGAGGACATGTCCTCCCATGCTTGCCGCATGATTCTTGAGACATTCTTTGTATCGGATGGAGCTGTTCCTGTCGCTTGCTGAGGTTGTCGATTGTTGTCGAAGCTGTGCTGCAATAATAGTCGGATCTGGATCTGAATTTGGAGTAAGATTATGCTGATGATCTAGGGTTTGGTTAGGACTGAATATGGTATTTCCATGGCTAATTTGTTCATTTCTTGTTCTATCTGGTAGACTTGAAACTATAGGAGCAGTGGGGAGTTTGGCTGCAGCAAAGGGTGTTGATTCTTGCTGGTTGAGGTGAGATGAATTAAAACCGATACAATTGGGCATGCCCATATCCTTGTCTTGACCTGTGTGTTCCATAAATCCTAGTATCTGAAATGACTCTGATCTTAGACTTCACCTTCTGGTAATCTGTCCTAACTTAGAAGAAATATCTTCTCAACTCTTTTAGAAAAAAACTCAGTAATATATCATAATTGAAGAACTAATCACTTGAGTGATCTAAGACTTGTCATTTCACCCTATAAAGTGGACATTTTTAGTGCTAACTCCTCAGTTCTCACTAATTCCCTATACGTAAGCTAATTTAAGACGCTGAGAAATGGAGAAAAGATTGACCCAATGACTTGGTTAGCTAGGTAGTACGGAGTACTATTCAGAGATGGGGTAATTTCTAGAAAATTGAGAGGGACCCCTTTCTAAATTAAACAGCCGGTCAACAAGTAGTAAAACTAGATTTTGAAGTCACTGACAGTAAACATCAGAGATTAATTGATTAAAGGGACATGATTTAGAATAATCAATAAATACTAGACTAATTAGCAGTATTCTTTATCTGCTTAGATGGATTAGCAACATATATTTGAAGAAAAGATGCAATCAAAGAGGGGAAAGCACGAGGGTTGGAAGCCAAAAGAATAATTAACGAGGAAAGATGGTCTTGCTGTCTCCTTAGAGGCATCAACCAAGAAACCACACTTGAGAAGGAGGCAGTGGAAATAGTTTTGTAGCTAAAGAAAGAGTAATGAGTGACGACTTGCCATAAGATAGTGATGAAAGTAAGACTTACTCCACTAAACAACCGACAAAGTCATGTTCGTCCTCTTCTGCAGCCTGCACACTGGTCCAACAATGTCATTATTGGCTTAGCTTTTTTTCAGTATGTCAGAATTTAAAAAACCGGAAAACGTGGAATATAGAGGAGAGCTAGATGAATACAATGGTGATGTGACTTAACTATGGTCCCTGGAAATCGTCCTGCGATCGGTATAAATTCTTTTCAAAACGTGATTTAATTTCAAGAATCTAGAAACTAGATGAGGCTTACACCCGTAAACAAGATAAGACAAAATGGTTAATCAAAACAATTAGGCGGCCAATTCATTGATTATACGCTGGTTAAAAAAGAGAATAGTATTGGGGTCTTTTTGGTACTGTACGTAAGTGTGGAAAAATAAAGTGGGGATATTATATATGGTCCACGGTAAAGCAAAGCAGCAATTTGTTCCCGTTAGTGTGTGTGTCAGATGTTACACACACCAAAAAAAAAAAAAAGCTCTCTCCAAACCTTGTTATCAAGAGAATCTGTTAGAGATTTGCCTTTAGTTTTCTGAATGATAGTAATGTTACTGTTTCCACACACTGTTTTGGTATTCCAAGTGAGAACATTATTAAAGGAAGAAAAATGAGGGAGAAGAAAACATCTGGAGTATATTTGTTTTCTAATATTGTCCGACTGTGATAATCTGAAGCAAAAATTAGTGAAAACGGCTAATTCATATATTTTAGCAAACATAATGCTCCCTCAGTTTCAATTTAGATAATATATTTTCCCCATTAGTCCGTTGCAAGAATGAAACTTTTTACAATTGGAAATAATTCAACTTTAAAGTTTTCATTTTACCCATTTTAACATTAATGAGAAGTTTTTATAACGACGCAAATGTCATATCCCAACAAAGCTTCTACCCCTATAAGCTTTTAAAATTATAAGTTTTAAAAGTCTTCTTTTTTTTCTTAAATTTTGTGTTGAGTCAAACTAGTTTATCTAAATCGAAGAAGGTAATAAAATTATCATTCAGGATAAAAATAAAAAAAATAAAAAGGTAACTGTACATTTAAAATTTCCTCTATTGGACCTCAAACGAATATGTAGAATGTTCAACTGGTCATTTGGCGACAATATATTTTCTGGCATTGTAGAGATAAAACACTCAACCTAGCTGATAGTTAGTTAGAAGCTGGAAATGGGAGAGAGAGAATAAAATATAATTTCTGTAATTGTTGCTTTTGATTATCTGTAGCACGGTAGGGGTATACATAGGTCGAGTTGGATCGGATTTTACAATTATCAAACCAAACCAATTGTGTCGGGTTATTAAATCTAAAGACCAACCAAACCAATAAAACTCGGATTTTTCACTCTCGGGTTTTTCGGGTTTTTTCCGACAAAATCTTCGTAGAACAGAACATATAAATTGTGCTCAAAATATTTCTTTAATCCTAGTAAGATACAACTATATAAAGTATTTTCCAAGAAAGTAATACAAAATGTGAGATGTGTCATGGCATTATCCTAAAATATTCAACAATAAAGACAATAAAATTATGTAATATAAATATTGCTAATTAAAAAGTCATAATAAAAATAAACATATCTAAAAGTACTAAGTCATGCTAAAATAAGTAGACCAATAAGGGAATATTAATTACATGACTAAACATTAAAGAAAAAATAAAAATAGGTTATGCATTTTTATCTAAATTATTGCAAATCAAAAAATAAATATTCAATACATTCTCGTTTGTAGTATTGAATTGAATGTCTTCTGTTAGCATTAGTATTGATTTGATTTGATTTGATTTGAGCTTTTGTTAGTATTATTTAATTTATTAATGTTAATGGCTATAAAACTTATTGGAACATTTAAAAGTTCTAAGTCCAACCTTGAAATAATACCTTAAAAGATAAAATTATGAAAAAATTAAAGAAATATTTATAAATTACATCACAATAAGTATATTTATATATTAAATATATCTAAAATTTCTATATATGTAATGTCGGGTTGGTTTGGTTTCGATTTGACTTTCTTTAATTAAAATCAAACCAAATCAGTTATGGTCGGATGTTTTTTCCAACATCAAACCAAATCAAATCAAACTGTAGTCAGGTTTTTTTTTTATTTGACTCGGATTATCGAGTTGGTGCAGTTTATGGTTTCGCTTGTACAAATTGTTGCTGGCATCACTGCATCACCGTCCAATTGAAACTTTAGGGAAGATTATATTATTAGACTTACTGAAATTAGTATACTAACAATAAAGCGTCCAGGATTACTGTTTGTACCTTTTTCTTGTTTTAACCAATTAAATAAGTAATCTTTAGTCCATCCAGTTTAATCATTGATGATTGGAGCTTTTGTTCCTAAAAACGAAAAGAAAAACGATTAGTTTAATTGCTCTGAAGACACCTCTTCTCTTGATTGCTGGAACAAGTTCCAACTGGCTCCTTGTTTAACTAATGTCGGATTAGGGTTACAATTATTAAACTAAGATAAGGATCTTACTCATTAATTAATTTAATTAGTACAACTAGTAGGTTCCTATGGATAAACGTGGCAAAACCCTAGCCATTTTATCACGACTTTTCTACGATATTTTACGACAAATTTTCAATTCCTTGCATGATACTTCTCAACCGTGTCTCCTAGACCGGAAGTAGAAGAGTAAATTTGTACTAGTACAATAATTAAAGGGGTGCTAACTTCTTTTATTTTTAATTTTGTGGACTTAAAAGGTAGTTAATAAAATTGAGAAAGCTCTATCATAATTGTGTTGGAATTAGCCCCACTGCCAATTTCAGGAAAAAAGGTATTTTTTTTAAATAAAAAAAAAGTTTATGCAAATACGTAGAAATTTTGCTTGGTTAATTGTAATCTTTTTATGGAGATTTTTGAATCGCTATTTTAACAAACTAAGAGCTTTAATTTTAAAAACACTCTAAAACTACTTATTCATAGATTTTGGGGAAAATATGCAAAAAATTAACTAAAACTAGTACTTACTACGGGTTTTGAATTTCTAGACGAAATCTAGGAAGGAAAAAAAAAAAAAAAGGAAAAGTAAACGCCACCTAAATATAAATTCGTAATACTGTATTCCCGTTGTTTCTCAATATTATTCTGTCAAGTTTGGCCGAAATGAGAAATGGATCTTTATGCCTGTTCAGGAGTAAGAGTCAACAGGACATGTCAACGTGTTCTCCTGTGATTGGTCAATGTGGCGGTGTCTGTGGCCGTCTTTAACATTGCACTGTGTTAATTACTCCTCGTTTCATATTATATGAGATAATTTGACTTGGCACGAAATTTTAGAAAAAAAAAAGAAGTCTTTTAAAATTTGTGGTCTTAAAAGCTTAAGGGGTAAAAAGTTTGTGGGGTCATGACATTTGTATGGCTATAAAAGCTTCTCATTAAGGGTAATATGAAAGTTTAAAGTTGAATTATTTCTAAATTTAGAAATGTGTCATTTATTTTGAAACAGACTAAAAAGGAAAGTACCTTATTTAATATGAAATGGAGGGAGTACTTAATTTGATGAAAAAGCTCTTCTATTAATTTATTACATCAAGTTTTCTTTCCTTCCAACCCATAAATATATAATGGATCATTATAATAAAGTAACTAAATAAATCCAAATGCCTTTATTGCAAATGTATAAATGTCTTCTTTGTAATGTATTGAAGTGGGGGCAACAGCTTCTTCATTAAAAAAAATTCTGTCAAAGAATTAATTAGAAGCAAACTTGAATGGTGATCGTTTAGTCTAATTGAGTGGAATATTTTCTCTTTTATCTCAAAATGGGAGTTGAGCTATAGTATTTTTATATATACCTAAAAATTTTGGTAAGTGATATCAATATTTAAAGAAGTGAACAATAAATAAATTTTTGCAAGGACAAGTGATGTCTCTTTTTATATTTATATCTAATATTTTTATTTTATTTATTATTTATACATATATTACAAAAGGTAAAAATCGACAAAGCGGTGATACCGCTTCAAGCAGATGCCTACGCCCCGAGTATTACCGGTATAATACTTAAAGTTGAAAAGCTAAAAAAGTAGAGTGGGTGCATGTAATGTTGGTAATGACACTTCCTAAGACATTATACAGCAAATTAAGGAAGTTTACTTCATATACTATATCGTATAGTATGTACAGTAGTGGTTTGTGTGTTTGGTTGACTTGTATCGGTTTTGTCAGGGGTGTTCATCGGTCGGTACGGTACGGTATTTAAAAATTTCGATTCGATATTTTCGGTATTCGGTTTGTTAAAATCCTATACCATTATCGTACCAAATTAAATTCGGTATGGTTCGGTTTTTCTCTTTTCGGTTTCGATTTATTCGATTCGGTAACTTCGGTTTATTCGGTTTGAATACTAATTAGTGCATAGAGCTATAGACTCTAATATTCTTAATTAAAGTACTCAAAAATACAAAACTGAAAATGTTTGTTGACAAAAAATTTGTCCAAAACTAGCAAAATCGACCCAAATAGAGAAAATTGTACATAAAAGAATATTTGATCATTAGAAATGTCTTGTTACTTGTATAGAGTTAATTGATGAACTTAGAGAATAAAGAAAAGTAAAATTTTAGATTTTTATATTTATGTTATAATTGATAATATATGTTTTGTGTAATAAAATATATATATTTCGGTACGGTATCAATATTTCGGTATTTTATTTTAAAATATCAAATACTATACCTAATACCAAATTTTTATTTAAACTAAATACCATATCAAATATCAAAATACCGTATACCAAATATCAAAAAAATTTATTTCGGTACGGTAATTTGATATTTACCAAATTATGCACAGCCTTAGGTTCTGTTGGCGAACAAATTCTGTGATACTAGGTTGATGAAAAGTTGGAAGCAGCTGTCCGAAAATAGATAGCAACTAGAGAATAATATCCGAACTCTCGAAGTGTAAACAAAAATGGGATCACTACCTATGAGGAAACTGTAATTAATTAGGTAAATGCTTCACTTTCGTGACAGGTACTAGAGGAAACTGGATCGCAACTCGAGAAAGGAATGCCATAGGTACTAACAAGAAAAATGGATTGAAAACATAATATGGGGTACAATATTGGGTAAATCAAGAATTGAAATGAGTTTATTTCTGATCCCATAATATGACGGATCTTAATTCTAATTCAATTACAAATGCTAATTCAAGAAGAAGATTGCATCGCCTAAAATCATAGACCAAAGGATTACAGTATCGATGTGGGATATCCAACCGTACCATATCAAATTGAAGTGACATTTTGAGTGCGTTTGGTAGGAAGGAAAATGTTTTTCTAAAAAATGTTTTCTTGGAAAATGACTGGTTTTATCATTTATTTTTTCATATTTGGTTGGTGAGTGGAAAAAAAAATTCGAAAAATATTTTCTAGCATGTGTTTAGACTTTAGAGAGTAGAAAATATTTTTTAGAAAAATAATTTTTTATGCTACTTTCTTTACCCCTCCCCCCCCCCCCCTTCCCCCAAATCTCCATGTTTCATGTTCATTATCCTCTTACACCCCCCCCCCCCACACACACACACATCCACTCAACGTTATCAGGACTCTATTTTCTTTAAGAATTTAATTATTCTTTTAAAAAATTACAGAAATCCAAAAAGGACTAATGTGCTGCTTTACTTTTTCAATAAAAAACTATTGTAATTTGTGCTACATAACTAAAAAAGTACTTTTTTGTTGAAATGATAGAAGATACTTTTTACTACTTGATTTTGTTGAAATGAAAGAAAATATTTTTCTACATCATGAACATAAAGTATTTTTTTGTTGAAATGAAAGAGATATTTTTTACTATATATACTACATCATTTTGTTGAAATGAAAGAAAATACATTTTCTACATCATGAAAAGAAAATACATTTTCTACATGTTGAAATGAAACAAAATACTTTTTTTATATCATGAAAAAAACTCATTTTGTTAAAATAAAAATAGGAAGTACTCTACCTACAATATGAAAAGAAAGTATTCATAATAATATTTCTTTTTAGCGTTGGGGCAGCATGGGTGGGGTAGGAGTGGGGTGGGCGGGATGGGTGTGGGGGTTGGGGGAATGGGAAATAGGGTGGGGCCTGAATAAGAGTTTTGGAAAATATTTTCCCTTCTCTTGATAGGGAAAATATTTTTTATCTAATTGGAGGAAAATGAGTTCATGAGGAAAAATATTTTCCAAAACATTTAAGCCAACCAAACATGACAAAATTGAAGAATATTTTCTTTCGTACCAAACACACCCATCGTATCAAACTTTTAAGAAAGAACCAATACATTCAAAATTAGGGGTGTTCAAACCGAACCGGAAAACCGCACCAAACCGATTAAAAAACCCGACTAGGTTTGGTTTGACTTGGTTTGGTATTGAATAAAAAAAACCGAACCAAACCGACATATAAATATATAAATTCTGTTTATATGTTTAAGAGTTTATAGTGATTTTTCTTTAGAACATGTAGAAATATTTGGGATCCTCTCATATATTAACCCTGAAAGCATAAATTAACGAAAAATTATTGTTAGACGACTAAGAAAATAACTATCATGTGTTAGTAAAAAAATTCTGCTATTAGAATATTTTAATAGATCATATGTTTGTCAATTTTTTCCATATTTACTAAACGTATATTCACTTATCAAAGCTTTATCTATAATTTTAACAAAGTAAGATTGAAGTAATATTCATGTAACAAAAAAAACCCGAAAAAAACCGAACCAATCCAAATCGATATAGTTGGTTTGATTTGGTTTTGATAAAAACCGAACCAACCCGGTCCATGTACACCCCTATTCAAAATAAACTAAAGAAATTGTCGTCCATATATTGATTTGGATCTAGCTTAAGACAATGGGTAAGTTAGTTATATTTTTTTCAAGAACAGATCAGTTAGACTAGATATCAATTGGAGCACTTTGCTAACTTAAATTAGTTTTGGGTTAAAACTATATATGAAGAATAGTTTGACATTGACGAAACGAAAAATTGCAGATATTTTTACCACGAAAAACTTTGATTCCATATTTGTGAGTCTTCTTTTCGGTTGATAAATACGATAAATTAATACTAGTATATATCATCATAAGACTTACAATCATTGGATCAAGTTGTCATGGGAGGAAAAAAGATCCTCAGTTCAATTTTTTTGGATAAAACAGAGGAGTTTCTAGTTAATGCTCCAATGCAACACAGAAAAAGCTAGAGAGATACATACATACATATATATGTACATATATGTATATATACATGTATTTCTTAAAGCTCTTTCGCTTTGGGTGAACTACTATATACTCCATCTCTTACCATTTTTGCGATATGGTTTATCTTGATACGTAGTTAAGATAAAAAAAATTGTGAAACTTGTGGTCTATAATACACCATAATATTTGTATAGCTACAAAACAATTTGAATTTTTTTATCTTAAATATGTCATAATTTTGTGCGGCTATAAAAAGACTTTAAAAAAAAATTAAAATTAGTTGTTCTCAAATATATAAATATATTGTTCTCTTTTTAACATACTACTCAGGAAATAGTAGTACTATTACATGAAACGGAAGGATATCTTAAAAGGGGTAAAAAGGCCTAGTCCAGGAAGGGCAAAACAAATTAAAGGAGGTCAGGCAAAATCTAATGGAGATTATGGTCAAGTCACATCACTAGCTGCACGCCTGCTACTCCCAAAAAGCAAAGAGACTTATGAGTAGCAGAGATTAGTGGAGTCTGCATTATGGTGAACAGAACTGGGTTCCAACCAAACACACACACAGAGAACTGAAAATGTGCTATTTACTCTCCACAACAACATCTCACGTAGGAGGTTTGGCAGACCTCGTATGCTGTTAATCACATTTACGATTAACCCCATGTTCTCTATAAATACAGGGGAGGAGGGGAAATAGATTTGAAAAAGAAAGAAAAAGGAATGGTGCAACTACTGTGCTAACAAAACCAAAGGGAAGTTTCATAAGGTAATGTTGATGTTTGTCTGCGGAATTGTTTTGTTAAAGATATGTTAGAATACTCAAGATTGTTACTAGTAGTATTTTTCATGTTAGAGAAAGATAGTAACAAAACTAATTTGGTATTATTTAAATGTTAAAGACGACAGATATTGTTATGGTCAAAGTAATATTGTTTCTTTTTACCTAAAATACGCATATATATGTCACTGTGATATCAACACTCGGAAAAATCAATCTAAAGACAGCAACCCCTTTTCTGTGCTAAAGGACTACTTGTTTGACCAAAAAAGAAGAAGATAGAGGGTAAATCCTAGTTAAGGATAATTAATTCTAGATTTGAGATAAATAATATGAATAGAAAAACATAACTGAGTATAAATGCTCGCAGTAATTATGGCAAGATTTAATAGCATCAAGAAAGGTGAATTAAGTAACATTAAATGGCAATAAAATGTAAATAAAGGAAAAGATTCACCCAATCTTGAGTGAGGCGGATGCTCTTTCATTCGATAAAGATGAATGATAGACAAATACAAGAACCTTAGGACCCTCTTTGGATCTGATGGAGGATATGAGATCACAGATCCTCTAATCCCTTTATAGAGATGTGTTTATTTATTTTCTAAAGAGAGAGTCTACCCCCCTTGGGAAGTCCTCTCTTCCTATTTATAAGGGGTATCCCTAGAAACCCTAAAAAAGTACAATTAGAGGGAATATCCAGTAGAATATTCCCTTTGAGGATTCCAAAGCAAATTAGCTGTTACATATATCTTTACTGCTTGACCTCGACCTTATTGATCACTACTCGACCTCGGCCTTATTGATCACTACCCGACCTCGGCCTTATAGATCACTGCCCGACCTCGGCCTTATAGATCACTGCTCGACCTCGACCTTATAGATCACTGCCCGACCTCGACCTTATTGATCACTGCTCGACCTCGGCCTTATAGATCACTCATGTCGAATTTCTCTTATCTGATTTTGACCCATACAGTTAGTCCCTTCGCTTATCGAGGTCGTCTTTTAGTCGTGCTCGGTGAGCGGACTTCATTAATCGTAGTTCGAGAAATTCGGATGGGGAGGTCGACTAGTGTGTATCGCAGCTGAGGGTGCCGATCTTCGAGTCAAAGTGGTATCCCCGCGGGCTGAATTTGAGCAAAGTTCGATCAGGGCCAATGACTCGAGTGATGAGTTAATCGAGAAGACGGTAGAGTTGGAGAAGGCCGACGAGGCCGGGATGGTGGCTTTGGCAAGGACGGCGGCATCGGAGGAGGTCATTCGCGTCCTCAAATCTGGACGGGCGATTCGGCCCTTGTAACATGCTTCTTCTGATACTTCTTTTGATTTGGAATGCTACTTTTGCTGCTCATTCCTGATTCTATTTTTCTTTTCTTGAACATTTTCCTCGATTGATGGTTTCAAAGGAATCGTTGGTAGGTGTTAATTCGAACGTCATCGAGTGTCTTTGATTGGTACGAGCGAAGTCAAACGTTGCCCTATTCGACTCGAACGAGGTCTAGGTGTCAATCAAGTTTGAGCTAGGTCGAATGAGAGTTGAATTCGAGTAAAGTCGAATGTTAGTTCGGGCGAGGAAGCCGAATGTTAATTCGAGTGAGATCGAATGAGAGTTAATTCGAGCGATGTCGAATATTAGTTAATTCGGGCGAGGAGGCCGAATGTTGATTCGGGCGAGGAGGCCGAATGTTGATTCGGGCGAGGAGGCCGAATATTAATTCGGGCGCGGAGACCGAATGTGAATTCGGGCGCAGAGACAGAATGTGAATTCGGGCGAGGAGGCCGAATGTTGATTCGGGCGAGGTTGAATATAACCTCTTTAATTGATGCGGCGTCGCTTTGGCGAAAATGCGGGTGAGCTTCATGCACTCATGCTTTGCCTACATATATCGGAGAGATTTACATGTTTTTCTTGTTGGCAGTCCAGTCCCAGTCTGGGAGAATGCTCCTGATTCTATTCCACTTAGAAGAACAGTCAATTAAAACCAAATGAAATCGGTAACGAATTTAATCGGTCGACGAATGGAGGGGAGTGACCACGTTCCCTTCTCTGGTTACGCTTTTAGTACGCTTTTAATTGTCTCCGCATGTCAAATTTTTCTGATCTGATTTTGACCCATACACTACTATCATAACTGCTCTAAAAAAAAATTACTGTTGAGCCAATTTGGCACACTTGAATGAAGGCCGCTATCAATCATTTCATTTTCTTTTTTATATATAACGTACTATAATATATTCTCCGGATATATACAAAGGTCCATACTGGAAAAGCTCATACCGGGCTGAAAATTTTAGTCACCTTTGACATTATTAAAGCTGAAATATCCGACGTTTGGTTCGCGTAAAAGATGGTAAGAGAATGAAGAGAGTTTTGTCGTTTACTATGGTAATAATAAAAGTATAAGCCATCACTCCCGTACTTAGTACTGTCAATCACATTATATATGCACATATGATATCATAAAGGTCCTACGCTTCCCTTTTCACCTTTTGCCAAATAGCTCGAGGGTAGGATGAATTAATTCTCCCTACAGAACTAAAGTTGGTGTTTATATATCACATGCAGATCTTTTCCCACTTAATCAACACATTCTTGGGCCCTTAAGCTCTTTCAACCAAAGATTGTGACTCATTTGTAATACCAAAATCCAGAACATGACGTGAGAATGGTCATTCAGAGATCATTATCATTCTATCATTAAATCTATCCTCAATAATTGCAATTATTGAAGTAGTCTTAAGGAATAAGATTGCTAACACTTTTTCTGGATGGTGGGTAATTTTCCATGGGCATTGCAAAGTTAAAAGGAATGAAATCAGGTTTGGATTTCTGTATCTCCGCCAAAAGCAACGGAATAAGTTCCTCTGCAAGATAAGGGTTATCACCGATAGCTTAGCAGCTTTTGAAGATGAGATGACACTGACACAACCCCATCCCCATTATCTTATTTAGTCTTTAGTTTTAGCTTCCCATCGCTCATAGTAAAAAATTTCAGGTTGATGCAAGAAAACCCTGCTTACACAAATTTGCTACGAAAATACATTACCCAAATGGATAATCCTCAATAGCTCGTATGCCAATAAAGCCAGTTTAAGAAAATATAAGTTGATGCTAATCTCTTGATTATTCTATTGAATACTTGCTGTCTCCTACTAACATAGCCAACGAATTACTCTGCCCATCAAAATTCAGGCGAATAGGGAAAAAATTGTCAAAATCTTTTGTCTCAACCGGAGCTGGGAACTGAAACTAACCTATACTTTTCATCCCACCTAATTGACTACTAGACCACACCCCTTGATTGCTTAATTTGAAACCTTTTAAATACAGCAGCAACTAAAACACAACCCAAAATTGGCATGCCACAAAACCCATACCAACATGTGTCTCATACCCAAATAGCAAGACTAAGAAGGGAAAAAACGAAGACGAGCTATATCACTCACTGCTAAAAATTACGAAGACACAATTCACTGCAACAGGTAAGGATGATAATTCCTGACAATTCAGCTAAAAGCAATTCATTCCACTGCCTTCTAAATTGCATTGGCCAAAAGAAATAAGAGCAAACCAAAATTTTAAAAATAACAATATTAAGCATTATATTACCCTTTTTACCGTGATAATGCAGTTACCTCCAAATATCATGAGGGTCTGCTATTTACAAATCCTTTACAGTAACTACTTTCCTGCAACTCTACTGACAAACTTGAAAAACTGAAGCACAATTGCTTGTCAACGTAACTTCAGAATCTCTATCATAAAAGCTCAATACTAACATAAGAGACTATTGGCGCCCAGATACCACAGAAACCTCTTCTCTACTCGCTTTGTTTCCCGACTCAGCCCTTCAATCATTGGCCCCAAATGCAAGCCCTAATACCAAAATGTTAATGACACAACATCAGTATCCTGGTATGTCCCCCAAATAACTAAAACATGGAAAGAAATCAAACATAACAACCTGCCATAGTTAAACAAAATAAAAGTGAAAGGAACAAAACTTCACTCCTTAGATCAGAATTCCTTCTAATGCCGGAGGAAGGGTAATCATACTTTCAGACTAAAAGAAATAACTTCTCCATACGGATAAAATAGAGAACAGCAACACATCATCAGACCAGTCGGGCGGGCTAACTCCACAAGAAGAGAAATAATTTATCTATAATTCAAGGATCAGAGCTAATAATATTCATGCCTTGAGAGGATAAAACTCCTCTTCTTTGAACAAATAATATAAATTCCTGCCTGCGTCCATTTTGAGTGGTGCAGTTAGTAGGAATATAACAATGACAAATATAAACCTGCTGGACTTCGTTCTAGAAGTAAGAGTGCAACGCATGACGTGTGGATTAAGTGCACGTTACAGGTTTGAAATGCTACAGAAAAAAATTGGTATTTAAGCGGATAAGGACAGCAGGGAGCCCATTATCTGTCAGAATTTCGAACAATACATCACTTGCCCTTGGAGATTTCTAGATTATTCCCCAAAAAAACAGTGAAAAATATACGTCTTTCCTCACTATGTTAGGTGGAAGGAGAGCTCAATCCCTACCAAAATGTACATGGTACTCGTAGCACAAGTATCAAGAGGATGCTATGTCAAATCCTTCTCCATCTATGCAAGGCGAAGGAGTACACAACTCCACTTGGATCCCACAAGCCATTAAGCAGATGTTTAGGCTTCTAATATTAGGGTTGCTTGATGTTATTAAGCTTTTGTTTCTTTTTTCTTTCTTTTTTCTTTTTTTTTTTTGGGCGGGGGGGGGGGGGGGGGGGGGGGGGTCTATTTGGCGTTTAGCTTTCGTCGTGTGTCCCTTTTTGTAATTATGAATATGTAAATTGGTCCTTGGTAATGGTTAAATGTCCATGTATTAAATGTCTGTCCCATATTAAGCTTTATTGTTTCAAAATTGATGATGCTGAGGATGACATTGCAACTCTTGATCCTTCTTGTTTTACTGTTCAGGAATATGGTCCATGGTTTCATCTACCATTAGCCGAATAGTGTGGAGTTGTTGGGCCTGGCCCATAAAAGGAGGCGTTAATATCACTTCTTGGTGGCATTTTTTTTTCTTTTTGGAAGGGAATTTAGTATATGAAATCGGTGAATATAAGCATTGTTGCCAAAGGTGAAAAGCTCTAAAAAGCGCTCCAGATCTATTGGGGCTTTAAGCACAAAGCGCAATTTAAGTGTGAGCTTTAGTTAAAAGAGGCGCTATAAATTTTTACTCTTTTCCTAATTTATATATATATATATGTGTGTGTGTACAAATTAAGAAAAGAGTAAAAATTTATTCATAATGTTTCCTCAACAACTAATACACTTATTTGCCGATTATATTTGTTGTTAATGCTTGATTCAAAAAGAACTCACGGGCAATGAGTGTGCACGCCTTAGTCAGTGGCAAAGCTAGGAATTTCCCCAAGGGTGTTCAAATTCAAAAGAAGTGGAGAACATTTCCGACAAAGGGTGTTTAATATGTGTTATATACTTCTAAAACGTTCCACCTTTTCTTGAGCCGAGGGTCTTTCGGAAACAGCCTCTCTACCTCTCCAGGTAGGGGTCTGCGTACTCACTACCCTCCCCAGATTCCACCTGTGGAATTATACTGAGTATGTTGTTGTTGTACTTCTAAAACATAATATTTTACCTATGTACATAGTGCAATTTTTCGACGAAGGGTGGTTAGTTGACCACCCTTATCACCATGTGGCTTCGCCACTGGCCTTAGTGTCTTGCCTACGCTGAAGCGCAATTTAAACGAGGCGAAGCGCACTCCCTGAAGCTTTCAAGCTTCAGGGCTTAAGCTTGCCTTAAATGAGCCTTTGACAACATTAAGGGGATGGTGAGAGGTGCGGTACGTTTTACAGAGAGGAAAAAAAGGTGTAAGGGTGATAATTTATTTGAAGTGACAGCTAATGGCAAGCGATGGTGAAAAGTTATGAATGAATTGAAAGGGGTGGTTTTAAACAGACGTTGATTCAAAAATGTATAGTAGACATTTAACAACACTCGAAAATTAGTCCCCATGGATGAATGTGTTAAAGTTCAACAGCTACACCTTTAAAAGTAAATACATAACTCCAAAACATTTAAATTTTGTTTCAAATAAGCTCATATGCACCACATGTTACATCTAAATTATTTATAAAAACGGCTACATCTAATCATGAATTTCATATCTACTTCTTATAAGATTGTGATGCCTAATCGGATCCTTATTTAGTAGTTGCAATGGCCATTATTGGAGCTTATTTTCATTTAATATTTATCACTTCATCTCTAAACACGGGATAAATATCATATTTAGTTTTCATTTAATGCATATTTACTTGCTATGTTACTCGGACTTTCCGAAAATGTCGTCGGGTGTTTGTCGGATCCTCCAAAAGTAGTGTAATTTGGAGGATCCGACATGGGTGCGGCATCATTTTAGAGAGTCCGTGCAACATAGTTTATTTTTGCTTCGTGAGATTAGGCAAAGTAATCCGACATCAAAACCCAAGTCTTTGCAAAGTAATTCTAGAATCAACAATGACATAACTGGAAAAACACGGAT
Organism: Nicotiana sylvestris; assembly: GCF_000393655.2. NCBI lineage: Eukaryota > Viridiplantae > Streptophyta > Magnoliopsida > Solanales > Solanaceae > Nicotiana > Nicotiana sylvestris. Next base: position 86,143,036 of record NC_091058.1, read on the forward strand.
ACGTAAGAAATTAATAAAAGATAGTGACCCCCCCCCCCCAGGGATCCTTTGATTTATAAAAGACATTGACCATGAACAAAAAGGAAAATTACTACACACAGATATCTAATCAATCTCAACAGTATTGACTAAGGTACCTTCTTCATTTTGCTTCAATAATTCCTCGGGGAAGTCACCTCTAAGAATTTGAACCTAGAACATGACACTCTTATTTGAACTTTTAAGAAGTTCAAATACAAGAGCATCTCCCTCCTCCAGGTTATTGTCTTTAACAAATTCTTTTATCCCCTATTAAGTCTCTTCTTTTTTCGCTATTAAGGGACATTGTCCATCGATCCCCTTCACAACATATAACAGAAGGCACCGCAACATCTTGAAGATGATTATTGACTTTTCCCCGCAGATTTTTGTGGAGCAAAGGAGTCCCAACCAAGTGTGTAAGTTGTTGTATCTTAATCTTACCCTCCTCATTTTTTTATGCTTTGTGCTCAAAAATACTATCTACCCAGTCAATGATGTTCCTAATCTGGAGGTTTTGGCAGAAAACTTATACTGCAGCGCTGATTCTTTCCTAACAACTTATGTAGGACAAAAACTTGGTACTAAATTCAGATCAACAGAAATCTGGAATGGTGTAATTAAGAAGTTCCAAAAAAGCCTTGCTACTTGCAGATGTTATATCTTTCAGTGGGAGGCAGACTTACACTTATCGACACATGTTGGATAGCATTCTTACCTACTACATGTCACTCTTTTCCATCCCAAGTAAGGTGCAAAAGCAACTGGACAAGATAAGAAGAACCTTCCTGCAGAAGGTAAACAGCAAGGAGCACAAGTGCCACTTGGTAAAGTGGTCAAAAGTCACAGCCTAACTCTCAAGGTGGTTTGGGTATTAGAGATCTTGCTGCTCAAAGCAAAGGTATGTTAATGAAATGGCTACGGAGGTATGGCCAGGAGGAACCTAACCTTTGGAAAAAGGTAGTGACTGCAAAGCATGGAGTTCAAAGTCAACGGTGCACCATGCTATCAAGGGCCCCTCATGGTGTTGGTCTCTGGAAGTGTATGCAAAATCTTTGGGACGAGCTCTTTCAGAACATTTCTCTTTGTAGGCAATTAGACATCAATATTTGGAAAGACAAATGGCTGGATAACTCAACTCTAAAGAATGACTTTCCAAACCTTTTCCAGTTTCCTGTGCCTCATATTCTACCATTTCACATAATAGAGAAGGCAGCACCTGAAACCTACACTTCAGAAGATATGGACATGATTGGGAGCTTGAGGACCTACTTGCAAGACGGGAAATTTGCACAGTAAATGAGCAGACGGCTGATACTTAAGGTGGGGCAATAAGACTGATGGTACATACTCTGTTAAAGCAGGCTACTCACACCTGTGTGCTCAAAATGAGATGGTTGACACTCGGCCCTGGAAACTAATCTGGAAAACAAAGTCACCATTAACGGTAATTTTTCTTGGTTTGACAGAGCTTTATGAAGCATGTGACCCAGGACAACTAAGCAAAAGTGCCATATAAACTGTCGATAGATGTTATATATGTCACCAAATTACAGAAACCAATAGACACCTCTTACACCGTACAGCTAGAGCATGTTCCTCTCAGTGTTTGGACTCAGTTGGGTCATTCCAGAGAATATTAAGGATGCCTATGAATGCAAGAATTCTTGGAAAGTTGGTTGATCTATCAGGAAAATCTGGAAAATGATGTCTGCTAGCAGTTTTTGGAGTGTTTGGACATAATGGAGTAATAGACGTTCCTATGGAATATCAACTCCAAACCACTCCCTTAAGCCAAGATGTCTTTTATGTCTATTTAGTGGTGCAATCTATCTCCTGTAAATACCCTGTTAAACAGTTTGGACTTTGTTAGTTCCTTAGATTTAGCATAGAACTTCATGTAATGGACCTAACAAACTCTCTTTTGTACTCTCTGCATCTTCTTGATGCCATATATGAAACTACTTACTCCATAAAAAAGAAACACAGACGCACACAACTCTTTAAGCCAAAATCACCAAAGGAAAGCTTTAATTCTTTGCTCTTACAAAGATTCTAAGTGCAGTTTGTCGTCTTGAATCACACCAAATATATAATATTCATGCATATATATATATAACCCTCAGGGGTTGGCCTGGTGGCAATTGACTTGAGCCTTGAGGTTTGCTCCCTTTCAAGGTCTCAAGTTCGAAACCCACTGGGTGCAAACAATTTCTGAGGGCCATCGGACTGGGTAAAACCTGAATTAACCGTGGTGCACTTGCGGGAAACTCCTTGCCGGGGGCCTGTGCAACCCCGGGATTAGTCGGGGCTCTTAGAGACTAGGACACCCGGTGCATATATATATATATATATATATATATATATATATATATATATATAAGAAAAAAGATATTACTTGTGCAATGTGCCATGAATAACAAACTGATCATATGCACAGAATATCATATAAACGTTCGGAAGCAAAATTGGTAAACATACCCGAGGCTGCCAATGCCATCAATAGGCTCCAGAAGTTGCAATTGATGTTGTTGTTCTGGCTGCTGTTGAGGCTCAATTTGCTGCAAAGGCTGCACACTACCACCCTCCATAGCTGCTGCTGCAGTAGCTGGGGTCCCCTTTCCCTCAATAAACCGCCACATATACCATGCCCCAATGGACCGATATGGCCTCCATTTCTCACACAATTGCTCCATTTGTGAAGGCCTAGGCAATTCCTCCAACCCATACAGCATTTGTACTCCTTTCCTAACCCCCAAGTCGCTAACAGGCAACACGTCCGGCCTGTGCAGGGAAAATATCATGAACATATGCACTGACCAAGAACCAATCCCTTTCACCATCGAAAGCATTGTAAACAAAGACCTGTCATCCATCTTTACAACAGTATCGTCCGCTAAAATCCCGGTTTTATACTTATTCGCAAGGTCATAAAGGTAACTCGCTTTTCTCCCCGAGATACCAATCTGCTTAAGCTGTTGAGCAGATAGTGAGAGAACCACGTCAGGGCAAACGGCATCCTCGCTGCCACAAAGGGAGACAAAACGCGTGTAAATGGAAGTGCCCGCTTTATAAGCTAACTGTTGATAGAGAATACTCTTGCAAAGCGCTAGAAATGGAAGTTGGTGTGAATCAAATGCAGGTAAAGGAAGGGTATCTATTAAGGAGCAAAGAAGTGGGTCCGCTAAGCGCAGATGGCGAAGGGCATTTTCGATTTCTCCATTAGCAGATAATGGTTTGATTACTTGAGGCAAAACCCTTGTTAATTGCGATGCACTCCTCCGACGATTTTTGGTGATTGTCACTTTGCCGTTTGATGTGACTACGGATTGCGAGGAATCCGCGGGTTTTGGATTGGTAGATTGAGGGGAGGTAGTGGAAGAGAGTTTACGGATTTTCTGGGGGCGAATGGGGATTTTAGAAGGGTTTGAGGGATTTGGGGGAATATCGACGGGAGGGTTTGTTGATAAAGTGGTGGAATCAGAATTGGGTTGAGATAGGGATGGAGTTTGGGGTTCGGTTATTGTTTGTGTTTGGGTTTGCTCGCCCATCAGACAATTGCTAGTGTTATTTTCCCAATGATGGCGGAGGAGGAGGAATCGGTGGTGATTGAGAGAGGACACGGCGGCGGTGTAAAGTAGAAGTCAATGCAGTGAATAGTGTTTTTTAAGAGCAAAAAGTAAAAGGGGTTCCGATTGGCTTCCTTAAGATCGTTTTACGGTACTTCGCTTCGCCTCTTATGTCATTTAAAATTAAAATGGTCCCCCAAATTTACATTTGGCACAATCGTTCTTATTTTACTTACTCCTATTTTCTAACATGCCAATTGCATGATAGAACTTAGAAGCACTTCAATTTTCATAAAACTTTGAATTCAATACAAAACATTTTATTCCTAATATAAGATTAGTGATTAAGAAATGACAACTTGAACCACAGTATAAAACTAGCGTTTGGACATAAATTTTGTTGAAATTTGAGAAAAGAATTTTTGAATTTGTGTTGAGAAATAATTTTTGGAATCTGAAGTTGTGCTTCGATATGCATTTTATTTGAAAAAAAAAACTTAAAGTTTTGTAAGTGGAAGAAAAATTTCGCCTTGTTTACCCTTAAAACGGATAGCAATTAAATTTGTATACAATTTTAAGGATATTAGTATCTCGATACGTGCGTTGCACGTATATACCGAGTTATATAAGAAATTTTGAGTATTGCAGATTCAAATCTTTAGTTTTCTTAATAAAAATAAAGAACTCACTAATGACTTTCGTATAGCGCTTGCATTCACAATCTAATTTAGCCGCAAATCCTCGATTATTCTTAGTTACTTTGATACTTCGGTCAAGCAAAGCATCGACTTCTTTTATGTTTAAGTTCTAATTTATTTAGCAAAGATTGATGAATACATAATCCCCACTATATATTTTAATCTTGATGCCTAATATGGTATTAAATTTTTCCAAATCCATTATTTCAAATGTGGAAGATAGTTACAACTCTGTTTCTATCATGCCAAACATATTATTGCTTAGTATCAAAAATAGACAAAATAACACAAAATAATTACATATTCACTAAGAATTTTTCTAAGAAATGAAGAAATACAAAATTTAAATAAATTTTATATCTCAAGTTTATTAAATATTAAATCAAATATTGACTTTTTAGTCATAAGTCAAACACCCTTATATTTTGATTATTTCGAGTGACTTTTACATAAGCGTATTGATCAAAACTAATTCACTACACGATTTCATTGTCTAAGTTAAAGCACGGAAATGCTATAACACATATTTCTTTTAAAAATGTACTACTTTTATAGAAAGTTATTACTCTGTAACGAGTAAAAATGGTGTTTGACTCAAAAGATATTGGAACCTTTTTGAGTAAATCAAACAAAGTGAATGAAGGGGTAAATCTTAGCTTAGTATAATAAAACTCTAGAACAAAAGGTATAAAAGATTAACACAATAAATAATATTTCTTAATCTTGCGAGAATGAGTGACCGAACTTTAAGAATGCCAATCTTTTTTGTAGAAAAGTATTACAGTCAGTATTCTTCACTAAAAAGGTAAAAAAGCACCCCCTACAAAGTTGTTTTCCTGCTATATATAAGGGACAAACCCCTTCTGAACCCTAAAAGACATATCATAGGGAATATTCGAAAGAATATTTCTAATGCCCCCTGTTGGGCCTACACTACTGTAAAAGTCGTGCATCCTCTGTTCGATGTCTGTCGTCCTCCACAGGACGTCGAGCTACAAAGATCTCGTCATTTGTCCTATTCGTCAATGGTCGTGGTCATCCAAATTTGGACCCATACAGTTAGTCCCTCTGCTTGTCGAGGTTGCAACTTGGTGTATCCTTGATAAGCGGACACCACCCACTCTTGTGGAGGAATTTGGTTTTACGAAGCGTTATGGCTCAGCCAACAATGGGAGGTTAGCGTGCTCAACAAGACACCAGATAGTGTGTCTTATCGGTAAATGACGTCATTTCCACGTGCGTCATCATTATGCGTGTTTTCGAGACAGTGGTTGAGGGCTTGTCGCTTTGATTTCGGTGCCATTCTGCAGCCTTCCGCTACGATTCTGGCGCCACCCAATCCTATAAATAGGTGGAGGGTTTGTTTTTACAAAAACTCTTGGCCATTTCATTTCTGGTTATCCTTTCTCATCCCTCCCGTGTTTGCTCCAACAATTTTTCTACTTCTTCTTCTCCCATTCTTCGTTCATAGCTTTCTCTGTTATTTTAACACTTTTTCTGCCGAAGAGATGCCTAGAACACATCGATCTCGTGCGGGGGTTTCTGACGCCACCCCGTTGTCCGTGGCACTCCCCTTTGGCGGTGAGGACATGACGATGGAAGAGAGGGACATCTTTCCCACCGTGGAGGAGTTGCTGCCGAGACACCCCATGTCTCGAAGCAACTTTCTCAAGGATCCTCCTACTACTCATATCCCCGTGCTCTCTGAAACGGAACAAGTTCATATTGATGCTCTCCGTACAAAATATAGCATCCACGCTCATGTTGATATGGTTCCAGCAGGAAGGGACTTTGTGGAAGTTCATAGACCTGGGTATTGTGCTTTTTATGAGTACCCCTTCGTGATCGGTCATTTCTTCCCCCTTCTCCTGTTAGCGGAAGAGTTCTATCGATTTTATCAGGTTTTCCCGGTGCAACTTTTCCCATACACGCTTAAAATACTCCTGCTGTTGACAAAGTACGCAGAGTTGGCGGGGTGCGAGGTTACCGTTCACCACCTTCTGCAATTGTTTTCACCCAGTTTTCATAGGGGCATTATGGTGCATTTGAGGCACCGTGGGATAAAAGGGCTGGTGGTTGGGACTGACGACCGAGCAAATCGCAAATTTTGGCGTAAGTACTTCTTCGTCAGAATTGAACACATCGTGTCTGACCCTGCTAGGTTCCCGGAGTGGTGTAACGAGAATCGTAAGTGTCGCCACTTATTTTACTCTTTATTTTCTTCTTCATTCCTTATAGTGTTTGTTCGCTTTTCGTTTGCAGCTATGGGGCATCCACCCACCCTATTATAGGTATAAGGGATTAGGTAGCTCGTCTAATGCCCCATACCACGGAGACTCGAGATTAGGTCGCTTTCATGAAATGCTTTGGACCGAGAGTTTCATCTGGTAAGTGTCTTCTCTTGTGTTGCTCCTTGACTATATACCATTGTCTTATTGATACGACTCTTTACGATGACAGGTCGAGAAGCTTCTAGGCGGAGGGCCTTGATCCCTGCATTTTGACATGTTGTTGCTGCTGCAGGAATGCAATTTACCTTGAGTGAATCCGTCCGGAAGGGTCATGCTCAACCTATACATATGGGAGATCCTTCTCGCGATACGGTCGTGAGGGAAGAGACCTCTTTCGTACCGACCCGTCACCTTGTGGACGAATTCTCTAATGGGGATGAGTCGTTACTGAGGAAAAGGAGTAGGGTTGAGCTTGGGAAGGATGTGGCCGTGGACACTGGTAAAAGTAGGACGGGTGCATCGCAGACGGCGCCTGTGCCTACGTTTATGGCAGTGCCATCTGTCACACCTCCTTTTTCAGCTACACCCCGCAAAGGGGCGTAAAAAGGAGTTTTTCCAATTAAAGGACAATCGAAACGGGATTTTATTTAAAGATTCAGAGTCGCCACTTGGGATATTTGTGGTGTCCCAAGTCACCGGTTGAATCCCGAATCGAGGAAAAGAATGACTCTGTTTAACAGTCTGCGCACCAGAAATCCGGATAAGGAATTCTGTTAACCCGGAGAAGGTGTTAGGCATTCCCGAGTTCCGTGGTTCTAGCACGGTCGCTCAACTGTCATATTCGGCTTGATTATCTGATTTTATACAATTATGAACCTACGTGCAAATTTAACTATTTACCGCTTTTGTTATTATTTATTCAAAGAATTGCAACGTCGTGAAAATGGATCTCGAATTGTGCCACATAAATGTACCCGCAATTTTCGATACGTTCTAACTTCGTTGAGATTTGGATTTGGGTCACATAAATGTGCACCCGAGTTTAGGAAGATAACATTATTAAATACGCGCCTAAAGATACTAACGCGTTGTTATTTTGAGAAAAGCCGTAAAGTTTGCTATGCGGCCTGTCTCGAAATCTAAGCATTTGAAATAACTGTCCGTTGAGGGCCCCGCAGTTTGTGTATTCTTGTTTGTCGAGGCTCGTCTCATTCATTATTTTTTTAAAGGAATTTGCAATGTCATGGAAATACATCTCAAACCACGTCACAATCAATGTACCCGTGATTAACGACACATTTCGACTTCGTTGAGATTTGGATTTGGGTCACATAAATGTGTACCCGAGTTTAAGAAAGTAAATAATTTAAAGCGCCGGAAGTGACTTGCGCGTTGTTATCTTTTGTGGAAGGCCGTGGAATTGGCTAAACGGTCCGTCCCTAAGTCTAAGTATTTTAAAACAAATATTTATTGAGGGCCCCGCAATTTTGTATTTTTTATTCGGCGAGGCTCATCTCATTTTTTATTCAAGTATATCCTAAAGCAACTATGATTTTCTATTCATTGGTCTCTAAGAATAAAGAAAAATCCTATTTAATTAGCATTAAAAGTTCGAGCTTCAAGTTCAAGTCCGGGTCCAAAAGGAAACACCTTCTAGTTTGAACCCGCTACCTAACTTAAGATCCGCTGCCTGCCGTTGTAAATATTAACAAACCAGCTACCATTTCGAACCAGTTCAACTTTAGCTTTATCATATGAATTGAATTATTGGAGTTAACTATGTGGAATATAAAGCCATTTTTGAGCTCTTTTTACGATTTGTTGAAAAATGCATCAATGCTTAAAACTGACATCAAGCTAACATTAATCACTAACATTCGAGAACTAGCATTAGTTAATAACCTTATTTACATTGCTATTTAAAATGATGTTATTTACTCAAGTGAACTCGCGATTTCAGAATTAGACCTATTAAACTAACATGCTGATTTCCATAAACTATTTGAACCTGTTTTGTGACGTAAAACTATTTGAAACTGTTTCACGACTACTGAACAAAAGAATTAAATACAGTATATTTCATAACTAGTAATCACCAACTAAGATTAATTACAATTGATATTCCTTGTTTGTAGAAATAGATTCAATCAGTCCAGTTTATGCATTTCAAAATAATTCCAATACATACTATGAAATATCAAATGAATTACTGCTTATACATCAAATTAAACACAAAGAAACAGTTATTTTCATAAATCCATTACAACAACTCTTTACTTCCTTTCCTTTAAATTTGAGAGCTGTAGAACATGTACCTGGATAAAGGAAATACAAGAAGATGAAGGTGCGGTCAACAACAGTAATAGCCAGCAACAACCAGTAAACAGAAACCTAGTGACAGATTTGAAAACCAACAGGATTCCAGCACACTCAATGAAACTGCACCCACACTAACCAACGCAGACCAGAAATAACAAACTCAACAACCACTTAAAACCTCAATGAAAATCCAGAAATAATCAGCCTCTTTTTTACTCTCAAATTATTGAACTTTTATATGTTAAAAATCCAGCCTAGACTCTAAGAAAAATTGGAAGAGAAACGATTTTCTTCCTCCAAAAACCAGCCCCTCTGTGTAAAACCTGTACTGCGTAAAACCTATCCTCTCCAGATTTTTCAGAAAATCCTCTTATCCTCTCTAAAAAAACTCCCCCCTTTTTGGTATTGAAATGACCATATTTATAACAAAACTCTTGCCTTGAAAGACTTAAACTAATCCGAAATATTCTTCCCACACTTGCATGCCTTGTTCCCCACTACTGCATGCTTTGCCTCCCATTATATTAAACAAATACATTAATTCCCACCACCATATGTCTTGTCCCCCACTATATTAAACAATGCATTATTTCCCACTACCATACGTCTTGTCCCCCATTATGCACTAAATAATGTATTAATTCCCACCATCATGTTTTGTCCCCCACTATGTATTAAATAATATATTATTTTAATATTTTTTAGTACTTAGTGGACATAGCACCCATTAATCATTTTTTTTAAAACTTAAAATCCCGAAAATGCCCCTGAAAATACTGAAATTACCATTCTACCCCATCAACTATATCCAATCCTCCTAAGTCAATTAACCAAACTTTAGCAGCTATAACCAATTCATCTAATCAATTTCCAATTAATAATCAAACTCTGAATAAACAAACTCGCCAAACAAACTCCTAATCGACAACGTTCATGAATTAATCAACAGAGTCAGATTCATATCCGAACAAACTTAACGGAACAAGCGAGTAGATTTCAATCACTAACTTGAGCATCAATCGAACTCAAATCAGTAGGAAAGTCGTCTAAAACGCGCACACACAAAATTTCAACGAATATGCAGTGGGAATATCATGCGAAAATGTTCAAAAATGAAACCACATATTAAAGCGAAACCAAAGACAAAGCAACAAAAATCCATGAACGAATTATGGTTGACCTTTATGCTAATGATCCGACGTCGAACAATGTTGAACTTTCGATGAAACACAACTTCGTTCGCAACACTGTTTCGACGCTTGACTAACAGACACGGATTCGAACGGAACCTCGACGAACGGTGAAGACCTCAAACCAACCTCAGCTTAAAACTGTTTTGCGTGTGTGCTGGTTGGTGTTGCGACTGACTGGTCGTGAGCTGGACGACGACGGATGAAGCAGTAGCAGCCCTGATGAAGGGGACGAAGAAGATGCAGAAGGGCAGCCATGGGAGATGGAGATGGAGGGGTTGTTTAGGACGAGGGGCGAAGCAGCTGTGGCTTGGAGCTATTGCTGCTCGACGGAAAAGAAGGAGGGGGCAGCTGGTGACGCTGACGAAGAAGAAGAAGCAACGGCCATGACGTTCGTCGCTTGGTTGTTCCGACGAAGATGGAGGAAGCAGCCATGGGGGTGGTCGCTTGGAGAAGATGAGGATGGGAGGTTGGGATATTGGTGGTAAGCTGGAGACGATGGGTGAAGCAGCGGCCATGACGAAGAAGAAGAAGCAACAACGTTTGGTTTGTTTTGTCGCCGGCTTGGTGGTTGCTCAGAAGCGATGGGGCTGGCTGGGGTGTTGGTCGTCGATGGCTGGAGCTTGACGACGATGGATAAAGCAGCAACAACTGGTTGGAGCTCGATGAAGGCAGCCATGGAGGTGAGGGGGCAAAGGAGGGTGGTTTGGAGAAGATGAAGAGGGGAGGGGGCGGGTGACTTTTTTTAGGGTTTTGGGGTTGGAAAAATGAAAATGGGGGGTTGGGATTTGTTTGGGTTATGGGGAGGACTGGGTCGGGTCAACCCGGTGGGGGTTATTTGGTATGGGCCTGGTTGATTTAAATTAAAAGGTGGCCCAATCCGATTTTTTTCTTATTTCCATTGCTTCTTTTTTCTTCTTTTATTTTTTCTTAAACTAAAACTAAATTCTAAAAATCCTAAATTATCCAATAGAAATAAATTAATTTATAAAAGTGCTAATTAACTCTTAATAACAATTAACACACAATTAAATAGCAATTATGATAAAATCACACAATTTGGACATTAAATGCTAAAATGCGACGTACATTATTTTTTTGATTTTTGTTCTTGTAAAACAAACTTAATTGCTCCTAATTGTAGAATTAAATCCTAAATGCAAATGCGACATATTTTGTGTTTTTTTATTAATCTAATCAATGAAATAATTATCCAAAAATGCCACGAAAATCCTCAAAATTGCGCACAAAGGAAAATTATTTTATTTTGAAATTTTGGGAGTAATTCTCACATATGGCAAAAATCACGTGCTCACACCATTTTGGCGGGGAGGTCTCCCTAAACGGAAGGGGTTTACCCATGAGGTGGTTCCGTTCGCTCCGCTGAATGTGGTGCATCATCTAACGTCAGAGGGGGCCTACTGTCGAAGGCGGAGGCTCGGGTTCGGACGTCGACCTGGAGGATGTTTTTGAGCTTTTAGAATGCCATACTCATGTGGAGGTCAGAGTGGAGGGTTCTGATCGTCATATAGTTGTCCTAGGGGACTACAACTTGTTGTCGAACTATGATCAGGTGGCGTCTGCTTTTGCCCCTTTATGTGTTGCCCCCGAGAGCGAGGCGCTTAGAGCGATGAGCGACATGGAGTTGTCTTAGAACGTCGTCGGCATGGCCTTGCGGGTAGATGTCTTTATTTTCCTTTTCATCGTTGGGTATGCATTGTTATTGTCGACCTGTCTTTTTATTTTAACTTTTTTCTTGTTGTGTCAGGCCCTTATCAAGGAAATCGAGTGCAAGCGCCGGGAAAGGAAGAGGAACGGGAAGATGTCTTCCAAATATCAAGAATATCGCACTAAGCATCGTGCAATGACCAACATCTACAACCAGGACCCTGACTTCCAACTGTTCCGCGAAGGGCTTAAACAGAGGGAGGATCAATTGAAGTGCAAGGTCGAGGATTTGAGGGAGCGAGACGAGGACCTTATGAAGGCCTTCGCCCGCAACAGTGAACGTGAGGCATCCCTTAAGGTGAACTGTTTACAAGTGTACTGTTTGGTTGCACAAGCGTAGTTACACAAGTAGATTAAATTTTAAATATAAAATTAATTATCAGAAAATAAAAAGTTAAGATTTAACAAATATATGCATTTATAAATAATATTAAATTTGACATTTAAAATAGATATTGCTTCTTGAAAATATGTTTGTTACTTATCATATATCTGTAACTAATATTGTAAAAATAATTGATATATTTTAAATTAATAATATTTTACTTTAATGTAAGAACATCATGTACTGCATGCTTGATAAAATAATTAATATTTATAAATATAATGTCATAACATTACTCAAATATTTTACAAAAAATAATCTATCAACTTTAACTGAAAAATGAATGACATGCGATCTGGATTACTAAGTGAATACTACTGAAGCAAATAAAATAAAAGCGAAAATATAACATAAAATCCAAAATCTAATTTTTTCAACGTAATACTCTTATGTAAAATTACAACATAACATAAAATAAGTTTCAACATAATTTAAGTAAATATAATCCAAAAGAAAAGAAAAACATAAGTTTATAACCTCATTCAACAATGAGATCCTATTTTAATAAACATCACTCATTATATGCTAAGTTTATTAATGATTCATTATTTCTAATATTAGGAGGAGTTTCAAAACTAGAATAATAGCACAATTATGCTAAATGAAGAAGAAAAAGTATGAGCAACTACATGGAATGACAAAAAATAAAGGTTGAAAAATGAAAATATTACTTAAATACTAAAAAGTAATATATCATTTTAACATAGTTAAGTTTGCATATAACCTCATCCAATAATAAAGTTTAACTTTAATGACATCACTCATTATAAGTCAAGTTTATGGACGACTTATTTTTTCTAAGATTACGGGTATAATTTTTTAGGAAAATTAGAATAATAACATAGCTAAATCTAATAAAAAAAATAAAGAAAAGTAATTAAGAAAGAAATAAAATATGAGAAATTGTATAGAAACACGTGAAGTAAATATTGGGAAATGAGAAATAAGGAAATAAAAAATAAATAATACAAAAATAATATTTGAAAAAAAGAATTTAAAAACTTTTAAAAAATTAAAAAGAAAAAAGAATAGAAATCAAAAAGTAAATTAGAAAGAAAAGATATTCAAAAATAACATGGTAATTACACTATGTAATTACCCGCAATTCTTAACTCCCCGTTAATAATTATAGAATATAATTACACCTAATTGCATGGCAAAATAATTACTTGGTGAGCAAACATACGTAACACCCAATTACACCCAAATGAATAGATTTCAAACCACAAACAAAAAGGAAGTAAAATAAGAACGGTGTCCGTCCCGCTTCTATTGCCGCTCGAATGCTGCACCGTTATTTTAGAGTCAGTTGCGATATATACGCCATTGCCAACTTCATGAATCCCCTTTGATCTTACACCTTCATCCGAAAGGGAAAGGGAAAGGGAAAGAGAAAAGAAGGAAGGTGGAACGATGAGTTTCCGAGATGATACCAGCGCCGAAGATGGGCTTCGGAAGCCGTTACTGCACACTGGAAGCTGGTATCGCATGAGCTCCAGGCAATCCAGTATGATGGGCTCCTCCGCCCAAATCCTCCGCGAATCCATCTCCATTTATCTCTGTGTCCTCATCGTTGCATTAGGCCCCGTTCAACTTGGCTTTACCGTATGATAATTTCTTCACCATCTTTCGAGATTAATAATTTGCTTTTGACTTGAAGTATTTATATATATATATATATACGGAAAATTATTACCATTAATCCGCCCCTGACCATCTTGCATTTGCATTCTGTCTTTTAATAATTAATTATTGTGGTTGCTTTTGTAATTTTGCAGTGTGGCTACTCTAATCCTACGCAGTCCGAAATTACCAGCGACCTTGGACTTACCATCTCAGAGGTTTGGGTTTTCTTTCTTTGCCGCCTATTTTTTTCTTTCTTTCTAATTACTAATTAGTACTTTTCTTCACGTTTTTTTGGGGGGTACAAAACCAACAAAAGGTGGTTTCTCGTTTAGCTAAGCTACAAGTTCTAACATGAAAGAATTAGAATTACATTTGGATGGTTGTTACCTGTTGTATTGTATTATATTGTTACTTTAAATACAATGTTTATTTTGATTGTTATTTAAATTTTTTGTATTGTATTGTTAAATATGCCGATGAAAATATCCCTTTTATGTAACGACCTATTTGGTTTGGTCAGGTCGTTACCTTATACGATAATTCTATTTTACTCTTTACCCTACCTTTTTAACAATTACTTTACCAAATACTATACTTTATCTTTGTAATATTATAAGCTTATTCTTCAATTGGAGTGTGACATTATGATACAATCTTTTCAAACATTGTATTCATTAAAACAATTCAATACAATACGGTACATGGATCGGTGTGCTATCGATATAGTCCTTTCTTAAAAAAAGTTCATAGGTGGCCGGTTTTATTTATCGTTTTACTGATGATTTGTTAAACATATTGTTTCCTTTCATGGACAGTTTTCGGTCTTTGGATCTTTAGCAAATGTTGGTGCAATGGTTGGCGCAATTGCAAGCGGTCAAATATCAGAATACATTGGAAGAAAAGGGGTATAGTTTTAAAACACTTACAATTACACAATCTTGTTTTCTTCATGCCAATAAAGAAAGTTTGATAAGGGCAATGTGCGAGTATATCGCGAACTAAGTTTCCCCTGCATTTCTGCAAATAGATTGTATACACACAAGGAATCCGTTAGCTACATGAGAGCAACTCTACCCTTGCACTAAAACTCACAAGTTTGCTACTATGATAATAGTTTCTTTTTCTTTTGCCGGTTCTTTAGTAACTTACCAGTTACCTAGTCTTCTTTCTGAAATGCAGACACTAATGATTGCATCAATTCCTAATATTATCGGATGGCTCGCCGTTTCATTTGCCACTGTAAGTGATTCGTTGTTATATCGTGCATCTTCTGGTTGCATTTGCATCTTTTATACGTAATTAACTTGAAAGTATGTGCCTTTTGTTCACTCTTAACAGGATGTCTCATTCTTATACATGGGAAGGTTGTTGGAAGGTTTCGGTGTCGGCATTATTTCCTATGTGGTAATCTCAAGTGTTTAGCTCCTGTAATTGTTCTTGTTGAAGCTATGAATAGTACTGCTTGCTGCAATCTTCTTGCTTGCTATCTCCAGGTGCCTGTATATATAGCAGAGATTTCACCTAAAAACATGAGGGGAGTTCTTGGATCCATTAACCAGGTTGGTTTTGTTTTGGCTTTACACTTATACCTGGTCATTCTTTCATCTAAGTTTTATGGTTTTTTTATCATGGCTAATCATTTGATCTCTTGGATTTAGCTCTCTGTAACAGTGGGTATAATGCTGGTATATCTGTTGGGATTATTTGTAAGCTGGAGAGTTCTTGCAGTTTTAGGTGAGCAATATGTGTCCCTAATCATTTGGTTGTTGACAAATTGATTGTTGTCTTATTTAATTTTTCTGTTCTTACGGTGGTAGAATTAGTTGGAAATAGTTTATCAAGTTAGATTGATGACATTCATCTTGCTGAAATAAGTTTCCTAAATTCTAAAATCACTCCTTTGAGAACTATATGAAGTTGTTCTTCAACTGCAAGTTCATTGAAGCAACTTAAAAATATTGAATGAGCTGATGCTTTTCTGTGTATCAAATAGAATCTCCATTCTTCTGTTTGGACTGTTGAACTTAATGTGAAGTCACTCGTATCCTTGATTCGAACATATTTATTAACCTTTACATTAGTTAACTTTTTTCAACTTATAATTCCACTATGCAGGAATGTTGCCATGCATGATTTTGATACCTGGTCTATTTTTTATACCTGAATCTCCTCGTTGGTTGGTATGAGTTCCAAACTTATGTTTTTCATGACCACATTTTCATTGTTATGTTGTACTGATTGCAACACCGTATTATGTAGGCTAAAAACGGGCTGAATGAAGATTTTGAGACTTCTTTGCAAGTTCTACGAGGATTTGACACAGATATATCCTCAGAAGTGAATGAGATCAAGGTAATATAGTGAACATGTTTAATGCTGGTTTCTCAACTATTTTGAACCCTCAAATTGCACTGTAGAAGCTTCTTGAAAAGTAAACTACTACGATGTGTTAATGCTCATTTGTTTCTCCTGTCATTTGTCTAGAAATCTGTGAGATCATCAACTAAAAAAGTTACCATTCGGTTTTCCGAGCTTAAGAGACGGCGATATTACTATCCTTTGCTGGTACACATTTCTGCTGAATTCTAAGTTTCTAAATATGCTGATTTATATGTGGCATCCTTGAATAGCTAAAGATTTGAAATCCCTTACTCTTGTCAAGGCTCACTTTATGGGGTGATTTTATTCAGGTAGGGATTGGACTACTCGCACTCCAGCAACTCAGTGGCGTTAATGGTGTTCTATTCTATTCCAGTAACATTTTCAAATCTGCTGGTCAGTTCCGTTCCTTCATTATCTGTAGAAATGCATACCAGGATCATCAAATGACTAGATACTGGCAAATACAAGCTTTATTGTGCCATTCTCTTTGTTCTTTACTCTGTTTGTAGAATCCGAAAGAAAGTAATAATCTGGACATCAGAAATGGGAAAAAGGAATTCCATGTTTTGCAGAAAAAGACCAATGAATCGCTTCCTCTGCGTCCTAGATAACACTTGCAATAGAATGGGATGAGGAGGACTCCGTTTTGTGGGAGAGGGGATGAAACATAAATATATGTGTATCTTTCTTGTAGTTTTTGTTCCCTCTTGTTTAATAGCCATGTTTCAGCTCTCTGGAAGAAATAAGGAAACTAGACAGCTACTGAGAACTGTAATTGGAGCCAATAACCAACTTTACATATGTGATGCTAAATGAAGCCGAAGAGAATTTGCAGCACCAGAATCTATCTCAGAAGACAAATTTTGAACTGTTAACTTATTAATAATAAAAATTTTAAAGCTATTAACTGCAAAGAAATCCTAAATCAACTCATAAGAATCAAGCCACCTTTTTTAGGTACTCTAGAAAACAAGCAATAAGATGACTATAACATGATAAGCAGCTTATTTTTTTGGTTGTGTTGAATTTTTTTTGTATGTTTGTGAAAATGGAGTTTTAATATTTATGTCCTTTTTTAAATTCCATCCAATACCATTTATCTCTTTATCAGGAACCTTAAAAGCAAGACGCATCTTTCTTTTTACTTAAGTGTATGCCTGGCAAATCTGGTTGATGGAACCGATATGGGAACTCTCTTAGTTAATGAGTAACTACTCAAATATGCCATGCCTTGTGCACTTTTCAATTCACTTTATTGGTTCCTGAGAAATGCTTCCTATGTGATACATCCCACAATCCTCATTCAGTTATTTCTTTTTAATAGCTAAAAAGTATGAAGTGTCATCTGTAATGATCTCTCAATCTAAGGTAATATGCCATTATCCAGATTCACATACACCACAGTTCCCTAAGGTAATATGCCACTATCCAGATCCACATACACCACAGTTCCCTAAGGTAATATGCCACTATCCAGATCCACATACACCACAGTTCCTTTGGGTGCGTATTTGGCAAAAAACTTTACAAAATACCAGGTAGATTATATACATAACCCAACCACATTGTAACATGATGTCCATCTAGAACATAATTGTTCATTACACTGTCCAAAAGAGATGATGAATTGGAGAATTAAGGGCCCATTCCAGGATGGATTTTTGTAGTAGAATCAAGTAGAATAGACCAGTTACTACGAACTGTGATCTTTATCTTCACGGTATGCAGTTGTCTACTCTTAGAAAGTATCATGAGCCTTTTCTTTCATTTGCCAAATTAATTCCATGTGTATGAGAATTAGATTGTATGCATAGTATCACCTAATCATAGAGAGGTTATAGAATTTTACAACTGGTTCAACATATGATATTAACTGTAATGCTCTTCAAATGTGCAGGAATTTCATCAAATAAAGCTGCGACATTTGGTATCGGGGCTATTCAGGTAAGTCTCCTTCCTTGGATCTAATGTTAGCTTATATGCATATATTATTCCAATTTAATATACATCTTTTATAGGTCATTGTGACTGGTATCTCTGCATCACTGGTGGACAAGGCGGGACGCAGGCTACTCCTTATTGTGAGTCTTCCAGAATTTCACATAGAAGTTTCTATTTGCTGAAAAAGAAAGCAAATTATAACTTTTCTATACTCTTTCTTCAGGTATCCTCATCCGTAATGACCCTTAGCAGCTTCCTTGTGGCAATGGCATTCTACCTGAAGGTCAGTTAGTTAGATTTACATTTGTAAGAATTGATCAACCAATTATCTGAATTTAATGAGATTTCTTTATTGGTGTTGGGATCGACTCTCTTTATTGTCACTCCACTATTCTTTTCTACTTAACCCAGGGTTTTACGCCTGAAAATTGGCATCCCTTCCTTGCAGTATTGTCTCTGGTGGGCCTTGTGGTAAGTTCCTGCCTCACCTTCTATTGTGCCCACACTACTATCCCCTGCTCTCATCTGTTATTTGTTGTTACATTCTGTCAGTCCTGAGACCATTTACCTATTAACAGGTCTTGGTGATGGCATTCGGTGTAGGATTGGGCTCCATCCCTTGGATCATAATGTCTGAGGTATAATAAAGCTAATTTGTGGTTCATGAGATCAGAAAAGATATATTTTTCTAAATACGGTTGAAGATAGAGCTTAAATTAAAAATTCCTATTCCACTCTGTAACATTCTCAGGAGACTGTAGTTGACAAATTTTAAGCAAAGCTAACAATAAAGATCTCCCCTGTTAAAGGTGATGATGTTAGTGTTACAGGAAGATCAAGCATCATTGACACGCTTTCTGTGCCATCCTTACAAGCTTTTGATTCAGATTTTCTTCCTGAAAATATTCTTATTGAATTTGAGATATTCTTCAAGGATGCTAGCATAGGTTTTAGGATTCAAGAGCCTCAACTGCTCTAATAGATACTCCGTTTGTATGACTATAGGAAGTGTATTCTGCTTACCTTCTTTTGAGACATCGAGATTTTTTATTGGTTGTGCAGATTCTGCCAGTGAGCATCAAAAGTCTGGGTGGCAGTGTTGCAACGCTGGCCAATTGGTTTTCAGCATGGCTTGTTACAATGACAGCAAATTTGCTTCTGACTTGGAGTAAAGGAGGTTCTCTCTCTCTCTCTCTCTCTCTGCACAATGCTAGGAGTGAATCTAAAGACGTCTGTATTTGGCAGGAACATTCACTATTTATGCACTGATATCAGCTTTTACGGTGATTTTCGTGAGGCTTTGGGTTCCAGAAACCAAAGGGAAAACACTGGAAGAAATTCAGCAGTCCTTCAGATGATGCCAAATAAATTTGCAGTAAGACGGTTAAACGGAACAAGTGATGAAATTCTAGCTTCACTGAGAACTTGTTTTGTTCCACATTTACCATGTACCATTATATATTGTCACGTCCAAGAAGGGTTTCTCGTGTCAAGTGACTGATAATGCATGAGGAGCAAAAATATGCAGTTTGCAATATGTATTTGTATATATGTATATACGTTTATATTATCCTGCGTTAAAGCATCAATTTTGATTCTGAACCCCGAATTATATGACTAATATTACAGAGGAAATACGAAGTTCTTTTCCTTCTGATAAGAAGACAAAAAGTACATGGTATTAGATAGTGGAATTTGTGGTAGTGTCCTTCAGTATTGGGATTTTTCTGCATGCAGGGAAGTAAGAAACTGCTTGAGACACCTGTTGTAGACGCAAGGTCGCTCTAGGTGAACCAGATGCCCTGCCTTCTCTATGCCATGAAATGTAGTCTTGTCACCTAGTTGACTGCCATCATGTAATGCAAAAATATCATCAGGTTTTGTCAACTTCTCTGTGGCATTTCTACTAAATTATTGATGAACTAGTTTATTGTAAATCCGGGGACCATATATCAAATGGCGCATCGCGAAACTACTTAATAACTTCTTTGTAAATATGTTTGAGTTTGTCTGTAAGAGCATGTCAAGCCTGTAAACTTACTCTTTCATGTTCTGAGCAAGCTCCAAGTTGAAAATTTGATCATTCTCACCCCAGAGGAGATGTATTCTCTATAAAATATGGCACATTAATACATGTGAAGAAAGATAAGTTACTAATGTAGAAGTTCTCCTCGTAAAATATTGCAGAGTAGAACTCATGAAATGCAAATTACCTGTGGAAATTTTGGAATATTGGTATCTTTGTTGCTCACTACCAAGCCTTCTAGCAGTTCTCCTCTTTCTTTTCTGTTGGTGAACATTACCTGACATCAGTAGCATTATTGTCAAGTGGGGTAAGATCCTTTGCTCGGGTTGAACTTTATTACATATGAATTACATAAGCATGAAAACTGTGTTGCGTTATATGGTATTGTATAAAACAAACATTCCTTCTCGACTAGAGATTATTATTCCTAATTTCACCAAATTATGAATTTATTACTTCGGTATTCTCGAAATAAACTTGAGACATCCAAGATTTTGTTTTAAGAAACTTGGAATTTGACTTGCTCTAGCTGGTCTAAAATCTGAATCTTTACTCTTCTAAAATGGGTTTTCAGTCATTTGGCTTATTCAAGTCGTTGGCATATGTGAAAAGTTATTAGGTGTAGTTGGTTGAGCGAACTGGCGCTGATGTCAAGAATGAAACATATGGGTGGATGCCGTGTTAGAATTAATGTTATGTATATTATAGCCAGAAATGGTGCTATGCGAACACCGTGGTGTGGTGCCTCCTTTTAAATAAGTGGGGACTGGAAAATGTGGACCAATCTGCACTGACATATATAATTAACGTTTCATATCTTCAAGTAATGAAAAAGTTGGAGACTTATTGCTGCACATATCAAAACTAATAGATGTATAACACGTATGTCAATCTCTTGATATAAACATGCGCTGGTGCGAGATTTTCTGCATTTATAATAAGGGACGTGATTTGGACTCTAAACAATTGGGCCCACTGATCTTTGATTAAGGGTTAGCTGATTACCCCACAAAATAATTTAGTCAATTATTCATGCATAGAAGAACTTTTTATATTAATGACTCTATAGGCTTACAATCTCCTCTATTATCTTCTTTGTCTTTCTTTTTCTATTTTTCTTTTCTTCCCTTTTTCAACTTCTGTTGTCCATAAAGAAAAGGAAAACATGTTCCATAAATAACATTTTGTTTAAACTTAGCTGATTCAGGTGAAGAATATAAAAGCCACGATAATTTACACAATCGAAAATGAACTTGTGATTAACAAACACCATTTAGTAAAAGTTTACCAATGTTCAACACGTACGTACGGCTAATAAATGACCATATCTAAAGTGAAAAAATGTATTGCTCCCTCCGTTCCAGTTTAGTTGAACCTATTTTCTTTTTGGTCCGTTTAAAAAAGAATGACTCCTTTCTAAATTTGGAAACAATTTAGCTCAAACTTACAATTCTACCCTTAATGAGAAGCTTTTATAACCACACAAATACTCTGGTCCCTTTTGACTTGTTTAAGACCACAAATTCCAAAAATCTTCATTTTTTCTTAAACTTCGTGCCCAGTAAAACAGGTTCACATAAATTGGAACGGAGGGAGTACATGTTTTAGTATAAACCAAACGATTTACAAGTTTACAAAGTATAATAGGGTATAAGTGAATTAGAAGTCATACGAATTAATTAAGTTGTAAATAAGTAAGAAAAAATGAAACAAATAGGGACATAATCAATGTAATAGCTTGTAGTTAAGATTAAATTTTAATTACTAACCTCAAGAAAGTCCCTGTGAAGGCGATCAGGAAACCAAAGTTTCTTATAAGCAGCTACTTTAAGAAGCGCCTTAAGACCCTTAACAGAAGTAGGCAGCAGCAGCTCAGACGAAGAAGAGAATCCCAAACCATTAAGCGTCGAAGAGCTAATAGAATCAGTCATGGCCAAAATAGAACCAGAGATCACTAAGGCCCCAACTAAATCACGGTACATTTCAGCCATCTTAAACGCCACCATTCCACCATAACTAAACCCAACCACTATGCACTTTTCCACTCCCAATTTTCTTAGTCCTTTAGCCAAACACTCAGCTTGAAAACCAGGTGATCTATCTTCGCTATCAGTTACTGAGCCACCGAAGAAAAGTAGGTCCGGTACGTACACAGAGTATTTCTTAGTCAATGCGCCAATTTGGAATTGCCACGTGACAATTCCTTCACCAGCGAAGCCGTGGACTAGTACAACAACGGGTTTGGTGGGGTCAGGTTTTGTGGTGGTTTCAGGGGAGGTGGCACATTGGTTATTGGAGAAAGGAGTAGTTGTGGTGATTTTCTTGTTTTTCTTTGTGTTTTTTATGGTTTCAGAAGGAACCCAAAAGTTCATAATAGTCCCTGGTTCTATCTCTATACTATGAGGTTTGATTCCAGCCATTTTCATTAAACCATGCAACAAAGGTTTCTGTGCTTCTACCAAGTTCACCATTTTTCTCAGCTATTTTTTTGTTGCTGTACGTTTCTGGGTATGGAGGATGGAGAGGTGAAGTAAAAGAGATTAGAGAGATGGGTTTTTTAAACAAGAAAAGGGAACTAAGGAAGTGAGGTTAGGTGTTGGGTTGCTATCTCTAGTTCGTCATTGAATGTGGGAGCTTATATTATACAATACCAACGTGATGAAAGGGGCAGTTGGTACTGTTGTATCTACTTCTGGATATTACTCTATTATTCTATTCCTAGTGTATCTCTGTTAGTTCATCCAAAGTTTCATTATTTCCACTATTGAATTGTTTGAAGTACTCGTATATTCTTACAATAAATGACTATACACACACACACACACATATATATATATATGTATATATGTGTATATATGTATGTATCTCATGGTTTCCTTTCTTAATTTGAAGAATTTTTTTGTCATACTCATACATATCAGCTAGATATATATAAAGTTATTCTCTACTAAGGTCTGTGCACAGTTGGCTCCTACTGTATGAGGCTACAAAATAAACAATAAGCTCTGTTGTCCTTTTAAGCATCAATTAAATATAATTCGAAAAATAAAATATGGTTTTAAACAAGTTTTATCAGGGTTCATGTTGCATTAGATGTATTAGGATACTTCTGCTAAGTAAATTCATGTGGGGGGTGGGGGGTGGGGGGAACAGAAATTAGTGATCCATCTCTAAAGCAAGTATGTTATTTACCACTCTAATCTTCATAAGATTGACAAAAACTAATAAAGGCTGTCAAATCTGATAGCTTGTTTCGTTTCTAAATACGAGAATAATAATAATAATAATAATAATAATAATAATAATAATAATAATAATAATAATGGCGACGACGATGATGATTAATGAAAGTAGAAGAGGTCAAGAAGAAGAATAGACGAGTATAATTACACTCCATGTTAGCTGGAGTAAGTTTTTTCAATCTCTGATCATTTCCAATGGCTAATCTTCAAATTATTTTAAAATGTTATTAAGTAGATGAAATATAGAGAAGATGCAAAGTTTAGATGGTGAAAGTTCATAAATTCAAAACAAGTTGCGTTAAATCTTGCAACAGCAATATCGTGCCCCACAAACCCAAAGGAAGGAAAACAAGTCAACAGAGAACATTGCAAATCTGTCTTACAATGAGATAGCATTTAATTCCGTTGAATTACTTGCAAGTTGAAATAATGCTGTGGCTGCAAGTCACGTTTAATCAGAAAATAAATACTATATGATATTGACATCATATTTCGATCAATGACAGCCTTCTCACTTTCATTATTGTTTGACTCAAAAGATAACAAAACCTTTTTGAACAAATCAATCAAAGATGATGGGTAAATCTTAATCAAACTTCATTGATTCTAGATCGAAAGATTTGGTAGTAACGATTACATATGGGACGAATGAACTATCAACAATTTTATTAAGATTCGACACTGCCTTCTTCATCAATGGATGAGGAAGGAGGGTTACAATTGTTTTTCCTCGTAGGATACAAGAATGGAACTTTGTTCTTATTTTTTTTCTGTCAGAAAGATGGAGAACCCCCCCTCCCCCCTTTGAAAACCTTCCTGGGCTATATATATAGTCGAAACCTCTTGATCCCCGTTGTGACTTGGTGCGCATGGGTAGGTGGTGCATTCTGGTCGTGACTCTAGGCATTGCTCTTTTCGATGTGTCGGATATCTTGGAGGAGACATGAAATGGACCCTATTGACTTCCGCTACCCGATTTCTAAAAAAGAGGCCGTGGGCAATCTGGTCGTGGTGGTCAGATTTTGACCAATACAGTTAGTCCCTCCATCCGTCGGGGTCGTCCTTTGTCGGGCTCGATGGACGGATCATGTTTGCAGCATGGTCGAGAGGAATCTGACCCCCAACTTTCCGTTCCTTAGTCGCGTTCTGTGGATTTTTGGCGGGGTGGAGGTGTTCTTTCGGCACTCGTGGACCGCTGCGATGGTCTCAGAATCGAAACGCCGGTTTGGCAAATGAAGCGTTGGTTCGTGTATGCCACCATTGTCACACCTCCTTTTTCCGCACCCACGAGGGCGCAAGGGAGTTTTTTTCCAATTAAAGGACAATCGAAACGGGATTTGTTTATTTATTTCAGAGCCGCCACTTAGGAGATTTAGGGTGTCCCAAGTCACCAATTTTAATCCCGAATCGAGGAAAATAATGACTCCATATTACAGTCTGCGTACCAGAAATCCGGATAAGGAATTCTGTTAACCCGGGAGAAGGTGTTAGGCATTCCCGAGTTCCGTGGTTCTAGCACGGTCGCTCAACTGTTATATTCGGCTTGATTATCTGATTTTATACAAGTGTGAACTTATGTGCAAAATTTAACTTTTAACCGCTTTTATCATTTACTGTTTTTATCAAGAATTGCAACGTTGTGAAAATGTATCTCGAACCGCGTTACAATCAATGTACCCGTGGTCGTCGACACACTTTGACTCCGTTGAGATTTGGATTTGGGTCACATCAATGTGCACCCGAGTTTAAGGAAATTAAATTATTAAAGGCGCGCCTAAAGCGACTAGCGTATTTATTTTGGGTAAGACCGTGGAATTTTACTAAACGGTCCATCCCGAAGTCCAAATAATTTTTAAAGCAAATATTTACTGAGGGCCCCGCAATTTGTATTTTATTTGGCGAGGCTCATCTCATTCTTATTTTTTTAAAATGAATTTGCAACGTCATGGACACGCATCTCGAACCACGTCACAATCAATGTACCCGTGATTAGAAACACATTTCGACTCCGTTGAGAATTGGATTTGGGTCACATAAATGTGCACCCGAGTTTAGGAAGGTAAGATTTATTAAGGCGCGTCTTAAAGAGTCTAACGTATTGTTATTTTAGGAAGAGGCCGTGAAGGTTCATTAAACGGCCAAATCCAAAGTCTAGTCAATGGTTATGTATTTTATTGAGGGCCCCGGCGGTTTGTGATTTATTTGGCGAGGCTCGTCTCATTTTTATTTTAAAAAGGATAAACCTATAGCGACTACATTTTTCTATTAAGTTTGTCTCTAAAATAAAAGAAAAATCTCCTAATTATTTACATGCTGAAAAACGCAACTTATTAGTTATTAAGTTACGGCTAATGTGAACGGAAAATTGCGATCGCGTTTGTACAAGGAAAAACTGCTTTCATTCCACATTTTATTATTTGCTAGAACATGAGATAAATACACAATAATATCAAAACAGATTAACTATTCTTCGATTAATGTAAACTAACATTATTAGATGAAGAAGTTATACATATGCGACATCATTGCTCATTTAATCAATCAACTACATTTTTACACCAAGAGAGGGAAATTAATATTCAAACACAAATCCAAACAAAAGAATTCAACAGGAACAGGAGCCTGATTAATATTTCATTTTTGCTTCGAACCAAGAGTGTACAAATGTGTACCTGGAAACAGCAGTACAAGAACAAAAGACGTAGAAGTCAACAGCAGTAATAACACAACAACAACAGGTTCAGCAACACCGCAAAACCAGTAACAACCAGTAGAATGACCCAGTAACAGATTGAAAACTCAGCAGTGCAAAAGTACAATCGCAGTCAAAGCAGAAGAGAGAAAAGATACGAGATGCAGCAGCTTCGGATTTTTGAATAACACTCGAAGAAAAGCAAACAGAATTGTTCGAGTGAAAGTTCAAATTGTCTTTCTCTTTTACTATCACAAACTCTCTCCCGTATAAAAGTATGTCAACTCTCAAGTGTAAAAGTCTCTCAACAATAATCTCTCAATAATGTTCAACCTTTTTCTTCTCTCTAAAAATCCTCTCAATGTTCAAGTTCTAGTCCCCTTTTAATGTCAAGAATGACTCTATATATAACAAGAAAAGTCTTCCATTCCCAACCCCAAAATTATTCCCCCAATGACATGCTTTGGCCCACTATTAAATGTCTTCTTTATTTTAAATATTGTTCCCCATGCCTACATTAAACAAGTACAAGATTCCCAACCCATTACAATATGTTCCCCATGCCTACATTAAACAAATACCACACTCCCAACCCATTACAATATGTTCCCCATGCCTATATTAAACAAGTACAAGATTCCTCCCCATTATGTTTTGTCTTGTCCCCCATTATATTAAACAAGTACATCAAAAACCCCACCCCATTATATTTGTCCCCCATGCTTAACATAAAGAATCAAAATAATGTTCAATTACCAAACTACCCCTCCGACCTTATTGCAATTACAAATCTACCCCCGAATGCAATGCAATTTACCAAATTACCCCTCTGCTCTAAACAATCAATTAATCATAACTTGACCAAAATATGATCAAGATGACCAATTTCTCAACAATCTTCAACAACAATTATATGAACACGATGAACAACACAACTCAAAATCAATGGAATGAATTAACCATATCGGGAACCAATCCTGGTTAATTTAGACCATGAATGTATGAGCAAAAACACAACAATACAAACAACAATATGCATGATTCAAATTAAATCAACAAATCACAAACAAACATAAACTCACATTAAATCACTGGATTTAAACATGAACTTCAAACAAAGATGAACATGAATTAAATCTATTTTTAGCAACAAACATGACGGATTCACATGACTCAAACAACATTAATAATTTCTGGAAAATACATAACAACATGAAACAAATTGAAGAAATAACCAATTAAATTTCAATTTGAATCTAACAAACATTAAACTAACAAATATTCACTTAAACAACAATACAAACATGAAATAAACATGAAAAATAACTAATTAATCTTTCACTTGAAATCTGAAAAATTAATTTAACAAACAACACATGAACATGAACAAAACCAAAATCAAATATCTAAACATAAACATGAACAAAACAAACATTCGCCGATTTTAGATTCGAAAATATCAAAACAAAATGCGGACAGAATAAAACTCAAAAATCTACTAACCGAATCGAACAATCATACATACAGACTGTTTTGGCGACCCTTGACCAAAGCTCAACCGAACGACGACGAACACGAACCTAAGAAGTTGACACCGAAGTAGCAGCAACAATCGACGCGGCAGATGAAACAATCGACGAAGAAAATGAAACAGAAATATAGCGTGGCGGGTCTGTTTAGAGATGAAGTGAGGTGGAAGGCAGAAGCAGAACTCGTCGAGCCATGGACGTCGAGGGTCATCCATGGACGTCAAGCTCGACTTTGAGCTTGACGTTGAATGATGACGATGAAGCAGGAGCAACTGGGAGATGAAGCAGACGACCAACGAACACGAGCAGACGACAGTAGCAGCAGCTCGGTGGGTCTGCTTGGCTTAAGGACGTCGAGCAGCTGCTCGGAGGTGACACAGGAACTGTGCACGCGTGGGGGACTGGAGGTCGACGGACAGTAGCAGCTGGAGGTCGGAGGGTTGTTTGGACGTGATGGTGGTTTACGATGATGATGCAGCAGTGCCGACCATGGACGTCGAGCTCAAGCTTGAGCTCGACGAAGACGCAGCAGTCGCGGGGTTTACTTGGACGCGAGGGAGGTGGAGCTTGTGTGTGTTTGATGTGTGTGTGTGTGTGTTGTCGATAGGGAGGCAGCCATGGGAGCTGCTCGTGTGGAAGGGGAGGTAGCCATGGATGGCTTGGGGTGGTTTGAGTTTGGGGAAGAAGAAGATGGAGGGGGGAGGCGGATGGTAGTTTAGGGTTTTTTGTTTTTGTTATTTTTTGTTTTGTTCTTGTGTTTGGACCAAAAAATGAAGAATGGGGTTGGGTATTGGGTTAATGGGGCGTACCGGGTCGACCCGGTCTGAAGTGGACTGGGTCATGGAGAAGATTGTGCAAATTTTTGGCTTATAATTGAAGAAGTGGCCCAATCCGATTTTTCTTTGTATTTTTGTTCTCTTTTCTTCTTTTATTTTCTAAAACTAAATTATAAAAGTACTTAAATTATTATTAAGAACTAAACTAAGTTATAAAAGCGCAAATTAACTCCAATAACAATTAACGCACAATTAAGTAATAATTAAGCATAAAATTGTTCATTTGGACATTAAATGCTAAAAATGCAAAAGATGCCTATTTTTGTAATTTTTAATTTTTTGTAAAAACTAATTTAATTACTAACAATTATAGAATTAAATCCTACATGCAAATGCGATATATTTTTGTATTTTTTATTAATTTAACAAATAAGCAAACACAGACAAATACAAATAATTATCCAAAAATATCACAAAAATACTCAAAATTGCACACCAAGGAAAATCATTTTATTTTGCATTTTTTGGGAGTATTTCTCATATAGGGCAAAAATCACGTGCTTACAGCTGCCCCTCTTTGCCCGGAGACACGAAGGGTTTTCGTGCAAAGATAAAGCGAGCGATTTTTGCCTATCCGAGTACTCCGTGTGAAGCATTTTTTGAAAAAGATTTAACCGAACCTTTGCTTCAAAGGTTTCCTACATATCCCTGGCTAAAGAGGAATCAGGTTAATGTAGTTCGGGAAGCTTTGGTAGCTGGGACTACCGTGGGACTGCAATGTTACTGTTGTTGCATGCTGTTATCACTGCTTACCAATCTCCTTGTTACACCGTGCTTAAAAGAAAACAAGAAGCTAGGCTAGACTAAAATTTGTTCTTGTTGCCTTGCTTTCTTGTCGGCTTGTGTTTCCTCCGGTGCTTTTCTTCCTTGAACTTGGAATGATACTGGCCATTTGCTTTTCTGAATACCAGTTTTTATCATTTTGCTCGGTCCGCTGGGGACATGGCTTTCTTCATCAGACTTGTTATGCTGGGCATGATTTAATGTTCAGCAGCTGCTTCTTTCAAGACGCCTCTTTTCTTCCTTTTGACTCATGCGCCTGAATTTGTTGCTGGGATCTCTTGTAACCTTCTGTTTCCCGGTGCTGGGGATTTTATTGTTTCCTGTAGGGGATTCCTGCTGTAACCCTCTATTTTATTGTCCTCTGACTTGATCTTGAAACGTATGCCTCTGTTGTATGGGCGGGCTCCCAACTTCAACACTTGAAAATTAAAGACTGAAATGTATGCCTCTATTATCTGGGCGGGCTCCCAACTTCAACGCTTGAAATATAAAGACTGAATGTATGCCTCTGTTATTATGGGCGGGCTCCCAACTTCAATGCTTGAAAATAAAGACTGGAATGTATTCCTCTGTTATTATGGGCGGGCTCCCAACTTCAATGCTCGAAAATAAAGACTGAATGTATTCCTCTGTTATTATGGGCGGGCTCCCAACTTCAACTTTGGAAATATAAAGACTGAATGTATGCCTCTGTTATTATGGGCGGGCTCCCAATTTCAACACTTGAAATGAAAGACTGAATTTATGCCTCTGTTATCTGGGCGGGCTCCCAACTTCAACGCTTGAAAGTAAAGACTGAATGTATTCCTCTGTTATTATGGGCGGGCTCCCAACTTCAACTCTTGAAAAGTAAAGACTGAATGTATGCCTCTGTTATTATGGGCGGGCTCCCAACTTCAACACTTGAAAATAAAGACTGAATGTATGCCTCTGTTATCTGGGCGGGCTCCCAACTTCAACTCTGGAAATATAAAGACTGAAATATATGCCTCTGTTATTATGGGCGGGCTCCCAACTTCAACACTTGAAAATAAAGACTGGAATGTATTCCTCTGTTATTATGGGCGGGCTCCCAATTTCAACACCTGAAATGAAAAGACTGAATGTATTCCTCTGTTATATGGGCGGGCTCCCAACTTCAATACTGGAAATGTAAAGACTGAAATGTATGCCTCTGTTATCTGGGCGGGCTCCCAACTTCAACTTTTAAAATAAACGTCATTCCTCTCTTCAGGCGGGCTCCTGATTTCAACAACAACTTAGGACTGGTAAAACTAAACTTAGGAGGAAATGCGTCTCCTATGGGTAAAACTAAACTTAGGAGGAAATGCGTCTCCTACGGGTAAAACTAAACTTAGGAGGAAATGCCTCTCCTATGGTTAAAACATAAACTTAGGAGGAAATGCGTCTCCTATAGGTAAAATTAAACTTAGGAGGAAATGCGTCTCCTATGGGTAAAACTTAGGAAGTGCGTCTCCTATTGGCAAAACTAGACCTAGGAAGTGTATCTCCTATTGGTAAAGGCATGGAATGTATTCCCTTGTTATACAGGTGGGCACCTGATGGTAAAGACATGAGATGTATTCCCTTGTT
Organism: Nicotiana sylvestris; assembly: GCF_000393655.2. Classification (NCBI taxonomy): domain Eukaryota; kingdom Viridiplantae; phylum Streptophyta; class Magnoliopsida; order Solanales; family Solanaceae; genus Nicotiana; species Nicotiana sylvestris. Next base: position 86,173,824 of record NC_091058.1, read on the forward strand.
ATACAGGTGGGTGCCTGAAATGAACAGACCAAAAAGTATTCCTCTCGTTATTCAGGTGGGCGCCTGTTTAAACTAAGACTGGAAAGTATTCCTCTCGTTATTCAGGTGGGCGCCTGGCTTTTGAGAAAATTTTCGCGATGAGAAAATTTTCTGCCCCGGTTTGATGATCTTCTTTATGGCATGTTCTTTCGCCATCTATAACATTTCTTTTCCCTGCATCAAATCAAAGAAAGATTTTGTTAGTTTTAAAAGAAAAAAACATGGTTGCTTTCCTTTTTTTTTTCTTTTTTTTTTCTTTTTTTTTCGGTGTTCCATTACACTATCAGAACTTGCTGGGGATGATACTATTTATTGGGGATGATATTACTGTTGGGGATCATGTCCCTGCTGGTGAACACATTCCCGTTGGGGGTGGTTTTCCTCTTCTTTCCTTGCTCCACATTGTCCGACCTTTTTGGAATTTGGTCGATGATCGGCCAAGGATGCTCTTGCATCTCGACCCCTTTTTCACTATACCCCCTTGACATTTAGGCCAACTCATCATTCGGTCTTGCAACAAATGTCTTTTCCGTTTCATTGTATTATCTTTGGCATGTCCTGTTCGCCTTTTGCTTCGCAGCATTTTGGCAATTAGTAGTAAGCTCTGAAAAACAAAATCCTTCTAAAAACAAACTACTGGAGAAAAACACTATAAACCCAAAATAAAAAGTGATGACTTTAAAAAGATGAAAGAAAAAGTCTTTCTGAACAAATGTTGGAGAAAGAAAAAATAAAGAACTTATCCGAATGGTACAATCAATCCCAATGATCATGTCATGCATTTCTGGATTAACCAACTCAGTCTATTCATATCGATCAATTTTTCTGACGGCCTTACTTTGCTGGGGATGTGCAGAAGCCCAACTTTCGCCGGATGCGGATCTTATCTTGCTAGCCCCCTTTATATCCTTGTCGCCTCATAGTGCCCTTCGAGGGGTTTTCACTGATGAGGCTCTCTCATTTCTCTCAATTCTCGTCGCCTTATGGTGCCTGTGAAGGTTTTCACCGATAAGACTCTTCTCATTTTATTTTCTAAGCTGGAGATTGGAGTGTTACCGACATGAATCTTTGCTGGGGATGTGCAGAAGCCCAACTTTCGCCGGATGCGGCCCATTTTTTGCCAATCTTATCTTGCTATCCCCCTTTATATCCTTGTCGCCTCATAGTGCCCTTCGAGGGGTTTTCACTGATGAGACTCTCTCATTTCTCTCAATTCTCGTCGCCTTATGGTGCCGATATGACTCTTTGCTGGGGATTCTTTAGGTTATCAATTCGTTGCCGACTTTCTCTGCTTTTATTTGCTTAACTTGGCTTTCCTCGGATTCTGATCGGGAGGTCTTTTTTGGACATCAACATGGGGTTTTTTTTTGTTTATGGCTAAAAGAAAAAGAGGGCATCAAAAAGGGTTCAAAATAATTCTGATGGGTAAAAACCATTACAACTCTTGGAATCGAACTTCTTTCCCAACATTACAAACATAACTTCTGCCCCAGTTTCTTGCTTTAGGATTCTTATTTTTTGGTTACACTATGACCGAGTCGTGAGGCGCCTACGTATCCTTCTTTGAGGAATCAGGTCAAACGTAGTTCACAACTTTTTTTTATTTTTTTTTATTATATTTTCCTTCTCTTTTTTTTTCTCATTTTCATTACTGATTCCAAAAGAGGGGTATGAAAGAATAGATAAGGCTCAAAAGGGGAAGCAAAGGTTAAAATGTTTGGATAGAAGAAAAAAATTGCCTCCATCATTTCATTCTCCGATGAATGCCAAGTATAAACAAACAAACAACAATTAATAGCAATGTCGATGCATCTTCCCTCGACATCTGTCTGACATAAAGCGCAACTGGATAACATCTTGGTCACAATAGATGGCCACTGCCAATTCGGGACAAATTTGCCATTTTTGCTTTGGCCTGATGTGGGAGGATCCGTTTCAACACTTGCTGTCCCTCTTCAAATTTCCTGATATCGTCTGCATCCCCTAAATTGATGTCTTATGCGTCATTTAAGTTGGGCTTGGATTTCTCTTCCAACTAGCTTAACTCTCTGTTTGTCTCTTTGAAGGCTTTATTATCATCGTATCCCGATTCGTCATCGTGATTGACCTTTTGTATAATCAGTTCGGAATCAGATTGATTTTTAGACTAAGTTGAAGATCCGTTATGCATGCCACGTCATTGGAATCAGTATAAAGAGCTTTGTTTAGAAAGAGAAAAGGAAGAAAACAGACTTAAAACAAAATAAGAAGAGAAAAGCTTTCGCTTTATAGAAATACGGGATAACAGAGTTTCACACTAAAACAAAACTGGATTACAACTCTGCAATAATCCAAAACAAGAAAGAAAAATCAGAGCCCACTACCAAGACTCCCTTCGGATAGGACGAGGAGTAGCCGTCCAATTGTTGACCGTCCAATTTTTCATTTATTTTCACCGGCACGGATCGTCATTAATGTTTGGCGGCTCTGGAACCTGAACCTCGATCCTATTTGTGTTGATGAGTTCTTGCACGGCATTCTTCAACTTCCAACATCTCTCGGTATCGTGTCCGGGAGCCCCCGAACAATATTCACAACTTGCTAAAGGGTCAAGATTTTCAGGAAGGGGATTTGGTAATTTGGGCTCAATAGGATTCAATAGGCCTAACTGCCTCAATTTGTGGAACACGGTAGTATAGGATTCTCCCAGCGGAGTATATTTCTGCTTCCTCTCATTCTTAAAAGCTTGATTCCCCCGGAAACCTGACCCTGGAGGATTTCTATAGGCCCTCGGAAGTGGATATATGTTTGGTGGAGGTGGGTATGTATTTTGGGGAGCCGGTGCACGCCATTGTGCGTGTGCTGGAGAGTGGGTATAGGTTTGTGCATGATGAACGGAAAAATGGGGATCTGGCAGTGAGTAATAATGTCGTGGAGGGCTATATGGAGTGCGGGGGTAATTTTGGTGGTAGGGTCGTGGGTGGCCATAGTAGGGTGACGGGCCTCTAGATCCGAACCAGGCTCCAGACTCAACGGTCGTGACATCTTCTTTCTTCTCCTTCCCCAGTACACCCTCAGTGCCGCTCTGGATGGCCTGAGTGGTTGCTTTGATTGCCGAATAGCTCAGGATTTTGTTGGACCTGAGTCCCTCTTCGATCATACCGCCCATTTTAACTACTTCATTGAAAGATTTACCAACTGTCGTCACTAGATGACCAAAGTAAGTTGGCTCCAAGGTTTGTAAGAAGTAGTCCACCATCTCTCCCTCTCTCATAGGAGGATCGACTCTGGCTGCTTGCTCTCTCCAGCGGAACCCGAACTCGCGAAAACTTTCCCCGGGCTTCTTCCCGGTCCTCAACAACGTGAGACGGTCAGGGACTATCTCGAGATTGTATTGGAAATGACCTGCAAAAGCCTGCGCCAGATCATCCCAAGTGTACCATCTGCTGGAATCCTGTTTGGTATACCATTCGAGTGCCGATCCGCTCAGACTTTGGCCAAAATAGGCTATCAGCAGTTCATCTTTACCGCCTGCCCCTCTCATTTTACTACAGAATCCCCGCAAATGTGCCATGGGATCACCGTGCCCTTCATATAAATCAAACTTAGGCATCTTGAACCCAGCCGGGAGTTGGACATCCGGGAAAGGGCATAGATCTTTGTAGGCCATGCTGACCTGGTTGCCCAATCCATGCAGGTTCCTGAAGGACTGCTCCAGGCTTTTGAATTTCCTCAATACCTCATCTTGTTCTGGGGCTTTAACCGGCTTTTCAATTTCGGCCGGTGCCTCCAAATGTGGATTGTAGGCATGTGGTTCGGGGGCATGGAATGTAGGCTCAGGGGGATAGTATTGCGTATCGGGAGCCTGAAGTAATGGCTCGCTGTTTGATCTTTGCAGGGTGGCTGATGTGGGTCCCATATAAGTCGGAACATTTGGTATTGGGAGAGGTTGATGGGGCGGTGGAGCTTGGGAATCATGAGGGCTTCTTTCTTGATGATAACGGGGATTCGGATGGCTTGTTGAAGGGCCGGAGTGAGGGTATTCCGGCATGTGCCCCAGTGTCTCAGGGCTCTTTTGTGTTTTGGCTAGGGCTAGCTGCATTGCATTCATCTCTAGTCCCATCCTTTCAATCTTTTCCATCGCTTCTTTTAACAACTGGCTCATCGGCCTTTCTTCCTCATTACTATTCTCTGAAGTAGTCATGCTTGTTGCTACCGGTCCTTTGGATCTGGTTTGATAGGAGTGTGTTGCCAGAGTTCTTTAACAACTAACTTGTCTGGTTTCAGACAACAACAAGCTTTGTTAGCGTTAGAGTTTAACAGATTTGATCACAACACATAGAGGATGTAATGCTCCTAGGCAGTTAACCGTTTCTACATGCTTTGCTTCAAACAACATGCGTCATCCCGGCTTGCTCATTTGTCCCCTTTTAAAGCACTTTGGGAAACCCTGTATTTTATTTTATTTTGTATTTTCTTTTTCTCTTTTTTTTCTTTCTTTCTTTATTAAAAGCGGTCGAATCTTATGGGGATTGCCTACGTATCATGACCCCGCATGAATCAGACCTTGCGTAGTTCGGACCAATAAAAGCTAAACAATAATACACATTTTTCAATTTTAAAACAAACTAGGTTTCAAAGGTTTGAAGATGACCTGCAAACTTGAAAATCAAACAACCCACATATTCTAATCAAAAGATTTACAAACTCAAAAACAAAAGGCTGACCCCCTTTCTCTGTTTGACAAATGCAACCAAACGGTTATTTTTGCAAACGTGGCCCCTTCCAAATTCCACATGAATTCGAGGCCGAGGAGGATTATTTTATGACACTTTTACAAACTTGTCTGTTCTTTTACGAAAATAACCTTTCGACAACTGAAAGATACTCTAAGGCTATTTCGGCAAGAACGGTTTAAGACGCGGCCGAAGCTGGGTCGGCTTATTTTGACCAAAAATCCGAACTGTATTCACCTAACTGCTGACTCTTTGTTTTTTTTTTAAATTACAATGAAAATGTGGAGTTGCAAACACGGCCCTTCAGCGCCTCGGGGACGAAGATTTTTAAGGCTGTGCGGGTCAACTGGACCAAACTCCTAAACATGACCCAAAAGGTGGCTGTTTATGCAAAGTCAGCCTTCCGGCGTCCCTTTCGGGAACATTAGGCTATTTATGACAAAACAGCATCACCTGGCTTATTTATGACTCTTTTTATCGATTTTCAAATTAGAAAACTCAATACTGCAAACACGGCCTTTCAACGTCTCGGGGACGAAGATTTTTAAGGCTGTATGGGTCAACTGGACCAAATCTTAAATATGACCCAAAAGTGGTTGTTTATGCAAAGTCAGCCTTCCGGCGTCCCTTTCGGGAATATTCGACTATTTCTGACAAAACAGCATCACCCGACTTATTTATGACTCTTTTTATCGTTTTTCGAATTAGAAAAGTCAATATTGAAAACACGGCCTTTCAACGCCTCGGGGACGAAGATTTTTAAGGCTGTGTGGGTCAACTGGACCAAATCTTAAAAAAATGACCCAAAGGTGGCTGTTTATGCAAAGTCAGCCTTCCGGCGTCCCTCTCGGGAACATTCGGCTATGTCTTGATAAAACAACGTCACCCGACTTCTTTATGACAAAATTAAAATTTGACATATTATTCTTTTATTATTATTTATTTGTTTTTGGCTTTTTAGCAAAAGGTGGGGTTGGACCCGATGAGGGTTGCCTACGTATCTCACATCCGGTGAGAATCAAACCCGCGTAGTTCGGCCAATCAGGAATAAGTAGATGAACTAACACATACTTTTTATTTTTTTATTTTTAATTGGAATTTGTGAAAGAACTGCTTCAAAAGAAGAAAATTGAAATTTGTGAAAGAACTGCTTCAAAAGAAGAAAAGAAGTATATATATATTTTTTTTGATTGATTTCTTTTTGAAAGAAAGACTTGTAAAAATTCATTTTCGTTTGATTTGAACTTTGAGAATTTCAAAAGTAAAAGGAAGATATTTTTTTCTGAATTTTCATTTGCTTTTTTTCTTATTCTAAAGAAAAAAGAAAATATTTTTGGAATTTTAATTTTAATAAAAGAAATGCTTCTAAAAGTATTTTTTGAATTTTGAATTTTCTTTTCAATTTTGAAAGAATAATCAAAATATTTTCGGATTTTTTTTTTTAAAGAAAACATTTTTATTATTTTTGTTTTATCAACAATGGAAAATAAAGATATTTATATTATTTTTTGCAAGACATATCTTTTTTGGAATTTTACTTTGAATTTTTTTGGCAAGACAAATACTCTTTGCAACAAATAAAGTTATATATATCTTTTGAAAATAAAAAAAACTTTCGGATTTATATATATATATTTGCGACAAATAATGAAAGTCCTTTTTTATTTTTTTTTATTTTTTGCATTTTCATAAGCAAATAAATAATAAAAAAACATTTTAAAAATAAGACTCTTTTTCATTTTCATTTTCATGGCAAGACAAACTGTATATTTTTTCTATTTTTATTTTTGAAAAACAAAACAGTACAACGACTCTTTTTTTCTTTTCTTAGCTTTTAATAAAACAAACTAATAAGACATTTTTTCATTTTCTCAAAATTTCGGCAGAGTTTTGACAGTATTTGGGCATTTGTTTTCTTTTCAAAAATAAACAATCAATTCCCTAACCGCTATTTCTTTTTTCAATTTCAAAATATTATTCCTGATATTCACAAGTCAGTCAGCACACAAGTCCGAATCAAATAAATGCGCAAGTAGTAGCAAGTAAGATGCATCAGGATGGTCATTTTCATTTTTGGTACACCTGTCCTAGACAGACCCAACCCCTGTGTTGGGCCTCCAAAGTCAAATGCACGTGATGCAAACAAACGTTCCTACTAGGGATCCGGCATGTGGCTTTGTTATACTAGGTTCAGAACCTGGGTGTTTGTTCTAGACCTGGCTTACCCGAGCGGACAGCTCGAGCCGAGGAGGAGGCGGCAGTCCGGGAATACAGAAGCTTCACCGGCTTTGCGACTTATCCAAACCTCGTTCTAAATTGGGAATTGACACTATACAGAAAAGAAGTCGTACGAAGTACACCCTTCTTCATGATTCAGAAGACTCAGAGAGAAGATGGGTTTCGGCACAATTTATATACAGTTCACATAATATCAAAGCGGTAAACGCAACATTTAGCACATTAGGCTCAAAACATGTAACAAAATCAGATAAAGCCAAATATAACAATTTATCTAAGCTCGAATTTCTAACCCTGAACCAGTGGTTCTGGGTATAGTCCCCAGCAGAGTCGCCAGAGCTGTCACACCTCCTTTTTCCACACCCGCGAGGGCGCAAGGGAGTTTTTTTCCAATTAAAGGACAATCGAAACGGGATTTGTTTATTTATTTCAGAGTCACCACTTAGGAGATTTAGGGTGTCCCAAGTCACCAATTTTAATCCCGAATCGAGGAAAATAATGACTCCATATTACAGTCTGCGTACCAGAAATCCGGATAAGGAATTCTGTTAACCCGGGAGAAGGTGTTAGGCATTCCCGAGTTCCGTGGTTCTAGCACGGTCGCTCAACTGTTATATTCGGCTTGATTATCTGATTTTATACAAGTGTGAACTTATGTGCAAAATTTAACTTTTAACCGCTTTTATCATTTACTGTTTTTATCAAGAATTGCAACGTTGTGAAAATGTATCTCGAACCGCGTTACAATCAATGTACCCGTGGTCGTCGACACACTTTGACTCCGTTGAGATTTGGATTTGGGTCACATCAATGTGCACCCGAGTTTAAGGAAATTAAATTATTAAAGGCGCGCCTAAAGCGACTAGCGTATTTATTTTGGGTAGGACCGTGGAATTTTACTAAACGGTCCATCCCGAAGTCTAAACAATTTTTAAAACAAATATTTACTGAGGTCCCCGCAATTTGTATTTTATTTGGCGAGGCTCATCTCATTCTTATTTTTTCAAAATGAATTTGCAACGTCATGGACACGCATCTCGAACCACGTCACAATCAATGTACCCGTGATTAGAAACACATTTCGACTCCGTTGAGAATTGGATTTGGGTCACATAAATGTGCACCCGAGTTTAGGAAGGTAAGATTTATTAAGGCGCGTCTTAAAGAGTCTAACGTATTGTTATTTTAGGAAGAGGCCGTGAAGGTTCATTAAACGGCCAAATCCAAAGTCTAGTCAATGGTTATGTATTTTATTGAGGGCCCCGGCGGTTTGTGATTTATTTGGCGAGGCTCGTCTCATTTTTATTTTAAAAAGGATAAACCTATATCGACTACATTTTTCTATTAAGTTTGTCTCTAAAATAAAAGAAAAATCTCCTAATTATTTACATGCTGAAAAACGCAACTTATTAGTTATTAAGTTACGACTAATGTGAACGGAAAATTGCGATCGCGTTTGTACAAGGAAAAACTGCTTTCATTCCACATTTTATTATTTGCTAGAACATGAGATAAATACACAATAATATCAAAACAGATTAACTATTCTTCGATTAATGTAAACTAACATTATTAGATGAAGAAGTTATACATATGCGACATCATTGCTCATTTAATCAATCAACTACATTTTTACACCAAGAGAGGGAAATTAATATTCAAACACAAATCCAAACAAAAGAATTCAACAGGAACAGGAGCCTGATTAATATTTCATTTTTGCTTCGAACCAAGAGTGTACAAATGTGTACCTGGAAACAGCAGTACAAGAACAAAAGACGTAGGAGTCAGCAGCAGTAATAACACAGCAACAGCAGGTTCAGCAACACCGCGAAACCAGTAACAACCAGTAGAATGACCCAGTAACAGATTGAAAACTCAGCAGTGCAAAAGTACAATCGCAGTCAAAGCAGAAGAGAGAAAAGATACGAGATGCAGCAGCTTCGGATTTTTGAATAACACTCGAAGAAAAGCAAACAGAATTGTTCGAGTGAAAGTTCAAATTGTCTTTCTCTTTTACTATCACAAACTCTCTCCCGTATAAAAGTATGTCAACTCTCAAGTGTAAAAGTCTCTCAACAATAATCTCTCAATAATGTTCAACCTTTTTCTTCTCTCTAAAAATCCTCTCAATGTTCAAGTTCTAGTCCCCTTTTAATGTCTAGAATGACTCTATATATAACAAGACAAGTCTTCCATTCCCAACCCCAAAATTATTCCCCCAATGACATCCTTTGACCCACTATTAAATGTCTTCTTTATTTTAAATATTGTTCCCCATGCCTACATTAAACAAGTACAAGATTCCCAACCCATTACAATATGTTCCCCATGCCTACATTAAACAAATACCACACTCCCAACCCATTACAATATGTTCCCCATGCCTATATTAAACAAGTACAAGATTCCTCCCCATTATGTTTTGTCTTGTCCCCCATTATATTAAACAAGTACATCAAAAACCCCACCCCATTATATTTGTCCCCCATGCTTAACATAAAGAATCAAAATAATGTTCAATTACCAAACTACCCCTCCGACCTTATTGCAATTACAAATCTACCCCCGAATGCAATGCAATTTACCAAATTACCCCTCTGCTCTAAACAATCAATTAATCATAACTTGACCAAAATATGATCAAGATGACCAATTTCTCAACAATCTTCAACAACAATTATATGAACACGATGAACAACACAACTCAAAATCAATGGAATGAATTAACCATATCGGGAACCAATCCTGGTTAATTTAGACCATGAATGTATGAGCAAAAACACAACAATACAAACAACAATATGCATGATTCAAATTAAATCAACAAATCACAAACAAACATAAACTCACATTAAATCACTGGATTTAAACATGAACTTCAAACAAAGATGAACATGAATTAAATCTATTTTTAGCAACAAACATGACGGATTCACATGACTCAAATAACATTAATAATTTCTGGAAAATACATAACAACATGAAACAAATTGAAGAAAATAACCAATTAAATTTCAATTTGAATCTAACAAACATTAAACTAACAAATATTCACTTAAACAACAATACAAACATGAAATAAACATGAAAAATAACTAATTAATCTTTCACTTGAAATCTGAAAAATTAATTTAACAAACAACACATGAACATGAACAAAACCAAAATCAAATATCTAAACATAAACATGAACAAAACAAACATTCGCCTATTTTAGATTCGAAAATATCAAAACAAAATGCGGACAGAATAAAACTCAAAAATCTACTAACCGAATCGAACAATCATACATACGGACTGTTTTGGCGACCCTTGACCAAAGCTCAACCGAACGACGACGAACACGAACCTAAGAAGTTGACACCGAAGCAGCAACAACAATCGACGCGGCAGATGAAACAATCGACGAAGAAAATGAAACAGAAATATAGCGTGGCGGGTCTGTTTGGAGATGAAGTGAGGTGGAAGGCAGAAGCAGAACTCGTAGAGCCATGGACGTCGAGGGTCATCCATGGACGTCGAGCTCGACTTTGAGCTTGACGTTGAATGATGACGATGAAGCAGGAGCAACTGGGAGATGAAGCAGACGACCAACGAACACGAGCAGACGACAGTAGCAGCAGCTCGGAGGGTCTGCTTGGCTTAAGGACGTCGAGCAGCTGCTCGGAGGTGACACAGGAACTGTGCACGCGTGGGGGACTGGAGGTCGACGGATAGTAGCAGTTGGAGGTCGGAGGGTTATTTGGACGTGATGGTGGTTGACGATGACGACACAGCAGTGGCGACCATGGACGTCGAGCTCAAGCTTGAGCTCGGTGAAGACGCAGCAGTCGCGGGGTTTACTTGGACGCGAGGGAGGTGGAGCTTGTGTGTGTTTGATGTGTGTGTGTGTGTGTGTTGTCGATAGGGAGGCAGCCATGGGAGCTGCTCGTGTGGAAGGGGAGGTAGCCATGGATGGCTTGGGGTGGTTTGAGTTTGGGGAAGAAGAAGATGGAGGGGGGAGGCGGATGGTAGTTTAGGGTTTTTTGTTTTTGTTATTTTTTGTTTTGTTCTTGTGTTTGGACCAAAAAATGAAGAATGGGGTTGGGTATTGGGTTAATGGGGCGGACCGGGTCGACCCGGTCTGAAGTGGACTGGGTCATGGAGAAGATTGTGCAAATTTTTGGCTTATAATTGAAGAAGTGGCCCAATCCGATTTTTCTTTGTATTTTTGTTCTCTTTTCTTCTTTTATTTTCTAAAACTAAATTATAAAAGTACTTAAATTATGATTAAGAACTAAACTAAGTTATAAAAGCGCAAATTAACTCCAATAACAATTAACGCACAATTAAGTAATAATTAAGCATAAAATTGTTCATTTGGACATTAAATGCTAAAAATGCAAAAGATGCCTATTTTTGTAATTTTTAATTTTTTGTAAAAACTAATTTAATTACTAACAATTATAGAATTAAATCCTACATGCAAATGCGATATATTTTTGTATTTTTTATTAATTTAACAAATAAGCAAACACAGACAAATACAAATAATTATCCAAAAATATCACAAAAATACTCAAAATTGCACACCAAGGAAAATCATTTTATTTTGCATTTTTTGGGAGTATTTCTCATATAGGGCAAAAATCACGTGCTTACAACCATTAAGACACACGTTCCTGGGAAACTAAAACGTTTCGTCCCCATCAGATTCAAACGACGACTCTTGGGTTTCGTGCCCGGAGAATTTTATGTCTCTTATAAAAAGAGGAATTTGTCATTTGATTGATTCGCTTCATCATCCGTTTGAGAGAGTTCTTCAGATATCGCTTTTTTAGATATCTCGAATTCTTGCCTTCCTTCCTGCTCACTAAAACCTTTCATTCTTTCTTTGTATTACTTTTCTTTGGAGAGTTTTCTACTAAAAAATGTCCGGTGGTTCTTCTCGTGATGATCTCCCTGCTGACAATCCGATATCAGAGGGTTCTGTTCAGGTCACCGGAGAAATGGATGCGGTGGAGGATGAGGAGATTCCCTTGGTAGATGAGATTCTACCTCGCCCCGGGAGGGACGCGACTGACTTCAGCTTCGGCAGTGGAGCGGAGCCGGAATACATCACTTCCGTTGTGAGAGAAAGGGGAATTGTAGATTTGAGGGAACAATGGGGCATCCCCAGTTTCGTCGAGATACGGCCGGCGGAGGGGGATGATAGAGTTTACTTCAATCGCCTCGGATATTGTGTGTTCTATGCCTACTTCTTTATTGTCGGGTACACACTTCCTCTTTCCATGTTGGTGGTAGATTTCTGTCGTTACTACGAGGTGTGCCCTGCTCAGCTTTCGCCTTACTTGTACAAGTTGTTTCTTATGCTGCTCAAGTATGTGGAACTTGATGGTTGTGAGGTCACTTTGGGCCATATGCTGAGCATTTTTGCTCCACAACTGATTCTAGGTACGATGATTCACGCGCGTCCTCGGGGATCGAAAGGTCTGGTCGTGAAGATGGACAACAGAACAAATCGTCATTTCTATAAAAATTATTTTTATGTGCGGACTGAGCATATTGTGGCGGACCCGACGGGATTCCCCGAGAGATGGAACTTTGCCCGTAAGTTTGCATCTTTATTTAATAGAATGTTTGACCATTTTCCTCGAATATTAAAACGCTCTATTTTTCTGCAGCTGAGAGATTGCCCCCGCCGCCTGTCGAAGGGATTCGTGAATGGGTGGAGGTCATTCTTCCCCATACAATGGGGGTTCGCACCTGATTGACTTTTCACGAGAGGTTTGGACGTAGGCCCCTTATAGGTGAGATGACGTCATCGTCTACTGTCTTCCCCCCCTTTTTTTGTTCAGCCTCTTATGCACCATTCGTCGTTGTCAGGGAGGGTGCAGAGGGCAAGGGCCCCTCATTTAGTCTTTCGCCAGCCGGCCGCATCCGCTCGTCTTGTCGTTGTACCCACTGTACGCCCTTCGTCGAGGGTTGCTTCGGTTGAATCTGCGACCTTGGTTACTCCAGCGAGGGCCGCTTCTCAGGACGAGGTCCCGACCAATGCCATCCGTCCTACGAACGAGTCACCGTCGACTGGAGAGAAGGAAGGGCCGTCGAAGAGACGGAGAGTAGAGTTTGAGATGGCACCTCCGACAGTGATTCACCTGGATGATTCTCCCTCGACGGGCTCAGGAGAAGGTGTTGTTGCGGTGTCTCCTATAGAGGCGGAGCAAATTGTTGACGTTGGCATCGACGGTCAATGATCGAAAACTCCGGCTGCCGTCATGGCTCAACCAAAAGTCCCTGCTATTACTGGCGATCAATGCCTTGTTCTGGCAGAGAACCAGACCTCGGGCGCCGCTGTAGTGACTTCGGATGTGCCCTCCTCTTCTGCACGGGTCGTGCTCCTCCTTCGGCAATGGAAAGGGGAAAAGGTGTGGCGATTGACGAGTATGAGTCCGAGTCAGATCTGGATCCTGATGATGTCAGGATGTTCAAGGAGGGCCTTACTCATTCGGTGGTTCCTGCGAGAGGCTCAGCTCGTATTCTCCATATCCCTTCCAGCGTTAACCTCTTGGCGGAGGGGGAGAATCCGGTGCCGAAATTTAGCCTGTTATGTTCAGAAGCTGAGAATGAGTCCCTTCGGGATATTCTTGATGTTGAGGTGAGGGACGAGGTGGACGTCATGGGCTTGGGGGTACGTTGCATTTGGCTTTCGTTTTAAGTTTTTCCCTTTGTTCGAAAGCATTAGTTTAACTGTCTTTCTGTTTCCAGACGTATATGGTGGAAGTGGAGAGCATTCGCAGGGCCAACACCCGGTCGAGGATTTTCTTGCAGATGCTGGAGAAATACCGTCGCTATCGCAACAAATGTCGCGAGTTGCACGAACGGCTGAGGACGGATCCCCGTAATCGGGCTCTGGGCGAGGAGTTGGAGAAAAGGGACCAGGAATTGATGCAGACGATCTGTAGTAAGAGTGAACTTGAGGAGCAACTCCGCATCAAGGATGAGGAGCTCAAATTGGGTAAGGGGATCGCTGTAGAGTGTGAGCATTTGCAGGGCAGGTTGAGGTCTATGCAGTCGGAGATGGACCAGAACTTGGTCCGAGTCGAGGCGATGAGCACAGAGTGGAGAGGGAAGTTGACCGCGATGGAGAGCAAGGTTGTTGGTTTGGAAAACATTGAGAGAGCCTAGTCTGAGGCTTTGTCCAGGGCGGCGACCCTCAAGGATACCATCTGTGTACTCCAATCTGAACAAGAATCGGAGAGGGCGATAACTACTCTTATGGAGGCGAGGCTCGAAGAGCGGATCAGTACGATTGATCAGGAGGCTTCGGTTTTGGGAGATAGGGTAGCGGCCCTGGAGGTGGAGAACGAGCGACTAAAGGCTCAAGTTGAATTGTCTCCCGCTGTCGTTCCCCGCCAAGTGCATGAGCTCTGGTTTTTTGCCGAAGCTCAGCGGGGCATATACAGGGGTTTGTGGGAAGCAGGCACCGTGGCTGAGACTGCTTACGAAGAAGCGCGAGCGAAAGCTCGCAAGGCTTGCATCAACTGTGGATACAACGTGGCGACACCCGAAGCTAATAGGGGTGCGGATGGTGATGATGATGAACCTCGTAGGGACGATGATGACAATGGTGATGATGACAGCAGTGATGACGCTAAATGAAAAATGTTGTCTTTTGTTTTTATTTTTATTCCATTTGTCGATTGGCATCTATTCGTTCCATCTTTTCTTTCTTTTTATATTGGTTGGCCTTGGCCATATGTAAGCTGCGATAGCCTGCAATATGACATTGCATAAATAAAAGTTTCCTTCTTCGCTATTTGAGTTGTACTTCAATTTTTATTCCAACTGTTCATGGCCTTGGTAAGGGCAGGGGCTCGACCAACGAGTCCCGGTTTTTCTTTTTCGTTGGTGGTTGTCGAACTCTTTCCTTGTTTGGTGAAGGTACTTGACCTTAAAGGGTGTTATTTTGAATTTATCGAAATTATAGCCCATCGCGGTTTGAGCGAGGTCGAACCTCTCCTTTTTTTTTCTTTGATAGCGAAGGTCTTTGGCCTTAAAGGATGTTATTTCGAACTTATCGAAATAACATCCTATCGTAGTTCGAGCGAGGTCGAACCTTTCTTTTTCTCTATGATGGCGAAGGCCCTTGGCCTTAAAGGGTGTTATTTCGAACTGATCAAAATAACAGCCCGTCGCGGTTCGAGCGAGGTCGAACCTCTTTTTTTTCTTTGATGGCGAAGGCCCTTGGCTGTAAAGGGTGTTATTTCGAACTTATCAAAATAACAGCCCGTCGTGGTTCGAGCGAGGTCGAACCTTTCTTTTTCTCTTTGATGGAGAAGGCCCTTGGCCTTAAAGGGTGTATTTCGAACTTATCGAAATAACAGCCCGTCGTAGTTCGAGCGAGGTCGAACCTTTCTTTTTCTCTTTGATGGCGAAGGCCCTTGGCCTTAAAGGGTGTTATTTTGAACTTATCAAAATAACAGTCCGTCGCGGTTCGAGCGAGGTCGAACCTCTTTTTTTTCTTTAATGGCGAAGGCCCTTGGTCTTAAAAGGTGTTATTTCGAACTTATCGAAATAACAACCCGCCGTGGTTTGAGCGAGGTCAAACCTTTCTTTTTCTATTTGATGGCGAAGTCCCTTGGCCTTAAAGGGTGTTATTTTGAACTTATCGAAATAACAGCCCGTTGTAGTTCGAGCGAGGTCGAACCTTTCTTTTTCTATTTGATGGCGAAGGCCCTTGGCCTTAAAGGGTGTTATTTCGAACTGATCGAAATAACAGCCCGTCACGGTTCGAGCGAGGTCGAACCTTTTTTTTTTCTTTGATGGCGAAGGCCCTTGGCTGTAAAAGGTGTTATTTTGAACTTATCAAAATAACAGCCCGTCGTGGTTCGAGCGAGGTCGAACCTTTCTTTTTCTCTTTAATGGAGAAGGCCCTTGGCCTTAAAGGGTGTATTTCGAACTTATCGAAATAACAGCCCGTCGTAGTTCGAGCAAGGTCGAACCTTTCTTTTTCTCTTTAATGGCGAAGGCCCTTGGCCTTAAAGGGTGTTATTTCGAACTTATCGAAATAACAGCCCGTCGCGGTTCGAGCGAGGTCGAACCTCTTTTTTTTTCTTTGATGGCGAAGGCCCTTGGCCTAAAAGGGTGTTATTTCGAACTTATCGAAATAACAACCTGCCGTGGTTTGAGTGAGGCCGAACCTTTCTTTTTCTATTTGATGGCGAAGGCCCTTGGCCTTAAAGGGTATTATTTCAAACTTCTCGAAATAACAACCCGTCGTAGTTCGAGCGAGGTCGAACCTTTCTTTTTCTCTTTAATGGTGAAGGCCCTTGGCCTTAAAGGGTGTTATTTCGAACTTATCGAAATAACAGCCCGTTGTGGTTCGAGTGAGGTTGAATCTCTATTTTCCTCTTTGATGGAGAAGGCCCTTGTCCTTAAAGGTTTTATTTCGAACTTATCGAAATAACAGCCCGTCGTAGTTCGATCGAGGTCGAACCTTTCTTTTTCTCTTTGATGGCGAAGGCCCTTGGCCTTAAAGGGTGTTATTTCGAAGTTATCGAAATAACAGCCCGTCGTAGTTCGAGCGAGGTCGAACCTTTCTTTTTCTCTTTGATGGCGAAGGCCCTTGGCCTTAAAGGGTGTTATTTCGAACTTATCGAAATAACAACCTGTTGTAGTTCGAACGAGGTCGAACTTTTCTTTTCCTCTTTGATGGCAAAGGCTCTTGGCCTTAAAGGGTGTTATTTTGAAATTATCGAAATAACAGCCCGTCGTAGTTCAAGCGAGGTCGAACCTTTCTTTTTCTCTTTGATGGCGAAGGCCCTTGGCCTTAAAGGGTTTTATTTTGAACTTATCGAAATAATAGCCCGTCGTAGTTCGAGCGAGGTCGAACCTCTCTTTTCCTCTTTGATGGCGAAGGCCCTTGGCCTTAAATGGTGTTATTTCGAACTTATCGAAATAACAGCCCGTCGTAGTTCGAGCGAGGTCGAACCTCTCTTTTCCTCTTTGATGGCGAAGGCCCTTGACCTTAAAGGGTGTTATTTAGAACTTATCGAAATAACAGCCCGTCGTAGTTCAAGCGATATCGAACCTTTCTTTTCCTCTTTGATGGCGAAGGCCCTTGGCCTTAAAGGGTATTATTTCGAACTTATCGAAATAACAGCCCGTCGTAGTTCGAGCGAGGTCGAACCTCTTTTTTCCTCTTTGATGGCGAAGGCCCTTGGCCTTAAAGGGTGTTATTTAGAACTTATCGAAATAACAGCTCGTCGTAGTTTGTAGTTCCTGGAGAGTCGAGTATCTTTCGCGGAAGTCCCAGTTTGGTTGGTATTGCTTGCATCAGATGGTTCAATGCTGGTGGACACTATGTGTCAATATTTTGCGCAGGCTCGCGCTGTGCGTGTGTTATAGTTTCCCATCCGACTTCGGCCGTTCATCTTGGAGATACTGCCGGCCGGGAGGGTTTTGGCTGCAACGAAATAGTTTTTTGTTCTTCAATCTAGATGTCCCTGCGTACGTTCGCCCATGTGGATCTTATGTACCTGTTCTGACGAAGTGTGTGAGGCGAGGGTGAGATGTTGTTCGCTTCCATATGGCGGTTCGATGGGGGGAAGCTGGATTGTAGCGCAGTTTGCCTTGTTTAGGATGTTCACGACCGATGGGGCTAGGAATTCCAGGCTTCGTGAATCCGTTTGGTTCTCCTTATGTGCCTCTTTCGATAAATGATCATGTTTCTCAGCTTTGATATGGGAAAAACTAGGAGTTTTCACTAGGAAATCCCCACAGACGGTGCCAAATTGTTTGACTCAAAAGATATCAAAACCTTTTTGAACAAATCAATCAAAGATGAGGGGGTAAATCTTAGTCAAACTTAATTGATTTCAGATCGAAAGATTTGGTAGTAACGATTACATATGGGACAAATGAACTATCAACAATCTTATTAAGATTCGACACTGCCTTGTTCATCGATGGATGAGGAAGGAGGGTTACAATTGTTTTTCCTCTTAGGATACAAGAATGGAACTTTGTTTTTATTTTTTTTTTCTGTCAGAAAGATGGAGAACCCCCCCCCCCCCTTGAAAACTTTCCCGGGCTATATATATAGGCGAAACCTCTTGATCCCCGTCGTGACTTGGTGCGCATGGGTCGATGGTGTGTTCTGGTCGTAACTCTAGGCATTGCTCTTTTCGATGTGTCGGATATCTTGGAGGAGACATGAAATGGACCCTATTGACTTCCGCTACCCGATTGCTAAAAAAGAGGCCGTGGGCAACCTGGTCGTGCTGGTCAGATTTTGACGAATACAATTATCTCATTCATACTAGCAACTAGCAAGTTATCTTCTATTAAATGAGATGAACTACTTCATGATAACCCTTAATTAAATCTACTTCATCAAGCAATTTCTTTAAGTAATTGTTATATAGACCGTAGAGTTCTCTTAAGGGTACACAAATCATACAATACCAATTTGACCTAAGAAAAATATTGTTACGGCGCCGTTATCATGGAACATATGCAATTTGTGGTCAGTTCGTCCCATTGTTTGAGTCAATTAAAAGCTGAACTTTGTAATACATCGTAATTAAATCTATAGGTACGTCTGGTTGAATGCGCATGCATATGATGAAAGAGACTACCGTCTTTCTATTGCAGGTAAATTCAAAAACACAAAGAGAAACTAAATTTTGTTGGAGAAATATATATTTAGTTCACCTGTTAAAGAACTATATATAGTATAGCGTATATACTTGACTAAAGCTTATGCACACCTTAATGCAATGGCATGTA
Source organism: Nicotiana sylvestris (assembly GCF_000393655.2). Lineage (NCBI taxonomy): Eukaryota > Viridiplantae > Streptophyta > Magnoliopsida > Solanales > Solanaceae > Nicotiana > Nicotiana sylvestris. Next base: position 86,192,591 of record NC_091058.1, read on the forward strand.
AAATTTTGTGCAAAGCATATTAGAATTTTGAAGTCTATAAACTCTTGTCCCAAAATGATATTTCTGAAATACTTTATGTGGGTGTATGACAGAATATCTTTTTGGATGACAGTGTCTCAACCGATGCATATAAAATGTAATTACCTATGCTCCTATAACTTATAAACCCATAAGATATACTACGTAGAAAAAAAAATTCTCTTATTTTAACTTGGATAATCGGTAAAGAAATTATTGGCTAGATCATTTGCTTCATTGCGGAAGAATCCCTTTTTAAGAGAGATGTTTAAGCCAGGGAAGAAACCTGAAAACTATTGGCCATGTACCAATTAGAAGTACTTCAATTTCTTAGTTTAGTGGTAGAAGATATCGGTAGAGTTATTTAGCAAAAAGTAAGGGACATTTTACACTTTGGGAAAATTAATAATTTCACGGCCATAATTAATTTGGCGATTTCTTGCACGTCAATTAACATTGTTTATGGCCTTGAAGGGGCCAGTTTACTTTTACACGATTAATTGAATGATTAACACAATAATTTGTCTTCTCACACAAGGTTGTTTAAATTTTGATCAACCATACTGCCTACTTCCGACCCACATCCCTTTCATATGCAGACTTTTTGGGGTAAGACGAGAAGGGTGAGTGACCATACGAGGAATGCGTTTACACGTTAATAGTGCATATTCGCATAATATATCAAATCATATTAATTTATTATGATTAAATAATAAATGATAAGTTAATGTGAGAATGTATAGTAATTAAACAACATAATTTAGTGATAATTATATTTGTGAAGACAAGTGTCAGGTATTTATTGGGTTGATATAGCTGAGTAAGCATTTACCAACTTTCCACCTGTAATTGGAAGTGAAAGTGTCTTATCACTAATCCAAGCCTCTAATCTGTTTCCGTCAAACTTGGTTCATCAATTAATCAAGTTGCGTTGTTTTGTTCTTTTGTGCAGCTATCGGAAAATCAGATGATTAAACAATGTTTTCTCATTACGTCTTTTTTGGGGTTTTCAATCATCTCTCATTAAATATACAAGGATAGAAATAAAGGGATTTTTACCAAGCTATATTATAATAGAAACCTATTTACCTCATTTATTTAAGTTCTTTATTAATTACTTTATATATCTATATTTATAAGTTATATACAAAATCATAAAAAAAAAGAAAATTCAAGATCCCTTAAATTTAGCATATCAGTTATATGACACCCACCCCCATTTCCAATAACCCCTACATTTAAGATTCTGTTCCTTTTCCAAAGTATTTCAAAAATATTTTCTCTCTCTTGATAATCATCCAAAATCTCTCTTAATTTTATACTCACTGTTATCCCCCCAAAATTGTCGATTCTTTTCCTTTTCCAAAGCTTTTCAAACCCAATTTTCCTCTTTCGCACTGCTCACCCAAAATCTCTCTTTCTTATTGATACAATGTCAGACGAAACTTGAAATATTGCTTTAGAATCAAGTTGTGGGTTAGTTTTGAATCTTGTTTTCTTTCTTTCTGAAATTTTTATTGTATGTGACTCGTATATGATACATCAATACCCTACATAATACTTGACACAATACTAACACAATTATAATACGATTATATTAGATTTTTAGTATAGAATTGTGATTGAAACTTGAAGATCAAGATGACGATCATAATTGTATCACAATTTTTCAGAAATATATCGCGATTGTATTATAATTGCATATGTATCATAGCTGTTAAAGGAATTGTGTTACAAATGTAGGATAACTGTATATTCATTGTATATTTTTACGATCGAGCAGTTGTAAGTTCGTGACGAATTTCACAGTTTGTATCACAAATATATGATAATTATATATTAATTTATTAGTATTGTATCAGGTATTTTTTTTGGGTATTAATGTACCATATTGATACAATTGTGATACATGTATGATACAATTATATTTTAAGCATTGATATATCTTATACAATTCAAATACAATTATGATACAGTTATCATACAATTTCTGAATATTTCTTCATTTTCAGTGTTGTCCAGTCTCCCAGCAAAAGAACGATGCAATTGCCAATTTTTTAATAATATAAAGCTGTCGTCAATGGTGGAAAGAGAGAAGATGGAGATTCTGGGCATAAGTTAAGGGATTTTGATGTAATAAAAAAAGGAGAGAGAAGAGGAGAGGGAAAAAAGAAGAAAGGATGTAATTGAATCTCTTAATTGAAGGCACTAATAATGAGGTGTGAGCCTTTTAAGGAGCAATCTACATAATTTGTAAGAAAAATCTAGATATTTATTAAAAACTACAAAACATAAAGAACATAGGTAAATAGTTTCTAATATAGTATGCCTATATAAAAATCCCTGAAAATAAAGTTGCTATTCCAAGACGGTAAAATTAGAAATATAGACATACAATTGATTACAAGTTTGGAAATAATATAGCTGTCAACTAATGCATGCAGGCAATCAAAGTACTTAATTGGAAATATTATTGCATGTTAATCTAAGATCTAGCATTTAGGAAAATATTGTAGGGTAATTGTTGATATAAAAGGTCGAAAAAGGAATAAGAAAAAAATCAACAATTTGTGGATTAGTGCTGATAAGATTTGCTAACCTACCTTCATAATTCTGGGTTCTGGTTAATTAGTGCAAGTATGTACCTGTAAAATACTTCTTCAAAAGTGTTGGAAAAAGTTTCATATTTTAAGAACTTTAATTTAAAATCAAATATAAATTTCAGAATCCTCAATTTTACCCATGGAATGTTTCTACTAACTATAATGAGCTTCCCCTGCGCTTATATTGGGCTGTAAATTGTATAATGTATTCATCTGGCCTCGTATATGGAGCACACATTAGAACTGCAAGCTGGACCTGGTCGTGGGTATTGAATATGGAGACAAGTTCAGTAAAAATTGCGTGAGTAGTTACTTTTTAAAGTGGTATTTACTTTTTATCCAGTATTTTTAATGTCGAGCAAAAGTAGCCACTAATCTATTAAAATTAATATGAAAAGACGGTAGTGTTCTTACTCCTACTCCTCCGACTAAGTTCAGGACTAACTGTCCTTAATTTATGAGCTTGTAAGTCTAAGTTAAGGACTACCTGTCCTTAGTTTGTGAGCTTGTAACTCTACGTTTAGGACTATATGTCCTTAACTTTTGAACTTATAACTCTAAGTTCAGGACTACATGTCCTTATTTTTTGAACTTGGAATTCTAAGTCTAGGACTATCTGTCCTTAATTTCTATGTTTGTAACTCTAAGTTAAGGAATACCTGTCCTTAATTTTTGAACTTCCAACTCTAACTTCAGGACCAAGTGTCCTTAATTTTTGAACTTCCAACTCTAAGTTCAGGACCAAGTGTCCTTAGCTTATGAGCTTGTTACTGTAAGTTCAAGACTAGTTGTCCTTAATTTATGAGCTTGTAAGTCTAAGTTAAGGACTACCTGTCCTTAGTTTTGAGCTTGTAACTTTAAGTTTAGGGCTACTTATCCTTAACTTTTGAACTTGTAACTCTAAGTTCAGGACTACATGTCCTTATTTTTTGAACTTGGAACTCTAAGTTCAGGACTATCTATCTTTAATTTCTGTGCTTGTAACTCTAAGTTAAGGACTATCTGTCCTTAATTTTTGAACTTTCAACTCTAACTTCAGGACCAAGTGTCCTTAATTTTTGAACTTCCAACTCTAAGTTCAGGACAAAGTGTCCTTAAATTATGAGCTTGTTTCTGTAAGTTCAAGACTAGCTGTCCTTAATTTATGAGCTTGTAAGTCTGAGTTAAGGACTACCTGTCCTTAGTTTTTGAGCTTGTAAGTCTAATTTAAGGACTACCTGTCCTTAACTTTTGAACTTGTAACTCTAAGTTCAGGAGTACATGTCCTTAATTTCTGTTACATCTCGCGTTTTCGTACGTTAAAATTTCGTTTTCAGTGAACTGATGTAGACTCGGGGATGAGATCATCTTGACGTTAACGTACTTACGCTATTTATAATAAGCGATAATAAGTGTTATGAAGGATAAATGGGTACACAGATTAAAGAAAACGAGTCTCGATGAAAGTGACCAATTTGGAATAAAATACGGGTCGAGCGATAATACCCGATAATTATGAATTAGTACCCTGCAAGGTACCATATGACCACGGTAGTATAATATATAAAGTATATTAAAAATAAAAAGAAGTTTAAGTAATTTATGATAGTTTTTAAATTATGCGGGTAATTAACTAATTACCGAATAACAGAACATTACCTAGTTAACTAATAAGTGGACAAAACTTAATTAATTATACCCAAAAAAACGTAGCACAAGTACACTAATCAAGGAAGATGACTCATTGTAATACATGTGTAGGTGTCTACCTAAGAACTAAAGTAACTTAACCAAGAAAAGTCTTAAGAAATATGATACAACAATTTAGTATCAAATCCATTCAGGGAATAGAAAGCTAGAACCAGAAGCAAACTTCAACAAAAACGTTGGAACAAAGTTTAACATTTAGATTAAATCCATTCTATCCTTGGTTTACAAAACGTTAGAAGCAGAAAACAATTTCGTTTCAATTTCAAAGAATTCAACGTGAATTTCGTTCATATTTCGCAGAAGCAGAAGCTTCATTTCGTTCAAATAATTTAAGGAACAAGTATGTTAAGGCCCTCCCTTCTTTCTTTTGGTATGGTTCAAATTATACTGAAGAAACGAGCAAGCACATAGTTTCCATAAATTACTCTATTCACAAAAATAGTAGGAATGTCTATATTCTTGATTCCCCATGAGAATTATTATTATCTTCTGTTCATGTCTCTCAGAATAATACGCAGTAGTTTATCCGGAAGGAATATTGGGATTATTACGTATTTTTCATGCATTTCACTCATTTATACATGTGCATTGATCCATGACCAGATGACGCGTATACACGTTATATACGCGTATATATGTAAATATATATATATGGGATATGGGAAAAAGTTACGGCGTTATATACGCATCACCACCTGATCAGCTGGTATATGTTGATAATGTTACCCACAGTGGTCGATACGATATGATGAGATGCCCTCAGTGGCTTGATGATATTATATACACCCATACCTATGCATAGTACGACATTTATATGCACGTGCATGACATTATAAACATTTCAGAATTTACAAAATTATTCAGATTTAAGATGTGTTTCCTTATTCCTTATTCCATCTATGTCTTTTACATACTATTTTTCATGTTTTACATACTTAGTCCATTTTTTGTACTTACACCCTATTTCACGGGGCCTACGTTTCATGCCCACAGGTGTAGGTAGGCAAGCTGACGGTCCCCCTTCTTAGGATCCCTGATCAGCGAGAGTTGGCGTGCTCCACTTGATCCGCAGCTGCTTTTGATTTTGGTACGATACATTTGTGTGTGTATATATGTATGTCACACCTCCTTTTTCCGCACCCGCGAGGGGCGTAGGGAGTTTTTCCAATTAAAGGACAATTGAGACAGGATTTGTTTATTTATTTCAGAGTCGCCACTTGGGAGATTTAGGGTGTCCCAAGTCACCAATTTTAATCCCGAATCGAGAAAAAGAATGACTCCATATTACAGTCTGCGTACCAGAAATCCGGATAAGGAATTCTGTTAACCCGGGAGAAGGTGTTAGGCATTCCCGAGTTCCGTGGTTCTAGCACGGTCGCTCAACTGTCATATTCGGCTTGATTATCTGATTTTATGCAAGTATGAACTTATGTGCAAATTTTAACTTTTAACCGCTTTTATCATTTACTGTTATTTTTATCAAGAATTGCAACATCGTGGAAACACATCTCGAACCACGTCACATCAATGCACCCGTGGTTGTTGGCGTATTTCAACTCTGTTGAGATTTGGATTTGGGTCACATAAATGTGCACCCAAGTTTAGGAAGATAACATTATTAAATACGCGCCTAAAGCGACTAGCGTATCATCTACTTTGGGTAGGGCCGTGGAATTTTGCTAAACGGTCCATCCCGAAGTCTAAGCAAATTTAAAACAAGTATTTACTGAGGGCCCCGCAATTTTGTATTTTTATTCGGCGAGGCTCATCTCGTTCTTATTTTTCAAAAGGAATTTGCAACGTCATGGACACGCATCTCGAACCACGTCACAATCAATGTACCCATGATTAGAGACACATTTCGACTCCGTTGAGATTTGGATTTGGGTCACATAAATGTGCACCCGAGTTTAAGAAGGTAAGGTTTATTAAGGCGCGTCCTAAAGAGACTAACGTATTGTTATTTTAGGAAGAGGCCGTGAAGGTTCATTAAACGGCCAACTCCAAAGTCTAGTCAATGGTTATGTATTTTATTGAGGGCCCCGGCGATGTGTGATTTATTTAGCGAGGCTCGTCTCATTTTTATTTTAAAGGATAAACTTATAACGACTACATTTTTCTATTAAGTTTGTCTCTAAAAATAAAAGAAAATTTCTCAATTAATTACATGCTAAAAACGTAACTTATTAGTTATTAAGTTACGGCTAATGTGAATAGAAAATTGCGATCGAGTTTGTACAAAGGAAAACTGCTTTCATTCTATATTCTATTATTCAATAATACTAAATCATGAGACAGATAATAATATCGAAACAACTTTGATTAATTTGAACTAATATTATTAGATGAGGAAGTTATACATATGCAACCCCCTTACTCATTAATAAATCGACTACATCTTAATACAGAGAAAAGAAAATTATATTCAAACACAAATCTAAACAGGAGGGATTCAACAGGAACAAAGCCTGATTAATATTTCATTTCACTTCAAGCCGAGAGTGTACAAATGTGTACCTGGAAATGGCAATACAAGAAGAAACGAAGCAGGAGTCAGCAGCAATAATACCACAGCAACATCAGATTCAGCAACACCGCAAACCAGTAACAACCAGTAGAATAACCCAGTAACAGATTGAAAACTCAACAAGACCACAGTGCAATCGCAGTCAAAGCAAAAGAGAGACGGAGACAAGATGCAGTGGTTTAATGATTTTTTGAATAACACTCGAGAAAAGCAACCGGAAATTATTCAAGTAGAAGTTCAAGTTGTCTTTCTCTTTTACTCTCTGACACTCTTGAAATTTTCCAGAATGTATTACTCTCCAAAATATTCTCCCAATAATAATCTCTCAATAATGTTCAACCTTTTTTTCCTCAATCTTCCAGTCCCTTTAATGTGTCAAATGACTCTCTATATATAGCAAGACAAGTCTTCAATTCCCAACCCCAAATTATTCCCCCAATGGCATGCTTTGTCCCACTTATTAATGTTTTCTTTATTTTAAACTTTGTCCCCCATGCCTTCATTAAATAAATACCATATTCCCAACCCATTATAATTTGTCTCCCATGCCTACATTAAATAAATATATCCAACACAACCCATTACAATTTGTCTCCCATGCTTACATTAAATAAGTACAATATTCCTTCCCATTATGTTTTGTCTTGTCCCCCATTATATTAAACAAGTACATCAAAAACCACCCCATTATATTTTGTCCCCCATGCTTAATATAAAGAATCAAAATAATGTTCAATTACCAAACTACCCCTCCGACCTTATTGCAATTACAAATCTACCCCCGAATGCAATGCAATTTACCAAACTACCCCATCAGCTCTAAACACTCAATTAATCATAACTTAACCAAAATATAGCCAAGATGACCAATTTCTCAACAATCTTCAACAACAAATTATATGAACACGATGAACACCACAACTCAAAATTAATGGAATGAATTAACCATATCGGGAACCAATACTGGTTAATTTAGACCATGAATGTATGAGCAAGGATACAACAATACAAACAACAAAATACATGATTCAAATTGAATCAACAAATTAAACAGCAAAACAAACTCAAATTAATTTACTGGACGAGCTTCAAACAATGAACAAACATGCATTAAAATCTATTTTAAACAACAAACATGACGGATTCAAACGATTCAAACAACATTAATAATTTCTAAAAAATACATAACAACATGAAACAAATTGAAGAAATAATTAATTAGATTTCAATTTGAATCTAACAAACATTAAACTAACAAATTTTTACCTAAACAATAAAACAAACATGAAATAAACATGAAAAAAAACTAATTAAATTTCCATTTGAAATCTGAAAATTAATTCAACAAAGCGCATGAACAAACTAAAAATTTAACAAAATGATGAACAACGAACAAAACAAGAATCAAACACTTAACGATTTCAAATTCGAGAAATATAAAAACGAAATATGGACAAAAATAAGACTCAAAACCAACTAACCGGGGATGAACAACGACGAACTCGATTGTATGGACTGTTTCGACAAACCTCGAATGGGAATAAATCTGTCCGGACTCAACGACGAGCTCACCTTCCTTTTAAACTTGACGAACTCAAAACGACGCTCGAACAAACGAGATGGTTGAATATCGCTTTGGGACTGAAGGCGATGAGGATAAAGAAGAAGATGACGGAGATGGCATAAGCAGCTGGGTCCATGGCGGAACTGAGGCAGCAGCTGAACAACCAGTAGCCTTCTCCTTCATGGAAACGGAGCATCAGCTTCTGCGTAACTGAGGTCCATGGCGGAGCATCAGCATCAACTCCTGCTGGGTCCATGGCGGGACTGAGTTGCAGTGGCAAAACGGAGCTGGAGACTGGTCGACGAGGGCAGCGACAGCAATAGCATGATGGGTCTGTTTGGTTCGAACTGGACGACGAGCAGCTGTTCGTCGAGGAGGAAGACGGAGCTGCTGGAACGGCAGCAGCAGCGACGCGTCGGAGCAGTGGTCGACGAGCTGTTCGTCGACATGGTGGAGCTGGATGTTTTAAGGACTGTGGTCATTTGGAGATGGAGCAGACGCAGAAGTCGACGCGGAAACAGCTGCCATGGAAGCGAGTGGTCGACGAGGGCCATGGCGGACTGCTTGGTGGAGCTGGGCAGCCATGGATGTCGAGCTCGAGCTTGAGCTTGACGAAGGACGAAAAAGATGAAGTGACGACGCAGACGAGCTGTTTGTTAGTGGCGTTTGGACGTGAGGGAGTGGGGTCGAGGGCAGCCATGGATGATGCTTGGAGAAGAAGAAGCCAAGCTTAGGGAGACGGATGGCTTTTTTTTAGTTTTTAGGGTTTTTGTCTTGTTTTTCCCTTTTTTGTTTTGTGTTAGGACAAAAATGAAGAAGGGGTGTTGGGTTAATGGGCTAGTGGGGTGGACCGGGTTGACCCGGTCTGAAGTGGACTGGGTCGTGGGGAAGATTGGACAATTGTTTGGGCATGAGGTTGAAATTTGAAGAAGTGGCCCAATCCGAGTTTTCTTTGTATTTTTGTTATCTTTTCTTCTTTTATCTTTCTAAAACTAAATTATAAAAATACTTAAGAACTAAATTAAGTTATAAAAGCGCAAATTAACTCCCAATAACAATTAATGCACAATTAAGTAATAATTAAGTATAAAATTGTATATTTGGACATTAAATGCTACAAATGCAAAAGATGCCTATTTTGTAATTTTTAATTTCTGTTTAACTACTAACAATTATAGAATTAAATCCTACATGCAAAATGTGACATATTTTTATATTTTTTTATTAATTTAATAAATAAACACACACAGCCAAATACAAATAATTATCCAAAAATGTCACAAAAATACTCAAAATTGCACACCAAGGAAAATCATTTTATTTTGAATTTTTGGGAGTAATTCTCATATAGGGTAAAAATCACGTGCTTACAATGTATATGGGTATGACGTGGCTTAGTCCTGTCTTTGTACAATTATGTTCCTATTAGAGGTCTGTAGATAGTATGTCTAGTTGGGTTGTATGTGGCCTTGTCGGCTTTTAGTTTTGGATGTATAGCTGTCTATAGCAGCCTTGCCGGCTCCCCCATTATATCCTGCATGTATACGTATATATGCCTTGTTGGCAGGTTTCCTTCATATATGTTATTTTCGTAATTCAGCAGATGTTATTCAGATTCATATCTTAGTTGCATTCTTAGGGGTGGTTGACAGGTAGGACTCAGGCACCCGTCGCAGCTCATCAGTTTGGGTCGTGACAAAAGTGGTATCAAAGTAGTTCTGTCTTAGGGTTATCTACAGACCGTGTCTAGTAGAGTCTTGTTTATGGGTGTGTTGTGCACCACACTTATAGACATGAGGCTACAGGACATATAGAATGTTATCCTCTCTTTTTATCTCAGATCGTGCGATACAAGAATTCATGTACCTAACAATATGCTATATTTTGAGCAATGCCTCCAAAGAGTACGACCACCCAGAAGGGAAAGTCTGTGGCTGGTGAGACTACTAGTCGAGCTCCACGAGTTACCAGGGCTCGGGGAGAGTCTTATGGTGAGGTTCCATCTCAGACTTCACATACCCCGCCCATTCCAGAAAAGCTCCAAGGGGCACCAGCTCCAACGCCTGCCCCTGTACATTGAGCACCTCAACCAGATGCACTGGGTCAGGAGAGGAGAGATGCTATTCAGCTATTAACCCATTAGTATCTGCGCAGGCTTGGCGTCAGGAAATAGGTATTGGTCATGCAGATAGGTCCGTCAGTGTGAGGGTTCATGACTTTATTAATTTAGACCCTCAAGTATTCACTTCAGACCCGAATGATGACCCTCAGGTATTTATTGATAAAGTGTAGAGGACGTTAAGGGTAATGAAGGCCACTGCGACTGAGTCAGTTGGGCTAGCTTCCTATAGACTCCGAGATGTTGCAGTTAATTGGTACGAGTCTTGGGAATTATCCAGCGGAGAGGATGCCCCTCCAGAAGTATGGTAGGAGTTTACAGAAGCTTTTCTTCGTTATTATCTGCCACCAGAGCTTAGGTGAGCCAAAGTTGATAGGTTATTGACCCTTCGATAGGGTAACATGAGCATTCATGAGTACAGTCTTTAATTTGATTTGTTGGCTAGGTATGCTCCCACTATTGTATCTAAGATGAAGGATCGAGTTCACCGGTTCTTGATGGGATTAGAGCCTCACTTGCTTAACGATTGTATATCGGTCTCACTTCAGCCAGGCAGAGATATTTCTCGTATTCAGGCATATGCTCAAGGTTTAGAGGAGCGTAAACAGAAACAGAGGGCCGATCGTGAGCATGATAGGGCCCATAATAAGAGAGCGAGGTCTTTGGGTCTTTCTGGTGGGTTTCGAGGTGGTCAGAGGCAACAGTAATCGATGTATCCATACCAGCCCTTGGCTAGCACACCCCCTTAGTTTGGTGGTAAGAGATTTGATTGTTCTACATATTCAGGGTCTTGTTAGAATTTCAGGGCCTCAGGTTCTCAGTATAGGGGTGAGTCAAATCAGATGAGACCACCCTTGCCACGATGTACTCAATGTGGTAAGCAACATACCGGGCAGTGCCGTATGGAGTTAGGTGTTTGTTATACTTGTGGTTATCCGGGCCACGTTATGAAGGATTTCTCGATGAGAGGTGATGCAAGCATAGCTCAGCTGTCGGGATCTGCAACTGGTTTGTCATCATCAGTACGCCCCTCCTGGGCAAGGTCCCCAAGCACCAATGAGTCGTTGTAGAGGCAGAGGCGGAGCATCTAGCCCGAGGAGTCCTCAAAACCGCATTTATGCGTTGGCAGGATGATAGGACCAGGATTCATCACCTGATGTTGTTACAAGTATATTATCAGTCTCCTCATATGATGTATATGCACTGATTGATCCAGGTTCCACCTTATCATACGTTACTCCGTTGGTTGCTAGTAAGTTTGAAATAAAACCTGAATTGGTTAAAACTTTTGAGGTGTCTACACATGTTGGGGACTCGGTGATAGCTAAGCAAGTATATATGGGTTGTATAATAGTAGTTCATCGTCTACCTACCGTAGCAGACTTAATCGAGTTAGATATGATAGAATTTGATGTTATAATGGGTATGGATTGGTTGGCTTCTTGTCATGCCAACGTTGATTGTAGATCAAAGATAGTCCAATTTTAATTTCCAAGGGAGACTGTTTAAAAGTAACACGGCATCGTCGAGAGGTAGATTTATTTCCTATCTCAAGGCAAGGAAGATGATCAATAAGGGCTGTATTTATCACTTAGTTCGGTTTCAGGATATGGAAGTAGAGTCACCAACCATTCAGTCCATCCCAGTGGTTAATGAGTTTCCCGATATTTATTTCGATGAACTTCCGGGTCTCCCGCCAGAGCGAGAAATTGAGTTTGCCATTGACCTACTACCAGATACTCATCCAATATCTATTCCCCCTATAAAATGGCCCCCGTAGAGCTGAAAGAATTAAAGGAACAACTAAGGGACTTACTTGAAAAAGGTTTTATCTGACCTAGTACGTCACCGTTGGGATCACCTATGCTGTTTGTGAGAAAGAAAGATGGTTCCTTACGAATGTGAAATGATTATAGGCAACTGAATAAGGTGACGATCAAAAATAAGTACCCACTCCTGAGAATTGATAATATATTTGATCTGTTACAAGGTGCCAAGTGTTTTTCAAAGATAGACTTGAGGTCCGAGTACCATCAGGTAAGAGTTAAGGATGAAGATATTTCGAAGACAGCATTCAGGACTAGATATGGGCACTTTGAGTTTCGGGTTATGTCGTTCGGTCTGACCAATGCCCCAACACTATTCATGGATTTAATGAACCGTGTGTTCAGGCCTTTTTTAGATCTGTTCGTAATTGTATTTATTGACGATATATTGGTATATTCTCGTTCAGAGGCTGAGCATGCAGATCATCTGCGTAATGTGCTCAAAGTTCTACAAGAAGGGAAGCTGTATGCAAAATTTTCTAAATGTGAATTCTGGTTTAACTTTGTAGCTTTCCTTGGGCATGTTATTTTAGGTGAAGGTATCCGGGTGGATACACAAAAGATTGAGGTAGTAAAGACTTGGCCTAGACCCACAATACTGACAGAGGTTCATAGCTTTCTCGGTTTGGCAGGTTATTATAGGAGATTTGTGGAAGGATTTTCTTCCCTTTCAGCACCTTTAATAAAGTTGACTTATAAGGGAGTAAAGTTTCAATGGACTGATGCTTGCAAAAAGAGTTTCTAGGCATTAAAGGACATATTAACTTCAATACCGGTTCTAACACTCCCAGAAGGGACCGATGGTTATGTTATCTATTGCGATGCTTCATGCATTGGATTGTGTTGCGTGCTGATGCAACATGGTAAGGTTGTGGTTTATGCTTCTAGACAACAAAAAAGCACGAGAAGAACTACCCGACCCACGATTTAGAGTTAGACGCGGTGATTCATGCACTAAAGATGTAGAGGCACTACTTGTATGACATTCATGTTGATATCTATATGGATCATAAGAATCTCCAGTACATCTTCAAGCAAAAGGAATTGAATCTACATCAAAGGAGATGGTTGGAGCTACTTAAAGACTATGATGTTGATATTTTATACCATCCGGTGAAGGTGAACGTAGTAGCCGACTCCCTCAGCCGTATATCTATGGGTAGCCTGTCATATCTACATCCAGAAAAGAAGGGAATAGCCCATGAGGTTCATCAGCTAGCTAGCCTTGGAGTTCGGTTACTAAACTCAGGTGACATTGGAATTACTCTTCAGGATATGACAACATCCTCTATAGTAACTGAAGTATAGGAACGCCAGTACGAGGATCCTGTGCTAGTTCATTATAGGGTTGTCACTCTTTAGAAGGAGAAGACACCGTTTGAAATTATAGAATATGGGGTCCTCAAATATCAAAGGCGATTATGTGTGCCTTATGTTGCAGGGCTGCGTCATCAAGTTATTGGCGAAACTCACTATTCTTGTTATTCTATCCATCTAAAAGCGACAAAGATGTATCATGACATCAGGGAAGTATATTGGTGGGACAGAATGAAAAAGGATATAGCAGAATTTGTTGCTCAGTGTCCTAACTGTCAGCAGGTTAAGATTGAGCATCAAAAACCCGGTGGATTATTGTAGGCTATGGAGATTCAGACTTGGAAATGGGAAGTAATCAATATGGACTTCATCGTAGGCTTACCTCGTACCCAGCGTAAGATCGATTCGATATGGGTAATTGTTGATAGGCTTACAAAGTCAGCCCATTTTCTACCCGTTAGGACTACATATTTCTCAGAGGATTATGCAAGACTTTATATTAAGGAAATAGTACGACTGCATGGTGTCCCTGTATCTATTATCTCGGATAGAGGAGCTCAATTTACAGCTAACTTCTGGAGGTCCTTCCAAAAAGGATTGGGGACTCAAGTAAGTCTTAGTACAACATTTCATCCCTAGACAGATAGACAGGCTGAGCGTACTATTCAAACACTGGAGGATATGTTACGAGCTTGTGTAATAGATTTCAAAGGTAGCTGGGATAATCATCTGCCACTTATTGAGTTCACATATAATAATAGTTACCATTCCAGTATTCAGTTGGCTCCATACGAAGCTCTTTACGGACGGAAGTGTAGGTCGCCTATAGGGTTGTTTGGTGTTGGAGAATCTGGATTACATGGGCCAGACCTGGTTCAGCAAGCTCTAGAAAAAGTCATCAGAAGTCATTTTCTGATGTGTAACGACGAGATTTAAAGTTCGGGGTTGATAACTGGGTATTCTTAAAGGTGTCACCTATGAACGATGTGATGAGGTTTGGCAAGAAAGGCAAACTTAGCCCACGGTATATTGGGCCTTATAGGATTATTCAGAGAGTGGGCCAAGTAGCTTATGAGTTAGAATTACCCTCGGAATTGGAGTCTGTCCATCCGATTTTTCACGTATCTATGTTACGGAAATGCATTGGCGATCCTACCCAAGCAGTGCTCACGAATGATGTACAGATTACAGAAGACTTATCATACGAGGAAGTTCCGGTTGCCATCCTAGATCGATAAATTCGCAAGCTGCGGAATAAGGAGGTAGCCTCCGTGAAAGTACTTTGGAGAAACAACAATATGGAAGAAATAACTTGGGAGGCCGAGGAAAACATGCAGTCTAGATATCCCTACTTATTTCCTCCTCCAAAGAAGGGTCCGACTGAGATGTCATAATCATAAGGTATGTGTATAAATTCTTGTGTTGGTTATTGTCGTTGGTCATGTGAGACCATTGTCATTATTCATAATTATGGTCCTGTGTGTCGTTGGGTTATTAAGTTTCTACGGGGAGAGTTGGTAGTGGTGTTATTACAGAGGCGACCTTGCCAAAGTTATATAGATAATGAGGAGTTGAACATTCGAGGACGAATATTTCTAGGGGGGAAGGATGTTACATCTCGCGTTTTCGTACGTTAAAATTTCGTTTTCAGTTAACCGACGTAGACTTAGAGATGAGATCATCTTGGCATTAACGTACTTACGCCATTTATAACAAGCGATAAATAAGTATTATGAAGGATAAAGGGGTACACGGATTAAAGAAAACGAGTCTCGTTAAAAGTGGCCAATTTTGAATGAAATACGGGTCGAGCGTAATACCCGATAATTATGAACTAGTACCATGCAAGGTACCATATGACCACGGTAGTATAATATATAAAGTATATTAAAAATAAATAGAATTTTAAGTAATTTGTGACATTTTTTAAATTATGCGGGTAATTGACTAATTACCGGGTAACAGAACATTACCCAATTAACTAATAAGCGAAAAAAACTTAATTAGTTATACCCAAAACAAACGTGGCACAAGGCCACTAATCAACGAAGATGACTCATTGTAATATATGTGTAGGTGTCTACCTAAGAATTAAAGTAACTTAACCAAAATAAGTCTTAAGAAACATAAACTAACAATTTAGTATCAAATCCATTCAGGAAATAGAAAGCTAGAAACAGAAGCAAACTTCAACAAAAACGTTGAAACAAAGTTTAACATTTAGATTAAACCCATTCTATCCTTGGTTCACAAAACGTTAGAAGCAGAAAACAATTTCATTTCAATTTCAACGAATCCAATGTAAATTTCGTTCATATTTCGCCGAAGCAGAAGCTTCATTTCGTTCAAATAACTCAAGGAACAAGTATGTTAAGGCCCTCCCTTCTTTCTTTTGGCATGGTCCAAATTATACTGAAGAAACGAGCAAGCACATAGTTTCCATAAATTACTCTATTCACAGAAATAATAGGGGTGTCTGTATTCTTGATTCCCCATGAGAATTATTATTATCTTCTATTCATGCGTCTCAGAATAATACGCAGTAGTTTATCCGGAAGGAATATTGGAATTATTACGTATTTTTCATGCATTTCACTCATTTATACATGTGCATTGATCCATGACCAGATGACGTTATATACGCGTATATATGTAAATATATGTATATGGGATATGGGAAAAGGTTACGGCGTTATATACGCATCACCACCTGATCAGCTGGTATATGTTGATAATGTTACCACAATGATCGAGACGATATGATGGGATGCCCTCAGTGGCTTGATGATATTATGTACACCCATACCTATGCATAGTACGACATTTATACGCACGTGCATGACATTATAAACGTTTCAGAATTTACAAAGTTATTCAGATTTAAAGATGTGTTTCCTTATCCCATGTTTCATCTATGTCTTTTACATACTAATTTTCATGCCTTACATACTTAGTACATTTTTCGTACTGACACCCTATTTCACGGGGCCTACGTTTCATGCCCACAGATGCAGGTAGGCAAGCTGACGGTCCCCCTTCTTAGGATCCCTGATCATCAAGAGTTGGCGTGCTCCACTTGATCCGGAGCTGCTTTTGATTTTGGTACGATATGTTTGTGTATATATATATATATATATGGGTATGACGTAGCTCAGTCCCGTCTTTGTACTGTTATGTTTCTATTAGAGGTCTGTAGACAGTATGTCTAGTTGGGTTGTATGTGGCCTTGTCGGCTTTCAATTTTGGATGTATTGTTGTCTATAGCAGCCTTGCCGGCTCGCCCACTGTATCCTACATGTATACGTACATATGCCTTGTTGACAGGTTTTCTTCATATATGTTGTTTTCGTAATTCAGCAGATGTTATTCAGATTCATATCTTAGACACATGCTTAGGGGTGGTTGACAGGTAGGACTCAGGCACCCATCGCGGCCCATCGGTTTGGGTCGTGACAATTTTTGTGCTTGTAACTCTAAGTTAAGGACTACTTGCCCTTAATTTTTGAACTTCCAACTCTAACTTCAGGACCAAGTGTCCTTAATTTTTGTAGGTTTCAACAAAGAGCGTAGGTTTCAGCGAATTATAGTAGAAGGGTATTTTCGTCTGGGCGAGTAAAAGTTTATTAAAACAGTGGCTAAAGACTAAAAATATTTTAAATAATAGCTTAAAAATAAATACATATCTTATTACTAGCTAATTGTGCACTTCCCCTAGCCTGAGTTCTGGGCCTCACTAATATTATGGCCATGATCATTTCGTTCGCTACGTAGGCCATTTAGGTGGATACATACCATTATGAGAAAGGGGCTGTTTGGTTGGAATACGGCTGATGCCGGTATAAGTTTTGTTAAGATAAGTTATGCTGGGATTAGTTATGCTGGGATTGTTGTTTATTCACTGTTTGATATGTTGTATTAAGAATGACAATTGCATAGTTTCTAAGAAGAAGATATAAGTTATACCGGTGCTAATTATCCCACCCTCTATAAGGTATAAGTTATCATGGTGTTAAAATTAACACTGAGATAACTTATACCTGGTTTGCTAACCAAATAGAGTATTAAAGTGATATTAAATTTTTATATCACCTCTATACCTTCTTATACCTCATATCAAACGACCCTTAGAGGTGTTAAAAGGATGGGACTGAATCGGCAAGTTAATTGACACGTCAAAGGGTCATTGCACAAAAAGGATCATTAGCTGCCGCCTGTTAATATTTTGACCATGATATGAAAGTCTAGAGAAAATATAGCCTCCGACCAGACTGTTGGGAAGCGTTTCTGGCAACTATCAGAATTTTTATATAGTGTTCACCAAGATTTTCCACAGAATATAACAATTGCTATAATTTTTTAATCTGATAATCGCTAGAATTTGCCTCAAAACAAGGCAATTGCCAGAATTTTTTATATGGTGATCACTAGAATTGCAACATAATATGCCAATTGCTAGAATTTGTCATATGAAAATAGTTTGGCCATTGCTAGAAGCGCTTCCCAAGATTCGGGTCGAAGGCTATTTTCCAAGATTTTTCTTACCAAGGTCAAAATATTAAAAGTGGTCCTAAAAAGGTCCACCCAACGTAATTTTCGGCACATCAAAAGGTTGATGTACTTGGTCGAGATATAACTAAACAACGGGTTATAGCTGAACTCGTCCAACTTTAATTAAGTTTTAATTGTTTTATTAGTATGTTTTTTCTAATTACACAATCAAACTTTTTTCTTTATTATAGCTATATGTAACATATAAAAAAATTAAAAATATTTTGACAAGTTTTCTTACGCATTTAGCCAAATCACTCTAACTTATGGATGGACGGTCATATTTTTATGTACTAATTTTGCCACTCATAGCCACATTTTATCGGGCTTCCCCTTTACTAGTAGGGATAGTCCGGGCCCGAGCCCAATATAAAGAAAATTTATACATTGTTATGATGAAGTCATTCAGTTTATATAGGCAAAATGCAGCAGTTGTTCATTTATCCAAAGATCTACAGATGTCAATATTTAGATTCCTATGCTAGCTTAATATAAATAAGCAACAAATCTGGATGAGAAATCTAAATCTAGAAACATATGGTATGAAAGAGTTGATAAAGAGACAATTTATTCTGAACAGAAATTTGAGGAAGTAGTTCCGGCAAGCTTTAACAAGATTGTTTGACCAAAAAGTATAAAATCCTTTTATCGAACTAATTATCAGAGATATAGAAGGTAAATCTTAGCTAAACATAATTAATCCTAGATCTAAATATACAGAGTACGAAAATTGAAGAAGAACAAGAATGTGTAATATTTCTTAATATAGTAATCATACATCAGATATGAATGATAAACTTACATCTAAGACAGATTTGCACCATAATCATGGAATCGAGGAAGGGGAAGAGAGAGAACTGTTGATGACGGAGAGATTCCCCTTGTTGACTCTATAGGGGTAGCTATAAAGAATCCCCCCTCTTTGGGTTCAGCTCCCTCTATATATATTAACAATTTTCTCTTTTATCCAATGGTCTTTGACCAGTGTACTTTCTTACGACTGCACCCTTTATCGTTAGCCCGATCATTACGTTTGCTCTGTGATATAAGCTTTTCGACAGTTTGACCCCGGCGATGGCCGTGTGCTCTTTACTATCTCGCTCCATAGGTATGATTACGGCTTGGTCAACCCCTTATCGTTCCTCTTAAGGACAACCATCCTATGGCCAGATTTTGACCCATACAGTTAGTCCCTCCGTCTGTCGGGGTCGCCTCTTGGCGAGCTCAACGGGCGAACTTTGTTGATTCAAAAGTTAGGAGAAATCTGAACATTATGCGTTGAACGAGGTCCTTAGGTCGAGGTGGTGACGTGACACTTCAAAGGTACCATCGGACCGTTACGTCAGTTCGGAGCTGAATCGTTGCATCGATTCGAGACATCATGAATACCCATTATGCATCATTATGGCGCACATTTCCCAGGTACCGTATTGTTTCATGTGCCCTTTCAGTTTTTGGTTGGCGGCTCTTGGGTTTCCCGCTCAGGCCATTTGTGTTTCTATAAATAGGTGGAAACCACCATTCAGTTGTTACACTTTCCGATTCATCTGGGAATTTTGTAAATCTCCACCTTCTTCAGTATCTCATACTTCTGATTTCATACTTCTGATTTCGTCAGAATTTGACGCTACCATCCTTTTTTTTCCTTCATCACACTTGTTTACTCCGATCACTTCGGACAAATGGCCGATACTTCTTCCCACACTGACATGTTCGTCGAAGCTTTGGTGCCGGAAAATGACGCACCTCCTCTTGGAGAGGAAGTGGAGGCGATGGAAGATGAGGGAGCTCCAACAGTGGCTGAGATACTGCCCCGTCTGGGGAAATTATGGACCGACTTCAACAGCCCTGCCAGAGAAGAACCGGAACCTGTACCCTCTACCATGGATGAAGCGGCGATTGCGGTGCTCAAAACCAAGTGGGTAATTCCAACCCATATCGGAATGGTGCCGACGACGGGGACGAACATTGTACATTTGCACCGCCCATGGTACTGTGCATTTTACGCGTATCCTTTTGTTGTCGGGTATACACTTCCTCTCCCCTCTCTAGTGTCGCTTCTACGAAGTGTGCGCGGCTCAACTTTCACCATACGTATACAAGCTCTTGCTCATGCTTCTCAAGTACGCAGAGCTCGCCGGTCGAGGGATCACTTTGGGGCACATGCTTAATATTTTTGCCCCTCAATTTATCCGAGGCACGATGATCCACATGTGCCATCGAGGAACAAAGAGTTTGGTGGTGAAGATACACGATAAGTCTAAGCGTCGCTTCTGGGAAAGCTATTTTTATGTGCGGACAGAGCACCTTGTGGCGGACTCGGCAGGGTTCCATGAGACGTGGAACTTCGCACATAAATTTTCCTTTGTTTATTTTGTGATTTCTCTAGAGGCGGTGGTCGACTGTTCTTCTTTAGGTGGCATTGCTAATGACTTGTTTTCGCTTTCGCAGCCGAGAGACTGCCTCCCCTACCAGTTGACGACATCCGCGAGTGGGTAAATTCCATTCTTCCCCATACAGTGGGGGTCCGCGAGTGGGCGTCCTTCTATGAGAGATATGGGCGTAAGCCTCTCACTGGTGAGTCGACCCGTTGCAGTTTCTTTTTTCTTTGCCTTATAGTTTGATCTTATCGTTGTATGATAGTTTTTCTTTGTTGGCAGGGAGAGTGTGAAGGGAGAGGGCTCCTCCGCTCATGTTCCGTCAGTCGGCGCCTCCTACCCAGCCCACGTCGAGGTCTAATACCTGGCCTACCACGAGAACTACCCAATTTGCACCTGCGGGCGGAGCTGTGTGCACGGAAGTTACTCCTCAACCTGAGACTCCGGCTTATACAGTCCGCTAAACGAGCGAATCTTCCCGTGCTAATAGTGGAGAGGACCCATTGAAGAGACGACGAGTGGAGTTAGAAGTGGATCCTCTAGCCGAAAAACTTCGAGGGGCGACCCTCTCTTGGCAGTGCCCGAAATTGATGGTGGTACTAACCCGGTTGTCGAGGTTAACCCGGTGGCAGAGGGTGTGCCTGTGGTGAGCGATCAACACACTAATGTGGCGGAGAGACGGATTCCCGAGACTGTCGTTGCTATCTTGGATGGCCCTTCGCATCCAGGCCGAATCGTGCCTCTACTTCGGCCGCAGAAAGGGAAAAGGGTGTCGTGGTTGATGATTTTGAGTCTAACTCTGACCTCGATCCTAATGATGTTAGGATGTTCGAGGAGGGCTTTACCCGAACTGTGGTAAGAGCGGGAGGTCCTTCCCAAATACTCGAGATTCTATCGGACCTCAATCTTTTGCGAGACAGTGGATTTGGTGCCTCAGTTCAACCTTTTATGCTCTACCGCAGTGAGCGGAGCTCTTCAAGACGCCAGTGACGCCGAATTATCACATGAAGTGGCTGTGATGGGCATGAGGGTCAGTTTCTTTTTTTTTCTTTTCCTTTTTTCTTTTGCGGCTTCGACCTTCACCGACTTTTTCCTTTGTTTTTAGTCTTATATGCTGGAGATCGAGAGTGCTCGCAGGGCTGAGACTCGGGCCAAGATTTTTCTTATGATGTTTGAAAAGTATTGGCACTATCGCAACAAATTCCGTGAGATGCATGAGCGGCTCAGAGCGAACACTGGAAATCAATCCCTCGGGGAAGAGTTGGAGAAAAGGGTTCAAGAGCTGATGCAGTACATTCGCAGGTGTAGTGAGCTCGAGGAGTTGTTTCGTGCCAAGGATGAAGAACTTGAGTTGGTAAAGGGGGTCACTGCAGAGTGCGAGCATCTTCAGGCGGAGGTGATGTAGTTGCAATCCGAACTCGATTAGAATGCCGCTAGAGTTGAAGCTTTGAGTGCAGAATGGATGGGGAAGTTAGCCGAGCTGGAGAGAAAAGTGGCCAAGTTGGAGAATGCCAAGAATGCTCGGGCGTCGGCTTTAGCAAGAGCGGTGGCGTTGGAGGACACTATCCATGTCCTTTAATCTGAGCAGGAATCCGAGAGGGCAACGACTACACTAAGGGAGGCGAGGCTCGAAGAGCGCATCAGCGAGATTGATCAGGAGGCTTTGAGCCTAGAGGAGCGGGTGTCACACCTCCTTTTTCCACGCCCGGGGGGGCGCAGGGGAGTTTTTTCCAATTAAAGGACAATCGAAACAGGATTGGTTTAATTATTTCAGAGTCGCCACTTGGGAGATTTAGGGTGTCCCAAGTCACCAATTTTAATCCCGAATCGAGGAAAATAATGACTCTATATTATAGTCTGCGTACCAGAAATCCGGATAAGGAATTCTGTTAACCCGGGAGAAGGTGTTAGGCATTCCCGAGTTCCGTGGTTCTAGCACGGTCGCTCAATTGTTATATTCGGCTTGATTATCTGATTTTATACAAATATGAACTTATGTGCAAATTTTAACTTTTAACCGCTTTATTATTATTGTTTTTACAAGAATGTGAACATCGCTTAAAACACGTCTTTGGACTGCGTCACATGAAATGCACCCACAATCCGGAACGCATTTTATTTGATGTTTTGAGATTTGGATTTGGGTCGCATGAAATGCACACCCGAGTTTAAGAAAGTAAATTATTAAACGCGCGCCTAAAGAGACTATCGCGTTATTATTTTGCAGAGGCCGTGAAATTCGCTAAACGACCCTCCCGAATTCTAAGTAATTTTAAACAAGTATTTACTGAGGGCCCCGCAATTTGTGTTTTTTATTCGGCGAGGCTCATCTCATTCTTATTTTTTAAAAGGAATTTGCAACGTCATGGAAATGAATCTCATACCACGTCACAGTCAATGTACCCGTGATTAGAGACACATTTCGATTTCGTTGAGATTTGGATTTGGGTCACATAAATGTGCACCCGAGTTTAGGGAGATAACATTATTAAAGGCGCGCCTAAAGCAACTAGCGCATTATTATTTTGGGGCAGGGCCGTGAAATTTACTAAACGGCCCGTCCCGGAATCTAAGTATTTAATACATATATTTTGCGAGGGCTCCGCAATTTGTACATTTTTATTTAGCGAAGCTCGCCTCTTTTTTTTTTATTATTATTATTTATTATTATTATTTATTTTTTATTTTTTTATATTTTAAAGGGATGCCATTTTTACGCCTTTAACCATACTAAACCTTACAGCCTTTTTACAAATACAATCTCATAACTTGTCAAGATTTAACAAAGGAAGTTAAGCGAATGAGTGTTTCGGGCGTAGCAACAACATGTACTAATACTAATTTTGTCCAAATAAACTAAGACAATAATAACATAACACATTGAACGAAAATGCATACGGTGAAACATAAGCAGAAAATTATCATATCAATTGATATATTGCAACTTCAAACATTGAACGTAAAATTTCTTTAATCCAATACATCGAGGTTTACTAACCTTTGAACCTCAACAAACTCAGAACGACAAACACGATTCCGACGAAACTCGAGCCGGACCTCTCTAAACGAAGAACAACGATGGAACCTCGGACAGCAACTCGACGTACCGGACCTCGACGAGCCAAAGTCGACCACGACGGAAAAAGAAAACTCGGACCAAGTCTGTCAACGACCTGAGATTGTTGGTTGCTACTGTATATTTTGACGCAGCAACTGGTTCGACAAAATGCAACAAAGGGGTCGTTATGTGAGGAAGGAGGAGGCTATGGAGGGTCGTTTGGCTGGTGGTTTGTTGACGGTGGTATTTGACGACGGGCTGGGCAGTAGGGTCGACGGAACTGGGCAGCAACGACGTGAGGGAGTAGGTTGAAGCTGCGAGGATGATGAAGCAAGAGGTCGACGAGCAGGTGGGTTTGGACGTGAGGTTGAGTGTTTGATGGTGTTCCGACGTTGACGGATTAGGGTTCCTTGCTAAGTTTCTCTTGGTGAGGAAGAAGCAGCTATGGAGGAGTGGTCATGGTCGACGGAACTGACGTTGGTTTTGGTTGTTCGTTTGGTGGTTTACTGGAGGTATGGGTGGTGTAGATGGAGGCGGGCTGGTTGGGTTTTGATGGAGGGTGATGGGGAAGGTGTTTGGACGGTGTCGAAGGGCAGCGCTGGTGGTGGTGCTCGGACAGTAGGTGGTGATGGCTTGGAGGTGACGGAGTCAAGGTTTGGTTGACGATGGTGGAGTCCGGGAATGTCTAGGGTTTTTGCTTCTTCTTCTTGAGGAAGTAGACGGAGGAACAGTACTCCTCTCCTCCAAAATTCAAAGTCCCCCACCGGCCTCTCGTTCGTTCTCTTTCTTTCTTCTTTATGAAGAAGAAAGGTGAACAGTGGTCCCCCATGCTTTTGCCTTTTGTCCGTGTTTTGTAATGCTTTGCCCATGAAAATGAGCCCCACGCATGGTGGGGTTCGAGGCATATGTCCCCCACGCGTGGTAGGGTTCCCCGTGTGTCCTGGACACTGTTTATTATGGGCTAGGTCCGAAAATTAGGCCTAAAACCGGGTAGTTTAAACCCGAATATTATTCTTTTGCCCGGACCTGAGAAATAGAAACACGTTGCTTAACTAGTCCTATGTAAGCAAAATAACTACCAAAAATAAAACTAGTATTTAAACAAAACTATATATATTTTTAAATATTTTTCAAGATTTTAAAATAGCTACAAAATATTAATAAAACTATTTTTTCGTAATTTTCATTTTAAATATTAAGATAAAATATGAGATAATATTTTTGTATTTTTTCCAAGTTAAAAATGACTATAGAATATTAATAAAACTATTTTTTTTGTAATTTTCGTTCTTTAATAAAGACAAAAATATGACGTAATTTTTTTGTATTTTTCAAAATTATAATGACTGCAAACATTAATAGAACTATATTTTTTTGTAATTTTCGAATTTATATAAAGTACCAAAATAAAGTACAATTTTTGTATTTTTTCAAGTTTATGAGAGATACATAAACTAAAATTTATATATATATTTTTTGAAATTTCCTTTTTGCAAC
This sequence comes from Nicotiana sylvestris, assembly GCF_000393655.2. NCBI lineage: Eukaryota > Viridiplantae > Streptophyta > Magnoliopsida > Solanales > Solanaceae > Nicotiana > Nicotiana sylvestris. The sequence continues at coordinate 86,217,735 of NC_091058.1, forward strand.
AAAATAAAGTAAAAATAGTTAAAATAGCTATACTAGACCCAATTTCACATATTCATGCTAAAATGCGAAAATTCTTGGGGAGGGTCAAAAATCACGTGCTTACAGCTGCCCCTCTTTGACTGGAAACACGAAGAGTTTTCCGACAAAGAACGACTAGACGTGTTTTTGACCCGACCATTACTTGGACGGACTACACTTAAGGAAAGGGAGGGAATGTGACCGAGCCCTGGTATCTGAGCTGCCTACATATCCTTGGTTATACAGGAATCAGGCCACGTGTAGTTCGGAATGAGAGAGATAGTGAAGTGTACCGAGGTGAAGAGCCGATCGAGGTGCCGTTCCGTTGAGGTTCCGGTCCGCGGTCCTGTCATTACAACAAAAATGAAAACTGAAAAAGACTAACTAAGCCTATCAGCTACTAGTTACAAGGATTCCTATCTCTTAAGTCTTCTGAAACTTGGTCTTGAGTCTTGAATGGTGCTTCATACAGACTTTGGATTTGAACCTTGATACTTGCTAGTTGTAGGCGCTAGTTCTTGAGCAGATCACATTTGTTCTCCACATCCGTGCTTCGGATTCATTCATTTTTCTATTTTTCTTTTTCTTTTTTTTTTTCTTTTTGTTTTTGTGACTAGCTTTTGTTGACCCTCTCAGGCTGTTGACTCGCATTCTTGGGGCGAGCTTCTAACTTGGATTGAATGCTGTGGATTTCTGTTGTAATCCTTCTGCTCTCCAGTGGGTCACTGCTTTATCTTGAAAAATGTTTCCCCGTTCTACAGGCGGGTCCCTGGCAATCAAAAAGAACAAAACAAACAAAATTTCCTAACCCAGTTTGCACAGGGGAGGTTTGTGAGTCGTTAGCAAAATCGTAACTTACTTACACTACTGATGCAATGATGAGAGTAAACTAAAGACTAGGCTAGGATGTGCATCTCCTATGAGTAAAACCAAAACTCTTGCTAGCAAATGTGTCTGCTAAAATAAAAACCTCAACGACTCAAACTAGAACGTGTGTCTTCTATGGTTGGATCGGAATGAGCTAAACTAGGAAGTGTGTCTCCTAAGGGTGAAAACTTCAGTGACTAGAAACTAGGAAGTGCGTCTCCTATGAATAAAATCTCGATTAGGAAGTGCGTCTCCTACGGGTAAAACTAAACTTTGAGGAAGTGCGTCTCCTGGGGGTACAATAAACTTAGGAAGTGCGTCTCCTATGGGTACAATAAACTTAGGAAGTGCGTCTCCTATGGGTACAATAAACTTAGGAAGTGCGTCTCCTATGGGTACAATAAACTTAGGAAGTGCGTCTCCTATTGGTAGAACTGAACTTAGGAAGTGCGTCTCCTATGGGTGAAATGAACTTAGGAAGTGCGTCTCCTATGGTGGAACTCGCTTAGGAAGTGCGTCTCCTATTGGTGAAGCTTGCTCTAGGAAGTGCGTCTCCTATGGTGAAACTGAACTTTAGGAAGTGCGTCTCCTACTGGTGAAACATATCTTAGGAAGTGCGTCTCCTATTGGTGAAACTGAAACTTAGGAAGTGCGTCTCCTACTGGTGAAACTTATCTTAGGAAGTGCGTCTCCTACTGATAAAACTTGCTTAGGAAGTGCGTCTCCTACTGGTGAAACTTGCTTAGGAAGTGCGTCTCCTATTGGTGAAACTTGCTTTAGGAAGTGCGTCTCCTATTGATAAAACTTGCTTAGGAAGTGCGTCTCCTACTGGTGAAACTTGCTTAGGAAGTGCGTCTCCTACTGGTGAAACTTGCTTAGGAAGTGCGTCTCCTACTGGTGAAATATTTTTAGGAAGTGCGTCTCCTATTGGTGAAACTGAACCTAGGAAGTGCGTCTCCTATTGATGAAACTTGCTTTAGGAAGTGCGTCTCCTATGGTGAAACTGAACCTAGGAAGTGCGTCTCCTATGGTAAAACTGAACTTAGGAGGAAATGCATCTCCTATGGGTAAAGACGTGGAATGTATGCCTCTATTATCTGGGCGGGCTCCCAATTTCAACACTTGAAATAAAAGACTGAATGTATGCCTCTGTTATCTGGGCGGGCTCCCAATTTCAACACTTAAAATTAAAGACTGAATGTATTCCTCTGTTATTATGGGCGGGCTCCCAATTTCAACACTTAAAAGTAAAAACTGAATGTATGCCTCTGTTATCTGGGCGGGCTCCCAATTTCAACACTTAAAAAATAAAAAGACTGAATGTATGCCTCTGTTATCTGGGCGGGCTCCCAATTTCAACACTTAAAATAAAAGACTGAATTTATGCCTCTGTTATCTGGGCGGGCTCCCAATTTCAACACTTAAAATTAAAGACTGAATGTATTCCTCTGTTATTATGGGCGGGCTCCCAATTTCAACACTTGAAAGTAAAAACTGAATGTATGCCTCTGTTATCTGGGCGGGCTCCCAACTTCAACACTTAAAATAAAAGACTGAAACCAACATATCCTATTTGAGGGCGGATGAACCCAACATATCCTATTTGAGGGCGGATGAACCCAACAGATCCTATTTGAGGGCGGATTAACCCAACAGATCCTATTTGAGGGCGGATTAACCCAACAGATCCTATTTGAGGGCGGATGAACCCAACAGATCCTATTTGAGGGCGGATGAACCCAACAGATCCTATTTGAGGGCGGATTAACCCAACAGATCCTACTTGAGGGCGGATTAACCCAATTTCAACACTTAAAATAAAAGACTGAATGTATGCCTCTATTATCTGGGCGGGCTCCCAACTTCGACACTTGAAAAAATAAAAAGACTGAATTTATGCCTCTGTTATCTGGGCGGGCTCCCAACTTCAACACTTAAAATAAAAGACTGAAACCAACATATCCTATTTGAGGGCGGATGAACCCAACATATCCTATTTGAGGGCGGATGAACCCAACATATCCTATTTGAGGGCGGATGAACCCAACAGATCCTATTTGAGGGCGGATGAACCCGACAGATCCTATTTGAGGGCGGATGAACCCGATTTCAACACTTAAAATAAAAGACTGAATGTATGCCTCTATTATCTGGGCGGGCTCCCAATTTCAACACTTAAAAGTAAAGACTGAATGTATGCCTCTATTATCTGGGCGGGCTCCCAATTTCAACACTTAAAAGTAAAGACCGAATGTATGCCTCTATTATCTGGGCGGGCTCCCAATTTCAACACTTAAAAGTAAAGACTGAAACCAACATATCCTATTTGAGGGCGGATGAACCCAACATATCCTATTTGAGGGCGGATGAACCCAACAGATCCTATTTGAGGGCGGATTAACCCAACAGATCCTATTTGAGGGCGGATTAACCCAACAGATCCTATTTGAGGGCGGATTAACCCGACAGATCCTATTTGAGGGCGGATTAACCCGATAGATCCTATTTGAGGGCGGATTAACCCAACAGATCCTATTTGAGGGCGGATTAACCCAATAGATCCTATTTGAGGGCGGATGAACCCAACAGATCCTATTTGAGGGCGGATGAACCCAACAGATCCTATTTGAGGGCGGATTAACCCAACAGATCCTATTTGAGGGAGGATTAACCCAACAGATCCTATTTGAGGGCGGATTAACCCAACAGATCCTATTTGAGGGCGGATGAACCCAACAGATCCTATTTGAGGGCGGATTAACCCAACATATCCTATTTGAGGGCGGATGAACCCAACAGATCCTATTTGAGGGCGGATTAACCCGACAGATCCTATTTGAGGGCGGATTAACCCAACATATCCTATTTGAGGGCGGATGAACCCAACAGATCCTATTTGAGGGCGGATTAACCCAACAGATCCTATTTGAGGGCGGATTAACCCAACAGATCCTATTTGAGGGCGGATTAACCCAACAGATCCTATTTGAGGGCGGATGAACCCAACAGATCCTATTTGAGGGCGGATTAACCCGACATATCCTATTTGAGGGCGGATGAACCCAACAGATCCTATTTGAGGGCGGATTAACCCGACAGATCCTATTTGAGGGCGGATTAACCCAACATATCCTATTTGAGGGCGGATGAACCCAACAGATCCTATTTGAGGGCGGATTAACCCAACATATCCTATTTGAGGGCGGATTAACCCAACAGATCCTATTTGAGGGCGGATTAACCCAACAGATCCTATTTGAGGGCGGATTAACCCAACATATCCTATTTGAGGGCGGATGAACCCAACAGATCCTATTTGAGGGCGGATTAACCCGACAGATCCTATTTGAGGGCGGATGAACCCAACATATCCTATTTGAGGGCGGATGAACCCAAAATATCCTATTCGCGGGCGGATGAACCCAAAATATCCTATTTGAGGGCGGATGAACCCGACATATCCTGTTTGAGGGCGGATGAACCCAACAGATCCTATTTGAGGGCGGATTAACCCGACAGATCCTATTTGAGGGCGGATTATCCCAACATATCCTATTTGAGGGCGGATGAACCCAACAGATCCTATTTGAGGGCGGATTAACCCGACAGATCCTATTTGAGGGCGGATTAACCCAACATATCCTATTTGAGGGCGGATGAACCCAACAGATCCTATTTGAGGGCGGATTAACCCGACAGATCCTATTTGAGGGCGGATTAACCCAACAGATCCTATTTGAGGGCGAATTAACCCAACAGATCCTATTTGAGGGCGGATTAACCCAACAGATCCTATTTGAGGGCGGATTAACCCAATTTCAACACTTAAAATAAAAGACTGAAACCAACATATCCTATTTGAGGGCGGATGAACCCAACAGATCCTATTTGAGGGCGGATGAACCCGACATATCCTATTTGAGGGCGGATGAACCCGACATATCCTATTTGAGGGCGGATGAACCCGACATATCCTATTTGAGGGCGGATGAACCCAAAATATCTTTAAGACTTGAAAATGTCTTACCTCGAATACTTGCTGGGGATTGGGATGAATTTTCCTTTTCTACCTTCCCCAAATTTTTATTATTATTCTTTTTTTTTTTTTTATATTCCTTCTTCCTTCGAAGACTACCTCCCTTGATTTACTTACCTGTTGGGTGTAAAATGTTATCAGCTGAGGGTACCTGACTTCCAGAAAATTTCCTGAATGAAAGGAAAATTTTCTGCCCCAGTTTGATAATATCCCTTGTGGCATGCGTTTCTGCATCAATGCCATTTCCTTAACCTGTTTCAAATCAAACAAAATTTGTTAGTTTAAAACATGGTGGTTGGTTGTGATACTCCCAACGGGATGAATTTTCCTTTTCCCTTCCTTGCTTTGCGTTGCACAACTTGTTGGGGATGATATTATGTGCTGGGGATAATCCCTTCCTGCTGGGGGATATCCCTCTTCTTTTGTGGCACAGCTTGGAAACTGGCATTTCCCCGACCTTTTAGTCTAGCATTGATTTCGCCAAATCATGCTCACTGCTCTCCTTGCTTTGTTCATGGGCCTTTTGCTGGGGATATATATTTTGACACTGGCCTCGCGCTTGTTCCTCGCTGACTATACCACTTGGATGTACTAGTCAGATTTCATTTTGGAAAGCTGATGGCCTATTTTGAAGTCATTTCATACTTGTTCTGACCGGACAGACTCTATTGGGGAAAAAAAAAATTTATGAAAGGAGAAAGACAACACATGACTTTTTAACAAAAGAAACTATAAATAAAAACTCTATCAAATGCAGACACCGACTCTAATGGCCATGACATGCGTATGTGGCCTATCCTCTACCGTCAATCATCTTTTAAGATCTTCAATTGGCGATTCCCCCTCTGACTCTCAATCTTATTCGACTTGTAGTGCCCGAAGGGTTTTCACTATCAAGTCTCTCTCATTTTTGGGTTCTTCTCTCAGCTTTCATCGCCTTATGGTGCCTGTGAAGGTTTTCACCGATAAGACTCTCTCATTTGTATCACTTTCCAGCTGGGGATTTGGAGTGTTGCCGGTATGACTCTTTCTGTTGGAGATTAGAGTCCTTTCTGCTGTGGAACAGAATGTTATGTGCGCCGGTAAGACTCTTCATTTGTCTGACTTGGCATCTTTTGAAGACTGGTCAGAAGGTCTTTCTTTGGACCGTAATGTGGGTTTTGGATAGGGCTAGAAAGAAAGGGTATAAAAGGCTCAAAAATGCATTAATTTTGGGTTATTAATTACAACCTTCGGAATTAGATTTATTTACAACAAACGCAACTTTTGCCCCAGTTTCTTGCTTGGGGATATTTTAATTGATTTTTTTTTCATTTTTCAAAACTATGACCGAGCCGTGAAGCGCCTACGTATCCTCTTTGAGGAATCAGGTCAAACGTAGTTCCCAATTCCTCTTTTCCATTTGACTTTCCTTTTTTTGCTTTTTGTTATCATTTTTCTTTTCTCTTTTTCTTTTCTCATTTTCTTTTGTCGTTTTTTTTTCTTTCTCTCTTTTTCTTTTATTCTTCTTTTTCCATTTTGTTGTTTTCTTTTCTTTCTTTTCTCTTATCCGCCATGCTTGCGTATTTTATTCGTTGCTACTAATTCCGAACGAGGGGTATGAAAGAAAAATAAATAAGGCTCAAAAGGGGTAACGAAGGATAAAGTGTTTGGGTAGCAGAACAAAATGCCTTCGTCATTCCAGTCTTCAACACATGCCAAGTGCAAACAACACAATTAAACCATAGATTTATAGCTCTTCCGATGGTGCCGGACTTGACAATTATATTCAACATCTGTTTGTTCATTTGTCACTTCTAAAGCACCGTTGGGCGACACTCTCATTCTCATTATTATGAATGACCCTCATGCCAATTTAGGCGAATCTTTCTTTAACGGTTTTCTTTGTGTTTAACTTGCCCCAGTTCCACATGACTCGAGCTCTGAATAATCTCAAACCGTCCTTATTTTCTTTAAATGGTCTGATCGCCCTTCCAGGGTTTTATGATTAACTTTAAAGACTAGGCCCAAACTGTGTGCGCATGTCATGTCACTAGAATCGGTGCTGAATAAGAATGACATAATGACTAAACAAAAGGTGAATAGAAATAATAAAAGATTGGATTTTGTGCTAGACTACCGGTGAAATGGTTTGAATAATAAACAAACGAAATAAAATCTTAAACAACCTGGACAAAACTTAAACAAACCGCTATGACAAAACGGAAAGATAAGCGGAAAGATATTGACGCAAAACAAATCCGAATTACAATCCTAATAATCCGAACAACGGAAATGACAACAAAATAAGCCACCAAATGCCTCCTTCTTGTTAACCAAGGAACGGAGCGTCCTCCCACTTTATCAAAACTGGCATCTTAGCCACTTGAGCTTCGCATCAATACTGCCAGGACTATTACCAGCTTTAATATCATCGTCCTCTGTCAGCAAATTCCCAATAGGACTTGAGTGCTTCTGTTATCGGCCTGATCCCAGCATAGTGCGCACCATGATGTGCAAGTAAAGGATTCTGGGTGTCATTGTCCGGCTTACCACAAACCAACCACCTTAACTTATTTGCAAAACAAACAGGTTAGAATGGACTCAGTCGGTCCTCATTATTGACAACATCTTTTTCTTTTTTTTTCTTTTTTTTTCGATGTTTTTTTTTCTTTTTTTTCTTTTCTTTCTCTTTTCTTTTTTTTTTCATTGTTTTTTCCTTTTTTTTTCTTTCTCTTTTCTTTTTTTTCATTTTGCTCTTTTTCATTTTTCTTTTTTTGTTGTGGTCGAATCTTATGGAGATTGCCTACGTATCATGACCCCGCATGAATCAGACCTTGCGTAGTTCGGGCCAATAAAAGATAAACAACAGTAAACATTTTTTCTTTTCACTTTTCATATTAAAACAAACTGGGTTTCAAAGGTTTGAAGATGACCTGCAAACTCAAAAATCAACCAAACCACATATTTTAATCAAAAGCTTTACAAACTCAAAAACAAAAGGCTAGCTCCCTTTCTCTGTTCGACAAATGCAACCAAACGGTTATTTTTGCAAATGTGGCCCCTTCCAAATTTCACATGAATTTTGAGGCCGGGGAGGATTATTTATGACACTTTACAAACTTGTCCGTTTTTTACGAAAATAGCCTTTCGACAACTGAAAGATACTCTAAGGCTATTTCGGCAAGAACGGTTTAAGACGCGGCCGAAGCTGGCTCGGCTTATTACGACAAAATTTGAACGGTATTCACCTGACCGTTGACTAGTTGTTTTTTTTTTCAAATTATGATAAACCTTGTATTGCAAACACGGCCCTTTCGACGTCTCGGGGACGAAGCTTTTTAAGGCTGTGTGGGTCCATATCTCAAAATGACCCAAAGGTGGCTGTTTATGCCAAGTCAGCCTTTCGGTGTCCCTTTCGGGAACATTCGGCTATTTATGACAAAACAGCATCACCTGACTTATTTATAACTCTTTTTATCGTTTTTCAAATTAGAAAAGTCAACATTGCGAACAAGGCCTTTCAACGTCTCGGGGACGAAGATTTTTAGGCTGTGGGGGTCAACTGGACCAAGCCTTAAAAGTGACCCAAAAGTGGCTGTTTATGCAAAGTCAGCCTTCCGGCGTCCCTTTCGGGAACATTCGGCTACGTCTTGATAAAACAGCGTCACCCGACTTCTTTATGACAAAATTAAAATTTGACATGTATTTTTTTTGTTTTTCATTATTATTTGTTTTTGGCTTTTTAGCAAAAAGGGGGGTTGGACCCGATGAGGGTTGCCTACGTATCTCACATCCGGTGAGAATCAAACCCGCGTAGTTCGGGCAAATAAGAATAAGTAGGCAAATAATAATAAGCAGATGAACTAACTCTTTTTTTGAATTTCCGTTTAAAAGAACTAAGCAAGGAAATATTATTTTTGATTGATTTTCTTTTTAAAAGAAAGACTAATATTTTTGGATTTTCGTTTTTTTTATTCTAAAGAAAAGAAGAAAATATTTTTGAATTTTGAATTTTCTAAAGAAGAATCAAAATATTTTCGGATTTTTATTTATCTATTTTATCTTTTGAATTTTGAACTTTCTTTTGAATTTTTTTTTGGATTATATATATACTTATTTTTGGAACAAATAATAAAATCACATTCAACGCCGGACTCTTTTTATTTTTATTTCTGGCATTTTCATAGACAAGCGAAATAAAATAAAATAAAACATTTTTTTAAAAAAAAACAAACTCTTTTTCATTTTCATTTAATGGCAAAACGAACTATTTTCTTTAATATTTTTAAAAAAAAACAGACAGAACAATGATGACCTCTTTTCTCTATTTTTCCTTTGCTTTTAATATAACAAACTAATAAGACATTCATTTTCATTTTCTCAAAATTTCGGCAGAGTTTCGATACTACTCGGACATTGATTTTTTCTCTAAAAATAAGTAGTTATATATTTACACTGTCATTTTTTCTCCTCTTTTTCACGATTTTTTTTTTTGTGGAAAATAATGAAAACATACAAAATCTTTTTGAATTTTCATGCTTTGTTTTTATTTGTAATTTTATTTTTTATATTTATTATTTCTTTCAAAAATGTGGCATGGGAGACATAACGATTTCCAAGACTTCTTGGATTCCGCAAATGCTCCCCATGCGCTTTTCCCAACCTATGAAGCGTGGGGGACATATGGGAATTCCAAGACTTCTTGGATTCCACAAATGTTCCCCATGTGCTTTCCCAAAAAGCAAGCGTGGGGGACATAGGGAATTCCAAGGCTTCTTGGATTCCACAAATGTTCCCCATGCTTTGATTAAAATAACATCATGCTGGAAATGACCAAATGACCCATACGCCCTTGACTAAATACAACATGTAGCACATAGGATGCCGAAAGATTGTCTATTATTTTCAGGTTGCTTGTCCTAGACGGACCCAACCCCTATGTTGAGTCCCCTAAGTCAAATGCACATGATGCAAATAAACGTTCCTACTAGGGATCCGGCATGTGGCTTTGTTATACTAGGTTCAAAAACCTGGGTCGGTGTTCTAGACAGTGTACCCGAGCGGACAACTCGAGCTGAGGAAGGAGCTCCTTTCCGGGAACCAAAAGGCCAGCCGGCTTAGAAACTTTCCGAGCCTCGTTTATTTAGGGTATGACACTAACAGAATAGGGAGTCTCAACCAGTAAGCACATCCCCGGAGGTAAGAAGAGAAAGGTTTCGGCACAGTTTATATACAGTTCAAATAATATCAAAGCGGTAAAAGCAGCATTTAGCACATTAGGCTCAAAACATGTAATAATCAGATAATAAATAAAGCCAAATAATAACAATTATTCTAAGCTCGAATTCTTAACCCTGAACCAGTGGTTCTGGGTGTTTCGTCCCCAGCAGAGTCGCCAGAGCTGTCACACCTCCTTTTTCCGCGCCCGGGGGGCGCAGGGGAGTTTTTTCCAATTAAAGGACAATCGAAACGGGATTGGTTTAATTATTTCAGAGTCGCCACTTGGGAGATTTAGGGTGTCCCAAGTCACCAATTTTAATCCCGAATCGAGGAAAATAATGACTCTATATTATAGTCTGCGTACCAGAAATCCGGATAAGGAATTCTGTTAACCCGGGAGAAGGTGTTAGGCATTCCCGAGTTCCGTGGTTCTAGCACGGTCGCTCAACTGTTATATTTGGCTTGATTATCTGATTTTATACGAATATGAACTTATGTGCAAATTTTAACTTTTAACCGCTTTATTATTATTGTTTTTACAAGAATGTGAACATCGCTTAAAACACGTCTTTGGACTGCGTCACATGAAATGCACCCACAATCCGGAACGCATTTTATTTGATGTTTTGAGATTTGGATTTGGGTCGCATGAAATGCACACCCGAGTTTAAGAAAGTAAATTATTAAACGCTCGCCTAAAGAGACTATCGCGTTATTATTTTGCAGAGGCCGTGAAATTCGCTAAACGACCCTCCCGAATTCTAAGTAATTTTAAACAAGTATTTACTGAGGGCCCCGCAATTTGTGTTTTTTATTCGGCGAGGCTCATCTCATTCTTATTTTTTAAAAGGAATTTGCAACGTCATGGAAATGCATCTCATACCACGTCACAGTCAATGTACCCGTGATTAAAGACACATTTCGATTTCGTTGAGATTTGGATTTGGGTCACATAAATGTGCACCCGAGTTTAGGGAGATAACATTATTAAAGGCGCGCCTAAAGCAACTAGCGCATTATTATTTTGGGGCAGGGCCGTGAAATTTACTAAACGGCCCGTCCCGGAATCTAAGTATTTAATACATATATTTTGCGAGGGCTCCGCAATTTGTACATTTTTATTTAGCGAAGCTCGCCTCTTTTTTTTTTATTATTATTATTTATTATTATTATTTATTTTTTATTTTTTTATATTTTAAAGGGATGCCATTTTTACGCCTTTAACCATACTAAACCTTACAGCCTTTTTACAAATACAATCTCATAACTTGTCAAGATTTAACAAAAGAAGTTAAGCGAATGAGTGTTTCGAGCATAGCAACAACATGTACTAATACTAATTTTGTCCAAATAAACTAAGACAATAATAACATAACACATTGAACGAAAATGCATACGATGAAACATAAGCAGAAAATTATCATATCAATTGATATATTGCAACTTCAAACATTGAACGTAAAATTTCTTTAATCCAATACATCGAGGTTTACTAACCTTTGAACCTTAACAAACTCAGAACGACAAACACGATTCCGACGGAACTCGAGCCGGACCTCTCTAAACGAAGAACAACGATGGAACCTCGGACAGCAACTCGACGTACCGGACCTCGACGAGCGAAAGTCGACCACGACGGAAAAAGAAAACTCGGACCAAGTCTGTCAACGACCTGAGATTGTTGGTTGCTGCTGTATATTTTGACGCAGCAACTGGTTCGACAAAATGCAACAAAGGGGTCGTTTGGATGTGAGGAAGAAGGAGGCTATGGAGGGTCGTTTGGCTGGTGGTTTGTTGACGGTGGTATTTGACGACGGGCTGGGCAGTAGGGTCGACGGAACTGGGCAGCAGCGACGTGAGGGAGTAGGTTGAAGCTGCGAGGATGATGAAGCAAGAGGTCGACGAGCAGGTGGGTTTGGACGTGAGGTTGAGTGTTTGATGGTGTTCCGACGTTGACGGATTAGGGTTCCTTGCTAAGTTTCTCTTGGTGAGGAAGAAGCAGCTATGGAGGAGTGGTCATGGTCGACGGAACTGGCGTTGGTTTTGGTTGTTCGTTTGGTGGTTTACTGGAGGTATGGGTGGTGTAGATGGAGGCGGGCTGGTTGGGTTTTGATGGAGGGTGATGGGGAAGGTGTTTGGACGGTGTCGAAGGGCAGCGCTGGTGGTGGTGCTCGGACAGTAGGTGGTGATGGCTTGGAGGTGACGGAGTCAAGGTTTGGTTGACGATGGTGGAGTCCGGGAATGTCTAGGGTTTTTGCTTCTTCTTCTTGAGGAAGTAGACGGAGGAACAGTACTCCTCTCCTCCAAAATTCAAAGTCCCCCACCGGCCTCTCGTTCGTTCTCTTTCTTTCTTCTTTATGAAGAAGAAAGGTGAACAGTGGTCCCCCATGCTTTTGCCTTTTGTCCGTGTTTTGTAATGCTTTGCCCATGAAAATGAGCCCCACGCGTGGTGGGGTTCGAGGCATATGTCCCCCACGCGTGGTGGGGTTCCCCGTGTGTCCTGGACACTGTTTATTATGGGCTAGGTCCGAAAATTAGGCCTAAAACCGGGTAGTTTAAACCCGAATATTATTCTTTTGCCCGGACCCGAGAAATAGAAACACGTTGCTTAACTAGTCCTATGTAAGCAAAATAACTACCAAAAATAAGACTAGTATTTAAACAAAACTATATATATTTTTAAATATTTTTCAAGATTTTAAAATAGCTACAAAATATTAATAAAACTATTTTTTCGTAATTTTCGTTTTAAATATTAAGATAAAATATGAGATAATATTTTTGTATTTTTTCCAAGTTAAAAATAACTATAGAATATTAATAAAACTATTTTTTTTGTAATTTTCGTTCTTTAATAAAGACAAAAATATGAAGTAATATTTTTTGTATTTTTCAAAATTATAATGACTGCAAACATTAATAGAACTATATTTTTTTGTAATTTTCGAATTTATATAAAGTACCAAAATAAAGTACAATTTTTGTATTTTTTCAAGTTTATGAGAGATACATAAACTAAAATTTATATATATATTTTTTGAAATTTCCTTTTTGCAACAAAATAAAGTAAAAATAGCTATACTAGACCCAATTTCACATATTCATGCTAAAATGCGAAAATTCTCGGGGAGGGTCAAAAATCACGTGCTTACAGCGGGTCGTGGCGCTTGAGGCTGAGAGGGTGCAATTGTTGGATCAAGTTGAATCTGCTTCTGCCGCCATCCCTCATCACTTGCATGAGCTTTGGGTCCATGCCAAGGCCCAACGAGACATCTACAAGGGTTTGTGGGAGGCGGACAATGTTTCTGAGGCTGCTTATGAGAAGGCCTGGTGAAGGACGAGAAGCTCGTGTCAATTGCTGCTAATATCCTACGACACCTGAGGCCGGCAAAGATGTTGACGTTGACGAGGAGTTTCTTGAGGACACTGATGGGGAGAACGATGGTGATGATGCCGAGTGAAAAGTTGTTGTTGCTTTAATGTATTTTTTTTGTTGTTGTTCATTTTTGTCTTTTTTGTTGGGCCCATTTTGGCCTTTAGTAAGGTGCGGCTGTTGTGCACGTATATATAATTAAAAAAGTTGTTTCACCTTTGTATATCTTTTGTAAGGTGCGGCTGTTGCGCACGTATATATAAATAAAAAAGTTGTTTCGCCTTTGTATATCCTTTTATTTTCTTTCCCTTCCCCTTGCTTGTCACATCTTTGTTTTGGCTTAGACCTTCAGATTTTTGTGTGGCGAGTCCTTGATTTTTCGATTTGGGAATCCGGCCTTGACCAGGTCGAGTAGGGTCTCATCACGTGAGTTCGAATGGAGCTGCTTCGGACTTGCGCATTCGGGCGGGATTGATTTCTGATTTGTCGCTTTAGGCGGCGTCATCCTTGATTCAAACGAGGTTGAATTTGGATCTGTCCTTTCGGTCAAAGTCATTTTGGACTTGATCATTCGAGTAGGATTAAGTTCAGACTTGCTGACTTAGGCAGAATCAATTTTCCATGTGTACTCGAGCGTGGTCGAGTTTGGAATTGCCGTTTGGAGCGAGGCCCATTTCCGACTTTATTTGAATGAGTTCGAATTTGGAGTCGCCGTTTTGGGCAAAGTCAATTTCTGACTTATACTTGAACGATTTCGAACTTTTCCTTTTATTCGACTGTGACCTACTTGTTTTGACAATGGCCGATGGCCGTAAAGGTGTTATTTTGAGTAAGATCGAAATAGTAATCTATTCGATTCGGTGAAGGCTAGTGGTCGTAGGAGTGTTATTTCGCACTAAGGTCGAAATGCTAACCCGTCGTAATTCGAGCGAGGTCAAATTCTTATTTTGGAGATGGTCGTAGAGGTATTATTTTGCACTAAGTTCGAAATGTTAACCCGTCGTAATTCGAGCGAGGTCGAATTCTTCTTTTGGTGATGGCCATTGGCCATAGGGGTGTTATTTCGCACTAAGGTAGAAATGTTAACCCGTTGTAATTCGAACGAGGCCGAATTCTTCTTTTGGCAATGGTCGTTGGCTGTAGGGGTGTTATTTTGCACTAAGGTCGAAATGTTAACCTGTCGTAATTCAAGCGAGGTCGAATTCTACTTTGGGCAATGGCCGTTGGCCGTAGGGGTATTTTTTCACACTAAGGTCGAAATGTTAACCCGTCGTAATTCGAGCGAGGTCGAATTCTTCTTTTGGCGATATCCATAAGCTGTAGAGGTGTTATTTCACACTAAGGTCGAAATGTTAACCCGTCGTAATTCGAGCGAGGTTGAATTGTTCTTTTGGTGATGGTCGTTGGACGTAGGGGTATTCCCCAGGTGAGTCCCCGTTTTGCCTAGCTTTTGCTTTTTCTGGGTGAGTCCCAGTCTGCTTAACTTCGCTTGCATTGGATAATACTATGTGTTTCCTGGGTGAGTCCCAGTTTGCTTTTGTGCGCTTCCTGGGTGAGTCCCAGTTTGCTTTTGTGTGCTTCCTGTGTGAGTCCCAGTTTGCTTTACTTCGCTTGTATTGGAGTACCTTGGTGGAGAGTACGAATTGTTGCTCTGTTTCATTCACTGGAGAATGCTATATATGTTCGTTTCATACAAATATTGAAGTTTCTATGTATCTAGTCCCTTCATCGTTTGGCCTGGAGAGGTAGTCGGCAGGCGAGGGGGTTGAATCATACTTGAGCTTCGAGACATCCCTCTCGTCGTCTCGCCAGAAGTCTCCCCGAGAAGACCCCATTGGGACAAAACCCGGGTGAGGAAAAAAGGGTACGACTTGAGGGGTGTCCTTTTTCGAAAGTTGAAGTATTTGAGGTGGGCGACATTCCAATTGTTTTGTAGTAGTTTTCCTTCCATTGTTTCTAGTTGGAATGCTCCTTAGCTTGCTTGCCCATGCGAGTGCTCGCATTCCTGTTTGAATCAACACAAGAGTGAAGATAAACCAAAATTAAATTTTCGTTACCTCAACCCGACGGGTTAGTGAAAGACGAAGCGACGTTGTAGTGTTACTCGCTCCGCCTGGTGTTCAAATGGCGGTTTTAGATTTGGCGGCCGTGTTCGGCTCCGTCGTTAACAACGTCTAGGCTATGCATGGGTTAGGTCCCCCTCACTTGCTGAAGTGTTGAAATTGAGTCCCGGTCCGATCTCGTCCGATTTGTACCAACAACAAGGGAAACATGTCATACTTCGCTCATAGATCATCCAATGTGTGGGGGAATGTGAAGATATGGCAGAATGTGCCCATTCTTTCAGAAAACCGCGCAACAAGCTGTCGTCCCCTCCCAAGGGGTGGGAATGCGGGTTAATATATAAGGTAAATACGTCAAAAAGGGTTGTGGTCATGCCAGATGATCGTGATTCTATTATGAACGTGCATTTGTTGTGCAAAGCCTATCGTCACAGGCGAGATGTGGATTTTTCATGGACATTGGTTATAACTTCTACTTTATGTAGCAACCTGACCTAGATCGGTACGGTTGTCTCGAAGTCTTACTTACCGCTCTTTCGAGTAGGTAGTAACACTTTGCCGGTTCTAGATCTAAAGAAAACTAAGAAATTTGGCTAAGAAATCCCCAAAGACGACACCAAATTGTTTGAACAAAAAGTATAAAACCCTTTTGTCGAACTAATTATCAGAAATATAGACGGTAAATCTTAACCAAACATAATTAATCCTAGATCCAAATATACAGAGTACGAAAATCGAAGAAGAACAAGAATGTGTAATATTTCTTAATATAATAATCATACATCAGATATGAATGATAAGCTTACATCTAAGACAGAGTTGCACCATAATCATGGAAGCAAGGAAGGGGAGGAGAGGGAACTGTTGATGACAGAGAGATTCCCCCGGTTGATTCTATAGGGGTAGCTATCAAGAATCCCCCCCGGTTCAGCTCCCTCTATATATATATTAACAATTTTCTCTTTTATCCAATGGTCTTTGACCGGCGTACTTTCTTATGACTGTATCCTTTATCGTTCGCCCGATCATTACGTTTGCTCTACGATATAAGCTTTCCGACAGTTTGACCCCGGCGATGGCCGAGGTGATCTTTGCTATCTCGCCCCGTAGGTATGATTACGGCTTGGTCAACCCATTATCGTTCTTCTTAAGGACAACCATCCCATGGTCAGATTTTGACCCATACAAAGATGCCTTCTGGTATTTGAGTCATCCATAGAGCACTATAGTGATGAAAAAAGACAGAGAAAGAGAATTTGGTAATACCCTCTGCGATGCTTTAGAAACAAAATAAGTATTCGAGCCAAGAGGCGGCACAGACACTTGAAATATGACCCAATATTTGGGAGCTTGTTTGGGTGATATTCGTACATATGCCTCAACGTAGAACTTTCTTAAGTTGCTGGTAACATTATCCAACTCTATAAATTGTGCCTCAACTAGATTTCTAGTGGAATCTTGTACAATAAGATTAGCATCATTGACCTGTTAACGCTAATACAATTGGATACCCATAAACAACAAATAAGCCATTTCAGAAAAGCATAAGGGAAAGAAAAAGGAGGAGGAAACAGACCAGTTATATAATTTGTCATAAGTTATAGATTGACATTTTAAATTAAATTAGCTGGAGTTATCGACAGCATTATTTACTGCAGAGGGTCCTCACAGAATTCAATAATGCAGCAGCTTTCTTTCTTTTCCTTTCTTTTTTCATTTGGTGGTGTTTGAGTGCTTAAGTGGCTCCTCACTAGTATATTGATAAAGCTACAATTCAGGAAATTTTGATTACTTGAAGTGGACATCGTTAGGATAGTATAATGGAAAATGCAATATAAATGTATGGTATAGAGCACCTTAGGATGATTGGCTACAGGGTCTTAATAGTGCAGTCAGCAATAGTAGATTAAGAATATACACAGGCTACACAACATTCACTTGCTAACTCATGTAACTACCAATATTGAACTCCTAATAATCATAAAAAGGAACAAAGAAAAAGAAAAACAGAAAGGATTAGTCATTCACTGGGATCTTGATGATATCAGTTCGATTCCATCCAAGAGGATTATACGCCACAACAACCTGAAAACTCGCTGATCCCTGCTTTCTCTCGCCCAAAATTTGTCAACGGGCTGAACTTTGCAAGTTCATTCTTTAGTAGATGGCATAATTTCAATGATTGTAATAAGTCTTTGTGCATACTAATAACCGTGAAATTGTAACAACAAATCATCCCACATTAGAAATATAAGGCAGCAAATATACATAAAATGCATTTGATTTTTTTAACAATGTGGACTTTTTAATCACTATTTCAAAGTAACCGTTGGAAGTCCCTGCCGCTTGTGCTCTGTAATCTCTATTCCTTTGTGGTAACAAACAGGAGAACGAACATACCAGGGCAGCTGATTTTTGCAACTTCAGAGAACTAACAACTCAACACTTCACATAGTTCACATATGAGATTTACACGAATCACCCTAACACCCACCACATTCTGCCAAAGAAACTCAAGCTCTTCAATTTGCTAACTTGGATTTTGACTCATCAATGAATATATACCCAGTTCATACCGTAAAATTTTGAATAAGTTGAACAAGTTACAATAGCTTAGTCTGTTTAAATACTACAACTGCAACACCATGTTATCCTCAATTGTTAACTCCTGGTCAAAATGACAAAATCTTTAAATACAAACAGAAACGGAAAATAATGGTCAGATAATCAGCGGAAACCTAAAATTCTTTTCAAGGATTTTTTTTTTGAGTTTCAAAGAATCAGGATAAAATTATGACGACATTTCGAACAACAAAAGAAAATAAAACAATCACAGTACTCTTAAAATAAAATAAAATAGAGCAATGAAAACTAACCGTTCGACTACACGATCTTAATGGAGCAACTATGAAACTGTGAAAACACGCAGTAGAAACCCCAATTCCCTATTAAAGTATATCACTTTATATTTCAGAAATTGATGTTCAGTTCTATACGCAGAGTTTAAAATCGAAGGGTGAAGGATTAAACAATGAAGAAGGAGAAGGCAAGGTAATTCTAGACAAGCAAAGAGCGAGAAAAGCAAATTATTAAGCGATGGCCATATAGGTAAATGTCCACGTGTAATGCTGTTAATATCCGCCCAAGATGTAAAATATGTATAAGTGGGCTTTGAAAACGCCCCTGAAGTTTGTATTGGTCTAAATTTGGGCGGCTTGATAACTGCATATAAACTGGGTCGAGGATGTGGTCGACCACGGCACAACAGCAAGGAGTCGTCTTCAGAAGGATTATTGCCAAGGTCGAGTAACTTCTTATGTTATACTTTTTAGGGTTTCTTAGGAATATCCCTTATAAATAGGAAGAGATAAAGAACAAAAGGAGAATTTTTACTTTTTGATAAGAACATATTGTAAAGGGTTGACTACAAAGAATATACAAAAATTGTCTTGTACACTGATGACATTGCTCAGTATACATTATTCAATCTTTGTTTGTAAGATCTGAAGATTCCTTATCTATCATCACTTTCCATCATTCCACGTTGCTGTCAGGAGGAAGAATCATCTAAGTCATATAATATTTTGGGTGATAAATTCATTCTTATTACATTTACTGTCATTATCTATATTTATTGCATGATCTTATTATAACATTCATTGACAATTATTGAGCACATACCCGATATTTACTATTCTCAAACACTATCCATATCGCTGATTTCCTCCAGTATTGGATCTAGAATTTATTATGTTTAACTAGGATTCATCCTCTATATCATCATTAATTAGTTTAACAAAAAGCTTGATACTTTTTGGTCAAATAATTTGGCGCCGTCTGGGGGGAGGTTCTAGTTAAAATTTTAGTTCTTTCTAGATAAAAAAACAACAACAACATCATCCATATTTTTCTCGTTTGCACGAACTAACGATGGAAGGAAAAGGAGATGAAAGACTGAAAGCAGTAGCAGACGTCACTGCCAACCTCTTGAACACCATCAACGAGGTTGACAGAGAAGGCGAGGAGAACTCGACCCCGGGTGCTACACCCAGGCGGAGCGACTCACCTCCCCCTCATGGGAGTGTAACCACTTTACGTGAAAGGGGTGCCTCCACATCCACAACCGAGGAAGCACCACCAGCAATCAAAAAACTACTGGAGATGTGGCTGACAAGCACTCTAAGCGACATACTCGACAAACCTATTCAACGGGCGAAAAAAAACTTCATACAAGTGGATGTCACAACAATCGTCGACGAGCAACCCACTCCCCAAATAGGTAACACTTATACCGCTGTTGAGGCAGGTAATGATGCACTTGCGACCATTCTAAAGAAAATGGAAGAAAATGGAGAACAAGAATAAATTAATAACTCCGCGACCGAGGAGACACCTCAACCAAGATAGGTATCAACCATATATCAGAACGACCATCCCACCATCTACTCGCCATGTAGAAGTGCCATCGAGGCCGCACATAGGGACTCAACGAAACGAAAGAGGTATGCTCCCACTCTTATCCGCTCACAATTTTTGTGTTTCCCCTTCAGAAATAGTGTGCGCACTGGAGAAACTCGGTGCAAAGGCAAAATGGACACAAAAGATGAAATCTGACCCAAGTACAGGAAAATCGAACATCTTTTGTGAGTTTCATCAGGAACGGGGCTACAAGAATGAGGACTGCATAGCCCTACAACAAGAAGTGGTGAACATGCTTCACCAAGGACACCTAATTGAGTTAATGAGCAACCGAGGGAGAGCCAACGTTGGTCGCGGACGAGAACAACACCAACGCCCTCCAAAGCCACCCTCCCCCACCAGCACCATCCAAATGATCATCAGCGGGGGCGATGGCACAACAATCAACCACGTGAAGTTTACCACCACGCATAAACTAAAGCGGTCGAGCACCCACGAACGGTATGATGACCTCGAAGACAGTATCATCTTCGATAAGTCAGATACCCACGGTTTGATTTTTCCTCACTTTGATGCTCTTGTCATTACTTTACGTATTTCAGATATTGATGTAAAAGAATAATCATAGATGAAGGAACTGGTGCGTGTATTATTCACTCTCGAGTCCTTACACAAATGAGACTCGAGGACAAGATAGTACCATGCTATATAACACTAACTGGTTTTAACAATGTCGTTGAGCGAACCTCTGGGGAGATAACGCTAACCGTTCTGGTCGGGTGCATCACCCTAGAAACAACATTTCATGTCATGAACCAGGATACCAGATTACAATGCCATTATGGGACGATCATGGATACACGCCATGAGGGCCATCCCATCTAGCCTGTATCAAGCAATCATGTTCCCTACCCCATGGGGGGATATTCAGCATCCGAGACGAACATCGCACAGCCCAAGAATGCTACCGCATCGCCCAAGAATGCTACCGCATCGCCCAAGAATGCTACCGCATCGCCCAAGATTGTACATACACTCAAGATTTAAAGGGAACAAGCTCAGAAGCATAGCAATTGCCAAAGTCGGGGGCCGAACTCGATGAACGAAAAAACATCATCAAAGACCCCAACGTCGTGGAAGTCGCAGGGTCAACGGTAGAAGACCTCAACCCCATCCAACTAGACAATAACAGCAATAGCAAAAAAGCTTACATCGGCCATAAACTTTCAGAACTAGGTAGATTTCATAAATGTTTAATTGACAATGCTGATTTGTTTGCTTTCTCCCATACAGATATGCCAGGTATCCGGAAGGACGTTGCCAAGCACAAGTTGAATGTTGATCCACTCTACATTCCAGTACGACAAGAAAATTCAATGCCGCAATCAACGAGGTCGTCAGTAATGAGGTGGATAAACTACTCGCTAACGGCTCTATCTAAGAATCAAAATACCCCCAATGGGTCACCAACGTAGTCATGGTGAAAAATAAAAATGGAAAGTGGCGGATGTGCGTGGATTTCACGGACCTAAACAAGGCCTGCCTGAAAGACTCCTTTCCATTGCCTCATATTGATCAACTCATCGACGCAATGGTAGGGCACGAGTTGTTGAGCTTCTTGGACGCTTACTCAGGTTACAACCAAATCCTCATGGAGGAGGTGGACCAGGAAACGACTACTTTCATCAGCCATCAAGGAACGTAATGTTACAGAGTCATGCCATTCGGGTTGAAGAATGCATGGCAACTTATCAAAGTCTGGTCACCAAGATGTTTAAGGACCAACTCGGCAAAACAATGAAAGTTTACATAGATGACATGTTGGTCAAATCAAAAGGGAAGGACGACCACATTGACCAACTGAAAGAAGCTTTTGGTACACTAAGGCGATACGGCATGAAACTGAACCCTGAAAAGTGTGCCTTCGGCGTAACTTTGGGCAAGTTCCTTGGCTTTCTGGTATCACAAAGAGACATCGAGGTCAATCCGGACCAAATCAAGGCCATCAAGGGAATACCTGAGTATTGACCAACAAGAAACAGGTGCAAAAACTAACAGGCCGTATAGCCACCCTGTCGAGGTTCATCTCCCGATCCTCTGACATATGCCACAAATTCTTTAACATGCTTAAGAAGGACAACGGGCTCCAGTAGAATTCATAATGTATCAAGGCCTTAAGAGAACTAAAGGCATACTTGTCCTCTCCCCCGCTACTCGCCAAAGCAGAACCCGGCGAACGCCTTTTGATATACTTGGCCGTATCAAAGGTCGCGATAAGCGCAGTATTGGTCCGTGAAAACAAAGGTATGCAATCTTCAATATATCACATTAGCAAAACCCTGGTCGACATCAAAACGAGGTACCCCACCTCAAAAAATTAGCATTGGCATTGGTTATAGCTTCACGAAAGCTTAGACCCTATTTTCAATGCCACCCCATATCGGTGGTGATGACCTTCCCCCTACGAAGCATCCTACATAAACCCGAATTGTCGAGGAGATTAGCCAAGTGGGCCATAGAATTGAGTGAGCACAATATAACATATCAGCCCTGAACGACGATAAAATCGCAAGTACTCGCCGACTTCGTTGCCTATTTTAGTGCCAAAATAATGCCCGAGGTCGAGCAGGAAACTTCTCGTACTTCTCCCAGGCTACCCAACCTATGTGTACTATAAACCGATGGTACATCCAACGCATCAGTATCTAGATTGGGACTCGTACTCGAGGTCCCAACAGGCAAAGTCATCTGCCAATCCATATGATGCTCCGATATGACTAACAATGAGGCCGAGTATGAGGTTGTAATTGTAGGACTAAAGCTAGCTCTCAAATATGGAGCACGACGAGTCATCCTCAGATGCGACTCATAAATCGTTGTCAACCAAGTCACATGGACTTTCCAAATCAAAGAGCAGAGGTTACAAAAGTACAAGGCAGAAATTAATAAACTGCTACCAGAATTCAAAGAATATCAACTCGACCAGATACCTCGAGCACAAAACATCGAGGCAGATGGCCTCGCCAAGTTAGCAGCGGCTACCAAAAACATTACAAGAGAAAACGTGATCACCCTCCTCCACTCGTCAATAGACCAACTTGAGGTACACTCTATAAATTTGACTTGGGATTGGCACAATCGTATTATAACATATTTGCAGGAGGGAGTACTCCCATCAGACAAAAAGGAAGCCAAAAATCTTCGAATACAGGCGGCCAAGTACAACATCTTAAACCATGACTTATACAAAAGAACGTTTGGAGGCCCCTTGGCGAAATGCCTAGGGCCGAACCAAACAAGACGCATCCTCGAGGAAGCACACGAAGGCCACTGTGGTGCCCATATCGACAATCGATCCCTCGTCAAATGCCTCATTCGAGCAGATTATTATTGGACCACAATGAAGAAGGAAGTTGCCGACTACGTCAAGAACTACAAGCAGTGCCAGAAATACGCTCCTATGATACACCAAGCAGTCGAGCACCTCCACTCGGTTAAATCACCATGGTTGTTCATCAAATGGAGAATGGACATGGTCGGACCCCTTTCAGCAGGGCGAGGTAATATATAATTTCTTTTGGTTTTAACTGACTATTTCTCCAAATGGGTAGAAGTAGGTGCGTTCACCCAAATATGTGAATAGGAAGTTATCACATTCATATAGAGAAACATCATATGCCACTTCGACATTCCCAAAGAAATTAGCTGTGACAACGGACCCCAATTCACATGAGAAGGACCGCCGAATTATTCAAAAAATGGCACATTAAGCAAATATTCTCCACGCCATATCACCCCGCCAGTAGTGGCCAGGACGAATCCTCCAACAAAACAATACTAAATATCTTGAAGAAAAATCTTGAGGACACCAAGGGACTATGGCCAGAATTGCTACTAGAAGTACTGTGGGCATACCGCACCATGCCAAAAACAAGCACAGGAGAAATGCCATATTCACTAGTCTATGGGACTGACGCCCTGATACCAATCGAGGTCGGGGAACCTAGTTTGATATACTCCAATGAAAGCGGACCAAGCAACAACGAGAACAGGAAACAAGACCTCGACGAAGCAGAGGAGCGAAGAGACATGGCTTACATGAGAATGATAGCCCAAAAACAACAAGCAGAACAATACTACAACAAAAAAGCCAAAGAAAGACCATTCAAAGTCGGATACTATGCACTCAAGGACAAAACACAGGTGAGCAAAAATTCAAGATAAGGTAAACTAGGAACCAATTGGGACGGGCCATACAAAATTACGACAGCAACAAACAAAGGATCATTCCAACTAGAAACAATGGAGGGAAAGCTACTACAAAATAATTGGAACATCGCCCACCTCAAATACTTCAACTTCTGAAAACGGAAGCCCTCCAAGTCGTACTCTTTTTCCCTCGCTCAGGTTTTGTCCCAATTGGGTTTTCTCAGGGAGGTTTTTAATGAGGCGACGAAGGGGACGTCTCAAAGTTCAAGTATAATTCATCGCCCCTCCTGCCGACTACTTCTCCATGCCAAACGATGAAGGGACTAGGTACACTATAACCTCTCCAATATATGTATGGAACAAACAGAAACATGTAATATTCTCCAATGAATCAAATAAAGCAGTGGCTTTGCAGAACTCCACCAAGTCACTTTACATTTTACATTCGACCTCACTCGAATTACTTTACATTCGACCTCGCTCGAATAACTCTACATTTGACCTCACTCAAATTACTTTACATTCGACCTCGCTCGAATTACCTTACATTCTACCTCGCTCTAATTACTCTACATTCGACCGCACTCGAATTACTCTACATTCGACCTCGTTCGAATTATTTGATTTTTGACTTATAAAACCTCGATCTCATTCGAGCTAATTAATACTCGACCTCAAGTCAGTATATGTTCGACTCAACCAATATTAAACATATACAAACATCCGGGAAATCAATGGCTCCCCCACAGAGTAAAAAAAAGAAAAAAAAAGAGAATTGGAATCTAGAAATACATAGCAAAACGGGAATTGTTCCATTTCAATTATCGGATTACAAAGGGCTCGAAGACGCCCTTACAAAAATAGCAAAGCAAAAAAAAAGTAAGTACAACAGCTTCATGCCACATCATCCCTATCGGTGTACTCATCATCATACCAAGGATCAGAGGCAAGCCTATCCGCGACGTCACCGTCATCCTCATCCCTGCCAGACGTACAAGGGTCGTAACCACAAGCTTTACGGGCTACACATGCCTTGACACGGACGCCCTCAAGATCCACTTCGGAAACTTTCCTGGCAGCCTTCAGAGATTTGTACACGTCAAGTTGAGCCTCGGCATGGACCCACATCTCATACAACTCCTGCGGAACACCAGGATCGGCAGAAGTATGAGATGTAGACGGTTGTGACTGCCATCGAGTCTTCTCATCCCTCAAGATAACGACTTGCTCGTTTAACCCGAACAACTCCGCTTCCAAACCTTGGATCTATTCTTCTATCCTTGCCACCTTAAGCACCAATGTCTCCACCTTATTAACCCGCTCATACTTGCAAACACATAGGGCGTCTTCTAGGGCCGCTGCTTCAGCTATAGAGGCCATTCTGCCTTTCTCGGCTTGACTCAATTTTTCAACCTTGGCATCAGCTCACCCCTCAGATCGACAACCCTTGCCTCCATCTACCCGAGTTCAGCCATTAGGGATGCTACCTGTGTCTCAAGGTCGGCGTTCTCAGCCATCACTCTTTTACTCACCTAGAGCTCGTCCTTTTTGGCATTTAGCACTGCCTCAAGCTCGTTGCACCTACTAATGGCCCTCATAAGCTCATCGCCCCTCTCCCTTAGCTCTTCATCATTCTTCGTCAGCTCATCGTCTTTCTGTTTGAGCCCATCACAAAGCGACTGAAATTCACCATCCTAGCTAAGGAAGTCGGCCAGTGTTCGGTCTTAGTATAGTACTCCTTGTACTTGGAGGTCATCTTCTTAAAAATGGTCGTCCTCCGCTCCTCTCGCTAGTCTCGCTCGATCCCCATGATAAGAGCTTGACATGTAAAAACAGAGGAGTCAGTGTAAGCAAATTACACATATGAAACAAATCCTAACATAGAAAAGCACTTACTCACAGAGCCATGCCGGATATACCCAATGACAGATCTGAATCGTTCATTGCCTGTAGTGCCATGTTCTAAGAAGCCGCGCATAGGGGAGCAAAGGCCAGCACCGCCCGTTCTGAGTTGGCCAAAAGGTTGTAGTCCACGTGAATGACTATGTGCCGGTTAGGACCCTCCGTCCTTATCTCCACACGGGTGTTCCTCTCCAGAAAGACTGGTACCTCCTCAAAGTCGATGTCCGAGCTAGAGTCGTCGTCCCCCGTAGGAACAACTCTACTTTCCCCGGCCGCCGATGATGAGCCACCTTTTATGGCCCATGTAAGCTCTCAGCTACCATGAATCCCCTCAACCCCAGAGGGTCTCCTCTCATCATCAGTGACAATGGCCTTCCCGGTTTCCACCCTTCGCCTTTTCCTTGACGGTGTCTCCTCGCCATTATATGGCTCATCTACAAGATGAAAGATGGGTTGGGAAGAGATCTCATCCCACATGGAAATAGTTTGAGGGGTGGAGTCCCTCGTCGGCAGAACTTGAGTCCGACCTCTTCGAGCGGACTCAGCTAAGGCAAATTGCATTCTAGCCGATGTGATAGCTTGGTGAAATGCAGGCACTGGAGCCTTCGCCTTCTTGGAAACTTGCCGACCTGGCACCACAGGGAGTTCGCATCAAAAAGCGATAGTGAACGACAATAAGTCGGGGGTTGGAAATAACACTTACTGGACGAATCTTGAGCCCAAAACACTTGTGAAAGGACGCCCAATCGCGAATTCCCATAATGTGGGGTAACACACGAGCCACCCAATCTTCAATGTCGAAAATGTGAGAAGGTGCACGCCTCTCAACTAAAAACAAAAAATCCGCAAATGAGTCGATAATGAAAGAAAGAAAATAATGAATATACGACAAGATACTTACAATTATAATTCCATTGTTCGGGAAACCCAGTCGAATTCGCCAACAGGTGCTTGATCTTGATGAAGAAGTATTTATGCCGAAACTGCCGGTTCGTTTTATCATCTATCCCGGCCACCAACCCTTTTATCCCACGATATCACAGGTGTATCAACGTACCTCTATAAAAGCTGGGCGAAAATAGATGCAGCAGGTGACGAACATTGACCTCACAGCCGACCAATTTTGCATACTTCACCAGCATCAGAAATACTTTGTACAAATAAGGGGAGAGCTGTGCCGGGCGGACGTTATAAAATCGGCAAAACTCCCCCACTAATGGGGGAGAGGAAGAGAATAACCAATTAAGAATGGGTAAACGTAGAAAGCACAGTATCTAGATCGGTGAACCTCTAGGATATCGCCCCCGGCCGGAATAATTTTGGCGTGAGGAGGAATGTGATATTTAGACCGGAGGTTAGTTATTTGAAGCGGTCCCGTCTTAGAAAGCTTCTGAGCAGGACCAGGTTCCTTTAGGAAGTCATGTCTGACCAAAGGGTTCTTGGGGACTACCTCCTCTACGATGGGAAGCTTTCATCCTCTTCAATCATGAATTCCTCACCATCGGGAGGAAGGGTTACCGATAAAGGAGTGGCATCAAAGACCTCGTCGTGAATATGAGGGGATTCTGACATATTTCCATAGCGAAACGTATGCAACAAAATCTGAAAAAGATATTAACTAGGTAAGAAGTCAGGGACTAGAATTGAAGAGGCTGCAAGGAATTGAAAGTGGAGATCGGAAAGAAGATCAAAGAAGAGCAATGCACATGCGAAATGAGAAATGATGAAAATTTTCAAAAATGAAGCCCCCCTCTATTTATATGGTTGGGTGACACCAGAATCGAAGCAGCAGACTGTTAATGGCACCAAAATCGAAGCGACAGAAGCACAAACACTGTATCGGGAAGACGCGTAATGATGACGCGCGTGGCCATGACGTCACGCAACATTAGCCACACCAACTGCAGCTCTGCTGGTCACGCCGTTTTTTCGACCTCGGCTGATTCGACTTAATCAAATGACCAAATTTATTCTAAACAGGTGCAGACCGGGTCTGCTTATCGAGGACGTGCAAGATCACGACCTCAACAAGCGGAGGGACTAATTGTGTTGGTCTAAATTTGGGCGGCTTGATTACTACAGATAAACTAGGTCGAGAACGGGGTCGACCACGACACAATAGCGAGGAGTCGTCTTCAGAAGGATTATTGCCAAGGTCAAGTAAATGGAGTAAAGAAGCAACTGTAGGATAGGATTAGAAATAGACATAAGGAATATTCCTTATGTTGTACTTTTTAGGGTTTCTTAGGGATATCCCTTATAAATAGGAAGAGATAAAGAACAAAAGGGGGATCTTCACTTTTTGATAAGAGCACATTATAAAGGGTTGACTATAAAAATATACAAAAATTGTCTTGTTCACTGACGACATTGCTCAGTATATGTTATTCAATCTTTGTTTGTAAGATCCGAAGATTCCTTATCTATCCTCACTTTCTATCATTCCACGTTGTTGTCAGGAGGAAGAATCATCTAAGTCATATAATATTTGGGTGATAAATTCTTTCTTATTACATTTACTGTCATTATCTACATTTATTACATGATCTTATTATAACATTCATTGATAATTATTGAGCACATACCTGATATTTACTATTCTCAAACACTGTCCATATCGCTAATATCCTCCAGTATAAGAGATCTAGAATTTATTATGTTAAACTATGATTCATTCTCTATTTTATCATTAATTAGTTTAACAAAAAGTTTGGACACTTTTTGATCAAACAAAGTTTCCATTATTTACAAATTTCTCTGATGGCA
Organism: Nicotiana sylvestris; assembly: GCF_000393655.2. Lineage (NCBI taxonomy): Eukaryota > Viridiplantae > Streptophyta > Magnoliopsida > Solanales > Solanaceae > Nicotiana > Nicotiana sylvestris. Next base: position 86,246,590 of record NC_091058.1, read on the forward strand.
ATGAACGAAAAAATATTGAAAACAAGGGTAAAAATATAAAAGCTTAAGCTGGCATGTCAACGAAGTGATTCCTGTTTCACCTGCTCTTACCGTGCTTCTTATATAGGAGAAAGAAAGTGTTTGTGTAAAAAATTCATAGCACATTAGCATTAAATATTTGGTTTATAATTATAAGGGGTGTCTTCGAAACTGACTCATATTATAGGGGAGGGGGTGTGAGGCAGGTGGCCGCTTCATGAGGCGGCTTAATTACTCGTGATATTACAATTTTCCGTAAACTTACTTCAATTGTTAGCCATTAAAACAAAATTATGGTTTATTTAAACGCTACTCAAAAGATGCAAAGTTTTAGAGAAAGGTACAAATTCTTTTTAAAAATATTAGATAGCTCTATTAAATATTAGAGTAAGTTATAAGAAGGACAAATACTTAAATCTTTTATTAGCTTCTGGGGAAAAGGAGCAGGAATATGCATGGCGGTCGTAGATGATCGAGTTTGTAAATTGATGCAGCAGAGATTCACAGATCAAAAACAAACAAATCCTGCACATATAACAAGAACAGACCACAAGAATACACAGGTAGGCAGATGCTTATGCTTTCCAAAGGATTTTTATGGTGATTGTAACCATTTCTCTATATAAATACTCTTACCTAAATGCCGATTGTCGGGGCATGCACATTTTCTCAAAGCTAGGAAAATCACATAAACTAACTTGCCTGGCCATAGGAATTAAGGGTTACTTACTATATTAGCCCTCTCCATTACAATATATTTTCTTCAAATTATATTGTCTTATCCCATGACGGTGCATGTAACAAGGTTATTTTCTTATTTTATAACTTTTGTGCTGACTGGTATATATTGCAATAGAAACTGATGAGTCGATTCACTTGTTTAATTTTTGTTAAGGCATCAAATAGATTTAGTGTGCAGAGGGGTTGTGCACTATGATTTATGATGAAAGGTACTAAAAATTACTTCCAGAAAATATACTATTCAATATCTATAAGTACCCATTTTAACACAATATTAATGGTTTTGTTTGATAATCGCATATGATGTGGGAGTGCCCCTCTTACTTTATAAATTAGAATGTTGTGATGAAGAAGAGAGATTAAAAGATATGTAAATATAAATTAAAGGCAGAAAACTTGTATGCAAAATCTATACTTCTATGGTCATTAATTTGTTTGGCCAACTAATCTATGGGTGATTGACCAAAAAGTGTTAAACCTTTTTGTAAATTAATTAAGTAAATAACAATAGGTAAATTATAGTTAAATATAATAAGTCCTAGATCCAAGATTGATGGGTAGCAATAACCTAAAAACCGTAGTCAAAGCTATTAAAAGCCAAAAAGAGATTTAATGATATTCTTGTGACTAAATGAGGGAATGAGGGCAAGCAATAAATATGATGAATGGCAATAGATGTAAATAAAGAGAATAATTCACCCAAATGTATAACGAGGTGGATTATTCTCCCTCTGACAATGATGTAAGATAACCAAATGTGGGAATATCAAATATTTTATCGGATCTGACATGGGAAAGCTTGGAATAACACATCAAATCCAATCTTGTATAAAGATAAAGTTTGTAGTTATGTGGGAGTCAACTTCTCTAGAGAGAGCTTATCAAGATAGAAATTTATATGCCCCCTCTTTCTCTTTTTATTCCTACTTATATGGAACATTCCCCTTACCTACCGAAAGTACAAATATAGAGAATATTCCTCTGAATATTCTTTAGAAATATCTTATTGCTAAACTAGCCATTTTGACCGATCTGAGTGCTCGACCTCGACATTCGCTACTCGACTCGCCGGTGTTGCTTCTTAAGCATGGCCTCAGCCTATTCATTCTTGATTTCCCCAATTTCAGGCAAGGTCCCTTCGATTAGATTTTGACCCATACAGTCAGTCCCTCCCCCAGTTGGGGTTGTTTTTGGATGAGCTCGGTGAGCGGACTTCGCCAGTTGCAATTTTGAAAATCTGAGAACATTGGCGGAGGAATGACCCTTTTATGGCAAGGTGATGATGTGGAGCTTCAAGAGCCACACCTGACTGTTACATCAGTTTGAAATGACATCATTTCATCATACGTCATTATGGCGCATGTTCCTAATATGTTATATCGTATCTCGCGTCTCTTTCGTTTTAAAATTAAATGAGGTAGTGTTTAGGCTTTCTCGATTGGAGTGCCTATATTCTTATAAATAAGGATAGGTATTCCTCATTTGAACTATTACATTTCTAGAGCATTTGAAACCTGATTTTTTTCTTCTTCAAGTTTTCAATATCGGGGTTTTCTTTCTCCCTTCAGCATATTTGCTATTGTTATCTCCTTCATCTTTGCATACAATCAGGAAAATGGCTAGTACTTCCTCTGATCATGTAACGTTGGTTGTGGACGTACCTCCTCATGAAGAATGAGCAGCCATGGTAGAAGATGAAAACTTCCCCACCGCGGATGAGATAATTCCATGTTCGTGGAAGGCTAGGCCAGACTTCAAGAACCCATTCGAGGGTGAACCTGAGCCCGACGTTTCTGAGATGGATGCGGCTACGATTTATGCATTTAGGGCTAAGTGGCGAATCTCGGCCCACGTTTAAATCATCCCTGCTGGTCGTAATATAGTGCAAATACATCGCCTAGGGTACTACACATTTTACGCGTACCCGTTCGTTGTTGGCTACACACTTCCTCTTCCTTCCTTGGTGGAGGATTTTTGCCGTTTTTACAATGTTGGCCCGGCTCAACTCTCTCCATACATATAAAAGATTTTCCTTATTCTTATCAAGTATACGGAGCTGGCCAACCATGGTATTTCTCTCCGACATTTGCTTCCCATCTTCGCCCCAAGTTTTTATAGGGGCACGATGATTTATATGCGCCACTGCGGGACCAAGAGGTTGGTGGTGAAGATAGACGATAAAACTAATCGTCGTTTTTAGGAAAATTTCTTCTATGTGAAGACAGATCACACGGTATCGAACCCCAGCAGATTCCCCGAAGAGTGGAACTTTGCTCGTAAGTATTTTTATCCCAAATGACTTTGTTGTTTATTTTGGGCGATCTGATCGTTCTCTTTCTCTTTTTGCAGCCGAGCGGGATCCTCCTTCGCTAGTCATTGACATTCGCGACTGGGTGAGTCAGATTTTGTCTCATACAGTGGGGATTCAATAGTGCTCGCACTTTAATGAGAGGTTTGGGCGTAAACCTACGGCCAGTGAGTTACCTTCTACTTTGATTGTTTTGACCTTTATATCGTCGTTTCTGTCCTATCTCTTATTTTTCTTCATTTGTAGGTCGAAGGGCTTCAAGGAGGGCGAGGGATCGCTACATTTTGCCAGTTGGGTATTTCGTCCGAGACCGTACTCGTTGTGGCTTCAAGTGAACCTGCTCAGGCCACTGCTATTCCTCATACCCTGTCATCGCACGGTCCTAGTCGCCAGGTTGCTTCCACACTAGCAGAGATTTCGGCTTCTACAGTGTTTCACTTGGTCGATGAGTCAGACCAGGGCGACGATGGAGAGGATCCACTAAAGAGGGAAGGGTGGAGGCTGATAGGAGAGTAGTCGGAGATGAGCTGGCGGGGAGTAGACCTGAGTTGACCATGGTAGAGCCGATGGGCGGTATGGCCTTGGATTTATAGACTATGCCTCCTTTGTACGTGGAGATCATTTCTGTGGAAGAAGGAGGGTGACCAGAAGCGGCTGTGATCACTCCTCAGAGTGGTCCGTCAAAATCAGGGCAGGCTAACGTTCCATCTTCGACTAAGGAGAGAGCGAAGAGAGTGATCGTAGATGATTATGAATCTGGCTCTGATGTCGATCCCGAGGAGGCAAAGATATTCGACGAAGGGCTTATGCGGGTGGAGGTGAGAATGGATGGATCCTCTCGCTCGATCGTAATTCCTTTGGATTGCGATTTGTTAGAGGATATAGTGAGCACGATCCCTTCCTTTGATCCTCTTTGCTCTATCGCCGAAAATAGGACCCTTCAGGCACTCCGGGATTCTAACATGTCACTAGGCCTATCCGGGATGGCTCTGAGGGTACGTTTTTTGTATCATTTCTACAACTTGCATATTTTTCTTCTCTTTATTGGTCTTCTTCTTACTCTCTTTTCTTTTTTCAGACTTTTATGTTGGAGACCGAGAGTGCCCACCGAGAAGAGAGGCGGGAGGTCATTTTTCAGAAGATGGCTTCGAAGTATGTCCGTTATCGTGACAAGTACTGTGAGATGCGTGCACATCTTAGAGCAGGTGGTAACCCCTAGTCCCTTAGAGACGAGTTGGATCAGAAGGACGAGGAGCTTGTGCGAACTATTGGCAGATGCAGTGAGCTTGAGGGGTTGCTCAAGGCCAATGACGAAGAGCTCGAGGTAAGTAAGGGGGTCGTGGCCAAATGCGTCGACCTTCAAGCGCAAGTGGAGACCTTGTAGGCTGAGCTTGTGCAAAGCTCAATTAGAGTTGCTGGTTTGAGTAGTGAGTTGACTGAGAAGGTAGCCGAGTTGGTGAGGTCCGAGGAGTCTCGGGTAGCGGTTGTGGAAAAGGCGGTGGCGTTAGAGAGCTCCATCCATGTCCTTAGGTCTGAGCGTGAAACCGATATGGAAACGACCGTGCTGCCGCCCTTGTGAGCCTAAATGAGCAAGCCGCCGCCCTTGAAGCTGAGAAGGCACAGTTGTTGGTTCGACCTTCTTCCTCTCGTGCTTTCGCTTTTCCTGACATTCCTCATGATTTATACGAGATGTCAATCCATGCTGAGGCAAAGCTGGACGTATATAGGAACTTGATGGCGGCGGGGAAGGTTCCTGAGGCTGACTTTGAAGATGCCTGTATTAAGGCACGTGATGCCAGGCTCGCTTGTGGTTATGACCCCGCTACGCCGAGGAACGACGATGATAAAGAGGACTTGGACGGGCTTGCATCTGATCCTTGGTATGACGATGAGTATAGTGCTACTGGGCCGGGCGGTGAAGGTGGCGATGGCGCAGGTGGAGATGATGTAGCGTGATAATGTAGTGCGATTTTCTTGTACTTAATTTTTTGCTCATTTCTCTTTTGTTTTGGGGGGGGGGGGTATTTTTGGCCCTTTGTAAGATATTCTTTATTTTGGAATGGAATGACTATTGTCTTTTTGGTGTATGTTTTTGGCTTTTTTCATTTTTCTTCGTATATTTTTTTCCTTTGTAGGAGTTCCTGACTTAGTTGACGCGACCGAGGTTGAATGCCAATTAATTTGAGTGAGGTCGAATGATGGTTGATTCGAACAAGGTTGAATGTTAATAATTTCCAACGAAGTCGAATGTTAATGAATTTGAACAGAGTCGAATGTTAGTCGATTTGAGCAAGGTCAAATGTGAGTAAATTCGAGCGAGGTCGAATGTGAGTCAATTCGAGCGAGGTCGAATGTTTGACCTTTAAGTTATTCGAACGACATCAAATAATGAATTTGAGCGAGGTAGAATGTGAGTCGATTCGAGGGAGGTCGAATTCCTAACTCTTTAAGTGATTTGAACTAGGTCGAATGTGAGTCGATTCGAGCGAGGTCGAATGTTTGACCCTTTAAGTTATTCGAACGAGGTCGAATGTAAATAAATTTGAGCAAGGTCGAATGTGAGTTGATTCGAGCGAGTTTAAATGTTTGACTCTTTAAGTGATTCGAACGAGGTCGAATGTAAATAAATTCAAGCGAGGTCGAATGTGAATAAATTCGAGCGAGGTCGAATGTGAGTCGATTCGAGCGAGGTCGAATGTTTGACTCTTGGTGTAATGCATGAACTTGGTGGAGATGAAAAACTCACGTGTTTGCATATTTTTCTTTGTTTATACATTCATTGGAGAAGTTTACATACGTTGAAGTTTGCATATTTTTCTGAAGTCCCAGTTTATCTAGTCCCTTCATTGGTCAGCCTGGAAAAGTGGTTGATAGGTCGAGCAATGAACTTATACTTAAACTCTGAGATGCTCTCTTTATCGCCTCGTTAAAAACCTCCCCGAGAGAACCTAATTGGGGCAAAACTCGGGTAAGGAAAAAAATTGTACGACTCGAGAGATGTCTATCCTTAGAAGTTGAAGTATTTGAGGTGGGCGATATTACAATTATTTGGTAGTAATTTTCCTTCCATTGTTTCCAGCTGGAATGACCCTTTGCTTGTTGTCGCTGTGATTTTGTATGGTCTATCCCAATTGGTTCCCAGTTTGCCTTCCCGTGGGTCTTTGCTTGCCTGTGTTTTGGCTTTAAGTACGTAGTCCCCGAATTTGAGTGGCTTGATTTTGGCTTTTTTGTTGTAGGACCGCTCTGCCTGTTGTTTTGGAGCTATTATTCTTATCTAGGCCATGTCTCTTCTCTCTTCTGCTCCATCGTGGTCTTGACTTATATTCTCGTCGTTGCTTGGCTCGCTTTCATTTGAGTATCTCAGGATGGGCTCCCCGACCTCGACTGATATCATTGCATCAGTCCCATAGACTTGTGAATATGGAGTTTCCCTATGCTAATCTTTGGCGAGGTGCGATATGCCCATAACACTTCTGGTAGCACTTTTGGCCACAGTCCCTTGGTGTTTTCGAGTTTCCTTTTCATGATATTCAATATTGTTTTGTTGGAGGATTCCGCCTTATCGTTGCCTGCAGAGTGATATGGAATGGAGTGTATTCTTTTGATGCCATTTTTCGAAGAACTCGGTGGCCTTTTTCCATTGAACTGGGGACCGTTGTCGCAGTTGATTTCTTTGGGGATGCTGAAGCGGCATATGATGTTTGTCCATATGAACGTGATTACTTCTTATTCGCTTATTTGGGCGAATGCACCTGCTTCTACCCATTTGGATAAATAGTCCGTTAAAACTAAAAGAAGTCATACAGTATCTCATCCCGTAGGGAGGGGTTTGACGATGTACATTCCCCATTTGATGAAAGGCCATGGCGAAGTGACTAAATGAAGGTGTTCGCCCGGTTGGTGAATCATGGGGCCGTATCTTTGGCATTTCTCTCTTCTTTTGACGAAGTTGGCGGCTTCCTTCTTCATCGTGGGCTAATAGTAGCCTGCTTGTATGAGGCATCTGACGAGAGCTCGGTTGCTAGTGTGAGCTCCGTAATGGACCTCGTGTACTTCTTCGAGGACGCGCCATGTTTGATTTGGCCATAAGAACTTTGCTAGGGGGACACCAAATGTTCTTTTGTACAAGTCGTTATTGACGACGCTGTACTTGGCCACCTGCATTTGAAGCTTCTTGGCTTTTTTTGTCGGGTAGGAGCACTCCGTCCTGCAAGTATGAGATAATATGATTGTGCCAGTCCCAAGTTAGGTTTATAGAGAATACCTCGATTTGGTCTAGTGATGAATGGAGGAGAGTGACCACGTTCCCCTCTCCAGTTATGCTTTTGGTGGCCGCTGCCAATTTGGTGAGGCCGTTCGCTTCGATGTTCTGCGCTTGAGGTATTTGATCGAGCTGGTATTTGTTGAACTCGGGTAATAGTTTGCAAATCTCGGCCTGATATTTTTGTAACCATTGCTCCTTAATTTGGAAAGTCCCTATGACCTGATTGACAATGAGTTGCGAGTCGCATCGAAGGATTACCCGCAGTGCTCTGTATTTGAGTGCTAATTTTAATCCTACAATCACGGCCTCATACTGGGCCTCGTTGTTAGTCATATTAGGGCATCCTATGGATTGGTGAACCACTTCGCCTGTTGGGACCTCGATCACGAGTCCCTGTCCAGATCCTGATTCGTTAGAAGTGCCATCAGTGTACAAGACCCATTGGTGGTGTACTTTGGTATAACTAATGGCGGTTTCCCTTTTGACTTCGAACATTATCTTCGCACTGAATTCGGCGGCAAAGTTGGCAAGAACTTGCGACTTTATCATTGTTCACGGCTGATAAGTTATATCGTGCTTGCTCAATTCTATGGCCCATTTGGCCAATCTACCCCACAATCGGGTTTGTGCAAGATACTCCTTAAAGGAAAAGTCGTGACCATTGAGATAGGGTGGGACTGGAAATAAGGTCTAAGCTTCCGTGAAGCTACGACCAGGGCCAGAGCTAACTTCTCGAGGTGGGGGATACCTCGTTTCAGCGTCGACCAAAGTTTTGCGGATGTAATAGATTGGAGATTTCATACCTTTATTTTCTCGTACTAGGAATACACTTACTATGACGTCGTACATGGCTAGGTACACAAGGAGGCATTCTCCAGGTTCTACCTTAGCGAGCAACGGTGGTGAAGACAGGTAGGCCTTCAGTTCCTTTAAGGCGTCGACGCGTTCGGCATTCTACTGGAGTCCGTTATCCTTTTTTAGTACGCCAAAAAGTTTGTGGAACCTATTGGAGGAATGCGAGATGAATCTTGATAAGGTGGCAATTCAGCCGGTCAGCTTTTGCACTTATTTTTGGCTGGTAAGATTTTCTGAGATTCCTTCTATGGCCTTGATTTGGTCGGGATTGACCTCAATGCCTCATTGTGATACCAATAAGCCAAGGAATTTTCCAGATATCACACCGAAGACACATTTCTAGGGGTTTAATTTCATGTTGTACCTTCTTAGTATGTCGAAGTCCTCCCTCAAGTGGTCGATATGGTCTTCCTTTCTTTTTGACTTGACCAACATGTCGTCAATATATACTTCCATGGTCTTGCCGAGTTGATCTTTGAACATTTTGGTCACCATCCTCTGGTACGTTGCCCCCACATTTTTTAACCCGAACGGCATCACTCTGTAGCAGTACGTCCCCTGATGGGTGATGATGGTGGTTTTTTCCTAGTCCTCCTCCTCTATGAGGATTTGGTTGTAGACCGAGTAGGCATCCAAGAAACTCAGCAGTTTGTGCCCAGTTGTGGTGTTGATGAGTTGGTCAAAGTGAGGTAGCGAGAATGAGTCTTTTGGACAGGCTTTGTTCAGGTCTGTGAAGTACACACACATTCTCTACTTACCATTCTTCTTTTTCACCATGACTAAGTTGGAGACCAATGAGGGTACTTCGATTATCTGATAGAACCGTTCACTAGTAATTTCTCGACCTCTTCACAAACTGCGTCATTTATTGTTGAGTTGGACTTTCATCTGATTTGTCTTATTGGGGGGGTAAAATGGGTCGACTTTCAACCTATGAGTTGCTATCTCCTGTGGGATACCTGGAATGTCTGCACGGGAAAAAGAGAATATGTCCACGTTATTTTTTAAGAATTGATAAAATTTACCTGGATCTTGGAGTTTATGGTCGATGAAAGTTTTCTTGCAGTGATTGTTGTCGTATAGTTGGACGGGGTTGAGGTCCTCTATGGTTGACCCCGTGGCTTCTATGATTTTAGGGTCGCTAATGATGTCTTTCGTTTCCTCGCCATCTGATCCCGACTTCGTTAATTGTGATGTTTCCTTGGCTTTTCCTTTAAATTGTTGGGTGTATGTGCAATCTTGGGAGATGCGGTAGCATTCTCAAGTCATGCGTTGCTCTCCCCGGATGCAGAATACTCCCAGGGGGTGGGGAATTTAATGACTTAGTTCAAACTGGAGGGGACGGTGTTCATGGAACGTATCCATGGTCGGCCTATGATGGCGTTGTACGTTGTATCCTGATCCATGATGTGGAACGTGGTCTCCAAGGTAATGTCACCGGCCAAGACGGGCAACGTGATTTCTCCAGATGTCTGCTTAACTGCATTGTTAAAACCTGTTAGCGTGATACAGCGTGGCACTATCCTATCCTTGAGCTTCATTTGGGTGAGAACTCGAGGATGGATGATGAACGTGCCGCTTCTATCATCGGCCGTGATACATCTTACGTCAGTATCGAAAACGTGTAAAGTAATGACAAGGGCGTCATAGTGAGGAAAGACCAAACTGTTGGTATCTGACTTATCAAAGATGATACTTTCTTTGAGTTCGTCATACCGTTCGTGGGTAATTGACCGCTTGATCTTGTGAGTGGTAATGAACTTTACACTTTCGACGGACGCATCATCACCTCCTCCGATAATCATTTGAATGGTCCGAATTGGGGAAGGTGGTTTGGGTGGCCCCTAATATTGCTCTCGCCCTCGGGCAAAGTTGGCCCTCCCTCGATCGCTCATCAACTCTTTTAGGTGCCCTTGGTGAAGCATGTTCACGACCTCTTGTCTAAGGGTGATGCAATCCTCGGTCTTGTGACCCCGTTCCTAGTGGAATTCGTAGAGGGCGTTTGACTTTCTGGTGCTTGGGTCGGATTTCATCTTTTGCATCCATTTTACCTTTGGGCCGAGCTTTTCCAATGCGTAGACTATTTCTGAGGGGGAAACACAAAAATTGTCAGTTGATAATAAGGGGGCATACCTCTTTCATTTCGGTGGGTTCCTATTCGCGGCCTGGATGGACCTTCGTCGTGACATGGAGGTGGAATGAGAGTGCCTATGATGTAAGGCTAATGTCTTTCCCAGTTAGATCGTGACCCTGCTAGATCTCTTTTGTTGTCGTTTTATCGGTCTTTCCTAGACTCTATTTGGACCAAGGTCAGGTGTTGTGTAGGACCGTTGAGATCATCCTTGTCGGCTCTTACCTCGGCATAGTAGGTATTGTGTATCTCATCCCAAGTGGTTGGAGGGTATTTCATGAGTCAGCTTAGCAACTTTTTGGTCGCCCGCGACCCACTTCTGCTCATCCTATTCTGACCACTGCCATTCCTTCAGATACATTCGGAAGGGTCATTCTTACATGGTTGAACCGGGGGAGGAAGTCCCTAAGTCCCTCGCTTGGAGATTGCAAGATGGAGAATATGTCGTTCACCCTCGCCTCCACTTTTTTGTCCCCGGCATGGGCGGTGACGAACTTATCGGCCATTTCTTCAAAGATTTTTATGGAGCGCGCATGTAACTGCGAGTACCAATTCAGGGCCCTACCGGTTAGGGTCTCTCCAAACTTCTTCAGCAATATGGATGATACTTGTTCCTTTGCAAGGTCGTTGCCTTTCACTACAATGACATAGTGAGTCACGTAATCCTCTGGGTCCATCGTGCCGTCATATATTTTCAAAATATGGTGACATTTTAAAAGTTTTTGGTATAGCATGTGGTGCGGCCTCGTTGCTATATGGTTGTTCCACAAACCGGTTGGCGTCCCGTTTTGGTAGGAGTTTTGGGGCGCCCGGTATCTTATCTACCCTTTCCTGATGCTCCCTTATTTGGTCGCGGTGTGATTTGTTATTGTTCTCCATCTCCTCCATTTTTCTAAGGATGGCAGCGAGGGTGTCGTTACCTGCATCATTAATAGGGTGAGTGATACCTATTGAGAGAGGTTGTTCATTGGTTGTTGTGGCGATGTCGACTGGCGAACTCTCTCTGCTCACCCTTTGAGCGGGTTTGTCGAGTATATTATTCAGTTTATCCGTTAGCCATGCTTCTAGTAACTTTTTTACCGTTGGTGGTGCTTCTTCTGTGGTGGACGTAGAGGCTCCCTTTCCATGAGAAGCGGTAACGTTGCCATGAGGAGGGGGTAAACCACTTTGCCTGGGTGAGGGGCTTGGTGTCACGTTCTCCTCGTCCTCCCCGCGAGTTTCATTGATGGTGTTTAGGAGATTGGCGGTGAGATGGGCTATAGCCTTTCTTTTTCTTCTATATTGCCTGCCATGTCAGATCTATGCAAACAACGAGATACGAGACTGTTCAAAGTTTTGTGCATTTTTTTTAGATCTAGAAAAAACTAAAACTTTTAACTAGAAAATCCCCACAGACGGCGCCAAATTGTTTGACCAAAAAGTGTTAAACCTTTTTGTTAAACTAATTAAGTTGATGATAATAGGTAAATTCTAGTTAAATATAATAAGTCCTAGATCCAAGATTGATTGGTAGCAATAACCTAGAAACCGCATTCAAAGCTATTAAAAGCCAAAAGGAGATTTAATGATATTCTTGTGAATAAATGAGGGAAAGCAATAAATATGATGAATGACAATAGATGTAAATAAAGAGAATAATTCACCCAAATGTATAACGAGATAGATGATTCTCCCTCTGACAATGATGTAACATAACCAAACGTGGGAATATCAAATACTTTATTGGATCTGACGTGGGAAAGCTTGGAATAACACATCAAATCCAATCTTGTATAAAGATAAAGTTTGTAGTTATGTGGAGTCAACTTCTCTAGAAAGAGCTTATCAAGATAGAAAATTAGATGCCCGCTCTCTCTCTATTCCTACTTATATGGAACATTACCCTTACCTACTGACAGTACAAATATAGAGAATATTAGAAATATCTTATTGCTAAACTAGCCGTTTTGGCCGATCTGAGTGCTCTACCTCGACATTCGCTGCTCGGCTCGCCAGTGTTGCTTCTTAAGCATGACTTCGACCTAATTCATTCTTGATTTTCCTATTTTAGGTGAGGTCCTTTCAATTAGATTTTGACCCATATAATGGGGAAACACAGTTTTTCTAAGCTCGCTATAATTTAGTTATCAGATAATCCAAAATTACTTGTCAATTACTTATTTTGGTAATCTTAAAAAGAAAAGAAAAGTAAGATAAACAAATAGAGCTCGTTCAGATAATCCAATTTGTGTTTTGTCTTTCTTTATAAAGGTTATATGTCATCATTATTTCACTCAGTCCTTGTTTAGCAAATTATAAATCAAAATTACTTTTTTTCTTCTAAATATTGCATGTCAAAATTTTATATAGTGGCATATACATGGTGTTCGACTAAAATGGGTTAAAAATTTTTGTAAAGTAATTAAATAGGAAGATTTGAGGCAAATCCTAGCCAAAGATAATTTATCCTAGATTTAAAATAGAAGATGAGAATAAACAAGCATAGCTGAACATAAAATTTAACCATAGCAATAATTGAATTCCATAATATAAGAAAAGGATTGTGATTTTCATAACATTGAATGATAATGAAGAATACATAGATAAAAAGGGCCACCGTTCTTGAATAAAGTTGACCCCGATACATTTTATATAATAAAATTAATGATGCATACTGAGGAACTGAGCTTCCTTTCCCCTTCCTCCTTTGCTAGGAGAAAGAGTTCAAGATCATTCTTCCTCTCTGAAAATGTTTATATGTGTGTTAGTTTTTCTCTGCCTCCCTCCTCTTCTTTCTCTCACCTAGTATGTATATAAGGTATTCTCCTTTGCACAACGATCATTAGCCAGAGTGCCTAAGTCATTTAACTATATTACAGATTGACCTTCTAAAATGCTGTAACAACCAATTCACCATACAAGCATTCTGAGTAAATGACCTCGGCCGTGGATGAAGTTCTTGTTGCTATAGCGTTATACGAATACGACTTCGGCCCAAGTGACTTTTTGTCGTTCCTCTTCATGCAGATTTCTATTTGGTAAGATTTTGACCCATACAGTTAGTCCCTCCGCCTATTGGGGTCATCTTTTGGCGTGCTCAATGGGCGAACTCTGTCGATTCGAAAGTTGTGAGAAATTTGAGTAAATTTGTGCGAAAGGCGAGTACCTCGTGATGAGGTAGCGACGTGATGTTCTGAGAGTTGCATCAGACTGTCACGTCAGTTTAGAATGTCATTAAAACTCCTTATGCGTCATTATGGCGCAAGTTTTCTATGCATTGCGTCATTTCCCGTGACCTTTCCATTTTCAAAATGGCGGCATTTGGTTTTCTCGCTCAGGGTATTTATATCCCTATAAATAGGGGGAAATCTTACATCCGAATGTTGTGCTTCCCAATCGCTCAAGAGAGACTTCGCAGCTTTTCTTCTTCTTCTTCTTTAGTTTCTCATATTTCCCTTTCTGTTAAAAATCTTGTGGCCGCTACCTTTTTCCTTTATCGTTCCCAATTTTCGCAATCAAAGAAGAGATGGCTAGTGCATCCTCTAACCCAGAGAGAGTTACTGGTGCCCTTGCGCCAGTAATTGATATGCCTCCACATGAAGAGGATGTAGTTACGGTGGAAGATGAGAAGTTTTCAATCGTGGATAAGGTGGTTCCTCGCCCAAGGAAGGCAAGGACTGACTTCAAGAGCCCTGCCGAGGATTAGTTTGAACCTATTATTTCTATGATGGATGCCACAGCACTCACGACGTTCAAACCCAAATGAAGAATCCCTGATCACATTGAACTAGTTCCGGCGGGTTGTGACATAGTGCATATACACTACCCGGGCTACTGCGTATTTTACGTATATACATTTTCATTGGATACACGCTTTCCCTTCCTACCTTGGCTGTGGACTTCTACCGCTTCTACGAGGTGTGTCCAGCTCAACTCTCTCCATATGTATACAAGCCCTTCCCTATGCTTATCAAGTACGCGAAGCTGGCCGATCGAGGAATTTCCCTACAACACATGCTTCACCTCTTCGCCCCCCATTTTTATAGGGGCACGATGATTCACCTTTGTCACCGAGGTTTTTGGGAGAACTTCTTCTATGTCCGAACAAAGCACGTGGTATCGAACCCCGCGGGATATCCTGAGGCATGGAATTTTGCCCGTAGGTCTTCCTTTCCTTTTATTATATATATATTGAAAATGGTTGTTGGTCATCTCCCTTTAGTGATTTCATCAAGTGTTTTTTGTTTTCGCAGCCGAGAGAGTACCTCCTACGCAAGTTGGTAATATTCACGAGTGGGTGAGCTCGATTCTGCCCTACACGATGGCGATTCGCAAATGGGCGCCTTTCCATGAGAGGTTTGGACACAAACCTTCTGCTGGTGAGTTGTCTTGTTTCGGCCTTAGTTGTTTTGTTCTTTGTTCCATTTTTTTCTTTACCTTATATATTCGTTTGGTTGAATTTCTCTCATTGGCATGTCGGAGAGGAGCGAGAAGGGCGAGGGTTCCTATCCTTGCTTTCCATCAGTCGGCTTCTTCTGCGCAGCCTGTACCAAAGGTAGCTGTGGATGAGGGTATGCAAAGTCTGGTTGTTCCACGGACCGTGTCTGCGTTCGAACCTATTCATTCGGAGGCTGCTCTTCGGTCGGACACTCCGGTCCCTACATTCCATTCGACGGACGAAACTTCTTATGGTGGAGGTCAAGATGTCCCATCAAAGATACGGAGGTTAACATCAGAGGGGACATGTTTGATTGAAACATCCTCGAGGGGAGACCCTGTTTCGGCTGTGTCTGAAGCCGGTGGTGATGCCAGCCTAGGTTGGGAAGAGATGCCCGTTTCGAGCATGGAAGAAGCTGCCCTGGCAGGGGGACAGAGTTTAGAGGCCGCCGCGAATGTTCTGAGCGGTCCATCGATGTTTCGACAGGCCCGCCCCCTCTCTTTGGCTAATGAGAGGTTGAAGGGCGTAATGGTAGATTATTATGAATATGATTCTGATATCAATCGTGCAGACATGAGGATGTTCGATAAAGGTTTTACCAGGGTCGATGTGAGGTGGAAGGACCTTCCCATGTGCTGGAAATTTCGTCAGATTTTAACCTACTGGAAGACAAGGTGGACTTGGTGCCCCAATTTAACCTTCTGTGCTCCGCCGCCAAAAGAAGATCTTTTCAAGAGAATACTGATTTCGGTTTGTCAAGCGGTGTGGCTGGGATGGCTTTAAGGGTGAGTTCCTTTTGCTATTTTTTTTGTTTTGTGCTATTTGCTTTCGCTGATTCTTCCTTTTTTCCTCCTCAGACTTTCATGCTAGAGATCGAGAGTGCTTGTCGGGCTGAGATAGGGGACGATATCTTTTTGAAAATGGCCACGAAGTATCATCGGTATCGCAACAGGTGTCGTGAGATGCACGCGCAGCTTAGGGTGGGCAATAATACTCAGTCCCTCCAGGAGGAGTTGGAGATGAAGGACGAGGATCTGGTGCGGTCTATCCGCAGATATAGCGAGCTCGTGAGGCTGCTTAGGACCAAAGATGAGGAGCTCGAGGTGGGCAAAGGGGTTGTGGAGGAATGCGAGGATCTTCATGCAAAGGTGTTATCCTTGCAAGCCGAGCTTGAGCAGAATGCCACTAGAGTTGCCAATCTAAGTGCAGAGTAGACAGAGAAGGTGACCGAGTTGGAGAGGGCCGAGGGAGCACGAGTGGCGGCTTTGGCAAGCGCAGTGGTGCTGGAAGACACTATCCGCGTCCTCAAGTCTGAGTAGAAAGCCGAGAGGGAGACGGCCACACTGAGGGAGGCAAGTCTCGAGGAGCGGATCAGTGAGCTCAAGCGGGATGCCTTTTGTTACGATCCAAACCGATGGGCCGCGACGGGCATCCGGTACCTTACTCAACCGAGTACCATCATAACGCATCTTTTCATGTCATACTTTCATAGATATATGAGCCGTAAGGCTATCATGTGATAAGTCAAATACAACATGTGATACCAACTTATACATAAAACATACGGGCCTATAAGACCAAAATATCCACTCGTATACTGAACATAGGCCGTCAAGGCCATACAATCTTTTACGTACATGACATCTTTCTACAAGCCTCAAAGAATACATAAATTTCATAAAGGTCAGGACAGATTTCCGCCATACCAAACAATACACGCCTAAATCATACTAACCCAACAAGCAACTCCGAAGCAAATGGAGCGCACCGACATTTTCCGCTGAGCTGATAGCCAACTTGGAAGGCTCTCGACCTGTCTATCGGACCTGCGGGCATGAAACACAGCATCCCTAGGCAAAAGGAATGTCAGTATGAATAATGTACCGAGTATGTAAGACACATAAATAAGTATATAACAGACATGGAAGAAATATAGAATAAATGACTCAACCTGTAAGTCAGGATAACTTTGTAATTCATGAAATAATTATAGTGTCATGCATATGCGTATGAATGTCATGTCGTGCATAGTTACATGTTTCATAATATTATAATATCATCAGGCCTCTGAGGGCATTCCATCATATCATCTCGGCCACTGTGGGCAAAATATCAATATATACTAGCTGATCAGGTGGTGGTGCGTATACAACGCCGTAACCTTTTTCCATATCCCATATAAATATAATATACATATATAAACGTTGTCTAAGTCATGGGTCAATGTACATGTATAAATGCATGAAATGCATAAGAATACGTTAATAAGATTTTCTCGGAATGCCATAAAACTTAACATGCCTTTCGGATATACTTTATCAAATACGTATTTTTCTGAGACCCATGAACAGATGATAGAATAATAAGATTTTTGGGAGAATAAGAATATACACATCTCTAGTATTTCTACGAATAGAGTCATGTATGAAAATTATGCATTTGCACGTTTCATTTGTATCGTATTGATCATGCCAAAAGAAAGAAGTGATAGCCTTAACATACCTGATTGTTCCTGTGTCATTAATAATTAGGATTGGTATCACTTCATGTCTAAGGCAAGAACAACAATAAAACAAATATCCTTTACAATATCTGCGTCCAGTCCACTTTAGTGAACCAAAAAAATGTTGTCTTTGTTAAATTGCAAGTAACTAGACAATAACTACACTTGGACCTTTCCGTTGCAGTATAAGGAATTGTTATCCTTTGCCCAAGTGAATCTCCTCCAATGGAGGGGGATCCGCCATTCCTTCTTGTATAAAATAAATGAACTCCTTCATATAATTAATGGATCCAGCACTATGAATCATCTCATTAATGTATTTTGTAATACTCAAATCTGGACAAACTACTCATAGTCCTCCCCTACTTAAAGAATGAGTTTTGCCACCAAAAATCCTTAATTTGACACATATGCCAAATGACTAATGAGTCATTGTCCAAGAAATGGGTTTGCTTCCACGTGGGAGTGGGGTGGGTAATTTTAATCTTTATCCACTTATTAGGTAATTAGGTAGTGTCCCGTTACCCGGTAATTAACCAATTATCCGTATAATTAGAAATTATTTCCAACTACTTAAAATACTACTCACTTTTAACACTCCTTATACATCTTACTATCATGGTCATATGTTAACTTGTATGACACTAGTCCATAAATATTGGATATTATAGCTCGGGCCGTATTTTATCCCAAAATGCCAAATTTCGACGAAATTCTTTTTCTTCGATTTGCTTACCCTCTCACTTTTACGAATTTACTCATCATTCGTTTAAAATAGCGTAATACTTATAATCTCACAATAATCTCATTCCTGAACTTACGTCGATTAACTTACGACAAAACTTTATCGTACACAAATACGGGACGTAACATCTCATTTTCGAGCTTCCACTAATTTATTTATAGTATACTTTCATGTAGGAAAATGTGGGGGTGTAACATCCACTTTTGTCACGGCCCAAACCGATGGGCTGCGACGGGCACCCGGTACCTTACTCAATTGAGTACCATCATAACGTATCTTTTCATGGGTGTTGAGGAATATCCATGATAGATACCTTTAATAATTCAATTATTTGTCTATGACCTGGGCTCAATTCTTTCTTTTATCTTATACCAGAATCTTCTACGACTGTATATGCTACATGTATAAAACTCCAAACTCTTAAGTGCGTTCATAACGTAACTAACTCTGGATCATGAATCGATTAGTTCTTTTTGTTCCATATCAATTTTCTTCAAACGTAAGCAATAATTTTTCCTGGTCTTTCTGCCCCCTTCTTGCGTGCATACTTAGCTTATCTTGGTGCCCGTGTATATTGGAATTCCATATACCTCATATGATCTTGAATATCACTTCTAACTTTTCTTCCCGTTCATTAGCCACAGTAGGTGTCATTTTTTTATGGAGTGCATACAATGTTGTTGTGAGACTGTTGTTGTAAGACTATTTCCTCCTTGGGTTACCCAGCTTAGGTTGAAGCCTTCTTCGTTATTTTCTCAGCTAGTCTTTTGTTTTAATACTTAGGGAGAACCCTTGACTCTTGTAAAGCTGTGAGCTTATTATGGACCTTTTGATGTCCTTCCTTGCCTATAATTATTCGTAGTTGCTTACCTTCATGCCCTTGTGCTTGTTGGGTTGCTTTTGAACTGATATTCTGACTGTCTTCCTAATGGCATTCTCTTTTATTTCAGTAACACTCATATGGTACCTTTAACTACCCCGACTCCTATATGAATATATTTCAAGTATTACAATGATATTACTACGAGGCTGAATTCACTATATTGGGTTTTACTATGCTTATCTTGCACGATCTGCTGATTTGTCTATGTCCTCTTGTCTAGCCATTAAACTAGGCTCTTCCTGAATCAATTACTAACTACTCATTGGCCCATTCGCATATCAATATTCCGCATAATCTCCCTTGGGTTATTTCCTTTGTCTTAACTTACGTCTCCTACTAGCTCCTTATTTATCAATAACATCTCGGGCAAGAATCCTTACTTCCTCTCCTTGATGTCATGTTTACATAATATTCTGGAATCGTAGCATAACTGTAGGCTCTAAATAAGTGCAATCTCGTCCCTTTTCATTCATTTTTTATATCATTCTTCCTTTACCATTTCATAATTACTAGAACCCCTTAATTCTGACTTAATACCACACCATTCCATATTCCCTTCTTTAGGGGAGTACTGTGGAGCTGCGACGATCTGCCTATAGATATTTTTCCTCTTCATCTTTGGAATCTTTTTACATCATTGATAACCATCACTCGCCTTGAGGTAATCCTTCTATACCAAGGATAACAAATTTCATTACTCTCGAGGGAAATACCTAGTGTAACTGGAACCTACAGTCCTTTAAGCTTAACTTTTCTCACATTGCTTACTTTTAGGTAAGCGTCTTCCTGAATGACCATTCTTTGAATTCCTCATGAATCTTTTTCTGTGGTCCATTCTATTATCGCAGGAACGCAATCTGAAATTCTCATGATGCTGACTATTATCAAATCACTTAGCCCCTAATCATGTTTAGTTTATCTTGTTCACCAGCCCATACAAATTTCTATTACTCTGGGGATTAACTCTCCCTTCTGGTAGTCGCGTTGGAGTCACAAACTTATTTCTCGAAATGAGATATAACTTTATGGTCTATACTCTTTTGTTGTCTCAAGGCCTGGCTCCTCTCATCTTTTTTTTCCTTTATTTGACTATAGATACTGTAATATTGTAATCTTTTTGATCTACCGTTGTCATTCATGTATCGCATCTTACTCATAATGCTTTATTAACTCTCTTCTTATTTCCCTCTTACATTTATATCTATTACTTTATTCTGAAAACTTGAACAAGACATTCTTTTGTTTTTAGCTCCCCTTACTCCACCTACTAGATCTTCGGGTTGCCTAACATTCTTTCTCTACTAGGGATAGGAGCCATACCAATGTAATATTTATCCCTTCGAGGCTTCTAGTGCCTATCTTTGCAGTACTCGTATCTAGCTGTGTTATTTTATAAAGCACCATCTATTAGCACGTTTTCAATTTCCTTCAAAAATGACAACTAATGCGAATAATCCATTCACTATTTGGGGTCACTCTAACCCCAGCCGGATCTTGATATTTGTACTTCTCTTATACTTATTTTTTTAGCTTTCATAGGGAATAACTGAGATGGGTGTGGCCAATTATACATACCTCTGTTACTATTGAGGGTAACTCATAATGCTTATATTTTTCTGCCGGAATTGTAATACTGATAATATTCATTAACTGGATGCCTCGTACCCTTCTTTATCTTGCTTCATTTATTTGCTGAAACTTGAGTCTACCTTCCGATTCTCTTTTTTTTTACCGTAAGAGTGGATAGATATTCTTGCCTTAGGGATCCTTATCATGAAACTTTCGCATCTTAGTATACATATGATTTGCCGAATACCTCATATTCATCCATTATAAGCATGATGCAAAAATTAAGTTCCTCTGACTCAACTCTTCCACAACTATATCTCTTACCAACCATCTTTCTAGATGTATGCATCATCGTATTATGAATAAGATAGAGTTAGGAAATTGAGTTCTTACAATTGAGCTCTATGACACGATCTAGAGTAAGAAGAAAGATTGACAGTCCTAAATGTCCTGTAGCATCCTGCTTATAAGGGTGGTGCACGGCACACCCATAAACAAGACTTTACTAGACACAGCTTGTAGACTCCCTGGGACAGAACTGCTCTAATACCACTTTTGTCACGACCCAAATCGATGGGCCGCGACGGGCACCTTGTACCTTACTCAACCGAGTACCATCATAACGTATCTTTTCATGTCATACTTTTATATATATATATATATATATGATCCGGAAGGTTACTGTCAGATAAGTCAAATACAATATGTGATACCAACTTATAAATAAGACATACGGGCTTATAAGATCAAAATATCCACTCGTATACTGAACATAGGCCGTCAAGGCCATACAATCTTTTACGTATATGATATCTGTCTACAAGCCTCTAAGAATACATAACTTTCATAAAGGTCGAGATAGAGTCCCGCCATAAAAAACAATACACGCCTAAATCATACTAACCCAACAAGCAACTCCAAAGCAAATGGAGCGCACCGACATCTTCTGTTGAGCTGATAGCCTACTTGGAGGGCTCTCGACCTGTCTATCGGACCCGTGGCATGAAATGCAGCGTCCCCAGGCAAAAGGGACGTCATTACGAATAATGTACCAAGTATATAAGACACATAAATAAGTACATAACAAACATTAAAGAAATATAGAATAAATGACACAACCTGTAAGTCTGGATAACTTTGTAATTCATGAAATAATTATAGTGTCATGCATATGTGTATGAATGTCATGTCGTGAATAGGTACATGTTTCATAATATCCTCAGGCCTATGAGGGCATCCATCATATCATCTCGACCACTGTGGGCAAAATCATCAACGTATACTAACTGATCAGGTGGTGGTTCATATATAATTCCATAACCTTTTCCCATATCACAAAGAAATATAATATACATATATACACGTATATAACTCCGTCTGAGTCATAGGTCAATGTACATGTATAAATGCATGAAATGCATAAGAATACGTTAATAAGATTTTTTCGAAATTCCATAAAACTTAACATGCCTTACGGATAAACTTTATTAAATACGTATTTTTTTGAGACCCATGAACAGACGATAGAATAATAAGACTTATGGGAGAATAAGAATATACACATCTCTAGCATTTCTACGAATAAACCGTTATGATTTCAAGCGAGGTCGAACTTTGGCTTTCGCTTGGCGATCTGCGGGCTCGACGGAATGGTAAGAATGTTGCTGCCATGCTTTTATTGGAGAATATTACTCGTTACTGCATTGTTTATGCATGGGTCGGGGTGAGTCCTAGTTTTCTAATCTTGCTTTTATTGGAGAATATCATGCGTCGCTGTGTAGTTTATGTATGCATCGGGGTGAGGCCCAGTCTACCTAGTCCCTTCATTGCTCGCCTTGGAGGGACCGTTGATGGGACGAACGATGAACTTATTCCTTGGGCTTTTAGGCACTTTGGGGATCGATTAATTTGAACGAAGTTCGGACGTGACTCATAGTATTTAGTCGGCTGAATTGGCGTAGCATCACCATGGCGAGCACACGGGCAAGCTTTTGTGTTCATCTTCTGCCTGTGTTGGGGGGACTATACGTTCCATGGGCTCACCACCCAATCCCAGGAAATGGAGATTGTTTCTTAATGATGCCAGCTTATTCTGAGCCGTTTGTCTATTATTCGTAGTAAGGTACGGTGTGGGGGGTTTTGCTCGACCGTTGCCTGCGGAATGATATGGTGCGGAACGTTTTTCTAGTGTTTTGTTTTGGTGGAGTTTGTTCCTTGTTTGTGCACCTGGAAGAATGCTCATGTTCCTATCCCAATCAAAAAAGGAAAATAACAAGTCAAACCCAAACGAAATCGTCTGTTACCTTGACATGCTTGGTTGGCGAGGGGAGAAGGGTGCTGTAGAACGACTCGTTTTGCCCTCAGATTTGACGACTTCTCAAATGAGGGTGACATACTCAAATGATGACTTCAGATTTGATCTTAGCCTTATGCTTAGCTTCGCCGTTATTCGAGTATGGACTTCTTATGGGCTGACAACTTACTTTGTTGTAACGACCCGACCGGTCGTGTTGAGTTTTTGCACTTCGCTCGCCAGTTCTTGGGCATATCTAGCCCCGTGTGATGTATTATGACTTATGTAAATCATCAGTTTTGGTTTTCAGGGTAACCGGAATGAATTTTGAAGAACAGTTCTCAGTTTGAAGCTTAAAATTTGAAAGGTTTGACCAAGTTTTGACTTGTTAGTATATAATCTTGGATTGAAATTTTTATGATTTGGATAGCTCCGTTAGGTGATTTGGGACTTAGGAGCATGATCGGAATGTATTTTGGAGGTCCGGAGTGGATTTAGGCTTGAATTGGCAAAATTGAAATTTTGGCGTTTTCCGGTTGATAGGTGAGATTTTAATATAGGGGTCCGAATGGAATTTCCAAAGTTGCAGCGGGTCCGTTGTGTCATTTGGGATGTGTGCACAAAATTTCAGGTTATTCGGACGAGGTTTGATAGACCTTTTGATCGAAAACGGAATTTGGAAGTTTTTGGAGTTCTTAGGCTTGAATCCGATGTAATTTTGGTGTTTCGATGTTGTTTTGAGCGTTTCAAAGGTTGGAATAGGTTTGAATGATGTTTTGGGATATGTTGGCATGTTTGGTTGAGGTCTCGAGGGTGGTTAGCGAATCAAATTTTGGACTTTGGACTTGGCAGTTTTACTGGTTTTTGTTGCAGACATTTTTGTTCATCGCATTCGCGGAGGTGCATCCAACCTGGGCAGTATTAAGTAGCCAAGCTGTGATCCTTCATCATTTTTTTACCATTTTTGAATGGGATTGAAGCTTTTGAGAGGTATTATTGAGGAAACCAAAGGGTAATCTCTTGGAGGTAAGATTCTTGACTTCATAACTCGTTTATATGTGATTAAAGGCCTAATTAGTGGTAAAATTTTGGGAAACATCAGTGCAAAATGGGTAATTAAGACTTGAGATTAAGAGACCTTAAAATGTGTATTTGAGGGGTCAATTGAACTCCAATTTCAGTGTTCTTGATATGTATAGACTCGTGAGAGGATGATGATTCTATTGATGTGGTTTTTATTGGATTTCGAAACATGGGCCCGGGAGCCGGGTTTGAGCAATTTCGGGATTTTTTATGTAAATTGGATATTTTCAAGTTCCCTTAGCATATTTTAATAATTATGTACTGATTTTGGTTAGATTTGGAGAATCCGGAGGTCGATTTGAGAGGGCAAAGGCATCACAGACTAGAGTTTGGACCGGATAGAGGTAAGTAATGATTGTAAATGTCTGTCCAGGGGGTATAAAACCTCGGACTTCACATCGTTGTGCTACTTTGAGGTGACGCACACGCTGAATGACGGGCGTGGGGTCATGCACTATTGAAGATTGTGACTTAGTCCGTCCCGAATGACTGTTTTATTGCTTATTTGATTGAAAACTATTTGCTATCATCATGTTTTGGGCTGAATGCCATATTTGGGCCTCGTGTCATGTCGCGCCCCCTTTTTCTCGCGAAAATCGGGTTTGTGACATTTGGGAGGACAACTCGTTCCCTTTCGGGAATTGGGTTTGAATTGAAGAGTCGCCACCTAATGATTAAAATGCATTAGGGCACTAGGAGGGGTTTGTTTTGAGTAACTAGAGATTGGTTAAGGGCTTGAAATTATCCCAAATGGAAGGTGTTAGATACCCCTCAGGATCCACTAGTGTGGTTCCCGGCCAAACTATTGTTGTGACTTAAGTGCAAATAACACATAGGCAAATAAAGGCTTCAAATAAGAGGGTATTTTCACGTAATGGTTACAAATGAACAAACGTAAGAAAAAGGAACTAAAAAAGTTGATTTTCTTAAAAGAAATTGTTAAAAAAAAGATTTAAAAGAAACAAAGAAAACAGAGGAAATGAGGGGTCCTAGGTTTATTAATAATATGGATCACCCCACAAAACATCCGGTAATCACTCCTCATTGAAGGGCTACACGTGACGTTATTGCGTGGTCATCGTATCCATATCTACCCTTCCCACCCCGTTAAGGTATTAAAGCGCAGATCGGTCTCGTTTACTTATTGCATGCTATTACCCGCCCCAATCCTATCATCCCCGGAGGTACTTGGGACTACTATTCCTAAAAGGGAGGAGAAGTCGGGTTTATTTGTGATTTCAAAGGTAAAAATACTAAGGCGACAAGCAAAAACATATATATAGCAAATATGGGGAAGCACATAAACAAATAAGGCTCAAAAAGACCTCCTTGAATCAAAGAAAAGCATATAGTTTAGCATGTTTTACATGTACTGATTAGGGTCTAATTAAACTTAAAAGTTGGGGCAGACTGATTTATTGCATATTTCAGATAAGAAGCCCGAATCAGGCCTGTCTACTGATTGTAGTTAATAAAATCTGATTCTGTTTATAAACTGTCCTATGGCTTGCCTAAGTGATAGACAAAACCTATAGGCATGATATCTACTGATTTTAGAAAAAGAAGAGGTATACTGATTTTAGAAAAGGTTGTCAATTATTCAGGAAAGACGAGTTTTGACAAAAGATCATAAATTCTGCAGACATTAGACATTGTTGTTACTGGTTTTAGACTTATAAGCGAGTGAAACGTTTCAGACTTGGTTGATAGTTCCTATAGGCATGCTTTCTATGCGTTGCTGATTTAAAAAAAACCTTTTGGACATAATAAGAATACAGAAACCCTATAGGCATGACATCTAATTGTAGTTGACTTTCAGAACATATAGACATATTCTTTACATGCATATGCAAAAGTCACGATATCTACATGAAAGTTCACTGTCCCTATAGTCATGATATCTAAATGAGAATGTTGGAGTTCCTATAGACGTGGTAACTAAATGATAATGCAGAAAATCTTATAGACATGGCGACTAAATGCAGAAATCTTATAGGCATGGTAGCTATATGAAAAATGCAAAAATCTTATAGGCATGGTAGCTATATGAAAAAATGCAAAAATCTTATAGGCATGGTAGCTACATGAAAAAATGCAGAATCTTATAGGCAAGTTATCTACCCCTTTTACATGCATAGTTACCCTTCCCTTTTCACTAACCATCCCCAAAAGTTATTACAAGTTATTACAACCCAAATAAAATAAAGAAAAATATATCAGAAATTGAAAATTACAACCAAGGAGAGCCTGATTCAGACTTCATGTCTGAAGTATGAAGTAAACCAACTCCAAAGATCATGTTTCAAAGCCATCCTCCCACTTGGGTGTGTCAGAGTTCCCTAAGAGTTTCATAAGAACTCCGGGCAGTGCTTACACACAAATGTATTACCATACTAAGCCAAAGTCCAGTGTGGAAGGGTCATCCCTCAGGTGTCCAAGTTCAGAGGGAACTCAAGGTCCCAAGGCAAGGCTCACAAGAGGGGGGACAGAACTTAGGAACTAAGAGAGAGTGTAAATGCAGAATTATGAAAGGGGGAAAGGGAAAAGGAAACAACACACATGGGGATATAGGGAATGAGGAGTTGCAAGAGGTAAAAAGCAGGCTAGTGGGCATAACCCAACAATGGGAGATGCTGGCACACCCATAACCCTACTGGAACACATTGTTTAGAGGTTAGGATCCCCTAAGGGATCAAGTTCAATCCATAGACAATAACTTGTATATTGCCATGTCTTAAACTGTAACTCAAAGCACATAAAGGGAAATAGGGAATAGGGATTCATAGCAGAAACAAGCAAAAGGGAATCAACATGCTAGTTTAAGTATTTAACTCTGCAGAAGTAGTAAAGTAGGCATAGATGCAGAAAGTTGTAAGTAAACACATTGTGGGGATGCTGAAATTTGAAATTAGGACATACCAGCTTCAAAGAAACAAGTAGAGAAAAATGCAGTAGTCTGGTAAAAACTTCAATGCAGACAAGAAGAGAGAGTTCTATTATGTGAGTAAGAGTTCAGAAGAGATTGTGAATTGTGTCGTCTACCGTGTGTGTTTGTGAAAAGGGTCGTGCCCTTTATAGTGTAAAAATCAAGTAGAAATAAGGTAAGAAATAATTGAAGAGCTGATTGTCAATCAATTACACAAGACTCCCTTTAGTTAAGGGATTCAGATTCAAATGGATATAAACTAATTAAGGAAAGAACTTAATCAAACACTTTGTGCAAAGTAGGCAATTAGGGGTGAATACATAAAAGTTATTTAAGGATAGGATTTTTGAAATACACGGTTTGTGAAAATAAGGTAAGCAAATCAATTAACAAACAACAAATCAAAAGAGTCTGAGATTTTGCACGAATGAACCGAGTCAGAAGATGGGAAAGGTTTTTAACTTAAGGGAAATCAGCAAACAATGGAAAGGGAATCAATTAGACCCATATTCAGAGGGAAGTAGGAACTAATCACAAATTCAAAAGCTACTTTAAAGGGAAGTCTATCATATATAAGGAGCATACGAACATGTTAAGCATGAAGGAAGACTATAGTGTCATTGTAAGTCAGTAGAAAATCTAGTATAGAAAAGTTTAGCAAAAGGTCAGAGTCATATGAAAGCAATGAATGGGTCTGAAAGAGTAAGGGGTTTTGAAATAAACCCTAAGTTCAATCAAATCCCATAATCAGCTTGGGGGAACCCCCAAATTCTAGGGTTTCCACATTGAATCAAGTACAGAGATGAGAAGACCAGTAGTTGAAACAGGCTCAGAGGTTTCAGAGTTGAAACCTCTTGCATGCTTCTTTCATCAACAGAAACTCATGAGAAAAACATGATAGCAAAGTAACATGCAGAACACAGTAGAAGCACTCAAAAAGAAAAACACTGATAGGAACAGTAAAAGAAACATGCTTAAGAGATTTTTCAGAGGAAACTTAAACATGGCTTAATAGAAGGAAAATAAAGAGACTTAAGAACTTAGCAGGAAAATACAGTAGGAGAAACATGCTGGAACATAGTAGAAGATAAAAAATATAAGAACACAGTAGAAAAGCAAATGAGATCATAGTATGGAAAACATGGTAGAATAACATACAAGCATGGAGTATATAAATCTCAGTAAAAGAAAATACAAGAACGAAGTGTAAAAACTCAGTAGAAGAACATACAAGAATGGAGTGTAAAAACTCAGTAGAAGAACATACAAGGTAGAAGAAAACATAAGAACACAGTAGAGGCAAATAAACACAAAAGACAAAGGAGAGAAAGTCAGAGAAACACTTAAACATTTTCAGAAAACCCTAGATCGGAAACGAAGCGATTTTGAAAGTAATTTTTGAAAGAAAAGTTAGGGAAATCGTTTGAAAACTCAATGAGAGCATAGATACACAACGGATCTAAAGAAATCGGAGAAAACCTCGAAGGGTTAGGGTTTCAAAAGAACCCTAGAAGTGAGATAGGCTTTGAAAGGTCACCGATCTGAGTCGGAGAGGTCGGAATCAGGCTCAAACCACCATGGTACACCGGAGTAAAGCCGAAAATGGCAGTGGAACCTTGAATCGACAGAGGTTTGGGTGCAAACCTTCGAGGTCAGGCCTCAAATCTTCGGGTATCAGGCGCATGGGAGCACGAGAAGGTGAGTATAAGACTCACATAGCCTGAGAAGCCATGGATTCCAGTGGGTTTCAAGGGAGAGGTGGTGGTAAGAGGCGGTTAGGTTTGGGAATGTTCGAGAGAGTTTGAGAGAGTTCAGAGGCGGATGGTAGGTGAGAAATGAGAAGGTTAGGGTGGTAGTTTGGGTTAAAAAAAGGTAAGAGTGAATAGGGCCGTTGATCTTAGAAATCAACGACCAGGATGAGAGGGGTCTGGGTCGGGTAGGATTTAATCGGGTCAGGGGGGTTTAAACTAAAATTGGGTTGGGGAATTGAGATTGGGAATTGGGTTCATTTGGGGCTCAAATAAGGCTAATTGAAATAAACGGGGGCTAACATTTAAATAGCCATTTTTCCTTTTTTATTTTATAAAAACAGTAAAATAATTTCTGAGAATAAATTAAAGATACTAAATCGATTAATAATATGTAAATATTAAATTAAAAATACTGGAATAAAATTTGTAATTATAAACACAATTAAATCTTAAAATATGCTAAAATTGCAATTATATGCAATTTAACTTTAAAATGCTAAATAAATCTGTAAAAAATGTGAAAAACTTACCTTAGCTATATTTTGGTATAAATATGAGAATTCAATAAAGGAATTACCAAAAATGATAATTTGGGAAATAATTATTGGTTTTTTCTGATAAAATAAGGCGATAAACTGATTTAAAAATCTTTTAAAAATTGAAAAAATAATAAAACACTTGGACATGCTTATATATGCATACGTATACTATTTTGAAAGTATTTTGCATATGAAAAATATATAGGAAAAAAATTGGGTATCAATATGCCAACTATTTTGGCCCTTAGGGGATTTTTACTCTTATTTCCTCACTGTCTTGATTTTTATATCTGTACTCAGTCATGCTATATTCTACTGTTTTCATAACTCAGCCATGTTTACTCTATTTTAATACTTTAAATGATATTTTGGGCTGAGCATCATATTTTACTATGCCCGAGTGGCTTTTAGAAATTTCGGACTGAGTAAGGCCGAGGGCCTGTGTTGTGAGGATACTTTTGGGTTGGGCTGCACGCCGCAGCAGTGATACACTAATTTATGATTATGAGACCAAGGGCCTGAGTTGTACGCCACAAAGTGGCTTGATATGAGGTCGAGAGCCTATTGATTATGCCACGAGATGGCTTAATATTGTGCTTGTGCCATAAGGGGGCCCTCCCGGAGTCTGTACACCCCTAGTGAGCGTGGGTACCCAGTGTGTTATGTGATATAGCCCGATGGGCTGATGTTGTTCCATGTTATTGCCCGAAGGGCGGTTCTTGATTTATGTTTTGCCCAGGGGCTGATTATGAATGATTGTAAGGTAGCTTGAGGGGCTTGTTCCGTTGATATTATGCCCGAGGGGCGGTTTATGGTACATGTTTTGCCGAAGGGCTGCTTATATTTCTATCATGTTTACTCACTGTTTTATCACTCATTTGAAACTATTGAAAATTGTTTTTAAAAGGTTTTCACCGAAACTGAGCATGATTTACAAAGTAAATGATTTCTATAATGTTTTGGAAAAGGTACTGTATTTGTTATAGTATTTTGACGTGATTTTTTACTGCTCAGTTTTCATTTACCTTTATTACTTACTGAGTTGGAGTACTCACATTACTCCCTGCACCTTGTGTGCAGATTCAGGTATTTTCTGAACCTGGTAGCGGGTGTTGATTGCTTAGAGGCAGAGTCATCGGAGTTTAGCATGGTAGTTGTCCGAAATTCGCAGCACAGTTTTTCTCCCTCTTGTTTTCATTAGCTTGTATTTACTACATCTTCAGTCTTTTCATTGTATTCTGGCCTTAGTAGATGCTCGTGACTTATGACACCCCGATGTCGGGCTTGTATATTTATTTCGCACTATCCATTTAGACTTACATTATGAGATATCTAATTAATTAAAGGATTAAAATGATTGTTATTGATTAAATGGTTAATTCGGGAGTTGTGTCGGTTGGCCTAGTTTTACGATAGGCACCATCACGACCGGGTCAGTTTTAGGGTCGTGACAAGTTGGTATCAGAGCCTAGGTTACATAGGTCTCACGAGTCATGAGCAGGTTTAGTAGAGTCTCGCGGATCGGTACAGAGACGTCTGTACTTATCCTCGGAAGGCTGCAGAACCTTTAGGAAAAACTTCACATTCTTAAATTCTTATCGTGCATCTTTGATTCAGCTTAAAATGCAACTTTTTGAATTCCTTCCATGCGTTCGAATGCACGCATGAGCGTTCGGTATCAGCTGTTCATGAGCGGCTTGTGATTCCCTGATCGAGGGGTGAGACGTGATCTCTGTGTGTTGATGTTGCACCGGTCTGGAGGACTTGAGGCCGGATTTTGCATATAGCTTGAGCTCTGAGGCATTGATGGTGTGAGCACGTGCTTTTGGATTTGTATGTCCGATAGTGTCCCTATTAGTGGGAGTAATGACTGGTTCGCTACGTGACGAGTGTGATGAATGAGCCGAGAAGGGTCTGCCTGAGTATAGAAAGTACTATTTGGTGCTTGATTTCATCTTGATTTGATATATAGCCCAAGGTATGGGAGTGTGAAGAATATTTTCATGTTTTCTAGTTGGAGAGTGAAGTAAATTTCATGTTGTGATATGAGTTCGGATTCAGGAAGATTAAGTAACTATGTAATAGTTATGATAGTGGAAGGGTATAAGGAGATGTTAATTTGAGGTGAGGCAGGTGAGCTATCTCCTGCGGATTGTTCTGAAGTTTGCGTGATCCTTTATGTCGTTTATTGGAAGATCTCTGTTACCAGGGAAATATATATGTTGCAATTTGAACTTGGGTCGCCTAAGAGAGTGGCATTGACTGTTATGATGGTGAATGCGAGATTGCAGAAGGTTTAAAGTACTAGATGGTCTGTGTTTCACGAGCTTATGAAGGATTGAGTTTAATCTCACTATGGTATTATAGCAGTAATAGAGTATATGTATTATGAGTTATTGTATGTTTTGATATATGGCTTTGAGCCAAGTGAGGAAGTCTGCTATTGATTAGGTGATTGTACTGTTATGTGCTATGTTGGTTCCAGTTTGAGGCGTACTGGTGAATCAGTTATAGCTTACAGAGGTTGAGACCGAGGATGGCTCGGGTAAAGGAAATTTCAATAAAGGTTATGTTATGCTTTATGGGTGTATGAGAGTCATGAAATGACTTGAGTTATTATTGGTAAAGGATGCTCGGTGCATAGAACAAGAAGTTGCTTGGTTGCATTAAGGTGAGGTTATGTTCCACGGTGTCGGAGTGCTAATGGAGCACGGGTCGTCTAGTCCATTCAATCGGTCGGATTGTTGTTTGAGTAGAGAGGATGACTTTCGAGAATGGTTCTAGTGGGTTCAAGATTTTTACATGTAATAATTGGAGATTTTCAGGTTGTATGTTTGGCTAGAAACTAAGGTTTGCATTGGAGGGTGTCAAGACTTATGGCATTTCTATAACAATTATGGGATTTTACATATCAGTATCAGCAAGGTAAAGGTAATGACTTTGGATTCACAGTAAGTCTCTTCAAGGTAGGTATTTTGAGCGTGGTGCTTTTGGGAATATTTAAAAGAGTATTCAGCGACTTATGAGCCTTAGACGAAGTAGTTTTATGCTTGGGTCTCATGTGGCGAGTCCGGGACGAGGATTGTGGTGTTATAGCGAGAAGAGGTATCAAGTTGAAAGAAAATTATAAGGAACTTGGGTAGATGGGATAGCTTGGTAGTAGGCCGGATTGGCATGGTAAGAATATGATTAGTTCTTTGGATGCTTACAGGGTAATGAGCTTTTACAGGTATTTCGCAGAAATTCTCTTGGGTTTTAGACCTGCGTAGCTTGGTTGAGTTAGAATGATTTAGTCCTAACGGTTTAGTTTTGTGCAAATGGAATTCGGAGAGTTTTTGATGGTTTTTACCACAGTTAGAGAGGTATATTTTCCTACTGGCGTGAGGAGCATGGGATGTATAATGATTTTCTTCTAGATTGGATCAATGGAAAGTTCTTGGTTAGTTGAGTACATAGTTTCTTGTGGCTCGGAAGGGATATGAAGTTCTCATGGTTATCCTAGGATGGTATGGTTTATGCGGTATATTGTGCAGGATTGAGATTTGTGTGTGTAAGGTCATGCTCCAGTTCTGAAAGGAAAGGTAATGAAATTCTTAGGCAGTACGAGCAGCTTTAGATGATTAGGGAAATTATGTCACTAATTTATGCGGCTTGATGAGGGCATACGTATCAGAAAGGGGCAATGTGATTGAGTTAATAATACATCATTGGTATTGCGGCTCTCTCTTGTTGAATCGACTGCTGATATTCGAGTTTGCTTGGTGTTACAGAAGAATTATAGGAGTACCTCTCGTAGGATGATTGGGTGTTTGAGGTTTGTTGTGTATTCGGACGGTGGAGTTGGGATCGGATATGGTGATCCGCATGCTGTATGGATTTGGAGACTGGGAATTCTCATAGATAGGTTAGGTCGTGGTTTGTGGGTCGCGTGTGTTGGCACTGTATAGTGACTATCGGGGTTTGGAGACCCGGGTGGATCTTTTGTTGCTTGGTATGTTAGATTTTGATGTCATATTGGGTATAGACTGATTATCTCTGTGTCGTGTTATTCTGGACTATTGCGCTAAGGCGGCGATGTTGGCTATGCCGGGAATGACACGGATTGAGTGGCGAGGTTCGACAGATTATGTTCCCAGTAGGGTGGTTTCATTTTTGAAGACCGAGCGGATGACTGGGAAGGGTTGTCTTTCTTATTTGTCTTTCGTGATGGATGTTAGTGGAGAGACTCCTACCATCGATTTAGTTCTAGTGACGAGGGACTTTTCCGGATGTGTTTCCTGCTGCCGAGCATGTCGCCGGACAAGGTTGTTGATTTCGGTATTGATTTGGTGATGGGCACCGTATCGTATGGCACCGGTGGAGTTAGAGGATTTGAAAAAGCAGCTTCAAAAACTCCTTGGTAAGGGGTTCATTGGTAGAACTATATGGATGTGTGTTCTGCATCGAGATGGATTTGCTAACTTCGAGTCGCTATTGGTGAAGGATGTGTTGATTCGGTTGTTATTGAGCTATTAGTGTTCTGAGGTGATATATGACTTACTTTTCTGTGTTGCGAGGCATTATGATTTGTTGGTTATAGGCACATATAGTGCGGTTCCATTGGGTTTTCATAGTGGAAGTCGAGCGGGAAGAGTACTGGGTATTGCTCGGTTGATGGCATATCGATTATGTCCTTTCGGGTTTGTGTGGTGTTATGTATTTGCTTCACCGTGGTTATGATGATTTGCTTTGGTTCTAGGCATCAAATTACATGTGGTTGTCGAGTTTGAGCAGAGTGACTTGAGGTGTTTCATGTTGGACCAGTGTTTGGATGAGGTCGCGCATTGGAGCGAAGTTATGTAGATGTATGATCCTGCAGGATAGATTCGTGTGTTCTGGTTCTACGATATGTGACGGGTTCTCAGCATTGTGTGCGGTGGTACTGGTGAGCTTGCGGTATAGCTCTTTTATTTAAGTCATTTTCATTATTCAAGTATGTTCGGATTGTTGCTTATTGGTGCGCAGATTGCACGAGTTGTGGCTTTAGTTTGTATTGATGTGCTATGTCACCAGAGTAGTTGTGTTGGATTAGATAACATAGTTGGGATCTATAATGAATACAAATCGATTAGATTTCAGCAGATGGCAAGGATAATATCGAGGTTCAACTCAGAAATTTGCTATGGTCCTTGCCAAGGGAGAAGTGGCTTCATAAAAGGTTGATCTGAGGAATGGTATGACTTACTATGTGTTTCATTTATCATTGGTAGTATACAGAAGTGTTGGAATGAGACTTCATTTGATAAGAGGTATTATCGGTATTCTGTTGTTTTGGACAACTGCGGTGATGAAAAGCTATCGTTACGAGTGTTGGAGTATGTGGTATATCATGTAATGGAATTTAAGTCTGTGGGTATGGTTTATTACAGCTTGTTCAGGCTTATTCAAAGAATAGATGTGAGATTCTGATCTTGTAGATGATTTCAGAAATGGAAATGTGGTTCTAAGGTTTATGTGCTAGGTTGGATTGTAAAATGTCAGTTACATTGTGTTATCGTACCTATATGAGATAGGGTGATATGGGATCACCCCCGGGTATCTGCATGGTAAGATTATACAGCGACTTGTTGGTTTTTGGAACAACTATGGACATGTTCGAGGACGAACATATGTTTAAATGGGGGAGGATGTAACGACCCGACCGGTCGTTTTGAGTATTTGTACTTCGTTCGCCAGTTCTCGGGCATGTCTAGCCCCGTGTGATGTATTACAACTTTTGTAAATCGTCGATTTTGGTTTTCAGGGTAACCGGAATGAATTTTGAAGAACAGTTCTCAATTTGAAGCTTAAAATTTGAAAGGTTTGACCAAGTTTTGACTTGTTAGTATATGATCTCAGATTGAAATTATGATTTGGATAGCTCCGTTAGGTGATTTGGGACTTAGGAGCGCGATCGGAATGTGTTTTGGAGGTCCGGGGTGGATTTAGGCTTGAATTGGCGAAATTGGAATTTTGGCATTTTCTGGTTGATAGGTGAGATTTTGATATAGGGGTCGGATAGGAATTCAGGAAGTTGAATCGGGTCCATTGTGTCATTTGGATGTGTGCGCAAACTTTTAGGTCATTCGAACGAGGTTTGATTGACTTTTTGATCGAAAGCGGAATTTGGATATTTTTGGAGTTCTTAGGCTTGAATCTGATGTAATTTTGGTGTTTTGATGTGTTTTGAGCGTTCCGAAGGTTCGAACAGGTTTGAATGATGTTATAGGATATGTTGGCATGTTTGGTTGAGGTCCCGAGGGCCTCGGGTGAGTTTCGGGTGGTTAATGGATCAAATTTTGGACTTTGGACTTGGCAGTTTTGCTGGTTTTTGTTGCTGACATTTTTATTCATCGCGTTCGCGGAGGTGCCTCGTGTTCGCGAAGGGTTAAACCTGGGCAGTATTAAATAACCAATCTGCGACCCTTCTTCATTCTTTCACTATTTTTGAACGAGATTGAAGCTTTTGAGAGGGATTCTTGAGGAAACCAAAGGGTAATCTCTTGGAGGTAAGATTCTTGGCTTCATAACTCATTTATATGTGATTAAAGGCCTAATTAGTGGTGAAATTTTGGGAAAATCAGTGCAAAATGGGTAATTAGGGCTTGAGATTAAGAGACTTTAAAATGAGTATTTGAGGGGTCAATTGAACTCCGATTTCAGTGTTCTTGATATGTATAGACTCGTGAGAGGATGAGGACTCTATTGATGTGATTTTTATCGGATTTCGAGACATGGGCTCGGGGGCCGAGTTTGAGCAATTTCGAGATTTTTGATGTAAATTGGATATTTTCGAGTGAGCTTTGTTCCCTTAGCATATTTTAATGATTATGTACTGATTTCGGTTAGATTTGGAGCATCCGGAGGTCGATTCGAGAGGTCAAAGGCATCACGGGCTAGAGTTTGAACCGGATTGAGGTAAGTAATAATTGTAAATGTCTGTCCTGAGGGTATGAAACCCTGGACTTCATATCATTGTGCTACTTTGAGGTGACACACACACTGGATGACGGATTGTGCACTGTTGGGGGATTGTGACTTAGTCCATCCCGAATGACTGTTTTACTGCTTATTTGATTGAAAATTGTTTGCTATCATCATGTTTTGAGCTGAATGCCATATTTGGGCCTCATGCCAACTGTTTTGGACCCTTAGGGGATTTTTACTGCTATTTCCTCACTGTCTTAATTTTTATATTTGTACTCAATCATGTTATATTCTACTATTTTCATAACTCAGCCATGTTTACTCTGTTTTAATACTTTAAATGATATTTTGGGATGATGATCATATTTTACTGTGCCCGAGTGGCTTTTAGAATTTTCTGACTGAGTAAGGCCGGGGGCCTGTGTTGTGAGGATATTTTTGGGTCGGGTTGTACGCCGCAATAGTGATACACTGATTTATGATTATGAGGCCGAAGGCCTGAGTTGTACACCACAAGGTGGCTTGATATAAGGCCGAGAGCCAATTTATTA
Source organism: Nicotiana sylvestris (assembly GCF_000393655.2). Taxonomy (NCBI): domain Eukaryota; kingdom Viridiplantae; phylum Streptophyta; class Magnoliopsida; order Solanales; family Solanaceae; genus Nicotiana; species Nicotiana sylvestris. Next base: position 86,283,112 of record NC_091058.1, read on the forward strand.
TGCCACGAGATGACTTGATATTGCGCTTGGATCGTAAGAGGCCCCTCCCGGAGTCTATACACCCCCAGTGAGCGCGGGTACCTAGTGTGTTATGTGATATAGCCCGAGGGGCTGATGTTGTTCTATGTTAATGCTCGAGGAGTGGTTCTTGATTTATGTAAAGCCCGAGGGGCTGATTACGAGTGATTATGAGGTAGCCCGAGGGGCTGGTTCCGTTGGTTTTATGCCCGAGGGGCGATTTATGGTACATGTTTTGCCAAAGGGCTGCTTATGTTTCTATCATGTTTACTCATTGTTTTATCACTCGTTTGAAACTATTGAAAATTGTTTTTAAAAGGTTTTCACTGAAACTGAGCATGATTTACGAAGTAAATGATTTCTGTAGTGTTTAGGAAAGGTACTATATTTGTTGTAGCATTTTGACGTGATTTACGTGCTTTCTTACTGCTCAACTTTCATTTACCTTTATTACTTACTGAGTTGGAGTACTCACATTACTCCCTGCATCTTGTGTGCAGATTCAGGTATTTTATAAATCCGGTAGTGGGTGTTGATTGCTCAGAGGTAGAGTCATCGGAGTTTAGCAAGGTAGTTGCCCGGCGTTCGCAACAATGCTTTTCTCCCTCTTATTTTCATTAGCCTATATTTAGTACATCTTCAGTCTTTTCGTTGTATTCAAACCTTAGTAGATGCTCATGACTTGTGACACCCCGATGTCGGACTTGTGTATTTATTCCGCACTGTCTATTTAGACTTACATTATGAGATATCTGATTAATTAAAGGCTTAAAAATGATTGTTATTGATTAAATGATTAATTCGGGAGTTGTGTCGGCTAGCCTAGTTTCACGATAGGCGTTATCACGATCAGGTCGGTTTTAGGGTCGTGACATTTGCCCGTTGTGATCTCGAGTTCGAGTCCCGGTCCGATCCCGTCCCAGGTGCACAAAAATAAGAGAAACATAAGTTATACTCCGCACATACGGTCAGGACAAGCTTGTTATTTCAAAGAATCACATAATAGGCTATCGTCCCTTCCTAAGAGGAGGGGGCAGTATGCATGAAGTATAAATTGGTATCTAACATTAATATAGCAGATAAGATTGCGAATGTGCTCAGTGCGTAGTGGCCATAATCCTACTTTGACAACTCATACTCACGAAGTACCAAACCCATCGCTACAGCAAGATGTAGATTTGGTATAGATATCAAACATAATTTTTATTTCATGCAAATATCTGACCTTGGTTTGTTCGGTTATTTCGAAAGCTTGCCTACAAATTTCCCAAGTTAGTGTTTGTAATGAGAGGGCGAGGCTACGACAACCGGGAAGTGGAACTCTGGTTGACTTTAGATCTAGAGGAAACTAAAATTTTAGCTAGAAAATTTCCATAGATGACGCCAAATTGTTCGACGAAAAAGGGTTAAACCTTTTTTGTAAACTAATTAACTAGGAAGATTTGAGGCAAATCCTAGCCAAAGATAATTTATCCTAGATTTGAGATAGAAGATAAGAATAAACAAGCATAGCTGAACATGAAATTTAACCATAGTAATAATTGAATTCCATAATGTAAGAAAAGGATTGTGATTTTCATAACATTGAATGATAATGAAGAATACATAGATAAAAAGGGTCACCGTTCTTGAACAAGGTTGACCCCCGTACATTTGATATAGTAAAATTAATGATACATACCGAGGATCTGAGCGTCCTTTCCCCTTCCTCCTTTTCAAGGAGAAAGAGTTCAAGATCCTTCTACCTCTCTGAAAATGTTTATGTGTGTGTGTGAGTTTTTCTCTGCCTCCTCCTTTTCTTAATTTCTCTCACCTAGTATATATATAAGGTATTCTCCTTTGCACAACGGTCATTAGCCAGAGTGCCTAAGTCATTTAACTGTATTACAGATTGACCCTCTGAAATGCCGTAATAACCAATTTACTATACAAGCATTCTGAGTACACGACCTCGGTCGTGGCCGAAGTGCTTGTTGCTATAGCGTTATACGAATACGACTTCGGCCCAAGTGAATTTTTACCGTTCCTCTTCACGCATATTCTTGTTTGGTCAGATTTTGACCCATGTCTATGGTACGTAACGTAGGAGTATACGATATAGTAGTAACAAATATGACAAAAAAACATGTGTATGAAAAGAAGTACAATGCCAAGTACGTGCCAAAGAAGAAATGCATGTTTTAGGACTATCTAGACTAAGGTTAAGTGAAATTAAAGCTCTTCTAGGATCATATATCGTAAGAAAAGCATAATAATCATTCTCATCAAACTAAAATTGCAACACATAATAAATTAATTTTTAGTACATCTAAGTATCGGAAGTTACTAATGAGCCACTAATAAACATGAGAATCTCATGAAATAAGAAGATTTGAATCTATCTTTTTCTACTGCAGAAATACTAGTTTCACCTTTTTGATTGAAGAGGATCTTAGTACAACTGATGATTATAAAAAGAAAAAGCAAAGAGAGTACCACTATTTTGTAACAGTATTATAAAATAGAGAATTGCAAGTAAATTTCCAAAAACAGACAAGCCTCTTTGAAAAAGTCACTGCACAAAAAGTAGCAACAGATGATTAAATTTGAGGGTATGAATGGCAATATTGAAAGAAGAAAAAGTGAGAGAGGAGAACTTCAAGTTTCCTTTGGCTACAAGGCTACACTCCCTAAGAGGAGACAATAAGAGGTTACAGTGTTTATTCTTTTAGAGGGAGATCACAATTTCACATGATGTTTTTGACCATAAAGTATTGAACTCTTAAGCTTTTCATACTACGGCTTATCAATGGTTGCTCTCTTTTGAATCTGTCCATCATTATTTTCTATTCCTTTACTCCATCTATGGATAGACCAATACCAAACTTACTCTAATTACCCACTGAAAGCTTAAAGAAGAGACTGTATCAGTGAGATTCATTCCAGTTGTATCTCGTTACTTTTGAGGAATGTCTTCTTTCTTTTTTTTCTTTTTAGAAGCTCAATACTGTTTCTTTTAAGATAAAAGCGTTTAGTTCATTTGAATTTTTGGATTTAAACATGGCCACGATTATGGACAATGAAGACACATTAATTTATTGCATTCTACTTGATCTTGATAATATTTATTAGGAGTATTAATTAAATAATTATAAGTACACATTTATATTAAGCATAATTGGGTGCACAAAATATTTTACATTCATGTTAAGGTTCGAAAAGAGGCCGTACCCCAAGGGGTAGTTCGTAGATAAGTTATCCTAATGCAAACACTAATGACTGCTTCACCTCGAATCCGTGACCTATAGTTCATACAGTGCCAATTTGACCACTGCTCTCCTTCCATGTATACATTTAAATTAGGCCAAATACATAGACATGCCATTAAACTTGGCCCAATTTTTCATTTTATCACTTTAACTCAGTCTTGTTCCTCCAACCCCATTTCTTTTGTTCCACTTTAACACAAAAGCTGACTAGATTCCATGTGTGATTTGCCTCACCCTTGTAGGCGCGTGAGAGTCATTTTTTAAGCCAAATTTCATACTCCCAACGCAAAGGCGGATCCAGACTTTAAATCATATGGATTCAATTTTAATATTTTTAACATTGAACGCATTATATTTTTAAAGTTATAGGTTTATATCTATTATTTTTACAATTTTAATGAATTTTTACTCCGAGTCGAAAGTTATGGGTTCAGTTGAACCCGTAGTTATTACTGAATATATATATATATATATATATATATATATATATATATATATATATATATATATATATATATATATAGAAAATATTTTTTCGAGGGAGGGGGGCAGAAAAATGAAAAAAATAATAATTTGAAATTACAAAAAAAAAGTAAAAAAAAATGCGGGGGTGGGTGCGGAGGGGGGGGAGCAGTGGGGTGGGGGTAGCAGCTGGGTATTTGCACGCGCTGCATTTTTATCTGGGATAAAATTTTTGTGTTAAAGTGAAACAAAAAAAATGAGGTAGGAGCACCAAAATGGAACAAGACTGAGTTAAAGTGTCAAAATGAAAAGTCGTTTCAAGTTTAATAGTCTGTCTATGTATTTGGCCTTTAAATTATATTTTTTTATTTTATTATGCAATAAATAATATAATTTATATCCACTAATTTAACTACGCACCTGGATTTAAAATCTCAACATTATGTGCGCTTGCTTAGCTAATTTGCATTTCCATGCATGCAAATGCAATGCATGGGTAGTTGGATAAGTGCATGTAAAGGGCCGCGTGGCACGTGAATTAATGGGTAATGATTAAGACTTTTTTGGGTTAGTGTTAAGCAGCAAAGCAGATGGGATATGACTATAATTAGAGGCAATATTTGGAAAATTGGTCCCGGAGTTAGGAGGGGACCCACAAAATCCAACGGGCCACGTAACATCATCATATATATGAGGGGAAGCGTGAGTGTAAATGGGGGCATTCGTGTGGGTTTGGTTTCCATGATTAAGCAAATCCCAGAGTTTCATTAAAAACAGTATAAACCACAGATCGCGCATTTATTGCCAGAATATTTATTGGCATTTGAGATTACTGCTTCTTTATTCCCACTCCCTCTCTCTTCTACAGCCTGCCATCTGTCATTACTAATTAATACTCCTTGTATGATTCGGCACGAAATTTTAAAAAAAAAAATTAAAATTTTTAGTTTTAAAAGTTTAAGGCGTACAAATTTTGTGCGTCCGCAATATTTGTGTAATTATAAAAGTTTCTTAGTAAAATAGTTAAAATGAAGAGTTTAAAATTAAATTATTTTTAAATTTAAAAATATGTCATTTATTTTAAAACAGATTAAAAAGGAAAGTACCTCATCTAATTTGTGACAAAGGAGTATAACTTGCTCATTATATTTTCTTTTTATTTTGGATTTAAATCCTTTCTTCCTTTTTCTTTTATTTTTTGTGTCTTGCTAGTTAGAGATTTTAAGCCTAAAATGGTCCATTGACCGCCATTTTTTCCTCGTACAAAACATACAATAAAGTAGGGAATTGCAACCTGATTTGAGCAGTCTTTGTTATTTTATTATGTGATCAATTGGTTAACTGAATTTCATAAACTTTTAATACGAGTGAGAATTTTTGAAATTAATTTAACAATTAAAGTTCAACCGTGAAGTAGACTTTATCAACACAGAGTGTATGTATTAAATGCATAATCGAAAGATAAAAAAGAAAGAAAGTTCAAACTTATAAAGACTAATGCTAGTAGCGGTCCATAGTATGAGATAAGTGATCATGAGAACCAGTAACTTCTATCTATATATTAAAAATTTATAAGTATTTTACTACGAATTCAATTATTATTATATATTAACTTGAAATATTGTAAAAATTCATAAATCTTGAATTTTGAATCCGGTTGGCCAAGACATCTTTCCACAAGTTAAATGAATGTAATGAGTAAATAGTCGATAGAGAGCCAACGGAAGTGTGCACATCGGTGTATTATAGAATGCAATGAGACGTCTGCAGTGTAGAGAGGGTAATGAAAATTGTGTAAATCGAAAAAAAATTGGTGGGGGTGGTCGGAGGGGGTGGTGGGTTGATGGAGCATCTTTTGGAAAGTGAAGTGCAAGGAGGGTCTGGTCTGGTCTCTGGTCTCCCCGTTTGTCGAACTAAGGTCGACACCAATCTCAAGATGATCTGATTCTCTCTCTCTCTCTCTTTGCTCTTTGGACTTTGAATCTTTAAATCCAAATCTATTGATATTCCAGAGGAGTTTTGTTCTGTTTCGGCTTTGGACCCCATCATTTTTCATCATGAGTATGAGACTCGTGGTGGCCCCTCTCTTTTTTTGTTTTTTTTTTTAATTTCTTTGTGTTCCTAAATCACCAATCTAGCTTAGCTCCATTTCCCTTTTCTTTTAAAGAAAATATTAAATTCAGAGGGTACTTTTTTACCTATACTAAGTTTGCATCTTTGAGTCAAAGATTGCTCTCTATACCCTGAAGAACATTTGTTGCTTTGATGATTGCAAAGTATCTCATTTTCATGATTCCTCTTCCTTCCCCCACCCCCTTTTTCTCTTGATGGCTTTTTGTCTACTATCCACAAAATCTATACTCTCCGGTCCATTTTGTTTGATAAGATTTGATATTTTCAGAAATTAAGAAAGAATTAATTTTCTTTTTTGGAATAAAGAGCCTATTATATTTTTAATAAATAAATTAAGATTAATATGATCAATTTCATAGTTAGTTAATGTTAAAAGATAAATTTTTTAATATGTGTGAAAACAACCAAATAATTAATTAAAGTGGATAGTAGGGAGTACATTCCCTCCTCCTACTCTACTAGTATGTTTTTTCATCTAAATTTCCTAGCCTGTTTTAATTTGTTTTCCTCGCGTTGTGCATTTAAATTTCTATTTTTTAATTTCTTCTTTGCGTTTTGTAAACATTACTAATCTTCTATTTAGAAGCAAATCTAGCTAGTAATTAAATCGAGGTTTGTGTAACATTAAATCAATATTGGAAATTGGATTTAGAGAAGAATAAGTGAAGGGAAGTTGATAGATAAATAATCATGATGACAAGAAGGACTGGATTACCTAAAACATGCATAGGACTCAATCAGTTCACGTGAATCCAGGGGTACGGCCACTGCTTACTGATCAATGCCTGAAACTACTTGTTTTGTATTGTGCACCTTAGGTGAAGAAAGGGATGGTGTATATCAGTATTTAGCAACTTCCTGCCCGGTATCAGTCACTCTCAATTCAATAATCTAAGTTAGTCGATGGGATGGATTGGACTGCCTAAAGCAACTAAAGAGTGGTCTTTGTTTTGTTGAATGATACATTGGAACGAATTTTACTAGTATATATAAACACCATTACCCTACCCCAACCTAAACTCAAGTAGCTAGTCTGATGACTTGCAAATGATACACGTTTGAAACTCTTTCACTAAATATTCACGACGATTCAGTTTCAAGATTTGGATTGACAAGCATTGGTCTAATAACATTAAGTTACTATTCTCTAGCTAGATGCAAAGGCAAATTAATAAGCTAGGTGCATAGGCGAATGGAGTCCATATTCAATAGATTTAATTGAATTAATTAATATTTTTATTATAGAATATAAGTGTATGTTTAAATTTTTTTTCAACTTTCAACAAGTATCAAAATTTATCCCATACTTTCAAACAACAACATAATCAGTGTAATCATACAAGTAAAGTATGAAAAATTCCATAATTTTAAGGTACAATAAATTTAATATTAAAAGTTTTAAAAACTAAAAATTTCAAGCTTAAATTTTGAATTCGCCTTTAATTAGTGGAGGATCTAGTCGACACTCATTGGATAGATATACTAGGTTTGAAGAGTTAAGAGTCAGGCTTTATTTCTTCGGGCGAGACTCATAATCAAAGATATGATCAGTGCACTTAATTAGATCCAAATGTTTTCTACAGCAGAAATAATGTCAAGCATTTCAGATTGGACTGTGCATCTTTTCGCTTGAAAGTTAAAACAGTTATTCATCTAATTATGCAAGGTAATTAAGAGGAGAAGTTAAGTATGACTATTTAAAAGGTTTAAAAAAGGGGGTGGATTAGCAATAGCAATAATATTTCCACTTTCCTTGGGAGGTAGGAGAGGTGGCAGCGACAGTGCAGAAAGGTAGGGGAGGGAGGGGGGATACGGACAGAAGTTATTTTGATGTAAATATTGGGTTTGAGTTGAGACTTGAGACTGGTCGCCTCGTGATCGGAGAAGGCAGATCCATGGAAGACTGTTCCCCCTTGTCACGTGGGCTCTCTTTTGACTACCCTTATGACCACTTTCTTAATTTCTTGTATTTCTACTATACGTATATATAGGGAGTATAAAAATAATCAAATTTGCAAAAAGTTCTACTACTAACACAGAACTAACAGTATAACTCAGGTATTACTATATATAGAGACCACTTGGCACTTGCTTATGAAACCATACTTGTATATCATATAGCTGCTTGTAGTGGCACTTCAACTCTCTCTCCGGTCCCTTTTTCCTTCTTTCTACAGTGTACCACACTTTGCCCTTCTCTCTGTTTCTGTTTCTGGCTAATTAGTAGCACACTAAATAACACACATGAATCTGGTCCCTACCCCCCTCTGCATTTTACCTGCAAACAAAGAATCCAAAAAAAACGTTGTAGCAGACGTTTGACGACCAACGTGGACTCTCTGCACCTGCTGACTAGTATTTCGCCATTTTATTAGCTTATAAAGAGCTAACAGACAATACTACAAAACCCAAAGCTCTCTCCCCTAAGTTCTTCCTCCCATTCAAACCTTCTATTATTATTACATATCCCTTTCAACTTACTATTCCCTCTCCTACCTATCGCTTTCTCCCCTCCCTTTCATCTCATGCTAATTGTTCTATAAACACTGCGTTGCCTCTTCCTTTATATCTCAAAGGCGAGGAAGTAGAAACTGAGAGGAAAAATGATGCATCGTTGCAGTAGCAGTTGTCATGGAAGTATGGTGGGTCCATGTTCATGTGGTCTGTTTCACAGTCAAAGCAATGTTACTACTACTACTTCTTCTGCTTTCTCAATGCTCTTCTCCCATAACCCTAGTGCTTTTGATCATGAATATTCGGAAAACATGTACTCTTTTGCTCCTTCTTCTTCATCTGTGGATTGCACTCTCTCCTTAGGGACGCCTTCCACTCGCCTTACTAATGAGATTAGTGAAAAGAGGGTAGTTCAGTCTCATGAACGTCGCTCTTCCTACATGCCTAACTTCTGCTGGGATATTCTTCAGCCAAAACAACATACTCCATCGCCGCCTTCTTCCGCACACAAATCCACTCGTGGCGGTAGCAATGGTAGTAACACCAACTCTGCTGACCCCCTTGTTGCTCGCCGCTGCGCTAACTGTGATACCACTTCAACTCCGCTTTGGAGAAATGGTCCTAGAGGCCCTAAGGTATAGTTTCTTGATTACTCTTTTATGTCATTTAAAAATAATTTTATTGTTCTTAAATAGCGAAATTAATAACCTATAACGTTTTAAGATATAATGCAAGATTATAAGTTAAATCCTTTTCTCTTTGTCATTGATACTCTTTTCGAATATGTTTATCACAATTTTCTATCTACTCAGAGAGTTTAATTTTTGCACATTAACATATATAGTAACTAGCATAAACTTTTATACTATCATAATGAGTTTAACTTATGACAATGAGTGACTATTTGCAACAAATTTAATGTAACTTGGAAAGTGCGGTAATAACTTACTATAATCAATCACTAAATTATACTCCCTCCGTTTCAATTTTTGTGAACCTATTTCCTTTTTAGTCACTGCCAAAAAGAATGACCCCTTTACTTATTTGGAAATAATTTACCTTTACGCAATGATTTATAGCCACACAAAATATATGTGCCTCATTTTACACACAAGATCAAAAATCTTCTCTTTTTTCTTAAACTTCGTGCCCAGTCAAACGTGTGTAGATTGAAAAGGAGTGAGCATGTACTAAAGTTATAATGACAGAGTAAAACTTTTTTCTCCATGTACTTAGCTTAAATCTTGAGTTATGACCTCTGAAGCTATGAAACTAATGGTTATAATGGATTTTACGCAGTCACTTTGCAATGCATGTGGAATTCGATTCAAGAAGGAAGAGAGAAGAGCAAGTGCAGCAGCAGCCACCGCTAACGGTGGAAGAGGGGGAGGAGGAGGAATGGACACACAACACATGATAAACAGTACTGCTTCATGGGTTCACCATTCACAACCCCCAAAAATGCCTTATTTCTCTTCAGCTGCCTATGGAAACGAATTCAGGTTCATAGAAGATGATGACCGTGATTCTGATGCCACCGCCATTCCTTTCCTTCCTTGGCGTCTCAATGTTGCTGATAGGCCTAGTCTTGTTCGTGACTTCACTAGATAAGGAAAAAAAAATTAAAAATAGGATGAATGTTTCAAGCAGCGTTTAAATTTCACGAAAAGAAGAAAAAAAAATGGAAGCCCCCCATTACGTGTCATGATGATGGTGATGGTGGCGATATGACGGCTACGGTTCAAGAAATTCTTTTGCTTTCAGCTGTTTTCTTTTTGGTCCATCTTTCACAGAGATGGAGTGAAAATGAGTTAATTCTCTGTTTTTGTTTGTTGGCTTTGCCTCCTTTTGGTAGTAGTTACGTTATTCTAGTATCTTTAACTTTTCACTTTGATGATGATCAGTCAATATATATACTAAGCAGTGGCACCACTTTTTTCTGTTAGTCCTCGTCACACATATATAGTATTACTTTCTTGAATATGATGGTCGACCAGCAGTGTTCTCTTTATCAAATGAAGGTTTCCTGCTGTTTGAGCTGCCGGCAAATTCTGAAACAGTACAGTATCTCTTTTTTAGCTTTCTACGTAATAAATGGAATTGTTGCTACGACAGTGCTGCATTAATGAATTATTAGCTCATATCATTTCATTCTGGGCCAGAACTGAAATGTTATTAATTAATAAGTGTTTGTTATACATTAGATTGAGATGTTTACGTCTGTAATGTTATATGCTACAGCTTTTTTCTTTTCGTTTGGAGTGCAGCAGGACAGAACACTGAGCACAGCATGGTCCTGAAGAACATGGAAATGAAAATGCTGTTTTCAGATGTAACGGAAAATTAACTAAAGGCACTGTAAGCATAGATGTGATATTTGCATTTTGGCTCTTCTGGGAGCCTGGAATACAGTTATACAATCAAAGCCTTTTAATTTGTTACTACAATTTACTGTTGCGCCTTCAAGATTTAGCCGGCTTATAAAATAGTTTTACCATGGTAAAGATATTCGAATAACTAAACTGTTAGTGGTTAGTACTGTAGTTAGCAGTTAGTGTTAGTTTGTTAATAGGAGTTAGTTATAACTAACACACATGGATATTAGTTGTTAGTGGAGTGCGGAACCAAAATGTGATTTTTTTTTACTCAAAATACGCAAATAAGTGTAAAAAAAAAGTTACCAAACTATATATAACGCCACAAATAGTGGCGCTATACAGTAACGTTAACTGCACTGTTACTGTATAGCGCCATTATTTGTGGCGTTATACTGACACACCTTACATAGCGCCATTAATAGTGCCGCTATACCCCTTATTACCTGAACACATAGCGCCATTAATAGTGGCGCTATACCCCTTAATACAAATCCTCCATCTTCTTCTCCTTCGTTCCATCTCCCTCATTTCTCATTTCTGATCCCCCACCACCACCACCACCACCACCACCGATTCTGCCCCCATTTTTTTAAAAAAAAAAAATTGGGTCCCCCCGTCACATAAAAGTTTAATATTTGTGGTCCCATTGTCGAGTAGAGCTTCGTGTTATTGTGGATTCACTCTTCCGGAGTCAAAATTTCGATCTATTTACATTCCGAAAATTCTAAATCGAGGTATTTCGATTTATTTTAAGTTGAAACTTTTATAACAATGCATATTACTTGATTTGTATGTGTTCTATTTCGGTTTGTGTTTATTTTTTCCGAAACTAGCATGTTAAATTTTATCCGGATTTAATTTTAGTGTTGTATAAAAATATGTAAATTAGTCTAAAAATGTGTTTGTTAATATCCTCATGTATATTTATGTGTTTTTATGCCGTTTAGTTTAGATTATTTTTTAGCGTAGTAAAATGTAGACCTTTTTTAGCGTAGTAAAACGTAGACCTTTTTAGCGTAGTAAAACGTAGACCCTTTTAGCGTATAAAATGTAGAGCCTTGTAGCGTAGTATTGTGTAGTAATTATTTAATTATCTTATATTCTAGCACGAAACCCATAATTATATATATATATATATATATATATATATATATATATATATATATATATACATATAATTCTTACAATTAATTTATTAAAAAATATGAATAAAAATTATAAAAAAACATAAAATTATTAATGATAGTTTGGTACTACTGGGCCTCAGAAAATCTAGCACGAAACCCATAATTATAAAAATATATATATATATATATATATATATATATATATATATATATATATATATATATATATATATATAATTTTTACAATTAATTTATTAAAAAATATGAATAAAAATTATAAAAAAACATAAAATTATTAATGATAGTTTGGTACTACTGGGCCTCAGAAAATCTAGCACGAAACCCATAATTATAATATATATATATATATATATATATATACATATAATTTTTACAATTAATTTATTAAAAAATATGAATAAAAATTATAAAAAAAACATAAAATTATTAATGATAGTTTGGTACTACTGGGCCTCAGAAAATCTAGCACGAAACCCATAATTATAATATATATATATATATATATATATATATTATTTTTACAATTAAGTTATTAAATAAATATGAATAAAAATTATTAAAAAAACATAAAATTATTAATGATAGTTTGGTACCACTGGGCCTCAGAAAATCTAGCACGAAACCCATAAGTATATATATAATTTTTACAATTAAGTTGTTAAAAAATATGAATTTAAATTATAAAAAACACACATAAATTTTAATGATAGTTATTAAAAATTATGAATTTGCAGTTGACGACATGGATGCACCTATACATCCCGGCCCTCGGACATCGGAGCTACTACCCCTACAGCCCCAGCATAGATCCGAGCATATATGGGGGAGAGTTGCTTACGCAGACTTTTCGGGGCAGGAGAGTGGATTTATTGTGGGAGTTTTTGACTCCTCCCCGCGTTCTACATCCTCGTGTGGTCCATCACCTGAAGGAGATGGGATTATATAGGATCATTAGCATTGGCCGGATACAACTCGACTATGCTTTGATCACGGCGTTGATTGAGCGGTGGCGACCGGAGACGCACACTTTCCATCTGCCCATCGGCGAAGCCACCATCACACTCCAGGACGTCGAGATTTTATATGGCCTGTCCACCGATGGCTTGCCAGTTTTACTGCCTGGGAATATGAGATATTTTAACCGGGCTTCATATATGGATATGCTGCACAGGCTCACGGGCTTCAGGTCCGAGGACCCAGATGTAGCAATTGGGAGCAGTCGTATGCAGTTGGTCCCCATTAGAGACCACTTGGTGCAGATCCACGATACTATCACCGACGACTCAGCGGAGGTGGATGTGGAGCAATATACGAGGCTGTTGTTGCTCCTTCTATTTGGGGGGGTCTTGTTCCCGAACACTTCGGGGAACCTAGTGAGCCTCCATTTTCTACATCATATTGCGGACTTCGATGATACAGTCAACTATAGCTGGGGTGGTGTTGTCCTATCTTTTTTGTACAGGCAGATGTGTCGGGCATCCATGGGCACACAGAGAGACGTTTCTGGCTTTCTGCCACTTCTACAGGTGACAACTTATTCAAATAATTTGTCGTTTAGTTACAATTCTACCTAGTTATAGTTAATCTTTACATTAACTTTCTGTTTTAGGTTTGGGTGTGGGAGCGATTTCTGCAACTTCGGCCACCTCTACCACAGCTACCGGCTAATGTACATATTCCTGATCTCCCTCTAGCTTGTAGGTGGGTATTGCGTCGTAGACTTGCACGAGAGTATCATGGCCATCATAATCTCCCCTTCTGTAGGGATGTGTTGGATTTTCTGGAGGATGCACAGGTGAATATCTAACTAAACTTACCAATTATTGTTTAACTAGGTGTTGCGCATACTAACGGTTTGTGTTATTATTTGATACTTCATCTGGACGCCGTACAGCGAAGAGCTGATAGGTACCCTGCCAGCGTATTGCACGCACGGTCGCCATATTTGGAGGGCTTCCGTCCCTCTCACGTGCCTCGATATTGTTGAGCATCATGCCTCAGAGCGAGTATTTCGTCAGTTTGGATTTCCGCAGTCTATACCGACTCGGCCTGCATGGGATCCTTTACATTATGAGAGGGATGATCGGATGAGAGTGGACGACACATTTATTGATTGGCTGACAGCGCAGTTGGGTATTTGGGACAGTCGAGGGGACTTGACCCCAGCTCCGCAACACTTTCCTATCGAAGTTTATATGGCATGGTACCGCACTGTTTCCCGACTTTTTATCGGGAACCCAGTTCATCAGGTAGATGGTCGGTACGTCTCATACGCCGGGAGACATGAGGCTCTGGTATGTTTTCTGTTATTATCAATTACATTAATAGTAATTTCTAGTCAAATACGTAGTTTATATTAAAAACTTTTGTGCAGGCGATTGGATTGCATACCGTATATCGTATGGGGCAGCAGATGCAGAGTTATGTCCATGATCCTGTGATCATGTAGGACTATAGTCGTCGCTTAATGGATGTGGCTGCCCAGACACTGCAGCGAGGCCGATCGGATCAGCGTTTGGCACACCAGCCAGATTATGTTGACCCAGCCACGTACCAGCGAGGTCGTGGTATGCCACGGGGTGGTGGCCGACGAGCTGTTGTTGCTCCACGACGACCTGTTGGTGTTGGATGACGTGGTCGTGGGCGGAGAGGAGGTCCCCAACAAGGGGGCTTTGAGGCTCCTGCTGATGATGTTGCTGCTGATATGGGAGGTGGCATGCATGAGACCGACATGCCGTCTTACAGCCTTGGCATTTATGACACTCTAGGGACGTCGCAGGTGATCCCATCGGGTCAATTCTTGATCATGGGCTCGGATTTTCAAGGAGTGGAGTTGGGTAGATATTTCCCTGGCCCGTCTACCACTGATGAGTCTCGACCGATCCGAGATTTTGATAGTGGGCACCGACTGAGTTATGGCAGCTCATCACATGCGCAGGTATGAGTTTATTAGTATTAATTTTATTACTGTTTTTACTATAACTTATTTATTTTGTTTTAACTTTATTAATTTACTTTTTTAGGCTTCATGCGATGCTGCGACAGATGACTACATTCAGGATCCAGACACGATTATGGTAAGACAATATAAATTTTTGTGAATTGTTATGTAGTTTTCTATACTAAGTTTGATATTATTATGTAGCCTTCTACTAGACCTGACAGCACCACCGATACATGTCATCCTGTGCCGCATCTGGCCATAAGGAGACGACTTGATGATGATGATCCTGACAGCGTACCCGGGCGGCAGGGGATGCGCCTCAGGCCAACGGCTACTTTGAGACACACCGGATGCGGGACACATTGATTCGGTCTTCCATTTTTATTTTTATTTTGGTGTAAATAATATTTTTGTATACATTAACAACAATATTTAGTCGAATATGACAGTTACTTTTTTTTAGTTCTCATTTCGTTTTATAGTATTTGGTATAGTAACACAACAACTTAAACTTAACTTCCACTTAAATTAAAATAAAATTTAGTACAACAAACAAGGAAAATATTACTACAACACAAACACAAACATAACAGGCCAACATAATAAAAATACATGACATATGAAAATGACACTAAACACATACACGCCAATGCTCCATCCTCAGTTGTCATTTATTCTTCGCTCCAACCACTTAAATCGTTCTTCCATTTGTTCTTTTTCTTCTTCTAACTCTTTCACTCTCGCCTTCACCTCCGCAAGTTCCCGTTTATATTTTTCGTTGCGTTCCTTGTGTGCTTCACAATTCCATTCTGCTCTCCATTTTTTATCTTCCACCTCCTTCAGTTTCTCCCTCATTTCTGTAATAATTCTATCTCCCTCCTTTTGTATTCTATGCTGGTATAACCACATATTATGAAATTCCTGTAATCTATCCCTGTAGCTTTCCTGATAACATGGTTCCTCAGCCCATTCATCAAATTCACAAGTAGGTTCGTCGGGTTGCTTGTACAACTTGTTCATACAGCACCAATAGCGGCGTCCAACGTTAGCACCTTCCCACCCACAATCCATCATGCATGGTTTTCCACATAAGCAAATTGGTGGACGACCAGGTTGAGCCATTTGTGAAATATTTGCTTATAATAAAAACCTTACTTACTTTTAATGAAATATTTCTTGGGGGAAATTTTTAGCACACAAAATAACTACAATGACCCCATTATTTATAGGCTAAACAACACACATATAGCACCATATCTAATGGCGCCATATTAGATAGCGCCATATCTAATGGCGCCATATCATGATGTTGACAAGACGACTTTATGTCAGCCGGTCACACATATCTAATGGCGCCATATCATGATGTTTTCAGCTTTTTCAGTTCGACAAGACAAGACACACATAGCGCCATATGTATATTTTGTGTATTAAATATCGTGATAGCGACAAGACAACACACATAATAAATATACCGATAATTATATTAAATTATTATTTAAATAGGTAAAAAGGGAAAGTACAAATCATAATTAACAAACAAGAAAATATTATTTCATAAATACTTAAATCGTATACATAACAACTAATTATTACAACATGAACTCATGGGTAGTTAGGTACAATAGAAGAACACCCGCCCTGAGCTTGATTATTGTTGCCACCCAAAGGACATTTTCTACGGTCGTGGCCTGTTTGCGAGCATATACCACATTTGCGTGCATATACGATATCACTAACATCCATTTGGTTCCGTATACGCGTTCTCTTCTGCACCTGTCTTTTACGCAAATAGGACTTGTTACACACCATTTTAAATGGTTCTGGGGGCCAGTAATGCTCAGAACCCACTGGTTGCAACTGACCACTATATGTGTTTAGGTATTTGGAAACACTATATTGTTGATCAATATAGTTGGTCTCCGCATAACCAACACGTTGAAAACACTTGATGGCATGTGAACAAGGCATGTGGTAGATTGACCATTTCCCACATGAGCATAACCTTGTGGATTCATTTACAGTATGTACATTATTACCCCGATTATTATGGATAGCGGTGCGAACTTCAAAAATACCTCGTTCGTTATCATATTGCAAAAAGGAATGCCAATGTGCTCGCCGTCTGTATTTCTCTAATCTCTTCATAGGCACTGGCATAAATTCAACACCCCTTTCCATCAATTCCGTTGCAGCTGCAGACCGTTGTACAAACCTCTCCGCCATCTGCTTGAACGACATACGCACCATGGCTGTGACGGGCAATCCTCTTGCCGACTTTAATAACCCGTTGAAGGATTCTGACACGTTTGTAGTAAGAATTCCCCAGCGTCTGCCACCATCTGCATGCAACGTCCACTTTTCAGGATCATGTCGCATTAACCAACGATATGCTGCATCGTCTTCTTGCCTGATAGAATCCATATGCCTCCGGAATTTATGTTGTTGGTGGTCTGTTGCTGCCATCCACATCAAATCATGTAGATCTTTTTTGGGATGTGCCTTCTTGAAATTGGCCTTAAAGTGCCTCACACAGTAACGGTGGTATGCATAAGGTTCTTGCCAGGCAGGAAGGTTCTCCACATAACTTAATATACCCCCGTGCCGATCAGATATTAGACAAATACCTGAACGATGTTTGACAACATGCTCTTTCAAGTGGTTCAAAAATATTGTCCACGTCTCTGTGCTTTCATTTGCACAAATAGCAAAGGCTACAGGAAATATCTGTCCATTAGCATCCACTGCCATGGCTATCAATAGCTTGATATCGTACTTTCCATAGACATGAGTTCCGTCTATGGATATTACGGGCCGGCAATACGGAAAACCATCAATTGCTGGCTTAAACGCCCAGAACACGTAATTGAATATATATTCTGGTTTACCCGGACTCCGCTCAAGCTTCCATTCAATAACTGTTCCGGGGTTAAAGTGCTGCAGTGCAGCCATGTAGCTAGGCAGATCTGCAAATGACTTATCCCAGTTACCATAGACTATTTCAAACGCTCTTTTGCGCCCAAGATATGCCTTTCTTTTAGTAATTGTGTGGCCATATTCCTGGTGGACTGCTGTAATGCACTCTTTGATTTTATACCTTATGGACGCTTCGATGTGCGGAATAAGTACAAGAGATATCAAGTCAATATCCAAGTTGAAGTGATTCCCGTTGAAAGTGTCCATTTCGCATGTGTGGGTGGGAATGTATTTACCCACTTTCCACATACCTGTTTTCTTCTTCGACGCACGCAACATCCAATTACATGGCCAAAACCACCTGCGGCAAATAGCCTTGTATACCGTCGGACTTGACTCCGATACCTGCATCTCACGACACTCTTTAACATTGTGCATTTTACAAGCCCTGCTTACGCGTGCTTTATCAGGAAAAAGCATCCCCTTTGCAAGCACCGTTGGTCTAGACTCATCCCACATTGCTGTCCGGATTTCATCAAAACCCCTTGTGAGAGCTTCCACATCCGGCACGGCTGGCAAGTTATCAATATAAGGAATCTCCCTTGAATGAAACGGCACTTCAGACTCGTTCACTTTTCGTCTATGGGGGGCTCTCTTCAAATCCGGTCCTTCCTCCTCGTCCTCTTCATCACCATCCTCACGAGCAAATGGTGTCTCGTCTCCCGATTCATCGGCATTGTTATCGTAATCGCTGTTCTCTTCTTCACTCTGTTCATCTACCAGATCCTGATGTAATACGTCGTTTTCGGGTAATTGAGTGAGTACGGGTAGTTCAACTTACTCGTTTTCACTGCACATTTCAACAAAAATATAAGCTACTAAATTAATAAATGCTTTATATATGGCTGTAGCTTTTTACTTACAAGTCGTAATGTGATGACATTCCATGATGGACGTTTTCAGTTAGGTGATGACTACCGGATGGGTCACTTGTAAAATTCATATCCGGCCGGTACCCCCTATTAAATAAATGAGCGTTAAAATTAATTCAATACGCAAAAATATACATAATTAACACAAATGAAAATTGAAGTTTACCACTCTTCTTGTGAATTATGGAAAGCAGGGTATAAATTATTTTCTCGCTGCTCATTCGCCGACGGTGATAAATTTAAATCAAGAAAAAATCTTTCATCCGGAACATGTCCGGCAAAAACTGATCCAGAATAACCACCCGATGACTGGGGGTTATCTCTACTACGCACAACCTCATTTTTTGGAACGTCTTCGACCTTCACGTATATCTCCAACATTGTGATTACAAGAAATTCCCGGCATTCGTCCGGAGTCCTCAAGAAATCACTCAAAGTGTCATCATCGTCGATGTTAAACTCTGAGTAAAAAGCAACCCCTTGCGGCGTAACGGAATACGGATATCTTCCGGTTACTTTGAGTATCACTGAACGTTTTCTCACACTCATTTTTTTGTATAACAACGATATCAATGTTTCTTACTCCATTGAAAGTGGCAATTTAACATTACACTTAGCAGGTAAACTGTAGCCCACAGAGTTATTCTCCATCACAACCTCACCTCCCCAATATAATGATACTCTTATTCTACGTTCTTCAGACATAATGAAAAAATGTTGGAGAATTTAACAACAATAGAAACCAACAAGAGTTAAAAAAAATTTTGAATGAAGTTGTGGCGATTCTACGATGTTTATATAGGAAATGGCTAGCCGAGGGTTTTTTTTTTGTATATAGCGCCACAAAAAGTGGCTTTATACGCATTTAAATTATTGAACCCAGAAATTATTGGTGGGGTCAGGTAATAAGGGGTATAGCGCCACTATTAATGGCGCTATGTATCAGTATAACACCACAAATAGTGGCGCTATACAGTAACGGTGCAGTTAACGTTACTGTATAGCGCCACTATTTGTGGCGTTATATATAGTTTGGTAACTTTTGTTTTACACTTATTTGCGTATTTTGAGTAAAAAAAACACATTTTGGTTCCGCGCACGTTGTTAGTGAGGAGGTTAAGTTGGTAGGTGTATATATACACATGTAAGATCATTTTCATAGTAGAATGAAATCATTTTCAGTCTAATACATATGCAGAAATTCTCTCTCTAGAACCTTCTCCTTTCTCCTTTCAGTCATTTTCTCCATTGTTGCTCACTGATTCAAGCTCGAGCACAGTGAAACTCACAAAACAATCACTTTTCCCCCCTTTTCTTTCCCGATAAAATGGCCAAATTTGCAGTTACATTACTCATTGGTGCATTCCTAATGTTTACTTTGATCTCTTGTTCTTGTTGGGAATAAACCCCCTACCAAAATAATATTCACGGTAATAAAAGCGGAATAATAATGTAGCACCGAGATACGGTAATTAACAAGAATAAAAGAGTAACAATGACACCAAGATATTTACGTGGAAAACCCTTCTGAATAAGGGAAAAACCACGACCCCGAGAGAAGCAATTGATATCACTATAGTAAGGAATTTACACTTTGTAGGCCCGAGTAAAAATACTACAAAGACCACTACAACACTCAAAAGAAATAACCCTCTTTTGATATTCCCACCTCACTACAATATCGCTCACTCTCTATTTTCCTCACAGACTATTTTCTTATACCTTGTCTGTGAAACCTCACTCTTTCTTTCTCTCTTTGTTGGTGTGTAGAAATGAGAGTTGAAGCTCTCCTTTTATAGCCAAAGCTTCACCCTCTAAAGCCTACAATATTTGACAATTTACACACACTTTTCACAATTCAACAAAGTTGGCTACCAAACCAAAGAAATTCAACAAGGTTGGCTACCAACCAAACCAAGTCAACAAGGTTGGCTACCAAACCAAAGAAAACTCTTATTAGGCACATGCCTAATACTTCTTCAATGAGATGGACATCATCAATCTCCCCCTCCAGTCTCATTCATCTAGAGGAGGTAGCACTGTCTTCTAGTTTGAGTGCATGCCGACAAGTTCTTTGCATAGCTCGAACTTGTTCCTTGGTACCACCTTGGTCAGCATATCTGCGGGATTCTCACTTGTAGAAATCTTCAAGACTTTTAGAGATTCATCATCTACCATTTCTCGAATCCAATGATATCTCACATCAATGTGTTTGGTCCTTGCATGGTACATAGAGTTCTTGCTAAGGTCTATTGCACTTTGACTGTCACAATAGACGACATACTCCTTCTGATGCAATCCAAGCTCTTGAAGGAATCGCTTGAGCCATATCATCTCCTTGCCAGTTTCTGTAGCGGCAATGTACTCTGCTTCAGTTGTTGAAAGTGCAACGCACTTCTGCAACTTAGACTGCCATGATATAGCTCCCCCTGAAAATGTAAATAAATATCCAGTAGTAGATTTTCTGTTGTCAATGTCACCTGCCATATCAGCATCTGTATAGCCCTTCAAGATTGGATCAGATCCTCCAAAGCACAAACAATCTCCCGTGGTACCTCTCAGGTACCTGAGTATCCACTTGACTGCTTCCCAATGTTCCTTTCCAGGATTTTCAAGAAACCTGCTGACAACACCAACTGCGTGAGCAATATCAGGTCTAGTACATACCATTGCATACATCAAGCTTCCGACTGCTGAAGAATAAGGAACTTTAGCCATGTTCCCTTTCTCCTCCACTGTTGTAGGACACATCTTCTTACTCAACTTTAGATGACCAGCAAGAGGTGTGCTGACTGGCTTAGCATTCTTCATGTTGAAGCGTTCTAGTACACGTTCAATGTACTTCTCCTGAGATAGCCACAACTTTCTACTTGTTCTCTCTCGAACTATCTTCATCCCTAGAATTTGTTGTGCTGGGCCCAAGTCCTTCATATCAAATGACTTGGACAGATCTCCTTTCAACTTTGCTATCAACCCCTTGTCTTTTCCTACAATTAACATGTCATCCACATACAACAACAATATAATAAAGTTATTCTCAGAAAATCTTTTGAAGTATACACATGGATCAGAATAGGTCTTTAGGTATGTTTGACTTTTCATGAATGAGTCAAACTTCATGTACCACTGCCTTGGTGCCTGCTTCAATCCATAAAGACTCTTATTCAATTTGCACACCATGTGTTTCTTTCCAGCTACTTCAAATCCTTCTGGCTGCTCCATATAAATCTCCTCTTCCAAATCTCCATGAAGAAATGCAGTTTTCACATCCAACTGCTCCACTTCAAGATCTAGGCTAGCTGCTAAGCTCAAAATTGTTCGAATAGAAGTCATTTTGACAACAGGTGAGAAAATTTCGTCAAAATCAATACCTTTCTTTTGTTCGAAGCCTTTAACCACCAATCGAGCTTTGTATCTGACCAGCTTGCCATTTCCATCTTTCTTGAGTTTAAAGACCCATTTGCATTTGAGTGGTCTTTTACCCTTTGGAAGTTCAACCAGCTTGTATGTGCCATTTTTCTGTAGAGATTCCATCTCTTCTTGCATAGCTTTCATCCACTGGTTCTTTTCTTGGATGGGACAACACCTCCTTAAGACTTTCTGGCTCCCCCTCATCACTGATGAGGACATATTCTAAGGAAGGATACCTGCATGACTCTACCCTTGGCCTTTCTGATCTCCTTAGAGGTTGAGGTTGTTCTTCTCCCTGAGTGGGGTGCTCCACTTCCTCAACACCTTCATCAAGTTGCTCCCCCTGCTCAATAATGTCACACCTCCTTTTTCCGCACCAGAGAGGGTAGGGGAGTTTTTCCAATTAAAGGACAATCGAAACGGGATTGGTTTATTTATTTCAGAGTCGCCACTTGGGAGATTTAGGGTGTCCCAAGTCACCAATTTTAATCCCGAATCGAGGAAAAGAATGACTCCATATTACAGTCTGCGTACCAGAAATCCGGATAAGGAATTCTGTTAACCCGGGAGAAGGTGTTAGGCATTCCCGAGTTCCGTGGTTCTAGCACGGTCGCTCAACTGTTATATTCGGCTTATTTATCTGATTTTTAATACAATTATGAACCATGTGCAAATTTTATCTTTTAACCGCTTTATTAATTATTATTATTAAGAAATGTGAACATCGCTTAAAACATATCTTTGGACTGTGTCACATGAAATGCACCCACAATCCGAAACATATTTTATTTGATGTTTTAGAATTTGGATTTGGGTCGCATGAAATGCACACCCGAGTTTAAGAAAATTAAATTATTAAAGACGCGCCTAAAGCAACTAGCGCATTATTATTTTGCGGAGGCCGTGAAATTCGCTAAACAACCCTCCTGAATTCTAAGTAATTTAAACAAGTATTTACTGAGGGCCCCACAATTTGTGTTTTTATTTGGCGAGGCTCATCTCATTCTTATTTTTTTTAAAAGAATTTGCAACGTCATGAGAATGCATCTCGAACCACGTCACAATCAATGTACCCGTGATTAGAAACACCTTTCGACTCCGTTGAGAATTGGATTTGGGTCGCATAAATGCGCACCCGAGTTTAAGAAGGTGAGATTTATTAAGGCGCGTCCTAAAGAGTCTAACGCATTATTATTTTAGGAGGGATGTGAGATTTGCTAAACAACCTGTCCTGGAACCTAAATGCTTCGATAATATACATTTAAACAAGGGCCCCGCATCTGCGCGTTTTGTTTATTTTCATCGAGGCTCATCTCGTTCTTATTTTTAAAAGGATATCCTATAACAACTACGTTTCTTGTCGTGTTTGTCTTTATCAATTAAAAATAGTAGATAGTCCTAATTAATTAGGTGCTTGCAAGTTGTTTGTAATGACATTCAGAAAAGCAAAAAAATCAGAAATGAGGCTGCACATACAGCCATCCGAACAGATAATCCCGGGCCCAAATCCAGCCCATGCGTGATAGGCCAGACCTGGGCCTCTGCTTGTTCGATATGGGCCTACTTGGTTTGCTTCGGTTTGGGCTCGACCTTCATGAGATTTATGTTACAAATTTTATGTTTTTGTCTTAACAGATGGTTTGTTAGTTATATGGGACCATTGATCAGAAAAGACGAACTTAACCCCTTGTGTACAGTTTCATGTTTGGCATACGTTACAGCATCTATGGCAAAGTAAACTAAATCTGAGATGCAAACTAATTCATTGAGACCACTTTTATCTAACAGCATACATATGCGATTATCATTTGATACCCTACATTGACATCAACTAGGTTTGCAAACTACTTCCAACATCCAAACAAGAATAACATTATTCTACATTACATGATATTTAGTGCAACAATCTATGTATAAAAAGACATTCTTCAAGTTTTCTCATTTTGTATTCATCCTCAATTTTCCGATTACATCTGACAGTGTATGAGGTGTGTACCTGGTATGGAGAACAAAAGAAGAAAAGAATGGTCAGCTGGGCAGTATGCCACAAACACAGCAGCAGCAGATACACAGCAACAGCACAGCAACAAACCAAACCAAATGTTTTCCACAAACCTCAGACGACCAACAATATTTCCCAGAACAAAGAGGACCAACAAATAGTCGAGTACCAAACCAATGAACCCAGAAAAGAAGGATGAAACAACAGCAACAACAGAGTATTCAACGCAGCGACACTACCAATTCAATAACCAGAAACAGCTCAATCAATGCAAACAAAGAACTTGGCCAAGACAGCTTGACCAATATGCACTCTTACACAACTTTCAGGCAGTGTTTGGTTGCAGTGTTTACTGGAAAACTACCTTATGTTTTCAGTTTTTCTTTTTCTGAAGATTCAAAAATCCAGCCTCGTTTAAGTTATCAAATGGCCTATTTATAAGCCACATGACCAAGGGCAGCTAAGCTGCCTGCCCTGCCAATTGGCAGAATGCCCATACCCTTTTAGGCCCATGCCTAAGCATCTTTGGTGTCATCCCCCTTTATTCCCCACGCCTGGTTTTGTTTAATCAGGAGTTATGGGCGTCATTTTATTATTCAATTTAAGCCCCATACCCTTGTGTCTTGTTCCCCCATTGGCATTAGTTTAATCCTAATTTAGTACCCCATTTGTCAGCTCACTTAAACTAATTACTTCTGTTCTTTTTAACACCCCAGAATACCCCTGTCAACCTTGATTATTACTGCCCCTGCCTATTGCAGCATCAGGGCATTTTTTGAACTGATGAAAGTTCGAACTCAAGACTGCCTGGGCTGAACCTTTTCAGTCAGTTTTATAGTGCAAACAAACCATTTCAAACAATGCTGGGACATACAGTCAGTGACAAAGCTCGATTAGTCATGCGACATTATTAGCTCATTCGATTTATTAGTTATAGAAAGCTAATCGACGATATTTATCGAGTCGACTATACTAATTATAACAGGTAATAATCAATCGCTCACATAAACAATACGTTTAGGGACCTAAAGGGCATCAGACAATTTTTGTTCAATTACTGGGGCCTATATGAGTTAACTTATCTGCCGATTAAACTAATCGACGATCATGTTTATCACAGAGTACATTCAGAATACACACATAGAAAATCAACCGACCAAAGAAAAAGGTCTTTAAAGAGATGAAAGAAATCCGAATGAAAAATAACAAAAATAACAAACAAACCCAACGAAACATGCTGACCACTTAACTAAAACTAACACAAAAGAAAGGAAAACGTACCGAAAATGTTTAAATCAAACAGACCCAAATCTGATTCATCTTCGAACTTTTGAGGCCGAACAAACTTTAATCAGGGTGTTCTCACATGAGAACACCTTGATTAAGGTCTATTAGACCTCAAACCCTTGTCAAAACTGGCCGGGTTCCCCAGGTGCATGTGTTTCAAGTTCTGGATTTCCAGATCTGGATTTTTAGGAGTTGTGGGTAGATTCGGACCAAACCAAGCTTGGTTTGGTCACGAGGAAGGTCAGGGGAATGTCTGGTATGAAGATGGGGTGGTTTGGCATAGGTCCGGGTTCGACTCAAATCTTCAAACGAAGATTCGAGACGAGGGAAGGTGATTCGAGGCAAGAGGGTAACAGATCCATGTTCAGGAGAGTGAGGGGGTCTTAGGGTGTTCAGGAGGTGGTCACCGGCGTTCGTGCCGCCGGCTTTAATGGCGAGGGAGACGAGGGCGGCTAGGGTTTCTAATGGGAGGTCCGGGCTCGACTTGGGGACGAAGGGGTGGGGTGTTGGTATAGGGGGCGTGGGTGTAAGAGAAGGTTTATATATGGTCTATGGGATTGGATCTGAGCCGTTAGATCAGATGATCTCAACGGCTTGGATCTGATGCTGAGAAATGAGACGGGGTCGTTTGGTAGTTAAACGGGGTCGTTTGGTTTAAGTGACGGATTGGGTCAGGTTGGTTATTTGGGTCGGGTTTGAACGTGGGTCGCTGAAAGAAGTCCTGAACCGTTAGATCGGCTGGGACGGACGGCTCAGATTGATTTGCCTGAAACGACGTCGTTTCAGGAGGTGCCTGGGCAGGCCTGGTTTGGACCGGGTCAGATCGTTGGTTTGGGCCTATTTTTGGTTTATTTCCTTGGCCCAAACCGCTTCCTTCATTCTTTTCTCCCTTTCTTTTTTCCTTTTTCCTTTCTCTTTTTTTTTTTTTTTCTAATCTTAAAACTAAAAAATAAAAATGAAATTCAAACAAACATAATTATCAAAATATTTAAATAGGTTAAATCGCACCCTAGAATATTTTTGTGAATTTTTCTTTTACTGAATGAATTATGGTCTAATTACCAGGACATACACATTTTGTATTTTGTTTAATAATGTAAAAATGGACAAAATGGACAGAACCACACATGACTAGCAGCACATGTTACGGAGACTTGAAAATTGTACAGCAAGGTCCTTTGTTACTATTTCTTTTGGAGTGACTGTCCGTGAAGCAAAAATCACGTGCTTACAGCTGCCCCTCTTTGCACGAAGACACGAAGGGTTTTCGCGCAAAGATAAAGCGAGCGATTTTTGCCCGTCCGAATACTCCGTGTGAAGCATTTTTTGAAAGAGATTTGACCGAACCTTTGCTTCAGAGGTTTCCTACATATCCTGGGCTGAACAGGAATCAGGTCAATGTAGTTCGGGAAATTTTGGTAGCTGGGACTACCGTGTGACTGTATTGCTTGCTGTTGTTGTGCGCTGTTGTATGCTGCTGTAGGATGCTACTGCTCAACCGATCTCCCTGTTACATTGCTCTAAAAGGAAAACAAGAAGCTAAGCTAAACTGAGGATCCTGAAATCTCATCCATCTTTGACTTGTTCTTGTTGCCTTGCTTTCTTGTCGGCTATCGCCTTCCTCCGATGCCTCTATTTTGTGAACTTGGAGATGATGCTGGTCCTTCACCTTTTCTGAATGTCAGTTCTCATCACTTTACTTGATTTGCTGGGGACACGGCTTTCTTCTTTAAATCTTCCAATGGTTTCTTCAGTGGTATGGCTTTCCATCAGAATTGTTATACTGGGCATGCTACAACGTTCCCAAACTACTTCTTTTGAGACGCGTTCATTTTTCCTTTTGAATTGCGCGCTTGCCTCTGCAGTTGCCTGCTTCTTGGTGCTGGGGATTTTATTGTTTTTCCTGCTTGGGGCTCTCTGTTGTAACCTTCCGTCTTCAGGTGGGGCTACTGATTCCAAACTCTAGAGCTAAAAGTATTCCCGCATTGTACTGGTGGGCGACCTAGAACTGAAAATGTATTCCCGCATTATACTGGTGGGCGACCTAGAACTTAAATGTATTCCCGCATTATACTGGTGGGCAACCTAGAACTTAAAAATGTATTCCCGCATTATACTGGTGGGCGACCTAGAACTTAAATGTATTCCCGCATTATACTGGTGGGCGACCTAGAACTTAAAATGTATTCCCGCATTATACTGGTGGGCGACCTAGAACTTAAAAATGTATTCCCGCATTATACTGGTGGGCGACCTAGAACTTAAATGTATTCCCGCATTATACTGGTGGGCGACCTAGAACTTAAAATGTATTCCCGCATTATACTGGTGGGCGACCTAGAACTTAAAATGTATTCCCGCATTATACTGGTGGGCGACCTAGAACTTAAATGTATTCCCGCATTATACTGGTGGGCGACCTAGAACTTAAAAACGTATTCCCGCATTATACTGGTGGGAGACCTAGAACTTAAATGTATTCCCGCATTATACTGGTGGGCGACCTAGAACTTAAAATGTATTCCCGCATTATACTGGTGGGCGACCTAGAACTTAAATGTATTCCCGCATTATACTGGTGGGCGACCTAGAACTTAAAATGTATTCCCGCATTATACTGGTGGGCGACCTAGAACTTAAATGTATTCCCGCATTATACTGGTGGGCGACCTAGAACTTAAAATGTATTCCCGCATTATACTGGTGGGCGACCTAGAACTTAAAATGTATTCCCGCATTATACTGGTGGGCGACCTAGAACTTAAATGTATTCCCGCATTATACTGGTGGGCGACCTAGAACTTAAAAACGTATTCCCGCATTATACTGGTGGGAGACCTAGAACTTAAATGTATTCCCGCATTATACTGGTGGGCGACCTAGAACTTAAAATGTATTCACGCATTATACTGGTGGGCGACCTAGAACTTAAATGTATTCCCGCATTATACTGGTGGGCGACCTAGAACTGAAAATGTATTCCCGCATTATACTGGTGGGCGACCTAGAACTTAAATGTATTCTCGCATTATACTGGTGGGCGACCTAGAACTTAAATGTATTCCCGCATTATACTGGTGGGCGACCTAGAACTTAAATGTATTCCCGCATTATACTGGTGGGCGACCTAAAACTTAAAATGTATTCCCGCATTATACTGGTGGGCGACCTAGAACTTAAAATGTATTCCCGCATTATACTGGTGGGCGACCTAGAACTTAAATGTATTCAAATTGTTTCCCCGTTCTTCCGAGAAAATTTTCGACAATCGGCAGAAAATTTTCTGCCCCGGTTTTGGTGACTTCCTTGGCGTTGCAGCTCGCTGTCCTCATCAATCCTTTGTTTTCCTGCAGCAGACAGAAGGATTTAATTAGTTTTTATCGTGGTGGTAGAGGGTGCCTTTCTGGCGAGCCGTTTTTCTCTCTTCCCCCTTTCTTGCTCTTTGTCCCCATAATTTGTTGGCGGGCAAAGTTGCCTGTTGGGGACTGGTTTTCAATTTATCCCCTTTTATGCTTTCTTTTAAACACATGATGTGGGAGTCTGCTTCCAACTCCCGAAACCACTCCCTTTTGGAGCTTACTTCTTCCAAAAATTTCCGGGAACAATCACTGCATTGCCTGGGACCGGCCCTTAAGACTGTTTGTATTATCCTGCATTGGGATGAATTCCCCTTCGGTTTCTGGTAGTAAGCTTTGAAAAATCCTTTCAAGACATATTTTAGGAAAAGAAATAAAGATATGGCAAAGAGAAAAACTTTCTGAACCAATGTTTTTGTGGGAGGAGATAATCAAAAAGAACTTATCTGGAGGACATGACTGGTCCCCGTGATCATGACGTGCACCATAGATTCCCGACCCAGTCTATTTGTATCAATCGATTTGCCCGATGGTCTGACTTGCTGGGGATGATAAATGGATGTTCATCTTGTTGCGAATGTGGTAGCTTTTGCTGCTCTATCTTGTCGCCTCATAGTGCCCTTCGAGGGGTTTTCACTAATGAGACTCTCTCTTTTCTCTCATCTCCCGGCGCCTTATGGTGCCTGTGAAGGTTTTCACCAATAAGACTCTCTCATTTCATGTCCCTCATCTTACATCTCCTCTCGGTGCCTGTGAAGGTTTTCACCGATAAGACTCTCTCATTTTATTTCTTTCGAGGAATCGGGGTGTTGTAGATACGACCCTCTCTTCTGGAGATTCTTTTGACTATCAATTCATTCTCAGTCTCACGATCCTCTTCTTTGCTGGGGATCAGTGTATTATTCTCGGTCTTATTCGCCGGACTTGGCATCGCTCGAACATTGATCGGGAGGTCTTTTGGATGTTTGATGTTGGTTTTGGTGTGGTATTGAAGAAGGGCTATAAAAATGAAAACAACTTGAAGGGTGATGTGCTACAACTTTTGGAATCAAACCTTTGTTGGAATTTAAAACATAACCTCTGCCCCGGTTTTCTTGCTTGGGGAATTTATTTTTTACGCTTATGTTGAGTTACGTGCGTTACGCACATTGTGCTATATTGTGCACACTATGTACATTATGCATCCTATATTTGCTATGATGCATACTATGACCGAGCCGTGAGGCGCCTACGTATCCTCTTTGAGGAATCAGGTCAAACGTAGTTCCCACGGTTTTATATTCCTTGATTTTTCTTTTCTTTCTTTTCATTTTCTTTTCCTTTTCTTTTTCTTTTTCTTTTTCTTTTCTTTTTTTTTCGTATCTTTCCCATTAGTGATTCCAAAAGAGGGGTATTGAAAGAATTTGCTTAAGGCTCAAAGGGGGAAGCGAGGGTTAAAAGTGTTTGGATAGAAGAAAGAATTGCCTCCGTCATCTCATTATTCAACAAATGCCAAATACAAACAAATAAACCAAAAATTGCCGTAATTAAAGAAATTACGCATAATATCTCTTGACTGCATCTGAATTGATAGCCATGTCGACACATCTACCCTCGACATCTGTCAAACACAAAGCACCGTTGGACAATACTCTGGTCACGATATAAGGCCCTTGCCAATTTGGGGCGAATTTGCCTTTCGCCTCGACCTGATGTGGGAGGATCTTCTTCAATACCTGCTGCCCTACTTCAAACTTCCTGGGGCGCACCTTTTTATTATACGCTCTAGCCATTCTCTTCTGGTACAGCTGACCATGGCACACTGCTGCCAATCTTTTCTCATCTATCAGGCTCAACTGTTCCAAGCGAGCTTTGATCCATTCATCATCATCAATTCCGGCTTCAGCGACAATTCGGAGGGACGGAATTTCGACCTCCGCTGGTATCACGGCCTCAGTTCCATACACCAACAAATAAGGAGTTGTGCCTATGGAAGTCCGGACGGTAGTGCGGTAACCCAACAAAGCAAAGGGTAATTTCTCGTGCCACTGTCTGGACCCTTCCACCATTTTTCGCAGTATCTTCTTGATATTCTTATTGGCTGCTTCGACTGCTCCATTTGCCTTAGGACGATATGGGGTGGAATTGCGGTGTGTAATCTTGAATTGTTGGCATACCTCTCTCATCAAGCTGCTATTAAGATTCGCACCGTTATCCGTGATGATCACTTTTGGGATCCCAAATCTGCAGATGATATGGGAGTGAACAAAGTCCACCACTGCCTTCTTAGTTACTGATTTGAAGGTTTTAGCCTCAACCCATTTGGTGAAGTAATCAATGGTCACTAGAATGAACCTATGACCGTTGGACGCTGCTGGCTCGATGGGCCCAATGACATCCATGCCCCATGCTACAAACGGCCAGGGTGCTGACATCGTATGTAACTCTGTTGGCGGAGAATGAATCAAATCTCCATGTATCTGGCACTGATGGCATTTCCTTACGAAAGTGATACAGTCGTGTTCCATGGTTAGCCAATAACACCCTGTTCGAAGGATCTTTCTTGCCAATATATATCCGCTCATGTGTGGCCCACAAACTCCGGCATGTACTTCCGCCATAACCGTCGTTGCCTGCCCGGCATCTATGCATCTCAACAATCCCAAATCCGGGGTTCTTTTGTACAATACTCCTCCACTGAGGAAGAAACCATTCGACAAACGCCGAAGGGCTCTTTTTTGGTCCCCAAAAGCATGTTCTGGATATATCCCCATCCTGAGGTATTCCTTGATATCATGAAACCAGGGTTCGCCATCTGCTTCTTCTTCTACGGCATTGCAGTAGGCGTGCTGATCACGGACCTGGATGTGTAGAGGATCAACATACATTTTGTCAGGGTGGTGCAACATTGATGCTAAGGTGGCTAAGGCATCCGCAACCTCATTGTGAACTCTCGGGATGTGTTTGAACTTTACCGATCGAAATTTCTTGCTCAGATCATGCAAGCATTGTCGGTATGGTATGAGCTTTAGATCTCGTGTTTCCCATTCACCCTGAATTTGATGTACCAAGAGGTCCGAGTCTCCCAAGACCAAGACGTCTTGGACACCCATGTCAGCAGCCAAGCGCAGACCCAGAATGCAAGCCTCATATTCGGCCATATTGTTGGTGCAATAGAAGCGTAGTTGAGCCGTAACAGGATAATGCCGTCCTGTTTCAGAAATGAGTACTGCTCCTATTCCAACCCCTTTTGCGTTTGCAGCTCCATCGAAGAAAAGCTTCCAACCCGGTTCCTCGGGTAATTCCAACTCATTCGTATGCATCACCTCTTCGTCAGGAAAATACGTTCT
The DNA here is from genome assembly GCF_000393655.2 of Nicotiana sylvestris. Classification (NCBI taxonomy): domain Eukaryota; kingdom Viridiplantae; phylum Streptophyta; class Magnoliopsida; order Solanales; family Solanaceae; genus Nicotiana; species Nicotiana sylvestris. Next base: position 86,315,130 of record NC_091058.1, read on the forward strand.
TAAGGGCTCGTATTTTTCATCAACGGGATTCTCTGCCAAATGGTCTGCCAGCGCCTGGGCTTTCATGGCCGTCCTCGTCACATAGATGATATCAAACTCTGTGAGCAGAATTTGCCATTTTGCCAACCTCCCCGTGGGCATAGGTTTCTGAAAGATATACTTCAATGGGTCCAAGCGGGATATGAGATAAGTAGTATATGAAGACAGGTAGTGCTTCAACTTCTGAGCTACCCAAGTTAGGGCGCAGCATGTTTTCTCGAGTTGAGTGTACTTGACCTCATGCACTGTGAATTTCTTGCTAAGATAGTAGATGGCCTGCTCCTTCCTTCCTGTGTCATCATGTTGCCCCAGTACACAACCAAATGAATTTTCCAAGACCGTCAGGTAAAGGATTAGGGGTTTCCCGGGCTTAGGCGGGACCAATACGGGTGGATTAGACAGATACCCTTTGATTTGGTCGAAGGCCTCCTGACACTCTGCTGTCCAACCTACTGCAGCGTCCTTTCTCAGCAGCCGAAATATGGGCTCACAAGTCGCTGTGAGTTGAGCGATGAACCTGCTGATGTAATTGAGTCTACCCAGCAAACTCATTACCTCTGTTTTGTTCCTTGGCGGTGGCAAATCTCGGATGGATTCAATTTTGGATGGGTCTAACTCAATCCCCCGTCGACTGACGATGAATCCTAGCAACTTTCCTGATGGAACCCCGAATGCGCATTTGGCCGGGTTAAGCTTGATATCATACCTCCGGAGTCTTTGGAAAAATCTCCTTAGGTCTGCTACATGGTCCTCCTGACGCCAAGATTTGATGATCACGTCGTCGACGTACACCTCAATCTCTTTGTGTATCATGTCATGAAACACAGCAGTCATTGCTCGCATGTACGTTGCCCCGGCGTTCTTTAACCCGAACGGCATTACCCGATAGCAGTAGGTTCCCCATGGCGTAATAAACGCTGTCTTCTCAGCATCCTCTTCGTCCATTAGGATTTGATGATAACCCGCATAGCAATCCACAAAGGATCCGATCTCGCGCCCAGCGCAATTATCGATCAGGATATGAATGTTGGGTAACGGGAAATTGTCCTTGGGACTTGCTTTGTTGAGGTTGCGGTAGTCGACGCACACCCTGATTTTTCCATCCTTCTTTGGGACTGGTACCACATTGGCCAGCCACTCGGGATATCGAGTGACCCGAATGACCTTCGATTGCAACTGCTTGATCACTTCTTCTTTGATTTTTACACTCATTTCTGTTTTAAATTTCCTTAGTTTTTGCTTGACCGGAGGGTATGCCGGGTCAGTGGGTAGTTTGTGAACCACTAAATTGGTGCTCAATCCAGGCATATCATCATATGACCATGCAAAAACATCTTTGAATTCCCTGAGAGTTTTGATCAATTCTGCTCTGACATTCGGCTCAATGTGGATGCTAATTTTGGTCTCTTGGACGTTATCAGCGTCTCCTAGATTCACAGCCTCGGTGTCATTTAAGTTAGGCTTGGGTTTCTCTTCAAATTGGCACAGTTCTCTGTTTATTTCTTCGAAGGCTTCACCTTCGTCACATTCAGATTCATCGTCACAAACGACCTTTTGCATCATTGAGTCGGTTTCAGATTGATTTATTAGACTAGGTCGAAGATCCGCTGTGCATGCCATGTCATTAGGACCAGTAAAAAGAGAACTGTTCAGAAAGAAAAAGAACAAAACAAGAAATTAAAATGGGACAAAAGAAAAGAACTTTATTAAATTTGCAGGATAAAAAGGGTTCACACTTTTACAAAACGAAAGTAAAATTTGGATTACACCCTTGAATAATCCGATCAAACAAATAAACAAACAAAACATTAATCAAAGCCTACTACCAAGACTCCCCTCGGACAGGAAGAGGAGTAACCGTCCAATTGTTGGTCTTGGCCTCAGGCCCCACAAATTTTATCTCTGCTCTGCTGGAACCTTCTCCAGCTTCCACCATACTGACATCCGCGAACAACCTCTCAAAACTCTGATTCAGGTTTTCATTTATACCGATCAAAGGTCCTCGAATCTTTGGGATCACTGACCCCTTGGCACTTGCTTTAACAAAAGACCTTGAGAGGCGTGGCACTGGTTTAGGCAGAAACCAGACCCTCTTCTTCATTCTTCGCGCCTCCTTCCTGTCTGCTGCGGTTGGTTTGAACCCCAACCCGAAGGTTTCCAGATTCTTAGGAAGGGAAACAGGTTGGACTATCCCTTGAAGTTCAACTCCCAGGCCTTTTCCCGGCACAAATCCATTACCCAGCATTTCTGATACCATCATGACTGTTGCGGCAGCTACCCTAGGGTGCGGGATGATTTCTCCTTCAGAAATTTTGTTAGCTGACCCTGTATCGAGAATCTGGTAGACCCCGGGACCCTTGTCATCAGTGGTCTCTATGAAAGGCACAATGGTTCCGCTCATGGTGCATGTTGTATCCTCGCCGTGCAACACGACCTCTTGTCTTTCCCACTCGAACTTCACTGTCTGATGTAGGGTGGAAGGCACCGCTTTAGCTGCATGAATCCAGGGTCGTCCTAACAGCAAGTTGTAAGATACCTTGGCGTCCAATACCTGGAATTCCATGGTAAACAGGACCGGGCCAATGGTCAGTTCAAGTACAACATCCCCCACAGTGGCTGTTCCGTTTCCGTCAAACCCCCGGACACAGATGCTATTTTCCCGGATTCTTCCACGGTCAATCTTTAACTGGTCCAGGGTGGATAATGGACAAATATTGGCGCTTGAACCGTTATCCACCAATACTCGAGTTACCACCGAGTCTTCACATTTGACAGCTAGGTATAGAGCTTTGTTATGCTCCGTACCTTCCACCGGCAGGTCATCATCTGAGAATGTTACCCTGTTCACCTCGAAAATCTTGCTGGCAATGGTTTCCAGGTGGTTTACAGAAATCTCACTGGGTACATGGGCCTCGTTCAATATCTTTAACAGGGCCCGGCGATGTTCCTCGGAATGGAGGAGTAATGACAATAGTGAGATCTGGGCAGGTGTTTTTCTCAGCTGCTCAACCACAGAATAGTCTTGCACTTTCATCTTCCTCAGGAAGTCTTCAGCCTCTTCTTCTGACACTGGCTTCTTGGTTGCCACTGGGTTGGTTTTTCTTAACTCCACCGGAGCAAAACATCGACCTGATCGAGTCAGCCCTTGCGCTTCACAACTGACTTCTTCCACCTGTTTTCCTTGGTACGTCACCACTGCTTTTTCATATTTCCAGGGCACAGCCCTGCTGTCAAGCATTGGCAGTTGGACCACCGGCTTTATGGTCACTCGTTCTCCACATACCCCTTTCAACATGACTGCCGGTGTGGACAGGATCCCTGGTATTACCAACTTGCTTGGCTCGGGTTTGCTTGCTATGACGGATGGGCTCTTCCCCCATATTACTACCGGCTTGACGCCTCCCCCCTGCGACTGTGCATTTGTTCCTCCACTGGTTAAGACTTCCTTCGGGGCGGCTTGGATCAACATCACCGTTTGTGAGGGTTTTCTTAATTCTCCTCCCTCACACACCAACTCAATCATGTGAGTTTCGTGGTGTGCTGGCAGTGGGTTTTGGTTGATGTTAGGAGCCTCCGGTGTCTGGACCTCGATCTTATTGGCGTCAATAAGATCCTGTATGGCATGCCTTAACTTCCAGCACTTCTCGGTATCGTGCCCGAGCATCCCTGAACAGTATTCACAACTGATTGAACGATCCAAATTCTGAGGCGGGGGATTTGGTTCCCGAGTATGGACAGGACTAACCAAACCTAATTGCCGCAGCTTGTGGAACACAGCGGTGTAGGTTTCTCCCAGTTCGGTGAAGGTTCTTTGTTTCCGCAACCTGTCATTTCTGGCATCTGGATTTCCCCGGAAACCTGCCCCTGAAGGATTTCTATATGCCCTTGGTGGAGGGTAAGTGTTTTGTGGTGGTGCATATATGTTCTGGGGAGCCGGTGCGCGCCATTGTGGGCGAACCGGAGGCTGAGTGTATACCTGGGCTTGGTGTACGGAACAATGTGGTTCTCGAGGTGGATAGAAATTTTGTGGTGGGTTGTATGGGTAGTTTGACCTGTGAGGCCTGGGTTGGTTGTAGTGCGGCCTGCCAGCCCTGGACCAACTGCCTGCCTCGATCGTGGCAACCTCTTCTTTCTTTCTTCTTAGCGCACCTCCCGTGCCGCTTTGAATAGCCTGGGTTGTGGCCTTAAGTGCCGAATAGTTTAAGATCTTGTCCGACCTCAAACCTTCTTCTATCATGACCCCTATTTTGACCACCTCGTTGAAAGATTTTCCAACCGTTGTCACCAAGTGACCAAAGTAGGTTGGATCCAATGTCTGCAAAAAGTAGTCTACCATTTCTCCCTCTCTCATGGGAGGATCGACTCTAGCTGCTTGTTCTCTCCAGCGGAATCCGAACTCGCGAAAACTTTCCCCGGGTTTCTTCCCAGTTCTCAATAACGTGAGACGGTCAGGGACTATCTCTAGATTGTACTGGAAATGACCTGCAAAAGCCTGTGCCAGATCATCCCACGTGTACCACCTGCTGAAATCCTGCCTGGTATACCATTCCAGTGCAGATCCGCTCAGACTTTGGCCGAAATAAGCTATCAAAAGCTCATCCTTGCCTCCTGCCCCTCTCATTTTGCTACAGAATCCCCGCAAATGTGCCATGGGATCACCGTGCCCTTCATATAAATCAAACTTGGGCATCTTGAACCCTGCCGGGAGTTGGACATCTGGGAAAGGGCACAGATCTTTGTATGCCACGCTGACTTGATTGCCCAGCCCGTGTAAGTTCCTGAAGGATTGCTCCAGGCTTTTGAACTTTCTCAACACTTCATCCTGTTCAGGGGCCTTAACCGGCTTCTCAACCTCTGCCGGTACTTCCAAATGGGGATTGTAAGCCTGTGGTTCGGGTGCATGGAATGTAGGCTCAGGGGGATAGTATTGTGTATCATGAGCCTGAAACAATGGCTCACTGGTCGTTCGCTGCAAAGGGGCTGATGCAGGTCCCACAAAAATGGGAATATTGGGTGTTGGGAGAGGTTGATGGGGTGGTGGAGCTTGGGAATCATGAGGGCTTCTTTCTTGATGATAGAGGGGATTTGGGCGGCTTGTGGAAGGGCCAGAGTGAGGGTACTCCGGCACGTGTCCCAGTGTCTCAGGGCTCTTTTGCGTTTTGGCCAGGGCTAGCTGCATTGCATGCATCTCTAGTCCCATCCTTTCAATCTTTTCCATTGCCTCTTTTAGCAACTGGCTCATCGGCCTTTCTTCCTCATTACTATTCTCAGAAGTAGTCATGCTTGTTGCTACCGGTCCTTTGGATCTGGTTTGGTATGAATGTGTTGCCAGAATTCTTTAACAACTAACTGTCTGGTATCAGACAACAACAAACTTTGTTAGTGTTAGAGCTTAACAGATTTGATCATAACACATACAGGATGCAATGCACCTAGGCAGTTAACCGTTTCTACATGCTTTGCTTCAAACCACATGCGTCATCCCGGTTTGTTCATTCGTTTCTTTTTAAAGTATTTTGCGAAACCCCGCGTTTTATTTTATTTACATTTTTTCTTTATTTATTAAAAGCGGTCGAATCTTATGGGGATTGCCTACGTATCACGTCCCCGCGTGAATCAGACCAGGCGTAGTTCTGCCTTAAAGTAAAGACACATAGAAATTCTTCCGGAGTCACTTAATTTCATTATCAAAATTTGCTATTACACATTACTTCAAACAAAATAGCAACAGTACAGACTCCAGGGTTTTAAACTTGGTTTGAGGAAAAGAAAACAACATTGGGGAAACAACAAACAAAACAACCAGGACTCGATCAACAACTAATTTTCCAACTTAGGGACCCACGAGGCATCTTTCGGCCCTTTCGCGGCCCTAGGTGTAAGGTCTCTTTGCAAGCCCTTCAACTCGTTCATAATCCGATGGACGCAGCCCATGATGGAAGCAATGAGGTTTTCCCGAGGTGTCTGCTCGCATGCCAAACATTTTAGGTAGATGTAATGCCCGACTTCGTCAATTCTTGCCCGAATGTTGTCCCTTTCTGCGAACAATTGCCTTATCTTGTCGGCTCTTTAACCCTAGCGTTTGTGCATTGGCGGCGAGCTGATCCTGGAATATATCCATTTGCCTTTCCATCCTTGTCATTGCATTGTAATAGCGTCTCCGGTCGGCCTGGGCATCTTGTGTTTGCTTGAAGATCCGCTCTTGCAAAGCGGAATTTGTTTCCTTTGCTGCTTTGACGCTCAGTTCACAATTCCTCATGACTTGCTGTAGGCGCTTTCTCCGGGCCATTGTACCTTCTGCCCATTTGACCCTCATCCTTGCTATGCAAGCCTCTGATAGGTCTAATTCTACCTGGCTCTGGATGACCTGATTTCTCAAACTGGCTATCAATCTTTCGTCGGAGCAACGCCTCTGTCGGTCGATGTTATTCTTACTGGCTTGGCGAAGCCGGGCCCTCAGGGTTTGGTTTTCTTGTGCTAACTTGTTTTTTTCAGCCTGCTCTTGGGCGACTTGTACGTTGTTTTCAAATACCATCCTTTCAATTTGTCGCTTCAGCTTCCTAATTTCAACCAGGTAACCTTCCTCTTTTGCGAGCCAGTCCCATTGTTCTTGCGATGACTCAACAAAATTTCGGAGGTGAGGCCGTTTGGTTGGCCGTTTTACGATGTTCTTCTTGTTCTGCCAAGTGATATAGGCCGGCGAGACTTCACCCCTAGACACATCATTTACTCGGGTATTTGCCGTTAAGTACTGGCATTCACTCCATATGCAACGAACTGTCTTTTCAGGAAATTGGCCGTCACTGCTGACCTCGACTGCATAAGTGCTGAGATCTTCGTCCGGGTGTAGTACTTGACATCTTCCCAACTGCCTCATTACCCTGTAAGGGGCATAAGGTTGAATACCCCTGAGTCCCATCAAGAGGAAGTGAGGACCAGTGGCGGGCATGTATATGATTTCTTCCACAGAAAGCCAACCCAAAGTCCAGTTTATTTGGTCTGCGGTGATGATCCGGAGATAGGATATCCATTCTTCAAACCCTCCCGGTGATCGGAAACCTGAAACCCTTAGGCTATAACCCTCGATGCAGCCCCCATTTGTAGACATGTAGCGCATATACTGAGGGTGGTGACACAAGTGTTCGATCATCCACATCTGTAACAACAAGTTGCACCCTTCGAAGAAGTCTGCTCCAGCCTTACAAGCCGTGAGGGCTCGGTATATTTCTGACATTATCATGGGAGCAAGGATGCTTTTATCGTTGGTAATCAGGATTTTGACGATTCCAGCCACCTTTAGGTCGATATTTCTATCTTTTCGGGGAAACACCACAAGGCCCAAAAATGCCACCATAAAAGCGAACCGCCTATGCTCATTCCATTTTACCAGATTTCCCCTGCTGCAAACACCACTTTCTGGATCATTGAATCCTCCTATGCTCCCGTACCTCTGGTATATGAATTGTAGGGTAGAAAAACCTCTATCCAGTTCAGCGTATGGGACTCCTTTGCTTATCTTCAACAGATCCATGAATTTGTGTGAATTCACAGCCCTTGGAGCGATCAGGTATTTGTGTCTCAAACCTTCAGTGACGTCCATGTAACCCGCCATTTCCTCTAAGGTTGGGGTGAGTTCAAAATCTGAGAAACGGAACACGTTGTGGGCCGGATCCCAGAATGTAACCAAAGCCTTTATGATGTCGCACCGAGGCCTGACTTTCAACAAATCAACCAAACCCCCCAGGTGCAGTTTGACCTTGTCTTGCTCTGGCCTTTCCAAATCCTCCCACCATAATCGCACTTCCAGGGGGATTTTGCTTCTAACTGTCATCGGCAAACTTGGACTCATGCTCATTCTGCATGTTTATTGGGGTGATTAAGCGAAGATCCAGACTCATTAGACTCAAATACACAAATCGACACACTATTTTCTAGAAAAACGAAATTTTGGTTGTTTCTGAAAAGTACGATGTTACCTTAAAACTTTCGTTATTTGGTTTGTACCTCTATTTTGAAAGAACAAGTTGAGCCCGATGGGGGTTGCCTACGTATCCCGCACCATGCGAGAATCAAACTGACGTAGTTCGGGCATAAATCGAATTTTGGGGACACCCTATTTTTCTCTTAAAAATGAATCAAAGACTCTTTTTTTCTTTTTTAAAACAAATTAATAAGACACACATTTTTTCTTTTTTCAAAATTCTGGCAGAGCTTTGACCATTTTTGTGACTTTTCAAGAATAAATAAGTACCCCTTAACCGTTATTCCTCTTCCCTTTCCAAACATTCCCGATATTCAGAAACCGGTCAGCATGCAAGCCTTGAAACAAGTAAATGCATAAAGCAAACAGGATGTAGCAGGATGGCCTTTATTCTCAGGTTGCCTGTCCTAGACGGACCCAGCCCCTGTGCTGAGTCCCCCTAAGTCAAATGCACATGATGCAAATAAGCGTTCCTACTAGGGATCCGGCATGAAGCTATGTTATGCTAAGCTGTAAAGCCTAGGTGTTTGTTCTAGACCTGGCTTACCCGAGCGGACAACTCGAGCCGAGGATGGGAGCTGTGTACCGGTAACCAAAAGGCCATCCGATTTTGCAACTCCTCCGAATCCTCGTTCTATTTTGGCATATGACACTAACAGAAAGAAGCCACGACCAGCGTGCGCTCCTCAAGAGAGAAGAGAAGGGTTTCGACACAGTTTATATATACAGTCCAAATAATATCAAAGCAGTAAAAGCAGCATTTAGCACATTAGGCTCAAACATGTAAAAAAAACAGATAATAAATAAAGCCAAATAATAACAATTATTTCAAGCTCGAATTCTTAACCCTGAACCAGTGGTTCTGGGTTACTGGTCCCCAGCAGAGTCGCCAGAGCTGTCACACCTCCTTTTTCCGCACCAGAGAGGGTGGGGAGTTTTTCCAATTAAAGGACAATCGAAACGGGATTGGTTTATTTATTTCAGAGTCGCCACTTGGGAGATTTAGGGTGTCCCAAGTCACCAATTTTAATCCCGAATCGAGGAAAATAATGGACCCTATATTACAGTCTGCGTACCAGAAATCCGGATAAGGAATTCTGTTAACCCGGGAGAAGGTGTTAGGCATTCCCGAGTTCCGTGGTTCTAGCACGGTCGCTCAACTGTTATATTCGGCTTATTTATCTGATTTTTAATACAATTATGAACCATGTGCAAATTTTATCTTTTAACCGCTTTATTAATTATTATTATTAAGAAATGTGAACATCGCTTAAAACATATCTTTGGACTGTGTCACATGAAATGCACCCACAATCCGAAACATATTTTATTTGATGTTTTAGAATTTGGATTTGGGTCGCATGAAATGCACACCCGAGTTTAAGAAAATTAAATTATTAAAGACGCGCCTAAAGCAACTAGCGCATTATTATTTTGCGGAGGCCGTGAAATTCGCTAAACAACCCTCCTGAATTCTAAGTAATTTAAACAAGTATTTACTGAGGGCCCCACAATTTGTGTTTTTATTTGGCGAGGCTCATCTCATTCTTATTTTTTTTTAAAAGAATTTGCAACGTCATGAGAATGCATCTCGAACCACGTCACAATCAATGTACCCGTGATTAGAAACACCTTTCGACTCCGTTGAGAATTGGATTTGGGTCGCATAAATGCGCACCCGAGTTTAAGAAGGTGAGATTTATTAAGGCGCGTCCTAAAGAGTCTAACGCATTATTATTTTAGGAGGGTTGTGAGATTTGCTAAACAACATGTCCTGGAACCTAAATGCTTCGATAATATACATTTAAACAAGGGCCCCGCATCTGCGCGTTTTGTTTATTTTCATCGAGGCTCATCTCGTTCTTATTTTTAAAAGGATATCCTATAACAACTACGTTTCTTGTCGTGTTTGTCTTTATCAATTAAAAATAGTAGATAGTCCTAATTAATTAGGTGCTTGCAAGTTGTTTGTAATGACATTCAGAAAAGCAAAAAAATCAGAAATGAGGCTGCACATACAGCCATCCGAACAGATAATCCCGGGCCCAAATCCAGCCCATGCGTGATAGGCCAGACCTGGGCCTCTGCTTGTTCGATATGGGCCTACTTGGTTTGCTTCGGTTTGGGCTCGACCTTCATGAGATTTATGTTACAAATTTTATGTTTTTGTCTTAACAGATGGTTTGTTAGTTATATGGGACCATTGATCAGAAAAGACGAACTTAACCCCTTGTGTACAGTTTCATGTTTGGCATACGTTACAGCATCTATGGCAAAGTAAACTAAATCTGAGATGCAAACTAATTCATTGAGACCACTTTTATCTAACAGCATACATATGCGATTATCATTTGATACCCTACATTGACATCAACTAGGTTTGCAAACTACTTCCAACATCCAAACAAGAATAACATTATTCTACATTACATGATATTTAGTGCAACAATCTATGTATAAAAAGACATTCTTCAAGTTTTCTCATTTTGTATTCATCCTCAATTTTCCGATTACATCTGACAGTGTATGAGGTGTGTACCTGGTATGGAGAACAAAAGAAGAAAAGAATGGTCAGCTGGGCAGTATGCCACAAACACAGCAGCAGCAGATACACAGCAACAGCACAGCAACAAACCAAACCAAATGTTTTCCACAAACCTCAGACGACCAACAATATTTCCCAGAACAAAGAGGACCAACAAATAGTCGAGTACCAAACCAATGAACCCAGAAAAGAAGGATGAAACAACAGCAACAACAGAGTATTCAACGCAGCGACACTACCAATTCAATAACCAGAAACAGCTCAATCAATGCAAACAAAGAACTTGGCCAAGACAGCTTGACCAATATGCACTCTTACACAACTTTCAGGCAGTGTTTGGTTGCAGTGTTTACTGGAAAACTACCTTATGTTTTCAGTTTTTCTTTTTCTGAATATTCAAAAATCCAGCCTCGTTTAAGTTATCAAATGGCCTATTTATAAGCCACATGACCAAGGGCAGCTAAGCTGCCTGCCCTGCCAATTGGCAGAATGCCCATACCCTTTTAGGCCCATGCCTAAGCATCTTTGGTGTCATCCCCCTTTATTCCCCACGCCTGGTTTTGTTTAATCAGGAGTTATGGGCGTCATTTTATTATTCAATTTAAGCCCCATACCCTTGTGTCTTGTTCCCCCATTGGCATTAGTTTAATCCTAATTTAGTACCCCATTTGTCAGCTCACTTAAACTAATTACTTCTGTTCTTTTTAACACCCCAGAATACCCCTGTCAACCTTGATTATTACTGCCCCTGCCTATTGCAGCATCAGGGCATTTTTTGAACTGATGAAAGTTCGAACTCAAGACTGCCTGGGCTGAACCTTTTCAGTCAGTTTTATAGTGCAAACAAACCATTTCAAACAATGCTGGGACATACAGTCAGTGACAAAGCTCGATTAGTCATGCGACATTATTAGCTCATTCGATTTATTAGTTATAGAAAGCTAATCGACGATATTTATCGAGTCGACTATACTAATTATAACAGGTAATAATCAATCGCTCACATAAACAATACGTTTAGGGACCTAAAGGGCATCAGACAATTTTTGTTCAATTACTGGGGCCTATATGAGTTAACTTATCTGCCGATTAAACTAATCGACGATCATGTTTATCACAGAACACATTCAAATCATACACAGAAAACAATTGACCAAATAAAAAGGTCTTTAAAGAGATGGAAAAAATCCGAATGAAAAATAACAAAAATAACAAACAAACCCAACGAAACATGCTGACCACTTAACTAAAACTAACACAAAAGAAAGGAAAACGTACCGAAAATGTTTAAATCAAACAGACCCAAATCTGATTCATCTTCGAACTTTTGAGGCCGAACAAACTTTAATCAGGGTGTTCTCACATGAGAACACCTTGATTAAGGTCTATTAGACCTCAAACCCTTGTCAAAACTGGCCGGGTTCCCCAGGTGCATGTGTTTCAAGTTCTGGATTTCCAGATCTGGATTTTTAGGAGTTGTGGGTAGATTCGGACCAAACCAAGCTTGGTTTGGTCACGAGGAAGGTCAGGGGAATGTCTGGTATGAAGATGGGGTGGTTTGGCATAGGTCCGGGTTCGACTCAAATCTTCAAACGAAGATTCGAGACGAGGGAAGGTGATTCGAGGCAAGAGGGTAACAGATCCATGTTCAGGAGAGTGAGGGGGTCTTAGGGTGTTCAGGAGGTGGTCACCGGCGTTCGTGCCGCCGGCTTTAATGGCGAGGGAGACGAGGGCGGCTAGGGTTTCTAATGGGAGGTCCGGGCTCGACTTGGGGACGAAGGGGTGGGGTGTTAGTATAGGGGGCGTGGGTGTAAGAGAAGGTTTATATATGGTCTATGGGATTGGATCTGAGCCGTTAGATCAGATGATCTCAACGGCTTGGATCTGATGCTGAGAAATGAGACGGGGTCGTTTGGTAGTTAAACGGGGTCGTTTGGTTTAAGTGAGGGATTGGGTCAGGCTGGTTATTTGGGTCGGGTTTGAACGTGGGTCGCTGAAAGAAGTCCTGAACCGTTAGATCGGCTGGGACCGTCAAAATCAATACCTTTCTTCTGTTCGAAGCCTTTAACCACCAATCGAGCTTTGTATCTGACCAGCTTGCCATCTCCATCTTTCTTGAGTTTAAAGACCCATTTGCATTTGAGTGGTCTTTTACCCTTTGGAAGTTCAACCAGCTTGTATGTGCCATTTTTCTGGAGAGATTCCATCTCTTCTTGCATAGCTTTCATCCACTGGTTCTTTTCTGGATGGGACAACACCTCCTTAAGACTTTCTGGCTCCCCCTCATCACTGATGAGGACATACTCTGTGGAAGGGTACCTGCGTGACTCTACCCTTGGCCTCTCTGATCTCCTCAGAGGTTGAGGTTGTTCTTCTCCCTGAGTGGGGTGCTCCACTTCCTCGACACCTTCATCAAGTTGCTCCCCCTGCTCAATAACCTCACCAGGTTGCTCCCCCTGCTCGGCAACCTCGTCGGTCGTACTTTCTGCACTTGTGGGATTGTTAGAAGTAGAAGGAATAGTAACAAAGTTAGGAATTATACCATTCTTCGCCTTTTCTGACATATCAGCAGCAGTTCCAACTTCACTTTCTCGGAAGACTACATCTCTGCTTCTGATGACCTTCTTCTTTACAGGATCCCACAGTCTGTACCCGAACTCTTCATCTCCATATCCGATAAATATGCAGGGAACAGATTTATCATCCAGCTTTGTTCTCTGCTCTTTTGGTACATGTGCAAAAGCTCTGCAACCGAACACCTTCAGATGCGAGTAGGACACCTCCTTGTTGGTCCAAACTCTCTCTGGGATTTCAAACGCCAACGGAACTGATGGACTCCTATTGATCAGGTAACAGGCTGTCTGAACTGCTTCACCCCAGAATGACTTAGGCAGTTTAGCCATTCTGAGCATGCTTCTCACCTTCTCCACAATGGTGCGGTTCATCCTCTCGGCTACGCCATTGTGCTGTGGGGTTCCAGGAACTGTCTTTTCATGTCTGATCCCATGACTTGAACAATACTCTTCAAATTCCCTTGAAGTGTACTCACCTCCATTGTCACTTCGGAGACGCTTTAGCTTTCGACCCGTCTCCCTTTCTACTAGAGCATGAAACTTCTGGAAAACTTGAAACACCTGATCTTTGGTTTTCAAAATATAAACCCATAATTTTCGTGAAGCATCATCAATAAAAGTAACAAAATATTTGTTACCGCCCATTGATTCAATTTCCATTGGGCCGCAAACATCAGAATATACTAAATCAAGTATATTCAATTTTCTTTCAGACGATGTCTGAAATGAGACTCTATGCTGCTTACCAAATAAACAGTAGTCACAAGGTTTTACCGTTGTACCTTTGGCATAAGAAATGAGTGATTTCTTGGCAAGAATCTGCAATCCCTTCTCGCTCATATGACCCATTCTTTTGTGCCACAAATCTACAGAAATCTCATCTTGTGCCGCGTTCAATTCACCTTGGCATATTTCTGCATTTGTCCTGTACAACGTGCCACGAGCAACTCCCTTTGCAATCACCAATGATCCCTTAGTGAGTCTCCACTTTTGATTTGCAAAATAGTTCTCGTATCCATCTCGGTCTAAAGCAATTCCCGAGATCAAGTTCATCCGCAAATCAGGTACATGCCGCACATCCTTTAGAACCAATGTGCATCCGACATTTGTCTTGATACAAATGTCACCAATCCCCGCAATCTTTGAGTAACTTGTGTTACCCATTTTCACTGTGCCGAAATCACCTGCTACATATCTGCAAAAAAGATCTCTTACCGGTGTGGCATGGTGAGATGCCGCTGTGTCAACCACCCATTCCGACTCTGGACCTGACAGGTGCATGCATTCCTCTTCCTCATTTATAAAGAGGACAACATTATCATTATTTTGCACCATGGCGGCTGTGTTGTCGTCATTCTTCTGGCCACTGGTTTCACCTTTGCCCTTCCTTGGATTTGGGCAATCTCTTTTGAAGTGACCTGGTTGATTACAGTTGTAGCAATTTCTGACTCTTGATTTGGATCGGTTCTTTGACTTCCCACGAGCTCCGGATCTACCATAGTTGTTCGAACTCCTTTGATAACTCCTGCCTCTACCTTCTGTGATGAGAGCCTGTCCTTGATTTTCAGGCTTCTTTCTCATCTTCTCATTGAGTAGAAGAGCCGATGTGACATCTTTCAACTCAATAGTAGTCTTACCGTGCAGGATGGTTGTTGCCAAATTATCGTACGAAGATGGCAACGAGTTCAATAGCAAGATGGCTTTATCTTCTTCCTCGATTTTCACTCCGAGGTTGGCAAGCTGTGTGATTAGTCCGTTAAACACATTTAAATGTGACAAAAAATTCGTACCTTCACTCATGTGTAGGGCGTATAACTGCTTCTTCAGGTACAATTTATTTGTCAGCGTTTTGGACATGTATAGGCTTTCCAACCTTGTCCAAATTCCACGTGCAGTGTCTTCATCAATGATGTTATTTACCACATCATCTGATAAGTGCAACCTGATTGCACTAGCAGCTCTTTCATCCAAGTCAGCCCAATCCTCAGCTTTCATGGTATCAGGCTTTTTGGAATCAACATCTAGAACCTTGTGTAATCCTTGTTGGATGAGCAGATCTCTCATCCTTCTTTGCCATGTTGAGAAACCGTTATCTCCGTTGAATTTTGCTACCTCGTACTTTACTCCGGACATTTTTATTTTTCACCAAGTATAGTACTACCGACAGTGAATAGTATTTCAGTGAACGAGCAGAACCTGTGCTCTGATACCAGTTGTTGGGAATAAACCCATCTACCAAAATAATATTCACGGTAATAAAAGCGGAATAATAATGTAGCACCGAGATACGGTAATTAACAAGAATAAAAGAGTAACAATGACACCAAGATTTTTACGTGGAAAACCCTTCTGAATAAGGGAAAAACCACGACCCCGAGAGGAGCAACTGATATCACTATAGTAAGGAATTTACACTTTGTAGGCCCGAGTAAAAATACTACAAAGACCACTACAATACTCAAAAGAAATAACCCTCTTTTGATATTTCACCTCACTACAATATCGCTCACACTCTCTATTTTCTTCACAGACTATTTTCTTATATCATGTCTGTGAAACCTCACTCTTTCTTTCTAGCTCTCAGATATATTTTCCTCTGAGATTGATAATCAAAAATGAGAGCCGAAGCTCTCATTTTATAGGCAAAAACGAGCCTCTCATACTTGTCATTTCAATGTTCTACAGCCTACTTTCTTTGACAGACAAAGAAAACGTGGGATGATGCTGCCTATATTGAAAACTGAAGCAAGGAAGAAAACTTCTTCCTTAAATTAAGGGGATGGACCCCACAAATCTCCCCCTCCAGTCTCATTCACCTGAAGGGGATAACACCGCAGTTTCTAGTTTGAGTTTATGCGGACAAGTTCTTTGCATAGCTCAAACTTGTCTCTTGGTACCACTTTGGTTAGCATATCCGCAGGATTTTCGCTTGTGTGAATCTTTTTGACCTGTAAAGATTCGTTTTCCACCTGCTCACGAATCCAATGATATCTCACATCTATGTGTTTGGTCCTTGCATGGTACATAGAGTTCTTGCTAAGGTATATTGCACTTTGACTGTCACAATAGACGACATACTCCTTCTGATGCAATCCAAGCTCTTGAAGGAACCGTTTGAGTCATATCATCTCCTTGCCAGTTTCTGTAGCGTTTACTCTGCTTCAGTTGTTGAAAGTGCAACACACTTCTACAACTTAGACTACCATGATATAGCTCCCCCTGAAAATGTAAACAAATATCCAGTAGTGGATTTTCTATTTTCAATGTCACCTGCCATATCAGCATCTGTATAGCCTTTCAAGATTGGATCAGATCCTCCAAAGCACAAACAATCTCCCGTGGTACCTCTCAGGTACCTGAGTATCCATTTGACTGCTTCCCAATGTTCCTTTTCAGGATTTTCAAGAAACCTGCTGACAACACCAACTGCGTGAGCAATATCAGGTCTAGTACATACCATTGCATACATCAAGCTTCCGACTGCTGAAGAATAAGGAACTTTAGCCATGTTCCCTTTCTCCTCCACTGTTGTAGGACACATCTTCTTACTCAACTTTAGATGACCAGCAAGAGGTGTGCTGACTGGCTTAGCATTCTTCATGTTGAAGCGTTCTAGTACACGTTCAATGTACTTCTCCTGAGATAGCCACAACTTTCTACTTGTTCTCTCTCGAACTATCTTCATCCCTAGAATTTGTTGTGCTGGGCCCAAGTCCTTCATATCAAATGACTTGGACAGATCTCCTTTCAACTTTGCTATCAACCCCTTGTCTTTTCCTACAATTAACATGTCATCCACATACAACAACAATATAATAAAGTTATTCTCAGAAAATCTTTTGAAGTATACACATGGATCAGAATAGGTCTTTAGGTATGTTTGACTTTTCATGAATGAGTCAAACTTCATGTACCACTGCCTTGGTGCCTGCTTCAATCCATAAAGACTCTTATTCAATTTGCACACCATGTGTTTCTTTCCAGCTACTTCAAATCCTTCTGGCTGCTCCATATAAATCTCCTCTTCCAAATCTCCATGAAGAAATGCAGTTTTCACATCCAACTGCTCCACTTCAAGATCTAGGCTAGCTGCTAAGCTCAAAATTGTTCGAATAGAAGTCATTTTGACAACAGGTGAGAAAATTTCGTCAAAATCAATACCTTTCTTTTGTTCGAAGCCTTTAACCACCAATCGAGCTTTGTATCTGACCAGCTTGCCATTTCCATCTTTCTTGAGTTTAAAGACCCATTTGCATTTGAGTGGTCTTTTACCCTTTGGAAGTTCAACCAGCTTGTATGTGCCATTTTTCTGTAGAGATTCCATCTCTTCTTGCATAGCTTTCATCTACTGGTTCTTTTCTGGATGGGACAACACCTCCTTAAGACTTTCTGGCTCCCCCTCATCACTGATGAGGACATATTCTGTGGAAGGGTACCTGCATGACTCTACCCTTGGCCTCTCTGATCTCCTCAGAGGTTGAGGTTGTTCTTCTCCCTGAGTGGGGTGCTCCACTTCCTCGACACCTTCATCAAGTTGCTCCCCCTGCTCAATAACCTCACCAGGTTGCTCCCCCTGCTCGGCAACCTCGTCGGTCGTACTTTCTGCACTTGTGGGATTGTTAGAAGTAGAAGGAATAGTAACAAAGGTTAGGAATTATACCATTCTTCGCCTTTTCTGACATATCAGCAGCAGTTCCAACTTCACTTTCTCGGAAGACTACATCTCTGCTTCTGATGACCTTCTTCTTTACAGGATCCCACAGTCTGTACCCGAACTCTTCATCTCCATATCCGATAAATATGCAGGGAACAGATTTATCATCCAGCTTTGTTCTCTGCTCTTTTGGTACATGTGCAAAAGCTCTGCAACCGAACACCTTCAGATGCGAGTAGGACACCTCCTTGTTGGTCCAAACTCTCTCTGGGATTTCAAACGCCAACGGAACTGATGGACTCCTATTGATCAGGTAACAGGCTGTCTGAACTGCTTCACCCCAGAATGACTTAGGCAGTTTAGCCATTCTGAGCATGCTTCTCACCTTCTCCACAATGGTGCGGTTCATCCTCTCGGCTACGCCATTGTGCTGTGGGGTTCCAGGAACTGTCTTTTCATGTCTGATCCCATGACTTGAACAATACTCTTCAAATTCCCTTGAAGTGTACTCACCTCCATTGTCACTTCGGAGACGCTTTAGCTTTCGACCCGTCTCCCTTTCTACTAGAGCATGAAACTTCTGGAAAACTTGAAACACCTGATCTTTGGTTTTCAAAATATAAACCCATAATTTTCGTGAAGCATCATCAATAAAAGTAACAAAATATTTGTTACCGCCCATTGATTCAATTTCCATTGGGCCGCAAACATCAGAATATACTAAATCAAGTATATTCAATTTTCTTTCAGACGATGTCTGAAATGAGACTCTATGCTGCTTACCAAATAAACAGTAGTCACAAGGTTTTACCGTTGTACCTTTGGCATAAGAAATGAGTGATTTCTTGGCAAGAATCTGCAATCCCTTCTCGCTCATATGACCCATTCTTTTGTGCCACAAATCTACAGAAATCTCATCTTGTGCCGCGTTCAATTCACCTTGGCATATTTCTGCATTTGTCCTGTACAACGTGCCACGAGCAACTCCCTTTGCAATCACCAATGATCCCTTAGTGAGTCTCCACTTTTGATTTGCAAAATAACTCTCGTATCCATCTCGGTCTAAAGCAATTCCCGAGATCAAGTTCATCCGCAAATCAGGTACATGCCGCACATCCTTTAGAACCAATGTGCATCCGACATTTGTCTTGATACAAATGTCACCAATCCCCGCAATCTTTGAGTAACTTGTGTTACCCATTTTCACTGTGCCGAAATCACCTGCTACATATCTGCAAAAAAGATCTCTTACCGGTGTGGCATGGTGAGATGCCGCTGTGTCAACCACCCATTCCGACTCTGGACCTGACAGGTGCATGCATTCCTCTTCCTCATTTATAAAGAGGACAACATTATCATTATTTTGCACCATGGCGGCTGTATTGTCGTCATTCTTCTGGCCATTGGTTTCACCTTTGCCCTTCCTTGGATTTGGGCAATATCTTTTGAAGTGACCTGGTTGATCACAGTTGTAGCAATTTCTGGCTCTTGATTTAGATCGGTTCTTTGACTTCCTATGAGCTCCGGATCTACCATAGTTGTTCGAACTCCTGCCTCTACCTTCTGTGATGAGAGCATGTCCTTGATTTTCAGGCTTCTTTCTCATCTTCTCATTGAGTAGAAGAGCCGATGTGACATCTTTCAACTCAATAGTAGTCTTACCGTGCAGGATGGTTGTTGCCAAATTATCGTACGAAGATGGCAACGAGTTCAATAGCAAGATGGCTTTATCTTCTTCCTCGATTTTCACTCCGAGGTTGGCAAGCTGTGTGATTAGTCCGTTAAACACATTTAAATGTGACAAAAAATTCGTACCTTCACTCATGTGTAGGGCGTATAACTGCTTCTTCAGGTACAATTTATTTGTCAGCGTTTTGGACATGTATAGGCTTTCCAACCTTGTCCAAATTCCACGTGCAGTGTCTTCATCAATGATGTTATTTACCACATCATCTGATAAGTGCAACCTGATTGCACTAGCAGCTCTTTCATCCAAGTCAGCCCAATCCTCAGCTTTCATGGTATCAGGCTTTTTGGAATCAACATCTAGAACCTTGTGTAATCCTTGTTGGATGAGCAGATCTCTCATCCTTCTTTGCCATGTTGAGAAACCGTTATCTCCGTTGAATTTTGCTACCTCGTACTTTACTCCGGACATTTTTATTTTTCACCAAGTATAGTACTACCGACAGTGAATAGTATTTCAGTGAACGAGCAGAACCTGTGCTCTGATACCAGTTGTTGGGAATAAACCCCTTACCAAAATAATATTCACGGTAATAAAAGCGGAATAATAATGTAGCACCGAGATATGGTAATTAACAAGAATAAAAGAGTAACAATGACACCAAGATTTTTACGTGGAAAACCCTTCTGAATAAGGGAAAAACCACGACCCCGAGAGGAGCAACTGATATCACTATAGTAAGGAATTTACACTTTGTAGGCCCGAGTAAAAATACTACAAAGACCACTACAATACTCAAAAGAAATAACCCTCTTTTGATATTTCACCTCACTACAATATCGCTCACACTCTCTATTTTCTTCACAGACTATTTTCTTATATCCTGTCTGTGAAACCTCACTCTTTCTTTCTAGCTCTCAGATATATTTTCCTCTGAGATTGATAATAAAAAATGAGAGCCAAAGCTCTCATTTTATAGGCAAAAACGAGCCTCCCATACTTGACATTTCAATGTTCTGCAGCCTACTTTCTTTGACAGACAAAGAAAACGTGGGTTGCTGCTGCCTATATTGAAAACTGAAGCAAGGAAGAAAACTTCTTCCTTAAATTAAGGGGCTGGACCCCACAGTTCTGTGGCTCCTGCGGTTAATTACTGGAAAAACAACTCTGATCATGTGTCCATAAAAGTTCTTATTGTGGTCGGGTTTGTAATTGCTTTTGGGCTTGCTATACTCTTCATGGTCATAGCTGTGATTCGCTTATGGAATATCTCTCCTGGTGATCCGGGGATTGCTAAGGTGGATACGGAACTTGAAATAATGCAGTAGGTTTGAGATTACTTTCTCAAGAAGAAAATGTTGCTATTCAATCTGTAATGTCTAATATAATTGTCTAATGGATGTGTTCTTCTCTCTTTTCATGGTGCTGATTATCTGCTTTATTTGAGTTATTAATTAAGTTGTGGACGAATATTGAATTGGCCTGTGCAAATCGTCAATAGTGGGAATGCACATTAGGTGTTTGATATGTGGCAATGTTTGATATCACTTTCCTTTTCTGTGTTTTGGACACTGTATTTGAGTATTTAAGTTGGTATGCATGAGGATATATTTATGCGGCGAGGAGGTATAGATGTATTAGTTGAGCTTTGAGTTATTAATTAAGTTGAAATAATTCGAGGTAGTATTTAAGTTGTTGTGCATGAGAATATACTTATGCTGAATACATGCACTTATGAGTTAATTGAGCAATTTGAGTGATGAGTATTAATTTGAAATAATTTTGGGTAGTAGAATTTAAGTTATTATGCATGAGAATATATGTATGCTAAAAGGGGGCCCACGAGGAGGTATGAATTAATTGAGCTTTGAGTTATTAAGTTGAAGCTTGATGGTGCTTGATACAGCAATGCAAGTGCATGGTAGTATTGCAGGTTTATCGGGCGACACTGTTCCTGTTCATCTTTGGGCTACGGCTCGGACATTGAGAATTGCACTTCTATATTGCTCCTCCTATATGTAGTAATCTCTAGACCTCTGCCTCATGGAGCCACGAAAATAGAGAATTGATAAATGAAATAGGATAGTATATTTCAGACATATATATCCTCTTCTTCTCTTTGGACCTTTTTTTTTTAATTTTTTTTATTGAATCCATCCACCAAGACTTTTACCTCTTGTGGTGGTAGGAGGTTTGGCATTGACCAAAAAAAAAAGAGACTACCTGTAAAGATGATGGCAAAAGCCTAACGATTTATATACTCCCAGTCAGGGGTGTTAAACAAACAATGTATGAATCAGAGTGATAACAGAACATGCCTGAAATGCCAAAAGTGAGTTCAGTGGGGTTCAAAGCACCAGCTTTATGTTTGTCATTTCTTGAACTTGAAATACTCCTACCAAATAGGCAAATAACGTAGTCATATATTATATGTAATTATGTATGTGTGTATATGTAAGCCTAAAAAATAAATTACTCATAAATAGCAACGTACGGAAAAAAGGTTTACAATATATGTACCGACAACCTTTTAACTTTAAAATTCCACTACCATCATATGGTATATATTCCTTTTCCAATATGGAATAGACCTCATATTTATTTCAGGTAAAAGAAGGATGAACAGAAACAACGTCATAAGCAAGCCTAGTAGTTTTGGTGTCCTTGAGTGTGTAATTGGGAGCTGGGTTGGAAAATTTGGTCAAGAATACATAACGCGCCCAAGATTTGATATGTGTGCATCAAATGATTTATAATAATAATAATTATTTCCCAATGCAGTCTCTCTTTTAAAAGAAATAATAATTTAAGACACTAAAACTTAACAATTATTTCTGTTTGCTAATATATATAGCACCAAAACTCTAAAAAAAAATCCTAGAAAAATAATGAAAATTTCTACTTAAAAAGTGTTTATAGGATCAGTATAATGAGAGAGAGAGAGACTTGGGGAGACAGATTAAAAGATTTGGGAGAAAGATTTGAGAAGAAATAGAAGAAAATTATTAGGAGAGAGATAGATAGAAAGGAGAAGACCACCTTCATAATTTTCGAAGTGAAAGAGAAACAGACTTGCTTTGTTCTTACACTGAAATAACCTAGTTTGTCTAAAAAGTTATTCCATCCGTTTAACCTATTTTCTTTTTAGTTTGTTCCAAAAAAAATTATCACTTTCTAAATTTAGAAAAAAATTAGCTTAAACTTTCAATTCTATCCATAATGAAAAGTTTTTATAACCATACAAATACCCCTTTTTGACTTGTTTAATACTACAAATTCAAAAAATCTTCATTTTTTCTTAAACTCTATGTTCAGTCCAATATGTTCACCTAAATTAGAATGGAGGGAGTACTAATTTGTCAAACTAAAAGTTGAATGTGGGATACAAGGTGTTAATAATCATAAGTTGGGCTTTTTAATGTCATTAATGGGGTTTAAAAGGTGTGGGTTAGCCAACTTTCGGACTAGTGATTGAAAAATATAATTTTTTTCTTCCTATAAAATATATGAAACTTATTTACCAAAACTCTCCAAATATTCTACATTACTCGCCATAAACAGGTTTTTGTTATAAAATCTATACAATCGCCTAATATAGTGTCTTTCTGGCTATGGGTTTCTTTAATTAGACGCGTGATTCAAGCAACAGAATATGACAACAACTTTGAACGTAATTATCGCCAAAATTTATCCATGTTTCTATCTCTCTATACGATTGCTCTATTCTGCTTTTACTGGACAATTTCTTAACAATATTGTCAATCTACAGCACCAATCACAGTTGAATTAAAAAGCATAATTGACCAAATTTGAAGTTTTAGCAGATTTCAAATCAAATTCAATCACTTGCAAACTTCAGATTCAACTTTGTATTGGTATTTCTAACAAGAATATATACTACACAGTTGATTTCTCACATAAAACTCAGTTTTTTTTTTAAGTGCGATGATGGCCCTTCTAATGTGAAACTCGAAATTTCTCCATCCAAATCATTCAGGTCCCATCAATATTCAAGTTTTTCAGCTCAAACAAATATGAGTCGGTGCACATTAGTCGATTTATAATTCATTCTCTACTTTTATTTCCTTAATAAATCAATTGAGAAAAGAACAATATATGTTACATTAACATACAAATTAAAAATAAATTTGGTATAAATTTGATAGATCTACTACAACATATAAACTAAAATTAAATTTCACACTACTAATTATACAGTGTACAACTTATTTACAATTTATCTATAACTTTCATATATCATTCTTACCCAGTTAAATATATTTGCAATATCATACAACTTACATACAATTTTTATATAAATTTTATACAATATGACTTTTGTATGTATCTTGTATATACTTTGTATATGGTGTGTTCTCCTTCCTCTCTGTAATCCCAATCAAAACTTTCTCTGTTATTACAATTTTGATACACAGTAATTTTATGTAAAAAGAGTGTATTTAATACTTAAATACAAATTTTATACAATGATTCATACAATATACTACTAATTTTCAACTTTCATATAACATTCAACAACGACAACAAACCCAGTGTATTATTAAAAGTGGTGTCTGGGGAGGGTAGTGTATGCGCATGCCTTACCCCTACCTTGTGAGGGTAGAGAAGTTGTTTCCGAAATTTCATATAATACTCAAATATAAAAAAATATAAATACAACAAATACAACTTTAAAAAATTGATATATAACTTTAATACAATTCTAATACAATTTTGTATGTATATCGTACGCCATGTCGTCTTCTTGTAACGACCTGACCGAGCGTTTTGAGCACTTACACTCCGCTCGATGGTCTGAGGGCATGAGTAGTTCCGTATGATGTACTATGACTTATGTGAATTGTTGGTTTTTATTTTCAGGTTATTCGGAATTGATTTAGAAAAATAATTTTCAACTAGTAAGTTTTAAATTGGAAGAGTTGATCAAGTTTGACTTTTTAGTATTTGACCTCAGATTGGAGTTTTGATGGTTATGTTAGCTCCGTCTGGTTATTTTGGACTTAAGAGCGTGTCCGGATTGTGATTTGGAGGTCCGTAGTTGAATTTGGCTTGAAATGGCGAAAGTTAGATTTTTGGAAAGTTTGACCGGAAGTGAAATTTTTGATATCGGATTCAGATTGTGGTTCTGGGAAATGAAATAACTTTGTTATAAAATTTGGGACTTGTGTGCAAAATTTGGGTCCATTCTGGATTAGTTTGCTATGTTTCGGCATGAGTTATGGAATTTAAAAAGTTCAAAGCTCATCAAATTTGAATTGAGGTGCGATACGTTGTTTCGATGTTATTATGTGTAATTTGAGGCCTAGAGTAGGTTCGTGTTACATTACGGGACTTATTGATATATTCGGACGGGGTCCCGAGTAGCTCGGGTGTGTTTCGGATGAGTTTTGAACAAGTTTGGGCATTTCGGCACTCTAATGTTGTTCTGGAGCTTTTGGGAGTGCGGGGGCACATTTTGGAGTGCGGATGTGCGGCCGCAAACTCCTGAAGTATGGAGACAGTGGTAATTGTACGGACCGCATTTGAAATTGTGTGGTCTGCAAAATTCTTCTCACGGCCACAGAAAAGGGGTTCTGCATGTTCAATGGTTTGACTTCGGAAGCTTATATCTTTTGATCTATATGGAATTTGGAGATGATCTAAAAACGAAAGTTATAGCCTTTTGAGTCTAGTTTCCAGAAAAATAAACCAATCAATTTTTGGAGATTTTTAAAGAAAGTTATGGGCATTTTATTGAAGTCTGGTAGTGCATTCAGTGTGGAAGTGTAACCGCACAATTTGGGCTTGTGGCCGCGGGACCTGGGATGTGCGGCCACACAAAAAAGAGTTTGGTCAACACAATGGGAGGTCAGATTTTGTACTATATAAATAAGGGATAGATTATTATTTCACATTTGGACTTTGGGAGTTCGATTTATGGCGATTTTTTGTGGCTTTTTCAAGAAATTCATCGGGCTAAGTGATTTTAACTCAGATTTGATTAATATTTTCAATATCTATATCTATATTATATTAAAAGGAGAGTAGTATGCATTGTGGTTAAGCCAAGTGGCAAGCTAAAATAAAGCCACTTGGCAATTTTAGAACAACATTAATAATTAGAAATTATATATAGAAACATAATTAATGGAAGTAGTTTAATAAATCTTATACATAATCTAAATAGATCTTAGACAAATCTAATATATATATTGTCACACCTCCTTTTTCCGGCACCGCTAGGGTACAAGGAGTTTTTTCCAATTAAAGGACAATCGAAACGGGATTTGTTTATTTATTTCAGAGTTGCCACTTGGGAGATTTAGGGTGTCCCAAGTCACCAATTTTAATCCCGAATCGAGGAAAAGAATGACTCTGTATTACAGTCTGCGAACCAGAAATCCGGATAAGGAATTCTGTTAACCCGGGAGAAGGTATTAGGCATTCCCGAGTTCCGTGGTTCTAGCACGGTCGTTCAACTATTATATTTGGCTTATTTATCTGATTTTTTTAACAATTAAGAACTTATATGCAAATTTAACTTTGACCCGCCTTTATCATTGTTGTTATTATTATTATTTTATACAAGAATTGCAACGTCGTGAAAACGCATCTTGAATCACGTCACAACCAGTGTACACGTGATTTGTTGACGCATTTTGACTCCGCCAAGATTGGGATTTGTGTTACATAAATGCACACCCTTATTTAAGAAAATACCCTTATTAAATACGCGCCTAAAGACTACGCTTTGTTATACTTTTAGGTAGGACCGTGAAATTTACTAAACCGCCCATCCCGGGATCTAAGTATTTTTTAAAAAAATAAATAAATAAGATTGGAGAACCCTGCAAATTTTGTATTGTTTATATTTATTTATTTCTTAGAGAAATCCTCCCTTATTTTATGAATATCCTAAAATGACTACATTTTTTTTTATTATTAAGTTTATCTATAAATATAAAATCAATCTCTACATACTTAAAAATAACATATTAAATACTGGTTTAAAACAAATATTAACGGAAAGTAATATTACTAAAATTCTAATCATAAATACAATGGAATTGTCAAATATTTTTTTTTTAAAAAAAGAAATTAATTATCCCATAGCCGGATTAAAATCATATTATTAGATAACTTGAGCTATTGAAATTAATTATTTACAAATACTGGAAATTAGAAACAATCTTGATTACTAATCCGTATTTCTAAAAATTAATTAATTTAACCTTAACTAACCTTGTTTTAATTCAAATCATGCCCTAATACTTGATTTGCAAAATTAATTTAAACTCATGTTTTAACTAAATTTAGCTACATGATTTCGATTAACTTAATGTTGGCGATACTGAAACCCTTATAAATAGTGAACTTAATCAATTTTGCCAAAACTGATTTCATAAAGTCATTTTTACGTTATTTTCTTCTCATTCTAATTATTAGACAGTTTAATCAATAATAAACCTGCTTAAATATATACTACCTAATAATCAGGTTAAAGCAAAGCATTATTTAGTACATCGCTACAATATGTCTAGTTATGTAAAACGACGGCGATTTACAGAATAATAATACATAAAATAATCTAAATACAATTAATAATAATAAAAAAAGCTAAATTAGAAATTTAACATTCCATTCTTCATTTCAGCTTACAAAATGCCAAAATTACAGTGGTGTACCTGGTATTGCCAATATAAGAAAAGAAAGTCAGCAACGTAGTACGTAACACAACAACAGCAATATTAACCCGCAATTCAGTCCACAAAAAATCCAGTGATAGATTTGAAAATCAAGATAAAAATCCGGAAACACCGATAACAAACAACGGACAGAAGCCAAGGGAATCTTTTCCGATTTGAAAGACTAATCAATGTTTAACCTTTTTTCTGAACCTGTATATCAGAATATTTATCAGGTGTATACTACTCTCTCTTTTAATTTTCAGCTCTTTTTATTTTTGTATTTTTCTTTTTTGAAAGTCTTAATATTTTTTCGGAATTTTTCTCTCTCTTTAATCTTCAGCCCTCTTTTTTCTCTCTCCCTATCTGTCTCCCCCTTAAAATCTGATCAAAATCTCTTATTTATATCCCATCCCAAACCCTTTAATCAATTAATAAAACCACCACTTTCTCCTACCAAACTCACTATCTTCCCACTCATCCCCTTTTAATCCCACTACCTAATGTTTTGTCCCTCACTTTATTAAACAAATACCCCATTATATTTTGTCCCCCGTGCTTATATTAAACAATTGCATTATTCCCCACCATTATATTTTGTCCCCCCATTATTGATTATTTCAATATTATCTTAATTTTAATGGAAAGAACACTCAAAGTAAATAATTATTCAGAATTTTAATTCCAAAAATAACCCTCTGCCCTTACTGAAATTACCACTTTACCCCTGAACGTACTGCAAATTACCACACTACCCCATCAACTATAACCAATTCACCTAATCAATCTCAACCAAAATATAGCCAATATGACCAATTTCTAAACAAATTCAACAACCAATCATATGAACACATATGAACAACATCAAATTAATGTGAATAAATTAACCATATTGGGAACCAATCCTGGTTAACTTAGACCAAAAATGGATGAGCAAAGAAACAACAATATTAACAACACAATACATGATTCAAACTAAATCAACAAATCAAAAACCAAAACATAAACTCACATTAAATCACTCGATTAAAAATGAACTTCAAACAAAGATGAACATGAATTAAATCTATTTTAAACAACAAAACATGACGGATTCAAATGATTAAACCAACATATTTTCCTATTACAACTAAATTCTTTTAGACAAATAACAAAAACAAAACTGAAGAAGAAACAATTATGAATTTTTGAATCTAACAACATTAACAATTTCTGAAAAATACATAAAACACATGAAACAAACTGAAGAAATAATTAATTAAACTTCAATTTGAAACTAACAACATTAAACTAACAATTTCACATGTACAAACTGAAAAATTAACAAAACAATGAATACGAACAAAACAAAAATCAAATATTTACTGATTTTAGATTCGAGAATATCAAAACGAAATACGGACAAAAATAAAACTCAAAAACCACTAACCAGATCGAAACGACGAACAATGACTGACCAACGATGAACTCGCATGGACTGTTTTGACGACCCCAACCAAAACTCGGACAAACGACGACGAAGACAAATTTAAGAAGCAACTGAAGCAGCGATGAAGCAGTAGCAGCAGGCGACGAGGTTTGGTTTAGACTCAGCTGCTCGACGATGCACAGTAGGGTCGTTTGGTTGTTTGGATGGAGAAGATGAAAGCAGAAACGTGAGCAGCAGTCTGGCTGTGTAAATGGTGGACGCGGGCAGCAACAACGGCGAGGAAACAGCAGCGACGAGGGTCGTTTGGATGCGACGACGAGGGTGGAAGAAACAGCAGCAGGCATGTGCGTGAAGGAGATGAAGATGAAGCAGAAGGCAGAAGCGGCATGGCCATGGCAGTCGCTACTGGTGGAGCTCGACGGAGCAACAGCAGCAACGCCGCTGAAGCAGCAGACGACGCAGCAGCAGCGGCACGGAGGAGCTGGCAGGCGGGGTCGTTCATGGCGAGGTTCTGTGAGGAAGAAGATGAGGAGGGGGAGGTCGTGTGAGGGTGGTCGACGTTGGGCAGCAGGGTAGCAGCAAGGGGGGAAGCCATGGTTGCTTGCTTGGGGAAGGTGATGGAGAAGAAGAAGATAAGGGGGGGCGGATGGTTAGTCTAGGTTTTTTAGGGTTTTTTCTTTTGTTTTGTTTTTTGAAATGCAAGATAGGGGGTGTTGGGTCTTTTGGGTTATGGACCGGGTCGACCCGGTTTGAAATGGACCGGGTCGTGGGGAAGGTTGGACAATTTTTTGGGCTTGTGGTTTGAAATTGAAGAAGAGGCCCAATTCCGATTTTCTTTATATTTTTGCTCTCTTTTCTTCTTTTATTTTTCTAAAACTAAATTATAAAAATACTTAAATTATTATTAAGAACTAAATTAAGTTATAAAAGCGCAAATTAACTCCCAATAACAATTAATGCACAATTAAGTAATAATTAAGCATAAAATTGTATATTTGGACATTAAATGCTAAAAATGCAAAAGATGCCTATTTTTTTAATTTTTAATTTTTGTAAAACAAACTTACTTACTAACAATTGTAGAATTAAATCCTACATGCAAAATGCGACATATTTTTGTATTTTTATTAATTTAACAAATAAACATGCACAGACAAATATACAAATAATTACACAAAAATACCATAAAAATTCAAAAAATTGCACACCAAGGAAAAATCATTTTATTTTGAATTTTTTGGGAGTAATTCTTTCATAGGGCAAAAATCACGTGCTTACATATATATATATATATATATAATCTATATATCTATATTTAAATTTATATGTATATTTGTATCTATATCTATATCTATATATTGATCCACTCATAGATTTTCTTCTATATTAGCTAGAAATATGGAGGTAACAAATTAATTAAAAACTGTAATAAAAAAATAAAAATATATAAAGATGTAAATTGAGATAATCTATGACTATTATACTTTGGAGTAAGTTAAAATATAAAATAAAACTAAAATTTACTTAAGATATTTAAAGATTTATTGAGTTTAGAATTTAAATAAATTCAAGCAGAAAAATAAGATCTTACATAAAGTATATAAATTATTTATAAGGTAAGAGAAAAATTAAATCATCAGCAAAAGATATTTTAATAGCAAGAATAATAAATTCATATTAATATTGATAAATCGTGCAAATGAATATTTTATACGTAAATATTACTACAATATTTAGATATAATGTGTTCAAATAATTAAGAAAATATTTTTTATGATTAATATTTGAATTGAGTTCAATTAGTTTAAGTTTGAAAGCATAACATAATTTTTAAAAAATATGGTTCAATTAAGAAAATAGAATGATACAAATTATCTGAATTTGAGATGAGAAAGTTTTTTAATTTATATCTATATTATATTAGAATAAGTGTGGTAAAAATAGATATTAAATTCAAACATGATAATAAAAATTCACATGACAATGTAATAATATTCGGTATTGAATAATATAAAATGAAAAATAAAGAATAAATAGAAAAAAAAAATTCAGATTTTTTATCATAGGAAAAAGGGTAAAACTTATTTAAATTTGAGTTGAGAAAGCTTTTATATTATGATAAGAAAAGTCATAATATAAGTCCACATAACTCAAGTCTAATAGTAAAATCAATAACTAAAAATATTGAATATTAAAAATAAATTAGAGATAATGTAAGGACATTTATAAACCACAAGTTTATAAAATAAAATAAAGTAAATATACAATACTTAAAAATATTATTAAATTTTAAATAATTTAAAATTTTCAAGCAATATTTTTTTAAAAAATAAATATTTATTTTATAATTAAAAAATTATATATTTATCTTATATTATTAAATAAAAGTAGTTGATAAAGATATTAAATAAAGTTACAAGTTAATAAAAAGCCACATAAAACATAATAAGACTATATATTAGATTAAAAAAATAGCAAAATTACGTTAAATTATTAGAAATGAAAAGAAAAGACTATTTGAATTTGAGATTAGAATGTTCTTAACACTATGATGCAAATTTTCAAATTATGGATAATACCATGAAATTGAAGTCTTAT
The DNA here is from genome assembly GCF_000393655.2 of Nicotiana sylvestris. Lineage (NCBI taxonomy): Eukaryota > Viridiplantae > Streptophyta > Magnoliopsida > Solanales > Solanaceae > Nicotiana > Nicotiana sylvestris. The sequence goes on from NC_091058.1 coordinate 86,346,321, forward strand.
TTATGAAAATAAAACAATAATAAAAAATAAATTTTTAAATTACAAAAAAAAATTCTAATATAGGTAATTTTACAAAAATTAAATTTGTATATTACAACTAAAAAGGATAGAAAAATTATTTAAAGAAATTAAATAAGAGTGAAAATATTACTACAACATTTAGATTTAATATGTTTAAACCATTATGAATTTATTTTAATATGATTAATATCTGAATACAGTGCAGTTAGTTTGAGTTTGAACGCATAGCATAATTTTTTGAAAATGCGGTCCAGCTTAGAAAATTAAATGATAAGAATTATTTGAATTTAAGATGAGATTTTTTTTGTTTTTGAAAATATTACGTAAATAAATAAAAGCACATTAAAAATATTATTACAATATTTAGAAATAATGTGTTCAAAAAATTAAGAATTTTTTTATATTATTAAATAAAATTTTAAAAATATAAAATAAATTTATAATATTGGTAATCTTACTAATGAAAATTAAAAATTGAATTGTATCTTATAGCTAAAAAGAAATAAAATTTAACTGCATCTAATACAAAATTAATTATAAGAGAACTCAATACATTTGGAACATGATAATCAAATAACTTATATATTAATATTTTATACTAATTAAAAGTTACAATTTAAAACAAAACATGACATTTTTTTGGTTATAGGTAAAACATTAATATATAACTAATTAAAATTTATTGTAGGGAAGAGAACGTATATAAAAAAATGGAGGTAGTGAGAGGATACTTATACTTTAAATTAATTTAAAAATAGATAAAATAAAATAATGAAATTATCTTTAAAAATATTACTGATAAATTTAAATGATTAAAATATTATGAATAAGAGGATAAAAACATAAAAATATATCAAATTTCAAGAATAAAATATTTATTTTTATTAAATACTATTAACAGGATAATAAGCAAGACATTAATTTAATTATAAGCTAATAAAAAATTATATGATAGTATAATAATATTAAATATTAAATAATACAATAACTACAAGAAAAGAACCAAAAAAAAAAGAATTTACGTAAAAATAATGTGATGAATAAGTCATATTTGACTTCCAGATAAAAATAAAGTGTTAGTAAGAATTTTATTAAAATAATATGATCTAATGTACTCGAACAAGATAGATCACAATATGACATGTTTAGTATTCATTAATATCGATAGCGGAACGAAATGCAAGTACCAAAATCAAGGGGTTAGGTTGCTACAAATATATATTAAAAAGATTGGTTGCTCACTACGAGATTTGAACAATAATTTCATATCCGGCTTCATAATTAAATTCTCATGTTATATAATTTTTATCTGAGAGGTTTATATTTTAAGGTTATTTGTATATGATTCAAACAACCTACATCGCAATTTGAAATGATTTGTCCGCGCATAGCGCGGGTACTAATACTAGTATATATTAAAGCAAGAAAGTTTGCATTGTGGTTAAGCCAAGTGGCAAGCTACTATAAAGCCACTTGGCAATCTCAAAGAGTTTGTGGGAGATTGTCAAATAAGGAAATATCACTTAAGAACTATATATGGAATTCTATTTATTGAAATTAAATTGAAATAAGAATTCTTTCTTTTTAAATAAAGTTCATTCACTATACTAATATTTTTTAACTGAATTTTTTTATTTGGAAAGTAAAGAATTTTGATATCAATAGTATTTAGATTCTTTTTCTAATATCGAGTGAGAAGAATATATCCTACCGTAATCTAATGTGCAATTTTAATTTATTTTAAAAATTCAATACTTTTTAATGAGTTGAAGAGTATATTTTAAGATTTTAACCTAAAGTTTAGAATGTAGATATATTTAATAATAGATAATCTGAAGCATCTATTTTAGACTAAGTTTTCTGAATTTTAAACAAGTATACAATAAAAATAACTTTTTTAAAGGCTAAAAGCCTCAACAAAAATAATAAAAATACCGTAATATTTGGTGAAGTACTATATAGTTTGATCATATGCACTTTTATTTTTATCTATTATTGAATAAAATACTAAATAAAAAAATTAAATGAAATATCACACTTACTAGGGGAAATAATTTAGAAAGAGGGGGATAAAGATGGTGTGAGAGAATTTATACTTTGAATTAATTTAAATGATAAAATAAAGCAAATAAATAATTAATACTCAAAAATATTATTGAGAAATTCAAATATTATATAGTGAAAGATTAAAACTAAATAAAAAGATTATTTGACGAGAAAGAAAAATCATATTTATTATAGTATATTATAATAGAAGAAGCAGATAGGGATATAAAGTAGGTGACAAGCTAATAAAAAGTTAAGTAATAATGTAATCATATTAAGTAACGGGTAACACAGTAATTATAGACAAAGAACAAAAAATAGAGAATTTTTTTGTTGTAAATAAACAATATAATTGTAGATATATAGAAAGATTAGACATTTAAATTTGATATAAGAATTTTTTTTGAATTATTACGAGAAAAAACATATTATATGGATAATATCACGCAATTGAAAACATAATTTATAAACCTAAAATTTTAAACATTTACAATAAAATAACGCCAAGCAACAAATTAACAATATAAAGATGCAATTAAAATTATCATGTAGTTAAGTTATAAAAAAATAAAGTCAAACCTCTATACGAAAACAAAAGGAAAAAAAATAATTGCTTATTGCACATAATACTAAATAATAATTATTAAAAGTGTAGATTTATGGAAAATAATAAAAAAAAACTTCTTCGTTTAAACTTTGGCATATTTTCAAAAAAATTAGAAAAGTAATACGATAATGTTAATATTATAGATACAACACGAAATGTGAAAAATAATTAAAATATTATATGATAGAAAATAATGTATATAGAGGAGAATAGAAGTAATGTGAAGGGGTCTACACTTTAAATTTGTTCAATAAAATAATTAAATAAGAAAAATAATATTATTGATAAATTTAAACAAAACAATTGGAGCTACGGAACAAAAAAACAAAGTTAAATTAAATTTTAGGGTAATACAAAACTATATTCATTGTATTATACTAAAAGTAGAATAACGAGTAAGGACATAAAGTAACGCGATAAGCTAATAAAAAGTCGCATGACAATATAGCAAGTGTGCATTATGATTAACCCAAGTGGCAAGCTAATATAAAGCCATTTGGCAAATTATGACAATATTTGTTATAGTATTTAATTTAAATTAAAAGACAAGATATCTATTTAAATTTAAATAGAAAGATAGTAAATAAGATTCTTTTGAATCTAAATGGAAAGAAAGTTAAATTTGAATTAATTGATTAATTAATTAGGAAAGCTAATCAACACATAAATGTTCGAATTCAAACGGGAGGCTCAGAGAGTGAGGCAAATTGTTTTAAATAATGAGAAAGAGTTTTTTGAAATTTGAGTTCACAACAAAAATAACAGAAAAAACAAAAAAGTGTTTGTTACTAGAAATAAGACTAAAAAATCTAGGTTCGAACCCATAATCATAATTACCGAGTTGTTGGATCAAAACTTAACTTTCGCAACTACTTTAGGGATAATGTTTAACTATGAATCGATTCAGACATTGGCTAAACAAATGTCAATTGTGTTGCCTTACAGTAAAATTAATTATCCAATATTTTATAATTTATTTTATATCTCAATTGTTTGGAAGCAATACATATATATTTTTTTATTTATTTATTTTTCTATTAGTTTTAGCAGTTGCTATGCTAAAATATATAAAAAGGGAGGATAGATTCTTCTCTAATGGCTCAGGTACGAACAATGACTTTTTAGCGCGTTGTTGATGTTTATGTTCTCTCAAATTGTATGAGCCAATTGATCGAGCAACACACACACACACACACACACACATATATATATATGCGCACGCACGTCAATTAGAATGAAATAGATTTGTATAGGGTAAACACATAGATGAATATAATTACACTATTTGGGATTGTTATTTACACAAAATAAAGTGAATCATAAAATCATAAGATAAGATTCATTTAATTAAGAATTACATGTAAGAACTCGTCTCTTTTAGTACACGTGCATCGTAGAAGAAAAATATTTAAAGTAGATTAATATTTATTTAATTATAATATATTAATCTTAACTATATCCCAAAGGTATCATTTAAATTGTCAAATTGTATGGTTAAAATTGAGGTAACTAGCAAAATTATTGAGCAAATTACGATCCAACTGTTTTATAAGTTGGTAACTCCCAAAAGTTAGAATATATTGGTTGTTAATAAATTATTATGTATGTATATATTAATTTGTCACTGTGTAATTTTAGGTTGGTAGAAGTTGATGTTGATGTGAGAATTTATTATGTTGAGATAATAATATATTATATTTTTATAATTTAAATTAAGATATTATTAAATATATTTTTATTTGTTATTACCCTATAAAGTATGACTTCACTCAGCTTCAATATAGATGAGATAATTTGACTTGACACGAAATTTAAGAATGAAAAAGAAAACTTTTGAAACTTATGGTCCTAATAGTTTTGTAGGGCCATGATATTTGCACGGGTGTAAGAACTTCTCCTTATATGTAAAATGGGTAAAATAAAAAATTTAGAGTTAAATTATTTCCAAATACATAAATGTGTCATTCTTTTGAAACAGATTAATAAGAAAAATATTTTATGTAAATTGAAAGGGAAGGAGTATTTATTTTTGAATCATACTGTATTTTTATTTGCTTGTATCACCGGCTATATATGAAGTTATAATATTTAAGTTTATGTCAATAGTTATTCATATAATTTATTTTTTTTAATTTATAGAATTTAACAGGATCATAATATTATTCTCACCTCGTGCGGGTACTAATACTAGTATTAATAAGGGACAGTTTGGGAGCTTCCGGTTAGTTGCTTGCACGCACAGGGGTATTTTCGGAATTTTGCAACCAGGGTACATGTAGGCGTCTGCTCCAGGTTTTGACACGTGCTTACAACACCGTTTTTTAGCTAACGCAGTTCTCATCTTCACTGGCGGTTCCTCTGTGCTCTGTGTGAAAATTCCCCAAATTCCTCCTGCTTTCGTTCATCTCCGTTCCTCTCCTCTGGCACTGTTAGATTTCGTTGCATCGTCTGTGGAGCTATCCGGTTAGTTTACTTTTGCGCTCTTCTCTCTTCTTGATTTTCTCAGCTTCTGTTATTTTTAAATTATTATCTCATCACAGGTCCTATTCGATTAAACTGTATAATTGGGGTAAAACAGTTGGTCGATGGTTTCTCTCTTTTGTATATACTTCACAATCGCTAGAATTAAATTTTCTGAGATGACTTTACCTGGGATTTCGGAGCTGTTTGCATAGTTTTGGCTGGTTTACTTCTGAATTTAGTCAACTTTTTCTTTTTCCTACGGTGGTTGTGAAAACGAAATTGAATTTATTATTTGCACATACCTAGATTTTCTGTTTTGAAGTTACTTTTCCCGTGGCAAGTTCTACTGGATTAGTATTGTTTCAACTAGGTAAAGAAGTTGGTCTGCTATTTTTTCCTTTCGGGGACGGCGTGGAATTGACCTTGGTAAACAGAAAATTCGAAGGAGTCCAACACTAAAAGGACATATAGAACTCTTAAAAGAGTGTACGAAGGTGAACAGTTGAATTTTTATTTAGCTGTGCAAAATTAAAGGAACAAGCAGTAATTAATTTTTATTTTTACTCAGTCTCCTCTAAGTAGGAGCTTGCAAAGCTAGAAACGACTAATCTATTTTCATTTGTGGTGCTTTGTTCATTTGAGTTTTATACATTGTTTTCTGTTGATTAGAGTAGCTGATTAGATGACCATCTTTCTGAATTTGGTGGCTTTTTATATGTTGGTGTCTCAGTTTACGCTTTTTCTTTCTTCGTACTGTGATATCTTATTCTACTGTTGTGCGGCATGAGTTACTCCAGAGATATTCATTGTGCAGATATTCTGAATTGTTCCTTCATGAGTTTCTCTTGTTATTTGATGAAACAATATATTTACAAGGTCTCACATTGACGTGCAGGACGCCTGGAGTACCGACGCTTGCGAAAAGGCACATTAATGGATCATCGACAATCAAAAAAGAATTCTCACTCGGTAAACGAAGCTCATGATAAAAATACCAAACACCGTAAAATAGATAACTCTTTAGCAATGACTCAGAAAGAAGAAAAGTTGTTGCAACGCCGCCTCAAATATCGACAGGCAACAACTAATCGGCTTCCATGTGAATCTTGATGGAACGATATCTCACATACAGCATGATATTAATATTGGAGTAGCTTTTCCAACTTCAGAAACAGGTTAAAAAATCAAATCTGTTATTTCTTTTCTTGCTTTTTTAGTATATACATACACAATGATTATACATGTGCTATCCCTATGTATCATGACCATTAATTCTTACCATGTAGTTACTGTGCGAGGAAGTTTTTCTTCATTGGATGCATATGACAAGGAGAAAGATATGCTTCATCCTTTTCATGTTTTCGAAAAAGGTAGGCCCAAAAAAATATGGTGTCTATTTAAATTGTTGTGTTTGTTACGTGCAACCATAAATTAATAGCTGTCTTGAACTACGTTCAACATCGGGTACCGCAAATAAATCATGTGCTCCAACCTTTGAAACAACTGCAACTAACGGTTAGTATGACCACCACCCTTCAGTGATAGTATTTACAATTTAACATTTCTTCTATTTCTGCCCCGTAGAATTGTTTGCAATATGTAGGTCGTGTAAAGAATAAGAAAACTACGATTAATATTAGCCAACTACGCTCTGACTATGTTCCATTAAAGAAAGTTCCATGTTGTAAATTTTGCTACGCAAAAAAGTTTCAATATGAACCGCTTGGATTTTGTTGTAACAATGGTATAGTGAGATTGACCTCTCACCGAATGCCAGATAGACTGAGAAATTTATATGTAGGAAACAATGCAGAAAGCAAGCACTTCCAAATGTACATCAGAACATATAACAATTTATTTGCGTTTACCTCACTTGGTGTCAATTTAATAGAGATTTAGCCAAGAGAAACCGTGGTATCTATACGTTTAGAGTTCAAGGACAGATGTATCATCTGATAGATGATTTATATCCCGAAGAAAGAAAACCAAGAAACTTTGCAACTATACTTTTACGATAATCAAAATGAGGTTGAAAATAGAATGACTTGCTCCAATAAAATAAACGAATCTATAGTGAAGGAACTGATTGACATACTAAAAGATAATCCATACTCTTATATTTCTTCGATCTTTAACCGACATTCCAAACCTGCAAAACTTTCATATAGCATTAAAATGTGACACTGGATTGGATCAACGAGTATACAATTTGCCTACTGCTATTGAGATTGCTGCAATATGGGTTGATTAAAATGATTGTGCTGCTACTCATGCACCGCATGTTCAAATTTACACTCAAAGCCGCAGGACACAAAGAGTAAATTATTACTTTGGATGCTATGATCCTTTACAGTACCCGTTGTTATTTCCACATGGTGAAGGTGGATGGCACTGTGGTATTAAAAAGTTTCGCGGGTCAGAGAATATCCCTAGAAATCATACTTTGTCTGAATTTGAACAACTGCCAAATATAAAAAAAATTTACCTCCGTTGAAGGATACCTTGATATGGAGCTCAAAATATGCAAAAAGGAAACGCAAAAGAGATACAGTCTCGGTACATGAATGCTACTGTTACAAGCTCCAAATGAGAAATGATGATGAAGATGAAATTTTACATACGGGGAGATTATTCAACAGTATTCAGTTGATGAATATATAAAATTGGAAACTCAAAGACTGGATTTTGTGACATTCAATCAAGATTTGTTTAGAATGAGTATGCTTCAAGGGCTTCTTGACATTTTAAGACTTGGTGAACGAGATGCTTCTAACGTTGGAAAGCAGATATTTCTGCCAAATTCCTTCGTAAGAGGCCCTAGAGATATGCGTCAATGTTATACGGATGCTATTGTGTTAGTGCAACATTTTGGAAAACCTGATCTGTTTATTACTATGACATGTAACCCATCTTGGATGGAAATAGAAGAACATTTGTCATCAACTGATCAGGCACAAAATAGACCTGATTTGATTAGTCTGGTATTCAGGGCCAAAATAGAAGAGTTGAAGGCAGATATATTAAAACAAAATGTCTTCGGAAAAGTTGTTGCTTTTATGTACACTGTGGAGTTTCAGAAATAAGGTTTGCCTCACGCTCATTTTCTTATTATAGTAAGTAATGAACACAAATTGTTGAATGCTGAGGCGTACGATGATATAATTAGAGCAGAATTACCAGACGATAATGCAGAACCAAATTTGCGTAAGTTTGTTCTTAAGCATATGATGCATGGTCCTTGTGGTAGTTTAGACCCAACAAATTCTTGTATGGACAAAAAAGGTTGCTGCAAGTTCAAATATTCAAAAAAGTTTGCCGATCAAACATCGAAAGGAAATGATTCTTATCCAATTTATAGAAGACGAAACACAGGAGAAGTGGTGAAAGTGAGAAGACAATACTTAGATAACTCTTAGGTTCTTCCATATAATCCCTATTTACTTGGAAAATTCAACTCACATAAATGTCGAAGTTTGCTCTGACATCAAAGTTGTGAAATATCTTTACAAATATATTTGTAAAGGACATGACAAAATTGCATTTTGTGTACAGAATAATGATACAACTATAGAGATAGATGAAGTAAAGAATATCAGTCCGGCCAGGTGGGTATCACCGCCAGAAGCGATATGGCGTCTATTTGGTTTTCCTATTAGTGAAATGTCACCAAGTGTTTATCGTTTTCAACTACATCTTGAAGGCCAACAATTTATTTCTTTTAAGAGTAATATGGATATAAATACAATTCTGAATAATCCAGTGATCAAAAAAACGATGTTAACAGAATTCTTCTACATGAATGAACATGTTGAAGATGCCAAGGAGCTCAAATTACTGTACAAAGAATTTCCTGAGTACTCTGTGTGGTCCTCGAGCGACAAATTTTGGGCACGTCGAAAACAACGTAATGCTGTTGGTCGCATCATAACGTGTCATTCAACAGAAGGAGAACGATATTATCTTAGATTATTACTAATGCATGTCCGAGGACCAACATCGTATAATGATCTTTTGATAGTAAATGGAGAACCTTGCAGTATTTTCAGAGATTCTATAGAGAAGAGGATTGCTACACTATGATAATAGTTTAATAGAATGTATGTCTGAAGCAGCAAGTTATCAAGTTATCAGATGCCATACAGTTTAAGACGTTTATTTGCTACATTATTGCTGCATTGTAATCCTGCTAATCCAAGAAGATTATAGGAGTAATTTGAAGATTCAATGACCGATGACTATAAAGTATTGAGAACTATTGAAAGACGAGAAATTCGATATCAAGCTTTGAATCATATCAATGATATTTTACACTCTATGGGTCATGATGTAAATGAGTATGAACTCATCCAAGAAGCTATTAAGCCTTCCGCAGCAGCAAAAGAGGCAAAAGAGATTCAATTTGAAAGATCTATCATTGTTAGTAAGGAAGACATTTTCTTACATACGAGATTAAATAAAAATCAACTTATAGCATATAATGTTATCACTGAGAGAATATTTTCAAACAAAGCTGGTGCATTTTCCGTCGACGGTCCTGGAGGAACTGGAAAAACTTTTTATATCTTGCTTTATTAGCAACCATACGATCTATGGGATACATAGCTTTGGCAACAACCACTTCTGATGTTGCTGCCTCCATTTTCCCGGGTGGGCGTATTGCGCATTCGCACTTTAAAATTTCCATTGATATTGATGAAAATGCCACTTGTAACATTACCAAACAAAGCGCACTTGCTGGTTTAATCCGAGATGCAAAGTTAATTGTGTGGGATGAAGTATCTATGGCAAATAAAAGAATGCTAGAAGTTTTTGATTTACTTTTAAAAGATTTCATGAATACAAAGGTCTTATTTGGTGGCAAAGTTGTCGTTCTAGGAGGTGATTTTAGACAAACTCTACCCGTTGTCCGAAACGGAAACAAGAAAGATTTTATTAATGAAAGTTTGCTCTGTTCTAGAATATGGAATGAACTTGAAAAATTACGACTCTTAGAGAATATGAGAGCCAAAACAGATCCTGCATTTTGTGATTATTTGATTAGAATTGAAAATGGACAAGAACGAGTTAACTCAACAAACAAGATTGAATTTCCGAATTCTTTAGTCATTCCTTTCACAACCGAACGAGAATCTTTAGACAAATTATTTAGAGAGACATACCCAAATTTGAATTTGTTCTACTCTAATTCATTATGTACAGATTCCCGTGTAATTTTGACTACAAAAAACGATTTCGCCAATGAAATAAATGACATGCTTATTGATCAATTTCATGGAAAAGTAAGAACATTTATTGGCATCGATGAGACTACTGAACTTAATAATCAAACGCAATTTGAAGACTTATTACACAGTTTAAATCCAACCAACATGCCTCCTTACAAATTATCTTTGAAAGAAAACTGCCCGATGATGCTTTTACAAAATTTAAACCCATATGAAGGTTTATGTAATGACACACGATTAACCTACTGTGATTTTAAAACTCATGTTATAAGTGCTAAGATTACAACAAGTGATTTCAAAAATACGCGTATATTCATACCGAGAATACCATTGTTATCATTACAGGATGAAAAGGTACCAGTTTCATTTAAAAGAACACAATTTCCAGTAAGATTGTGCTTTGCTATGACTATAAACAAAGCACAGACTCTAGATTTTGTTGGAATTTATTTGCGAGAACCTGTATTTTCACATGGTCAGCTTTACATTGCCTTATCAAGAGCAAAGTGCTCGAACTGTGTAAAATTGTTGATTCGGCCACCGACACCCACTACCCATGATGATCATTCTACTTGGAACATAGTTTACGACGAGATCATTCGGAAAGCAATGATGTGATGTATTTTCCCTAAGGTGATTCCATAGGTCATTTGTTGCTTCTCTTGTCTTACTGTCCTACATTTGGTCGTAGATGCGCATCATTATCTTACATTATTTTGTTCTTACAGTGAAGTTTCTTATTTTAACCGTTAATAGACTATCATACGTTAAAGTATTTCTTATTATAGTTCCTGAGAGATTGAAGTTGCAACAATGTCTAGCCCGACTAAGTTGCTCATTTGATGTTCTTTTCTTAGTGTTTTTTTGCACACGCTCACCTCTCTTCTTTTGATGTTATTTCCTTATTGTTGTTCTGTTCTTGTTTCTTTCTGTATCATTTTATCTAATTTAACTTGGAGATCCGACTTCTACTGACAATTGCAGGCTCGAAATTGGGTAGTCTGCCTTGCGTTCAAAGAAAGAGAAATCTTTTGGATACATATACACAGAAGGTATTGGTGCAGCATTTCCCTGTACATGTAGTGGCTTTGACTATCTTTTGTATTAGATTTTCTTAGCTTTAGCCTTGCTAAGATATTCACACCCTCCTTAGCATTGTTTATTGTACTACCGTTGTTAAACTTGGTAAACCATGTTGACTGTAATATTTATATCTCTTTACCAAGGTGTTTATACTCATATTCTTTGCATATTTTAAGTACAATTAATCAAAATAGGATGAGTTCTCACAGAAATCGATGCGAAAGCATTAAATGGGAACTATGTTCATTATGTATTCTAAACGGAAGAGCAATTTTTGCATACTACATTTACAAGCAGTCACAGTTAGTTACATGTTGAAGGTTGGCTGATATTGTAGTATTCTTCTCTGAAATCTCTATTTCTCAAAAGTATATTGCAGATCAGAATGGAACTTATCCACCATTAAGGACTTATACAACATTTTTCCAACCCGAATGACCTTTTGATTTATGTTTCAATGCTATAATATTGATAGATAATTATGGTTTCTTGCTCTTTACAGCTCAACAGCTTGCTTGCCCCTATTTTACTGCTCCAGTGACATCTTTTTCACCTTATCAAGTCTGAGGTATCGAAATAGCTTTGATTGTGATTGTAATCTACTAGAAACTACATTACTGAGAGGAATTTCAGGTTGAGCAACAGCTGGCATATCAGTTGCAGCAGTTCTTGTAGTAGCCCGTTTAGCAGCTTGCATGTACCTTATATTTTATAGATGCAGGAAAGGGAGGAACAATTGTTTGTTCACTTGACACCTTACAAACATAGTCATAATGAACATGTTCATGGTAATCTTCATGGTTTTCAATCTCTTGACGTATACTTTAGTTACCCATCAAATTATACTGTGAGAGTTTCCACTGTATCTTGTTTCTCATTTCTCTTGCTTTAGGCATAAGGAATCACCATTTTCATGATGACTATTTGTTAAAGATATTACTCCAGTTGCCATTTCTAAAAATACAAGCTTCCTGCAATATGATTAATGATGAAAGTATGCCAACTAACTGTTCTATGGAAGCACTTCGTAATTCATCCTTGGAATAACTTTTGTAACTAAATATAGGCTTTGATTTTTTTTTAACTGACTCACGTCATGCAGATTTAGAGAATTCTTCAAAAGGGGATCCTCTTAGTAAGGGTGCTTCTCCGGAGCCCCTCGAAGAATCACAGTGGATCAGTTGTTGGAATTTTCATATGAAGAACTTGCTGACGCCAGCGACAACTTCAGCACAACATACAAGATTGGTCAAGCTGGTTTTGCATCTCTTTACCATGCAGAGTTAAGAGGCAAGGTTTATTGTTATTCTTCTTTGATTGAAATGATTAGCAATTACTTATTTGGATACCTAAATTCATCATCAGCTTTGTTGGAGCTGCTTTGTTATGTCACTATCGCGTCATTCACATAATCGTCTGATTCAACAACAATGATTATGCTTATTTCTTACTCCGGAGGAAATTATTCTTTTTCAGTTTAAATTTTAAGTGAGCATGCAGAACAAACAGTTCCACAATTGTAAAAATTCACAATATATTTCATATTTGCATCCTGTCATCTACATTAGAGGTCATGTACTTCATTGAAAGAACCCCTTGATGTAAAAAAAATCGTATAGTTTGGTTTTCTGTTTCATGCTGCTAGCTTGTTAATCACCTTTGTCTCAATTAATATGCAGAAAGCTGCAATCAAGAAGATGAATATGCAAGCAACAAAAGAGTTCCTTGCTAAATTGAAGGTTTTGACCCATGTTCATCAGTTGAACTTGGTAAATTCAAACCTCATAGTGATATACTATGTTTCTGCAATATTTTGATTACTATAGTTACAGAGTCACTATGATATGATGTGCCACCACGAGATGGTGAGATGATAAGTCTTTTAATGTAACTTTCAAAAAGATGGTGCACGTTTCCTTCTTTTTTTATTGATAAACTTCCTTTCAAAGATTCTACATTGCTCAATATTTCCACTCTATTTACTGATCTGAGCCATTTATCTTGCCAACGTGATATTTTCCTTGTGAAAGTTATAATTGGTGATTTAGTTCTGCTTCTTTAACCTAATACATCATAGAGAACAGGAGGTAATATTTCACATGTTGAAACTGTTGCAGGTACGTTTGATAGGATATTATGTTGAAGGATCTTTGTGCTTAGTCCACGAATACGTTGAAAATGGAAACTTAAACCAACACTTGAATAGTTTAGGTAAGTATCAGTTCTTCTTATTGCCAAAAAAAAAATTCATGTCTAATCATATTCTCGAATCTCTCTCAGTTCCGTATCCAATCATGGTTCTTCATTTCCAAGCAGAACACTGTTGCCATGGTCTACCATTGGTGCAAGCTGCTCTACATGCAGCTAGAGTCCTAACCAGTATAATCTTTGGTTTTTTGTATCTTCAGATCTGTCCAGGTAAATTGGTTGTCAGATATGTGTTTTTGATATTTTCAGTTTTCTTCTCGATCGTTGTTTCTTCCGCATTACCTGAATAACTATTTCTTTACTATTGGTATCATTTCTTTCTTGCCTATTTTGCTTTGTTAGCTTTTAAGTATAGATTTTATCTTCTGTATTTTCCTTGTAGCTCTTTCGCCATCACGTCATGTCACTTTATTTAAGCTCATTTCAGTCAGTAACATATGAAGTAAAAAGTACTACAAGTTCTTCGGTAGTCTTGCTATATGTAAGAAAGTCTTAGTAAATCTGGTTAGGCTTAGAGTAATCGAGCAATTATTCATATTTGTTAACATGTTACATTCAGATTCAGTCTTATATTTTAACATGCGAGTTTAACTATACTTGTTACTTAACTGAGAATTGTCAGATTCAGTATTCTTCAATTTTATTTAGGTATTATTCACTGTTAATGAGAATTAGAAGGTGCTTTTTGCTGACTCTGGTTATTATGCGCAGCTGAATCTGGTACGTTGCAAGATGCAATACTTATATGACGATAATGGACGTAAATTTGTTAATACATCTGAAAGAATTGTAACTATATCTGGGCACTGCTATCCTGGCGTAGTCAAAGCCATCATAAACTAAAGCAAACACTTATAGCACTCCACCATCTTAAACCTCAGTCACGCAATTACTGATTCTGCTGAGGCGCTTGCTTCTAAGTTACCTGATGATCTCAAGGTACTTTCTTATTCTTTGCCTTATTATCTAAACCAACATATCAAGTTATGCCACTTTTACTTAGTTTGGACCCCGAAACAAGTTCAGTAATAAGGGTTACCAATTGGTAATGCCTTGAGATAAAGAGTGAAAATAACAAGTTCCCGCCAACTTTATGATGTACTTCATAATACTGCTTCGTCTTGGAATGAATTTTATGGTGAGCATGTTGCTATTCATTCTTTTTAGCTTCATTGTAAATTCCCTCTTGTTAATCTTTTATTTCATCGATGTTGTTGCTGTTACTTACTGAATTTCGAGCTATGCATTTTGCCCGAAGAGATTAAATATTTATGAAATTCTTACAAGTTTATTTTATTCATCAAAAATTATGATGAAGGTAGCCCTAGATTTGTTTTGATATTGCCTGGATATGCAGACATAGACAAACTTTTTGAGCACATTTGCTGATCCTTTTTTCTCTTTAGCTTTAGATGATATAATTCTTCTTACTGTTTATAATGGTGCATGCCAAACCAACCTAAGTGAAATTGTTAACTTCTTGTGGACATGTGTGAAAATTTAGAGACAACCAAATCACAGTGACATTTCACTGCTCGCAAGTACAAGAGACTACAAACAGCAATACCTATCCAGTATAATCCCCACAAGTACAAAAAACTAATGGTATTCTTTTCATCTTTTGGTTGCTTGAAATGCAGAATGGCAAACAAACGATCCAACAAGAAGAATCAAGAGCATTGGCTTCTTGTGTCAATATGTTAAGGTATTAAATGATGTACTTATTCGTGACTCCGTTCTATTTCTACTTATTTAATATACTGAATCATGACGGCTAAATATTATACGTTAACAGGAGCACTTTTGCACCTACAGTAAATTCTTTATGAGGAGCTACCATCACTTGGTGTGAAGACTGACCAAAGCTGCTTTTCCTAGAAATAACGTTCAGCTCTTGTCTTTCCTGCTGCAGTTTTATAGCTGCATGATGCTGCCCAAGCTTTGTAGATGAATGCTATGTATTTGTTATCTCTTTTGTCTATCTCCTCTTTTTGAGTATATATAATGTGTTTGATATAATCAGCCAAATGTATTTAATTATCAATTTTTGAGTTGTTTAACTTTGTGCCAAAGTTTTTCGTCTTGGTTACTTGTGAATGGGATGACTGTATACACATAGAGTGTAACATAAGTAGTTTTTAAATTTGGTTGAATGTTTTTTGCAATTTGATTGTGTCTTGTGGAGTGGGAATTTGGGTGTTGTTTAAGTTATTAGACAATGTGTATATAACTTGGACAATGAACTGTAAGTATGCTATTGACTTATAACAGGCTGGAAGTGTTTGAATGGGAAGGTTTCTATTTTGGGGTTTCGCTTTGATCTAATTCAGTCAAGGGAAGTACTTTCTGAGACATCCAGTAATTCAAGTCAAAATGTTGGAGTAACAGGAGGTAATCGACTTGTAGATCTATAAGTGGGGAATTTGAATTTTATAGAATTGCTCAACTTTTCTTGGCTGACTAAGTATTATTCCTTCGTAGGAGGCCGTAGAGATATTGCGTTAGTACAGTATTTTAAAAAACCTAATCTCTTGGCTGACAAGAGGGGTTGCTCTGATGGTAAGCAACCTCCACTTCCAACCAAGAGGTTGTGAGTTCGAGTCTCCCCAAGAGCAAGGTGGGAAGTTCTTGGAGGGAAGGATGCAAAGATGGCACGCTAATATATCACATCCTTTTATGTAATCGTCATCTTCCAGTTATTATTGTTAACTACTTTAAGTCTACCCTTACTCTATACTGCTGTCTTAACAGAAATCCTACAGAAAACTTTTATCAATACTAAAACGTATTCCATTACTACGTATAACATTAAAAAAGTGACCCGATGTACTTTGGCCCGTGTTCAGCGCGGGCTTACTTCCACTAGTACATGAATATATCATTGTTTTCATCATTTAATTAGTATTTTGAGATTGAAATTGGGATTTTTTGCCTAAAGTTTCATAATGTAAATTTTTAAGTTTTGAGCATCGCTTTCGAGTCGGATTTGAGTGAAACTAGTATGGTTGAACTCGTAAGTGAATGGGTTGTCAGATTTTGTAAGTTTTTTGGGGTTCCGAAGCGCGGGCCCTGGTTGGACTTTATGGTTAATTTTTGGGCTTCTGATTAAGAATTTGACCTTTATCATTTAGAATTATTTCCTTGGGCTTATTTGATGTATTCGAGTTGCTCTTAGCTAGTTTCGAGCAATTCGGAGGTTGGTACTTGCAGGATGACATTTTTGGAGCATCACTTGGCTTGCTCGATATTGGAATTTGCTTGTTCGAGGTGAGTAACACTTCTAAACTTGATGTTGAGGGGACGAAACCCCGAATTACATGTTATGTGATTGGTGTTGAGGTGACGTACATGCTAGGTGACGGGCGTGTGGGTGTGCACCGTGTGAATTGTGACTCTGTTATTTCTGTGGTATGGTGTAGTTACCTGATCTTACCTGTAACCATGAAATTTCTACGTACTTGAGATATTGAGCTGTGATTCATGTTAGAAACCATGTCTAAGCTACATGCATATCCTGTTGGGACCCACTGAGGTCATTTCTACGAATGAGTTATCTGCTTTCATTGCTTTATGTACTCAGTCATACGCATTCATATGCATATCATATCTAAGTCTCTATTACCATTTATTGACACATCATATCATCATTTTGGGCTAGTTTTATAGCATTGTGAGCCCGAAAGACTGGAGAGATTGATGACTGAGTGAGGCCGATGGCTTGATTATGAGTGACATTTATAGGATCGGGATGCACGCCGTAGTGGTTATACTGATTTATGATAGCGCTTGGGCTGAAGGAGCCCTTTCGGAGTCTCCACACCCCCCAGTGAGTGTGGTTAATTATATTGAGGGATGGATCTTCCCTGGACATGGATCTTGTCTGAAGCATTTATATACTTGGGGATGGATCTTCCCCATGTGTTGGATTTGGCCCTACTCAGTACTTAGCGACTGATATATTTTGGGATGGATCTTCCCTAGGCCGGATTGGCTATATACAATACTGAGTGATTGAGCATGATGAGTGGAAAGTGTGAGACAGTGAGATTGAGTACTCTGAGAGTGTGAGTGGATGAGTTCATCTCTGAGATACATTGCATTGACATGCACACATAACATACATGCATAGAGATGCATTTTCCTCATGCTGTACGGCATCACATCATTCGTAACTTCTCACACATATTGACATATGAGCATAGAGAGGTATTTTACACTTGCTATCTGGAAAGAAAATGAAACATCTTATTTATTGTTGAAAGGATTTTTGTGAAAAATTACAGTTTTCAAACTTACTCGTATTTTTGATAATTTCAGTAAAGGAGTTGGGTTTTCTCTGATATACTTGAAAAGTGGAACTATTTTTTGGGAAATTATGAAAAAGCTGAGCATTTTATCTCTAAGTTACTTCTTTTATTACTTGCTTTATGTTGTTATGAACTGTTGTTGGCTATTAGTATTGGACCCGACCTTTGTTTCGCTCGTCACTACTTTCAACCTAAGATTATGTTGGTTACTTATTGAGTATATGTGGTCGGTTGTACTCATACTACACTTCTGCACCTCGCATGCAGATGTTGGATGCTGATGTTGCTGTGTTCAACGGAAGCTAGATTTGAAGACGTACCACATTCTGGTTGTAGTTGCCTCTTGTTCATGGTAGACTTAGATTCATAAAGATCTGTTTATGTACAAATCGAACTGATGATGTATTTATTTTATACCAACTTTGTAAATTCTAATCTTAGCAGCTCATGATTTGTACTACCAGTCTTTGGGAAATATATAAAATGCAGATATTTTTCTTTTACTTAATTGTCTTATTGAATTTCATTGGAATTGGATAGAGGTTAATTGGCTTACCTAGCGGGTTGGGTTAGGTGCCATTACGACTAGTTGGATTTTGGGTCGTTACAAGTTGGTATCAGAGCTCTAGGTTCATAGGTTCTACAAGTCATGAACAAGTGTCTAGTAGAGTCTTGCTGATCGGTATGATGACGTCCATACCTATCTTCGAGAGGCTACATGACAGTTAGGATATACCTCTCATCTTTCTTTCCTTATCGTGCAACATTGATTCAACTTGAAGCGTAACTCTTTGAATTCCTTCCATGCATTCGTATGTGCATGTGAGTGCTCGCTATCAACTATGCATCGACAGCTTATGATTCCATGGATGAGGTGAGATGTGATTTCAGTGTGCTAATGATGGGCCAGTCTGGAGGACTTGAGGCCGGGTTTTGACTATAGCTTGATATCGGAGATTTCAGTTGTGTGAGCATGCGTTTTTTGGTCTTATAAGTCCGGTAGTGCCCCTATAAGTGGAATTTATGGCTTGATGAGTGGTTGGATGGCCGTATGAGTAGGATTTGACTGCGGATGTGTTTAGATTGTTTGAAGGTGATGGGAAAAGTTTGCTTAAGATGTGAAAAGGACTATTGGATGCTCGATTTCTGTGGATGTGTCATACAGTCTTGAGTTATGAAGGTTTTTGAGAGATTCTTTCGTGTTATTTCATTTGTGGAACAAAGTAGAGTTTCGTGTCTTGTTAATGGGTTCAGACTCAGGAAGATTAAGTGATTGCGTAGTAGGTGTGGCTGTGAAAGGGTATAAAAAGATGTTAGTTTGAGGCTAAACAGGTGGGTTATAACCTGCAAGGTAATCTACAGATGTGTGATATTTATGATGTTGTGTGGAGGCTTTATTTTCTATCAGTAGGTTATATTTGTGCTATTTGAATTTGGATCGGTTGTAATTGTTGACCTGGCCGTCACAAGGTTGAATGTGAGATTTGCAGATGCTTTGAGGTATTAGATGGTTTGTGTTACATTAGCTTATGAAAGTTTTAGTTTAATCTCACTGCGGTATTATGTCAGTAATGGGGTATGGTTATTGTAAGTTATCAGATGTTTTATTTCATGGCTTTGAGCCAACTTGGGGAGTCTGCTATCGACGAGTTAATTGCACGGTTATGTGTTGTATTGGTTTCAGTGTGAGACATACTTGTGGATCGGTTATGACTTCCAGAAGCCGATTTTGAGGATGACGTAAGCAAGGAAGTTTCTGGATGCATGATGTATTATACTTTATGGGCATATGGGAATAATGGAATGATTAAGTTGTTATTCGTGAAAGATGTAGTGCGCATGAGGTAGGAATTTGCTCGGTTGCTTAGATGTGTGGATTACTTCTTTGGGTGTCATCATGCTAATGTGGCACATGTCGTTCGGTCTGTTTGGGCAGTGCAATTGAGATTTGAGTAGCGTAGACGACCCTTGAGAATGATTCTAATGGATTCAAGATTTATATGTAGCAACTGAGAATTTTGCAGATTTGTATATGGCTAGAATCTGAGAGTTACATTGGATGGTGTCGAGACTAGCGGTATTTCTATACCATTATGAATTATACATTTCAGTATTAGGAAGGTGAAGGAGACAACTTTAGATTCACATAAGGTCTTTTCAGAATGGGTATCTTAGTTGTGGTACTTTTGGGGTGCTTAAGAAGAGATGTAGTAATATATAGGCCTTAGGGCGGTGTGGCTTTATGCTAGGGTCTCGTGTGGTGAGTTTGGTTGAGGATTGTGGTATTATGGGCAAGGAGAAGTATCGACTTGAAGTCAATTTGAAAGAAACTCGGAGAAGTAGGACAACTTGATAGTAGGCTGGATCAGCACATTAATGGATATAATCGGTTCTTTGGGTATTTATGATGTGGCGAGTCTCTATAGGTGTTTTGCGATAATGCTCTTGGATTTTGGTGACATACATGGATTGGTTGAGCTAGAGGGATTTGGTTATGATAGTTTGGTTATGTGCAAGTGGATTCCAAAGAGTTCTCAATAGTTTCTACCACAGTTCGAGGTGCATTTTTCCTACTGGCGTGTGGAACATGTTTATGTTGCGTATTGTGATTTTCTCCTAGACGAGATCAAACGGAAGGTTCCTAGCTAATTGAGTATGTAGTTTACTTGTGACTCAGAGTTGATTTTGAGATTCTCGTACTTTTCGTATGATGACATAATAAGTGTGGTGTGTTGGGTAGGATTGAGATTTGCATGTGCAAGGTCACGATTCGGTTTTGAAAGGAAGGTCTTGAATTCTTAGGCAGCATAGACGGTTTCAGATGACTAGGTGAATGATATTACTATTTGGAATTGCTTGAGTAGAGTGTACATTTCAGAAGACACATTGTGTTTTGATTTATGGATACTTCATTGGTATTGCGGTACTCTCCTGGTTGATCAACTACTGATTTTCAGATGTTGCCATGTGGCACGACAATTGGAGAAGTATTCCTCGTGAGATGATCATGTATGAGAGATATATTAGACATTCACGCGGCGGAGTTAGGATCAGATATGGTGATTCGTGCGTTCTATGGATTTAGAGACTGGAAGTTCTCAGGAGCAGATTGTTTCATGGTTGTGTACTGTGAAAATGTGGCCAAGTTAGTCAGATCATGGTATGTGTTATGGTTAGGTCATTGTGGACCTTCAGAGGGTTATTTATCTACTTGTGGATGACCAGAGTTGATTTGGGGCCCATCAGTAGGCCTAATGAGGATCTGTATTCTCCGGATCGGATTGGATGACTATGTACTGCTACTATTGAGGGATGTGCCATTCGGTTGGAGTTGAGCTTATTCGTGTTCTGATATGTTCTATGTATTATTCTTCTATGCTAGGAGGGGGTGATTCGTTGGTTATATACACACTTGGTGCGGTTCGATTTGGGCCTTATAGTTGAATTTGAGTGAGAGGGGTATTATGGTGTTGAATGATTGATTGCGCATTAGTTATGTTCTATTGGGTTTGTGTGGCATTGTGTCATTTGCTTCTCCGTGGTTATGGTCGTGCATCTTGGGTACTTGATGTCGAATTCCACGTGGTTGTTTATTTTGAGCAGGGTGGCTTGAGGTATTTCATATGGACTAGTGATTTGATGGGGTCACACATTACAGCGAAGTTATGTTGGGATATGATCCTTTGTGTTAGATTCATGTGTTATGGTTCTACGGTGTGTACTAGGTTTTTAGCATCTTATTGTGGCGATACTTGTTGAGCTTGCGGGACGGTTCTCTCATTTGAGTCATTTTCTATGTTTGAGTACACTTAAATTATTGCATATTGGTATACGGATTATACGGTTTGACTTCGATTCGTCGTTACGTGTTGTCACTATTGACGTATGTTAGATGGATTGTCTAGAGAATCGGCTCAGGTATGTTAAGGCTATCCATTCTTTCTTTTTGGCATGATCCATATGATTCAAATGAAACGAGCAAATGTATAACTTCCATAAATGACTCTATTCATAGAAATACTAGAGGTTCCTATGTTCTTGATTCCCCATATGTCTTATCAGTCTATTGTCTGTTCATGGGTCTCAGAAAATACGTAAGTTGATAAAGTTTATTTCATGATAATAATTAAAGGCATAATGATCTTATGACACTCCGATAGATTTTATTGATGTACTTCTCATGCATTGCATTCATTTATACATAAACATTGACCCATGACCAGATGACGTTATATACGTATATATTTCTGTATATATATGTATATAGGATATGGCAAAAGGTTACGGCGTTATATACACACCACCACCTGATCAGTTGGTATACGTTGATGATTTGCCCAAAGTGGCTGATATGATATGATGAGATGCCCTCAGATGCTTGATTATGTTATGAACGCATATACCCATACATGATATGACATTTATACGCATATGCATGATATTATAAGTATTAAATGATTCACAGAGCTATTCGAACATACATATTGAGTCTTTTACTCTGTGAGAAAGCACAAGAGAAAATAATATTATTAATTACTTAATTAAAGTATTGTATAATCCTATTTATATACACTGAGTACATAATAATATTTATCTACTTCCTGATATGGGACACTTATACATGACTACCTACTTAAGACTTCCCTCAAGCCGGTGCATATAAATCATATGTACCGAGCTTGTTACAGATGTAATTAATACGAGAACCAGTAAGAGACTTAGTGAAAATATCTGCTAGCTGATCATTCGACTTCACAAACTTTGTAACAATATCTCCTGAGAGTATCTTTTCTCTGATAAAGTGACAGTAGATCTCAATGTGTTTAGTCCTCTCATGGAACACCAGATTTGACGTAATATGAAGAGCAGCTTGATTATCACACACAAGTTCCATCTTGCTGATTTCTCCGAACTTCCACTCCTTGAGCAACTGCTTGACCCAAACTAACTCACACGTTGCCACAGCTTTGGCCCGATATTCGGCTTCGTTTCTAGACCGAGCAACTACATTTTGTTTCTTGCTCTTCCAAGAGAACAAATTACCTCTTACTAGAACACAATATCCAGATGTAGAACGTCTATCAGAAGGTGATCCTGCCCAATCAGCATCTATGTACCCAACAATCTGCTCGTGACCTCGATCCTCGAATAGTAACCCTTTGCCTGAGGCTGATTTTATATACCGAAGAATTCGATCAACTGCATCCCAGTGACTATCACAAGGAGAATCCATAAACTAACTTACAACACTCACCGAAAAAGAAATGTCAGGTCTAGTCACTGTGAGGTAATTCAATTTACCAACCAACCTCCTATATCTCGTAGTATCTCTACGAGGCTCCCCCTTTCCAGGCAGAAGCTTAGTATTCGGATCCATAGGAGTGTCAACAGGTCCGCAGCCCATCATTCCAGTCTCCTCAAGAATGTCTAAGGCATACTTCCGCTATGAAATAACAATACCTAAGCTAGACTGAGTGACCTAAATACCTAGAAAATACTTCAATCTGCCCAGATCATTAGTCTTAAAGTGTTGAAAGAGATGCTGCTTTAGATTAGTAATACCATCCTAATCATTGCCAGTAATAACAATATCATCAACATAAACCACCAGATAAATACACAGATTAAGAGCAGAATGCCGATAAAACACAGAGTGATCAGCTTCACTACGAGTCATGCCAAACTCCTGAATAACTGTGCTGAACTTACCAAACCAAGCTCGAGGGGACTGTTTCAAACTATACAGTGACCTGCGCAATCGGCATACAAGACCACTAGACTCCCCTTGAGCAACAAAACCAGGTGGTTGTTCTATATAAACTTCTTCTTCAATATCACCACGGAGAAAAGCATTCTTAATGTCTAAATGATAAAGAGGCCAATGACGTACAACAACCATGGACAAAAAAAGACGAACATATGCTACTTTAGCCACGGGAAAGAAAGTGTCACTATAATCAAGCCCAAAAATCTTAGTTTGTCCTTTTGCAACAAGACGAGACTTAAGCCGATCAACCTAGCCATCTGGGTCGACTTTGACCACATAAACCCAACGACAACCAACAATAGACTTACCTGAAGGAAGAGGAACAAGATCCCAAGTGCCACTCGCATGTAAAGCAAACATCTCCTTAATCATAGCATGTCGCCATCCTGGATGAGATAGTGCCTCACCTGTAGACTTAGGAATAGAAACAGTGGACAAAGATGATAAAAAAGCATAATGAGGTGATGACAGACGATGATAACTTAAACCGACATAATGGCGATTAGGATTAAGTGTGGATCGTACACCTTTGCGGAGTGTAATTGGTTGACTAAGAGGGGACAAGTCCACAGTAGGTGCAGAATCTGATGCAGGACATGAATCACATGGGCTTGATACTGGACGTGGACGACGATGATAAGTAAAGAGTGGTGGAGCTGCAAAAGATTAAACTGGACTAGGTGGTGGAACTGGAGCTACATGTGGTGGAACTGGAGCTATATGTGGTAGAGCTACCATTGGAGCTGTAGGTGGTGGAACTGGAGTTGTAGAGGAAGATGAATGGCAGATAGTGACTGAATTTCCAAAAAATGAAAATGGTAGCACCTCTGAAATATCTAAGTGATTACCTAGACCTATGAAGTATGATTGGGTTTCAAAGAAGGTAACATTAGTGGACATAAGGTACCGTTGGAGGTCAGGGGAATAACATCAATACCCCTTTTGCTTTATCGAGTAACCTAGAAATACACACTTAAGATCACAAGGAGCTAACTTATCTTTTCCTGAAGTAAGGTTATGAACAAAACACATGCTTCCAAAGACACGGGGTGGAAGTGAGAACAAAGGTAAATGGGGAAATAGGATAGAGAATGGAACTTGATTCTGGATAGCTGAAGATGACATATGATTAATAAGATAGCAAGATGTAAGAACTGCATCCCCCCAAAAATGCAACGGAACATGAGATTGTATGAGTAGGGTACGAGCAGTTTCAATAAGATGCTTATTCTTTCTTTCAGCTACCCCATTTTGTTGAGATGTGTACGGACAAGATGTTTGATGAATAATCCCATGAGAGTTCATAAACTACTGAAATGGGGAAGACAAATATTCTAGGGCATTATCACTATGAAATGTGCAGATAGAAACCCCAAATTGATTTTAAATTTCAGCGTAGAAGGTTTGGAAAATAGAAAACAACTCAGACCGATTTTTCATCAAAAATATCCAAGTGCACCTGGAATAATCATCAATGAAACTGACAAAGTAGCGGAATCCCAAGGTAGAAATGACCCGACTAGGACCCCAAACATCTGAATGGACTAAAGTGAAAAGTGACTCTGCTCAATTATCAAGACGCCGAGGGAAATGAGAGCAGGTATGCTTATTGAGTTGACATGACTCACACTCTACAGTGGACAAGTAAGATAAACCAAGTACCATTTTCTGATGTTTTGACAAACTGGGATATCCCAATTGTTTGTGTAATAAATCTAGTAAATCGGTAACAAGAAAAGTTATTGAAGGAAGACAAGATGTGAGTCCAGGTGATTTTGCAAGGATAAGGTGATAAAGTCCATCTGATTCACGCCTGGTACCAATGATCCACCCCGTACTACGTTCGTGTCTAAAAACAAGGTCATCAAGAAATAAAACATCGCATTTAAGTGATTTGGCTAAGCGACTAACGACTATGAGATTAGACGGACTATTAGGAACATAAAGAACTGAATCTAAAGGTAAGGAAGGAAGTGGGCTTGCTTAACCTATTTCAGTTGCCATGGTTTGAGTCTCATTTGCCATTGTAACTCTTGGAAGAGATTGAGAATACGAAATACTAGTAAAAAGAGATTTGTTACCAGAAATATGATCAGATGCACCTGAATCAATAACCCAAGACTCAGAAGTTAAAGATTGGGAGACACAAGTCACTCTACTATCTATTTGAATAATGGAACCTATCTCTGAAGATGTCTGTTTACATGCTTTATACTAAAGGAACTCAATATAATCCGGTAAAGAAACCATCTGGATAGGATTCAATGCATTGGATCGAACGGACTGTGAGTTGAAGGTTTCAGATACAAATGCCATTAATATGTTGCACCGGAAAAAGCAGAAACTTTCTGAAATTACTGTTCACACCGGAAAATCACTATTCATGCTGGAAAAATATAAAAGTGGTCTGAATTTGATTTAAATTAGATGGGTAGGATTAGATTTGCGAGGAGAAGACATTGTCCTGAAGAAGTTTTTTCAAAATCTGGTCGGAAATAGTCTCACGCGCTGGCGCGTGGGCGTCAGAACTTCGCCAGAAAATTTCTTCTAGCAGCATGTGGGGGGTATTCTAACGGAGAATTTTTTATGGGTTGGTCGCCGGAGGCCGATCTACTTCTTGGTGGTGTTGGTTTTTGCACAACATTGACGAAAAGTGGCTTTTTACTTGCAGCAGACCTGTGTTTGCCGGAAAAAGACCTCCGGTTAATTGATATTTCTTCCCAGAGTCGCTGGAATTTATGCACAACGATAAATCTCATGATTTCTCTGATACCATGTGAGAAAGCACGGGAGAAAATTATTAATTACTTAATTAAAGTGTCGTACAACCCCTATTTTTATACAGTGGGTACATAATAGTATTTATCTACTTCCTGATGTGGGACACTTATACTCGACTAACTACTTAACATACTCCATATGTCTCTCATGTCTATTATTTACTTATTTTCATTCCTTACATACTCGGTACATTATTTGTACTGACGTTCCTTTTGCCTGGGGATGCTATGTTTCATAGTCGCAGGTCCCAATAGATAGGTTGAGAGTCCTCCAAGTAGGCTATCAGCTCAGCGGAAGGTGTTGGTGGGCTCCATTTGCTCTGGAGTTGCTTATTTGGCCAGTATGATTAGTATATGCATTGATTGGTATGGCGGGGCTCTGTCCCGACCTTTGTGATATTATGTACTCTTGGAGTCTTGTAGACAGATGTCATGTATACAGATACTTGTATGGCCTTGTCGGCCTATGTTTTGAGTATATAAAGGATCAAGTTAGCCTTATAAGCCCATATGTCACATGTATGAGTTTTCTATATCAGGTTGGGCCGTTCTATGTCGCGTATTCCCTTATGTTTACTCTAGTTATCTCACGACACCCCTTCTGGCCACTTACCCATGATGATGTAATAAGAAAGATACGTGATGTTGGTACTCGGTTGAGTAAGCTATCGGTTGCCAGTCGCGGCCCATCAGTTTGGGTCATAACAAAAGTGATATCAGAGCAGTTTTATACTAGGTAATCTATAAGTCGTGTCTAGTAGAGTCTTGTTTATAGGTGTGTTGTGCACCACACTTATAAGTAGGAGGCTATCAGGCATTTAGGACTATCACTCTTTCTTCTTACTCTAGATCGTGTGGTAGAGCTCAATTATAAGAACTTAATTTCCTAAACTCTATCTTATTCATAATACGACGATGCCTACATCTAGAAAGACGGTTGGTAAGAGATATAGTTGTGGAAGAGTTGAGTCAGAGGAACTCGATTTTTGCATCATGCTTATGATGGATAAAGATGAGGTATTCAACAGATCGTGAGAATAAGATAAATTGAACATGAATTAGGGACTGAGTGATTTGGTAATGGTCGGGATCATGAGAATTTCATATTGTGCTCCGACGATGATTGATGACAGAAGAATAACCTTTAAAGTTCATTAAGGAAGACACTTCCCTAAAGCAAACAATGTGAGCAAAGTTAAGCTTAAAGGACTGTGTGTGCCAGTTACACTATGTGTCTCCCTCGTGAGTAAGGAATATTGTTATCCTTGGTACATAAGGATTACTGCAAGGCGAGTAAGGATCATCAATGGTGTTAAAAGATGCCAAAGATGAAGAGGTAAAACATCTATAGGTAGATCGTCGTAGCTCTAAATCTTAGTACTCTCCTAAAGGGGGAATATGCAGTGATGTGACATTAAGTCAGAATTAAGTGGTTCTAGTAGCTATGGAATCGTAAAAGAAGAATGCGATAAAAATGAGAAAGGTATGAGATTGCACTTATCTAAATCCTATAGATATGCCACAATTCCAGAACATTATGAAAACATGACGTCAAGGAGAGGAAGTAAAGGTTCCTTCCTGAGATGTTATTGATAGATAAGGAGCCAGTGAGAGAGGTAAGTTAAGATAAAGGAAATAATCCAAGAAAGATTATGAAGAATATTGATATGAGAATGGGCCAACGAGTAGTTAGTAGTTGATTCAGGAAGATCCTAGTTATAGCTAGACAAGAGGATACAGACAAATCAACAGATCGTGCAAGATAAACATAGTGAACCCCAACATGGGGAATTCCGTCTCGCGGATATGATATCGAGATCTTTGAGAAATATTCAGACATGAGTTGTGGTAGTTAAAGGTACCGTATGAGTGTTATGTAAATAAAAGGGAGTGCCACTAGAAAACAGTCAAAATTTAAGTTCAAAAGCAACCCTACGAGCACAAGGGCATGGAGTACGTAAGTAAGGATAACTACAAGTGAGAAAGAACATCAAAAATTCTGTCGGGTAAATGATGTTTTAATAAGCTCACAGCTTTACAAGAGTCAGAGGGTCCTCCCTAAGTACTACAATAAAAGACTAGCTGAGGAAATAAGGAATAAGGCTTCCACCTAAGCATAGTAACTTGAGGAAGAAAAGGTCATGTAAAAACAGTCTCACTACAACACTGTATGCACTCCATAAAAAAGTGGCACCTACCGTGGCTAATAAATGGAAGGTAAAATCAAAAGTAATATTCGAGATCATATGAGTTGCACAAAAATTCTGGCATGTATGGGAACTAAGATAAGCTAAGTATGCATGCAACAAAGGGCGACGAAGACCAGGAAAAGTAATTGCTTACGTTTAAAGAAAGCTGAGAAGGAACAAAAGGAATTATCCGATCAATGATCCAGAGTTAGTTATGTTATGAACGCACTTAAGATTTCGGAGTATTATCCAATCATCATATATGTTGACAATTATACAATGGTAAAAGACTTCGGCATAAGTTAAAAGAAAGATATGTAACGTTAGTACTCGGTTGAGGAAGGCACCGGGTGCCCGTCGCGGCCCATCGGTTTAGGCTGTGACAAAAGTGAAAGGTTGCGAGTAATATAAATAGATATGTGTAGGTCGCAAGCTATTGTATGGTAAAGCGACAAGGTTCTAGAAGACAAGAGTAAGGATAGGAAAGGGCGAGTGAGAAGGTAACGAGCATGGATAAGTCCTCAGGATTAAGCCCATGAAAACAAGAAAGTTAATGGTTTCTCTAAGTTATAGAAAGCTCAGTATAGCCTAAATGAACTAAAAGGAGTCTAAGACTAGTAGCATTTAGAAGAGATGGAATGCTACCCTATAGTAAAATAAGGGTGAAATTGTGATAGATAAAGGATGACGTTTGGGCCTTCGATTGAGTAATGATTTGTAGGAGAAAAGAAAAGGAGTTTCATAAATTATACGGGATTAAAATACCCATGTAAGGTAAATCACATTGGGATGCTATGAAATACAGTTATGGAAGTATAGTATCACCCCCAGGTGGGTCAGTCTAATCACTTCAGATATTCCCCGATGAGACGTAAGCCCTAGTGACAATGTAGTATGTAAGAAGTTTCAAGTTATCAGTAGTAGATTACATATCAACACTGAGGTGAATCAACAATTGATGGATAAAAGTTACAAAGTATGAGATGATATTAGGCAATCATTCTTAAGATGAATGGTAATGAAGAAGCATTAAAGGACTTAGATTTATACATATAGGATAAACAATGAGAGTAACCTGGAGTTTGGTAGCAGACCTCAATAATGATAAATCAAAGTAAGAGTGATGGTACACTAACCTACCTAGATGTAGTAAAGCCATAAGATATATAACCAAAGTTATGAAACAAGATATAGCAATATTCGTAAGTTCAACAAAGTACCAAGCGAAGAACTTCAAATATACCTATGACACCCAAAGGGATAGCTTGTCATAATTCTATATATGTTCACAAAGTGAAGCCTAGAGATTGGCTAAAAGCTGGAGGAAAAAGGAGAGAAGAGTCGCATAGGCGCATATACAAGGAAAAATGTCGTACAAGCTGCATGAAAAAAGGTATCAACAGTTACGAAAATGAAAGAATTCCGACCACAAGTCGTGGTGTGAGAAAGAGGCCTAAAGGGGGGAATGCCCTGGTGTTACACCCCATGTTTTCGTACATGAAAGTACACCATGAGTAAATTGATATAAGCTCGGGAATGAGATTATTTTTGAGGTTATAAGTATTATGTTATTTCAAATATGTGATAAGTAAATTCATGAAAGTGAGAGGATAAGCAAATCGAAGAGAATGAATTTCGTCAAAATTTGACATTTTGGGATAAAATACGGTCCGAGCTATAATGTCCGATATTTATGGACTATTACTATACAAGGTACCACATGACCATGATAGTAAGGTGTATAGAGTGTATTAAAAGTAAGTAGTATTTTAAGTAAAGTGGGATAATTCTTAATTATGTGGGTAATTGTTAATTATTGGATTTGGGAATAAATATTTAAGTGAAATTGTTGGATAATTATTGAGGGGGCAATATCCACGTGGGGGTTATGTAAACATGGCAGCACATTGCCACCAATTCATAGTCTAAGTAGGTGGTTGCATGAAATAATCCAAACTTGAATATAAGACTCATTTTGCTGGACCAACTATCGGAAATAAGTGTATTTTCCAATCATGAAAGTTGAATGGGTGAGTTATGCATAAAAAAACACTCCAAATTAATGATTCTTCCCAAGACAAGATATGATATCTTGTAATCAAGACCAAATCCAGTAGTGACCAAGAACGCAAGAGATGGAAACGTGAAATTGCTTCGGAAAATTCATACAACATCTGATTATGCGAAAGATGCAATTATAAGGAAGCACGGTATAATCTTTCTCAAGAATATCATACGAATTTTTCTCTACTTCGATCTTGTCGTTATGTGTTGTCGCAATTCACGTCTGTTAGAGGATTGTCAAGAGAATCGACTCAGGTATGTTAAGGTTATCTCTTCTTTCTTTTTGGCATGATCTATACGACACAAATGAAATGAATAAATGCATTTTCATTTTCATGTAAAAGTTGATGTTTAATTTCATTTTCGGTTTCCATTGTTTCTATCTGAATAAAAATCCATTGAGATATGTTGTGCATGCACCTGTATGATGTAGTTTTGAGAAATTGTGTCATATTTTTAACATTACGCAAACCTTCTTTGTTGTTATCTATACCACTAAAATATTTGTTAACCTCATTTGAACAGTAGTCTTTTAAACTCAAACACTTGCAATTTTTTGATTTTTGTTTATTTCTTAAATGAAGTATAACATTGTATTGTAACTTACTGAAGGAAGTGCGATTTTTGTGAAGCTATAGGTTTTCAAACAGAAAAAATGATTCTTTGATTATACCAAAAAGTTCTTGGAAAGATTTTATTAACGTACTTCTCATGCATTGCTTTCATTTGCATGTGCATTTACCCATGAATCGAATGGTGTTATATAAGCGTATATATGTATATTATATGAATATGGGATATGAAAAAAGGTTACAACGTTATATATGCACCACCACCTGATCAACTGGTATACGTTGATAATTTTGCCCACAGTGGCCGAGATGATATGATGGGATGCCCTCAGAGGCTTGATGATATTATGAACACATGTAATTATGCATGACATGATATTCATACATATATGCATGAAACTATAAGTATTTCATGATTTACAGAGTTGTCCAGACTTACAGGTTGAGTCATGTACTCTATATTCCTTCCATGTCTTTTATATGCTTATTTATGTACCTTACATACTCAGTACATTATTCGTACTGACACCCCTTTTGCCTGGGGACGCTGCGTTTCATGCCCGTAGGTCCTAATAGACAGGTTAAGAGTCCTCCAAGTAGGCTATCAGCTCAACGGAAGATGTTAGTGCGCTCCATTTCCTCCGGAGTTGCTTGTTTGGTTAGTATGATTTAGACGTGTATTGTTCGGTATGAAGAGGCCCTGTCCCGACCTTTATGATATGTATGTACTCTTAGAGGATTGTAAATCGATGTCATGTATACATATACTTGTATGGCCTTGTCGGCCTATATTTCGAGTTTACAAATGATCATATTGGCCCTATAGGCCCGTATATCATATGTATAATTTTTTTATATAAGGTTGGGTCGTCCTATATTGAG
Organism: Nicotiana sylvestris; assembly: GCF_000393655.2. Lineage (NCBI taxonomy): Eukaryota > Viridiplantae > Streptophyta > Magnoliopsida > Solanales > Solanaceae > Nicotiana > Nicotiana sylvestris. The sequence continues at coordinate 86,378,535 of NC_091058.1, forward strand.
TATTCCCTTATGGCTATTCTAGCTAGCCCATGACAGCCCGTTTAGCCCATTTGCCAATGAAAGTACAATAAGATAGATAGTTAAGTAGGTACTTGGTTGAGTAAGGTACCGGGTGCTGTTGGTGCCCAACGGTTTGGGTCGTGACAAAAGTGGTATCATAGCAGTTCTATCCTAGGGAGTCTACAAGCCGTGTCTAGTAGAGTCTTGTTTATTGGTGTGTCGTGCGCCACACTTATAAGCAGGATGCTGCAGGGCATTTAGGATTGTCACTCTTTCTTCTTACTCTAGATCGTGTGGTAGAGCTCAGTTGTAAAAATTCGAACTCCTAAATTCGTTCTTATCCATAATACGACGATGCCTACATCTAGAAAGAAGGTTGGTAAGAGATATAGCTGTGGAAGAGTTGAGTTAGAGGAACCCGATTTTTGCATCATTCTTATGATGGATAAATATGAGGTATTAAGTAGATCATGTGTATAATAAGATGTGTAAGCTTTTTGATAAGGATTCCTAAGGTAAGAATTCCTATCCACTCTTACAGTAAAAAGGAATAATAGAATCAGAAGGTAGACACAAGTTTCGGCAAGTAAAAGAAGCAAGGTGAAGAAGGGTACAAGGTACCCAGTTAGTGAAGATGATCATTATTTACAATTCAGCAAGAGAGATATAAGCATTATGAGTTACCTTTAATAGTAACAGAGGTATGTATAATTGGCCACACCGATCTAAGTTATGCCCTGTGGGAGCTAAAAAATATGGTTTAAGAGAAGGACAGAATATCAAGATTCGGCTGGGGTTAGAGTAATCCAAAATGGTGGAGGCCTTTGGATTTATTCACGGAATAGTTGCCTAGATGGTAAGAAGAGTACTAAAGTATTCGGAAGACATAAGTTACGAAAATGATAAGTGCATCAGTCAACATTCGAGGACGAATGTTCCAAAGAGGGGAATAATGTTACACCTATTTTTTCGTACATGGAAGTATGCCATAAGCAAATTGATATAAGCTCAGAAATAAGATGTTACATCCTGTATTTTCGTACGTTAAAGTTTCATCGTAAGTTAATCGACGTAAGCTCGAGAATGAGATTATCTTGAGATTATAAGTATTATGCTATTTCAAACAAGTGATAAGTAAATTCGTGAAGGTTAAAGGGTAAACGAATCAAAGAAAATGAGTTTCGTTGAAGATTATCGGTTTGGGATAAAATACGGTTCGAGCCATAATACCCGGTATTTATGGACTAGTGCCATACAAGGTACTACATGACCATGATAGTAAGGTGTATAAGGTAGGTTAAAAGTGAGTAGTATTTTAAGTAAGTTGGGATAATTCTTAACTATGTAGGTAATTGATTAATTATTGGATAATAGGGGATTACCTAGTTAATTAATGAATTGTTGGGTAATTAATTAAAGGAATTAGTAAGATTAGACCCCCCAACCACGTGGCAGCATGCCACCCAAGATATATGTCTCTTAAGTCATTATGGGTTATGTTGCAAGGTTAAGGATTAAGGGTGTGTGGTTAATCCACCACATGGAATGGGGACCACACCTAGTCAAATATAAGGCTTTTCTGATTCAAAGGGAGATACATATATTTCAATAATTCATGGCAAAGTATCTAAAGTACGGTCCAATTCTAAGCAACATTATTTTCAATAGTTAATGACTCTAAGTTATGGATCTTCAATAATTCAAACAAAGATTTCATAGCATCTTAAGCAATGCGAGATTTTGCGATTTTAAGGGAGTACGGTGCAATCTTTCTCAAGAATATCAGACAAATGTTTCCTTACTTCGATCCGCCGTTACGTGTTGTCACAATTGACATGTGTTAGATGGATTGTCTAGAGAATCGATTCAGGTATATTAAGGCTATCCCTTTTTTCTTTTTGGCACGATCCATACAATACAAATAAAACGAGCAAATGCACAACTTCCATAAATGGCTCTATTCATTGAAATACTAAAGGTTCCTATGTTCTTGATTCCCCATGTCTTATTATTATATCATCTGTTCATGGGTATCAAAAAATACGTAAGTTGATAAAGTTTATTTCATAATATTAATTAAAGGCATAATGGTCTTATGACACTCCGAGAGATTTTATTGACGTACTTCTCATGCATTGCATTCATTTATACATGTACATTGACCCATGACCAGATGATATTATATACGCGTATATTTATGTATGTATGTATGTATGTATGTATGTATGTATGTATATATGTATGTATGTATGTATATATGTATGTATGTATGTATGTATGTATGTATGTTTGTATGTATGTATGTATGTATATGGGATATGGGAAAAGGTTACGACGTTATATGCGCACCACCACCTGATCAGCTGGTTTACATTAATGATTTGTCCACAGTGGCCGATATGATATGATGGGATATCCTCAGAGGCTTGATGATGTTATGAATCCATATACCTATGCATGATATGACATTTACACGCATATTAATGACATTATAAGTATTAAATGATTCATAGAGCTATTTGGACATACATGTTGAGTCTTTTACTCCATGTTTCTCTCATATCTATTATTTACTGATTTTCATTCCTTACATTCTCAGTACATTATTTGTACTGGCGTCCTTTTTGCCTGGGGATGTTGTGTTTCATGCCTACAGGTTCCGATAGACAGATTGAGAGTCCTCCAAGTAGGCTATTAGCTCAGTAGAAGGTGTTGGTATGCTCCATTTGCTTTGGAGTTGCTTATTTGGTCAGTATGATTGGTACATGCATTGATTGGTATGGCAGGGCTCTATCCCGACCTTTATAATATTATGTACTTTTAGAGGCTTGTAAACAGATGTCATGTATACGGATGCTTGTATGGCTTTGTCGGCCTATGTTTTGAGTATATAAAGGATCACATTGGCCTTATAGGCCCGTATGTCAGATATAAGTTTCTATATCAGGTTGGACCGTTGTATGTCGGGTATTCCCTCATGTTTCTTCTGGTTATCTCATGTCGCCCCTTCTGGCCCACTTACCCATGATGATGTAACAAGAAAGATACGTGATGTTGGTACTCAGTTAAGTAAGGTACCGAGTGCCCGTTGCGGCCCATCAGTTTGGGTCGTGACATTCTTTTTATGTTTCAAAAGATAATAAGCCTTTGATTTTCTTAATGACATGGTTCTTTCCAAAGGCAGTTATTGTGTGAACCGGGTGACTTGTCCCAACAATGGATGGCGTGACAACCTTCTTAAGGGAATGAGTCCATTTTGTGTTTAGGTAATAATAGTAGTAGTAATGAATAAAAAGACCTAATTGAGTCATGCTCAAAGAGTCAATCGTGCTTCATTTAGTACCAACACACTTAACTACATGCTTATGGTAAAAATAAGGTTTTTGAAAGAAATAGCTCTAGTTAGTGACTTTGTGACTCTTGTGTTGACTTTGGCAACCATCGAGTGGTTTAATTGAACCATAGTGATTTTCAAACTTGAATGTGGTCATTGTGGGTCCTTAACTCTGTCCTCTTTAACAATCCGATTGCATGAGAGGTGAGTTTCTTTGTTGTTAGTCCAAGTACCCGTGCAAAAGGTCTAGAACTTGCCCCGAATGTGTTTCAAGGCGAAATCCTAAGTTTTGCTTGGCTTGAGAATGATTGTAGGGTTTTTTTTGGCCCGTTTGAGTTTTCTATTGCCTACCAATGATGTAATCCCTTGTCAACCCTTCGAGCCTTTAGCCTTTATCATTTGAAAACCATGTTACAAGCTTTTACCCGTTCTATTGTAACCCTCTCTTGGCACCCGAGCTTTCCTTAATACTCATGTGAAAAATGTAAGTTTGGGGGTAAGATGAGGAAATTGAAAAAGGTATCAAGGCACAAAAAGTAAAAAGAAATGATAAGAAGGAAAGGCAAAGAAAAGAAAAGAACAAAAAGAATATGCAACAAAATGATTAAATAGAAGCGTTGAAGGGATTCAAATAAAGGTAATGGTCCCAAACATGGAGAAATGTGAATGTAATGATCAAGAAAGAGTGATGTTTAGTCTCTCTAGTCCCCCAAGGGAAATAAAGTGCCTCAAGGAATTGGCAAAGTGTGAGCCGAGAAATGAAAGATGGAGTGCTTAAGGAAGGTGTAACCACTTATCCATATTGTATCAAACCCTAATCCAAAAGCCTTCATTACATCCCGAAAGAAGTCCTACTTGATTTTGATCCGAGTGAGCTTATATTAGTGGTGGTCTACATGAGGGGCAAGCCTATGATACTTGAAGCCGTACTTGTGACATTCTCTTGAGAGAGATGAGTGAACCCTTCATAAATATTTGGATTGAGTGCTAAATTTATTAAGTGATCCAAGAAAATGGAAAGTAGAGGAGGAAGAGTTTGGAGTCCACCATGACCTACAAGATAGAGCGAGAGTCCTTGATGAGTGAAGTCAACTCTTGAAGCTCAAATGTCACACTAGAACTATAGGTGCATGAATGTTTAACTTGTATAACAACCCGGCCTATTGTTTTAAGAATTTACACCCCGATCTCCTATTAACTACTTTCCCAGTGTTTGTTTCTGCTATTTTGATTTGTCGGGATGATTCGTTGTGAGTTTCAGAGCGTTTTGGGACACTTAGTCCCTTAATGAGAGCTTAAGCTTTAGAAATTGGACCGTAGTCGGAGCAGTGTGAAGACGGCCTCAGAATGGAATTCCATCGATTTCGTTAGCTCCGTTGGGTGATTTCGGGTTTAGGGCATGTTCGGATTGTGTTTTGGAGGTCCGTAGCTTATTTAGACTTGAAATACCGAAAGTTGAATTTTTGAAGTTTTTGGATTGATAGAGAGACTTTGATATCGGGGTCGGAATCCGATTCCAAAATTTGGAATTGCTCCGTAGTGTTGAACGTGACTTGTGTGCAAAATCTGGGGTCAATCGGACTTGGTTTGGTTGGTTTCAGCATCGGTTGTAGGATTCTTGAAATTTCATGTTCTTTAGGTTTGGATTGGAGGGTGATTCATGGTTTTAGCATTGTTTGATGTGATTCGAGGATTGGACTAAGTTCGTATGATGTTTTAGGATTGGTTGGTATATTTGGTCGAGGTCCCGGGGGCCTCGGGTGTGTTTCAGATGCTCAATGGATCATTTTTGGATTTGGAGAAAGAACAGATTTTTTGGTTTTTCTGTTGCAGACATTCCTTCTTCGCGATCGCGTGAGGAGGCTCGCAATCTCGTAGGCTCAGCTGAGGCAGAGTGAGTTTGTTCTTTCCGTTCGCGGGAAATGGTATGCGAATGCGTAGCAATGGTGGAAGGTTGAATCGCGAACGCGAGGGCTATGCCGTGTTCGTGAAGAGGAAGTGAGGCAGCTGGGGAGTAGAGAGCTTCTCTTCACGATCACATAGGCCTGAGGAGAGAAAGCATCGCGTTTGTGTGGGGAGTTACGCGTTCGCGTAGGGTAAATCTAGGAGCCAGCGAAGTTATTCTTCGCGATCGCATGGGAGCTTCCGCGATCGCGATTAAGGTCGCGTCTGGGCAGAACATAAATTTCAAAATTGAGGGTTTTGAGTTCATATCACAGAATTGAATTGGGAGCTCGGTAGGAGACGAATTTTGGAGAGATTTTCGGAGGAAGTTTGCGGGTAATGATTCCTAACTCCTTTTTTCTTATAACCCATTAATTTAAACATGAATTCATCATCTAATTTCGGATTTGGGGTGAGAAATTGAGAAAATATTGAGGAAAATTCTTAGGCTTAATTTTGGGTTTTGATCAAGATTTATATATCAGATTGGCATGATTTTGGTATGGTTAGACTCGTGAGTGAATGGGGGTTCATAATCTGTAATTTTACCCGATTCCGAGACGTGGGCACAAGGAGGAATTTTGGGCGTTTTTCTATTTTCTTGGCTTAGCTTCGATTTCATTAGCTAAATTAGTTGTTTTTAGTTGTATTTATGTTATGATATTAATTTGATTAGATTTGGGCCACTCAGAGTTGGATACTCGTGGTAAGAGCGTGATTTCAGATTGATATTGAGTCGGTTCGAGGTAAGTGACTTGCCTAACCTTGTGTGGGGGAACTCCCCTTAGAATTTTGGTATTGTTGTTATATGAGTGTCGTATACGTGAGGTAACGAGGGCGTACACGTGCTAATTTTTGACAATCCCGTTTTTATTAAGTAAATATCTGTGTTTTTCTTGTAATTGAGCAATACTTATACTTGAAGCCTCTTGTTTAGCTTAGGAAAAACATGCTTATGTCTTCTAATTGTTTTACCTCCTTTAATTGCTTACTTGTATTATGTGCAGTGTGTTTAGAGTAGAATTCCTATTTATCCATGAATGAACTGTAGATTCTATATTGATACTATTGTTTATTTACTTTGGGACTACGGGACGATATCCTGGGAGATCCCCCTACATGTTTACTTTGGGACTATGGATCGGTATTCCGGGAGATCCCCCCTCTACTTTATATTTGGGACTATGGGACGACACTCAGGAGATTCCCCTGTACTGGATATTTACTTTGGGACTACGGATTGGTATTCTGGGAGATCCTCTGCACTTTTACATTTGCGACTACGGGACGATATCCTGGGAGATCCCCTGTTGCCATCTCTGTGTACTGAGTTACATTCTTTCTATGATTTTATTCTCTATTAACTGTTAGTGCTTTAATTATACTGTCACCTTTCGTACTGTTTTACCTTGTTTTATGTATATAACCTGTAGGGCCTTGCCCTTCCTCGTCACTACTCGACCAAGATTAGGCTTGACACTTATTGAGTACCTTTGTTGTGTACTCATGCCCTTTCCTGCATATGTTTTTTATGTGCAGATCTAGGTTCTTTAGCTCAATCATACTATCAGTGAGGTGAGGTGATTCTTAGAGACTTCGAGGTATATCTGCCGCATCTGCAGACCGAGGAGTCCCTCTCTATTCTCCCTTTTAGCTATAGACGTTTTGTAATAATTTTGTTTAGACTTCTGGAGTTAGACATTATGTATTTCCTCTATTGTGATTCATGAGATTCCGGGTTTTGGGAGTGTTAATATTGTTCGAGAGTGCTATTATTGTATATGCCGAGCGGCATCTTAAACTTTTCTATTATAATACCAGTAGAATTGCTAGTTTCATATTTGTTTCCTTTTCCGCAAATTGTTAGGCTTACTTAGTCGTAGAGACTAGATGCCGTCACGACAGTTCATGGAGGGAGAACTTGGGTCGTGAAAAGTTGGTATCAGAGCACTAGATTCATAGGAGTCATGAATCACAAGCCGATTTATTAGATCTTACGGATCGGTATGTAGGCGTCTGTACTTATCTACGATAGGCTATATAACTGTTAGGAAAATTCCACTTCATTTGATTTCCTTGTCGTGCGAGATTTTTGATATCGAAATTCTAAACTTCTGTCTTCTATTCTCTCCCAGATGGTGAGGACACGTGCAACCGGAGATGACCAAGCACCCACGCCCCCTGCTAGAGCTGCCAAAGGTCGGCGTCGGGGTAGAGGCCGAGGACGCGCCCGTGGTGCAGCTAGAGCCCCCGCTCGAGCTGCCACAAAGAAGCTACCAGCAAATCCAGCCGAAGTCCAGGCACCTGATACACCTACTGCCACTACTATTCCAGTTATTCAGAAGACCCTTACGCAGTTTGTGAGCATGTACACCACCCTAGCTCAAGCAGGGTTGATTCCCCTTGCTGTAGCCACATCCTAGGCTGGAGAGGAGCACAGACTCTCGCCGCCTACACTCCTGAGCAGCGGGTCCAGGCTGATAAGATCTTAGAGGTTATACCGGTATCGCCTGTGGCCCCAGTTCAGCCCGAGGACAGGGAAGCAACTTCCGAGGATGAGCAATGGAGGCTTGGGAGGTTCAAGAAGTACAAGCCTCTTGTATTTAGTGGTTTAGCATCAGATGCTGCTTTGGGATTTCTGGAGGAGTGCTACCGTATCCTCCGCACTATGGGTATATTAGGATTGAGTGGGGTTTCTTTCACTGCCTTCTAGCTTTGAGGAGTAGCCTATCAATGGTGGCGTACTTTTGAGTTGGACAACCCAGCTGAGGCAATATCCTTTACATGGACCCAATTTTCAGATATGTTTTTGATGGAGTATGTTCCTCAAAGCCTCAGGGACGCATGGCGCGTAGAGTTTGAGCATTTACGTCATGGTAGACTATTTCGGAGTATGATGTCCGTTTCACTGACTTGGCTAGGCATGCACCAGCCTTGGTTTCTATAGTTCGTGAGAGAGTTCACCGGTTTATTGAGGATCTCATTCCCAGCATCAGGTCTAGTATGGCTCGGGAGTTGGAGATGGATATTTCTTATCAGTAGGTGGTGAGCATTGCTAGGAGAGTAGAGGGTATGCATGCTCGGGATAGAGAGGAGAGGGAGGCCAAGAGGTCTCGAGAGTCAGGATATTATTCTGTTGTTCGTGCCCTAGCTGCAGTTCGTCATGGTAGGGGCTATATGAGTCGCCCTGTTCGTTAAGCTCTTCCAACAGCTAGTGGTATTCCAGCTCCTCCTAGACCTTAGGAGCCTTATTATACACCTCCATTATCTTGTGCGCCTCCTGCACGGGGTGCTTTTAGCGGTCAGTCCAGCAGATCTGGCCTGAGCCAGTCACAGCCTCCACGTCCTCCTAGAGCTTGTTTTGAGTATGGTGACACATGCCATATGGTGAGGGATTGCCCCAGACTTAGGAGGGGTGCACCTCCACAGACTTCTTAGCCACATCGTGCCCTGCAGAGTTCCCAAGCTATGGTTACAACACCAGTTGCTACCCCACTTGCTCAGCCAGTTATAGGTGGAGGTCGCCCTAGAGGGGGAGGCCATGCCAGATATAATGCCCTTCCTGCCCATACCGAGGTTATCGCCTCCGATTCTGTTATCACAAGTATTGTCCTGGTTTGTCATAGAGATGCATCGATTTTATTCAATCTAGGATCCATTTATTCTTATGTGTCTTCTTATTTTGCCCCGTATTTGGGCGTATCTCGGAATTCTTTGAGTTCTCCTATTTATATTTCTACTCATGTGGGAGATTCTCTTGTTGTGGACCGCGTTTATCGGTCATGTTTGGTTGCTATTAGTGATTTTGAGACCATAGCTGATTTATTATTCTCAGCATGGTAGATTTTGATGTTATCTTGGGCATGGACTAATTGTCGCCCCATTACGCTATTCTTGATTGTCACTCCAAAACCGTGACGCTAGCTATGCCAGGTGTACCGGGAGTAGAGTGGAGGGGTACTTTAGATCACACTCCCAATAGAGTTATTTCTTTCCTTAAGGCTCAGTGAATGGTTGAGAAGGGATGTGATGCGTATCTGGCCTATGTGAGAGATGTTAGTGTTGATACCCCTACAGTTGATTCAGTCCCAGTAGTTCGAGTTTTCCCTGATGTGTTTCTAGTTGATCTTTCGGGTATGCCACCCGACAGAGATATTGATTTCAGCATTGATTTGTTGCCGGGCACTCAGCCCATTTCTATTCCTCCTTATCGTATGGCTCCTCCTGAGTTGAAGGAGTTGAAGGAGCAGTTGCAGGAATTGCTTGACAAAGGTTTTATTCGACCCGGTGTATCACCTTGGGGTGCTTCTGTCTTGTTTATGAAGAAAAATGATAGTTCTATGCGTATGTGCATTGATTATCGCTAGTTGAACAAAGTTACAGTGAAGAACTGGTATCTTTTGCCTCGTATTGATGATTTGTTTGACCATTTACAGGGTGCACGAGTGTTTTCTAAGATTGACTTGCATTCAGGTTACCATCAGTTGAAGATTCGGGAGCTAGATATCCCAAAGACTGCTTTCGGGACTCGGTATGGTCATTACGAGTTCCTTGTTATGTCATTTGGGCTGATCAATGCCCCGACAGCCTTCATGCATTTGATGCACATTGTAATCCGGCCATATCTTGACTCGTTCATCATTATCTTTATTGATGATATTCTGGTATACTCCCGGAGTCAGGAAGATCATGAGCAACACCTGAGGACAGTGCTTCAGACTTTGAGAGAAAAGAAATTATATGCAAAGTTCTCAAAATGTGAGTTTTAGTTGGATTATGTGGAATTCTTGGGTCACTTGGTATCGAGTGAGGGGATAAAGGTCGATCCGAAGAAAGTGGAAGTAGTGCAGAGTTGGCCCAGACCATCCTCAGCTGCAGAGATCCGATTTTCTTGGCTTGGCGGGTTATTACCGTCGACTTGTTGAGGAATTTTCATCTATTGCAGCACCTATGACCAAGCTGACCCACAAGGGTGCTCCATTCCAGTGGACGGAAAAGTGTGAGGAGAGTTTCTAGAAGCTCAAGACAGCTTTGACTACAGCCCCAGTTTTGATATTGCTTACAGGTTTGGGGTCTTATACTGTCTATTGTGATGCATCGAGGATTGGCCTTGGAGCGGTATTGATGCAGGATGGTAGGGTGATTGCCTGCGCGTCCAGACAACTGAAGGTGCATGAGAAGAATTATCCTATCCATGATCTAGAGTTAGCTGCTATTGTTCATGCCTTGAAGATCTGGCGTCATTATTTATACGATGTTCCTTGTGAGATCTATACTGATCACCGGAGTTTGCAGCATTTGTTCAAGCAGAATGATCTTAATTTGTGCCAGAGGAGGTGGTTAGAGCTACTGAAGGACTATGATATCACTATCTTGTATCCCCGGGCAAGGCCAATGTGGTGGCCGATGCTTTGAGTCGCCGGGCAGAGAGTTTGGGGAGTTTGGCTTATTTACCAGCAGCAAATAGGCCCATGGAGACGTATGTTCAAGCCTTAGCCAGCCAGTTTGTGAGATTGGATCTTTCAAAGCCCAATCGGGTTCTAGCTTGCGTGATTTCTCGGTCTTCCTTATTTGATCGTATTAGAGAGCGTCAATATGATGACCCTCATTTGCTCATCCTCAAGGACAAGGTTCTACATGGTGATGCCAGAGATGTGACTATTGGTGATGATGAGGTATTGAAGATGCAGAGTCGGGTATGTGTACCCAATGTTGATGGGCTTCAGGAGTTGATTCTAGAAGAGGCCCATAGTTCGCGGTATTCCATCCATATGGGTGCCGCGAAGATGTACTAGGATTTGAGACAACACTATTAGTGGAGGCGGATGAAGAATGATATAGTTGGGTTTGTAGCTCGGTGCCTCAAATGTTAGCAGGTAAAGTATGAGCACCAGAAACCGGTGGGTTGCGTCAGCAGATAGAGATTCCAGAGTGGAAGTGGGAGCGGATCGCCATGGACTTCGTGGTTGGACTTCCATGAACTTTGAGGAAGTTCAATGCTATTTGAGTGATTGTGGATCGACTGACCAAGTCCGCGCACTTCATTCATGAGTGTACCACCTATTCTTCGGAGTGGTTGGCGGAGATTTATATCCGGGAGATTGTTTGTCTGTATAGTAATCTAGTTTCATCATTTCAGACAGAGGTACACAGTTCACATCACGGTTCTGGGGGTCGTACAACATGAGTTGGGTACTCGGTTGGAGTTGAGCACAACATTTCACCCCTAGACGGACGGACAGTCCGAGCGCACTATTCAGATTCTTGAGGATATGCTCCATGCGTGTGTGATGGAGTTTGGAGGTTCTTGGGATCAGTTCTTGCCACTAGCGGAGTTCGCCTACAACAACAGTTATCAGTCCAAGATTCAGATTGCACCATATGAGGCTTTGTATGGTAAGCGGTGTAGATCCCCAGTGGGTTGGTTTGAGCCGGGTGAGGCTAGATTATTGGGCACAGACTTAGTTCAGGATGCCTTGGAGAAGGTTAAGGTGATTCAGGATAGACTTCGTACAGCTCAGTCCAGATAGAAGAGTTACGCGGACCGAAAGGTTCGTTATGTTTCCTATATGGTTGGAGAGTGGTTCTTGCTTTGGGTTTCACCTATGAAAGGCTTATGAGATTCGGGAAGAAGGGGAAATTGAGTCCTAGGTTTATTGGTCCTTTAGAGGTATTGAGACGTGTCAGGAAGGTTACCTACAAGCTTGCCTTACCTCCCAGCTTGGCAGGAGTTCATCCAATATTTCACGTTTCGATGCTCCGAAAGTATCATGGTGATCCGTCGCACGTGTTGGATTTCAGTTCAGTCCAGTTGGACAAGGATATATCTTATGTTGAGGAGCCGGTGGCGATATTGGACAGGAAGGTTTGAAAGTTGAGGTCAAAGAAAATTGCATCAGTGAAGGTTCAGTGGCGGGGTCAGCCGGTCGATGAGGCGACTTGGGAGACCGAGCAGGATATGCACAGCCATTACCCTCATCTTTTCACCACTTCAGGTATGTCTCTATGCTCGTTCGAGGATAAATGAATGTTTTAAGAAGGGGAAGATATAACGACCCGACCGATCGTTTTAAGAATTTATGCCCCGATCCCTATTAACTGCTTTCCCCATGTTTGTTTCTGCTATTTTGATTTGCCGGGATGATTCATTGTGAGTTTCAGAGCATTTTGGGACACTTAATCCCTCAATGAGAGCTTGAGCTTTATAAATTGGACCATAGTCGGAGCAGTGCGAAGACGGCCTCAGAATGGAATTTCGTTGATTCCATTATCTCCATTGGGTGATTTCGGGCTTAGGGGCGTGTTCGGATTGTGTTTTAGAGGTAGCTTATTTAGGCTTGAAATGCCGAAAATTAAATATTTAAAGTTTTCGGATCGATAGTGAGATTTTGATATCAGGGTCGAAATCCGATTCCAAAAGTTTGAATAGCTCCGTAGTGTTGAATGTGACTTATGTGCAAAATTTGGAGTCAACCGGACTTGGTTTGATTGGTTTCAGCATCGGTTGTAGGATTCTTGAAATTTCAAGTTCTTTAGGTTTGGATTGGAGGGTGATTCGTGATTTTAGCATTGTTTGATGTGATTCGAGGGTTGGACTAAGTTCGTATGATGTTTTAGGATTGGTTGGTATGTTTGGTCGAGGTCCCGGGGGGCCTCGGGTGTGTTTTGGATGCTCAACGGATCATTTTTGGACTTGGAGAAAGAACAGATTTTCTGGTTTTCTGTTGCAGACATTCCTTCTTCGCGATCGCATAGGCTGAGCTGAGACAGAGGGAGTTTGTTCTTTGCGTTCGTGGGGAAAAGGTATGCAAACGCGTAGCAATGGTGGAAGGATGAATCGCGAACACAAGGCTATGCCGCATTCGCGAAGAGGAAGTGAGAAAGCTGGGGAGTGGAGAGCTTCTCTTCGCGATCGCGTGAGGTCATCCGTGATCAAGTAGGCCTGAGCAGAGCAAGCATCGCGTTCGCATGGGGAGTTACGCGTTCACGTCGGGTAAATCGGGGAGCCTGTGAAGTTATTCTTCGCGATCGCGTGGGGGCTTCCGCGATCGCGATTAAGGTCGCTTCTGGGCAGAACATAAATTTCAAAATCGAGGGTTTTGAGTTCATATCACAAAATTGAATTGGGAGCTCGGTAGGAGACGAATTTTGGAGAGATTTTCGGAGAAAGTTTTTGGGTAATGATTCCTAACTCCTTTTTGCTTATAACCCATTGTTGATACCCAATTTTTCCCTATGTATTTTTTATACTCAAAATACTTTCAAAATATCATATGTATGCATATAGAAGCACGCCCAAAGGCTTTGGTATTTTCCCAAATTTTTAAAGATTTTTAGAACCAATTTATGGCCTATTTTGCACTATAAAAAAACCAATAATTATTCCCCAAAAACTTGTCATTTTGGTGAATAATTTATTTTATTCTCTCATTTACACAAAATATAATTTACATGATTTTTGCATAATTTTACAAGTCCATTTGGTATTTTTAAACTAAAATTGCATGAAATTGCAATTTTAGCCTATTTCTCGATTTAATAGCATTCGTATTCACAAAATAATTTCTAATATTTTTAAATTAATACTTATGCATTGCTTATTAACTATGTATTTTTAATTTGATTTTAAACACTATTCACTATTTTTATAAAATCAAAACGGGGAAAATTGGCTATTTAAATTGCAGTCCCTTTTTATTTCAATTGTAGCCCAAATTGCACCCTCAATTTCAACCCCAACCCGTATTCCTAGATTACCCGACCCATACCCAATTAATTTACCCGATCCATCCTTGATCTGATCTGAGCCGTTGATCAAATGAGATCAACGGCCCAGATTCTATTTCCCAAATTAAATCAAACGACCCCCCTTTGACCCCTCATTTCTCATAGAGACCGGTCTCTCTCTTGGTCTCTTCATCTCCTCCTTCTCTCTAGAACCCTCTGGTTCCCTCCTCCTTCTCCGACGAGCTTCATCGCCTCTCCGGCCATGCTCCGTCCTCACTTCTCTCGACCACCAGTCGCCATGGAGCTGTGTCTCGCTGATTTTCTCTAAGTTTTGAGGCTCCGGAGACTTCCACCATGCAAGATGGTCACTGGAAGCCTTGATTGGCTTATCTTTCTCCGATGGTTTTCAGTCCGATGGTACTATGAACGCCATTATTAACGAGTTTCACAGCTAGGTTCCTTACCTCACCGATTTATTACAAAAAACCCTAATTTCCGCCTAAGTCTCTCGATCTCTATCTTTTTAAAGCATTTTTAACTTATCCTTTTGTGTTTTGCACTACCTTTTGCCTGATTCTCAAATTTTGAACGTTTTGTTCTTTTCTCAAAAGCTAGGGTTTCCGAACCCCTTTCAAAAATCACTATATCTTTTGCTTCTATTTGAGTATTATGTGCTTATGCCTGTATTATTTGTTTATGTTTGTGTTATGAGCTTGTTTGTGTGATTTTCTGGTTAATCCGAGTTCCATGCTTTAAGTTTCTATTAGGGCTCCTGTCTTGTGTTGAAACTGTGATCTTCTCGCTTAGTGTTCTCTGATTTTCACACCTATTGTGTTTATAGGTCTAATTGTTATTCTAAATAATTCTGTGCATCTCTTTGAATCCCTGATTATCCGTATATGATTTCCTTGGAGATGCTCCACTGATTTGAATTGTTTCCTTGATTGTGAGATGCTTTCCTTACTTAAGGATGATTCCTTGTGATTTTCCATCTCACCCGTGATTTTCCTTAACTAATTGCTTTCAAAATCTGTCTGTTTATATGCACACTATATGCTTATTTACTTTCCTTACTTGTAATTATGTTGTACCTTCCTTATTTGATGCATTTTTCTTTACCGTTTGAACTGTGACTCCCTAATTGAAGGCAATTTGAGTTTTAATTGATTCTAATAGGTTTTCTTTTTATAATTATAATCAGTCTATATGTGTTACCTTATTTTTCACTCATTTGAAGACTATATATATTCTACCCTCTCTTTAACATAGGAGGAGGGAATCATTTTCTGAACTCTCTCTTACACAAAAGAAGTAATTCAGTACTCTCTCTTTGTTTCACACAATCTCTCTCCCCTTGTGACTACTGGCTGCTCAACTAGCTTGAAACTCAGGCTGAGTTTCAGGCTGCTTCATTGTTCCATTGCTCTCTATATTGCTGCTCACTTCACTACTATCGCTGCACACTCTCTATATTGCTGCTCACTTCACCACTTTGCATATTATAACTCACTACTGTCCTGCATTACTTTGCCTTCAACTGGTATGTCTCCTATTTGATTTACAGCTTCAAAGCAATATGTTTTCTATGGGTATTACACTTCCTTTTGTTTCTCGTATGTTTCTACTTATGATTTTGTTGTTCTTGCTGCAATTAGCATGCTTCTATGTTGATTAACATGACTATCTTAATCTGGCATGCCCATTACTCCCCTTATATGTCTCATGCATGTCTTTCCTTATCCCCTAACCCCAGTGTAGTTATCAGCATGAAGTTCTGACCTCTTTGGTTGAAACCTGCCTGATTGTTTAAGTGCTGAAGTGCTTCTCTTTGATGTTTGTGTAACTGTGTTCTCACTTGTGAATTACTTGTCCCCTGCTCCTCTGCCCCTGCTTGTGCTTACCTGACATTGTATCTTCTGTTTCAAACTGCTTTTCAATTCAATCTTTTGAAACTCCATCACTATCTCACTACTCTTAGAAGTTTAGGGTCAGCCACCTTAGTGTAAGCATTGCTTTGGGTACCTTGAGTACCCACTGAACTTTGATGCACAAGGCTGGTAATTCCACACTTGCACTTGTCTTGTTAATTTGTTTTGGGTGCCTGGTATTGGCCAAGGGTCCCAATGGGCCTTTAGGGAGCTTTGCCGCACCTAAACCTTGGTAAAGGTTGTGAAACTCGAAAGAAGTGAGGATTGGAGACTTGGGCCTGGTTGAAGGCTCCCTATAGAATAGCTTCTTATTTTTCTACTCTTCACTACTGTAATCTGATTACTTCGTCTGTAATAACTTGTAATGAATAATTGGGGCTATAGTGAAATTGGGTGGGATTATGCATGCTTGGTTAATGGGTAGAGAACATGTCTATAGAGTTTTACTTACTTATTTGTGCAATAGATATCCTGCTTAGGACATTGATCTCACACGATTAGAAATCTTGTTTTAGGCTCTTTTACTTTCAGCTCGTTATTTTGTAATCACGATTAATTAACAACCTGTTATACAAAATGCTACTGCATTTTGGGACCATGTTTTAGGAGCTTTATATGCATTAGACATCATATTACTTAGGATCTTCGTTTGAGTTGCAATTGCTGAACGCCTCACTAATTTTTCTAATTTAACACATAAGTCTGATGAACTATGCCTCCTCTCCTTAAAACTGGATTAATATGCATGCTCACCTTTCAAGTAGGCAATATATACGACGCCTAGGCAAGCTTTAGGCCTAATAAAATTGATTGATTTTGTTTTGCCAGTTTTCAGACTACTCCGTCTCTTTCTTAAACTACTGAACTCCATTCCTTGTTTGCCTCGCTGAGGATTACTCTGATTTCTGTTAAAACTCCAGTCCCATTTTGACATACTCTCGGAATCATGCATATGTTTTATCATGTCTCTACTGGGTTGTTTGCTTGTCCAGAATCGTGCTATTTTACTACATCATTACTATATTTTGAAAGTGTTTCAATATGTCTTTTACTAATTCCTAAACTATTATATACCTACTGCCATTTTTTAGTTATACTTCTGAAAATTTCGATCAAACTTTTTGATTTCTGCCAAAACCTATCTTTAATATTCCTGCTTTTAACTCTCATTTCTTTAGACCTTAAATGTGATTGAGAGGTGCTAATTATATGTCTATCCGTGGAGGGACATTTGAGCCTCTTACATGCCTTTATGTGATCCCTTACATGAAGTCTTATTTGTTTTGTATGTCGCCTAGTATTTTGACCTTCAAACCTAAGGGTTCAACCTAGTCCTTACCTTATAGGAATAATGGTCCTAAATACCCTCTAGGACTTATAGGACGGGACGGGTAATAGCACGCAATAAGCACTCACGTCCAATCCACACATTTAATTAACCTTTACGGGGCGGGAAGGGTAGAATATGGAGATGATGACGGTGCGCTAATATCTCGTGTGAGAATGATTGGTGGGTATTGCACCAAACTGATTCATATTATATTTAAACCTAGGACCCCTTTTCTCCTTCTTTAGTTATTGATGTTTTCTTAAATTAATGTTTCTTCAACTAAGCTTTCTCCTTTTAAAATCACTTGTGTCTTTCTTCTTTCAAAATTTTTCAACTTGTTTATGTGCAAACTTTGCTTGTTTATTCCTACTCTTCTTAAAGTCATAATTAAGCACGGTCGGGAACCACACTAGTGGATCTTGAGGGGTGCCTAACACCTTCCCCTCGAGATAATCTCAAGCCCTTACCCGAACTATGGTTTATCTTTCAAAATCCTCTTTTTTTAAGTGTCCTAATGCACTATAATCATTAGGTGGCGACTCTTCAAATTCCATATCCCAATTCCTCAAAAGGGGAATAAGAGTTGTTTTGTCCATAATGTCATAAACCCGATTTCGCCTTCTTTTAGGAGGGAAAAAGGGGGGCGTCGACACCCATTAATCTAAACATGAATTCATCATCTAATTTCGGATTTGGAGTGAGAAAATGGGAAAACATTGAGGAAAGTTCTTAGGCCTAATTTTGGGGTTTTGATCAAGATTTTGATATCGGATTAGCGTGATTTTGGTATGGTTAGACTCGTGAGTGAATGGGGGTTCATAATCCATAACTTTTACCCGATTCCGAGACGTGGGCCCGGGGAGGATTTTTGGTCATTTTTCTATTTTCTTGCCTTAGCTTCGATTTCATTAGCTAAATTAGTTGTTTGTAGTTGTATTTACGTTATGATATTAATTTGATTAGATTTGGGCCACCCGAAGTTGGATACTCGTGGTAAGAGCGTGATTTCGGATTGATTTTGAGTTGGTTCGAGGTAAGTGGATTGGCTAACCTTGTGTGGGAGAACTTTCCTTAGGATTTTGGTATTGTTGTTATATGAGTGTTGTGTACGTGAGGTGACGAGGGCATACACATGCTAATTGTTGGAAATTCCGTTTTTATTAAGTAAATATCTGTGTTTTTCTTGTAATTGAGCAATACTTGTACTTGAAGCCTCTTGTTTAGCTTAGGAAAAGCATGCTTATGTGTTCTAATTGTTTTACCTGCTTTAACTACTTACTTGTATTCTGTGCATCATGTTTAGAGTAGAATTCCTGTTTATCCATGAATAAACTATAGATTCTATCTTGATACTGTTGTTTATTTACTTTGGGACTACGGGATGATATCTCGGGAGATCCCCCTGCATGTTTACATTGGGATTACAGATCAGTATTTCGGGAGATCTCCCTGCACTTTATATTTGGGACTATAGGACAACGCCCGAGAGATTCCCCTGTACTGGACATTTACTTTAGGACTACGAATTGGTATTCCGGGAGATCCTTTGCACTTTTACATTTGGGACTACGGGATGATATCCTGAGAGATCCACTGTTGCTATCTCTGTATAATGAGTTTGTATATGGCTAAAATCGTATGGCATTTCGCAGCCCGTCTTCAGAAGCCGCGAGGCACAACTCAAGGTTTGACCCCGAGGGTTCCCTATGCTGGATCTCGGGGCAGTGCAAATCGGTGGCTGTCTTAGACAAGCGGGAAACTCCCAAAAAGCACGTGGTTAAAGTGACCAGGTCTACAAGAATAGTACAAATCCGTACCGTGACATTAAATAGTTGTACCAGCGGCATATCTTTGTAATAAATGCATATGTACTTGTTGAAATTCCTCCTCCTATATAAAAGTGATCCTTGTCATTTTGTAAAGATATATGATATTCAATACAAGAATAAGAACATTCTCTGCTCTTTAACTTAAACATTCTCCATTGTCTTCCCTTTGATTTATTGCTTATATTTATTGTGTTTCATTGATTGTTCCTCATTTATTACTCATCATTGATCATAAAGAGCCATCATTGAGGCCCTTGGAACTGTTAGTCCTTTATCGATCATCCCAGTCTAGCTCATTAGCTCAACCTCGAGGCCCAGCTTAGGCCAGTCCGAGACCCCGATTCGCAACCGTTCGGTTTGAATAACAACACTGCCTCTTACTCTTACTTTACTTTTCTAGCTCACACTTAGCATCTATTTCCTAACAACTAGTATTAAAATAAATCACATATTTTTAAAACCACAAAATCAAATATAATTGTAATTACCATTTTCAAGGTAAACAGTTTGGTGCCCACCGTGGGGCAAAAAATAATAGTGATTATTTTACCTCTGGTTTATTGAAAACACAAGTTATTCTTCACACTTTTTATTGTCCAAGAATCTTTGATATTAGGTCAAAATGTCTAACCCACTGAATGCACATGGAAACAACAGTCCTGAGGACCATGGAGAGAATGGTGTAGCTATTCCAGGCACCAGTATACCACAGCGAAACCCTGAGGATGCACCAGAGCCAATCCCCGTGGATGTGGGCTCACGCAATGCCCAACATGTCGATATAAGCTCCCACACTAACGGGAGTATACGCCAAGAAAACCAACAAGAAGCTCAGAGAATCCCATCTCGGGAGGAACGAGAGGTTAGCCTTCACATCATTTTTGAGATGTTGCAGGCACAACAGCTGGCAATTGCTCAACTGCAAAGCCACCAAAAAACTCCAAGCACGGCAGCACCGGAAATGGCTCCTCAAGCCGAACAGGTACCGGAAAGATCGAGCAACAACGGGTCAGCAGCCTACCCCGCTCTTATGAAGATGCTCAAGGACCTCACAAAGAGGATTGAATCAGGCGAAAAGAAGATAGAAGCTAATGACAAAAAGGTGGAGACCTACAATTCAAGGGTCGATCAGATCCCGGGCGCACCCCCGATTCTGAAGGGTGTTGATTCAAAGAAATTCGTACAAAAGCCATTCCCATCGAGTGCTTCTCCAAAGCCCATACTGAAGAAATTCAAAATGCCCTATCTCCCAAAGTACAATGGAACCTTAGACCCCAACGAGCACATCACTGTTTACACTTGTTCTGTAAAGGGAAATGACCTGAAGGACAACGAGATTGAATCCGTCCTGTTAAAAAAATTTGGAGAAACACTTACAAAAGGGGACATGATGTGGTATCACAACCTATCCCCAAATTCGATAGACTCATTTGCCATGCCGGCAGATTCTTTTATAAAGGCACATGCCAGTGCCATCAAGGTTGCTAAAAGGAAATCCAACGTCTTCAAAATCAAACAGAGAGAAAACGAGATGCTACGGGAGTTTGTATCTCGCTTTCAAATAGATAAAATGGAATTACCACCAGTCTCCGATGACTGGGCAGTGCAGGCCTTCACCCAAGGTTTAAATGAACGAAGCTCGATAGTTTCGAAGCAACTAAAGCAAAATTTGGTTGAATATCAAGCCGTGACTTGGGAGGATGTCCACAACCGATATCAATCAAAGATTAGAGTCGAGGATGACCAACTAGGAGCCCCCTCGGGCTCAGTATATCCTAGCAAGCTCCTGAAAAAGGAACCAAGGCCAAACAAGGAAAGGTACCAACCATACACTGAAGATCAAAGAAACGCCCCAAGGAGTAACATACCCTGAAACGACCGAAGGGCAGATCGAGGTTAAAATCCTCGGGGACTCGTGAGCAGAGTCGGACTCGACAGACATGTAGGACCGACGAAGGCACCCCGATTATCTGAGTACAACTTCAACATTGATGTTTCGGACATCGTATCAGCCATAGGTAAAATCAAAGACATCAGGTGTCCAAAACCCATACTATCAGATCCGTCGCAAAGGAACCCTAACCTGGTGTGCGAATTTCACGGAACACACGGTCATAGGACCGAAAATTGCAGACAACTCTGAGAAGAAGTAGCCCGACTAATCAACAAAGGGCACCTCCGAGAGTTCCTCAGTGACCGAGCCAAAAATCAATTTCGGGAAAGAGAGGCGAAAAAGAAAAATGAAATAGAAGAGCCACAACATGTCATCCACATGATCTTTGGAGGAATCGACATCCCACAGGAATCTATTGTCAAACTAACAAAAATATCCATCACCAGTGAAAAGCAAACTCGATGTTATATACCAAGGACGCTCTCACATTCAGCGAAGAGGACATTGAGGCCCTGTTTCAGCCTCACAACGATGCATTGGTAATTTCTTTTCTTGTGAATACATTTCAAATTAAACGTGTGCTTGTGGATCCATCTCGGCCAATATTATCAGGTCGAGAGTGGTGGAGCAGCTCAGACTACTCGACCAGATCATGCCCGCCTCTCAAGTCCTCAACGGATTCAACATGGCGAGCGAGACAACAAAAAGGGAGATCACCCTCCTAGTCAACGTGGCCGGCACAACCCAAAATGTCAAGTTTCATGTCATCGAAGGAGACATGAGGTACAATGCCTTGCTCGGAAGGACATGGATACACTGCATAAAAGCAGTACCATCAACCCTTCATCAAATAATGAAATTTCCAACGAAGGATGGAATAAAAACAATATGCGGGGAGTAGCATACATCGAGAGAGATGTTCGCGGTGCACGACGTGGCACCAACATCGACACCTTCTACATTGAAGGAGCCAAAGGACAAGCAAACATTCAAGTAGCAATCACAAGCTACATTCTCGGCTACACCCGAATGAATGTGTAAAGGATCGTACTGCATCCTCGGAGCAAGCAGTTGAAGCACATCGAGGATCAAACACCATCATTGTTAAGGTATAACCCTCTCCCTTTTCATTCGGGTTTTACACTAACCTATGTGCATGTGTCCGATTAGAAAAATCGAAGCACCTTCCATTTTGAAGACCTCAAGTTTTAAAGCATGTGTTGCGCTCTTTTGCCCTTAGATCGGATTTTATCCCAAATGGGTTTTACCGACGAGGTTTTTAACGAGGCAATATCTATATGCTACCTAAGGAGAACTCAACAAGTATTCAAGGCTTCTCTTCAATCAACCTCGAATACTGGGGGGCATCCCTAATAACTAGAGATTCTATTCTATTTTAGACTCCTTTTTGCTTGAGTTTTTGATTAAAAATGTATACAAATAATTCTGAAAGCTTACATGTTGTGCTTGTTTGCAGTGTTTGGTCAAAAAAATGATAAGAATTCAAAACCAGCTCAAAAAGGAGTGAAACCTGCACAAGTTCCAAGAACAAGTCAAAGCACCGCTGCAGCAGTAAATCCACTACGGCCGTAATAGACCCACTACGACTGTGGTCCATTTAGTGCGGTCTATGGTGGCAAAGTTCAGAGAGGAAGCAATTTTGGAGATTCAAGCAATGCGGCCCGCGGTAGATTCTTCGCGGCCGCGGTAGCCTCATCGCGGCAGCAGTCTATTTGTTGTGGTCCGCGGAGAAGGGATTCAGAGAGCTAGGATTTTAGAAGTTTCAAGACACCGCGGTTCATGATCCATTTGTTGCGGTCCGCAGTGAAGCCATCACGGCCGCGGTGGCTAGATTCAGAGGACAGAGATTTGAAGCTAAAAGTCCCACCACGGCCGCAGTCCATTTCTTGCGGATCGTGGTACCTCCGTTAAGGGTATTTTTGTCTAGAAAATTTGGCCTTGTATAAATACTTCTTTTTCAGATTTTTAGGGTATCTTTATCTTAGCAGAGCAAGTGAATGGCGATTTTAGTCTATTTTGAGTAATTTTGTAGCTAGTTTAACATTGAATCTTCAAATCTTAGCTTGTAATTATATTTTATGGGTTATTCTTCATGTCAATATCTGATTTCTTCCATTATTATAAGTAGTTAGACCCATTAGCTAGGGTTGTGGCTCAACCCTAGTGTGGGTATTTGATGGGTCTCTTGTTTTAAGGCTTAGATATTTATGGGTGATTGATATTTGGCCTAATTTGTGTTTTCCATGTTTAATTAGTGGTTGCAAACACTAATTTGTGTCTTTTTGACTTGGGCTCTTCTTGAGAAAGAGAGTTTGAGTCTAGGAAAATTAGGTCAACAAGGAATTGGGGCATATTCAAGAGATTGATAGCCCCAATTAAAGGTTAAACCTAGAGATAGTAATACCCGATTTGAGCATGTATTGCTTGCACAATTTTGACACCTAATTGGTATTGAGAAAGCCAATTAGGGAAAAGTCTCTCAAGCTACCTAGAGGTATATAGTGAGTAATTATATGCATTGGCTATATCGCGATCCCAAACATAACAACCTTGCCTTAAGCTTTAGAACCCGTCAAGTATTCACCTAGGGGAAAGTCACTTCCCTAGTGACTTTTTACCCATTTAGAAAACCCTACATACATATCTACTTAGCTTAATTTCGCACATCATTAGTATAAAATTAGAAGTAAAAAACAAACAAATATGATTGGAAGTGCAATTAAAAGCACTACGCACTGCTAGCTTAGATAGGAATCCAATTCCCATTCATTCTAGCTCCCTGTGGATTCGATCCCGACCTTCTCGGGTAAAAGCTGCATCGACCGCTCTTGCCACTCCGTAGTGGTGTAGGGTTGGACTCCATCAATCCCCCTAGGAGATCACCTCCTCAGAGAAATCTAAATAAGCCAAAAAGGGTCTCGATAGGAAAATGATATATCAGGCCAAATGGTCAAATGAACTGTGTCCGCATAGAATAATCGAACCCTCGACGGCGAAAACATGTATATTGCACGAAGTAATCAAAGGAGTATCTTTTATCATCAAAACGCTTTGCGCTTCAAAGAAGTTGCTATTATCACGAGAAACAGCTCCAAGGCCAGAAATTTCCCGAACACTCAGGGATTGACATAAAAAACTCAAAGCCGTAAGACCTCAGGGCCGGAAACTTCAAGCTCGAAAGCCCTCGATAAGGCAACATCAAGTTCACAAGGAATGACTCTAGAGCCAAAAGATTTCGATGTCTTGAGGATTGTCGTCGACTGTCACCCCATCGAGCTACCAAAAACTCGAGGCTATAAGACCTCAAGCGGGCAACCTCGAGCCCGAAAAAGCCCCCCATGAAGCAATATCATCAATATAAGCCCTCCATATGGCAACACCAAATCTGTAAGACCTCTGGGCATGCTAAAAAATATAAGACCTTCATTAGGCATTATCAACAATGTAAGACTTCTGTGAGGCAACATCGAGCTTTTAAGACCTCAAGCAAGGCATAAATTATAAGACCTCGAAGAGGCAATATCAAATCTGTATGACCACAAGTAAGACATGACCAGAACTGTAAGACCTCAAGCAAGGCATGACCAAATCCGTAAGACCTCAAGTAAGGCATGTCCAATTTGTAAGACCTAAAAAAAGGCATAATCCTGATATTAAAGCCAAGGCTATATATTCGAACTTATAAGACCCCTCAAAAGGCATACCCTCGATATAGATGCCGAGGCTACCTCATTCGAGGACTAAAAGGTTACGGCCATACATAATGACTACAGTCAAAAGGCTACGGCCAAACACAATGACTACAGTCATAAGGCTCCGGCCAAATTAACGTGACTCGGGGACGCCCGACCGTTTCCATAAAATCAAAAATACTTCGAAAATACTTCAAAAATACTTCGAAATGAACCGGTTAATCAAGCTACCCTCAGCATAAGCAAAAGGGCTTTGATCATATCATCTCCAACAATAAAAAGGCTTCAAAAATTCAGCCATCGAGCGAAACCTCTCGAGGTGCTCATTTATTGTCACATAACGGCTCATAATCGAGGTTCTTATCGAGCCGTTGAAGAGTCGGACGAACACAAAAAACATCAAAAAGTCTTTGACGAGGGAAAAATACATCCCAAAGAGCCTAAGGGCCGATTTAAGGTCATACCGACCCAACGCGCAAGAGCCTAAGCACCCTTTTAAAGAGCCTCAGGGCCAATTTAAAAACCTAAGGGTCGATGAGCTCGAGTCGAAACCCGACTCGAGGACTGAGCCCTAAACGGTTAACTATAAAGCGCCTAAGGGATAATGTGTAAGGGCCTACGGGCCTGCCTAAAAAGGCCTAATGGAAAATGCGTAAGAGCCTACGGGCCAGCCTAACAAGCCTCAGGGCCGATTTGTAAACTTAAGGGTTTTACCCTGAAGCTCGATTCATCTGGCTAATCATTAACAAACGTCAAAATTTAATTATATATATATATATATGTCACACCTCCTTTTTGCGCGCCCGCCCCGAAGGGTTAAATGCGCGAGGGAGTTTTTCCAATTTAAGTGACAATATTTGAAATGAGATTATTTATTTAATTCAGAGTCGCCACTTGGGAAAGGTTTGGCTTTTGGTGTCCCAAGTCACCGGTTTATCTTGAATCCCAAATCGAGGAAAATATTCGACTTTTCCAAATGAAGTCTGCGAACCAGAAATTCTAAGTAAGGAATTCTGTTGACCCGAGGGAAGGTGTTAGGCACCCTCGAATCCCGTGGTTCTAGCACGATCGCTTAAATTGTTATAATGGCTAAATATCTGATTTAAATACATGTTGTGACTTATGTGCTTTTATTGAATTTAAAACCGCTTTTATTATTATCATTTATTTTTATAGAATTGCAACGTCGTGAAAATGCATCTCGAACCACGTCACAATCAATGCACCCGTAGTTGTTAACACATTTCGACTCCGTTGAGATTTGAATTTGGGTCACATAAATGCACACCCGAATTTAAGAATGTAATTTAATTAAGTCGCGCCTAAAGAGTCTAACGCGTTATTATCTTTGGGGAAGGCAGTGAAATTCACTAAACAGTCCATCCCAAATTCCAAGTATTCGATATATATACACTTATGAGGGCCCCGCAGTTTGTGTCTTTCATTTGGCGAGGCTCATCTCGTTATTTTTTAAAAGGGTAATCTACAGTGACTACATTTCTATTATGTTTGTCTCTAAAAATAGAAGAAAACAAAATGCATGCTAATATAATTGCATGCTTAGCTAATCCCGGCCTCTTATTAGTTATCTGATTAATTATTTACAAGGTGAAGAATGTTGTACCTCATGGAACGCACTTTTAATTTGATAAAAGATTCCGTATAAGATTGATGAAACGCTATACTTACTCCAAACACTCCTCGAGTTAAATTTAAACTCATTTAAACAGGATTAATAAAATTACTTATTAGAGGGTGCTGCTAAATGATTTTCGAAACTCATCCTAAAACTGCCTACTGAAATTGAAACTCATGAATTTAAAACTGTGTTGTATTTGGCAAGATTTTAAAAACCATTCACCTTACATGCTTAAAATAAACTGGAGAAAATTTCGGATTAACCATTACACTAAGCGATTGCACATTCCATAAATTATAACTATATCATGTATACTACTAAGCAAACCATATTGCAGTTTCTAGACCCAAGTAGTTTCAATTAAGTACAAACTTACTAAGGTGCTCTCTATTGGGCTACAAAATTAAAGAGTTACACAATTTGAACAATATTTACGAAGCTATAAGTAAAGCAACGACTGATTAAATTCCTTTGCATCTTCATTTCATGCTTCCGATTTCTACATCAATGTGAGGTTCAAATGTGTACCTGAATGTTGAATACCAACAAAAGAAAAAGAAGATAGGGAGAATCAACAGCAGCAGCAACGGATATCAACGACAAAGCAACACAGCAACAATGGCAATCCCAGGCAAAATAAACCAAAAATAGTAACCCGACGATACAGTACTCAATGTTGATTTTTTCAAATACTTAAGGGAAAATCCTAAATCTCGACAGAACCAATAACAAACTTGATGCTGAATTTCAAACAAAAGAATGAGGAAAAAGCAGTGTTCTCAGTTCCAGACAAACAAGAATTTCTTTTCTAATCTCCCTTGCTGATTTCTGAAACCCCTTTTTCTTATTCAAAGCTGTATCTGACCAATTTCAGCTCCTCTTTGTATGTGTGTGTGTATCTGTGTCTGTGTGTGTTTGGTCTATGTGTCTCCCAGTGTATATATCTATCTCTCTGTGTACTGCCTCCTTTTTAGTCTCTTTTTCAGTCTCTCTGTCTATCTTGGTATATATCTGTCCTCTCTTTCTTATTTTTCACTCTCTTTCTGGTTTCTGATTTCCCCCTTGTATGTATCCATGTGTATATATCTGTCTCTCAAAATGTCCCTTTCTAATTTCAGTTCCCCTGTCTCTAAGAATCCCCCCTTAAGCTAATGGAAGTTCTTCTATTTATAGCCTAGCATCAGGCCATTTACAGCCTGTTAGACAATTCAAACTCCTCCCATGTGGCCTGCTGTCTTTCCCACTCCCAAATAAAATAAAAAACCCCTCCCATGATATTCCCCAGGCAGATCTATCTTTTTAAATAGGGTTTATTATTTCTAAACCAAATTAGGGTATGGGCAGCAGGGGTATGTTCTGACAGCACATGCTGTCCATTACATTGCAATGCATATGCTGCCCAAGGTTGAAAAATGAGTAAGCAATGTCATCAATTGAATTAAAATCTGAGACCTATTCTAGACTGCAGCTATAAATCAATCCTTAAATGTTTTCTGATTGGGCTAAACAGACTAATACATAGTGGCAACAAACTAATCTGATTCAACAATGCTTCAGTAAATCAAAATAGCATGAGTCAAATTGCTATCATTCCAGTCTGAAACTAATTGACGACGTATATCGACTCGACTATACTAATTATAACACATACAATCGAAGCCAATGATCAGAAATCCAACAGTACCAACAAGAGGTTCAGATTGCACTGTCAAAACAAAAATGACCCTGGGAACTAATTAATCGACCAGTTTCAATTTAAGTCGATTGTACAGTTTACAAACACACACAAAATGAAGAAGGGCTTGACCAAATACAGAAATCTTGGGCAAAGTGGACGGGACAGTCAAAATTCAAAGCAAATCAACTAAATATATTTAGCCATACGAACAGACATTTAACTATAACAAACACATGAACTGGTAAAGAAAAGGGAAAGCAAAAATACCTTAGAGTCTTGGAAAATCAGCAAACCCTAAATCGGATTTGAATCGACCTTTCTTGGGGTTGAACGGACTTTAATCGAAGTGTTCTCAACTAAGAACACTTCGATTAAGGTCCATTAGACCCTAACCATCTGGTTCAAACGGACACAGATCGGACATCAGGACTTCTAGGGTTCCTAAGGGCAGATTTGGGATTTATGTTTCCCTGGTTAGATTCGGACCAAACCAAGCCTGGTTTGGTCACGAGGGAGGTCAGGGGAGTGTCTGGTATGAACCTGGGGTAGATCGGTGTAGATCGAAGTTCTGCTCGAATCTTCAAATGAAGATTCGAGAACCTAGGGACTGATTCGAACTAAGTGGTTGGTGGATTTGGATTCAGGGTGGTGAGGTGTATCTAGGGTGTTAAGGTGGTGGTCGCCGGCATCCTTGCCGCCGGGTTTAATGGTGAGGGGAAAGGGGGCGGCGTTAGGGTTTCATGGGTTTTGGGGTCTGGTGAAGGAGACGACTTAAGGGAGGGGTGCTTGGATAGTGGGCAGGGTATGATATGGAGGCTTTTATACGGGGTGGATGGTTGGGTCTTGGCCGTTAGATCACTCGAGATCAATGGCCTGGATTCAAGGGTTAATCCAAACAGTGTCGTTCGGTTTAGTATTAGGGTCGGGTTGGTCTGGGGTTGAACGAGTCGGGTTCGTATGTGGGTATGGGGGATATGATCTTGGCCGTTGATCATTCTGAGATCAACGGTCCAAATTGAAAGCGGCTCAACGACGTCGTTTAGACGGTTGTGTGGCCAGCTCAACTGGACCGGGTAAACAGGGATTCTGGATTGGGTTTTTTGGGCCTGTTTGTTTTAATTTGGACTGGCCCAAATCCGAAAACCCTTTTTTTTAATCTCTTAATTAAAATGCCAAATAATACTATAAAAACATTAAACAATAATTAACACACAATTAACATTTAATTAAAATAACATCACTTAATGACAAAATAGAATGAAAGATGCATTTTTTGTGATTTTCCTTTTAATAACCGGATTACGGTTCAACTACACACGACATATATTTTTTATATATTTTTTTGATAAAAATAAAAACGGACAAGATCACAAATAACTACCAAAAATGCCATGTAAATTCCAAAAATTGTACAACAAGACCATTTGCTATTATTTTTGATTTCTTTTGGAGTGATTGTCGTGTAAACAAAAATCACGTGCTCACAGCTGCCCCTCTTTGTTCGGAAACACGAAGAGTTTTCGTGCAAAGATAAAGTGAGCGGATATGAGCGATTTTTGCCTATTGGAATACTCCGTGTGAAGCACATTTTGAAAGATTTGACCGAATCTTTGCTTCAAAGATTTCCTATATATCCTGGGCTAAACAGGAATCAGGTCAATGTAGTTCGGGAAACTTTGGTAGCTGGGACTACCATGGGGATTGCAATGCTTGCTGTTACTGCTGTTGCTGTTGCCACTACTGCTTACCGACCGCCTTATTACAACCAAAAGAAATTGAAACTGAACTAACTATTTATGTCCGTCAACCGCTAGTTACAAGATTCCTATCTATAATTATTTTGCAACTTGATCTTGGGTCTTAGCTGATTCTGCTAGTAGACTTCGATCCGAATCTTGATGCTTGCAAGTTGTAGGCGCTTTTTTATTTCTGCAGTATTGAATGAAACGGGATTGGCGGAGCTAGGGAATTTGATCCAATTTTTGAATGACCTGCCCTTTGTTTGTTCCAATATGTGGGAACATCTTCTTTTTTTCTTTTGTTCTTTTCTTCTTTTCTTTATTCTGGATTGAGACTCATCCCGTAGGTCGTCTCGATCCATGCACCTCAGGGTCATACCTGCTGAAACAACAGAACAAACGAATGAAATTTTCTGCCCCAGTTTCACTAGGAAAATTTCGTGAGTTAATTGTCATGAAAATTTACAGCACTGATGAGGGGATTGGAAAAAACTAGTCTGCAAAACGCAACTCAGAGGCTGGAGCCCTAATGTCGCCAAAGGTAAAAATGCTCAGTTCAGGGTTGGAGCCCTAATGCTGGCTAAATGGAAAAAGCTCAGTTCAGGGTTGGAGCCCTAATGTTGGCTAACAGACAGATGCTCAGTTTAGGGTGGGAGCCCTAATGCTGGCTAAATGGAAAAAGGCTCAGTTCAGGGTTGGAGCCCTAATGCTGGCTAACAGACAATGCTCAGTTCAGGGTTGTGGCCCTAATGCTGGCTACATGGAAAGAGTTCAGTTCAGGGTTGAAGCCCTAATGCTGACTAACAGACAATGCTCAGTTCAGGGTTGGAGCCCTAATGCTGGCTAAATGAAAAAGAGTTCAGTTCAGGGTTGGAGCCCTGATGCTGACTAAATGGAAAAGTTCAGTTCAGGGTTGGAACCCCAATGCTGACTAACAGACAATGCTCAGTTCAGGGTTGGAGCCCTAATGCTGGCTAAATGGAAAAAGTTCAACTTAGGGCATCGGAGCCCAAAATTGGGAAGGTTGCCAGGTTATGCTGGACACTATTTGGGTTATGTCGGAAAGATTCATCGGTTTATGCCGAAAAATGGAAAGAGTTCTCGGGTTATGCCGGTAGGTCATCGGGTTATGCCGGAAGATTTATCGGGTTATGCCGAAAGATTTATCGGGTTATGCCGGAAGATTCATCGGATCATGCCGGAAAATTCATCGGATCATGCCGAGAAGATTTATCGAGTTATGCCGAAGGATTCATCGGGTTATGCCGGAAGATTCATCGGGTTATGCCAGAAGATTCATCGGGTTATGCCGGGAGATTCATCGGATCATGCCGGAAAATTCATTGGATCATGCCGGGAAGATTTATCGGGTTATGCCGAAGGATTCATCGGGTTATGCCGGAAAGACTCATCGGGTTATGTCGGAAGATTCGTCGGATCATGCCGAAAAATTCATCGGATCATGCCGGGAAGATTCATCGGGTTATGCCGAAAGATTCATCGGGTTATGCCGGAAAGATTCATCGGGTTATGCCGGAAGATTCATCGGGTTATGCCGGAAGATTCATCGGGTTATGCCGAAGGATTCATCGGGTTATGCCGGAAAGATTCATCGGATCATGCCGGAAAATTCATCGGATCATACCCGGAAGATTTATCGGGTTATGCCGAAAGATTCATCGGGTTATGCTGGAAAGATTCATCGGGTTATGCCGGAAGATTCATCGGGTTATGCCAGAAGATTCATCAGGTTATGCCGGAAAGATTCATCGGATCATGCCGGAAAATTCATTGGATCATGCCGGGAAGATTTATCGGGTTATGCCGAAAGATTCATCGGGTTATGCCGGAAAGATTCATCGGGTTATGCCGGAAGATTCATCGGGTTATGCCGGAAGATTCATCGGGTTATGCTGGAAGATTCATCGGGTTATGCCGGAAGATTCATCGGGTCATTCCGGAAAATTCATCGGATCATGCCGGGAAGATTTATCGGGTTATGCCGAAAGATTCATCGGGTTATGCCGGAAAGATTTATCGGGTTATGCCGGAAAAAGGTAAGAGTCCTCGAGTTATGTCGGGGAAATCATCGGGTTATGCCGAAAAAGGAAAAGGAGTCCTCGAGTTATGTCGGGGAAGTCATCGGGTTATGCCAAAAAGGAAAAGAGTCCTCGGGTTATGCCGGGAATTTGGATAGAAAAAGCTCCTTAGGTTATGCCAGGGAGATCCGGGGTTTATACCGGGATAGTTGAGGGATGAGGTCCTATGCTACCATGATTTGTTTTTCTTTAGGGATGTTCATTTTTATTCCTTGTCTTCTTTCTTTTATTTGTTCACCCCTTTTTTATTTCCTTTTATTTATCAAAAATGCACGAAAGAATTATGGGGAAACTTACCTTTGGTCGTTTTCCCACTGCAAGGCTGTTTCAATGCTTGCGCGCTTTATTTATTTTGGGCTACACCTGCTTCTTGCACGGCTGCTCTAGGTCGCACCTGTCTCAATTTTCCTAAACAAAGAAAAATTGTCAGTTTGAAAACGACGGTTGGTTTGGGGGCCTTGACCGTTCCAATTGCTTTGTCTTGGCCTAATTCTTGTTGAGAAACTCTGCCATTGATTGGATTCACATGCGAAACCCTTTGGACTACTCAGACTTGCGTTTCCAGATTTTGTGATGATTTGCCTTGTAAGGCTTTGGTTTTTCCGTCCCGTTCTGCTTGGGGATTTTCGGTGGGGATTTTATTAGGGAGACTCTGTGGGGATTTGTACAAGGGGAAGCTCTGTGGGGATTTGTCTAAAGCGAACTCTGTGAGGATTTTTTTTTTACAAAGCAGACTCGCTGGGGATGTGCTGGGGCGGACTCTTTGGGGAATTGTACAAGGGGAGACTCCGTGGGGATTTTTACAAAGGGAGACCCTGTGGGGATTTGTCGGTTTTGTGTCAGGGATTTTGATCCTCAAACCTAAACCGCAGTGGCTAATCGCATGGGACTTAACCTCTCCGACTTTATTTTGCCTTCGTAGGCTCTTCTTTTCTTTCGAACGTCTTTACTTTGGAAGCAAATCAACTACCATGGCCAGTCGGGATGGGACTGACGCGCCACTGAGGCCGTACATTTTATTTGACTCTTGCGAAACGGGCCCTGTAAAAACCGATCCTGCCACCTTTCTTTGTAATTGTTACAGAATCAGAGTTAGATCAAAAGGGACTCAAAGAAAATTATGCAAAAAGGAAAGCATATGAGTTTAAAGAGAAGCGTCCCTTTCGGGGAGAAAAGAAGGACTTATCTGGAGTGTATGCTAGCTTTAAACTGACATGACATGCCTTTTGGACTGGATGCCCGACCTTCAGGAACTTGCATTTCCTCATGAATCGAAATAGATCTATGTTTTCAAACCCGGGAACCTTGCCAGGACTTTTTGAGGTGGAATCATCTTTTGGCCGACAACGCCCTTTGTGGGTTTTCGCTAGTCGACCTCTCTCATTTCTCTTCTTACTGTCGCTTGATAGCACTCTTTGTGAGTTTTTACTGAACAAGCTCTCTCATTTTCGATTACTCTTCTCGCGTCGCCTCACGGTGCCCATAGGTTTTCACCGACAAGATTCTCTCATTTTATTCTTCTCATTTTGTTGTATCAGACCCAAATAACTCCATCCTCCCATTTTGAAACATTTTGCTGATTGATCAGAAGGACTTGGACAAAGGTTTGGGGTGAAAAGAAATTGGATTGAACTACAACTTTGGAACCTTTTAGGCGGGATCATTGCCGAATCATTATAACTTCTGCCCCAGTTTTACTTTTGGGGGACTTCCTGGATTTTTGTTTTGGTGTGACTGAACCCCAAGGAGAGGTTGCCTACGTATCCTTTCGGAATCAAGTCAAACGTAGTTCAGGCTACTTTTGTTTTTTGATTTCTTTTGTTTTTTCTGCTTTACTTTGTTTTTCACTTTCTTTTCCTTTTCTCATTTTCCTTGTATCTTATTTTTCTAATTCTCTCTTCTTCTTCCTTTTTTTTTATTTTTCTTTTTCATTTCAATTTCTTTTTTTTTTCATTTAATTTCAATAATATTTTCAGGTTCCAAAGAGGGTAATCAAAGAAGAGTAACCGGCTCAAATGGGTTTGCAAAGGGTTGATAGTGTTTGGGTGGCGAGAATGAAAGCCTTCGTCATCTCAAACTGTGCAAAGATATCGCCAGAGCGATTTAGACATACCACTACATCTGCTTTCCAAGCAGGGTTGACGTCAGTTCTTTCGACGTCGCCCAGATGCAAATGCTCCTCTTGGCAATATTTTCCAATGACGTATGGACCCTTCTTCGTCGGTACAATTTCTTGTGACAAAACGCAGCCATTAAGGTTAACATTCCGTACAGGTCTAAACCCATTTATTGCCCTCAAACTCTGCTTTAGTGACGGACATTTTCCAAACCATGAACCAATTTTCTTCAGTTGTTCCTATTTTTCAGATTCTTTATATTTCAAATTTTGACTCATTATTTGAAGTCTGACGGAGTTCTCGTGATCCGGGCATGAAGTACGCAAGCATTTCATGTTATTTAAAGCTGCATTATCAGCATTGAAGAGAACACAAAAAGAAAATATAGAAGAAGAAAGTGAGCGATGAAACATGATTTCATTTTTTGGAATTTTGGGGAAGATAAAGAAAAAAAGGTTGACATTCAGGAAATTAAAAACAGGAAACTAAAGAAAACATCTGAGTCACACCCTGGGTAGCTCGTGATGCAGAGAAAGTGGCAAGACAGGTCCATTAAGACTTCCGTTTGATCAAGAATGGCGTAGCCTTCCAATTTTGAAGCTTGGCGCTTGGTCCCATGTACGATACTTCAGCGGTGCTAGTGCCCTCTCCTGGATGGACCATGTGTATTTCGCATAGCTTTTTCCTCATCGCCTCACATATTTCCTCACTCTCTTCGAGCGGGAACACCTTATCATCTTCCTCTTTGCTGTATTTTGGCTTCTGTGGTATGCGTCCAACAAACACTGGCTCATTTGGCCGAGGTGGTTTGATCGTCCCCCATACCATATAGGCCTGCTTGGATACATCAATTTTTCCTTTTTCTTGCTCCGGGGTTGCCCTGGGCTCCCTTTCTGTATTAGCAATAGCAATTATGGCTTTAAGTGCCGGGTCAATTTCCTTGTCTTCACAAATCATCCCAATTATCGGCCCGTAGTTGTGGGCGGGCAGCGGATTATTGGTCACATTTGGGATATCCTCGTCTTTCAACACAATCTTCCCTTGGTCTAACAGATTCTCTACAGCTTGTTTCAATGTCCAGCAGTTGTTGGTGTCGTGCCCTTCTACCCCTGAATGGTATGCACATCTGACACCCAGCTGATATGATGGTGATCCCGGGTTCTGCCCGTTTGGTGGTATGGGCTGCAACAAATTCATCTGGACAAGCTTAGGGAATAGGGTGGAATAGGGTTCACCGATTGGTGTATAGTTGGGTCTCCTGGGTGGTTCCCGAGGACAAAAATTATTCTGAGAAGGTCGAGGATTGTAGTGGTTTTGGTGAGGAGGCTAATTTCTAGGATGTGGAGCTTGCCCCCAATTGGCTGGCTGTGACCGCTGGACGTAAGGCTGAGTGCTCATGACCATGTAGGGCTGAGGAGCGTAGGTCACATTTTGGTGGGGGAAATAATGTTGCGGGGTTCTTTCCGAAGAACAAAGACCGGGATTATGATATTCTCCTGCCTCTGATGCTGCCATGGATGTTTCTTCCTTTTTCTTCCCTCTTGCCATTCCTCCAACCCCGCTTTGGACGGCTTGGGAGGTTGCCCTTATGGCTGCCTGACTCAAAATTCTACCCGTTTTCAGACCATTCTCTACCATCTCCCCAATTTTAATCGCTTCTGCGAAAGGCTTTCCCATGGCTGACATCATGTTTTGGAAATAGTCGGACTCTTGAGCCTGGAGGAAAGTAGTGACCATTTCTATCTCATCCATGGGAGGTTTTACCCTTGACGCTTGCTCGCGCCATTTGATGGCGTATTCTCTGAAACTTTCCGAGGGTTTCTTCTTTAAGTTTGACAAGGCATTTTTGTCTGGTGCGATGTCAATATTATATTGAAACTGCCCTACGAAGTCTCTGGCAAGATCATCCCATATATGCCAACGAGATATGTCCTGGTCCATATACCACTCTGAAGCGATTCCTACCAAACTTTCCCCGAAGTACGCCATCAACAATTCTTCTTTGCCTCCGGCTCCTCGCAGTTGGTTGCAATACCTTTTGAGATGAGCAATGGGGTCGCCGTGCCCGTCGTACTTCTCAAACTTTGGAGTTTTGAAACCCACAGGTAGATGCACGTGAGGGAACATGGATAGATCGGTATAGGAGACGCTTTTCTGTCCGCTCAAACCTTGCATGTTTTTCAAATTTTGCTCAAGGCTCCTCATTCTTTTGGCCATCTCATCTTGTTCAACAATTTTGGAGTTTTGGTCCTGCTCAGGTGCAAACTCGTATTGAGGTTGTTGAGGGGGAGTGTTGGTGGTGAATCGAGTTGGTTCCAGTGAGAAAGAGGGTGCTTGAAAGGTGAATGAGGAAAAGTCAAAATTGGGCCCGTGTGTAGTGGGCTGTGCCATGATTAGACAGGGCGGTGCGGTGAAGATGCTTGTAGCGACATCCGTCATTGACATCCAAGGGCAAGACTCAGAGGGTGATCCTGTGGAGTGGGCTGAAATGGCCGGGTACCCGAACGGGGTAGCTGGGTAGCTTATGGGAATGTCCGAAGTCCCACTTGTTCTGTGGAACAACTCAGGGAATCCAGGGATAACACTTGGTGGTTCCCTTCCATTATGCCAGTCATCCAACATCTCCATCATGCGGAGCCTCAGGATTCTGTTTTCCTCAGCAGTTGCTGACTCGAAAGTTGGGACGGCCGAGATCGAACTCTCCTCAGTGATGGGAATTGTCGTCAAAGGAATTTCCGAAGACATCGCTATATTCCCCTTCGATCTTGTGAAGTAAGTGTGAATACCCCCTTTTGTCTTAATAACGGGTAACTGAACACTCCCTTTTGACCTCGTGAAATATGAATGTGAGGCCAGACTTCCACCAAACCAACTACCTTTCTAAACCTGGGAGACTCAAACAGCAGACAAGCGGTTAGTTCGAAACAAATAACAGATAGGCAAACTCACGTTGGGGCATGATGCACCTATACAGTTAAATGAATTTCTACATGTTTGCAACGAAGACAGGCGTCATTCCGGCTTTTTTAGGCTTCCCCTTTTATTTTTTTTATTTTTTTTATTATTTTATTTATTTATTTATTTATTCATTCTTTTTCTTTTTTTTATTACTGTTTTCAATATTTGCAGTTAAAAAATATGACCGGATCCGATGAGGATTGCCTACGTATCACGATACCGCGTGAATCAGATCATTACGTAGTTCAAAACTAACAAGTGTAAAAATAAAGAAACAAGTGTTCATTTAGCATTGTGCTCATCCTGCACATTTATTAGGGTTATTTAAGCAAAAAAAATGATTTGGCTCAAAAAGATTTGACTATATATTTCTTTTTTTTTTTGAAAGAAAAATCAGATTTTCGAACACGGCCTTTCAGCACTTTGGGGATGAAGATTTTAAGGCTGTGTGGGTCAATTGGACAAAAATCCTAAACGTGACCCAAGAGGTGGCTGTTTATGCAAAGTCAGCCTTCCGGCGTCCCTTTTTGGGAACATTCGGCTATTTATGACAAAACAACATCACCTGACTTATTTGGACACATTTTTTGTTTATTGGTTTTGGCTATCTTAGCAAAATGGTGGGGTTGAACCCGATGGAGGTTGCCTACGTATCTCACATCCGGTGAGAATCAAATCAGCATAGTTCGGTAGGTCGTGAATAGAGTAAATCAATTAAGCCCCGTTTTTTTGGAATACAATTTTTAAAAGGAAGAGCAAGTATATTTTTTTTTGGATTTTTTATATATTAATTTTTTATTTTTCTTTTAAAAAGAGATAAAGAAAATATTCTTAAGGACCGCTAAATAGCATTTTTTGGATTTTTAATAAATCGAACTAAAAGACAAATTTTGTTTTCATTTTTTTTCGGTGAGGTTTTGACACTACTTGGACACTGGTTTTATTTTTCCAAAACAAGTAATTATCTTCCCACGCTGTTATTGTTTTCTCTTTTTTTTAAGGTTTTTTTTAGAAACCGGTCAGCATGCAGATCTGAAGCAAATGAATGCGCAAAACAAACGGGATGCAGCAGGATGGTCTTTTCATTTCAGGTTGCCTGTCCTAGACGGACCCAACCCCTGTGTTGAGTCCCCCAAGTCAAATGCAACATGATGCAAATAAGCGTTCCTACTAGGGATCCAGCATGAAGCCAAGTTATTCTAGGTTCGTAACCTGGGTGTATGTTCTAGACTGTTTACCCGAGCGGACAACTCAAGTCGAGGAGGGGGCTACGTACCGGGGAACCGCGAGATCGTCCGGCTTTGTAACTTGTCCGGCCTCTTTCTTATTTCAGGTATTGACACTAACAGAATAGGGAGTCTCGACCAGCGAGCTTCTCCCCGGAGGTAAGAAGAGAAGGGTTTCGACACAGTTTATATACAGTTCAGATAATATCAAAGCGGTATTTAGCACGTTATGCCCAAACATGTAGTAAAGATCAGATAATAAATCCAAATATAACAATTATTCTAAGCTCGAATTTTGAACCCTGAACAAACGTTCTGGGTTCTAATCCCCAGCGGAGTCGCTAGAGCTGTCACACCTCTTTTTTGCGCGCCCGCCCCGAAGGGTTAAATGCGCGAGGGAGTTTTTTCAATTTAAGTGACAATATTCGAAATGAGATTATTTATTTAATTCAGAGTCGCCACTTGGGAAAGGTTTGACTTTTGGTGTCCCAAGTCACCGGTTTATCTTGAATCCCGAATCGAGGAAAATATTCGACTTTTCCAAATGAAGTCTGGGAACCAGAAATTCTAAGTAAGGAATTCTGTTGACCCGAGGGAAGGTGTTAGGCACCCTCGAATCCCGTGGTTCTAGCACGGTCGCTTAAATTGTTATAATGGCTAAATATCTGATTTAAATACATGTTGTGACTTATGTGCTTTTATTGAATTTAAAACCGCTTTTATTATTATCATTTATTTTTATAGAATTGCAACGTCGTGAAAATGCATCTCGAACCACGTCACAATCAATGCACCCGTAGTTGTTAACACATTTCGACTCCGTTGAGATTTGAATTTGGGTCACATAAATGCGCACCCGAATTTAAGAATGTAATTTAATTAAGTCGCGCCTAAAGAGTCTAACGCGTTATTATCTTTGGGGAAGGCAGTGAAATTCACTAAACAGTCCATCCCAAATTCCAAGTATTCGATATATATACACTTATGAGGGCCTCGCAGTTTGTGTCTTTCATTTGGCGAGGCTCATCTCGTTATTTTTTAAAAGGGTAATCTACAGTGACTACATTTCTATTATGTTTGTCTCTAAAAATAGAAGAAAAGAAAATGCATGCTAATATAATTGCATGCTTAGCTAATCCCGGCCTCTTATTAGTTATCTGATTAATTATTTACAAGGTGAAGAATGATGTACCTCATGGAACGCGCTTTTAATTTGATAAAAGATTCCGTATAAGATTGATGAAACGCTATACTTACTCCAAACACTCCTCGAGTTAAATTTAAACTCATTTAAACAGGATTAATAAAATTACTTATTAGAGGGTGCTGCTAAATGATATTCAAAACTCATCCTAAAACTGCCTACTGAAATTGAAACTCATGAATTTAAAACTGTGTTGTATTTGGCAAGATTTTAAAAACCATTCACCTTACATGCTTAAAACAAACTGGAGAAAATTTCGGATTAACAATTACACTAAGCGATTGCACATTCCATAAATTATAACTATATCATATATACTACTAAGCAAACCATATTGCAATTTCTAGACCCAAGTAGTTTCAATTAAGTACAAACTTACTAAGGTGCTCTCTATTGGGCTACAAAATTAAAGAATTACACAATTTGAACAATATTTACGAAGCTATAAGTAAAGCAACGACTGATTAAATTCCTTTGCATCTTCATTTCATGCTTCCGATTTCTACATCAATGTGAGGTTCAAATGTGTACCTGAATGTTGAATACCAACAGAAGAAAAAGAAGATAGGGAGAATCAGCAGCAACGGATAGCAACGACAAAGCAACACAGCAACAATGGCAATCCCAGGCAAAATAAACCAAAAACAGTAACCCGATGATACAGTACTCAATGTTGATTCTTTCAAATACTCAAGGGAAAACCCTAAATCTTGACAGAACCAATAACAAACTTGATGCTGAATTTCAAACAAAAGAATGAGGAAAAAGCAGTGTTCTCAGTTCCAGACAAACAAGAATTTCTTTTCTAATCTCCCTCGCCGATTTCTGAAACCCCTCTTTCTTATTCAAAGCTGTATCTGACCAATTTCAGCTCCTCTTTGTATGTGTGTGTGTATCTGTGTCTGTGTGTGTTTGGTCTATGTGTCTCCCAGTGTATATATCTATCTCTTTGTGTACTGCCTCCTTTTTAGTCTCTTTTTCAGTCTCTCTGTCTATCTTGGTATATATCTGTCCTCTCTTTCTTATTTTTCACTCTCTTTCTGGTTTCCGGCTTCCCCCTTGTATGTATCCCTGTGTATATATCTGTCTCTCAAAATGTCCCTTTCTAATTTCAGTTCCCCTGTCTCTAAGAATCCCCCCTTAAGCTAATGGAAGTTCTTCTATTTATAGCCTAGCATCAGGCCATTTACAGCCTGTTAGACAATTCAGACTCCTCCCATGTGGCCTGCTGTCTTTCCCACTCCCAAATAAAATAAAAACCCCCTCCCATGATATTCCCCTGGCAGATCTATCTTTTTAAATAGGGTTTATTATTTCTAAACCAAATCAGGGTATGGGCAGCAGGGGTGTGTTCTGACAGCACATGCTGTCCATTACATTGCAATGCACATGCTGCCCAAGGTTGAAAAATGAGTAAGCAATGCCATCAATTGAATTAAAATCTGAGACCTATTCTAGACTGCAGCTATAAATCAATCCTTAAATGTTTTCTGATTTGGCTAAACAGACTAATACATAGTGGCAACAAACTAATCTGATTCAACAATGCTTCAGTAAATCAAAATAGCATGAGTCAAATTGCTATCATTCTAGTCTGAAACTAATTGACGACGTATATCGACTCGACTATACTAATTATAACACATACAATCGAAGCCAATGATCAGAAATCCAACAGTATCAACAAGAGGTTCAGATTGCACTGTCAAAACAAAAATGACCCTTGGAACTAATTAATCGACCAATTTCAATTTTAGTCGATTGTACAGTTTACAAACACACACAAAATGAAGAAGGGCTTGACCAAATACAGAAATCTTGGGCAAAGTGGACGGGACAGTCAAAATTCAAAGCAAATCAACTAAAAACATTTAGCCATACGAAGAGACATTTAACTATAACAAACACATGAACTGATAAAGAAAAGGGAAAGCAAAAATACCTTAGAGTCTTGGAAAATCAGCAAACCCTAAATCGGATTTGAATCGACATTTCTTGGGGTTGAACGGACTTTAATCGAAGTGTTCTCAACTGAGAACACTTCGATTAAGGTCCATTAGACCCTAATCATCTGGTTCAAACGGACACAGATCGGACATCAGGACTTCTAGGGTTCCTAAGGGCAGATTTGGGATTTATGTTTCCCTGGTTAGATTCGGACCAAACCAAGCCTGGTTTGGTCACGAGGGAGGTCAGGGGAGTGTTTGGTATGAACCTGGGGTAGATCGGTGTAGATCGAAGTTCTGCTCGAATCTTCAAATGAAGATTCGAGAACCTAGGGACTGATTTGAACTAAGCGGTTGGTGGATTTGGATTCAGGGTGGTGAGGTGCATCTAGGGTGTTAAGGTGGTGGTCGCCGGCGTCCTTGCCGCCGGGTTTAATGGTGAGGGGAAAGGGGGCGGCGTTAGGGTTTCATGGGTTTTGGGGTCTGGTGAAGGAGACGACTTAAGGGAGGGGTGCTTGGATAGGGGGGCAGGGTATGATATGGAGGCTTTTATATGGGGTGGATGGTTGGGTCTTGGCCGTTAGA
This sequence comes from Nicotiana sylvestris, assembly GCF_000393655.2. Taxonomy (NCBI): domain Eukaryota; kingdom Viridiplantae; phylum Streptophyta; class Magnoliopsida; order Solanales; family Solanaceae; genus Nicotiana; species Nicotiana sylvestris. The sequence goes on from NC_091058.1 coordinate 86,420,425, forward strand.
TAACTCGAGATCAACGGCCTGGATTCGAGGGTTAATCCAAACGGTGTCGTTCGGTTTAGTATTGGGGTCGGGTTGGTCCGGGGTTGAACGGGTCGGGTTCGTATGTGGGTATGGGGGATATGATCTTGGCCGTTGATCATTCTGAGATCAACGGTCCAGATTGAAAGCAGCTCAACGACGTCGTTTGGACGGTTGTGTGGCCAGCTCAACTGGACCGGGTAAACAGGGATTCTGGATTGGGTTGTTTGGGCCTGTTTGTTTTAATTTGGACTGGCCCAAATCCGAAAACCCTTTTTTTTTTAATCTCTTAATTAAAATGCCAAATAATACTATAAAAACATTAAACAATAATTAACACACAATTAACATTCAATTAAAATAACATCACTTAATGACAAAATAGAATGAAAGATGCATTTTTTGTGATTTTCCTTTTAATAACCGGATTACGGTTCAGCTACACACGACATATATTTTTTATATATTTTTTTTGATAAAAATAAAAACGGACAAGATCACAAATAACTACCAAAAATGCCATGTAAATTCCAAAAATTGTACAGCAAGATCATTTGCTATTATTTTTGATTTCTTTTGGAGTGATTGTCGCGTAAACAAAAATCACGTGCTCACAATATATATATATGAAATAATACAAGGCTTCATTTACAATGCTCTCTAAGAGCCTTATACACAGAATCAGAAAGGAAAAACCTATTCTACTTTCCCCTCAGGGACTACGGCTCAGTCGTCCCTTCCTTATTATCTTTGTAATCGGAAACAAGGAACTTGGCATCTTATTCATCCGCCTTGGCCTGCTCTATCTCTTTCGAGTAATCGAAGTCCCTAGTGTGGATCTCCTCGAGGATTTCCCTCCGGCATCTGCATCGGGCATATTCATTACTTTTGCCCTCCCGATCAGAAGCCCCTCTCAGCTCAGCCCGAGCATCTGTAGCATCTTTTAAATACACGGTCACTTTCCTATCAGCCTTAGCTCGAATCTCTTCAACTTCAGCCCAGGCGTCCACGACCTCGGCCTTCATCTTTAAAAGGCCAGACTCGAGCCGTACAATCCTGCTCATCTTGACCGACCTGTTTTCACGAGCATTTCGGAGTCGCACCTCGAGGAAAAAGCCTTGGCCAAAGCATTCTTCTTGGCCGCAACTTGGGCATCTATCTGAGACCTTAGCTCATTACACTCATACTTGGCCTGACCAACTTCACCCCAAAGGAGCTCCAAGTCCTCCGTCGTTCTCTGCAACTGAAATATCAAAATGTTAATCTCCGAAGATAGGAGAAGAAACACACATCCTCTCGAAACAAAGATTACCTGTCTCTCGAGGTGGCCTTCATAGTTCTGGCTTCGATTCATCTCATATCGAAGGAGTATTAACTCCGTTGATCTTTTATCACAAAGAAGCCTGAGGGATTTCTCCCCCATCCGTGGCTTTCCGCAACGTGGCTTCACAGCATAACAACTCGGACTTGAGCTTGTCAAACGCCTCTAAAAAAAGAAAAAAAAAAATTTCTATTGGAAAATGAAAATACAAAGCTGACAAACCAACAAAGTCAACCAAAACTCACCTCACAGCAGAGCCGCTGAGCCTCCTCAAAAGTTGAGCGTGCATCTACTGGTCTGACCTCGTCATCCCCATTTGAATCATCCCGAGAAGGAACATGATCATCCGAGACCCCGCCCCCTTTAGGCAGCCCTTGACCTCGAACAACCCTCGAAGTACCTTCAACGGGAGAAGAAGATGGAGGCAGAAAATCTTTATCCCTCGAAGTACCTTTGACGGGAAAAGAAGACGGCGACAAAGGAGGAACTATTTTTCCGAGGCTAGAAGCCTCGGGAGCTGCAGGCTCAACTGATACATCTTCTTTGAGCCTCCGAGCAGGGCTTGCCTCACTATCAGCACCCTCATCCTTCGAGGATTCCTTCCATTTGTTATCATGCCTCAGCCCCAAAGCCGATGATCCTTATTCCTCTCCGAGGGGGAACAATCTCATCTCAGAAAATTCTCCAATGCCTGCGGTACAGAGTTAATACGCATAAAAGAAAGTACATTTCAAAGAAAATAAACCACACAACATGTACCATGGTGTTTTGCCTCCCATCTACCCTTGGACAGATCTCGCCACTTACGCTCATCATAAGTCGAGCAAACTGCCAGTTTACGAGTCCAATCCGCCAGGTTAGGGACCTCGTATGGCAGCCACGAGATTGTTGTAGAAAAGAAAAGGAAAACATCTTTATGGAGTTTGCCTCCACCATGAACAAAAATGATAAAAACACAAGTGTACCACTTAAGTGTGAAATTCCATTTCTCGAGAAATGGCAGAAACTCTGTCGGGGTAATATCAATAGTCCGCAATTGGAAAAATTGACTCATCCACCCTCGGTCTCCATCTTCTTCATAACTGGAAACAAAGGGCCTGGTGGATCGACGTCATAAAGTTATCAGGCCTCGGTAATGCAAAGGCCGATACAATCTGATGAGATGACTAAGGGTGAACTCGAGCCTAGCTTTCTCCGTAAAGAACCTTATCATCAATACTATCCTCTAGAACGACGGGTGAACTGTGCCAGGGTAACCCGATATCTTTGACAGAAGTCGAGCACAAATCTATCGAGAGGGCCCAATGTAAAGGGGTATGTGTATACGCTCAAAAAATACTCTATATGGGCCATGATGGTCTCTTCTAGGGAAGGTACCTGCAGTACCACCTTTTCTCCCCATCCGCATCTCTCCTTACTGCCTCGAGGTGTTTCTCTCCTATTGATGGGATGGACCTTGATGCATGCTCCCGATGGCCTTGAACATTGGGAGGTCTCTCTAACGTAAAGTACCTCCTCGAGACAAAGCATCTCGAGGTTAGCTCATCGGACGCCGGTGGTGTACCACTGACCGAGCGGGAAGTAGAGGCAGAACTATCCCCTTCTTGATAAACGGATTTGGGCACGACAACCATAATTATGGTGAACCAAGAAGAAGGAGATGAAAACTTAAGCGAAAACTTTGAATTAAAACGATGGAAGCATTGATGCAAGGAAGAAAAGCTCTACAAGAAGGATAGTTGCTCAAGATAGCAAAGTCCTTAAATGAGAGGAAAGCAAGCTCATATATAGAGCAAGCGGCGACTGTTCGCCTACTCCAAAGGCCAATTAATTATGACTAGACCATTATCACTTTTGGGGAAGTGTACCAGCGGAACCACCTCGGTCACTTCACAGTCATGTCATACGAATGCCGTTGTCATACAACGTTCGAGGGATCAAGATTCCCGTATTAATCTAGCCTCGAGATGGTGCCCGATCTCGAGGATCTCTGTTACTATAACTATGGGCTCGAAGGAGCCATCAATATCAATCTAGCCTCGAGATGGTGCCCGATCTCGAGGATCTCTATCAATATAAAAATGGGCTCTAAGGAGATATCAACATCAATCTAGCCTCGAGATGGTGAACGATCTCGAGGATCTCTATTACCACAAAAATAGGCTCTAAAAGAGCTATCAATCTAGCCTCGAGATGGTGCCTGATCTCGAGGATCTCTGTCACTATGAGTATAGGCTCCAAAAGAGCTATTGAGATCCACATATCGATCTAGCCTCAGGATGGTGCCCGATCTTGCGGGTCTCAATTATCCCAAGTATGGGCTCTAAAGAGACGACATCAAAATTCAAAAGATTAGCTTTGCATAAGCATTGAAAAATAAAATTTGAAGACTTGAAACAAAAGGGTCTTTTTGCATTATCAAAAATACATTCACAGAAGGTGTCTTTACAAAGCTCCCCCGAGGAGCCCATATACAAAAAGAAAGAAAAAGAGAAGCAGAGATGACGACGCGGGTCTATTCCTTACCCTCACTACCATCTGAATCACTCCCAGAACCCTCATCCGAAGTAGTTGAAGGTGCTGATTCTTCCTCCAAGGCTCTGGATTTCTCAATCTCAGCAGAGAGATTTACACCCGTGGCGCTTGCTTCCTCGAAGGCCTGCCTCCTAACTTGCAAACGAGCATGAGCAATGGCCGGAGCCAGCTTTTGCTCGGCCTTCTCGGATATCTCTCTAACTCGATCGTTTGCAGTGGCGGCATCTCTCTTGTATGAGGACACATATTCATCAGCCTCAGACTTGGCCACAGATAATGCAGTGGCCTCCTTCTGAGAAATTCGAAGAAGATCCTGGGTCGAGGCCAACTCTCCCCACAAAAGGTCTTTCTCCGAGGTCACGGCCTCATTCTGCCTCTTCAGCTCGAGGATCTCTGTATCCTTGGCTGCAACCTCATCCTAAAGTTGCCCCACCAGGGCATTCTTTTGCCCAATCTGCAAAGGCAAATCAAAATAGTGAGCATCAAGTCATAAGAATAAAAAGATGAACTCATGAGTGTCGTCTTACCTGTTCAGCAAAGTCAGTCCGTTCCTGGTGCACTCCCTCCAGACTCGACCGAAGCTCATTCAACTCCTCTTCCTTTCGGGCAGAGGAAGCCTTTGACTCATTTAGCTCCGAGGTGAGCTTCTCGAGCTCCACCTCATGGCATGAAAGCTCATCTTGAAGCTTAGAAAAGGCGCGGTCATACAATTTCCTAACCTACAACAAAACAGAGAAGTTAAAAAGGCAAGTGTAAAAATTTGAAGAGCAAATGGTATGTCAAGAATATCACATGCTTTTGAAGCCTCTCAGCCTCCTCAAGAGCGATGGGGGCTTCGCGATCTGTGTCCTCGTCGACACCGACGAAGTAGTCCTTGAACGGATCATCCTCTCCCTAAGACATCCCCACATCGGTAGTGCCTCTGTTCTGGGCATCCCTTATATCCCCCAGAGAAAATGAAGGGCCCGATTCAAAGCCGCCCACACTATCAATTTCTATAGGGGTTTCTTCTCGACCCCAAAAAATTTTAGATTCAGGCCCTCCGAAATCGCCAGCCGAGGATTTGCCGACACGGACTGTACCATGTCCTACTTGAGGCTCGGGGAATGCGCCCAAACCTTCCTCGTGGGTCCCTTCAGCATGAGATGGGTCCCCATCGGCCATCTCTGGCTCAACGGCCTTCTGTCTAGCATTGCTTGAAGCGTCAGCGCTTTGCCTTACCCTTTGTGCCAAAGGGCCATCATCATCATCGTCTTCATCTACAATATGAAGATTTACAGTAGCAGCTGAAGTCAAGACCGTGGCATCGGTCTTAGGCCTTCGGGTCTTGGATTTCTTTGATTTTGGAGACTTGACCGATGTCTCCTTTTCTTCTTACCCTTGTCAGGTTTTGAAGCCTCTTTCACCCGGAGGAGGTGGTCTCATCGACACGCCTTCCCCAAGGCCTGCACATGCATGGTATATCAAACTTACTGCCACAAAGAATACTTATATGAAATTTGTCAATGATATCTAGAAGGGCTTACCATGGTTCTTAGCTTGCCACCGCGTCTTGGCAAAATCACGCCAAGCATGCTTGTCGTATGGAAAAGTGGAGTCTAAACTTTTGATCAATCCTAGGAGGTCCTGGACCGCGCTGGGAAACCAAACAGTGGCTACATAATCAAAAGAAAATCAATTCAGAAGAAGAAGAAAGGGCAGTAAAATGTGCTTGATGTAGTAATACTCACGCTTCATGTTCCATTCCTCCGGGAATGGCATCTTATCAGTAGGGATGATGTCTGAGGTCCTTACTCTGACAAACTAGCTCATCCATCCCTTGTCTTTGTCTTCATCGATGCTCGCAAAGAATGTCTTGGAAGATCGATGGTGTAGCTTGATTAAACCCCCTCGGAAAAGACGGGGGCTGTACAGTCTAATCAAGTGATCGAGGGTGAATATCATTCCCTCGACCCGGTTGGAGAAATATCGAAGCATGTAAACAATCCTCCAGAAAGAAGGATAAATCTGACCGAGTGTCACTCAGTACTGACGACAAAAGTCAAGAATCACCAAATCTACCGGTGGGGAAGAAGAATCTACGGGTTCTAAAGTAAAAGGGTATGTGTATACGCTGTCGGCTTTGTATGTGACTATGCTTTCCTCAACTTTGGGGATTTCTACTTGCACTGCCTCCCCCCATCGGCACTCTACCTTTACTTTCTTCGTATATGTCACCACATTGATGTACCGAGACATGGGCTCATATCGGCCCGGTGTAGAAGGGGGTTTATTGATGGTAAAATCGGAGATCGTATCGAAGGGGCCAGGGATACATTGCTCAATACTTGGAGGTGTTTTTGTTGCCCTTGGACGGGCATGATGAAGAAGTGGTACCCTCTTTCTAAGGTACCGTTTTTGAGTTTTTTTCCATGATTATAACTTAATTTCAAAGAAAGAAAATGAAGAAACAAGCACAGAAAGAAGATGGATGCAGAAAGTTGTGAACTTAGCTCTAAAAACTTGAATATATTGTAAAAGTGTGAATGGTAAACGAATTGAAGTATTTATATAAGCCATTTGGGCAATGTTTGAGGAGCGGAAAGGTCAAACCAATAACGGTTCATGGGCTTCTCGGTATTCGTGCTGATAGCAACCCCTACGCAGCCTTTGAGTCATATCATTTAATGCTCTAACAGGGATGACGTCATGATGGGAGTATCGAAGAAGCAAGAATTCAAGGCCGTTTCTTATCATTTCACTCTAAGAAATGCGGGAACTATCTGTATACGGCTAAAATCGGAGAGTTTGATTTTGTGATCATTATGGCATTTCACAGCCCGTCTTTAGAAGCCTCGAGGCAAAACTCAAGGTTTGACCCTGAGGGTTCCCTATGCTCGACCTTGGGGTAGTGCAAATCGGTGGCTATCTTAGACAAGCGGGAAATTCCCAAAAGGCACGTGGTTAAAGCTAACCAGGTCTACAAGAATAGTACAAGTCCGTACCGTGACATTAAATAGCTGTACCAGCTGCATATCTTTGTAATAAATGCATATGTACTATGTTGGGATTCCCCCTCCTATATGAAGGGGACCCTTGTAATTTTGTAAAGACATATGATATTCAATACAAGAACAAGAACATTCTCTGCTCTCTAACTTAAGCATTCTCCATTGCCTTTCCTTTGATTTATTACTTACATTTATTGTTCCTCATTTATTACTCATCATTGATCATAAAGAGCCATCATTGAGGCCCTTGGAACTGTTAGTCCTTCATCGATCATCCCCAGTCAAGCTCATTAGCTCAACCTCGAGGCCCAACTTAGGCCGGTCCGAGACCCCGATTCGCAGCCGTTCGATTTGAATAATAGCACTGCCTCTTACTTTTACTTTACTTTCCTATCTCACACTTAGCATCTATTGCCTAATAGCTAATATTAAAATAAATCACGTATTTTTAGGACCACAAAATCAAATATAATTATAATTACCATTTTCAAGGTAATAGAGTTACATTCTTTCTTTGCTTTTATTCTCTATTAACTATTAGTGCTTTAATTATACTGTCACCTTTCGTACTGTTTTACCTTGTTTTATGTATATAACCAGTAGGGCCCTGACCTTCCTCGTCACTACTTGACCGAGGTTAGGCTTGACACTTACTGGGTACCTCTGTGGTGTACTTATGCCCTTTACTACACATATTTTTTGTGTGCAAATCCAGGTTCTTCGGCTCACCCATAATATCAGTAAGGCGAGGCGATTCTCAGAAACTTCGAGGTATATCTGCCACGTCCGCAGACCGAGAAGTCACTCTCTATTCTCTCTTTTAGCTATAGTCCTTCTGTAATTATTTTGTTTAGACTTCTGGAGTTAGACATTATGTATTTACTCTAGTTTGTGATTCATGAGATTTCGGGTTTTGGAAGTGTTAATATTGTTCGAGAGTGCTGTTATTGTATATGCCGAGTGACATCTTAAATTTTTCTATTATGTATCTTTGTTTCCTTTTCTGCAAATTGTTAGGCTTACTTAGTCGTTGAGACTAGGTGCCGTCACGATAGTTCACGGAGGGAGAACTTGGGTCGTGACAACTTGTCACCTTGTTGATAATTCATGAGTAGTGTGGGTAATTGTTGGTCCCAAATGATGTGTAGATGGCTCACTTTCGACTCGCTGAAATGACCCTTAACGTTTGAAGGTGTGAACTAATTTATTTTCTAGAGGACAAGCAAAGACTTAGGTTTGGAGGAGTTGATAAGTGGGGATTTTGACTGCTTATTAGCGCCTTTAAGCTTTTGTTTCAGCCCAAAAGCATTGAATCATGTTCCCAAAACTAATGAAATTGTGATAAGTTGCGGGAATGCTGGAAGTTGGGCTCCTGAGATTAAATCCGACTCAATAAGGAGTAGTCCAAGCACAAGGAAACAAAGGGCAAAGAAACACACAATGTGCGGTCCGCGGAAGGAATTTTGCGGCTGTAGAAGAAATTGCGGACTGCAGAATTCCACCGGCGGCCACAAACAAAGAAGGAAAACTTAGCACACATTTGTGCAAATTGCGGACCGCACATAAATTGTGCGGCCGCAAAACGGGGCTAAGACTTGAAGATCAGAGAGTGTGCAAAAAGACCAAGTCCAGGAGTTGATGAGTGGTGATTTTACCATTTATTCTAGTCTCTTTTCTTTAGTTTTTGTGTCCTTTAATTATAAAATGAGGTGATTAATAGTGTGCATTGCTAGATTTTCAGGTAAAAGATGCCATGGAGAGAGTTGAATTCAATTGAAGTTGAATTGAGCAAAAAGAGTTTAAAAGGTGCAAATTCCTTCAGTTGTTCTGCATATGCGCATCACTGCTTGCTTCTGCGAGCTCGCTTATGTGAGTGGAAGTCTGCATTTACGAAATGGGCTACATTGCATAGGCTACATCTACGGTCATTAATCCGTACCTGCGGAGTCGTTTCTCCGACTATAGGTATGCATCTGCGGAGTAAGGAATTCTACACGGGCTTCGCACCGGCGATTGGCAGATTGCTTTTGCGGAGTCACACATGCGGTGATTTATTCCACAGGTGCGATCAACGGGCTTCATCTAAGGACAGTGTTGGTATTTCATATTTTCTCCATTCCAAACCCACAAATACATGACCTAGATTATTGGAAACTCATCTTTGGCTTATTTTTCAGTCTTTAGACTGGAGAACACAAGTTTTGGAAGGTAGGGTTCTTGCACACAGACTTGGGTCTTGAAGATTTGAAGCTTTTGGTTGAGAATTTCTTGCCCATTTATGTTTATTTCTTCATTTCCTTGCTTTGTATTGTATATTTAAGTGTGTAGTATTTATTTCAACACTTGAATCTTGTTTATGAAAATATTTATATTTAAAGTGTGGACTAAATATCTTGTTGTGCTTATATATTGAACGATTTTTATTTATTATAAAGTTAGCTATTGTTTCTTTAATTATTCTTGTTCTTTAATGTTTTCAAAGGGATTAGCTAACCCTAGGACTCGCCCATTTACTTCAAATTTATTTTGGAAAAGATAATTTGGGGTTGGGAAAGATTAATTAACAAGAACTTGAGGTTTTAACCCTCACTTTATAGATTCTATCTAGGGATAAGATTGAACTACTTCTAACTATAATCGGGTGTGCTTAATCTCATAAATGTTTTAGGGATAATTCAATTAGGGAGTCTTGTTAATCTTTGGAAGACGCTAATATAGAATTATTACCCGATGCTAATTAACATAAACTCGCTCATATTTATAAAATCTGAAATACATTGGATCGTGCATCCATTGATCATTTTACTTGCTTTCTAGGTTAGCTTACATTTTTGCATTTACACATAAATATTTTCTCAAAACTTTTCTAAGTGTTTGGCTTAGCATAACAAGTGATAATTCTCTTACACGCCTAATCACCTACATATTGTTCTCTATGGGATTCGACCCCGACTCATAGTTGGGTAAATTATATTGCATACGACCGTGTCCATTTACGTTTTAGTAGTGGATTTGGAAGTCATCAAAATTGGCGCCGTTGCCGGGGAACAATTTAGCGTATGTAGGTTGTTTGAGAAGTAAGCGCAAGTGCTTTGGTCCAAACTTGTGAATATTTGTGTAATTAATTTTTCTTGTCTTAGTTTATTTTCTTATTTGTTTCTTGTTTATTTTCTTAGTTTTGAAAAATGGCATCATATAATGAAAATTGGTTGGATGGTAGCTGTTCATACTTTGATGACCCTTGTCCTTATCGTGGAGTACCACACTCGTGGCAAAATTATTTAAATTCTCCCGGGGGCGGATTGTGCACACAATCTAAAACCCATGAGTATTTGTGATAAGTGTGGTCGTCAAAATGGTCATTGAGATTATTGTGCTTATTTGTCCTTCCCTTTCCCAATCCCTAACTATGATGATTCTACTTTTTGTGATAAAAATTATAAGGACATGGAAGTGAAAGAAATTGAGCATGGTCAAAATCGAATGTTCAAGCTCATGTTAGAATGCCTACTTGAAGGAGGAAACAAAGAGAAAAATGCCTTGGAGAAATTTTTGAAAAAATAGTCTCCAAAATAATTTAGCGCTTGAAAGGCTAAACATACAAATGGGAGAAATTCTTGAAGCTTTAGAGGTCCAAAAAGCCTCGGAAGTGAATGATATCCAAGAACCTTCTTTAGATGTTGAAGCCGAAAATTCTTCCTTGGCACTTGATCAAAACCAAGAAGAACTCTCAAATGCTCAAAATGAGAGGATGATGCTCATGTTGGAGGCAATTCTTGAAAATGAGGAGAAGCAAAGCTTGGCACTCGAGGACTTAAAACAAGCACTAACTCAAAATGATGATAATATCCGCACCTTGGAAAATCAAATGAAAATATTGGTTGAGGCTAACTATGCCCACAAACTTGAGGGTGTGGAAAAAGATCAAGAAGAGTCCAACTTCGAGGAAGAAAGTGAGCTTTATTTTGAGAAATCAAGAATTGAACATCCGCCAACTGACTCCATGCTTGTTAGTGATGCCAAGAAAAATATGAAATTAGAGTCAACCGGTGTAATTGAAAATATGGATGAATTTGACTCTAATCCGGGGGACCAAAAGGATATCAAAATCCAGAAAGAATTGAAATTTGGAGGCTTGATATCACACTCCAAGTATTTCTCAATATTGGAGTTGTGTGGTGATATGAGAATTGAATTACATGACTCTATGAGGGATTGCAAGGAAGAAAGGCAAATGCCATACATTTTACAATTTGAGGAAACAAAAAGGCAAAATGACATTCCTCACATGAAAGCCAAGAATAAAAAATGAAGAAATTAAAGTTTGGCTTGATCATCTATTTACCATCCCTGAAGAAATTAAAGTTTGGCTTGATCATCTATTTACCATCCACCGTCGCTCGTGGTCACAAGCTTGATTCCAAGTTAGGTTCCTAATTCATATCGTCCAAGTGGTGAGAAAAGTGGTAAAGTTGATCCGCGTCGTGCCACGACGTTAAATGCGGCGCTTGGTGGGAGGCGAACCATCGTTTTAAATTTTTTTAGTTGTTTTTGAAATTTTCTATTTTAGAATAGCTTAGTATATTATTTTTGACTAATCTGCCAAGTTTAAGATTTTTTGGAGTTGAATTGAGGAGTTTCAAGTGTTGGAGTGAATAAAAACAGTGGCTGCCCAGTCTATGCATCAGTCATCTGGTGTAACCACATCTACAGAACTTTACTCGCAGATGCGGCCTCGCAGTAGCGCCAATTGAAGCACATATGCAAAAGTATCGCATAAGCGGTTTTACAGCCACAAAAGCGCTCTCGCAGAAGCGCTAATCCTTCCGCAGAAGCGGTCGAACGGGTAAATTTTTAAAGCCCTTGATCAGTCAGGTGAGATTAATTTTTTCCCAAATCTCAAAAGTCCCTCTCATCTCTCACGTTATTGCTTTTCACCACTGCTCACACTTGAGTTCTCACACATAAGACCACACAGGTATCATTCTCAGTTTTCTCTTCTATTCCTCTCTTCTACTTTTATCTTTTTCTTCTACTTCATCTCTGTTTCTTTTTCTTCATCTCCATTACTGATTTTCCCACAATCCCATTTTCCCTTTTTTTATTTATCAGTGTTAGTTTTAGGAATGAGGGAAATTGGTTGAGAGTGTATTTGTGTGTGCTACTAAGGATGAAGAGCAAATCTTTGGGAAGTCTAAGTACCAAATTAGATTAAAGAAGCATAACTTCTCGTTGCTTGTCATGTGTTCGACAAATTGTCCAAAAGAATACTTTTTGCTAAATACCATAAAATCAGGTTTAATAGAGTCGTATGTTCATTTAATGCACTAATTTAGAATTCTTGAGTATAAATTATGTGCTAAAATCATGTTTAAGAAGTGAAAAGAGTCGAAAATTTCTGGGCGGTGGAACCCTTGATGAACACCACAAAAGCGGGCATATTGTCGCAGCAACGGGCTCGCACCTGCGATGCCCCTTCTGCAGGTGTGACTTTAGGCCAACAGTGTGTCGCAGAAGCGACTTGTTTTACGTAGAAGCGTAACCGCACCTGCGAGGCTATTTCCGTAGGTGCGAAAACTGGGCAAATTTTGCAAATCCAGTAGCTTTGCAACTAGAGCTTCCGGGGCCCATTCGACTTGATTTTTTAGCCTAATTGCATTGTTTTGAATTGTTAACATGATTCTAATGCCCGACTAATATTGTTTTAATTTTTGAAGGTATTTTGATCTTAAAATGGACCCGAACATGGACAAAAATGCTCCGCTTGATCATGAAATTGAGAAAGAGGCTGTGGAAGAACAATTTGATACTGAACGCTTCATGTCGGCTGATTGTCATCTCCGGTATTATGACAACTTTCTCATGAAGAAGATCATGCTTGAAAAGGGGATCGCCGAGGATAAATTGGCCAAGCTGCTTCCAAAATTTTATGGCCATCTACAAACCTCTGAGTGGTCTTGCTTCATGCCTACTCCATGCAAAGCCAATGAGGAGTGAGTTCGGTGAGTTTTACACTAATATTAAGCATACAAACTTTGTGACCTACAACTCACCATAAGAGGCAAAACAGTGAGGTTCGGAACTGAACAAATCAATGACATTCTAGGGCTTCCTGACCATCCACTTAAGCCGGTGCGAGAAAAAGATCATTACAACAACAGAGAATGGCTTGTTTCTAAACTTTATCCTGTAGGCATGAGAGCAAAGTTGTCCAATAAGAGAAAGGATTTGAAGCCCATCGACTTCAAAGTTGAAGACAAAATGTGGCTCTACATCATTTGCAACAGAGTATCACCATGTGGAAATGTTTTAGAGGTCTCCTACACCAGAGCCTTGACCATTTCATGCATACTAGACGACATTCATGTGAATGTCGGTCACTATATCCTGCAGGAGCTGAAGGAGTATTTGCTAGACGATACTTCAGGTTTGATGTTTCCTTCACTGATTACAAAGTTGTGCCAGCGGGTAGATGTTGAGGTGCGTAGCACCGATCATCGGTTACCGGCTGACAAACCCTTTTATCTGTTGAGAGTAACGGGCGAGGGTAGTGCCGTAAAGAGTAAGAAGAGGAAAGTCACCACTGTTGTTGCCGGACCAGAGTCATCCGCATAGGCAGCTGTGCCTAAGGGACCATTTGGGATGTTGAACTCGCAGCTTGGCACTATCCATGACTTAGTATCACAGCTCCCTAGAGGACCCTTACACCCCTAGCCTAGGCCCGAGTATTTCACCAAGGAAGAAATGAAGACCTACCTGGACAACCAGAAGAAGCAAGAAGAGTCTCATAAGAAGTTGGCAGCTTTTGTTAGCATACTCGAGGTAGCCTATGGCAACATGGCCGAGGCACATGTAGATCTTCACTCAGACTTCCAAAATGAGAAAGTGCAAAATAAGAAGAAGTCAAGTTTATGATAAAGATGTGGAGAGACATCAAGGCCATCTTCAAATGGGGGCAGCCAAACAAGAAGATACCAGTTGAGGACAACGATGATAGTGAAGAGTATTCCTTCATGTGGAGTGCTGCTAGTGATGATGCTGATGATACTGATGATGATGAGGCCCCGAGTTCTTCCCAACAGCGATTAGCCTTTCTCCCACGGTTTGCTAGTCTGAAGTACACCTCAGGGAAACCCTCAAACTACTTTTATTTTATCTTGCTATTGTGCAGTGAGGACACTGCAATGTCTTTAGTTGGGGGTGGCTTTAGGGAGTAGCCCCTGTCGGGCTTATGCTTTTGTATAGATATTGTGTGCCCTTGTCAGGCTTGTTTTATGACAACTTATCATGTGCTCTTGTCGAGTTTAGTTTGTGATTGGTGAAATATTTGCGGATTAGTCGCTTTTGTTATTCTATTTTATTGTTCTTTATTGATTTCTTTTCGTTAGTATTTTTTAATTTATGTTATTTTTGTTCCTTTAGTGTTAGTTGTTTTGTTCTTTATTTATTTTTTTCGTTAGTAGTTTTTATTTTATGTTATGTTGTTCCTTTAGTGTTAGTTGTTTTTGTTATTTTATTTTCTTTAGTAGTTTTTAGTTATTTCATTTTTATTCCTTTAGTGTTTATTGTATTTTCTTTAGTAGTTTTTAGTTTATTTTACTTTTATCTATTTTAGTAGTATTTCTTTGGGTTTTGTTTATGCTACGGTTCTTTCCCGAGGAATATTTTTGTGTTGAACCGGGTGACTTTTTCCTATGATAGATGGCGCGACGACTTTCTTAAGAGAATTAGTCTTATTTTGTTATGTGGAGACTTTTGGATTGTTTGGTACTAATAAAATTAGTCTCTTATAAGTGAAGTGTGAATTAAGAATACCCCTCCAAATTTTAGTTTTAAATTGAAAAAGTAAGTTGCATGGGGAAGAATAATTTTTGTGATAACTTTTTGGCTCATTTGGTGACTATTTGCCCACTAGTTGACATGATATTGCTCTAAATGCTTTTATTAAGAAGTGAAATTGATCCATCTTGATTAGTTCATGTACCATGTGTGTTAGTTGTTGTTAAAAATAATTCTTGTGTTTACTTTTATCATCTAGAATTTGTCCGGTTGGTCTTTCAATGCTAATGTTAGTTATGTCTGGTTGGAGGGATGACCTTAGGCATTCTTTGTGATCTTTGAAAAATCCTCTTTATCCTTTCAAGCCCACCATTGCATAAATACTATCACTAATTTATCCCATTTGAGACTTTAACATTTTCTTTGGTTACCTCATTACTAACCTTTACCCTTTTGTGAAATACTTTCCTCTTTTGAACCAGTCCCTCCTAGAAAGTTAAGAATGAGGCTAAAAGCCTAAGTTGGGGGTGTTGGTGTTAATAGGAAAATGGTGAAGATGTACATTGTGTGTAGAAACTTATACCTCAAAGTTGTTTATATGAAGATACTCAATCTCCAAAAGAAAATAATTGTATAAAAAAAATATGGAGTCTTGAGAAAATTAGAGAGTTACTTTAAGGTGGTTTTAGTTTGGTAACTAAATATCAATAAGGGCTATGTGGTTTAAAAAGAAGGAAAGTGCAAAAAGAATGACGAATGTGAGTAGTGTTCAAGGAGGGTGTAGTCACTTGTATCCCAAATACTTATCCTACCCTTTCCTAAACCTACATTACAAGCTTAAAAAAAAGTCCTTATGGGGTCCCCAATCGAATGTTCTTGAATAGGCGGGGAATAAAAATAAGGGCAAGCTTATGACATGATATTTTTTAACATTTGAAATTCTTTGTTGAGAATGAGTGTCTTTGTGCATGTGTCTCTTGTGTTGTTATTGTAAATATGGTAATTTTGGGACTTTGTTTCTTGTGAGGGCACATGGATTATATTGAATTGGTGACATTGATATATTTCGAATTGTGTAAATTGAGTATATGTAGTAGAAAAGTGCTTTTGAGTCACTTCTTGAGGCTTGGTTGCTGTCACTTGATTATATTGAAACCTCATTGCATTCTTGAAGTTATTTTTAAATGAGGGAGTTATTTGGTTGAGATTCACATGCTTGAGCCTAATTATTAGTACCAACCAAATCCATAAGTATGATGCTTAATTGGAGAATATGATTTGTGAATGATGTCGATGCTACTTGTGCTTTAAATGGTAGAACCTCATTGAATATTTGGTTTTGATTTGCTTGGGGACAAACAAAAGCTTTAAGTTGAGGGTGTTGATGAGTGGTGATTTTACCATTTATTCTAGTCTCTTTTCTTTAGTTTTTGTGTCCTTTAATTATAAAATGAGGTGATTTATTGTGTGCATTGCTAGATTTTCAGATAAATGATGCCATGAAGAGAGTTGAATTCAATTGAAGTTGAATTAAGCAAAAAAGAGTTAAAAAGTGCAAATTCCTTCGGTTGTTCCGCATATGCGCATCACTGCTCACTTCTGCTAGCTCGCTTATGCGAGTGGAAGTCCGCTTATGCGAAAATGGGCTACATTGCATTGGGTCGCATCTGAGGTCATTAATTCTGCGACTATAGGTACGCATCTGCGGAGTAGGGAATTCTACACAGGATCCGCACCTGCGATTGGCAGACTGTTTTTGCGGAGTTGTACCTGCTGTGATTTATTCCGCAGGTGCGATCAACAGGCTTAAGCTGAGGACAGTGTTGGCATTCCACATTTTCTCTATTCCAAACCCACAAAGACACGATCTAGCTTATTGGAAACACATCTTTGGCTTATTTTTCAGTCTTTGGACTAGAGAACACAAGTTTTGGAAGTTAGAGTTCTTGCACACACACTTGGGTCTTGAATATTTGAAGCTTTTGGTTGAGAATTTCTTACCTATTTATGTTGATTTCTTCATTTTCTTGCTTTGTATTGTATATCTAAGTGTGTAGTATTTATTTCAACACTTGAATCTTATTTATGGAAATATTCATATTTAAAGTATGGATTAAATATCTTGTTGTCCTTATATATTGAACGATATTTATTTATTATGAAGTGAGTTATTGTTTCTCTAATTATTCTTGTTATTTAATATTTCCAAAGGGATTAGCTAACCCTAGGACTCGCCCATTTACTTCGAATTAATTTTGGGAAAGATAGTTTGGGGTTGGAAAAGATTAATTAACAAGAACTTGAGGCTTTAACTCTCACTTTATAGATTCTACTTAGGGATAGGATTAAACTACTTCTAGCTATAATCGGGTGTGCTTAATCTTATAATTGTTTTAGGGATAATTCAATTAGGAAGTCTTGTTAGTCTTTGGAAGAACTAATATAGAATTATTACCCGAGGCTAATTAACATAAACTCGCTCATATTTATAAAATCGTGAAATACATTGGATCGTTATTTGAGTGTAATTCCCTGTGCATCCATACTTGTATCCATTGATCATTTTACTTGCTTTCTAGGCTAGTTTACATTTTCGCATTTAGACATAAATATTTTCTCAAAACTTTTCTAAGTGTTTCGCTTAGCATAACAAGTGATAATTTTTTATATGCCTAATCGCCTACATATTATTTTCCGCGGAACTAAATTTTGATGACATCCAAATCCACTACTAAAAAGTAAATAGACACGTAGGAGTCTCTGTGAATTGCGGACCGCACAAGAATTATACGGCCGCAGAAGAAGTGCCTTGTGGCCGTAGACCTAATTGTGCGAACTGTAGAAGATTGTCTCGCGGCCGCAGTTCAAAAATGTGCGACCGCAGAACTCCACTTCCTACCAAGATGAAGAAATCTACGGACCACACATGGAATTGTGCGGCCGCAGAACCTCCCAAGAGGCATTTTTCGAGATTTTCAGCCTTGTATAAATAGAAGAGTTTCATGAAATTAGAACAAGTTTTGAACATCTGAAATCGATGTAGCTGTTTTCTTTGCTATTTTAGGAAGGTTTAGCTTATTTTTGTGTTTTAACATTAGATTTCTTTATTTTAATCTTCCAATATGAGTTTAATTAGTCTTTCTTCTCTATTTTCTTCTAAAAAAAGTATGAGTAGCTAGATTTTTACTAGGGTTTTGACCCAACCCTAGTGTGTAAACCTGATGGGTATATAATTTAGTGCTTGTGTATGATTGGGTGTTTATTATTTAGCTTAGTTCATACTTTAATTGTGGAATTAATGGTTGCAAACATTAGTTCATGCCTATTTGAGTTAGTCTCTACTTGAGAAAGAGAGACATAGTCTAAGATAACTTAGCTAACAAGGAATTGGGTCAATTGAGAGATTTATTAACCCAATTAAAGGGTTTAACCTAGAGATAGTAATAACTTGACTTGAGATTTTATTAACTATTTTGTGTGATACTCATTTGGTCTTGATAAAGCCAATTTAGGCAAAACCATTCTCTGACCGAGAGATATTGAGTAGGTAATTTAGAGTTGATAGCTATAATATACCCCAATCAATAAAAAAACATTAAAGTCTTTATCTCATTAGGCAAACACCTAGGTCATGATCATAGCCCTAGGCTTTTTATCAATTTGGAAAAACCTCAAAAATAATTATCTTTAGTATTCTCTCTTTATTTTGCAATCTTTAGAGTAAAATTAGAAATAGAAAATAGGAATTGCAATCTAGATACTTCACTTGCTCATTTTGAATATATACTCCTAGCTCCTATCTTAACTCCTTGCGGATTCGACCCCGACTCTTAGTTGGGTTTTATTATTGCATACGACTGTTACATATCTCTATTGAGGTGTGCATTTGGACGTGATCATTCCCTAGCGGTAGTGTTTGAATCTTCCCTGTTGGAGTTGAAAACAATGGCACTTGTTAGAATAGTGGTTCGATAATCACAAATTGGGTAGTTGCCTCTGGGTCTTTTGCTGCTGGGTCTGGGAAGAAGGGACTGATTGGAAAGCTTAGGATATCAAGTTGTTGATCATTGGGGGTTCCAGGTTGGGATGCATGTTGCCATTGAGGGTCATCGATTTCCAGATGTTTGGGCCAAATACAAGGCCTTATTCAAGGCTTCCACTGTTACCCTAGTCAAATGCGCTGGGTTTTGGATGATTAAGGTCACTGGCTGGTTCCTTAAGTGGAAGTTGTAGGCTAGTCCTTGTTCCTATAGCGCCAGTTCCAGCCACGATGCCGGTGTGTGGTCTGGCGGCAATGGGAGGGAGGTCACGGGGATGGATGATTGTTGGTAATTTTCCATTTTTCTGTTTTTTTTGCTTTGTCTCTTTCGGTAGAATCGGGGATTAGGTTGGGCGTTTGGTACACAATAGGGTAATTGGGGTTAAATGTCAAATCAGACCTAGCAATTTGAGCGTTGAGATTTGCATCTAATACCATAAATTAATTGTGATGTGCTTGAGTGGACGGAAGATGTCATGTCACCTGAGTTTGAGTGACTTCTCAGGTGATTCACTTGAGTAACCATGGATTGTGGTGAGGGTGTTTCTGTAAATTGCTCTGGTAGGGGACTAGTAGGTATTGGGGTAAGGAGTATCATTTGGGTTAGTGTACGTGGATTGGGGATGGTCGCCGGTAGTGGACTTGGTTGGGAGGTGGTGGCCCAGTCCAAATTTTTGGTTTGTGATGGGGGCCTCATTGTGTACAACTTGGGCTTGGCTGGGGCCATTAGTTGTATCCGTATTTGACTCTTCTGGCCCTAATCCCGCTTTCCTCTTTGCCTTGGACTTGGGTGATGGCTTATTAAAATTTTAAGGTGGTGTTTTAAAAAAAAATGAAAAAATAGTTTTAAGAAAACCAAAATCAATTAAATAGGCATCATAAATAAATGAGTACGTTCATAAAAATTGAAACCTATTGATGCGAATTAGAGATGAAACTTTTCATAATAGAAAATCTGAAATTTAAAAATAACAAATAGTAGGAATTATACCTCCCCCCCCCCCCCCCAAAAAAAAAAAAATTTGTTTGAACAAATATCTTTCTTATAGACGATGATCTTTTGATTTCTTCTTTTTAATACTCTTATATTGGTTGATATTTTTAACATATCGATGATTGAAAACTTTTATGTTGCTGGTGCATTTTGCTGCTCTATTTGATTTTATCTCCATGTTTTAAATAGCATAATGACTACTAATATTTATGCCGTGAAATATCCATGTTTCGTATTTTGTGCGGGTTCAAAAGTGGGAGATTAATCAAATGCTATGTCTGTGGTTTTTCTTGACTGATACTTTTACTTCTTCATCGTAGTGAATTCTAGTCATTAAGAAAGTCTATTGGTGTACGTTCTTGATTTAATTCTATGTTATTTGTGTCATCATTGTTATTTCAAAATCTTGTTTAGGTCTATGTAGAAATGAGTTGTGGACAAATATCGAATCTTGGCCTATGGAAATCGTTTATAGTGGGAATGCACGTTAGGTGTTTGATGATATATGGAAATGTTTGATTCACTTTCTTTTCTGTTAGTGTAGTGGATGCTGTATTTGAGTATTTAAGTTGTTATGCATGAGGATATACTTATGCTGAAAAGGGGGCTAACAGGCCGTATGAATTAATTGAGTTATGAGTTATTAAGTTGAAGCTTGATGCAGCAATGCAAGTGCATGGTGTTACTGGTTTGTATATATCACAATTATATGATTAAACAAATTACGAATATGTGTAATTTGTGTAAATCTAAAGATTGAGCACAGATATACTTCTGAATAATTAAGGCCTCCTTTTAAGGGATATATTGTTACCCCTTACTTTTGGTACGTTTCAGTACTGAGTAAATAAGATAGTATATTGTAATTATAAGAGACCTATAGATGGTGTAGCTCTGTTACCCCCGATATCTATATATATTTAAATACACATATCTGTAGATTTCTACTTCCCCCGGAACATCTTGAGTTGCAGGATTGTTCGCTTCTCTGCGGTTTCTTCGAAAGGTACCATTAACCAACTCTTTTCTTTTTCTCTTATGTTCTCTAGTTGAGATTATGATCTCCCTCTTTTCTTCTTCTTCTTCTTCTTTTGATTCATGTGTTTTTGTAATGACTTATTCTTTCTTCGTTTTTACTATTGCCAACTCTTGCAGTCGTGTACTGATTTTCAACCCCCTTTTGCTGTTGGGGTTCATCACTCTGTTCTTGTTCTAAAAGTATCATGTTTTATTTAACTTATCAAAAAATATTTTTGCTAATAAAAAAAAAAGATCAAACTTTTGTGTATGGTCTCGTTCTCCTTTGTTTCTCTCCCCACCCTTTGCGTCATAATATATGCTTTATTTTGTGTGAGGAAACATCTTTACAGAAAATGTTAGTGTCCTATTAGTTCTTTGTTTTATGTTGATGACACTAGAATGAAGTTATGTATTTATTTGTTTATTTTTTCATTCCCTTTTCCACATTTTTAAGGGTCCTGGTAATCAGTTGGTCGATAGCTCCTTTGAGTGTCTTTTTGATCGTTTGATAGCTATATTGTACGAGTTGAGATTCTGAGAAAAATTGAATCTTGATTTATAAAAAGGTGAAAGCTTTTGTATTTAAACTCACTAGTAAAAAAAAAAGAAGAAAAATCTGCGAAGCAACAGAAACAAAGATTAAGAGGATGATGCTTCATCAGATATATAAATTTTTGGTTTGACTAGTGTATTTTGGTGCTTTATCGCTGCAGCTATCACCAACTACCCTTGTGATTCTATAATTTAAATGGCCATGCACAAGTGGAGGGATTTTATGCCTCATTTAGTATCTGGAATGCTGCCTATGTTAGATTTGCAAAGCATAACCTGTCCAGAGGGAGGGAGGGAGTTGTCTTAGGTTGATGGCCAACATAAAAGTAGTCTAATAATGATAAAACCTCTAACCATTGAATAATAAACTTGAAGAATTATAGAGAATGTGTCTAGTAAATTCCGACTAGTTGAGGGGCAGTTGACTGATTGTTCTTTAATGTCTATGGTAAAAATAGGAATGGGATTTGAGTGTTTCAAATACTCCGCTGTGGGGCTTCCGTCTATGGAGAATTCGATGTTTGAACTTGTTCAGAAAAACCTATATTGGCCATTATCTGGAGAGGGGAAAAAAAGGGAAGAAAAGAAGTGTAATGTCTCTTTTTTAGCTTTTACTTAAGAGGCTTAATTGACAGTTGTTGATCCAGGGTTCTGCCTGAGGACGTGGACCTCACTGGCCGTGTTTCTGTCTTCTAATTTCTTTTCCTTCTTCAATTTCTACATTCAGAGCTTTCTTTTATTGCTTTCATCTTCTTTGTCACTCTTTGTCGTTTGTTCAGGTTTTCTCCTACCATTTTTTCTGTTAACTATGCAATTCTGTTTTCGTTATGGTTTCTGGATGCAATTCCTACTTTTCCTTTTATTTATTTTTCTTCTTCACCCCTAGTTTCATGTTGACTTTGCTTTTGGTTTTCAGCGGAGCTAGTAAAAGAAATGTTATGTGCAATTTAATTTTCTGATTGTTATTGTTGCTAAATCTTCGTTGTGGGAACATTTGGGTGCTAAGTTTTGATTTTGAATCCTAGGATGTTCTAGAAATGATAGATATTTCTAATATTCGCTGGATTATTCCAGTGCTGATCATTGAATGGTTACATGTACCTTTTTTGCATTTCTTCTTTTCAATCCCTCACCCCAAAAAAAAAAAAAAATAGGTATTTTGATTTTAAATTAAAACAGAGAGGCTAAACCTCTGTATGTGAATGATAGGTAATACCGGCTTGTTGGGATTAAGGAATAGTGTTGTTTCATCTAGATTAGTTTGGGTTTTCATGAAAGCTTTTTCAGTCTGGTAAAAGACTTGTATGTCAGTGAATAGATAAATATTCGATTAAAACAACATCTACTTCTAGATATTCTCAATGTATTAAAAGACCAATTAAGTATGGAATTAGATTGGGCCCGAATAGAGCAGAATGTTTACAACCTAAAGGATAATCATATAGTCAATCAGCAAATTTTGAAATTGAGGCTTAGTTAATTGATTGGTTGATGTGGTTTAAAGGTGAAAATTGTCTGAAAGTTCTTTCCTCATGTGGTTAAGCTCCTCTTTGTTTCATTGATCTAATGCTTTCCCCTTCTGTTGAAGGAAAGGTTCAGTTCGTGTGATTGATGGATATGCCTTTCAAGAAAATTGTTCGCGAGCTGAGGGAGGTGAAAGATGGGATCGGGGATATACTAAGGAAGGGAGCAGAAAGAAATCATTGGAGCAACAGAATCCGGTCAGATATTGTCCCATATGTGGCCCTTTCTGATCCGACTGAACAAGGGCAGTGGGCAAATTTACCACCAAAAGTGCTTTTGGATATCATCCGCAGGGTTGAAGAGAGTGAGACATCGTGGCCTGCTCGTTCTGTCATTGTCTTTTGCGCATCTGTTTGCAGATCATGGAGGAAAATTACAAAGGAGATTGTTAAGACTCCTGAGGAATGTGGTAGGCTTACCTTTCCCATTTCACTGAAGCAGGTAATCTCCTTAATCTGTTTCAATTTCCTTATTGTTGCTATTGCTGATGTTGATTTAAACTCAGAGAGATCTTTTTCATTTCTATTTTTAAACAAGCCGGCTCCGTGTGAATCCCCAATCCAGTGCTTTATCAAACGGGACAAAGCTAATTCAGTATATCGCCTCTACTTTGGTATGACTCCATGTAAGTGTATATCTTCTGCCTATCCTAAACTTCTCTTCTTTTAACGCTTGTACTGCGAGCTGGATATCCCTCTTAAATGATTCTTTGTCTTTGAACCAGTTTCAAGACTCTTTAATTTGATCAATTAACAGACTTGTCTTGTAAAAATTTGAAAATCCTACTTTATGGGGAACTTGCACTTAGGCTGATGTATTATGTCTGATATCTTGTTAGTATACCGGATTGAAAATGCGAAAGCTTTCATAACTTGTGCTTAAGTTTGTGGTCTATGTTTTTAATCGGAAAATCTTCCTAGTCAATAGAAGATGCTCAACTGACATTTTACTTGATGACAGCTGAGAATGAGAGGGATAAACTATTGTTGGCCGCCAAAAAGATCAGAAGGGCAACAAGCACAGACTTCGTGATATCGTTGGCTGCAGATGATTTTTCTCAAGCTAGCAATACATATGTTGGGAAACTGAGGCAAGTTCTATCAAATGTCCTGTTATATTTCCTTCACTCACTCCTCTCCGCCCCTTCAAAATGGCAGGAAGCAAGGAAAAGCTTCTACTCCCCTTCATTTTACTTTAATAATGTTTGAAGACAACTTGACCAGGTCTAACTTTGTTGGAACCAAGTTTACCATATATGATAGCCAACCTTCAAGCGAAACCGCCATTGAACATGGTCGACTTTGTCAAAGCTTTCAAGCAAAGAAAGTATCTCCAGGAGTACCTGCATGCAACTACAGAGTAGCTACCATTTCCTATGAGCTCAATATTGTTCGTCGTCCAAAAGGACCTAGGAGAATTCATTGCACAATGCATTCTATCCCTTTCTCTTCAATCCAGGAGGGAGGCAGTGCTCCAACACCTACATTATTCCCTCAATCTTTTGATGAGAAGTCATTATCTGCACCTCTCTCAAAAACAAAGGAGCTAGCTATAGATATCAGCTCGTCTGGCTCTTCTCAAGAGCCGCTTATGCTAAAAAACAAGACTCCTTGGTGGAATGAAAAAATGCACAGCTGGTGCTTAAATTTTAAAGGCCGTGTTATGGTGGCTTCTGTGAAAACTTTTCAGCTACTGGCAGCAGGTGATCCTTCTCACAATATACCTGTCGCAGAACAAGACAAAGTAATACTACAGTTTGGCAGAATTGGAAAGGACAGCTTCACGATGGACTACCGCTATCCACTTTCTGCTTTCCAAGCTTTTGCAATCTGCTTGACCAGCTTTGACTCGAAACCAGCCTGTGAATGATTTCATGCAGATTTTAAACATGATAAACTTTCTTCTTTTTCATTGCTTCGTGATGTTCTAAATTCATGTTTCATTCTCTAAGAAAAGTTCTCAATGATATGCACGGCCCTTTATATAAATGAGAATTTTAGTTGCGTCGTGTGTAGGGTGGGCATAGTTTAGGCAAATCCAAATATTTGGATTTTGGAATGAATTTTTAGATTATGGATTGGATTTCAGATTTAATTTTTGAAATTTTTGAATTTCGGATTGGATGTTGGATTCGGAACTTTGCCTTTTTGGATATTTGAAATTTTGAAATTTTTATTCCTTATTGTATGGGTCAAAATCTCACCAGATAAGAATCGGCGTGGGAAGAAACGGCGAAAAGTTATTTGGGACTGTCGTATCTACACTACGCTATAACGACACGCACCTCGGCCACGGCCAAGGTCATGTATTTAGAACGTCTTAGAAGCGAATTGGATATTACGGCATTTCAGGGGTTAGCCCGTAATATAGTCGAATGACTTAAGTACCTCCGTTAATGACCAGTGGGTAAGAGAGAAGACCTAGTATATAACCTAAGTGAGAAGAAGAAGAAGTAGGGGGCGGAAAAAGGGAGACACAGACATGTTTCCCGAAAAGAAGAGAAACCTACCTTCATCTCTCTCTCCACCACGAAGAAGAAAGAAGCAAAGAAGTTCATATCATCAATACATATTGTTAGTCTAATCATATCAAATGTATTGGGTTCTACCTTAGTAAAGATCGGTGACCTCTCTCATTTACGTCTTCTTAATTATAGTTTGATATAGAAAATTACCATCCTCTTCTTATACGAATGGATTCAATCACTATTGTAGTTAAATTTTATGTGTGCTATGTTTGCTTACTCTCATCTTCTATCTTAGGTCTGGAGTAAATTATCGTTGGTTAAGATTTGCCTAAAATTCCCTTATTAATTAGTTTAACAAAAAGCTCAATACTTTTTCGTCGAATAATATTTAGTGCTATCCATTAGACATTAGTATATTATCCATATGTCCAACACTAATAAGTCAAATACCCTACTAGAAAGCTCATATATACAATATTAATTACTAAGTCACTATTATTTTCTATTTAGACATGATTTAACTATTGTTAATTCTTATCGGCCATATTATGTGTCTATTATATTTCCTTGATAATGGTTTCATTGCTTGCATGATTATTTTATTTGGATAATTACGATGAGAATGAGAAACTATTAAGGCAATTTAAAATGAATACTTCATTTGTATGTTCATTTTTGTAAGAAGAAAAGCAGCTCAACTTATAGGTTCAATACAAAAAATTCAAAATATTTAAATCGAATTAATTCAGCTTTGAGTTATTAAGTTGAAGCTCGATGATGCTTGATTAAACAAAGATGAGAGAGATTCTTAGATAAGTTTAGAACGAATCTGTGTAATTTGTGGAGTTATGGAGGAGATGTGATACTACCTTCTTTTTTTTTTTGGGTTTAGAAAATTGGTTGTTGATTAGTCTCAAGATTGACTACAGATATGTTTCAATAATTAAGTTTGGCTTTATTATTCGTTGATGTTACATATACTAGGATTCAGCACTGAGTAAACAAGATATACATTGTAATTAGAATTAGTTAAGGGATTTTCTATTGTAATTTCACGGTTTATTATGTATATATGGAAATAACTTTTATTAGACCCTTAAGTTGCAGGGTTATTTGCTTCTCTCTGCGGTTTCTTCAAAAGGTACCATTTGACCAACTCTTTCTTATTCTTTTATGTTCTATCTCCCTAATTTTTTTATCTTCCATTGATTCATGTGTTTTTGTTTTCTGTCGTCTCTTTTCTTCCTTTTCACCATTGCCAACTGTTACAGTCCTGTACTAATTTTTGCCCCCTTTTGTTGTTGGGTAAAAAGATTTACTATCTTTTATTTAACTTATCAAAAATATATTTTTACTAGTTTAAAAAAAAAATCAAACTTTTTATCTATGTCTCTCTTCTTCTTAGGTTCTTCCCTCACCAGTCACCCTTTGCGTCATAATATATGTTTTGTTTTGTGTGAGGAAACATCTTTATAGAACATGCTAAGGTGTACTACTTGTTCTTTGTTTTATGTTGATGACACTAAAATGAAGTTAATTAATCATTTATTTGTTTATTCCCTTTTCCACGTTACTTAGGACTCTGGTAATCAGTTGGTTGATAGCTCCCTTTAGTGTCCTTTTTTTATCGTTTGGTAGCTACATTGAACTATTTTGCATCAGTTGAGATTTTGAGAAAAAAATTGAATCTTGATTTTTAAAAAGGTGAAATGCTTTTGTTCTAATAAGCTTGTATTTGATTGAAATATTCCATAGGAGTCTCTCTACACATATTCGGGGAAGCTATGTACAAAATCACTTGTTCATGTTAAGTAAATATACCATTGTTCCAATCATTTAAGCATGACTTACGTAATAGTCTTTATTTCAAATTACTTGTAATTAAACTCTCAAAAAAAAAAAGTAAGATTAAAGTTCTGATAGATCATATACATTCTCATGACGATGATGCATCAGATGTATTGATTTTCAGTTTCACTAGTGTCTTTTGGTGCTCTTGCCCTGCAACTATCACCGACTAAACTTGTGATTCTATAATTTAAATGGTCATGCACAGTCGAGGGATTTTGTGGCTCATTTAGTATCTGGAATGCTTCCTATGTGAGCTTCGCAAAGCATAACCTATCCCATTGGAGATAGAGAGAGTTGTCTTAGGTTGATGGCCAGATTAAAAGTAGTCTAATAATGATAAAACCTCTAACCATTGAATAATAAACTTGAAGAATTATAGAGAATGTGTCTACTAAATTCGGACTAGTTGAGGGCAGTTGATTGATTGTTCTTTAATGTCTATAGTAAAAAGAGGAAGGGAATTTGAGGTTTTCAAATACTCTGTCGTGGGGGTTCCTGTTAGGACCGAAAAAGTCAGGTGTCATGCGGAAGTTAGAAAAACAAATCTTGAATGCTATGTTTGAACTTGTTCAGAAAAACTTATATTGGCCATTATCTGGAGAGGAAAAGAAGAAGTGTAATGTCTCTTTTTTAGCTTTTATTTAAGAGGCTGAATTGACAGATATTGATTCAGGGTTCCGCCTGAGGACGTGGACCTCACTGGCCGTGTTTCTGTCTCCTAATTTCTTTTTCTTCTTCAATCTCTACATTTAGAGCGTTCTTTTATCGCTTTCATCTTCTTTGTCCCTCTTTGTTCAGGTTTTCTCCTACCATTTTCTCTATTTACTATGCATTTCTATCTTCATCTTGGTTTCTGGATGCAATTCCTATTTTTCCTTTTTTTCTATTCTTCACCCTAGTTTCATGTTGTCTTTGCTTTTGGTTTTGAGCGGAGCTAGTATAGAAATGCTATAAGATCTTACGTTTTAATTTTGCGTTGTCCTTTATTTCATTGTGTATTATTTTGCCTCTTATAAGCAATTGTGCAATTTGATTTTCTGATTGTTATTGTTGCTAAATCTTTATTTTGGGAACATTTGAGTGCGAAGTTTTGATTTTGAATCGTAGGATGTTATAGAAATGATTTATATTTCTAATATTCGCTGGATTATTCGTCTCTCATTTGTGTAATTTCAGTGCTGATCATTGAATGGTTACATGTCCATATCTTTTTTGCATTTCTTCTTCTCAATCCCTCACAAAAGGAAAAATATTAGGTATATTGATTTTTAATTAAAACAGAGAGGCTAAACCTCTGTGTTAGATCTGATAATTGAAGATATGGTGTATGTGGATAATAGGCAATGCCGACTTATTGGGATTGAGGCATATTGTTGTTACATCTAGATTAGGTTGGATTTTCACGAGAGTTTTTTCAGTCCGGTAAAAGACTTGTATGTCAGTGAATAGATAAATGTTCGATTAAAGAACATCTACTTCTAGATAATCTCAAAAATTGTCTTAAAAGACCAATGTAAACTGTAGGATGAAATTAGATTGGACCCGAATAGAGCAGAATGTTTACAACCTAAAGGAATATCATATAGTCAACCCATAAAAGTTGGAATTGAGGCTTCCTTGATTGAGTGATTCATCTGTTTAAAAGGTAAAAATTGTCTGAAAGTTCTTTCCTCGTGTGGTTAAGCTCCTCTTTGTTTCATTGATCTAAATGATTTGCCCTTCTGTTGAAGGAAAAGTGCAGTTCGTGTGATTGATGGATATGCCTTTCAAGAAATTGTTCGCAAGCTGAGGGAGATGACAGATGGGATAGGGAAGACTAAGGGAGCGAGCAGAAAGAAAGCATTGGAGCAACAGAACTTGATCACATATTGTCCCATATGTGGCCCTCCCACTGAGCAAGGGCAGTGGGCAAATTTACCACCAAAAGTGCTTTTGGATATCATCCGCATCGTTGAAGAGAGTGAGACATCATGTCCTGCTCGTTCTGTCGTTGTCTTTTGAGCATCTATTTGCAGATCATGGAGGAAAATTACAAAGGAGATTGTTAAGACTCCTGAGGAATGTGGTAGGCTTACCTTTCCCATTTCACAGAAGCAGGTAATCTCTTTAAATTTGTTCCAGTTTCCTTCTTATTACTATTGCTGATGTTGATTTAAACTCAGAGAGATCTTTTTTGTTACCATTTTTAAACCAGTCAGGTCCCCGTTAATCCCCAATCCAGTGCTTTATTAAAAGGGACAAAGCTAATTCAGTATAGCGCCTCTACTTGGGTATGATTCCATGTAAGTGAAAATCTTCTGCCTATCCTAAACTTCTCTTCTTTTTCCACTTGTACTGCGAGATGGATATCCTCTTAAGTAAGTATCCGTCTTTGAACTAGCTTCAAGTCTTTCTTTTATATGATCGATTAACAGACCTTGTCCTGTAACGATTTGAAACTCCTACTTTAATGGGGAACTTGCACTTAGGCTGATATATTATGTCTGACTTTCAAGTTAGTATACCAGATTGGAAATGCAAAAGCTTTCATAACTTGTGCTTAATGTTTGCGGTCTATGTTTTTCATAGGAAAATCTTTCTAGCCAATAGAAGATGTGCAACTGACATTTTACTTGATGACAGCTGAGAATGAGAGGGACAAACTATTGTTGGCTGCCAAGAAGATTAGTAGGGAAACAAGCACAGACTTAGTGATATCATGTTAAAAATAGTAATAAACTTGTTTCCATTTGTCCACATTTGTTTAGATTTGTTTACATTAATTTAATATTTTCATACATATAGCTAGAAAAGAGTGAGGTATGGATATGTGTGAATTTGTGTGAACTAGTGTGGGCATGTATGGACTAGTGTGTGCATGTGTGGACTTAATTAATATGTACACATGAAGTTTAGGCTAGATACATGTAGGAGTTCTACTATAAATAGTCATGTATGCTAGCCATTTGGAGCAAGTGAAGGTGAATAGAAATCATCCTTTCCTCCACCTCTCTAATAGTGAGTTTTGAGTGTTTGTTTAGTTGACTTGCTCTCCCAAAAATTTCTAACATTTGGTATCAGAGCCGGTGTGTTGAGAGACAACCAAACTTGGAGAAAAGATGACAAACACTAATGGAACACCATTCCAAGTTCATATGCTCACAAAAGAGAACTATGGAAATTGGTGTATTCGAATGAAGGTCTTGCTTGGTGCCTATGATGTTTGGGAACCGGTAGAGTCTGGAGTTGATGACGCGGAAGATGCCGCAACCACAAATAAGAAAGATCAAAAGGCACTCACTCTCATCCATCAAGGTTTGGATGACAAGATGTTCGAGAAGGTTGCAAATATGACAACCTCCATGCAAGCATGGGACATTCTTCAAACTTTCTTTAAAGGTTTGGACAAAGTGAAAAAGGTTCATCTCCAGACCTTAAGAGGAGAGTTTGAATCATTGCATATGAAAGAAAATGAATCTGCTTCAGATTACATTTCAAGAGTTTTGGCTATTGTCAATCAAATGAAAAGATATGGTGAAGAGTTGAAGGATGATAGGGTCGTTTCAAAAATACTACAATCCCAAGATTCAAAATTTGATTATATTGTTGTTGCTATTGAAGAGTCCAAAGACTTGGACACCATGACCATAGATGAACTTTCGAGTTCTTTGCAAACCCATGAAGAAAAATTGAAGAAACCGAAAGAAGAATCGGTTGAAAAGGCGTTGCAAGCAGAACTTTCCTTCAAGGAGAAAGATGAAAGGCGTGGTTCGCAGCAAAGAGGTCGTGGAAATGGAAGAGGTTGTGGTAGAGGAGAAAGAGGTGGTAGTCAAGCATCAAATAGAGACAATAAAAGCCAAGACTATAGTCAAAGAAGAGGTCGTGGAAGAGGCAAAGGATGGAGACAAAATCAAGGAAGGTATGACAAATCGAATATTGAATGTTATACTTGTCATAAATTTGGACATTTTTCCTGGGAATGTAAAGATAATTTGGAGGAGAAAAACAACTTTGTGGAGAGCAAAAATGAAGATGTCTTCATGCAAAGGAGAAGAAAGTGTGGAAAAGAACAAATGGTACCTTGACTCCGGTGCAAGTAGTCATATTTTTGGAAAGAAAAATTTATTTGTGGAGCTTAAGGAGCTGAATGGTGGCCCAATCACTTTTGGAGACTCTTCGCGAGTTCAAATCAAAGGAAAAGGTATGATTTCAATTCGCTTAAAATATGGAAGTCATCAATTAATCTCCAATGTTTTGTATGTGCCGGAGATGAAAAGTAATATTTTAAGTTTGGGACAACTTTTGGAGATAAATTATGTCATTCATTTGAAAGAAAAAAAGTTGTATATGAGAGATGAAAAGGGAAGATTGTTAGTCAAAGTACCTATGGCTAATAATAAATGTTCATCTTATATCTTCAAAATGATATTCTAAGGTGCTTGCTTTCATGTGCCAAAGATTCATCTTGGCTTTGACATATGAGATTTGGTCACTTGAATTTTGATAGCCTAAGGTTGATGAAGAAGGAAAGCATGGTGAATGGATTGCCAACAATTGATCATCCTAACCAACTTTGTGAAGAATGTCTCTTTGGAAAGCAAGCAAGGAAAAGCTTTCCTAAAGAGTCTTTGACAAGAGCAAGATGCCCTCTCGAGTTAATTCACATGGATGTGTTCGGACCTATCAAGTCATCTTCACTTGGTAAAAGTAATTATTTTGTTACTTTTCATTGATGATTTTTCTCGAAAAAACTTGGGTTTATTTTTTGAAGGCAAAATCGGAGGTGTTTGAAACCTTCAAAAATTTTAGGAACATGGTGGAGAAGCAAAGTGGCTATCAAATTAAGTCACTTAGGTTCGATAATGGTGGATAATTCACTTCAAATGAATTCAAGATTTTATGTGAGAAAAATGGAATTCGTCATTACTTGACAGTTCTGAGATCACCACAGCAAAATGGCGCCATGGAGAGAAAGAATCAAACTATTCTCAACATGGCAAGGAGTATGTTGAAGAGCAAAAATATGCCAAAAGAGTTCTGGGCTGAAGCTGTTGCTTATGCGGTGTACTTATCAAATTGGTGTCACACCAAAAGTTCGTGGAAAAACATCACAAGAGGCATGGAGCGGTTTCAAGCCAAAAGTTGCTCATTTGCGAGTTTTTTGGAGCATCGCATATGCACATGTGTCAGATGAGAAGAGGTCTAAGCTTGATGACAAAAGTGAGAGGTATGTCTTCATTGGCTATGATCAAAGTTCTAAAGGTTATAAACTGTATAACCCCAAAAATGGCAAAGTCATCATAAGTAGAGATGTTGAGTTTGATGAAGATAATGCTTGGGAGTGGAAATCTAAAGAGCAAGAATACTCTTTTAGTTCATTATTTGAAGATGATGAAGAAAAAGATGGGGAGCAGGATATCACACCACCTTCAACACCTCCGCCATAAGATCAAGAAGTTGGGGAATCAAGCTCAAGTTCAAGTAAAGCACCTCACAAGAGTAGAAGTCTTTGTACCTGTATGAAAACACGGAAGTGGTAAGAAATGACTTGTATGATTTTACTCATTTTTGTTTGCTGGTGAACAGTGAGCCTCTAAGCTTTGAAGATGCTTGCCAAAATTCCAAAGTGAGGGATGCAATGGATGAAGAAATCAAAGCTATAAAAAAGAATGATACATGGGAGTTGGTCACACTTCCAAAAGGCAAAAGCACCATTGGAGTCAAATGGGTGTACAAGATAAAGAAGAATTTCAAGGGAGAAATAGAAAAGTACAAAGCAAGATTGGTAGCTAAAGGCTACAAGCAAAAGGTCGGTATTGACTATCATGAAGTATTTGTGCCGGTTGCTCGTTTGGAAATAATTCGCTCTCTCATTGCTTTGGCGGCACTAAATTAATGGAAAACCCATCAAATGGATGTGAAGTTGGCATTATTTAATGGTGTATTGGAGGAAGAGGTCTATATTGATCAACCTTCGTGTAAAGCCCCAGAAATGTTTGCTAAGTAATTTAAGATTTCGTGGTGCCAAGGTAGGCTAATTATTTTATCTTGCGTGCAAATGAGGATTAATGATATAATGGATATTAATTAGATATGTTAATAAGCATATAAGTCATATTATAAGTGATTTGGGGTCTAAAGAGAGGCCTAAGTCTAAACCAAGTTAGAAAATTTCATAATAGACTAAAGTTGTAAATGAGTACGCACAAGACCTTATTTTGGACAAGAATATCTCCATTTATATAAGGTTTTGTGCAACGAACAACCTATCAAATTAAATCTCTTTGAGTCTAGTTTCCAATGCATTAAACCATTTGTCATTTGGAGGTGTATACAAAAAGTTATGACCATTTTACCGAACCTGTGTCAGACGCGCGGCCGCGGGAAAACTGAAAGTTTCTGCCTCCGAGCACGGCCACCGCATCTCGGGCACGGTTTGACCGTGGTCACGCGCCTAGAAGCCCTATAAATACCCCAAGACTGGGTATGGAGAGTCTCTAAGTCATTTTTTTTAGCTAGGGCTTGCTCTATCAAGGGGAATCCGTCTCATACTTCCCTCCTATGATCCAAGATAATGTTTTTGGAGTATTTTGAGTTAATTACTACTCCTAAACACTTATATTAACAAGGATTGATCTTGAAAATCCATAGATTCCCATAATCCCTAAATTGATCAAGAACACTACAAGTGGGGATTCTCAAGATTCTTACTACAAGAGGTATGTCTATCATCTCTAACTACTCTATGCTGATTATTTATGTATGATATATACGTTAGAACTCATGGGATGGTGATTGGAAGCCATAGGTGCCTAACCTAGGTTGTGTTGGTATTGTAGAGATTGTGAGATGGGTTATTGAGGTATGATTCTTGGGTGTAATAGTATTATGTATACATGCATGTACAAATTGTTGAACATAAATAAGTAAAGATTGGGTTGGGGAATGCAGCAAATCTTGTAAAAGAGATTTGAAATCAAGATCCTCAACTAGTATTTGATAAAATGCTCAAATGAGCTGAAACCATGAATACCTTCCTAATTTGTGCTCAATTTTGTTATGTCTCAAGTAGATTGGGATTGCCAGAATTTCCGGAACGTCGTAGTAACTTAAGGAAAGCTTAAACAAGGTATGTATGGCTAAAAAACCCTCCTTTTAGAAATTGAGCCTCCATGGTGCCCGTGCAAATGTTGTAAGCCCAAAATTCGATTGATGTGGTACTTGTTATGTCAAATAAATTGATGCTGCAAAAATGTATGTTGAAGATGCTTCTCCATGTGTTTAGTGTGTTATTCTTTGTAAATTGAGGATGTGTGGAAATATATGAGCTATGTGCTAAATGCCTAAATGTCAAGTCAAGGTTACATTGTGATTAATATGCCGAACTAAATGAATTTCTCTCTATGTTTATAACTTAAATTGCTTTTGTATGTGCTTATGATCCTAAATGGCAAGATAAATGTTGAAAATGGGAATAATGCGAAATGTGAGTTATGGAATGTGGTAATTGTGGCCCCAAGTGCCGAGAAACTAATTCATGTGAATCCAAAGATTAAAGTGAGATGATTAACGGAAAAAGGTAACGTCTTGGTAAGACGGCTTAGCCGAACGGGCTTTGATCGGATGCCATGTTATACACACATGGTGGTAATGTATTGATAATTGAAACTGAAAAGTGAGAATGAAATAAGAGTAACGTCTTGGTAAGAAGGCTTAGCCGATCGGGCCGTGATCGGACTCCGCTTAAGGAAGCGGTGGTAATGTGGATGATGATGCAACGATAAGGAATGCCCCAAATAAAAATTTCAGAAATTATGTGAAAAATATGTGAACCTCTTATATTATTGATGTGATGCTTATTTGAAGCTTTGTTGTCCTTATGATTTCTTTTACTCTTGTATGGTTGTTCTTTCTAACTGGATGGTGTTTAGTTATACATACTAGTACTATTCCATGGTACTAACGTCCCTTTTACCGGGGCGCTACATTTTTTTAAATGAATGTAGGTGGCTCCATAACGGATAGTGCCGATCGCGCGTAGCGGAGCATCCTTCTCACAAAGTCTTGGTGAGCCCCTTTCTCCTTCAAGGGGGTTATGTTGTACATCTTTTGCTATAGATATCCACTTTTGAGGTATAGTCGGGGCCTTGTCGCCGGCATTGTCATACTTGTCTTTTGCATCCTTAGAGGCTCCGTAGACATATGTGTGGGTTATGTACGAGTGTTAGATGGGTCTACGAACTATGTTGTAATTCTAGCTCTCGCTTCTCTAAAGGGTAATTATATGGAATCTTGGAAACTTAACTATGGTTTAAAGTTGTCTTTCCTATTGTCTAAATAAATGAAATCATTGCTTCCTTATTCATATTGAGATGGGTAGAAAGTGTTTGATAAGGCTTGCTCAGTTGGGTTATTGAGCGCTGGTCGCGCCTCCCGAGATTGGGGCGTGACAAACTTGGTATCAGAGCCTAAGGTTTCAAGGTGTCCTAGGCTGTCTCGGATCCGTGCCTAGTAGAGTCCTTCTTATCAGTGTGTAGTCGACCACATCTATAAGTTGGAGGCTACTTGGGCATTTAGGAATAATGCCCTTTTTTGATATTCTGGATTGTGCGGTACAACTTGTTATGAAACTATTCCCTCTCTAATTAGTTAATTGTCCTATCTTTCAGTAAATGGCACCTAAGAAGAAAGCAAGAACTGGCCAAGAAGCCAATGCCACCTCAGGAGTGGTTGATGATTCATTGCTTGATGCTGCAGGTGAGGGTAGTCGCCCTGCTATCACCCTACCTGGTTCTTCTATTCCAGAGCAGACTATCCTAGTTCCTACACCTACGGAGGGTACTACTATCCCTCCCATTGATACTCTTATTCCACCTCCAGCCCCAACTTCCAGTTCTGGTATTTCTTATAGGGATCTTTGGGGGACATATTCAGATGTTGACCCAGCTAGTGGCCTCTCAGGCCCAGAGGTCAAATGTTGCGCCTAGTTCATCCAACAAGCAAGAAGATTCCACCAGTTCCAAGGTGAACAGATTTCTTCAGTTAGACCCTCCAGTATTTACGGGTGCCAATCCAGAAGAAGACCCTCAGGATTTTATTGATGAGATGCACAAAACCCTCAGGGTTATACGTGCAACTAAGATAGAGGGAGTAGAGTTGGCTGCCTACCATCTGAAAGGGGTGGCCTATTCATGATTTGAGTTGTGGGAAGATTCCCATGAGGAGGGAAGCCTTCCGGCGAGGTGGAGCGAGTTTGCTGATGCCTTTATAGATCATTTCCTGCCTGCCGAGACAAGGGCAGCCCATGCAGCAGAGTTTGAGAATCTGAAGTAGGTTAGCAGAAGTGTGTGGGAGTACCATATGGAGTTTGCTCTCCTGTTTAAATATGTTATTCATATGTTGCCCACAATGGGGGCTAGGGTGCATCGGTTTGTTCAGGGTCTCAATCCTTTAACTATTAATGAGGCTTCTACAGCTGCATTGAATTCTAACATGAATTATGGGAAGATGGTGGAATTTGCTCAGGCCACAGAGAATCGTAAATTGAAGAACAAAATAGAGAGAGAGGGTAACAGAAAGACCCGGTCTACGGGCAGCATGGGTAAGTCATTCAGTGGGGGAAGATCAGCTTTTAGGGGAGGATCATTTCGGCCGTCTCAGTCTGTTGCACAGTCTTCAGCCAGTGCACTGCCATCAAGGCCCAACCATCAGCAGCAGTGGAGTCGTTTCAGGCCCAGTCAAGGCAACAGAGGATCCTATCAGCGGGGTTGGTCAGGAGAGAGATCCCAACAGCAACAGAGGTCTTCGTGCTCCAAGTGCGGGAAGATGCACTTAGGGGTTTGCTACTTGGAGTTACCCGTATGTTATGGATGCGGGATGAGGGGCCACATTCATAGGCATTGTCATACATCCCGCCAAGGAGCGGGTAGGGGCACAACACAGTCATCCAGTCCAGCAGCTACTACATCCTCAGCCCCCTCTCCAGCTCGAGGTGCCCCAGCACCTGTAGGGCGTGGTGTAGCTAGGGGTGGTGCGCAGAGTTCAGGAGGACCCAGCCGGTTCTATGTTATGAGTGGTCGCCAGACTGCAGAGGCTTCTCCAGATGTTGTTACAGGTATTCTAATTGTCCAATCTCATGATTTGTATGCACTTATTGACCCCGGTTCCACCTTGTCCTATGTTACCCCTTTTGTTGTTATGGAATTTGGGATAGAACCGAATCAGCTTCATGAGCCATTTTCAGTGTCTACTCCGGTGGGTGAGTCTATTATGACTGCTTGAGTTTATAGAGGTTGTGTTGTTACGGTACGGGGTAGGGATACCACAGCCGATCTTATTGAATTAGGGATGGTCGATTTTGATGTAATAATAGGAATGGATTGACTTTATTCATGCTTTGCCAAACTTGATTGTCGGACTAGAACCATAAGGCTTGAATTTCCTAATGAGCCCGTTGTTGAGTGGAAGGGAGATAATGTAGTGCCTAAAGGTCGGTTTATTTCTTACCTTAAGGTTGCGAAGATGATCAAGAAGGGGTGTATCTATCATTTAGTTCGGGTTGCGGACACCAATGCTGAGGCGCCTAGCCTTGAGTCCGTGCTAGTTGTGAATAAGTTTCTGGATGTCTTTCCAGATGAACTCCTTGGAATTCCTCCAGACAGGGAGATTGATTTTGGGATCGATGTGATGCCAAGCACGGAGCCTATATCAATTCCACCTTACATAATGGCATTGGTGGAATTGAAAGAGCTAAAGGAACAATT
The DNA here is from genome assembly GCF_000393655.2 of Nicotiana sylvestris. Taxonomy (NCBI): domain Eukaryota; kingdom Viridiplantae; phylum Streptophyta; class Magnoliopsida; order Solanales; family Solanaceae; genus Nicotiana; species Nicotiana sylvestris. The sequence goes on from NC_091058.1 coordinate 86,458,257, forward strand.
GAAGGATTTGCTAAAAAAGGGTTTCATCCGGGCGAGTATGTCACCATGGGACGCACCAATCTTGTTTGTAAGGAAGAAAGATGGGTCGCTACGGATGTGTATTAACTACCGGCAACTCAACAAGGTCACAATCAAAAATAAATATCCTCTACCAAGGATAGATGACTTGTTTGATCAATTGCAAAGTGTTACGTGTTTCTCAAAAATTGACTTGCGGTCTGGGTATCATCAATTGAAGATAAGGGAACATGATATTCCAAAAACAACTTTCAGGATTCGGTATGGGCACTTTGAATTTATGGTGATGTCTTTTGGGCTAACAAATGCCCCGGCAGCTTTCATGGATCTTATGAATCGAGTCTTCAAGCCTTTTCTAGACTTCTTTGTGACAGTATTCATTGACGATATTCTTGTATATTCCCGAAGTCGAGAAGATCATGTTAACCATATCAGGGCAGTTCTGCAGACTCTTCAGCAACATCAACTGTATGCAAAATTTTTGAAATGCGAATTCTGGCTTGAATCCGTCGCATTCTTGGGTCATGTCGTCTCCAGGGAAGGAATTATGGTTGATCCTTAAAAGAATGCAGCAGTGAGGAATTGGCCCAGACCTACCACTCCAATAGAGATTCGCAGTGTTTTGGGTTTGGCTGGGTACTACAGGAGATTTGTGGAGGGGTTTTCTACTCTTGCCTCTCCATTGACTAAATTGACCCAGAAAGCAGTTAAATTCCAATGGTCTGATGCTTGTAAAAGGAGTTTCCAAGAATTGAAATCAAGACTGACTACAGCGCCAGTATTTACCCTGCTAAAGGGTACAGAGGGATTTGTGGTGTATTGCGACGCTTCAATGATCGGGCTTGGGTGTGTGTTAATGCAACACCGCAAGGTTATAACCTACACTTCTAGGCAACTCAAGAACCATGAAAAGAACTATCCAACCCATGACTTAGAGCTTGCGGCAGTGGTGTTTGCACTAAAGATTTGGCGACATTATTTGTATTGGGTGCATGTGGATGTATTTACGGACCACAAGAGCCTTCAATATATTTTCAAGCAAAAGAAGTTGAATCTGAGACAAAGAAGATGGCTATAGTTACTCAAAGACTATGACATTGATATTCTCTATCACCCGGGAAAGGCTAATGTTGTAGCGGATGCTCTTAGTCGAAAATCTATGGGGAGCTTGGCTCATTTGGAGGCATATCGGAGGTTGTTGGCCAGGGAGGTTCACCAGTTGGCTAGTTTGGGAGTTCGCCTAGCGGACTCTAATGAAGGAGGAGTGATTGTGCAGAATTGGGCTGAATCATCGCTTATGACGGAAGTGAAAGAGAAGCAATTCAACGATCCATTGTTAGCACAACTGAAAGAGGGTATTCATAAACACAAGACCACAGCTTTTTCCCTTGGCATGGATGATGGTACCCTATGGTACCAAGGCCGCCTATGTGTTCCGGATATTGACGGTCTTCGGGAAAGGATCATGGCAGAAGCTCACACTTCCAGGTATTCCGTGCACCCAGGTTCTACAAAAATGTATCATGATCTCAGGGAATTTTATTGGTGGAATGACATGAAAAGGGATGTGGCGGACTTTGTGGCTAGATGTTTGAATTGTCAGCAAGTGAAGGCCGAACATCAAAGACCTGGTGGAATGGCTCAAAGCATAGAAATTCCAATGTGGAAATGGGAGGTGATCAACATGGATTTTGTGGTAGGGTTTCCGCACAATCTGCGCAAGTTCGACTCAATTTGGGTGATCGTGGATCGACTCACAAAATCAGCACACTTATTGCCAGTTAAATCTACCGACACAGTGGAACAGTATGCTCAATTGTATATAATCATTATCAAAATTATGTACCTGTTCAACTGTAGATGCACTCGCCTTTTCCTTGGACTTTGACATTGGGCAATCTCGTTCAAAGTGCCCCTTCTTGCCACAACCCCAACACTCTGTATTCTTCTTGTTCACACGAGACTTTGATCTGTGCTTTGATTTGGTCTTTCCCTGTTGGCTAGTCCGGCCTCTTACAAAGAGGCCACTTGCCTGGTCATCTCTATCTCCTTCAATGTGCCTCCGCACATCACTAGAGTTAAGTGCCTGCCGCACTTGCTCAAGCTTGATAGGCTCCTTGCTATACATCATTGAATTCTCAATATCACGATATCCTGAAGTCAATGAAAATAGCAAAGCACATGCAAGCGTCTCCTCCTCCCTTTTAATTCCTGCAATCTGTAAGTCCATGACAAGTTTATTAAACGCATCTAAATGATCTTGTAACGAAGTACCTGGCCCCATCTTAAATGTGTGAAGACGCCGTTGTAACAACATTCTTGTTGTCACTGATCGGTCTTGGTATAGCCCTTCTAGCTTTTCCCACAACTGTTTGGCCGTCTCTTCGGTACCCGTACTCACTTCACAAAGCACGTTAGGTGCAAGGGATAGTTGGATTGCACTCAATGCATCCCCTTCAATCTTCTCCTTGTCGGGAGCTGATATATCCGTAGGATACTTTCCGTCAATAGCATGGATTGAACCTTCCCTCCGCAGTAACGCCATCATCTGGATCTTCCAGATATTGAAGTTGTTGCGTCCATTGAATCTATCAATTTCAAACTTCATGGAACTCATATTTGCTTGTTCTTCCTCCTTGGATCGTTAAAGGATCCTGTCGCTCTGATACCAATTGTTAGCGGAAACGTAAAAGAAAGAACACAAGATTTAACGTGGTTCGGATCAAAATAATCCTACGTCCACCAGAGAACAATTGTCCTTTTAATATTAACAAAGGAAGGGGAGATTTCCCAATTACACTTAAGAGAATTTCTCTCTTAACTCTCTACTCACTACAATGTATTGTATTATTTTGGGATGATTTCTACAAGTGAAGGAGTGCATCTATTTATAGAGGTAAAGACCTCCTCTTGATGTCATTGGTGACATCAAACTACCTCCTCTTGATGTCATGGGTGACATCAAAGGAGGAAGCTTCCTCCTAGCATCCACACCAACTCTTTCCACCAACTCTTCCAATTGGCATGCCATTGTTGACTAAACATAAACCAACACTTTCAATCTCCACCTTGGTTTGCGTTTCGAGCGTGCGTGTGAACAACTCTGGCCAAAACTTCTAAGCTTACTGGGCAACCCCATTGTAAGAAACAAGAAAAATCAAACCATTGTTGAACATACCATCTCCACCTAACAACTGTTCTCTTCAGAGTTGCATCAGTTGATGCACACCCCCGCCAAGTCCTTGCAATGTGCAAACGTAGCGAGCAGTACTATCTTGGTCAACATGTCTGCAGTATTATCGTCTGTGACAACCTTTATGACCTTGATAGTTCCCTCTTCAACAACATCTCGAATAAAATGAAATTTGACATCAATGTATTTAGTGCACTCATGAAATCTCTGATTTTTCATTAGATGAATAGCACTCTGACTATCACATCTAAGAGTTGATTCCAGCTTAACAAACTCAATTCCGCTACTAAACCTTTCAACTAGATAACTTCTTTCACCGCCTCCGTTGCTGCCATGTATTCTGCTTCTGTCGTAGATAAAGCGACAATCGATTGCAGAGTCGACTTCCAACAAACGACACTGCCAACGAGGGTAAATATGTATCCAGTTGTGGACCTTCTTCTGTCAAGATCTCCTGCATAGTCAGAATCTACATAACCGAGAATTGAAATACCTCCACCACTTTTTTGAAAGGTCATACCAATACCAGAAGCTCCTTTGAGATATCTCAATATCCACTTGACAGCTTCCCAATGCATCTTTCCTGGGCTGGACATGTATCTACTTACAACACTTACAGATTGAGCAATATCTCGACGTATGCATACCATAGCATACATAATGCTACCGACTGCACTGGCATAAGGAATCTTTGACATATGCTCCACCTCTCCTCGGACTGAGGCATTTGTAACTCTGAAAGTTTAAAATAAGGAGCTAATGGTGTACTTACAGGCTTGCACGTATGCATATTGAATCTCTTGAGAACCCTTTCAATATACCTCTTCTGAGAAAGATGTACAACACCGTCTTCTCTTGAAATCTCCATACCAAGGATTTTCTTTGCAGCTCCTAAATCCTTCATGTCAAATTCCTTACTCAACAGTTTCTTCAAAGCATTTATCTCTGTAATGTTGTTAGCAGCAATAAGCATATCATCAACATACAACAGTAAATAAATCATTGAGTTACCAGACATCTTCTTGTGATACACACAGCTATCAAATGCACTCCTTGAGAATTCATGTGTAGTCATGAATGCATCAAACCTCTTGTACCACTGTCTAGGGGATTGCTTCAAACCATACAAAGACTTCTTTAGTTGGCATACGTGATCTTCTTTTCCCTCAGCTAGGAAACCTTCAGGCTGATCCATATAGATTGTCTCTTCTAGATCACCGTGTAAGAAAGCAGTTTTGACATCAAGCTGTTGAAGCTCCAAGTCAAATTGGGCAACCAATGCTAGTAGCATGCGAATTGAGCTATGCTTCACAACTAGAGAGAAAATCTCATTGTAGTCAATTCCCTCCTTCTGATTGAAACCTTTTGCAACCAATCTCGCCTTGAACCTAGCATCCTCCACTTCAGGAATTCCCTCTTTCTTTCGGTAGACCCATTTGCATCCAACTGTCCTCTTCCCCTTTTGTCTTTTCACTAAGACCCATGTCTGATTCTTATGAAGAGACTCCATCTCTTCAGTCATGGCTAACCGCCATTGTACAGCATCCTTGCAAGAAGTTGCTTCAATATACGAGGAGGGCTCCAGATCCTTAATCACTTCTTGTGCAGCTACGAACGTATATGCAATCAAGTTTGCTTGATCTATAAGGCATTTCGATTCTCGTGTCTGCCTCTTTTCCCTCCCCTTCGCAATTGTGTATGGTTCATTGACAGCAAGTTCTTCAAGGTCTACATCTTCTGACTCATCTCCAGTCCACGTGCGCTCATATGACCTAGTCTCATGTGCCATAGTCTTGCCTTGTCATCATTAGATAACTGCACTGTAGATGCATTTGCAGAGCCAACAATGGTGCTTCCGGCCAATGTGTAAAGGCCGTTCTCCAGCTTGCCTTTCAGCATGACTAAAGAACCTTTAGTCACCTTTATAGTTCCTGCTTCACTCATGTACTTGTAGCCTTGTTCATCCAGAGTACTCAGGGAGATAAAATTATTCTTCAGATCAGGAATATGACGGACTTGTGTAATAGTCCTCACGACTCCATCATGGCAGCGAACCCGAACTGAGCTAATGCCAACTATTGCATAAGTTGCATTATTGCCCATTACGACGGTTCCTCCACTTTTCTCATAGTTGCTAAACCAGTTTTTTTGGAACGGCATATGCAGAGTACAAGCAGAGTCTAATACCCATTTATTTCCATAACTACTATTATTATTACACGATGTTGTTAGTATATAATCATTATCAAAATCATGTACCTGTTCAACTGTAGATGCACTCGCTTTTTCCTTGGATTTTGACATTGGGCAATCTCGTTCAAAGTGCCCCTTCTTGCCACAACCCCAACACTCTGTATTCTTCTTGTTCACATGAGACTTTGATCTGTGCTTTGATTTACTCTTTCCCTATTGACTAGTCCGGCCTCTCACAAAGAGCCCACTTGCATGGTCATCTCTATCTCCTTCAATGTGCCTTCGCACATCACTAGAGTTAAGTGCCTGCCGCACTTTCTCAAACTTGATAAGCTCCTTTCTATACATCATTGAATTCTCAATATCATGATATCTTGAAGTCAATGAAAATAGCAAAGCACATGCAAGCGTCTCCTCTTCCTTTTTAATTCCTGCAATATGTAAGTCCATGACAAGTTTATTGAACACATTTAAATGATCTTGTAACGAAGTACCTGACCCCATCTTAAATGTGTGAAGACACCGTTGTAACAACATCCTTGTTGTCACTAATCGGTCTTGGTATAGCCCTTCTAGCTTTTCCCATAACTGTTTGGCCATCTCTTCGGTACCCGTACTCATTTCACAAAGCACGTTAGGTGCAAGGGATAGTTGGATTGCACTCAATGCATCCCCTTAAATCTTCTCCTTGTCGAGAGCTGATATATCCTTAGGATACTTTCCGTCAATAGCATGGATTGAACCTTTCCTCCGCAGTAACGCCATCATCTGGATCTTCCAGATATTGAAGTTGTTGCGTCCACTGAATCTATCAATTTCAAACTTCATGGAACTCATCTTTGCTTGTTCTTCCTCCTTGGATCGTTAAAGAATCTTGTTGCTCTGATACCAATTGTTAGTGGAAACGTAAAAGAAAGAACACAAGATTTAACGTGGGTCGAATCAAAATAATCCTACATCCACCAGAGAACAGTTGCCGTTTTAATATTAACAAAAGAAGGGGAGATTTCTCAATTAAACTTAAGAGAATTTCTCTCTTAACTCTCTACTCACTATAATGTATTGTATTATTTTTGGGATGGTTTCTACAAATGAAGGAGTGCATCTATTTATAGAGGTAAAGACCTCATCTTGATGTCATTGGTGACATCAAACTACCTCCTCTTAATGTCATGGGTGACATCAAAGGAGGAAGCTTCCTCCTAGCATCCACACCAACTCTTCCAATTGGCATTCCATTGTTGACTAAATAAAAACCAACACTTTCAGTTACAAAGGAAACTCTGGCGAAATTTTCGGAAATTTAAGGAGTTAGACAAATTTGGGGCTGTTGATATATTTCATGATGTGAAAAAGTTGAAGTTACATAAGGATGGCTAATGAATGAACCTTGATCCTCATTCAAGGATGAATGATCTTAAGCGGGGGAGAATGTAAAGCCCCAGAAAATTTTGCTAAGTAATTTAAGATTTCGTGGTGCCAAGGTTGGCTAATTATTTTATCTTGCGTGCAAATGAGGATTCATGATATAATGGATATCAATTGGATATGTTAATAAGTGTATAAGTCATATTATAAGTGATTTAGGGTCTAAGGAGAGGCCTAAGTCTAAGCCAAGTTGGAAAATTTCATAATAGACTAAAGTTGTAAATGAGTACGCACAAGACCTCAATTTGGACAAGCATATATCCATTTATATAAGGTGTTGTGCAATGCACAACCTATAAAATTAAATCTCTTTGAGTCTAGTTTCCAACGCATTAAACCGTTTGTCATTTGGAGGTGTATACAGATGGTTATAACCATTTTACCGGACCTGTGTCAGACGCGCGTCCGCGGCGCGGCTGCGGGAAAACTGAAAGTTTCTGCCTCCGAGCATGGTACGAGTACGGCCACCGCGTCCCAGGCGCAGCTTGACCGCACTCGCGCGCCTAGCAGCCCTATAAATACCCCAAGACCGGGTATAGAGAGTCTCTAAGTCATTTTTCTGAGCTAGGGCTTGCTCTATCAAGGGGAATCCGTCCCATACTTTCCTCCTATGATCCAAGGTAATGTTTTTGGAGTATTTTGAGTTGATTACTACTCCTAAACACTTATATTAACAAGGATTGATCTTGAAAATCCATAGATTCCCATTCAAATCCCTAAATTGATCAAGAACACTACAAGTAGGGATTCTCAAGATTCTTACTACAAGAGGTATGTCTATCATCTCTAACTACTCTATGGTGATTATTTATGTATGATATATACGTTAGAACTCATAGGATGGTGATTGGAAGCCATAGGTGCCTAACCTAGGTTGTGTTGGTGTTGTAGAGATTGTGAGATGGGTTATTGAGGTATGATTCTTCGGTGTAATAGTATTATATATACATGCATGTACAAATTAGGTTTGTAGGAAGATTGTTGAACATAAATAAGTAAAGATTGGGTTGGGGAATGCAGTAAATCTTATAAAAGAGATTTGAAATCAAGATGCTCAACTAGTATTTGATAAAATGCTCAAATGAGCTGAAACCATGAATACCTTCCTAATTTGGCTCAATTTTGTTATGTCTCAAGTAGATTGGGATTGCTAGAATTTTCGGAACGTCGTAGTAACTTAAGGAAAGCTTAAACAAGGTATGTATGGCTAAAAACCCCTCCTTTTAAAAATCGAGTCTCCATGGTGCCCGTGCAAATGTTGTAAGCCCGGAATTCGATTGATGTGGTACTTGTTATGTCAAATAAATTGATGTTGCGAAAATGTATGTGGAAGATGCTTTTCCATGTGTTTAGTGTGTTATTCTTTGTAAATTGAGGATGAGTGGAAAAACATGAACTATGTGCTAAATGTGTAAATGTCAAGTCAAGGTTACATTGTGATTAATATGCCGAACTAGATGAATTTCTCTCTATGTTTATAACTTAAATTGCTTTTGTATGTGCCTATGATCCTAAATGGAAAGATAAATATTGAAAATGGGAATAATGCGAAATGAGATTTATGGAATGTGGTAATTGTGGCCCCAAGTGCCGAGAAACTAATTTATGTGAATCCAAAGATTAAAGTGAGATGATTAACGGAAAAGGGTAATGTCTTGGTAAGACGGCTTAGCCGATCGGGCCGTGATCGGACGCCATGTTATACACACATGGTGGTAATGTATTGATAATTGAAATTGAAAAGTGAGAATGAAATAAGAGGAACGTCTTGGGAAGACGGCTTAGCCGATCGGGTCGTGATCGGACTCCGCTCAAGGAAGCGATGGTAATGTGGATGATGATGCAATGATAAGGAATGCCCCAACCAAAAATTTCAAAAATTATGTGAAAACTATGTGAACCTCTTATATTATTAATGTGATTCTTATTTGAAGCTTTGTTGTCCTTATGATTTCTTTTACTCTTGTATGGTTGTTCTTTCTAACTGGATGGTGTTTAGTTATACATACTAGTACTATTCCATGGTGCTAACGTCCCTTTTGTCGGGGGCGCTACATTTTTTTAAATGAATGTAGGTGGCTCCATAGCGAATAGTGCCGATCGCGCGTAGCGGAGCATCCTCCTCTCAAAGTCTTGGTGAGCCCATTTCTCCTTCAAGAGGGTTATGTTGTACATCTTTTGCTATAGATATCCACTTTTGAGGTATAGCCGGGCCCTTGTCACCGGCATTGTCATACTTGTCTTTTGCATCCTTAGAGTCTCTGGAGACATATGTGTGGGTTATGTACGGGTGTTGGATGGGTCTACGAACTATGTTGTAATTCTAGCTCTCGCTTATCTAAAGGGTAATTATATGGAATCTTGGAAACTTAACTACGGTTTAAGGTTGTGATATAAAATGAACTAACCGTGTTGAATGTAATATCTTTCCTATTGTCTAAATAAATGAAAGCATGGCTTTCTTATTCATATTGAGATGGGTAGAAAGTGTTTGATAAGGCTTGCTCAGTTGGGTTCACTCGATTGAGCGTCGGTCGCGCCTCCCGAGTTTGGGGCAAGTTGAAGGACAAGAAGATAAAGTCTTGAAATTAAATAAGGCTTTATATGGGTTGAAGCAAGCCCCGCGAGCTTGGAATAGTAGAATTGACAGTTTCAAGCAAATGATTTTTCTAAGTGTCCACATGAACATGCCCTCTATGTAAAGATTGCTAAAAATGGTGACATCTTACTTGTTTGCTTGTATGTAGATGACTTGATATTTACAGGAAATAATCCAAAGATGTTTGAAGAATTCAATAAAGCAATGGCTAGAGAATTTGAGATGACGGACATTAGCCTAATATCCTACTATCTTGGAATTCAAGTAGCACAGAGGAAGGATGTCATTTTTATTTCTCAAGGAGAGTATGCAAAGGAAATTCTCAAGAAATTTGAGATGGAGAATTGCAATCCCGTAAGCACCCCCGTTGAATGTGGAGTTAAAATATCTAAGCATGGAGATGGAGATAGAGTCAATCCCACATTTTTCAAGAGTCTTATTGGAAGCTTAAGATATTTGTCATGTACAAGGACGGATATTCTGTTTGGAGTTGGACTCCTGAGTCGCTTTATGGAAACTCCTACTACCTCGTACTTAAAGGTAGCCAAAAGAATACTTCGGCACAACAAAGGTACGCTTGATTATGGAATTCTTTATTCATCTTCTAAAGAATCCAAGTTCGTGGGATATTGTTATAGTGACTGGGCTGGTGATATTGATGATCAGAAAAGTACTACTGGGTTTGTTTTCTTTCTTGGAAATTCCGCATTTACATGGAATTCTAAGAAGCAACCAATTGTGACTTTGTCAACTTGTGAAGCGGAGCATGTAGCATCTTGTTCGTGTGTTTGCCATGCAATTTGGCTAAGAAGCTTGTTGGAATAACTTCACCAACCACAGAAGGATGCTAAAAGATTTTTGTTGACAACAAATCGGCTATAGATTTAGTCGAGAACCCGGTATTTCATGAAAGAAGAAAAGCATATCGATACGAGATATCATTTTATTAGAGATTGCATATCTAATAAAGTTATGGAGCTTGAGCATGTAAATTCTGGAGATCAAATTGCAGATATTTTCACCAAGCCTTTGAAGATTGACGCTTTTCAAAAGTTAAGGATGGCGCTTGGAGTAATGAAACAAGTTTAAGGGGAGATGTTAAAAATAGTAATAAACTTGTTTCCATTTGTCCACATTTGTTTAGATTTGTTTACATTAATTTAATGTTTTCATACATATAGTTAGAAAAGAGTAAGGTGTGGACATGTGTGAATTTGTGTGAACTAGTGTAGGCATGTATGGACTAGTGTGTACATGCGTGGACTAATTAATATGTACACATAAAGTTTATGTTAGATACATGTAGGAGTTCTATTATAAATACCTATGTATGCTAGCCATTTGAAGTAAGTGAAGTTGAATAGAAATCATCCTTTCCTCCACCTCTCTAATAGTGAGTTTTGAGTGTTTATTTAGTTGTCTTGCTCTCCCAAATTTTCTAACATATCATTGGTTGCAGATGATTTTTCTCAAGCTAGCAATACATATGTTGGGAAACTGAGGTAAGTTCTATCAAATCTCCAGTTATATTTCCTTCACTCACTCCTCTCCACCCCTTCAATAATAGTAGGAAGCAAAGAAAAGCTTCTACTCCCTTTCATTTTACTTTAATAATGTTTGAAAACAATTTCACCAAGTCTAACTTTCTTGAAACCAAGTTTACCATATATGATAACCAACCTTAAAGCAAAACCGCCATGGAACATGGTCGAGTTGGTCAAAGCTTTCAAGCAAAGAAAGTTTCTCCAAGAGTACCAGCATGCAACTACAGAGTAGCTACCATTTCCTATGAGCTCAGTGTTAGTTGTCCTAGGAGAATTCGTTGCGCAATGCACTCTATCCCTTTCTCTTCAATCCAGGAGGGAGGCAGTGTTCCAACACCTACATCATTCCCACAATCATTTGATGAGAAGTCATTTTCTGCACCACTCTCAAAAATTAGGGGTGGCAAACAGACAGGTCGGATCGAATACGGATAATAATGCAAAAAACGGATAAATTATCCGATCTGATCCACATTTAATACGGATAACCATATTATCCATGGCTTTCTGAATATGATTACTTTTAGGAGAATTCCTAATCTCTCAAGCTTAAGAAACCCCCAATTTGAGTCTTTACAAATGTAAAAGTTGAACAAATTAGTTATCCATTTTCTAAGTGGATAATATGGTTCTTATCCATATTTGATCCGTTTTAAAAATGTTCAATATCTAACTCATTTTTTTGTGGATAATATGAATGGATAATTTTTTTAATCCATTTTGCCACCACTAATAGTGACCCACAAAGCTGATGTGGGAGACACATCAGATGTCACAGTGGACATGCACAGTCAGCTAAAATGGGAAACACTCCGAAGGAGCAAGCGCATGAAGGCAGCGTGTGAAGATACTAGTTAGTTATAAATAGCTATCAATAAGAATATTAGAGGAGACTATTGTGATATTGGAAACTCTTTTTTTTTATCGTCAAAAGAACTTATACTATTCCTTATCTCATTCTGTAATTCTCTCTTCTTATCTCCTCCTTCCAGTTATTTTCCAATACTGCTCTATTAATATTCTCCTAATTCACTTTACTTGTAATTTTCGGTTGGGTGATTAATACAAACGTTACTTCCATTGAGTTGCTGTAAATCAGGTTGTTTCATTCACCACTTAGCTCAATCATATTAGCTAATGAAATTTGAATATGAAAGAATTTTGAGCAACAAAAATTGAAATTGCTCGTGCCAATAACTTCATCCATAGCGATCAAAACTCGATGTCTATCTATCAAAGTTGAAAACAAATGAGGTGTGGGAATTATGAGAATTAAATATCTAATGCATGTAATATTAAAATGACGTTTATTTAAAAATATAGTCATAGATTTATAACAAATCTATAAAAGAACTAATTCTATATTTATATGTTCGATGGATTTATAATCATAACCAAAAGTAAGATACCATATCATTTGCATTATAATATAGGTAATGATTTCATATTAAAAATAACAATGAAAGTATATTATAGAGAGGAAAAAAGTAATAGAGGGGAGAATGATAATTTACCGGGGGGAAAAGGGCATTACTTGAGATAGAAGGTAAAAATGTCTATAGTTTAAAATTGTAGGAGGAATTATTTTAAGCAAATATCTGTGGTTTCCAATTCTCTCTCTAAAAGAAAATTCTCCTGCTTCTTTCTATAGAACTAACTAAAGAACACCAATCCACTATGCAAGAACAAAACCTCTTATAAGTTATATCTAATCCCACCCAAACTGCCGGATATTGCAACTGAAAAACCTAAACTAGATAGCATCATGTCTGGACCGAGTTTTAAAGAAAAATTAATAGCGGGTGAACATGGTGCATTAATTATGTACTCACTAATTCAAGTGAGCATTACATGCTTCATCTACAAAACGATAGTCCTAACTATCAATTGCCCCCAGTTAATGAGGATCGACAAGTTCAACTATCACAAGATGACCTTCAACGGATCTATCAACCATGGAAGTTCTCTGTTATCATCAAACTTCAAGGAAAGAGAATACAACACCATCTGCTCAAAAAAAGGATCCAAGAACTATGGAAAATTAAGGAAAATTTTCCATTAATCGATTTAGGTCTGACTACTACATCACCAAGTTCAACAACAAGGAAAGCATATTCAAAGTCCTGCACTATGGCCTTTGGTTTATATTTGGAGACTTCCTCTCAGTTCAAAGATGGGAACCAAATTTTGTTAGCATCTGAAGAAAAAGTTTCACTAGCATCCGTCTGGGTGCGACTACCACAACTACCGACTGAGTTTTACGATAGTTTAATTCTGGAAAAGATAGGAAAGAAGATTGGTAGATTATTGAAAATTGATGCATGTACCTCATCAACTCTAATGGGATGATGTTCAAGATTATGCATATAGTTGCCACTAGATGAGCCAGTTGTTCCCTTCGTCTTCATTGGTCACCATAAACAATTTATATTTTATGAAGGGGAAAACTTTTTGTATAAACAATGTGGATGTAATATGCTAAGGAATTGAAATACAAATTTGGGACTGAAATGGTGATTTTATTGAATTGTCAAATGTTACAAGTGAACCAACGATTGAGAATGTAAATTCACTCTAAGAACAAAAGCTTAATCCAAAAGGCTTCTAATCTCCATTGAAGTCCAAGCTATCACCTGTAGAATCAATGGCGGTTATTAGAGAGAAGGAGAAGAGAATGAGAAGGTTAGAGACAGAGAGAAATGAAGGGAATAACAGAATTTACCAGATCATAACTGCCCAATTTGTTAGGCCCAGTTTCTGTTATAAACTCCTTCAGTTGGCCCAAGTCCATTAGAAAGCTAATAACAAATCTAGGCCCTTTATTTTACTGAAGTATCTCCGCCGTCCACTATGTCATGTGCTTCTCACGTGATGGCTTTATTTCATTTCTCTAATTCTCTTCTTCATTTCATTTCTAGCCGACATCCAACAATACCCCTCCGATGAAAACAATGACCTTGTCCTCAAGGTCAGAGAATAGCCACAAATTCTGGAAACTTGCTCTTGAGATATCCCCAATATTTCCAAGTTGCATCCTCCGCCTTCAAATTAGCCCATTGAACTAAAACTTTGACACCCACTCCATTATTCACCTTCACCATCTTCCTTTGTAAGATTGTCACTGGTTGGACTAAGATACAACCATCCCCGTCACAGATCGGTGGTTGTTGCTGTGGGATGATGTCAGGACCTACACGCTTCTTCAACTGAGACACATGGAACACATGATGGATTTGAGATCTCGGCGGCAGCTCCAATCGGTAAGCCACTGACCCTATTCTTTGTAGGATCTTGTAAGGACCATAGAACTTAGCACTTAACTTAAGATTCTTTCTTACTGCGACTTAAGCTTGCCTATAAGGTTGAAGCTTTAGGTAAACCCAATCGCCTACCTCTAAAACTCTGTCAGATCTGTTCTTATCGACATAAAACTTCATTCTTGCTTGAGCTTAAGTGAGGTTGTCTTTAAGGATCTGCAACATCTGCTATCTTTGAGTTATCCAAGTACCCGCCGGTGTTTGAGATGGTTGGGGTAGAGACTCCAAGGGGATCTGAGGTGGGGAAAAACCATACAAAGCCTGAAAATGAGTGGTCTTTAAGGAATTGTGATAATTAGTATTGTACTATCATTCCGCTAATGGTAACCATTTCACCCACTGTTTAGGATTAGTAAACATCATAGCTCTAAGATATGCTCTTAAGCATCTATTTAATTTCTCTGTCTGCCCATCTGTTTGAGGATGGTAAGAGGTGGACATGTTCAGCTTGACCCCCATGGACTTGAATAGTCTCTACCAAAATTGGCTAGTGAACACACTGTCTCTATCTGAAATAATTGTCTTAGGTAACCCATGTAGTTTGTAAATGTCCCTCAAAAATAGATCTGCCACATCTTGTGCAGTGAAAGGATATTTGAGAGCTAGGAAATGGCCATACTTGGTAAGCTTTTCCACCACCACTAATATAGCCTTCTTGTGTCCTGAAGAAGGTAACCCTTCCACAAAGTCCATGGCTATGTCCTGCCATGGTAACTCAGGAATTGGTAAAGGTTGTAGCAACCCAGGTGTATGTATATTTTCAGTCTTCACCCTTTGGCAAGTATCACATTCTGAAACTCATTTATAGACATCAGTTCTCATATTAGGCCAATAGAAAATCATCTTCATCCTTTTGTAAGTTCCCTATTGTCCAGAGTGTCCACCCAAGGGAGATTGGTGCATTGCTTGAAAAATCTTAGTTCTTAGGTTTGTTCCCTTTACAATGTAGATTTTTTGGTCATACCTCAAAATCCCTTGCAGTAAGGTATAATTGGGACTGCTATGGGTATTTGTTATTAGTTCAGTGATCACTTTGTGAGCATCAGAATCATGCTCATAACTGTGCTCTATCTCACTCATCTAAGTAGGCTCAGTAGTAGATAAGGCAAATAATGATGATTCTTCCTCCTGTCTCCTGGATAGTGCATTAGCCACCCTATTTTCAACACCCTTTTTATATTGGATTTCATAATCAAGTCCTAATAATTTGGTCAGACCCTTCTGTTGCAGAGTAGTGGTCACTCTTTACTCTAGTAGGAACTTTAAGCTGTGATGGTTTGTTCTTATTATAAAATGGCCTCCTTGGAGATAATGTCTCCATTTATCCACAGCTGATAGTAAAGCCATGAATTCCTTCTCATATGTAGATAATCCCAAGTGTCTAGGAGCTAAAGCTTTGCTGAAAAAAGCAATAGGTCTGCCATTTTGCATTAGGACTGCCCCCATCCCTTTAAAGCAAGCATCAGTCTCAATTATGAAAGGCTTGTTGAAATCTGCCAGTGCTAGCACAGGTGCACTGGACATGGCCTGTTTAAGGTCTTGAAATGAGCTCTCAGCCTCTGAATCCCAGTGAAAACCATTTTTCCTTAACAAATTGGTTAAGGGTCTGCTTATAACCCCATAAGACCTGATGAATTTCCTATAGTATCCTGTCAAGCCCAGAAATCCCTTAAGGGCCTTAATATTTTTAGGAGTAGGCCAGAAAGCCATAGCCTCAATCTTTGAAGGATATGTCGCTAATCCTTCTCCTGTTATTATGTGCCCTAGATATTCTACCTTGGTCTGACCAAAAGGACACTTGGACAATTTAGCAAATAGTTGATCCTTCCTTAATATCTCCAGTACCTTTCTCAAATGTAGAACATGGTCTTCCATAGTAGAGTTGTATACTAGTATATCATCAAAGAACACCAACACAAATTTTCTAAGATAACCCTTAAAAACATGGTTCATAAGTGACTGAAAAGTGGCAGGAGTATTAGTCAGTCCAAAGGGCATTACCCTAAATTCATAATGTCTCAAATGTGTTCTAAAAGTAGTTTTATAAATGTCCTTTTCCCCCATCCTTATCTGATGATACCCGGCCCTTAAGTCTATTTTAGAGTATATGCATGACCCACATAAATCATCCATTAAATCATCAACTAAGGGTATAGGAAACTTGTTTTTTATAGTCATATTGTTTAGAGCTCTTAGTCAATACAAAACCTCCAACTTCCATCTTTTTTCTTGACTAATAACACAGGTGATGAAAATGGGGAATGGCTTGGCTGTATAATACCATTGTTGAGCATTTCACTCACATGTTTCTCTATTTCATTTTTTTGGAAAAACTGTATCTATAGGGTCTAATATTACAGGAATTGCATCTGATTTCAGGGGAATGGAATGACCATGGCCCCTTTTGGGAGGCAATGATGTTGGTTCCATGAATATATCTGGAAACTGCTTCAGCACCTTGTCAATAGCTGCAGGTATGAGACTTGATTCCTTCACTTCTTCTACTGAAATCATGAATAAGTGAGACCATATGGCCTGCCCTTTCTTAAGTAATTGTCTCACTCCATTGGTTGATAAGCTCTTAAGTTTTTTTTGGTTGTAAATCCCTTTAAGTTCTACCCTTTTTCCTTTGTGAGTTACTTGCACCTTGTACTCCACAAAGTCAAGTAGGACTGGATTATGTCTTTTCATCCAATCACCTCCTAATATCATGTCATTGCCACCCAGCTTAGTTATTCTGACTGCATCTTCAAACTGCACTCCTTGTATCTTCCATTTGAATTTGTGACAAATGTGCAAACTCATTAAGTAGTTGCCATTTTCTACTATCACTCTCATAGGCACAGCTTCTAAAATAAGGCAACCTATTTTCTTGGCTGCTTCCATATCCAAAAAACTGTGTGTGCTTCCTGAATCCAGTAAAATAATTAGGGAATTCTTTTTGGCTTCACCTCTCAACTTAATGGTGTTGGGAACTTCAGTGCCAGATAGTGCATTTAGGCTTATTGCCTTATCCACTATCTCCTCCTCTGGTATTATCACTGTTTCTTCTTGATGCAGGGCCGCCTCTAATGCCTCTTCAGTAGCAGCTGATATAGCATTAAGTTGTCTAGGTCTACATTGATGCCCAGGATGGTACTTTTCTCCACACTTATAACACAAACCTTGAGTCTTTCTACTCTCAAACAGTTTGTTGTCAGCATAACTGGAACCCCCAAGTGAACTTCTATTAGGTTGAGTATAGTATCATGTAGTTGATCCCTTGTTTCCATGTGATTTACCAGCCTTAGTGACAGCTTCCAATAGGTTCTCCTTATGCCTGGCTTTCTCTACTGTCTTATTGAATGAATAGGGGTCCACCATCTTAACTGTATGCCTAATTTCTTCTTTTAATCCTTCTATGAAAAATTCTAGGAAGAATTCTTCTGGTATAGTAGGATTCCTTATCAACACCCAGGCTTTGAGTTCTTCAAATTTCTCCAAATACTCATCTACAGACCCTGTTTGCTTTATTTTTTTGAATTCCCCAATTAGGTTTAATTTGCTGTTAGATGCACCCTCAAATCTACTGCAGATTTCAGTAGTAAAATCTAACCATCTAACTATTCCTTTACTTATGTGATAGG
Source organism: Nicotiana sylvestris (assembly GCF_000393655.2). Classification (NCBI taxonomy): domain Eukaryota; kingdom Viridiplantae; phylum Streptophyta; class Magnoliopsida; order Solanales; family Solanaceae; genus Nicotiana; species Nicotiana sylvestris. The sequence continues at coordinate 86,476,175 of NC_091058.1, forward strand.
AAAAGAACCAGAATGCAGTCTTACTATTGAGATGAAGGACTTCCTCTTCAAGCTTTTGCTGTGGATCAGTTATGTGGTTATGCTGGAAAAACCTTTCACACTTCCTCAACCATGCGCAAGGGTCAACTCCATCAAAGTAGGGCATTTCCACTCGCGATTGAGATGAATGACCATTGTTCCTTCCTCCTGATACATCTTTGTTCTATCCCACCCATGGCTTGGAGATTGGCCCAACATTTGAGAGGTTCTCCATCAGCAGACTGCCCAGAAGGCCATCATGTGGAGGAAGCAGCTTTTCCACTAGCAGTTCTAATTTTTTTCCTAGATTTTCTAATTTTTCATCATTTGTAGTCATATACTATTGGAATTGTGTCTCTAATTTCTTTAGAAACTTGTCTGTAGCTTTAGATCTTGTTTCTGCTCCTGTCATGTTGTACTGGCCAGGAAAGAGCTCTGATACCAATTATAATATACTAAGGAATTGAAATACAAATTTGGGACTGAAATGGTGATTTTATTGAATTGTCAAATGTTACAAGTGAATCAACAATTGAGAATATAAATTCACTCTAAGAACAAAAGCTTAATCCAAAAGGCTTCTAATCTCCATTGAAGTCCAAGCTATCACATGTAGAATCAATGGTGGTTGTTAGAGAGAAGGAGAAGATAATGAGAAGGTTAGAGAGAGAGAGAAATGAAGGGAGAAATAACAGAATTTACCAGATCATAACTGCCCAATTCGTTAGGCCCAGTTTCTGTTATAAACTCCTTCAGTTAGCCCAAGTCCATTAAAAAGCTAATAACAAATCTAGGCCTTTTATTTTACTGAAGTATCTCAGTCGTCCACTTTGTCATGTGCTTCTCACGTGATGGCTTTATTTCATTTCTCTAATTCCCTTCTTTATTTCATTTCTAGCTGACATCTAACAGAGGAAGACCGGGCCATGTTCATTTCAAATGTCCATACAAGGTAATAAAAAATAATCCACCACCCACACAAATGGACGACTACAAGCCAATCAGTAGAGCAAAACGAGGTTCAAGACATTAAAGAAGATGCATTGCAGACAATTAGCTTCTCAAAAAAAAAACAAATCACAGGATAAAGGAGCCTGTCCAGCAATCAGGTAAGATCCACAATCCTAGTGCTAGTATGCCAGGTAATTCTTCCACCTTGCCTTTTAATATAAAATCTTTTGGCAATAACTCTGGTACTAATGTGACCAACAAGAATTCATCTATCAAGGCCAATAATGGCAAATTTGTGCCCAATGATTACGCTTCCACTAGAAATAAATTCTCTATCTTGAATAATCTGCCGAAAATTAAAAAAAATATTGAAAAGGAAATCCCTAACCCTATGGAGATGCTTGATTGCATGCCATTAGACGTGGCCTTGATTAAAGGTGTCAATAAACACGTGGAAGATAACCAAAATGTTCAATTAGCTAACATACAATCTAATAACCAATACTTAGGCGATATTACCAGCCTAAATGACCACACAACTAACCCTATTACTAATTACCACGACTCTCTAAAAACAGTGTCAACAAGAGTATTATCGCTAATAATAACTACACATGCATAAACGATCACAAGCAACTTCAACACATGTCACAAGACAATCATATTGCTCCACAAATCGCCAATGAGGATAACCACATGCTAGGTAAAAAAAATTTCCAAAATCATATTAAAATATCATCTTTTCAAGACACTCCCAAGACATGCAAATAGATTTAATGATTGAGGAGCTAGCTAATTCTACTACCAACCTAACTTTTATCCCGAAAAAACCATTGTAATCCCTAATATAAACCAAGGCACCTCTTTTAACAATTCCAAGAATTCCGGTAGCCCAAAGGAGGTGGTACCGTCTAGTCCAAATACTAAGACACCAAAGAGTCCATTCAATATGATATTGGACAGACAAGAGACTGTGATAGTCCTCCAAAACTCTCACTTTCTAGCTCAACTTGTATCTGAAGGGATGCACATGCCATGAGCAATTATTTCAACCATGTTTCATTAAATAACATATTATCCCCACTAGCTCCATCAATGAACACGAACCTAGTACAATGTTACAACCCATGTTTTGTACGTGAAAATACGGCGTAAGTCAATTGATGTAAGCTCAGAAATGAGATCCTCTTTGAAAGTATATAAAGTGATTTGATGGCGTTACGTCCCATTTCTTTTCCAAGAATTTAAGAGTTAATATTCAAGGAAAAATATTTTTAAGGGTACATATTGTTACACCCTGTACTTCATACGTCACTATTATTATGGGATTATCTAATGTAAGCTCAAAAAGGATGAAGTCTTTCTACAAGGAGAAGAAAGGTTTGCCGAAGTGTTAAGTAAGTTAAGGTGAATATGAGACTTGGTAATCATGATTTAAATGATTTTAAATCCATTATATGACTATATATGATGTTTTGATATGAAATATAAAGTTTGAGAAAAATCGAATTTAAGTTGCGGAAAAACCGACTAAAGATTTGCCTTGTAATGGAGCTTTTTAAGAAATAAAATCATGAGCTATATATGGTCTTTTTGGGGAATATTATATATCACATTTAAGGTCTTGGAATTTAGTTTCTAACTCTTTTAACCGTTCATTCATACGATATACGAATAAAAGGATATAAGCATTTGAAGGAGGACCTATGCGAGGGTGCCAAGTGGCACCTTTTTTGACTTTAGGAACGGGATATTTACGTCCCAATCTCGTCTCCTTCTCCATTATTCCAGATACCTAGACCAAATAGCACCCCCAAACTCACCCTCAATCTTCCCACAAGTATTTCCAATAATATTATCATCCCGGGCATGAAATCAAGTAGCGATAACATCAAAATGATCACTGCGACGTAAGTAATGCTATATCACCTCTCTTTTTCTTTATAGTTTGAGTTTTGGAAGATATTTAATAGTTAAGAAAATTCTTAATTTCTAGTTTTAAGCTCTTAAATATCAAGGAAGGTTGATTAATTCATTTCATAATAGTTAGAACTCACGGGACGGTGATCGAAAGTCGTGAGTTCGAGTTATTTGACTTGTAATTGGACTATTTTTTGGGTTGTTTCATGTATCTTTTGGGCTGTCTATTTTGTTGCTATTAAATGGTATTTTTGGAGTATAAATGGTGTGGAGAAACACCGCATAATGGCGAAATCATGGATTAGTCATTGTGTTTGACACTACTATAGTCGTCATTTTGGATATGAATTGATTGGGGTATATTGGGCTGTTGTAAGCTAAATATAACATGGATTTCAACTTGCAACTACTGTATGAGGTAATTATATTATGTTCCTACAGGTTCTTAAGGTTATCTTTGTATTGGTTAAGTTAAATGGATGAACTAGTGAATAAAGTTGCTAATTAAGAATAATTGGAGTTGTGGATCGTTTTCTTTGTTATGGATATATGGTATAAGGTCGGAATTATTGATGAATGACTTCATTATCATGTTAATGATACTATTAATTTAAAGTAAAAAGTCTATAAGGGGTGATATGGGGTATACAGATTCCAATTGGAGCTTGTCGCTAGTCGTAAAATAGTTATGACTTGTTGTTATTTTATGGTGTCTTGTTATTGATAATTATGTATTGCTGGATTTCTCTGGTAATTGTTGTTGGTATATGGTATTGGAGGAGGCTCTTATTACAGGGGAGATCCTGCCCGAATTTATATAAACGAGCTACAAGTTTAAGTTGCAGACTTAGCCTTTATTCAATACTGATTTCGAATCTCCTTATGCAATGGTAGATTGAGTTGAGTTTTTTGAAGAGGTTCTTGGGAGGTATTAAGGACTCACCATGGTTAAGGTATGTTAAGTCACTTACTTCTTTCTATTGGCATGATCTAAAGTGAAACGAACATAAACGGTATGCTAATTCATAACGGATCCACTCCTAGAAACTAAGGTTGTCCATGTTGTTCTTTCCTTATAAAGTTATTCTAAGCAAGTGTGTATGATCATTAAATCCTACTAAGATTCATATTGATGGTAGGGATGTCCATAATGTTAATCGAAGGTGCAATAACCTTACGTCACTCCGAAAGGTTTAGAACGTGATTCTATGAGTCCAATATGCATTATATATGTATCTACTTTAATCTATCGAGTCGTGTTATAGTTAGACGGGTACCAAACCTATTGTGCAACCACTAATCATTTGGGTTAATGAGCTCCATATGGCCGGGTACGATTCTACCGAGCCTTATAATGGCTGGGTACGTTTTTACCGAGTCCTCTTTGAGGCCGGGTACGATATGATGATGATGATGCCCATAGAGGCGTATGTTTTTAAAAGTTTATGTATATATATGTATTATGCATTTCATGTCAGTATCCCCCAGAGGCACTCAGATGTTACAGGTTGTATCTCACATATCTCTCTTTACATTAATGTTCTTGTTTATGCTTTCCTGCCTTACATACTCGGTACTTTATTTGTACTGACGTCCCTTTTGCTTGGGGACGTTGTGTTTCATGCCCGTAGGTCCCGATTGATAGGCTGACAGTCTTTCTAGTAGGCTATCAGCTCAGCAGAGGTGTTGGTGCACTCCACTTGCTCCGAAGTTGCCTATTTGGTCAGTATGCTTTGGATATGTATTGATTGGTATGTGGGGCCCCGTCCCGACCTTTATGATTTTATGTACTCTTAGAGGCTTGTAAATAGATGTCAGGTTTGTGGATACTTGTATGGCCTTGTTGGCCTATGTGTTGAGTTTACAAATGGTCATGTCGGCCTTATAGGCCCGTATGTCACATGTATAAGTTTGTATATCATGTTGGGTCATCATATGTTGAGTATTCCCTTACGTTTTATTCTTGTTATCTCATGACGGATTTCTGGATCATTTACTCAAGATAGTATAATAAGAAAGATATGTTATATTGGTACTCGGTTGAGTAAGGTACCGCGTGCCCGTCGCGGCCCTTCGGTTTAGGTCGTGACACATAATCCATGAAAACTCAATGGAGTTTTCCATCACACTTCAACCTACTACAAAGAAAAAACATGGCAGTGGACTTCCCTTCTTTCCCCTAGGGGAGATCTCGAACAAGAATCCAATATTCATGTCATGGACCACCCGAATCAACCATGCACAACCCCATATGGGTGTACCTCCTACTGCAAACCATGCACCCCCACAAGCTCCACCACATGCACCTCAACAACCACCTCATCCCAACATATCAGAACCAGAACCAGAAGAACAACAAGTAGGGAATGCAGAGGAAATGATGTTGTGGGTCAGAAGAAATTGTAGTATTTTCAAGCCTAAATGAGGTAAAGGTTTATCTATTGAGGGAGATGCTAGAGAAGAGGTATATTCTCAACTTCCCACCATCACTTTACAAAGGCTCAATGGACATCACGCCCCATAGGACCCAACGGTGGGAAGCCATACAATGATACAAGTGCCCTCATTAAGAAGGAATCCATTATCTCTATCAAACAGAATGATGGAGAATGGAACCAACCCCACCCACAACCAAGTACACATGATGTATCGCCCAAATAACATAATTATTTGGAACATTAGGGGTGGTAATAATGAGGTCTTTAGGAAGAATTTTAGAGAAATGATTGACACAACACAATCCTTGCATGGTCACACTGCTTGAAACTCGTATGGAGAGTCATATCTCCTTACTCAACGATTTTTCATTCTCTGAAATGATTGAAGTCCCAACAGAGGGACAAGCTAGAGGAATGGTTATTTTGTGAAATTCTAACGTGATAATATGAACAACTTTGTCAAAAGAAACCAAGAAATTCATGTTAACATTGAGGTACGTCCTATAAATATCTCCTGGTTGTTTTCTTCAATATATACTAGTAAAAATATAGGTAATAGAAATACTTTATGAAATAATATTGAAAATATCCGTGAAAACTACAAAGGCCCATGGCTCCTTGGAGGTTGTTTCAATGATATCTTTAGTGAAAATGATAAATTTGTGGGAAACTCTATTAATCGTAGGCGTATTTGATAGTTATGGACTAGTATTAACAATTGCAACCTTGTGAATTTAGGGTTTAAATGATGTAAGTACACCTGGTCAAATCATCATAGAAAATCAAAGGTGTTAATTATGGAGAGATTATATAGAGTTTTCGTTAATAATGAGTGGATTAATGCATTCCCTAAAGCTGTCGTGGTTCACCTACCTAAAACTCATTCAGACCATAACTCCTTGCTAATCCAATTAACCCCCAAAAATACATGTTACAATGGTAGACCTTTTAGGTTAGAAATCATTTGGCGCAAACACCCCGACTTCATCTGATAGAAACTAAGGGTTCACCAAACTATATAAAGAACTAGGTTATCTATAAGTTCTCACTGAACACACGCACACCGCAGTAAGCAAATGACACAATGGAATTTTACGTGAAAAATTCTCAGCTCATGGGATTGAAAAACACGACCTACCCTTGTAAGATTTCAACTTCACTACTGAGCAAACTTCAGATTACAAACTATTACAACCTAGGAATTAACCTCTTATAATCCATAACTAACTTGTAACAACTTTATTACAAGCCCATTTGTAATAACTCTATTACAAAGCTTACAACTCGACTAACTCTAGCCAAGATACAAACACAAGGTTTATGATTTTACAAAAATTTCCTACACAATGCTTCTAACTAAGCTAAGTAGGAATTATAAGTAAAGTTCTTTAACAAAGGTGCAACACAACTAAGGACATGTAATGACTCAATACAGGAAACTGGTCCTTCGTTATGTTGTTCTTTGTTCTTGATGCCCTTGAGAACCACTTGCAAGATTGACACAGACTTGAGAGAATTCTTGATGGATTCTTGAATGTGCAAGTGTTTTGTTTTACCTTTGCTTGATGTTAATAATTTATTTGTGACATCACTTGAATGATGCAAGCATGTTAGGTAAAAGGGCATTCCTCATAAAGTTGACTGTTGTACTGTTTTTGCATTGTTGCATGTGCAGGCAGCAACTTTACAGCTAGGGGGAGTTGACTTGTATCGTCACCAAGGGAATTGATGGCCATTTGTTCTCTCTATTGTCCCTTTGACTCTAAAGAGTTGAACCACGTCCCCGACTTGAGACTTGTTGTTCTTAAGTACTTGAGGATGTGTCACAGGTTCCTTATCTATTTCTTAACATTAATTTTGTTAGATCATCAAAACATAACAGGGATACATATAACCTATCATCATCAATATTGTTCGTGAAAGTTGGATAACGAAGGATCTCAATATAGCCCATAATGTATTCAGGGAAAAACTCACCATTTGGAAAACTAATACTTTTGGTGACATTTAATAAAAAAAGACTGCTAGCTCTCCTAAATGACATTCAATCCTCTCCAATTACCAAAACAATTCTTTCTTAATGAATCTTGAAATGCATCTCCAACTTGAATACAATGCTATTCTTAAAATGAAAGAAGATTTCTGAAAACTTTGTTCCCGTATAAATTGGTTTAACGAAGATAACGACAATATCAAGTTCTACCACATTATGGCATCCAATAGAAGACGTCGCAACTCAATTATGTACTTCAAGAATAACAATGAAAATTGGATCACTAATGCAAAATCCATACTAGAACATACTTTTAATTTTTTTTTTTTTAACAAGCCTTCACAACCTCTAAAAGTCATACTAAGAGGGCTATTTTTTATGATCATGCCATTACTTATTCAAAACTAGACCTAGGCACTTTTGACAGACCTCTAGCAACTGAAGAAATTACTAATGTTATATTTTCCTTCAAACCTTCGCCAGGGCCAAATGGCATATACCCTTTCTTTCATAAAAAAATATTGGAATATAGTTGGCAGTTTTATGATTAATTTTTGTCACAAAGTCTACTAGACTTAGTCCCTTCTCAATGGTACAAATGATACGTATTTATGTCTCATTCCTAAAATTAATAATGGTATTAGGCGAATCGTCCTTTGCAACACCTCCTACAAAATCATCACTAGATTATCGCCAATATGCTAAAGTCATTGTTACTCAATTTAATAAGTCCTACCCAAACTAACTTTATAAAGAACAGGAGAGCCTGCGATAATGCTATCATTATCCAACAACTTCTAAACAACATGCACAATTCAAAAAGCTCTAAGTTCAATATGTTTTTAAAGATACACCTTGAAAAGGCTTTCGGTAGATTGGAATAAGATTTTATTTATAATACTCTGAGTTTCTTTAAATTCCCTCAAAAAATCTCCAAACTTATAATGCACTGTATTAGTACTAGCAATATTGGAGTTCTTGTTAACGGTACAAAAACTAACTACTTCAGCTCTAGTAGAAGCACGTTAAGGAGATCCTATGTCTCCATATATATATTTATCTTATGTATGGAACTCCTTTCAAGACTAATAAATAATCAAGTTGATACCATGCTTTGGGACCTGTTAAAGTAAGTTATAAAGGTCCAAGCTTCACATGTCCGTTCTTTGCAGATGATTTAACTTTTATAGGAAAGGCTTACAAAACGGGCCACTGTATTAAGAATTGCTTAAACCTCTTTACGGAAGAATCTGGCATGTCCATAAATTATGTAAAATCCAGATTAATTTTCTCTAAGAAGTGCCCAACAAGCATCACTTCTTACTTTGCCAATTTATTTGGCATGAAATTAAGCTTCGAATTTGGGGGAAGTATCTATGATTCCCAATATAAAATCATAAACCAAAACCCAAAGACTTTCAGTTTGTCATCAATCAAATGCGTATGAGACTATCCCATTGGAAATCTAATTTCCTTAATATAGTGGGTAGAACCACTTTAGCCATATCTACCTTAAGTTCAATACCTACCCACCTAATGCAATATACTATGCTTCCTACTAAAACCCTTAACCAAATTGATAAGATTCAAAGGAATTTTATATGGGGGACTACTGATTCCAGAAAAAAATTACACTTGGTTAATTGGAAGACTGACCAATGATAAAATTGAAGGTGGCATAGGTATTCGTTCAGCCTACAAACAGAACTTAGTGATGCTCACAAATCTGGCCTGGAGGCTTCTAATTTGTCCTTCAAACCTCTGGGCACAACTCATTGCCTGAAAATACGCCCAAAAAATTTATTATTAACACATCCTTTATTTGGTCTGCTCTTATTAAAGGTTGGAAGGTTTGCAACCAAGGCGTTATATGGCACCCTTGCAAGAACTCAAAAATTAATATTTGGAACTCTAGATGGATCTATAACAATTCTAACCTTAGAAGTAGTATTGAAGGACCATTGCATTTAAGTGATTACAACCTGTCTTGACAAGATCTTATGAATGGAGATGGGTGGAATACCTCCAAAATTTCTTTTGTTCTTCCAACCTCTATCGTTGATAATATTAAAGCTACTTCAATTTCTAGCAATCATTTTGATATGGACTATATACTTGGGCTCCTAGAAGTAGTGAAGCTTTTTCTACTAAATCTTGCTATACACTTCTAGACCATAATACTACCCCAAAACTTACTCCAAAGATGGCTTTCACTTGGATATAGAAACTTCAATGCCCTAATAAAATCAATTTTTTTTTGGCAATGCTTGCATAACCGTTTACCATGTAGCGCTTTCCTACACCATATTGGCATCAACATCGTTGACAATTGCCCCATTTGTAAACAAAGGCCCGAAGATGCCCATCACATTTTCCTCCGCTGTCCAATAGCAACTCGCTTCTAGGAAAATCTGGGATTGATGCTTAATTCAAACCCTGTTAAGTCCCACTGGCTCGTTGAGCTAAAATATTCACAAATACAAATTAGCAACCACATGAACCAATGGAAAAATATTTTCCCATTTGCCATATGGTACCTTTGAAAAAATAGAACCAATAATAATTTTAACAACCTTGATCTTGATTTGAGTGTCTTTAAAGTTCTCAAACAAGCCTGAAAATACAATTTCTTCACTGAAAGAAATCCTCTTAAAATTACTAAGATCAAAATAGACATTAATTGGATTAAGCCTCATCACAACATAGTCAAGCTTAATATAGATGGCGCTTTCTTAAAATACTTTGCATGCAGGCATGGGAGGAGTCTTTAGAAATAACAACGGTGACTGGATCATGGGCTTTTATAAATCTTGTTATGCAGCAACTTCTTTGCAGACGGAACTGCTAGCTTTGGAGCAATGATTAAAAATCACAATAGAAATGATTATTCCCTCAATTAGAGATTGAAACAGACTCCTCAGAAATGATCAAGTTGTTAAATGAGGATAATGATCTAGCTAACAACACTTTGCTCAATTGCAGGTTATTAATGCACCAATTGAGAGTCCCAACAATCAGACATAACTTCAGAGAAGGAAATGGAGTAGCGCATCAACTAGCCAAGAAAGTTGTTAGCAACTTCAAGCCTACTAGATATGCTTACCTTGCTCGTCCCCCACTTTTTGTTGAACCCAAATTAGAAAGAAACAAACAAGGGTTATGGAATGGTACTAAGTATTTACCTACTAGTATTTATAATAGTCTTGCTGCTATAAACAATGGTAATATCCTTCAGGATTATGTTAGGACCATGTAATGCTTTTGTTTAAGTAATATAAGCTTGCCTTTTATGTTCAAAAATAATTATTTTAAGCAAAGTTAGACGGACAAAATGAGTCTCATCCATTATATCGGGATGCATAGAGAAATAATAAATTTCAAAACCCGCTGAATTAAATTTGAAATCCTTTGAAATAATTAATTTCATCTCTCTTAATATTTTAACTCTGAATTATGTTAAAATATTAGATAAATACCCGATACTAGTGAGAATTGAAAACCATAAGATCTCAGGTTCAAATCTAAATACTAGGTGATTTCTTCCCATTTATCCAAGTCTCGATGGACATAATTTTGATACTATATTGGTAAGAGGTAGCACGTACGTCATAAAATTAATTAAGATCCGGATACCATAATTATATATAAAAAAATATTTTACCCTAGAATTGCTCTCATATTCACGCTACTAAGATAGAACAATCAACAGGCTGTGAAGTCGCCTGCACCTGCGGCAACTTGCACTCAGTGCGATTTTGGTTTTTTTTTTTATTCATTACCGTCCGTCAAGCTATTTTTGGCAACTTGACCATTTTATATTATATTTTCGGTTATATCATTTACCATCTATTGAAAAAGGCTTTGATTCTAACAATACCCATTTAGGGCAAGACCTCCGCAACTGTGATTGGCTAGGATAAATCCTTCAACAACCCCGGGAGCGCCGCCTGTCACATGACTACAACAATTGCCGAAATCGAAGGAGACATCGACAAAGACAACCTCAATCCTTTCAGTATGCTTCTTCTACAAGATGGTCAAGACAAAGACGCGAATCATGCACCTCAGCAGCAGCAGCAACAAGTCTATTTTCTCCAATCCATCAACTCCAACATAGTCATTAGGCAACTCCCATCTCAAGGTCTTTCCTTCCAACTCTGGCCTGCCGCCACCATTCTCATCACTCTCCTTGACAACATCCGTGGCGCATCAACTCCGCTTTCCGACTTGTTCAAACGTCAAGAAAAAGAGGATTCACCCCTTCGCATTCTTGAACTGGGTTCAGGAACAGGTGTTGTAGGGATAGCTGCTGCAGCAATTCTTGGTGCTAAGATAACTGTTACTGACCTCCCTCATGTTCTGCCTAATATACAGTTCAATGTTGATGCGAACTCTAAGGTTCTGGAACAGCAGAGTGGGGTTGTTGATGTTGCGGCGCTTAGCTGGGGGGAGAGACAGGATATGGAGGCTGTTGGTAGAGATTATGACCTGATTTTGGGGTCTGATGTGGTGTACCATGATCACCTGTATGATCCTCTGATTAAAACGCTGAAGTTCTACCTGTTAGGGGGTGAAAAGAAGATAGCTTTTGTGATGGCTCATTTGAGAAGATGGAAGAAGGAATCTGTATTCTTTAAGAGAGCTAAGAAGCTTTTTGATGTCCAAATCATACATACAGAGCCTCCATCCAATGGGTCTAGGATTGGGGTGGTTGTGTACCTTTTCACGGGGAAAAGATAGCCTCAAGAGAGCCACTGTCGTCAACCAACGCTTGATGTCAGTATGAATCTTATTGTCATGTTTAACAGTGGGGTATGCGCAACAAAGAAGTAAAACGCTCTTTGCTTTTACATAGAAATACGAACAACAAAGAAAATTGTGTATCATTGCATATTAATTGAACATTCACAATCTGAGTTGGTACAAACACTGAATTCAAAGACACTCTTCATAAATAAGTTATAATAATCTCCAATACTAGCTTCAATATTTTTCAATACAGACTCACATTACACAACCTCAGATTTTACTTCAATGTTTGACGTAATATACAATATGTGTATTACACATTCCTTTGCGAGAAGCACTGTCATTATTGCTTGCACGTGTGTACCCCCAGCTCGTTTCATATTTCTTGGTATGCAGTCAATAATCACGCAAACACACCAGAACACTTCCAGAAACACGGAGAGCAGAAGTTTACTTTTAGGAATAATGGCGAATTAAAACTTTAAGCCGCAGAACATGTTAAACGGTACTAACAAGAAGAACTGCGATCAATGCCACACATATAGCAACCCAAAAAGCTCAGTTAATCCAAATCCAACTTCTCATTATCATCTTTTCCTCAACTGAGAGCCTCTTCCAACTGCCTTCATATTCTGTGAATCTCTAAAGCAAACAAAGTGCACAATTGTCTTACCATTAGGATAGACTGCAAAGACACTGGTCCCGATCTTCTTGTTGCAAAGAGAACACAAGCTATCACTTGTGATCTTCAAGACTGCTTTTCTTTGGTTGTACAGCTCATCTTTGACCTGTTGCGTGTACACAGCTTTACAATGAGAGACAACAAATACTAAACCACAGCTTTAGTAAACAATCTAGTCGTAGAAATTAAAATATTCCCAGGATTAATTTTTAAATTTGCATTTGCTAACATAAACTCAAACAATTGAATTGCAAAGATGATAATTGGCGATTACCATAATACAGAAAAAATAGATGGAAAAAAGAAGATGATTCACATACCAGTAAAGAAAATGTGTGTAATTGATTGGTACGACCACATATAAAATTTACCTGTAGGTTTTCACTTTCTCTCAAGCTTTTAATCACTGAAAAGTTCCGATACGCTTCACTGGATTTCCTCAGAAGAGGCCCAAGAAATGGAAGCAAATTCTGCATGATGCCAAAATGACTCAATACAACAGTATAACAGCAAAATGCGAAACATTCTTGCTCATGCACAGGGCAAAGCTAGAGTGAATGATTCTCCAGTTGCAATTTTAACATGTCTGGGCATGAGAGGAAGTTTACTCAAAACAAATAAACAATGTTGCATGTACTATTCCTACAATGCATATATGTTGAACTTCTAGAAAATCCTAAAGGCTCTACTACGTAATCTTCTCATTATAACTTGATGCTGGGAGAGAGCATAAAGAAAAACTGAACCAATTCTTTTATCCCAAGAGAATCAACAAGATGCTGACACGATATATAACAGTGCATGTGGATTAGCATTAGATAGCAATTTACTTGGCATAGTTGTTTCAAACACACAATTCGATATAGTTGACCATTTGAAAGACAAATCGAAACAAACTTCACCTTGCAGCTTTCTTAATGTGTATGTGTATTATCTCAAAGTAAATATTTAAAGGTAACATGGTTGGAAGTATCTAATATACAGTTTAACGACAGTGTCCAATCTAAAAACGATGCCTTAGGAGTTTGGGACGTGTTAACATGATTAGTACTCAGATGCAGATAGGACTATCACTCTTGAACAGATATCTTAGCTGGTGTTCTAGTGAGACATTTTTTTTTTTTTGGTTTTTGGCCAGGGATGGGGGATGTGGCATTATGATATAGCGGACACTGTCTCTAGTTTCTTTTCTGAGAGAATCACTTCTGCAAGCTAAAAACAATGCTTGTTTTCTTCAGCCAAATTTGGATTAAAATTTAGAACAACAAACTTCTTCATCTAGTTCATTATACCATCACACTGATATGGTTTTCTACCTGTAGCTTCGTATCCCTTGGCAGTAGTTTCAGAGCTTGGGCCCCATGGATCCGATCCCACCTTCTGCTCAAAAGATCAAGAACTTGATCTAGCATAATAGTAGAATCTCCTTCCTCAGCAGCATCTTCCATATCTCCATCACTCCTACCACTGTCAGTGCCACTTGGACTGAATCGAATGTCCTCGGCGCCCTCAATTTCAGCAATTTTCTTGGAGCGGCCTCCTTTTATCTTTGCTGTAGTTCCTGAACCAACTTTTGGAATCCCAGGGCTCTGAGATGATACCAGATTAGTAATTTTCTTCTCAAAATTTTTCGTTGTCTTCGTAGGATTTAGATAGATTTGCAGTAGAGTCAGGTAAATGTTTCCATATGATTTTGCTGAATGTTGTTGAAGTCCTGAATCATACACCCGATCACAATAGGACAGTGCAAGTTCAGGAACGTGAAGCTATCAATCAAACAGAGCAATTCACTTTAGTATGAAAGAACACCCACAATTCAAGCTGGTAAATACAACACAAAGAGACAACTGAAAAGACTTCAATGCCTGCCATCAAAATTCATAGAATTAGACATGTATGCTCAATAAGAAAAAAGATGACATATCCAATGCCCCATACTTGAGAAATTATACTAGCCCAATAACATAGAGAGAAAGAAAGGGTAAATGCAAATCCAATGATGTAATAAAACCATGAGAAGGTTAACATGTCTGACCAACAGGTACACCAAATAAAAGAGTGAAATGATCACACTACTGGGATTGGCTGCTAGATTAGTCAATAGATCTAACAGCAAATGTCAAGTTCATAATACAAGCCTGTAATAGTACTTATGAAGAAGAAATTGTACAGTTTAGATTTCGCGACATCTTAAGTCCCCTCGAAAGCACCAATGCATTAGATAAAAGACTCCAAAAAGAATGTTATCTGCAGTTGAGGTGGAAAAAAATACCTTGTGCACATAAATAGACAAAGCAAGTTCATGTTGATTCATTTTCCCCAACAGAACTGCACGTTCTTCATACAAAGCATCTGGTGGAAGTCTCTTCAGCAGCACCTCTGGGTTATATCCAGAGATACTCTCCAAAGCAGACAATAGCTTTTTCCTTGTCGGAGAATATGTTTTCTCATCCCACTTTTGCTGGGTATTAAGTTCAGCATACAAATCAAGAACTTCAGAGAGATAAATTTGCACCTGCAACAAGTTACTAAGCATATTTATCATACTCACGGACACTCTCAACATTTACGTCAGAAGGATGGAATTGAAGCACAAGTTTATCCACTGATAAACAGTTCTGGATTCAAGAGAATTGTTCCCAATTTTCTCAACCCAGCTTTGAGTTGAAAGGATCCTAGAAAATATGAGCTTCTTTTCGCCATATCAAGAACCTCCAGCCTTCTTGCTTCACTTGAAACAATGTTGCTTTCATAGATTTTGTGCAATAGAAAGTACAAAGGGGAAAGAAAGAGAGAAGCTACAGAAAAGCCAGACTGATGAACAAGTGCTCTACCATTTCATTCTGCAGATTCCTGGAGATGCTATTTTCATTCATGGCAAGCATGAGTTCCAGATATGTCGCCTGCATGTTTGGAGCATGCTGTTTTAAGTAAGAGTTCACCAAGTCTGCTGGAATGTTACCAGACAAGAATAGCTCAATGGTTTGCATAGGACAACTTTCAAGAACAGGCAGTGAGAACTCCAGGACAAGCATGGGGTCTGTTGCACAAAGGGGCTGCCAAAACAGAAAGAATACAATCAAGTGTATATTCTGAATTGACATAATAACTGCATTGACGAAGGTTTGTTCCATAAACTTCCTTGCAGCCAAACTTCAACATAGCTGATCCAAACACTTTACGAGCTTCCACCTCTCAAGTAGTTAAAATCCAAAAGGAAAGAAATAAAAGTAGATAAAGATGCATACTTTGAGATATTCAATGATCATATCAGGCTTGAATTTCGTTGAAAGCTCTACAGGAATTTGCTCTGACTTGCACTCTTCTACCAATTGATGGAGAAGTTTCAGTGCTTCACGATGCATTGAGTTGCTTCTATAAAGTTCTAGCAGACAAGCATACTGGATTCTTTTCTGCAGGAACTCCTGGCATATTTTCACATCACAATAGTTGAGGGCTTTCAGAAAATCTGTAGCAGCTGAGGACTGTCCAGTTAAAAGTAGAGCTTGAAGAAGTGCAGTGTCCAGAATTGCAGCCATATCCCTAGCGACCGAAGTGATTGGAGCATGGGTTCTTCCCTAAATGGATCAAGGAAGCTACATTTTTAGATGTAAATTAGGTAACAAGTAATACAGCTAGAAAGAATTACCCCAGTACCAACGGCTCTTTGAGACACATTAGTTAAATTTCCCTGTTAAGTGGTTTCCATTCAGTAGACCTCAACTACAACAAGCCAGTAATTTTGCAAATAGCAGAATCAGAACTTACCTCCCTGACATTCAGAATTTTGGAAGATACAAAGGAAACAGTATTTTTCGGAATGATATAAATGATCTATAGCTTGAATAATCAATCAGAATATTTTGGACCAACTTAAGTTTTTCTTTCTGATATGGTTTTCAGTATTTAAATACATCAAACACACAAACAACCAGAAAGGTACTTACACTTGGATGCAAAGAAAGGTCTATGTTAAACAGCTCAATATAATTTGGGCTGCTTGTTAAACAAGATAACCACCTGGATACAATTCCCCTGTGGAGTCTTTGGAATTTCTAGAAAGCTTTGCTCAAAAGTACTGAAATACACTGCTAGTCACTTTTACCAAGAAGAGATCTGCTTAATGTCAAAACTTTGCCTTTTGATTGGGACCTTAAAAATAATTTCTCCAAAACACCGTAGATGGAAGGCATAAGATAGAAGAAAAGTTACCTTGGTTGGTTTCTTGGACCGGCTAGTTCCATAGGAAATGAAATTATCTCCTACAGCATCTGAAACCACCTCCTCAGTTCCCTCAGCTGTGGCTTTCTCAATGACACTATATCTCTTCTTCTGCAAATACTTAATCAGACCCATCAAAGTGTTATGACTCATTTTCTTGGATTCTATATCCATTTCATCAGATTCTAAGACATTCGAAGGCGTCGACTCCAAATCATCTGATAGACCAGAGGAACCTCGGGAGAGATATGGTGCATCCGCGACATCAACAAATTTCTGTGGTTCAGGTATGAAAGATGATTTCGGAACAATAATTGATGGATATAAGGCGAGCACATAAGTGATTTCTACTTGAGATGCCAGAAAATGTTCCATTGCCTCTTCATAGCTCCCATTTTCAAATAGAAAGTGCGCATATCTGTATCAAAAAATTGTTATCATTCTTCATGTAATTAGTTTCGGCACTTTCTTTTTCTTTCCTTTTTTTCCAAAGAAATAACTTATGAATCTACAAAAAAATGAAAAGAAAAAGAAAAGAGATAAGATGCAAATTTTATTTATTTTTTGATAAGGTTAAGGTGTTAATGAGATACAAGTTTTATTAAGAAACTTCTTGCCGATCAATGTTCATATTTACATTTCTTTTTCAAAACGGTGGTATCGTGCCAGTTGGTGTGCACTTTGACTAATCCAAGTTACCTTCTACCTCCTACAGGCACAAATATCGAGTAACTCTGCCCACTAAGGTTTAACTAGATGAGAAGAAATCACATGATGTTTTTTTCTCATCAAAGATCACCTAATGTTTTTTTCTTCTCTGTTGGAATTTGAACTTTTGGTCTCCAAGGGCTTTTTCCATTTCATTGACCAATAGGCTACACCTTGAGTGTTGTTTATATTTCAACTTCTACTGGGAAAAAAGGGAGAACTTGCTAGAAAATAGAGCCAGAATAGCTTCCTGGTCAAGCCAGTATGCTGTCAGTGCTTCCTACTCATGTGTGCTACACCAGATGAAGTAAAACTTTCTAGTGAACATAACATCTCACATAAGTTTATGGTAATATTATCTATGCATTATTCCTGTCCAATGGAAAAAATGTGAATTGTTATTAAAATAAGGATTAGTTTCCAATATAGCTTCTATATAGTCTAAGCTTTATCAAAAAATGCGACACATCTTGCTAGATCCCACATTATCAAACCCATTAAGAAGTCAAAGACAAAAAGTATAAACTAATATTCCAGCGAAGATAAGATAAGCAAAATCTCAAAGTTGGTGAGAATGCAACAAGGAAACAACTTGAGACAGAGGCTAAATAAACCCACAATAGTCATATGTCAAAACTCTTACACATACAGTGCCAATACACCAGAACCAAGTAAAGGTTAACTAAGCTTCCCAAGCACTAGTGTTTCAGACACTATGGCAACTAAAACTTCTCTTTCTTCTGGCACCAGTGATCTCATTGTGATAAATTAATTAGTATTTTCCTTTATCAAAAATAAATAATTTATTGAATGAAGAGGGAAGTGCAGAAGTCAGTCTTCATATGAAACATGACTTTCTACTAAAAGCACCCAATCACTAATACTAAGTGGAATACCATTAATGCACCAAAAATGTGTCCGAAAAAATTCCACTATTTAGTACAAAAGACTCTTAACTCCCTCAAATGCTCCTTTGTTTCTTCCAATATGGTCCACATAAGCTCCAAAAGTGATTTCCATGCTCTACTTCTCTGCCTCTTTCTCCTGAACTTCCACCTAAACAGTATGTCTTTAACACAACCAAGCATCACACGATCAACACCAAACATGTTCCATGCTACAAACGATAACCAATAGCCACAGCACAATGGAATAACAGATGGTTAACATCTGCTAGCCTTTGAAAATTTTGGCCTCAGTGATTCTCGTAGAACTTTCTACAGATGTTTTGATTTAAAGGCTTTACAATCAAGACTTCATAGCATACTTTGAACTTTCAGTTTAGACATTCAGCTTCCCTCACTAGAGCTTATTTATTTGTAACTTGTGTTAAATGTAAACATGTATGCGCTATCACATCATATAAGAAAATATTCCATTTAATTAACTACGACTTAACAAGAAACTATCATTACTGAACTGCAATGTTAACATAAAAATTGGTTAAATTCCCTGGCGCGCGCACGGGGTTAGTGTGACCATGACCTAAATGGGATATTTTTTTTTGGTTCAGATTAAGTAAAACTTTCATTAATATAAACGCCAAGAAGGTTCTGAAAATGATCTAGATGAGATACTATTGCCATTGACCTAGCTCAAAATTTCCTTAAACGCAGGGTCGGGGGAATGACCTTATATGAATCGATTGCTCCTTTGCAGTTCTAAGACTTGAATCTTCTGGCGGTAGCAATTTGCACAAAGCCAAGGCTTCCTCAAAGTTTCCAGATGCTGTTAGTTGTACAATCTGCATTATAGAGAGAAGTTGGAATCACACTCGCAATTCTCTGAAATAAGAAGCAGTTTTTTCTATGACCAAGAAATACCCTGGACCCAGTGGAGTCAGACTCTCACAGTTTTTTCCAACATCCATACTGTTTCTAACACTAACATCCTCCAATCTCCATCCCCTCAGCAAAATACTAATAGTAATTGACTTAGGGCACTCCAGTGATGGTAAATCATGAAGCTAAAATACAATGGTAATAACTAAAGCCCCATCTCTGAGGTATATATATTACAGAGTTTCACTTTGGGGGACTTCCCAAATTTAACATTGGAAACTAAATTAAATCACATTCTGATGTTTTTTCAATTACATCAGTTGTGCAAACGAACTGCAACATTTAATTTGATCTTTTCTTTGACCACATGAATGTCATATACGAGTCAAACAAAATTCATAGACAATACTCCAAGTCAAACTATATAATATACAAGGGGATGGGGAGCATTAATATTTGGACAATATGCAGCATATTTCTCTTTTATCTAAATTGGACAATATTCTCAGTCAACATATATTTTCGCGATTTTTTTTCATAAAACTGTAAGCTAAACTCATCATTTTTGATAAGTAAAAGTTTAAAAAATATTATTGTGGCTCATGCGGGTCTCGTAAACAACATTAATCAAGATCAGGTACAACTTGCAATATTGATTTATTTTGCAAGACTTAGGCATCCATTTGAGTGCCTAAGGCATTCTCGTCTCAGTTTAATGACAAACCTCAGTCGCTCCAAAATGAAATTTCGGTTACAAGGAGACATGAACGTGCTAGAGTTCCAATACTGGATTAGAAGCATAAGCAAGATAACTTCAACATGATATTAAACTAAAGCTTTCAGAGTAATAATTACCTGTGCACCTAGAGGAACAGGAAAAAAGCCAAAAACAGAATAATCAAGAGCAACAATAACAGCATTGTTGCTTCGAACAACACGGCGAACATTCCGAAGGACAACTGTTTGAATTAAAGGATAAGGAACACGAAGAGAACGTATCTGCAATATTCCAAAAGATCAAACTGCATTATCTTTCCAGACTATTTATACCTAAGGTTATTCGCTTATTGAAGAACAAAAAGAGCAGCTTAACAAGCTAAACGCTCAAGCTACCTCAACATGCCGTGGTAAGAGACCTATTGCATAGGGATTCTGAATAACAACAGCTGCAGGAGCCTCAGACCAACAAACCCTCCCCTCTTGAATCAACTTGCCATTTTGGTCAACTAAGACACCAATATTATCCTGAAACAACACTTAATATCATATAAGAATACACATAGTTTTCAAAGATCAGGACTTGACTCGAGAAAAGTACGAGATGATCCACAAAGGCTTCATCAACTAAGTCATACAGTAGACTATAGATTACAGTAACAGCTGTATCCAGGGAATAAGGATGGAGGGTACATCATACTATAAGAAGTAAAAGCAGATTTTCCCTGCTCCATGGATTCATTGAGGCTCTGGTAAGAAGAATTTGATAGTAACAACACTCGATGGCCCACCTTGGCCCATCAGATCATAGTATTGTGTGCATGAGTGTTACAGAGAACTATAAGGCCAATCAACTTAATGTAATAATGACAGTGACAACATTACCTTTCCCAAAAGAAGTTCTCCTGAGGGAAGAGACACCACAAGAGGTGGGGCGATCCTCCCTGAAGGAAACACCTCAGACAATGCACCATTGGTGGTATTCAATATCATGTACTCTCTTCTAATCCCCAAGCAAATATTCTCACCACACCATGACATCGACTTGACTGTGTCAGGGACTCCGAATTCTTTCACCTCCACAAATCCCCTTCCCCCTATAGAAGATTCAGATAAGAATCACATTACAGTATCAGAACTCTTAAAGCATGAGAAAAATACTAGTCATCAATATCCAAACTGCTTTGATCAAGTAACCTGAAAGTCACCAACTGCAAGGAGAAAGAAATTACGGGCATTGATGAACTTGTGTTAAACTAAAAGTGGTAAAGAACTTATGTAATACTCCTATTTTTGGACGTCAAAAAATGTTTGTCCCATTCCATTTTTGTACAACTTTTAAACATTCAAATTATTAAACCATTTAACTTTTTCAATGTTATCTGATGTTTTCTACATCAAACTATCATGTCAACCCTTATAATAATTTTTTCCTACTTTCATTATTATAACATATAAATCAAGTTAATATTTCTATGTCCAATTAAATATTGTCATATACAATGGGACAGAAAAATACAGTAGATTTCTTTAGTAGCAAGAACAAGGAAAGCAGCTAATTCGGACCCCTAAAAATCACTCGGAAGAGGCGCAAAATGTTATCTACAGTTTGAGGGGGTATGTCTCCACTTACTGGAGGCAAAAAATAAATCAAGTGCATCCGCTTAATACATTTAACCATTATCTTTATAGTGGGAAAGCATAATTTCATATTATGTTTGTAACATCATCAAATGATCAGCCAAAGGAAAAAGCACTTCATTTCACATCTAGCAGACACTGAAGAAGTACGCATTCACTCATCCAGAATCACCAGAAAATGCATTACCATGACAACAACGTAAAATATTCAATTGATAAATATCGGAATTAAGCTTCAATTCAAGTCATTACCGTCATGTCTGAAAATACAAACTCTCTTTTGCCTACCGAAGCAAAGAAACCCTCTTTTATCATCCCATGAGTATACATTTGCACCTTTAGCCTTAGTTATCACAGCCAAAGTCTCCAAATTGGGCAACCGATGGAACGCTATGGACTCCGAGAGAGAAAGCAGAAGTTCTCGCGATACGAGAACTTCCATAGCCAGCATTTGTCTTCTGGAGAATCCATTCACACTTCTTTCAAGCACGTACCGCTCTTGATGAAGCCCTAAGGTTTGGGAGTGGAAATCGGACGGCGGAGATTGATCGGAAACCGCGGATTCCGGACCGTAAACGCGGAGCGATCCATCGGAACAGGCGATGAGCAAATTTGAGCCGTATGATTCGATGGCATCGATTTTTGTGGGACAATTATTGAGGAGTTCAAAGGAATCGTAGGCGCTGTGCACCATTCTTTTTTTGCTTCTGTCTTTCTTCTTCTTCTGATTGATTTGTCTATGATTTCAATTCGCATTCCACATGCAACGACGTCGTCTTAGCGTTCAGACACTTGCAACCGGAGTGGTTGTTACTGTTATGCTTTGTCCCGCTCTTTTTGGATTTTGTCATAAACCCTTAACTATTTCCACACCCAAATTACCGGTAGCGGCTCTGCTCCAGTGCTAAACGGTCCAGTACATACCATCTGTCCAAAAAATATTCAAGGGTCTGGAATCTTTTTTGTTCTGGTTATATTAATAAAAGATTAAAAAATGACATCAAACAAACATGAAAGGGATATATTTACGGGAAGGTTCACCAGCCACATATATTACTGTTTGACTCAAAAGATATTGAAATCTTTTTGAGCAAATCAATCAAAGATGAAAGGGTAAATCGTAGCGGAATATAATAATAATATCTAGAATAATAAGTAGAGAGAAGAGAGTTGCCAAGTTTTTTTTCTTCCAAAGTTTGTAGGTCTTTCCCCGGTCTCCCCCTATTACAAGGTTTTTTATCCTCTTATATACTAGAGAGGAATTCCTCTTAGTTGTAAAAACAAAAATACAAAGAATCTTTTACGGAATATTCTTAATGTCTCCCAAAGGACTTTCTCTACTGCAACGGTCGTATTGTTTCTTCTTTTGCCCTAAGGTCGTATCCCTTGGGGCGTCGACTCGGAGATACCCGGTCGTTTGTCGTGCTCGTTGTAGGTCGTGGTCGGTCAAATTTGGACTCATACAGTTAGTCCCTTCACTCGTCGGGGTTACGACCGGGCACATCCTCGATGAGCGGACTTCGTGCCTTCTTTGGAAGAAATTTGACCCGTTGAAAAGTTACGACGTGGTCAACGGATGATGGTCATCATATTCAGCAAAGCATCGAAGAGTGCACGCTACTGGGAAGTGACGTCAGCCTTACGTGCGTCATCATTATGCAGGTTTTCAAGGCAGGGACTGACGACTTCGCGCTTCGATTCTTGCGCTGATTTGAGGCCCACCGCCTCGATTCTGGCGCCACCCAACCCTATAAATAGGTGAAGGGTTTGATTTTTTGAAAAACTTTAGCCATTTCTCTCTTGGTAACTTCTCAATCTTCTTCACTTGTTCTTATATCCTCCTGCTTTTGTTTCCGTTCTTCACCGGAAGTTTCTTCTTTCTTACTCCCTTTGAGTTGTTATTCTTTTAAACGATATTATGTCGAGGTCTCATCGTTCTAGCGAAGAGGTTCCTAAAGCCACCCCATCATCCACGATGCCTCCTTCCGGCAGCGGAGATGTGGTGGTAGAAGAGAGTGATAGCCCTCTTACGGTGGAGGAGTTACTACCGAGGCATCCCTTGTCCCGGAGTGACTTCCTCAAAGATCCACCTCCTACCCCGAACCCCGTATTTTCTGAGATTGATCAGGTTCATCTTGATGCCCTCCATATAAAGTATGGCATCTCTCCTCACATAGAAATGGTTCCAACGAGAAGAGATTACGCTGACGTCCACAGACCTGGGTACTGTGCTTTTTATGAGTATCCTTTCATAATCCGCTACACCCTTCCTCTCTTCCCCTTAGCAGAAGAATTCTGTAGATTTTACTAGATTTGCCCAACATAGCTTTCGCCATATACACTCAAGGTGTTTCTGCTTTTGACTAAGTATGCAGAGTTGGCGGAGTGTAGCGTCTCTGTCCATCACCTTTTCCACTTGTTCACGCCTGGCTTCCTCGAGGGTACCATGGTGCATTTGAGGCTTCGTGGTATGAAAGGGCTGGTGGTGGGGACGGATGACCGGGCGAGCCGTAAATTTTGACACAAGTACTTCTTTGTCAAGACTGAACACGTCGTTTCTGACTCCGCCAGATTTTCGGAGCGATGGAACGAGACTCGTAAGTGTCATCGTTCGTTATATTCCCCTCTCTTCTGTAATTACTATAACTTTTACTTACTTGCCATTTTGCAGTTATAGGATATCCGCCTCGCCCCATTGCGGGTATCAAGGATTGGGTAGCCCGCCTGTTGCCTCATGCGACAGAAACTCGGACTTGGCCCGCCTTCGTGCATCGTTATGGCACTAGAGTTTCCTCAAGTAAATGTCTTACTTACTGCTTCATTGGTCATGCGACCTTGCTTAATAATACGACCCTTTGTGATGACAGATCGGGGTGCTTCTAGGCGGAGGGCGCCATCTCCCGCTTTTAGACAAGTCGTTGCTACTGCAGACACGCGATTTATCTTGAGCGAGTCTGTTCGGGAGGGTCGTCCTCAACCTATTCATTTGGGAGATTCGTCTCGAGTTGTGGCCACGAGGGAAGAGGCTTCTTCGGTACCGGTCTCACATCCTTTGGATGAATCTTATAATGGGGACGAGCTGTTGGAGAGAAAAAGAAGGAGGCTAGAACTGGGGAAGGGCGTGGCTGCGAACGCCGACGGTAGAAGGGCGTCCCAGACAGCCCCGGTGCCCTTATTTATGGCAGATGCCATTTTATCGGGGAGATCTCCCCAAGTGGAGGGAGTTGGTCCGGGAGCCGGTTCAGTGCGCTCTGTTGAGGATGGTGCATCGTCTAACGTCGGAGGGCCTCGTGTCGAGGGTGATGGCTCGGGTTCGGATATCGACCCAGAGTATAATGAATTTGTGGGTCGCCATACCCATGTAGAGGTTAGGATGGACGAGTCCGACCATCATGTGGTAGTCCCGAGGAACTACAACTTGCTGCTAAACAGCGAGCAGGTGGCATCGGCCCTCGCTCCTCTATGTGTCGCTCCTGAAAGAGAGATGCTTGGAGCAATGAGCAACGTGGAGTTATCTCAGAAGGTCGCTAGTATGGCCATGCAAGTAGGTGTCTTTCCTTCTCTTTTTTTGTCGTTGGATTGATGCGATAATCGTCATTTTGCATTTTGTTTCTAACTTCTGCCCTTCTCTTTTGTCAGACCCTCGTTCTGGAGGTGGAGAGAGAGCGCCGTGAGAGAAAAAGGATGGGCCTTTACGAGAAGATGTCATCCAAGTATCAGTAGTATCGTGCTAAGCATCGGGCAATGTCCGACATTTATCATCACGATCCTGAGTTCCAGGTGTTTTGTGAGGGGCTCAAGCAGCGGGAGGACTAATTGGAGCGAAAGATAGAGGAGTTGAAGGAGAGGGACGAGGATCTATGAAGGCGGTCGCCCGTAATAGTGAACTGAAGGCCTCTCTTAAGGCGAAGGAGGATGAGCTCGAATTGAGCCAGGGGTGACGGCCGAGAATGCCGATTTACAGCTGAAGGTGGCCGATTTCACCGCCGAGTTGAGTGCTAAGGTATCGGAGATTGAGGGGCTCAAGGGCAAGCTGAACGTCAGCGCCGATAAGCTAGCGGCAACTATTTTTGAATCGGTATCTTTGGAGGATGCCCTCCGTATATCCAGGTCGGAATTGACTGGGGAGAGGCAAGCCTCTAGTCGCCAAGTTGCAGGGCTCGAAGGGCTTGTCAAGGAGCTGGAGACGGAGTTGGCCGCATTGAAGGGACAAATGGCCTCGCTGAGGGCGGAGGAGGCAAGTCGACGTTCTCAGCCTTCTACGTCTTGTGCCTCAACTAATCTGGCCATGCCCCATCATTTCTACGAGTTGTGGGTCCATGCAGAGGCTCGGCTTGACATGTATAAGTCTTTTCACGCCTAGGGTAGGGCTATAAAGGCGGAGGTTCAGGTTGTGCACGCCGAAGCTCGTGCAGCTCGTGAGTCATGCAGGTACGACCCCCTCACACCTGACGGGGAAGGCGTCAATTCGGATGACGCGAATCACCTTGCTTCAGATTCATGGTATGAAGATGTTTACCCCACTAGGGATGATGTGTAGTCTTAGTTTGTATTTACTTTTGTTTAGGAATTTTTGCACGGGTCGTATTGGGCCTGTTTGTAGGGGCGAATGTAAATGATATTTTGCTGTGACGTAAAATTTACTTTCGTCGGCTTGTTTGTTTGTTGTTTTTTATTTGCATTGATTGCACATGATATTGACGCCCTTGGCTATTGGGATGTCGCTTCGACTGTTGTTGAAGTAGAATCCCATCGTAGTTCGGACGAGGTCGAACTTATATTGTCGTCGACGGCCTTATCCGTGGGGATGTTACTTCGAACTGTCGTTGAAGTAGAATCCCGTCGTGGTTCGAACGAGGTCGAACTTGAATTGTCGTCGATGGCCTTGGCAATTGGGATGTTTCTTCGAACTGTCGTCGAAGTAGAATCTCGTCGTGGTTCGAACGAGGTCGAACTTGAATTGTCGTCAATGGCCTTAGCCATTGGGATGCTGCTTCGAACTATCGTCGAAGTAGAATCCCATCGTAGTTCGAACGAGGTCGAACTTAAATTGTCGTCGATGGCCTTGGACATTGGGATGTTTCTTCGAACTGTCGTCGAAGTAGAATCCTGTCGTGATTCGAACGAGGTCGAACTTGAATTATCGTCAATGGCGTTGGCCATTGGGATGTTGCTTCAAACTGTCGTCGAAGTATAATCCCGTCGTGGTTCGAACGAGGTCGAACTTGAATTGTTGTTGATAGCCTTGGCCATTGGGATGTTGCTTCGAACTGTCGTCGAAGTAGAATCCTGTCGTGGTTCGAACGAGGTCGAACTTGAATTGTCGTCGATGGTCTTGGCCATTGGGATATTACTTCGAACTGTCATCGAAGTAGAATCCCATCGTGGTTCGAACGAGGTCGAACTTAAATTGTCGTCGATGGCCTTGGCCATTGGGATATTGCTTCGAACTGTCGTCGAAGTAGAATCCCATCGTGGTTCGAACGAGGTCGAAATTGAATTGTCGTCGATGGCCTTGGCCATTGGGATATTGCTTTGAATTGTCGTTGAAGTAGAATCACGTCGTGGTTCAAATGAGGTAAAACTTGAATTGTCGCCGATGGCTTTGGCCATTGGGATGTTGCTTCAAACTGTCGTCGAAGTAGAATCCCTCGTGGTTCCAACGAGGCCGAACTTGAATTGTCGTCGATGGCCTTGGCCATTGGGATGTTGCTTCGAACTATCGTCGAAGTAAAATCCCGTCGTGGTTCAAACGAGGTCGAACTTAGATCTTTGGAGACGGTCATATTCCCGTAGGAAGACATCAAATGTCTATTAGTGGAGATCTGGTTCCGCACATACAATGGAGATTTGATTCCGTAAATATAATGGAGATTTGATTTCGTACACAAATGGAGATTTGACTCCATACATATAATGGAGATTTGATTATCTATATGTAGTCCCTTCATTACTTCGATCTGGAGATCACATCGATGGGTCGATGTAATGAACATCATGTCGCTCCTTAAGGCATCCCCCTTGCCGCCTCATTAAAAACCTCCCCGGGAAAACCCGATTGGGACAAAATCCGGGTAAGGAAAAAAGAGTATGACTTAGGTGACACCTTTTAGAAGTGGAAATGCTTGAGATGGGCGACGTTCCAGTTGTTTTGGAGCAGTTTTCCCTCTATTGTTTCTAACTGGAACGCTACTTTGCTTGCTGCTGCTACGATCTTATATGGTCCGTCCCAGTTCGTCCTTAATTTTCCCTTATTAGGGTCTTTTGAGGTTTGTGTTTTGGCCTTGATGACGTAGTCGCCAACTTTGAGTGGTTACACTTTGGCCCTCTTGTTGTAGTATATTTCTACTTGCTGCTTCTGGGTTACCATTCTTATGTGGTCCATGTCTCTTCGTTCTTCGACTTCATCCAGATCTTGTAGCCTACTTTCGTCGTTGCATGTTCCGCTCTCGTTGAAGTATCTCAAGCTGGGATCCCCGACCTCGATGGGTATAACTGCATCGGTCCCATAGACCAGTGAATATGCCATTTCTCCTGTGCTGGTTTTTGGCATAGTACGGTATGCCCATAATACTTCTGGTAATCGCTCAGGCAATAGCCCTTTAGCTTCCTCGAGCTTCTTCTTCAGTATGTTCAATATTACCTTATTGGAGGATTCGGCTTGACCATTGGCGGCAGGGTGGTATGGCGTGGAGAGTATTCGCTTGATGCGCCACTTTTCGAAAAACTCAGTCGCTCTTTTTCCGACAAACTGAGGTCCATTGTCGCAGCTGATTTCTTTGGGGATACCAAAATGACATATAATGTTTTTCCATATGAAGGCGATGACCTACTGCTCGCGTATCTGAATGTATGCACCTGTTTCCACCCATTTAGAGAAATAGTCAGTTAAAACCAAAAGAAAGCGTATATTGCCTCGTCCTGCTGGGAGGGGGCCGACTATGTCCATCCCCCATTTTATGAATGGCCATGGTGAAGTGATAGAGTTAAGGAGTTCCCCTGCTTGATGTATCATAGGGGTGTACTTCTAACATTGTTCACATCTCCTGACATAGTCGGCAGCTTCTTTTTTCATGGTAGGCCAGTAGTATCCGGCGCGAATGATGCATCGGATGAGGGCGCAGATTCCTGTATGGGTGTCGCAGTGTCCTTCGTGTACTTCTTCCAGTACTCGTCTTGTCTGATGTGGCCCAAGACATTTGGTCAGGGGACCGCCAAACGTTCTTTTGTAGAGATCGCCATTTACCAGGTTGTAACGGGCTACCTGCACCCAGAGTTTTTTAGCTTTCTTTTTGTCTTGCGGAAGCGTTCCATCCTACAAATAGGGTACAAAGCAATTATGACAGTCTCAAGTTAAGTTTATAGAATGTACCTCGACGTGGTCGATTGCGGAATGAAGGAGGGTGACCATATTTTCTCTGTTGATATTCTTGGTGGCCGCAGCCGGTTTAGCAAGGCCATCTGCTTCGATGTTTCGTGCCCTGGGTATTTGGTCGAGGCGGCACTCATCAAATTCTGGCAATAGTTTAGGATTTCTGACTGGTATCTTTGTAGCCTCTACTCTTTGATTTGGAAAGTCCCGGTGACCTGATTCACCACGAGTTGGGAATCACAGTAGAGGACGAGTCGTCGAGCGCCATATTTGAGGGCAAACTTCAAACCTGCAATCACAGCTTTATACTCGGCCTCGTTGTGAGTCATCTCGAGGCATCGTATGGACTGGCGAATTACTTCACCTATAGGGACCTCGAGGACGAGTCCCAGTCCCGATCCCCAGGTGTTGGAGGCACCGTTGGTGTAGAGGACCCAGAGGTCGGTATGTGAAGAAGTGCGGAGTGCTTCCTGTTCTACCTCGGGCAATGTTTTCGTGCTGAAATCAGCGACGAAATCTGCGAGCACCTGCGACTTGATGGCAGTTCGCGGTTGGTATGTTATGTCGTGCTCGCTTAGTTCTATGGCCCATTTGGCTAGTCTACCTGATAGTTCGGGTTTGTGCAGGATGCCCCTTAGAGGGAAGGTTGTCACCACTTTTTTGGGGTGGCACTAGAAGTACGGTCTAAGATTCTGTGAAGCTACGACCAATGCCAGAGCTAGTTTTTCAAGGTGAGGGTATCTCGTCTCGGCATCGACTAAAGTTTTGCTGACATAGTAAATTGGAGATTGCATACCTTTATTTTCACGGACCAAGACTGCGCTTACCGCGACATCGAAAACTGCTAGATACACAAGCAGGCATTCACCTAGGTCTACTTTGAGGAGTAGTGGTGGTGAGGATAGATACATTTTCAGCTTTCTCAGGGCGTCGATGCACTCATCATTCCATTGCAACCCGTGGTCTTTCCTTAGCACATTGAAGAATTTATGGCATCTATCCGAGGATCATGAAATGAACCTAGATAGGGCAGTTATTCATCCTGTCAGCTTTTGCACCTACTTTTTGTTGGTCAGTACTTCCGGTATTGTATCGATGGCCTTGATTTGATCTGGATTGACCTCGATTCCCGTTTGTGACACTAGGAAACCGAGGAACTTTCCAGAAGTCACGCCGAAGATGCATTTTTCGGGGTTCAGCTTCATTCCGTATTGCCTTAGTATTTTGAAGGCTTCCTTTAGATGACCAATGTGATCTTCTTTCTTTGCTGACTTCACTAGCATGTCGTTGATGTAAACCTCAATTATCTTACCGAGTTTCTCTTTGAACATTTTGGTGACCAATCTTTGATATGTGGCCCTTGCGTTCTTGAGCGCGAACGACATCACCTTGTAGCAGTACGTACCTCAGTGAGTGATGAAAGTGGTCTTTTCTTGATCTTCTTCAACCATTAGAATTTGTTTATAACTGGAGTATGCGTCCAAGAAGCTCAGTAGTTCATGCCCCGCTGTTGCATTGATAAGTTGGTCGATGTGAGGTAGCGGGAAGGAGTCCTTTGGACATGCTTTGTTCAAATCTAAGTCGACACACATTCGCCACTTCCCGTTCTTCTTTTTGACCATGACCACATTGGCGACCCATTGGGGGTATTTCGATCCTCTGATGGAACCGTTGGCGAGTAATTTATCAACTTCTTCGCTGACCGCCTCATTGATTGCGGCTAGAGGTGTTCAAACCGAACCGAAAAATCGCACCAAACCGAAAAACCAAACCAAACCGATTTAAAAACCCGACTAGGTTTGGTTTGACTTTGTTTGGTATTGAGTAAAATAACCCGAAACAAACCGACATATAAATATATAAATTTTATTTATATTTTTAAGACTTTATAGTGAATTTTCTTTAGAAAATGTAGAAATATTTGGGATCCTCTCATGTATTAACTTTGAAAGCGTAAATTAACGAAAAATTATTGTTAGACGACCAAGAAAATAACTATCATGTGTTACTAAAAAAATTCTCCCATTAGAATATTTTAATAGATCATATGTTTGTCAATTTTTTCTATATTTATTAAACATATATTCACTTATCAAAGCTTTATCTATAATTTTAACAAAGTAAGATCGAACCAATCCAAACCGATATAGTTGGTTTGGTTTGGTTTTGATAAAAACCAAACCAATCCGGTCCATGTACACCCTTAATTGCGGCATTGAATTTTCTCCTCATTTGTCGTACCGACGGATAGAGTGGGTCGACATTCAGTCTATGAGTGGCGATGCCCTTTGAGATTCCTGGCATATCTGAGTGGGAGAAAGCAAATAAATTGGCGTTGTCAGTTAAAAATTCACGATACTTACCTGATTCCGAGAGGTTGTGTCCTATGTAAGCCTTTTTTGTGTTATCGGTGTCGTCCAATTGAACGGGGTCAAGATCTTCTATAGTTGCATTGCAGGCTTCTACGATATTTGGGTCTTTGATGGCCTCTGTTTGTAGGTCGGGTTAAGTTCCCGACATAGCTGATTGCTATGCCTCCGCACTTGCTCCCTTCAGTTGTTTGGTGTGTGTGTGCAATCTTGGGTGATCCGGTAGCATTCTTGGGCGGTGCGTGGCTCGCCTCGGATGCTGAATATCCCCCACGGGGTGGGAAATTTGATCACTTGATAGAAGCTTGAGGGGACGGCTTGCATGGCGTGTATCCATGGTCGCCCTATGATGGCGTTGTAGGCTATTTCTTGATTCATGACGTAGAATGTTGTTTCCACGGTGGCCCCTCCTGCTAGGATAGGTAGCACTATTTCTCCGGATGTCCGCTCTACTGCATTATTAAAACCCGTTAGTGTTATACAGTGCGGTATTATTTTATCCTCGAGCCTCATTTGCACGAGAACTCGCGGGTGAACAATACATGCGCCACTTCCGTCATCTACCATGATTCTTTTTACATCTGTATCAGCGATGCGTAAAGTTATAACCAAAGCATCATAGTGAGGGAAAGACAAACCATCGGTACCTGACTTATCAAAGACGATATTATCTTCGAGGTCATCATACCGTTCGTGGGCGGCCGTCCATTTGAGTTTGTGCGTGGTGGTGAGCTTCACATGGTTGATTATTGTATAATCGCCGCCGCCAATGATCATTTGTATGGTTCGCGCCAGTGATGGTGGCTTTGGAGGTCCTTGAGATAGGTCGCGTCCTCGAGCGAAGTTGGCTCTTCCTTTATCGCTCAGCAGTTCTTTCAGGTACCCCTGGTTCAGCATCCTAACTACTTCTTGCCGCAGACCTATGCAATCCTTAGTCTTATGTCCTCTTTCTTGGTGGAATTCGCAGAGGACGTTGGACCTCTTGGTGCTTGGGTCCGATTTCATTTTTTGTGGCCACTGTACCTTCGTGCCCAGCTTCTCCAGTGCGTACACTATCTCTGAAGGGGAAACACAAAATTATGAGCAGATAGTAGTGGAGGCATACCTCTTTCGTTTCGGAGGGGTGCAATATGCCATGGCACGACGTCCGTGTGTCGTGGAGGGGGCGGGTTGGATGTACGGATATAGGGCTGATGCCTTTCTCGGTTGAAACGTGGCGGTTGATCTCTTCGCTCATCGTTACGTCGATCTCTCCTTGTCTTGGTGTGGACCGATGTTAGTCGCTGAAGCGGCCCATTCAGGTCGTCTTCATCTGCCCTTACCTCGGCGCAGTAGGCGTTGTGGATTTCTTCCCATGTGATAGGGGTACTCCATGAGTCTGCTGAGCAGTTTTTTGGTCGCTTTTGATCTGTTCCTGTTTAACCCATTTTGAAAGGCTGCTACTGACATCCCTTCTGACACGTTTGGCAGACTCATCCGTACTTTGTTGAATCGGGCCAAGAAATACCGAAGTCCCTTGCCCATCGTTGCCTGACGGCGAAGATGTCGTTGACCCTGGCTTCGGCCTTCTTCGCTCCTGTATGGGCAGTGGCGAACTTATATGCCATCTCTTCGAACGTCGATATTGATCGCGCAAGTAGCTGGGAGTACCATGTCAATGCTCCCCCTGTCAGAGTTTCGCTGAACTTTTTTAACAACACAGATGGTACTTATTCTTTTGACAGATCATTGCCTTTTACTACAGTAACATAGTGGATTAGGTGATCCTCTGGGTACGTGGTCCCGTCATATATTTTCAAGTATGGCAGCATCTTGAAGGTCTTTGGAATAGGATGAGGAGCAGCCTCTTCGATGTATGGCTGTTCGACGAATCGGCCCACGTCACGTTTTGGTAATAGCTTCGGAGCACCTGGTATTTTATCAACCCTCTCCTGATGTTCCTTCATTTGGTCACAGAGCGTTTTATTCTCATTTTCCATGTCTTCCATTTTCTTCAAGGTGGCCATGAGCGCATCGTCACCTGCATTAGTAATAGTACGGGTGTTACCTGCTCGTGTAATGTCTGGTTCATTGACGGCAGCTGTGATTTCTCTAGGTGGCACGTCTTCGA
Source organism: Nicotiana sylvestris (assembly GCF_000393655.2). NCBI lineage: Eukaryota > Viridiplantae > Streptophyta > Magnoliopsida > Solanales > Solanaceae > Nicotiana > Nicotiana sylvestris. The sequence continues at coordinate 86,509,845 of NC_091058.1, forward strand.
CATCTCCTTGAGTGGGTTTCTCGAGCATGTTGCTCAAAGCACTCGTTAGCCATTCTTCTAGTAGTCTTTTGACTGCTGGTAGGGCTTCCCCTGCCGTGGAGGTTGAGGTTCCCTTTTCGCGTAAGATCGTTAGATCTCCGTGTGGTAGAGGCGAGATCTCTCCCTCCGGTGTAGCGCTTGATGTTGTGTTCTCATTATCTTCTCTGTCGGCTTCGTTGAGGGAGTTCAGGAGATTATTCGAGACATCTGCGATTGCCTTTAGCCTCGCTTCCTTTTCCGCCATTGTTGGTTTATATGGAGTTCGAAGAAAAGTGAATATCACCTTCAGGGATCTAGATGAGAACTATGGTTTCAGCTATAGAAATTCCCACAGACGGCGCCAAATTGTCTGACTCAAAAGATATTGAAATCTTTTTGAGCAAATCAATCAAAGATGAAGGGGTAAATCGTAGCTGAATATAATAATATCTAGAATAATAAGTAGAGAGAAGAGAGTTGCCAAATTTCTTTTCTTCCAAAGTTTGTAAATCTTTCCCTAGTCTCCCCCTGTTACAATATTTTTTATCCTCTTATATACTAGAGAGGAATTCCTCTTAGTTGTAAAAACAAAAATACAAAGAATCTTTTACGGAATATTCTTAATGTCCCCCAAAGGACTTACTCTACTGCAGCGGTCGTACTGTTTCTTCTTTTGCCCTAAGGTCGTATCCCTTAGGGCGTCGACTCAGAGATACCCGGTCATTTGTCGTACTCATTATAGGTCGTGGTAGGTCAAATTTGGACTCGTACAATTACTACTTCACTTTAATTTTCGTTGCACCTGTAAAGCTTTTAAATATAGCATAACCAGGAGATCTAATTTGTCTCTTTCACCAAGAAAAAATAAGAGAAAAAGATGCTTTAAATATGACTTTAGTTGAACTCATATTCTGCTGTTGATACAGGAAGGTGATCGTATTTTGATATTTCTGCTGAATTTATTTTATATTTTGCCTAAGCCTTTATAATGTTGTCCTATCATGTTTTATGTTATCAGGAATACCAATTATTGTATTTGGTTGTTGTGTGCCAAATTAATTAAGCATCATCGTCATATAATTAATATTAGTTGACATAAATATTAAGAGGTCTCCTAGGACCTAGAGATAACTTGAATATCTTGGAATAACATATCCAATATATCAAATACAACAAAATAAATAGAAATCGACAAGAAAAAAATAGTATAGATAAAATTCATTTTCATCTTAATTAGCATAGAACAATTTGTAGTGGCTCAACTGGTTAGAACAGAAATGAAAATAATTGAGTAGACAAAATAGAAGATAATGCCTCGCACTAACATTTTTTTCCTTTAGTTTTTTTGTTTTCTTCTTTCCTCTTTCTTTTCCTCAAATAATAAAATGAATTTCTCATTACAATTACAGATGATTGTTGGCTCCTCGATTAGAGAACTCCACATATACAAAAGTTGTGCTGCAAAATTTGAAGAGCTCTCTGCCAGCCAACAGTAACCTTGATAATAATACGCATAGTGTACATATACTTGTTACACCAACGCTGGCAACATTCTTTTAAACATTTTAATTGTTGCGTTTTAGAGCCTTGACAACATGAATACTTCTCACAAGGCCTTTCCCGACCTCGCCTATGGTTCTTAGCGTATTCAGAAGATCCTTGCTCTCCTCTGTCGAGTCATCATGCTTTCGTTTCTGGAAAACAGGACACAATTACCATCTTGTTATTGAACATCCAAACATCATTTGTTACTTCAGTACAACCAGAAAGCATACCTTTGAACTTGCTTTTCCTAATGTAAGACCAAGAGCATCACCACCCAAAGCATCGTGCCACACCTTCACCACATCGGGAAATCCTCTCTGCATCAGATGGGGACAGGAAGAAAGGGGAAAATCTTCAGCATCACAGGAACAAGGGGATCAAGGGATTGAATAACTGACTTGCACCTCAGTGGATAAAAATGTCAGCAATAAGTACTTGCCTGGATATCTGTAATAAAGCACCTTATTGGATCAAAATTCACCATCAGCTTACTTTTCAGTTCCCCATAGTTCACTTTGAAGTCTCCAGGCAAAATGAAAGGATGGAAAATCTTGGTTGCATGCCCCCGCACCACACATCGCTCTGGAAAGAAATTGTAAGTTTTTAGACTCTACTTAGTATATGAGTATCAATGCTTAATGGATGAGAAGGGAGGAGGAAATAGAGGTGCATATCATGAGGAAACAAATAAGCACAAAGCTAGATGAGAAAAAGAACCTTGTTTGAGCTCGGATGGAAAGAGAAGATGCTGGGGGTAGGGCAATTTATCCCTGTGGAGAAGAACAACAGCATCATAGTTGTTCAGAGGCGTGCGGAGAAGACACTGCAGGATGGAAAATCAACAGCACTATGAATGACACGACATATGGAAAACAATTCACAGGGGCCGGAAAAGTTGATATTTTTACATACTTTCCATCCATAAGAATCATATCCATCTTGCAAAATCAGTTTGGTCAACAAATTCGCACTGCTAGTTGAATAAGTCACCAATCTTCTTAGCTCCTAATACACAAAAGTACCCAAATTAATGGCAGAGGAAAAGCATACCAATCATGAAAGCTTATCAAATCACACAACGATCACAAGAGGAGTTTGTGCCCACAAGACCACTGAACAACAATATCTCCTAAAAAAAAAAGTAAGGGCGCCACACCTACATGCTCAGATTGTGTAAAACTAAAGGCTTTATTCTGTCCTGGTTCCATAGAAGGCTTAAAAGCTTTATTTTGTTGTTTGGTTGCTTGATCTTGTAATATCTTACGATCCATAATGATAGCAATATTTATCATTTTAAGTAGTAGTCCTATGTCCCAAACTTAACATCCATGATTGACTTTATGAAATTATTAAGATGAGAGTTGACTGAGAAGCCATTGCTTAATCTTTTTTAAAAAATTTATTTTATGAAAGGGATTGCTTAATACAATTTTTTGGGTGAACATAAGATCATAAGTTATTTTTAGTTACTTGAACAATAAAAAAAGTTTATTTAGTTACTTGATGAGAGAGGAATAGCCTAATAGTTAGGACCCTAAACTCCAACCACAGAATTGAGAAAAAAATAGTTTTTTCTTCATTATCTAGGAGTATAGAAGAGTAAAAGCTGCCCGAAAAGTAGAAACGTAGATCTGGTATAATTTTGTGTTTTATATATGTTTGATAAGCTTCCTATTGAATAAAGCAAACGTTCAGTTTGAGAGTGAAGTTTTAAGTTCTAACCTCAATGGTCCAAATATAGTACAGTAGAAATCATTATTGCAAACAAATGAAATACTTCTCCTTTCTCCTATATGATGCTATCACAAAGAATAACATTGATAAAGCATGTGGTTTGCATATAGTAATTAAGAATTACTCCTGTTGTGAGCATGTATATGGTAGTTAGGCAGCAGCAAAAGATAGGTTGCGGATGGAAATCTCTCCAGCGGCCACTTTTCTACAGTTGAAACTTTGGTCATACCTTCAAAGATGAATTCCCTTAAGATGGCATCTAATCTACAGGGTTTTCTAAAGATGTATAAAGTATAAACTATTGGGTGCAAAATATCAATATTAGGATGTAAAACAACATTGTATCTTCCCAAGCGCTTGATAGTTGAGAACCACTTACTGCTGTAGTTGGTGAGGATCTTGTCCATGCTTCAGATGTGACGTCATATTTAGTAGCTAAGAACATTGCAGGACCTAAATTTTGAGTATCTTTTTCATGCTCTTCTCTACTCCTCATGAAATTCTCCTGTCAAATTCATATGGAGATAGCATTTTGGATTGAAAAATTATTACATGGAAAAACAAGAAAAGAAAATGGCAAATATTTTCCCATGAAAAATGCCCTCCAAAGGTTGATTACTTGACTTGGTACTTACATTAATCTTATTTTTCTCGTCAGTTGAAAAGTCGCCATCAAAATCAACGATTAAGGGTGAAAAGGCCCAATCATATTCTGACAATAACCGTAAGAACCTGTTTAAGATACAGATTATAAGAAAAAGAGACCAACATACAAAGTCTATCAAATAAAATATGAAACTGAAAGCACCACGCTAGATTTCATTTCGTCCACTTCTTACCTCAAAACAACAAAGAGAAAAAAAGGAAAGTAGTATTAAAAGGGAAAAAGAATACAGCTACCATAGCTTAAACCTTGGTTTGCAAGACACTCCACCAGCTAACTGCTCGCCAGAGTATGTTTTACCGTGATTACTGTTATGTCAGTAACTTTTGTCTTATGTAGATCTTCTAGCCTACATGGTTCAATCTATTAGCAAAAGTACTGTACTTCCACCCTATTTTTCCTATTCTTTTGAGGAATTTGCTGCTGTTCCAATACAGATGCACAAATTGTCATGCAGAGATAAAGTATCCACCACATTCTCAGGATGATCTTGGGGCTTGAAGCAAATGACTCAAGTTACCCTCCACCAGATACCATTGAATGCACATAAAGTTAGCTATTTTATTCAAGGTTATAACATCTACCGTGTTGTGGAAGAAAAATAAGTTGCAAGTGACACATGCAAACATACACAAGGGAAAAGAAAAAAAATAGTCTATTGTAAATGAGAATGAGCAAACATAGTTTAGAAACAACTACAGAAAGTGGACACTAGCTGATACACGTATGACAGCCACCCACAATTTTGCAGGAAATCATGAAGGTTCTAGGAAGAGCACAATTATGTTCCAAGCAACCAAATTGTAATTCTTTTGTTCTTGAGAGTCAACTCAGAATCATATAGTTAAGAGTATTTGACTGTGGAGAACTGGGGAAGAGGGAGGAAGTAAATGGTAAACTGATTGAGTAGAATTAATGAATTCTGAGTGACAAATATTAAACCTCAAAAATCCTGTTATTCGGGAGAAAGTAGGTTCAAATGGCAAAGGTCTCAAGAAAAGATATGAAACCAATAGTTCAACTGCCTCCTCCGTCAGCACTGTGGAAAATAGGTGTGCAGAGACCCATCTTTTAGCCAGCCTGCAAAGCAAAGAGGTAATGAGCTATAAGGAGGAGCAAAGAGGGCATGGAGTACGAATTCAGGTTCTTACCGAACTATTGGTCCATATACGGGATAACGACCCCTTAAAGCATTAATCTTGCTTGCGTGTTGGTGTCGTAGAAGAAGTTCTCTGTCAGCAGAGAGGCTCCATTGATGTCGACTATTATTACCTATAGAAAAGAATAATTCTTTATCAATTATGCAAAAATATGTTCTTGCAGAAAGAACAGTTGGTCACTACAGGCATAAGTGTCTTCTTCTTTTATAAGGTAAAAAGTTCCATTAGAATAGGGAAGTTTCCCATATACAAGAAGGATAGCACAAAGTAGAGAATACAGGCACAAACTATCTTACTTTGCCCAGTCACCAAACTTAGAGCTCTTTCATGAGAAATTTTAAGGCGGAATGCATAGCCAGACATCAGAACATCTACATCATCTTCTGTAGCGGTAAACATCATCCCCCAATTGTTCTGCAGACTGCCATAATAGTGCACTTAAACAACTTTAACGTAGGCTTACATAAGAATATCGTTCCTGAAAATAAGCTCAAGAAAGACTAACCTCTCAGCAATTCTGAGAAGAAACGCAGTTTTTGTCTTCTCTATTGCAATTTCGTCCATTGGCCAATTTCCAGATCCTTCAAGCTATTAAAAAGAAGGGGAGGGGCGGGGGGGATTCTTAGGAAGTGCTGGAATTTAGTGCAGAATATACAACAAAATCACATGCAGGGATAGCTCTTCATGCCTGAATCATAACTTCAACTGGATTTATACAGGTTGAAACAGGCTTCCTTAGTTTTATGTCAACACCCTTCTCCTGTGCCAAAGGATGAGGCATGGGCGGGAAGACAGATGTCATCCTGAAAGCTGTGACTAATGGTAAGCACAAAGCACTTTTGCAGTAACAGAAGCATGAAATATATATTGTGTGAACAGCATTTGAATAAAGAAAGGAAACCTGAGTCCAGAGGTTGCACAGTCGACACCTTTAGTGGAATGTCATTAAGTTGAAGCAAACGCTTTGACAGCTCTTCAAGTGCCACCAGCAAACTTTTTGAGAATGATATAGGATCTGAAAATCAACTTCATTATTCACAAAGTTCATTCTTCAACCTTGAGAAGACATAAGGCTGAAAGTAACCAGCAATATTAACCATACCTACATCCCTGTGGAGGAGACAAAAATCAAGTTGATCCCCAATAGGAATGATTTTTTCTTTAGGTATGGAAAGATGCCTAGACAAAATATGCTCGGCAATATCTTTTATGATGAGATGCCTTTCCCATTCCTCACGTTCCCATACTGGCAATTGAGGATCATACAGAATAAAAATAAAAAGATATCAATTTCAACAGTCTCCGGGTCTGGCAGAAGCAGAAACAGAAGTATATCTATGACCAAACCTGCAACTTCAGCTATTCTACTATCACGAAACTGTCGAAGAGTCGCCTTTTCTCCCCAAAACTTCCGAAATTCTAAAGCCTGGTGGAATGTGACAAGTATGAATGAGTAAAGCAGACTGAACCAGAAGTTAACTGGATAATCAATGAGATAGACTTGTACCTTATCTCTTTCCTCAGGGCTAGGACCTATGACAGTCATTTTAAAGGCCAACTCTGCTGATTTGACAGACATCCCAATAAGCAACGGCTCATTGTCTAGCTCCGACAGTCCCTAGAATAGTTTGTTACCAGAACAAGATCAGTTATGCACTATCTTAGTCGAAGAACAGCCGATGATATATACCTCTTCAAAGTTGCATTCAGATGCAGTGTTTCTCCAAATAACACGAACAGACTTGGATCTGTCTCTCAACCCTTGGTCCATGAGAGAGAGTACCTTCTGCTCCTGAGATCTCCAAAATTCATCGTCTAAGCAGAATCCTAAGCTAGAAAGTACACTGTTTCCCCTCAAATTCAACCTATAGGATCACAGTATGATATAAGTGATCTTGCTAATTGACAAAACCAAAAAGGCTAATATAATAGGTTTATACCCCCATGAATATTCATGATGGAGAATGTAGAAATAATCACTTAATATTAGACCCATGCTTGTTAGCGTTTTTCCCTAACATTCTTCTGTTGCATCCCCTTACTGAGGACCAGCAGGACATAGGTATTACAAATCTTTCAGTAGATATTCTAAAAATTTAATCATTTAATAGGATGACTAGCTCCTAAAAGCATCATTCATAATTGCCACCATGAATTCACATGTCTGATAATAACAAAAGGAAATTCACTTCGAAGACATTAATAGGAGAGCAAAAATAGTTTCCTTTGATGCACCTCACGCAGTAGTCATATCTAGCGGGAAAGTCTATCTTTGTGATAAAAAGCTCATCAAAGCCACCATCTCCACATTTATTGATGCAATTAACTGCCAACGCAGCCTCATTGCGCAGCTGTAAGTTAAAAAAGCAATCAAAACATTTTATTAGTGGAACATGAATCAGACATGAAATAGACAGAAAAAGAAATAAAAAATCGACCAAAATCCTTTCTCCTATTCACTTTGTTGGAGCATCTGAGGAACAAACTATGGAGGAAGGGCGGTGTTATTATTTCTCCATTCTCAGTAGCTATTAGATCATTATGATCAAAATGACAAAATGCTCTAATTGTTTAGATCAAATCAACTGAAGGTGCACTTAAATTCTCATAAATCACCTCTTCGAAACCATTGTGCGACAGACGGAATGCCAAATTGAAGTCCTCAAATGAATTGCAAATGACCACAGGAAACAACTGCATATCCTGAAATTTCAAACTTAAAATGAGAATGGGTAAAAGAGCACTTAAAATTATTATACCTGTCTCAATACCTCGGAGACATAAAAGAGAAATAAGAAGCTGAAACAAAATGGAACTCATGCATCTCATGAAGAGGTACCGCAACAATTAGATAGTGAGATGGGAGTTCTCGAAGACCGAACAATGGCATTTCTAACAAGGCTTTTAGATGCTTACACCTAAAATACATGAAAATGGAGGAATGAACTAATTAAAAGCCTATTTTGTTTTGATTATGTCACCTATTTAGACAACTAATAAAAAAGGGATCACTAACAGTTCGTTATCAACCCAGAAAATAGATTTTGTAAGCATAATAACCAGAGACAGACTGAAAGCAAGTTATAATAATTTTAGCTGAGACAACCAAACAAGAACATGCACTAATGAAATGTAAGGTGGGAACAGGTCTGACATTCTTCCGTGAACATTGCTTGGAAAGGTGAAGCTCCATTCTCTGCACCAGATGATTTAGTAGCTTTTCTCAGCTTGTTGATAGTTAGTTTCTTTTTTATCAAAAAGATATTGGATTTTTACTTCTTAATTAAATCCTTCCAACTCTTTCCAATTGAGTTAATCATGAAACATAGCTACATCTTTTTATAGTCTCTAGCACACTTCTTTTGGTAAGTATATCTTCTTAAGTAACTTGTAATCACCAAAAATAGCAAAGCAATTAACCTTGTTAGAAGCTTTTTCATGCTGGGGCTGAATAAAAAGCCCTTTGTCCCATGTCTTAGAGGTGGCTGCAAACACAGAGAAATAATTAGTTCTTCAGTTGTTCCCTAACTCAACCAAATAAAAGATAAGTATGAAAATCACACTAATTAAGATATTTATCTTGCCATGATTAGCTAACTCCAAGAAATGAAAAGATAAAAGATCTAGATAAACAAAATTACTACAGCACCAAATGCTCGGAAATATAAGTTCTAGAGCAACTCTTTTGTAACATTATTTACCAGGACTACTTTGCTAAAATCTTACAAGTTGAGTTTAAATAAGCCCATAAGTTCAGTTCATATTCATGTTAAGGTTATTAACAAATGTTTCAGAGACTAATAAGTGTTTGGTTGGATTTTTTTTCTTCCGGTATAAGCAATACCGGTATTACTAAACTCTGTATCACAATCTATTTTCAATGCAATGAATCAAAATTTTGTCAAAGAAAGTATATGCACTTAAAAATCTAGGGATTATTAATACAGTATTACAGTCCATGCAAATCCTAGAATAACTTTTCTTATGGACCAAATAACCCCCAAGTGTTTGATGCCCATAAGTCTAGGATGAACTAATAACACTGCAGCTAAAAAATTTATTCTCATCTTGTTCAATGCATAACACAAAGGTCGCAGTGAAGTTTGCCCCCATTAAGCTGAGTACATAAAGGAGGCATGCCTAAGGAGAGCTCGGCTAGCAACAAACAAGAGAGTGAGTAGGGAATTCTTAGCATACTCAAGGGTTTCATAAATTTCTTAAGTTTAGGTGATTTGGTCAACTTTTCTTTTCGACCAACTCCAACCAAGAAGTACTTAATCCTCTGTCATATCTTACATTTTCCAACTGAAGCCTAGCATATCTATGTCTCAATCTCGAATATGTTTTGTCTTCTACTTGTGCAGGTAATCATAGTACAAGGAGGAAAACCAGGACAGAATACATACCGATGAAGTCCACTGTGATGCGAAATATCTGCATTGTATTCATGGAACTGTTTATATGATGCCTCCCAGGCTTTGTTGCAAGGAAGGCCAATATTACAGAAATTAGAAACCCATTTAAGCAATCATGGGCATAGATTGAACTCCTCTGCCGAGCCCACACCTACAGAAATGTAGCTTATATAATATTCTGTCTAAGAAAGCAAGCTATTGGACTATATTAGTTCCTTAAAACAAAATTGGCATACTTTTAGCAGTATCAAGGCTTCTCCCAATTCTTTCCATCCAGAGAAAGTTCTTTTGACAAATTCTGCATTACCCTCAAGAAACAAGTCCTCCAATATACTATTATTGTACCTTGGTGTTGCTTGTAAAGCATCTCCTACAAGTGGAAGTAAGTGCAATCAATGTTAAGAAGCAACTCATTATGAGCAAAGGAGCTTGACAAAATATCCAAATATATAAACCTTGTTTGAGAGTACGGATATTGTTTCGCTCCAAGCGAAGCTTTGTTGCACTGAACAAAGATGTTGCAGTGGGAATTATTCTCACAACAAATTCAGCATTTCCAATAAGCTTAACAGCTTCAATAACAAAACAAAAAATCAAGTCAGTTAAATAAACTGAAATTTGCAGTAGACGCCAGAAAACTATATCCACTAAGAAGCAAGAGAAGGTAGGGCAGATAGTCTGACTCGACCTGGATAGATAAGTAATATAGGTTTCCGAGCCTCATTTTGGAAACTAGACCACCTCACAGCTCTGATTAAAGGAGATTTTTTCAGCTGTTCCTTGATTTTACAGAGATAAAGGAATCTTTTGGCGTGGTATCGATAATTTAGGTAATCTTTTTCATAAAAGCACTCCTGCCAAAGGAAAAGATTAGGAAAAAAACAAGATATGTCACAACAAGAAACTAAGACGAGCAACATATCATGAATGTGGTTATCCACTATGAGAGGAAAAGATTAGGAAAAAAAACAAGATATGTCACAACAAGAAACTAAGATGAGAAACATATCATGAATGTGGTTATCCACTATGAGACCGGCATAACCATTTTGCCCAAGACAATTTGGTTCCGATTATCTGCACTGGAAGCATTTCGTACTTACCCTACACACCACTCACTCGGCATTCAAAAGAATGAACTTTCACCTATGATAGATCAATGAACTTATAATTCTTTCTTTTTGATAAATATGAACTAATAATTCTATAAGATCTGTAGAACCAATCGTTCCATGTCTATTTACCCAGGCCACTATTCTTCAAGTAAAAAAAGCCTTTGACCAGGATTCATTTAAGTACAACTTTGTTCAATTGCTCCACATTCATAGTTCGAAATATAGAAGGCATATATTGTGGTAAAAAAATAAAAGCTATAGCGGGGAGATGGAAAACAAATAGTTTGCATCATGTCCCCTGCCTTGCTGTTAAACCAACTGTTGGATGGACTCAGACCAAGTAGAGCAGTTTCTGATATCAAGATATTTGATTGTTTTGAAATTAAAACTTCCTCATATTTCATGGCTTATAAATCCTGCAGCATTATATAGACTAAGAAAGAGCTAAAAACGACAATTTAGAGCTCTGACCATTTGAAACAATGTGAATTTTTTTCCTTTTTACATACCAAGCTTATTACATTATCATGTAATAATCAAGTAAAACATTTGAACTTAGCCTCAAACTGAAAAGTAAATAAATTACACAACAATACAATCAAGTAGTGCTCTAAGGCACTCCGAGATTATGACTTTCTAAAGGAAAATAGACGGCACACCTTTGGCAAGTGAAGAAAAAGATCCACATTTAGATCTGGTTTGGTAACGCATTGTATAGAATAACTCCCGCTAATTTCTAAAGATTTTGGCTTCTTAAACGTGAATTCCACCTTATCAGCTTTGATGTCTCTAACAAACCCTGGTGCCAAGTCAGCCGTAACCTGCCAAATAATGCTTCACTGTTAAAAGAGGGGAGTGGAGAAGCAGAGTCAGCTAACTCAGCATAACTAAAACTGACTTGTGCTAATAAGAAAAGGAGCCCACAACCAAGGGCTGATCCAAGATTTAAACTTCTAGTTGCACCCACTACTATTTTGTGTCAGTGAGTGTGACTTAGTGTGCGATACATTTTTTAAAGTGTTCAACTATACATGTATATATGTTTGTGCGTCTATGTGTGTATACAGAGAGAATTCAATAAAGATCCCTGCAGACAACATTACTAGTTTCTCCAATATATGTTATATTTTTGTCCTACGAATGACATAAAGGTTTTAGAAAGAAATTGACCTGGTCTTCAGGGATTTTATCAATTGCTTCTTTTATGGCGGAGACGACCTTGTCCACAGTTGCAGTGATTTCAGGGGAGTATTCGAGCTGGACCTCCTTCAACAGCTCCTTCACCTTCAAGTTCATCGAGTCCGTGTAAGTTAATGTATCCGACGCCATTGCTCTGCAATTTCCAGCTCAAAATTTCGTAAGAACAAGCTATTGATTATTTTTCGCCCTTGTGCACTCACTGCCTTCCGCCACTGCATAAAATCTTTTATGAGCCATATAGTGAAATTAACCCTTACAAAACTCAAACTAGTACATAAAGTGATAAGATAAATTTAATTAAAGCTGATACCCAGAAGGTGCTGCAAATTTACCCCAAAAAAAAGTTACAAAGAAGCCGCCGAGATAAGCAAGAAGTTGACACTTTGCTTGAAATAGGAAAAGGCGGAGAATTGACAATAATTAGGGTGGTTGGAGTTTTGGCGTACTTGCACAGAAGAAGAAGAAGAAGAAGAAGAGATGGAGCGCTTTTTCGCCTAAAACCCTGCGCTGCTGCACGTGAAATGTCTAAAACCTCGACGAAGAAACAGCTAATGGGCCTTTTTTATCTGGGTTCGCTTGGGCTTGGGCGACAAATTCAAAAATAGCCAAATTTACAACGTTCAAAAATAGCTCAGTTTTAAAGTAATAAAAATTTAGTCATTTTTCAGATAAATTTGAGCGAAAATATTGTTCAAAATCCGAAAAATATGTCAGTATATTATACGCATAAGTATGCTTGAACTCCAGCATATTATACTGGAGTTCCAGCATGTATAATTGTCCAGTATAATATACTGGAGTTTGGAGCATCGGTGCTCCAGTCTCCGGTATATTATACTGGAGTGAGCAAAGTATACCGATCCAGCATAATATGCTGGAGTTCATATACAGGTGCACCGAACTCCAGTATATTATGCTGGACCGGTATCTATTGCAGCAAGATAGTGGTTATTTTTCATTAACTTCGTAAACGTTGACTATTTTTTGAATGACCAGTATGAAAATTGGCTATACCGTGCTATTTTTACTTTGCTTTGTAAGCACAAAAGTAGTTTAAAATTGTGGCTCATCAAATGTGAGATTTGGGCTAAACCTAAGGAGACTTCAGTACCCAATATGAACGGTTGCTAATTAGAGAGTTGAGGCTTCCAATGGCCTTTTTTAGGCCACTATTTAAATTTTTGGATTTTTTCGTTCATGTGAAACTTATTTATTAAAATTATCTTAAATTTATAGATTACCCGCCGTAATTATATTTTTCTTATAATTTATTTACAATTCATTATTAGTGTCTTAAATTAGGGGATTTATTTAATCTTTTTCCTTTTTTCTCTCCTCTTCTCTTTCCATATTCTCTGTCTCTCTCCATATACAATCCATTATTACTGTCTTAAATTAGAAGATTTAGTTACACCCCTTTTTTTTATTAAAGTAAAAAAATTGAGAAAAATACTAGAGAACATTACATTATGGATAACTTAGACAATCGCAGGCAGGCATTATTCGTTTCCAAAACAAGAGACTTGGATTTAAATCAGTTTTTTTTCAAAATTGTTACTTAATTAGTTTCAGATGCATAAAAAAAATTATAAAAATTTCTCTTTGTGTTGTTTTTTAGCTGCATTTTAAAAGTAATTTCAGCTGATTTTCGATGTTTTTGTAGAGCCTTTTTGACTGTTTCGAGCAGATTTTGCGGTTGTTGATGTCTGGTTTTGGGCTTGGTTTTAGGTGTAAAAGTGTACGATTTCTGGACTTTTTTTGATGGGTTTTAAAGTGGTTTAAATGGCTGATTCTTGTGGTTGAACATGTAAGTTGAAATTAAGTAAAATGTTCAATGTCTCCACCTTCGTCAATGTAGCACCAACAACAACAGTAATAGAAATTCGAAAGTGACAAATTTGTATGGTACAACAATATATAAATTAAAAAGAAAATCTTACAAAGTTGATACAAGTTTGATACATCTATAATAACATATAAACTAAAAATAAACTTTATACAACTAATTTTATAGTATACAACTTATTTATAACTTATCTACAACTTCCATACATCATTTTTACCTAGCTAAATACAACTACAATATCATACAACTTAAATACAATTTTCATAAAATTTTATATAATCTTGTGTCTGTATTTTGTATATGATTTGTATATATTTTGTATGTAGTGTGTTCTTCTTCCTATTTGAAATTTCAATCAAAACGTCATCTCTTAATATAATTTTGATACATATCAACAACTTTGTATTTAAAGATAGTATTTATAACTTAAATATAAATTTCATACGACGATTCATATATTATACAACTATTTTTCAACTTTCATACAACATTCAAATAAAATATATATAACTATAACATAATACGACTTAAATACAATTTACATTCAACTATAATACAACTTTAATATAATTTCGTATGTATATTGTATGTCATGTGTTCTTCTTCGAGTTTCAATCTAAAATTCAGCCAAAATCAAATCTAATTTTCAGTAAACACCCTCAAAATTGAGATATAAACTCCATAGAATATTCTCAATTGTTTGCAACAACACCCAAAATCATAAATAATAGTTTTTGAAATCCAAATTCGAATTCAAAGCTTTGAAGCTTTTAATGGCTGTCAATGGTGGAGAGTTAAACACCTTCAAAATTTATTGATTGACAATTTCAATTCGACACCAATTGTGCAACATAAACGGAAATTGCTAAGTTAAAACTCTGTAGTAAAATGATTAAAATCCATTAATGAATTCCATTAAAATTATACGCAACATGAAAGGATAAAAACAGAGAACGTCAAAGGAAGAAAAATTGGGGAAAGAACAGAGAAGGAGAGATAGAGAGATGGAGAAAGAGAGACGGAGAGAAGGGATGGGGAAATAATTGATATTCCTTATTCAATTCCTGATATAAAGGGATACTCATTTAAAACTAATTTGTATGTAATTGGTAAATTGTATATGACCATATAATTATGTTGTGTACCCGAATTCACAACACAAAGTAAACGAGGGAAATGATAGGTTTAATTAATAAACTCAAAGAGACAATCATTACAATAACAGAAACTAGAACTAAGAAGGAGATTCAGAGAAGAAGGATAGAGAGAGAGCCGAGGGAGAACAGAAAAAAATAGTCCAGAGAAAGAAGCCAGAAGAACGAGACGATAGGGAACAAAATTCTCAACAATGCGCATCCTCCCAAAAATCATCGACCATTACTATTTTAATATAATAGTTCTTGGGCTCACTACACAACCCGTCCCAAATTAGCCTGACCATGTTGCTTGTTCTCAGCCCAATAGCTCTTCTAAGCTCAATAGCCATCTGTGTGTGGATATCTTTATTGGACTGGGGTTGATTCACAACAATACCCCGTTATCAATAAGAACCTTGTCCTCAAGGTTCGAGACAAGAAATCCTTCAATGAGGGACAATGGTAAACTAGTTGTAGCTAGATAAACATTCACGGGTATAAAGCCTAGTTGGAAAGTCCACTTGCATATCAAAAAGTAACCAACAGCCCCATGTGTGCCAGCAACACAAGCGCGGGAAATGATATTTACTGAAGCGATATCAATAACTAACAAGAACCTTGGTATGTATATTTCTGTGGTGAGCTCATCTCTATCACATGTAGAAAAGAGAACAAGAACTCCCTATATAGCAAAGGCAAGTTGTGCCTCTAGCACCCGTAGCAAAGCAACAAATGTTTGGCAGTATCCTCGCCAACTTTTTTTCTCCAGTATTTCAACCCATATGTCCATTGTGATTAGTTGTTCATTTGTTCTCCTACTCAAAGTGCTGAAACGCCCCGCCATAGACTCAACTACGCCATTAACTTTAGGGCGAAGCTCTAGAGTTTTAAACATCCTCAAATAAGCAGTAGAGTCAATATTGCTATTCCCTTTTATTTTTCTCTGCAACTCACCTAGTGCACCATTAACTCTAATGTTACTTGTAGAATGTGATTCAATAATGGAATAAAAACCAAAACATGACAAGCCATTTCTAACTTGGTAAATTCAGCAATAGTTACGTTCTGATCTTGAAGATCAAGGTTGTTAATAGAGAGAGGTGCATTGCATATAAACAGAGTAGCTATGGCAGTCAAGGTTGCTTCAAGGAAACCATCTCTATCTTCAAGAATTGGTACGTCAAAAGGGCCTCCTCCCGAATCGAAGACTACAAGTATTTCAAAAGTAACTTGGGCTCTTAGACTTACCCCCGTTTGCCCAGCTATGATACCTTGAAGGACTTGTGCAGTTCCTTCTTTGTGAATTTTGCCAGCAACATCAGGAACAACACCAAGATGTGGAGCAATGGCTAATGAATCAGCATTGAAGTTAGTGGTTGGCATAGTAAAATAGCGAGTGCAATAATGATGATGCAACTATTGCCATCCGGGATCCCACACCTGAGTCATAGATTTAGCATATGCAAAGAAGAAAAACATGCGAGTAGATCCCATCAATAGTAGTAGCTCCATATTCACTGTATAACCGGCTCGAGACTTGGACTTAAAACTTATTCCTGGATCCCCTACACAAATATCCAAAGCAGCCCCACGAACAGTGACAATAAGGAGATTTACGCCAGGACTAAATGGAAATTGATTCAAAAGACATTGATAAATAAAAGTATTATCAGTACGACAAGCTGATTTCCCAGGGGTTTTCTTGAAATCAACCACAATTATGGTCAAATAATCCTTACAAGTGCTGCCGAATTTCATTGAGAAAGCAATATGTGGTACCCTCAACACCATCAGAATATCTTCATCTTTTCGCTGCTCAACATCAGGTATCGCTTCATTTGAAGGCATTTCACCTGGTGAAATCTCATCCTCATTCTCTATAAAAAATTTATCAAGATATAGTTTTACAATAGTCTCAGGCTCCATGAAAAAGTCAGCAAGATATAGGTCATCCTAGGCTCAAATTCAATGTGTTGCTCACTAGTGCCACGATCAAGAGAAGTTGCAGTAACATACCTCTCTGACATATCTCGATGAGCACTTTTATCAAACAGTTGGACTTCGCCGGTTGCAGGACTTGTAGCTTCTAAATCAGGCATGTCGATTGGAGCATCTGATTGTGCGTTGATCACGCCAACTATGCCTTATAAAAAGGACAATGCGGACGTTGCAAATATAACCTGAGTATTCTGCCCAGAGTCGAATCCACAGAGAATTAACCTATCAATCACTATCTTTAGAACTACTAAACTCTTGAGAACCAATTTCCCCAAACGTTTGAATCACAGTTGATGGTGTCTTCAATAACTAAAATTGCACGTAAATAAACAGTTGCAAACTAAGAATGCTAAGGTTGTAAACAATGGTGAGAAAAAACTAAGGTAAAGATTTCCCCTATTGATGGAATCCCTTCTGTTTATGCGTCATACAAATTTACCAACACACCTCTATCAATCATGAACACTTTTCTTACCGTAAATCTCTCCCGAGTAATCACAGTAATATACTATTGCACTCTCCCGAGATACACTAGCTAGCTTTAATTAACACAGTTCACTTAAGATTGCACCCAAGGCTTCGTTATCCCTAATCCCGCCTTTAAACCCGCAGTTATAGATTCCTCTTATACTTTAGGAGTGGTGTTATTCAACAATAACCTAAATATGCACTCTCTCCCGAGTTATGCACACTAAATAGGCACAGCTAATTGAGGATCCTGTCAATTAACTACAACAAGAACATAGTTGAATAAATAAAGATTGAAACTAGCAATTTGTATTCACATAAACAAGAAGTTCATCCCCCAATGGGTTCCATCAAAACCTTAGACAAAAGATTTAGCTACTCATAACTATGGGTAAATAAACTAAAACAATGTTCATCATAAAACTTGCAAGAAACATAAAGAGAAAAAAAGAAACCAAGATGTTTTGGGTGATCTCTCATACTTGTTCTTCTTCCAAAACTACTCTCCAAAAACAATACATGCCTCTTTTGGGCGGAGTCTAGTGTTTAAAATAGGGTTTTGGGCTGAAAATCCCATGTTTTGCACTTTAGTCCCTGAACTTTCCGCCTCCTGCCGCGGTTCTGCCGCGGTCGCGGTAGAACCGCGGCCAAACATGGCCTCTGATCTTCCTTCTATCCGTGAACATCCCTCACCGCGGTTCTACCGCAGTCGCGGTGGAACCGCGGTAGACGCAGTTTTCTGATTCTTCAGCCTGTTTTTGCGTGGTTCACTTGGGATATTTCATGGTTGGCCTTTCTTTCTTCATTTTTTTCACTCCAAAAGTGCTCCCTAACCTTCCTTAGTCATATATAACCTGCAAATCATTAAAAGCACTAATAAGAGCATTTTGTTATCACTTTTATTATCAAAACTATGCCAGAAGGCGGTTATTTAGGGTCTGAATAAAGTTAAATTCACTTATTATCAACACTCCACACTTAAACCTTTGCTCGTCCTCGAGCAAGCTAAACCACACTTCTAGGCCTACCCATTTGACGCATTACCCCATGTATGTCACACCTTCCATTTTGACAGAACAGCCTAAGAAATGTGCCGGTCACACCCCAGTTGCAGACTCTACTGCCATGACACACTTGCGCTCACTCTAGTTACTCTAACAGAGGTGAAGACTTACTTTTTTCTTCCTGAATCACATTCCCTCACATTAAAAAAAATCTGAGAGCATTTCCACATGCATAAAATTTAAACACAAGGAATTGAAGATATCAAGAATTCACTCACTCTCAAAAATAACATTCATATGCCACAAAAGATGCACCATAAGCTTGCCCGTAGTGTACTACTCTACTAATGGAGCTCATTCATTCTAGGATCATTTAGGACTTTATTTGGTTGTAACGTAGGCTGAGGGACGGGTAGGATACATTTGGATATAAGAGTGACTACACCTCCCCAAGCACTTTAATACATACACTATAATATTTAAAACTACACTTATGTCAAACCAAAACTCCACCTTCATATCAATGTATATTAACTCCATACTTCTTTAAGCACAATTACATCAAAAGTCACCGCCACAAGAAATATTCTTCACAACAATACAACTTTTTTTTTCTTTCTTTTTCAATTCAAGTGGCTCTTACATTTTTTTTTAAGAAATAGTGCACTTTTCTCCTTATTTCATTAGTTCCACTCAAAAGCCAAACCAACCACCCCACACTTTAACTTTTATAAAGTTCATAACAATTCAAGTGCTCATGAGAGGTGAAAAGGTTCAAAAGATGGTTAATTCAAACAAATGGGTAAGGCTTGTAATGTGGTTGCCAAAGAAACAGGATTACAGGCTCAAAGGGGTTAACTACGATACATAACAATTAGGCGGGTAAAATATAGATATCTGGCTCAACAAAGAAATGCCTATATCACTTCCAAGACTGAACAAAACTACTATTTCGCTTTGCAAACACACGGGGCAAGTTCTAGGCATCAAATGCAATGCACAGAATACAACAAACCTCACACACACATGACACATAACTCATTCTGAATCAGTTTATCAACACACTCATACAAGCGTTCGAGCAAGGCAAGATGTGCAATATTAAGGCATAGATTTATAAGTCCACAACTGAGCCCAGACTTCACACTCTCAAGTTCGTTTTAGTTGTTTGCAGGTGTGTGCATCACGGGTAGAATTCTAGCCTTTACCTATCTCAGTTCTAACTACAAACGGAAAATCTACCTAACCCGGTTCAAGCAAAACCCTTGGAAAAGAACCGTGGCCAAAAGAAAAACCAATGGGGACTTGCTACACTACCTAAAAAGAAGAAAAAAACCACAATGCCTATGTACAGTACACATATAATTAGAGCAAGTCTCCCACCCCATACTTTAAAATAATGGCATGTCCTCATGTCATATCAAGAAAGTAAAGAGCAGAAGGGTAAGAAGACTTCCCTGAGACTCAATCAGAGTCGGAGACGGTGTGGGGATCCACATGGCAAGCTCTCCCCAGAGCACGGAACCAGGCCATGAACTTGTTCTCAGACCGGGCCTGCCTCTGAGACATTGCATCCATTCGTGTGTGTAGGCCATCCACTGAGGCGCGGAGATCCGCGACCTCTTCCTTCATGGAATGCAGCATAGGCCTGGTAGACTAAGATCTAGCGAAGCCTGCCCCAGTATGGGGGCGCCGAGAGGGTCCCGCACTGTCAGTCGATCTCCTGGACGGTGCACTTGGAAATGGGTCAGCATCCTCATCATCTATCACAATTGTAGCACGTGTACCCCTGCCCACTCTGATGCGTGAAGCGCGGAATGGTGCTTCAGGTGCCAACTCTCCATCGGCAGGACCTGTGGGGACCCCCCTCCGCAAGTACAGTGCTGTCACCAAGGAAGGGAAGTAAAACCCCTTTGACAGCAGCGGTCCCCGCAGGACCATTTCGTCACTAATTACCCGGGCTGCATCAAAGTCCTTCTTCGTCACGAAACATCATGTCAATAATGCTCTGTTGAAGTTTACATCAGTGGTGTTGCTGGATGGCATGAACCGGCTGCAGATGACAGTCAACCAACACTTAGCCAAATGCGTGAAAGAATTGGAATTCAGGGTGCTTTGGTCTTTGATCCAGGTGGGGTGCCCCCAGCACAAAGTACATCCGTCATAGCCTCCCACGTGACACCTGGTCTGTCATGGTAGAAATAAACGTCGCCCGTGAACTGGGGCAGCTGCAATACCTGTTGGATAGTCACAATAGAGGCATCCACCACTATGCCTCACACAATCACCTCCCGCAGCATATGTGCAGGGCAGTTCGCGTAAAACTCCCTAACAATCATCCGGTTCACCGGGCCGGGCGGATCAAAGAGGAATTCCATTCCCCTCCTCCGAATTTCTTCATACATGTCCTCTTGTTCCACGCGGAGGGCTGCCCGGTCAATTTGAATCTCGTGAATGAAGTTCTTTCCAGCCTTCGCATTAAAATCGTCCTCAGCTCATTCCGATTCAAACCGGGACTCGTCAAATGTCGGCTGGAGGGATGTGCCCGCCCCTCTCCTTTGCCGTTTACGTGCCATAGTACCACATTCTGCCAACACCACCCCACACTTACTCCTGTGCATATCTTTCCAAACATAAACAACACCCCCTATCATCGAGTACAACACTCCCCAATTAGGGGTGGGTAGAACCCGCTCCGCAATATCACAACAACTCCAAAATTGTGGCCCACATGGTACCTAACAACAACTATTCTCAAAAGATTAGATTTTTTTTTGACAAAAACATCACAAATACCATGAAGCCTCAAGCACCTTAACACCGACCAAGTTCACGACATTATCATACAACAACGAAAATCAAGAACAAAGCGAAAATTGACAAAAATTATACGAAGCCTACCTAGGTTGAAACTAAGTAAAAGTATTCTAGATTACACAAAAATAGAAGATTAAGTAGAGAGAGAAAAATAAAAACTTACTAGTGTGGTTGAGTAGAAGTGGGTGATGAAGGTGGATGGCAAGGGAGGGTGATAATGGGGTTTTGGGAGGAGAAGAGTGGAAGAGAGAAGATAGAGAGAAGATGGAGAAGAAGAGAATGAGAAAAGAAAAGGGGGGGTTGTGTTTTATTGTGCTGGGCAGATGGGGGGATTAGTGGTAGGTGGGTGTGTGTTATTTTTGGGTAAAAGGGAAAGAAAAAAAACTTTTTTTTTAAATCGGACCTGGACCCGATCTGTGTCTGCCGCGGTTCTACCGCGATAGCGGTGGAAACGCGGTAGACCAAGTTCAGAGGGTCGTACTTACCGCGGTTCTACCGCGACCGCGGTGGAAACGCGATAACCTGGGTTCCAGAGAGGGGTCAGTACCGCGGTTTGACCGCGATCGCGGTAGAACGGCGGTCTGACAGCGTCTCTGATTCAGACACCTTTTTTTTTATGTTTATGTTATACTTACAACAATTTCGTGAGTTGCCTCCCACGGAGCGCCTGATTTAAGGTCGCGGCACGACGCAGGATGAGCGCATTTAAGGCTCGCTCGACCTCTGTGGTTCAGTCAAGTGTAGTTCAGACCCTTCCTTAAGCTCGCTCATACCCACATACAACTTCAATCTCTAACCATTGACCCTAAATGTACGAGAATCATTCTCAGTGGCAACTTCAACCGCTCCTGACGGGAAAACTTCAACTACTCGAAATGGTCCCGACCATCGTGACTTCAGCTTGCCCGGGAACAACCTTAGTCTTGAGTTGTATAGCAATACCATGTCCCCAGGTTTGAAATTTTGCTCAACAATGTTTTGATCGTGTAGTTTCTTCATTCTCTCTTTGTACAACCTTGTACTCTCAAAAGCAAGATACCTGAATTCCTCGAGCTCATGCAATTCTGTGACTCTTGATGTGCCCGCAGCTTCCATATCTAAGTTTAGTTGCTTCAGTGCCCATCACGCTTTATGCTCCAGTTCTACAAGTAGGTGACATGCCTTCCCAAACACTAACTTGTATGGTGACATACCAATTGGTGTCTTGAAAGCTGTTCTGTAAGCCCAGAGTGCATCATCTAGCTTCTTTGCCCCATCAGTTCTTGTGGCGTTTACAGTTTTCGTTAACACACTCTTGATTTCCCTGTTGGATACCTCAACCTGTCCACTAGTCTGCGGGTGGTAAGGAGTAGCTACCTTGTGGCGCACATCGTATTTCATAAGCAACTTCTCGAAGGCTCTATTGCAGAAGTGAGTGCCTCCATCGCTAATAATCTCTCGTTGTGTCCCAAAGCGGGTGAATATGTTCTTCTTTATAAATCCCACCACCACTTTCGCATCATTTGTGGGCAATGCTACAGCTTCCACCCACTTGGACACATAGTCTACAGCAACAATGATGTATTTATTGCCATAGGAGCTGACGAAGGGACCCATGAAATCAATCCCCCAGACGTCGAACACTTCTATCTCCTGAATTGGGTTCATGGGCATTTCGTGGCGCCGGGAAATGTTCCCGGTGCGTTGACATTCATTACAACCTTTCACCCATGAGTGCGCATCTTTAAACACAGTCGGCCAGAAAAATCCGGCCTCTAGCACCTTCGCTGCTGTCCTGATCCCTCCAAAGTGTCCACCATAAGCCGATGCATGACAAGCCTGCAAAATAGAAGATTGTTCTATCTCGGAGACGCATCTCCGGATCATGTTATCCAGGCATATTCTAAAGAGATAGGGCTCATCCCAATAGTACAAGCGGCTTTCATGAAAAAATCGTTTCCTCTGGACCGATGAAAGGTCGTGAGGGACTATAACCCTGGCTAGGTAATTGGCCAAGTCCGCATACCATGGCGCTTCCTGATGAGTGGTGGCGAGCAGTTGCTCGTCTGGAAAAGTTTCCAGAATTTCCTCAACTTCAATTGCATTTTCAGATCCCTCCAGTCGTGATAGGTGATCAGCGACTTGATTCTCAGTGCCATTGCGGTCACGTATTTCAAGATCAAACTCTTGCAGAAGCAGCACCCAACGAATCAGGCGTGGATTAGAGTCTTTCTTTTCTATTAAGTATCTGAGAGCAGCATGGTCAGTGTATACAATTACATTTGATCCTATCAGGTAGGACCGGAACTTGTCGAATGCGAACACCACAGCTAGCATCTCCTTTTCAGTCACCGTATAGTTCAACTGGGCTCCACTCAGCGTTCTACTAGCATAGTAGATTGGGTGCATCAATTTATCTTTTTGCTGGCCCAGCACTGCCCCCACTGCGTAGTCACTAGCGTCACACATTAGTTCGAACGGTTGCTCCCAGTTGGGGGCAACAATGATGGGTGCTGTGACCAGCCTCTGCTTCAGCTTCTCAAACGATACCCTGCAATCATCAGAAAATACAAACGGGTGATCTTTCTCTAATAACTTGCAGAGAGGATTGGCGATTTTGGAGAAGTCTTTTATGAACCGCCGATAGAAACCGGCATGTCCAAGGAAACTCCTGATTGCTTTGACCGAAGTTGGTGGAGGCAGCTTTGCTATTACATCAACCTTTGCTCGATCTACCTCTATTCCCTTGCTTGACACCCGGTGCCCCAGAACTATGCCTTCTTGTACCATGAAATGGCACTTTTCCCAATTCAGCACCAGATTTGTCTCGATGCACCTTTTCAGCACACACGTCAGATTCACCAGGCACTCATCAAATGAATTCCCCACCACTGAGAAGTCATCCATGAACACCTCCTAAAGGCCATCATGCACCGTTGGAATGTGGCGGGTGCATTGCATAGGCCAAAGGGCATCCTCCTAAAGGCATAGATGCCATAAGGGCATGTGAAAGAGGTCTTCTCTCGATCCTCAGGTGCAATGGAAATTTGATTGTACCCTGAGTACCCATCCAGAAAACAAAAGTGTGACCTCCCTGCTAATCTATCCAGCATTTGATCAATGAAGGGAAGTAGGAAGTGGTCTTTCCGGGTGGCTAGATTCAACTTTCGATAATCCATGCAAATTCTCCAGCCTGTGACGGTTCTCGTTGAGATTAGTTCATTGTTGTCATTCTTCACAACCGTCATTCCACCCTTCTTAGGCACACATTGAACTTGTCTAACCCAGCTGCTGTCAGAGATTGGGAAAATAATTCCCGCATCTAACCACTTTATCACTTCTTTCTTCACCACCTCCTTCATATTCGGGTTCAGCCTCCTCTGATGTTCCCTGGAAGGTTTGTGCCCCTCTTCCAGCAAAATCTTATGCATGCAGTACGCGGGGCTGATCCCCTTGATATCTGCCATGATCCACCCAATGGCAGTTTTGCATTCCTTCAATACCTGTAGAAGCTGTTAAACCTGCACATCTAACAAACCAGATGAGATAATAACAGGTAGAGTGGAGTTAGGTCCCAGAAATTCATACCTGAGGTGGCCTGGCAATGGCTTTAGTTCCAGCTTCGGTGGTTCTTCAATGGATGGCTTAGCTGGAGGAGTCTCCCTCTTTTCTAAGTGTAGGGGCTCAAACTCTAGATTTCTTTCCCAAAACCCTCTACCTTCTAATGTCAACACCCATTCTGCCAAGTCCTCACCGTTCACTTCCTCCAAATTCGTCAAACATGCAGCGAGGGGATCCTCAATCGTCAACACTTCATCATCAGACTGAACGATTACATCCACGGTATCAATAAGAGAGCAACTTGCGAACTCACTTGGGCGCCTCATAGATTTCTGCACATTGAATATAATCTCTTCGTCATTGAGCCTCATCTTAAGCTCTCCGGTCTCACAATCAATAAGAGCTCTCCCTGTGGCTAAGAATGGTCTTCCTAAGATGATAGGAATTTCTTCATCTACTTTGCAATCCAATATCACAAAGTCAGCAGGGAACACGAACTTCCCCACCTGAATAAGTACATCATCAAGGATCCCAAATGGACGCTTCACAGTCCTGTCAGCCAGTTGCAACAGCATAGAGGTGGGTCTAGCTCTCCCAATGCCCAACCTCTTGTAAATGACCAGGGGCATAAGATTAATGCTGGCCCCTAAATCACAGAGTGCTTTCGCAAAAGCAAAGTTTCCAATAGTACATGGAATAGTAAAACTCCCGGGATCTGAGAGCTTTTCAGCAACAGGTCTAGTTACCACTGCACTGCACGTCTGAGTAAGTGTCACTGTAGCCAAGTCTTGGAAGTCAAATTTTCGGGACATTAAGTCTTTCATCATTTTTGCGTATCCAGGCATCTCCTTTAAAGCTTCGATCAATGGAATATTTACCTGAATTTGCTTGAGCATCTCAAAGAACTTTTTGTATTGCTCCTCCTTTTGGTGTTTAGCCAACCTCTGCGGAAATGGTGCAAGAGGTCTTTTCTTCCCAATCACTTGGGACTTTTCTTTCTCAGCTACTATCTCTACTACTGGCTCTTCATCTGCTTCAGCAACTTTCTCGGTCTCCTGCTGAGTATTCTTTTCTTCCTGAGCAGGCTGGACTGTCACTTCTGTCAGCCTTATGGATTCATCCAGCTCAATGGGTACTTGAATAAGTGTCTCAGCCTGTATATTGTCACGAACTCTCTCCTGCTCTTCATCGAGATCCCTGCCATTACGGAGACTCACCGCCATCAGCTGCTTCGGGCCCTGATCTTTAGGATTGATTTGGGTATCTGCAGGTAGCGTTCCTTGAGGACGATTATTCAGAGACATTGAAATTTGGCCCACCTGCACTTCAATATTTTTGATAGCTGCGTCATGTGCATCTACTCTCTCATTTATCTTCGCAGTGGACCCAATAACCTGCTGCATCATTGCTTCCAGTCTCGCAAACCCATCGTCCTGTCTTCCACCATGCTGCTGCTGAGGCGGGTGGTACCCCTGCTGCTGATTGTTGTACCCCTGGGATCTAGGATACGGAGCCATGTTGTTGGGGGGTCTCATACCTCCCATGTTTCCAGCGTTATATTGTGGCGGATGTGGTCTGTACTGTTGTTGAGTTTGCTGACCCCAGTTCTGATTTCCCTGTCTCTGACCCCCATAGTTAGCTACATAGTTCATATCTTCAGGGTGTTGATGATGATGATCAAGCTCTGTATTCCAAGGATTAACAACTGGTTGACTAATACAAGATGTGCACAAGCCCCCATTGGTAGTGTCTACTATGTGTACCTGCTGTTTCTGTTCTGATTCCTTCACCTTTTTGGTGAGGATGCTCATTTGTGTTAGGAGGGTCGCCATATTTTCAGCCATAGTGTTCGAAGGATCAAGGGGCACTGAGTGTACTACTGGAGTGATGGGTGCATTCCTGGATGTCCATCCCGAATTCTATGCCATTTTATCAAGTAAACTCTGACCTTCTCTCCATGTCTTGCTCAAGAATGCCCCACCAGTTGAAGCATCCACAATATTCTTCAAGCCATCCGACAGTCCCATATAAAATTGTTGTCCCAACATCTGTTCTGGAATACCATGATGTGGACACATAACCAACATTCCTTTGAACCTGCTCCATGTTTCATGCAGTGTCTCCATTGGTTTCTGCTTGAAGCTCACGATCTCATCAATTTGTTGGGCAGTTTTGTTGGGTGGATGAAACTTGTTATGAAACTGCTTGACTAACTCATCCCACGTTGCTATAGAATTTATGGGGAGTGAGTTTAGCCAAACCTGTGCAGCTCCTGTCACCGAGAATGGGAACAATAATAACCTGATAGCCTCTGGAGTGACATTGGGCTACCTTTGGGTCTTGCAGATCGACAGGAAGTTCTTCAAGTGTTGCTGAGGATCTTCAAGTTGTGTCCCAGAAAAGAGTCCCTTGTTTTGCAATAAGTGCAGCATATTATTTGTGATCTGGAACGACTCAGCTTGTATTGCAGGCACAACTATGGCAGTAGCTAAATTGTCAGCTGTGGGCTGTGCCCAGTCATACAGTGTACCCTCGGGCACCAGAGGTGTTGCGTCTCTGACATTCAAGTTGATTTGCTCATGCCTGCCATTTCCGTTAGGGTCGATTGCGTCTCCCATGTCAGTTTCGAATTTGTCTGTTTGTTGAGGTGGTTAAAGTCTTCTGTTGGCACGGTTAAATGCCCTAAATATTTTCTCAGGGTCTGCGAGTCCTTCAAGTAGTTCTCCAGTCCTCGTAGAGTTTCTAGGCATACACCTGCGCAACCAGCTCAACAACCGTCAAAAATTTCAATCAAAAATTGGGTGTAGAGAAACTGCCTACGCGAAGAATTTTTGTATTTCTAGCAATGGTAATTGATAATTCCGTTAACTCCCCGGTAACGGCGCTAAAATTTGATCACGCCCAACTATGCCTTATAAAAAGGATAATGCGGACGTTGCAAATATAACCTGAGTATTCTGCCCAGAGTCGAATCCACAGAGAATTAACCTATCAATCACTATCTTTAGAACTACTAAACTCTTGAGAACCAATTTCCCCAAACGTTTGAATCACAGTTGATGGTGTCTTCAATAACTAAAATTGCACGTAAATAAACAGTTGCAAACTAAGGATGCTAAGGTTGTAAACAATGGTGAGAAAAAGCTAAGGTAAAGATTTCCCCTATTGATGGAATCCCTTCTGTTTATGCGTCATACAAATTTACTAACACACCTCTATCAATCATGAACACTTTTCTTATCGTAAATCTCTCCCGAGTAATCACAGTAATATACTATTGCACTCTCCCGAGATACACTAGCTAGCTTTAATTAACACAGTTCACTTAAGATTGCACCCAAGGCTTCGTTATCCCTAATCCCGCCTTTAAACCCGCAGTTATAGATTCCTCTTATACTTTAGGAGTGGTGTTATTCAACAATAACCTAAATATGCACTCTCTCCCGAGTTATGCACACTAAATAGGCACAGCTAATTGAGGATCCTGTCAATTAACTACAACAAGAACATAGTTGAATAAATAAAGATTGAAACTAGCAATTTGTATTCACATAAACAAGAAGTTCATCCCCCAATGGGTTCCATCAAAACCTTAGACAAAAGATTTAGCTACTCATAACTATGGGTAAATAAACTAAAACAATGTTCATCATAAAACTTGCAAGAAACATAAAGAGAAAAAAAGAAACCAAGATGTTTTGGGTGATCTCTCACACTTGTTCTTCTTCCAAAACTACTCTCCAAAAACAATACATGCCTCTTTTGGGCGGAGTCTAGTGTTTAAAATAGGGTTTTGGGCTGAAAATCCCGTGTTTTGCACTTTAGTCCCTGAACTTTCCGCCTCCTGCCGCGGTAGAACCGCGGCCAAACATGGCCTCTGATCTTCCTTCTATCCGCGAACATCCTTCACCGCGGTTCTACCGCGGTCGCGGTGGAACCGCGGTAGACGCAGTTTTCTGATTCTTCAGCCTGTTTTTGCGTGGTTCACTTGGGATATTTCATGGTTGGCCTTTCTTTCTTCATTTTTTTCACTCCAAAAGTGCTCCCTAACCTTCCTTAGTCATATATAACCTGCAAATCATTAAAAGCACTAATAAGAGCATTTTGTTATCACTTTTATTATCAAAACTATGCCAGAAGGCGGTTATTTAGGGTCTGAATAAAGTTAAATTCACCTATTATCATGCATCAACAAATACATTTGGGCAACAACTATGTAACATTGCGTCAAACACCTTAGGTTTCTGAATATCATCCAAATCAGCTACGAAGTGAGAGACATAAGCATTTTCATTTGTGCTTTGGCATGTTGTTGAAACAGAAGAATATTCCTATGTTGTTCTGGTGAAAATTCTAGGAGACATTTCATCAAACACATGCTTGGCCTTTGAGTTACCAACTTTGAATGCAGATTCTAACTCATAGAAGTTGGAATTATGGCGCAAATCAGCTAAAGGATATACCTGAGCCTCAGACGAATCCAGAGTAGAGTGATTAATGTAGCTATGATAAGCAATGGATGAATCGTCCAGCCTCCTCTTCGAATCTATGGCAGGTTGTTTCCGAAATCGCAAAAATATTTTTTCCTTGAAATGGTTCTAATCATAGAATTGTTTGTTGCGAAAGAGCCAATCGAACCAAACGAGAGCATCACCTTCAAAGTAAAAATATGGAAGAGGTAACCAGTCTTCCTCGGAAAAACCAAGGAATTTGAAGTAACGTTCTGCCCGATAAACCCATTCCTCTAGGTTGCCATTGCTGAATTTATCTAGTATCACCGCTGTCATTGGAGTTCGAATCGATGAAAGCACCAATGTTATGTACCCGAATTCGCAACACAGATAAATGAGGGAAATGATAGGTTTAATTCATAAATTCAAAGAGTCAATCATTACAATAACAAAAACTAGAACTACGAAGGAGATTCAGAGAAGAAGAAGAGAGATCAAAGGGAGAACAGAAAAAGAGAGTCCAGAGGAAGAATCCAGAAGAACCAAACGAGAGGGAACATAATTCTCAATAATGCGCATCCTCCCAAAAATCATATCGATATTCTTTTAATATAATACTTCTTGGGCTGACTACTCAACCCGAATCCCAAATTAACCTGACCTCATTGCTTGTTCTTAGCCCAAAGCTCTTCTAATCCCAATAGTTATCTCTGTGTGGATATCTTTATTGGGCTGGGGTTGATTCTTAAAAATTAAGTTAAAACTTAACTATGCAGGATAAATAAGTTTCTTATGTAGTATAGATAGGTAAAAATCCCTTAATTTTTAATACATTTAAATTTGGGAAATTACCAGCTATGTCAATTTATAAGTAGCTTATTACAAAAATTAGTCAATTGATAAAATATTACTAATATTAGCCAATTAGCTACTTGTAGCAAAAAAAAATTAAATTTTTGCTTTGTTTTGAGTGGGTGTTATTAGATGGAAAAGGGCCTGATATATCCCTCTACTATGGTATATTTTTCAATATCGTCCCTCGTTATACTTTTCGTCCCTTAAAGCCCTTACCGTCCAACCAAGTTTTATATGTGCCCCTATTTTAACGGTTGGGACACGTGGCACGCTCTGAGAAGACCAAGAACCCACTACACTAAATAAAACTAACCCGCCCCAGTTCTACTGCCCCGCCCGCCCGTTCATAAACCATAAATCAAAAAACCACCGTAAAAGCACAAACAAAACACCAAAATTCTAGGGCTTCTTTATTGTTCTCATTCTGATAAACCCATAAATCAAAAACCCATTGTAAAAACACAATCAAAACATCAAAATTCTAGGGCTTCTTCGTCGCTCCCATTGCTAAGTATTCAGCTGGTCGGAAACTGCTGTACAATGTCGGAAAATAGTTGTTCGTCGAAGAGGATCTGCCGATGTGGGGAAGTTGCTAATCAATTTACTTCAAAAACTCTCTTAAACCCTGGTAGAAGATTTTACAAATGTCCTACACATAAGGTAGTTTTTATTTCTCTCTTTCGATTCCTGTTACAATTCCCAACTTTACAGTGTTCAATCTTTGAAGATATTTTATTGTGGTTTGTGTAGAGTGAAGGATGTAGGTTTTGGGAATGATATAATGAAGAGTATCCTGATGCTGCTTTAATTGCAATTAATAGTGTAAGATTAAAAGCTGCAAATCGCGAGATTAAGATGTTGAATGTTTCTTTGGAAGCTTTTAAGGTCGAAAGAGACAGGCTGACTGAAAAGATTGAACTCATAGATTCTATGAAGAATTTTGAAGTTAAAAAAAATATGGAATTGGAAGCAAAAGTGGTGAAGTTGAAGATTATCATTACAATTGTATGCTCGCTAATAGTTGGATTTGCATTCTCCTCTATAATGAAGTGAAATTATGTTGAAATTATTTTGTCGAAGGGGAATGTTGTATCAACAGTTAAATATTGGAATGTTGAACTTGTCATTTTATTGTGTTGAAATTATGTTGAAATATGTCCGTGAATATTGGTACTTTCTATAGTTTCTATTAGATGTCTAATGGTTGGATTTGTATTGTAATGACATTGTTAATGGATAGATTTTGTATTGGAATGTTTCTTTGTTTAGATGTTTAATGTTGAATTTGTTAAGTCATTGTTAACCAATTGCTAAGAAATAGTGATCCCAATTCGAACATACATCTGGGATGCTCAAAATAAGCTCCTTTAGTATTAATTTCATATGTTGCATTGTAATTCGAACATACATTTGGGAACATGCTAATACAACTTTCTCACTCGTTTAGTCCAAAAATGCAATGTTCAGTCATAAACCTCAAAGACACAAAACCAACCAAGGCATTCAGTCATAAACCCAATGCATTTAAGCTCCAAAAACTGCTATACAACAGATGATACTACAGTCAAACTGATGATAATTTAACATCTATACAACAAACACAACAAACTGATGATAATGCAGTAACAAATACAACAGATGATACGGCAGTAACAAATACAACAAACTGCTTCAGGACTGCAGTATCTAGCTGACATAAAATAGGCAGTAAGAGTAACAAAAATTGGGCAGTAACTTCAATTCAGATAAACCAAACTACATAATTCAACAAGTCATAATTCTACCTATTACATCAAATTGGAAAAGTGGATGCCACTGCTATAACTTCAAAAACTTACTCAACCTTAGTCATAACAAGGCATCCAACTCCAAATGCTAACAAAAAATAAACCAAGTATTTAAGTTTCACTTTAGCTACCAACTAACAAAACAAGTCCTAATTAGATTATCAAGGCCCCTTTCTTGTCTTCAACTTCCCAATTCTTTGTCTTGTTTGCATATCCAATTGATTCCCAGTAATTGCTGCATTTCCCTTCCATGTCAAGTTTACTGGGGAGTATGGAAGATCAGCAGGTTCACTTACACCTGTGCTATCTCCTGTAAACTTGATTGGCCTTGTCCCAGTGTTTATGCCAACCTTCTGCCTTTCCATAAGTCTAGTTTGTGATTCTGATATAATACTAGGCCTTAATGGAGGTTCATGTCCATCATCAAAATCAGAAAAAATATCTACCGTTGGAGTAGGCATAAAGATAAATGACTGAATGTTGCCAATGCCTTCACTTGTCTGGGACACTTGTGGTGCTAATAAATTGATATCTGCCAATACCTCATCATCATCAGTGTCTTCATTAATCAAAGTCCTTTGTCTTTTGGCTAGCTTCTTAGCCCTAGATGTCTGCCCATCATTTTCATTTGATGGCTGCTTCTTCTTTGTCACTTTCTGCACATTCATTGGCTGTTTAATATAAAAAAGAAATAGTTAATATCAATTAAGTATAATAAAAAGGAAATAGTTAATATCAATTAAGTATAATAGCTAAGTATTGGGTCTATACCTTTTAACATCCCCTTGCATTATGGTTTGCCTCTCCACAATTGCCACAAGTCATAATTCTGCCTTTTCTAGACTGACTCCACTCCCCTTGCCTCTTGACTGCCTTATCATTTTGTCTATCTCTTTTGACTTTAGGCCTGCCAGCTTGTTTCACCAGTTTTGGAGGTTCCACGGCTTGAGATGGATCTAGTTTCCAGAATTTCTCACCAAGTACAGGTTGTAATTTATGCTTGTAAGTAAGTAGAAAGGCTTCTTTGCTGTACCACTAGTGCATATCCTTCAAAGGATCTTCCTTTAAATATAAGCATGATTTTTTTACATGAGGACATGGGATTCCTCAAAGATCCCATCCTCTACATGTGCATCTTTTTCCCTGTAAATTGACAATGAATTTGTCAACCCCTTCTACTATTTCAAATCCGTCATCACCATTGAAATCAACCTCAGTGGAATGAGCTATCTTCAGATAGTCAGTATAAAGCTTCATGCTTTGAGGACTATAGTCTGTCTTCCATGTTCTCACCTCATCTTCATGCTTTCTCAACTAATTCATTACTTTGAGTCTTATATCTTCCAATATCTTGATTATAGGCTTGTATCTAGCTTCTAATATCCAAGAACTGAAAGATTCTGTAAAATTGTTATCCACACCTTGATTTTTACAAACAGTGAAAGTATGCCCTACACTAACTTTGGGGTGGGTACTTTAACATGTCTGTAACAGCTGCTTCCTTCAACTATCCCAACTTGCTCAACTGATCCTTTAAGTCTTTTTCATAAGTGGCCCAAGCACTCCACCAAAGTAACTTCTACATTTCAAGACCTCTATACTCTTTGCACCAGTTTGACTCTATATGTCTCGCATAGAACCTATGCTTTGCTTCAGGAAGTATTGTCTTTATTGCCTCCATTAATCCCTGTACATATCAAAAAGTTAGTAAAAACAGTAAAGAGTTTTGAAAAAAAAGAATAAAGAAATAGTAAAGAAAAGTTACTAAAAAACAATTATACCTTCTGCATATCCGACATAAATGTGACTCCATTGCCCATACTCAAGTCCAATGAATTGTGAAGAAGCTCCAGAAACCAAGTCCAACTTCTTTTTGTTTCCCTATCAACTACAACCCAAGCAAGTGGATAAAAATGATTCATTTTATCTTGCCCAACTGCAACTAGTAGTTGTCCTATAGCCTTCCCCTTTAAGAATGTACCATCAAGCACAATAAATGGTATCAAGCCCTATTTGTACCCCATCTTCAATACATGAAAACAAATGTACATCCTAAGGAATTTCTTTGTACATCCTAAGGAATAAAGGTTCATGAACTTTCTAGCTTCAGGAATGTCCTTGAAAGACATGACTTTATAAATCTTTTTGTATTCATTAAGATTTTCACTAGGATGCACATTCCTTTGAGCCTCAAATTGTTCTAACTCTTCAGAATCATAGGCCAGGCCATCATAACCTGCCTGATCTTCATCTTCATCTTCATCTTCACTACTACTATCATCAGTACCAACTAATATTTGAGATATATAAGCCTCAGTATGGTTGACAATGTTTGGGACACAAACACTTTCTTCACACTCATCTACAGCATAGACATTTAGTACCTTAAATTCATCACAAACAAGGCATAAATGCTGTCTAATCCCTATATCTCCTTCAACTTCATAATACTTACCAGATGGGCCAACAATTATTAATTGTTGTACCCCTATATACCCTAACAAGAGAATGTATTCATCTACTATATCTTTAAAGGATAATGGGCCAGAATCCTTTTCTTTCCAGATGTGGACCAACTTCTTTGAATAGATTAGTTGTGGCTCTTTAATACAGTCACCCCCATAATTGAAAACTAGGTCAACAAGAACCATCTACAAACATAAATAAGACAATGTAAAAAAATTTATGACCATAAAATAATACTTTATACAAAATGGACCCCACTTGATAAAGAAATCAGAAATCAAACAATAAAGAATGGGAAAAAACAGTAAAGAAAGCAGAATATTGGGAAAAATAGTAAAGAATGCAGAACATTACAATAAAAATGCATAGCTACCACTTTCCAATGTACTTAATCACATACATAAGGGATATTTGAACCCCATGCGATCATACACGAGCAAAAAGACACAACTCAAAGCAATAATAGACCATCAGAAATCAGAAATTAAAGGACCACCTCAAAAGATGTACACGCACGACAAAATAACATTAAATCGACAAACTACATAGTAGGAAGCATGTATAATAACAGAAATATGCACATTTACCAGGAAAAAAAACCCTAGCTCGAAATATTAGGTAGAAATCGCACATTTTTCAACAAAATTAGCAGAAACACAACTTTACTTAGTTGAATCATGAAATTTTGTAAGAAATAACTCACCTTTTTGAGTCTCAGATCCGCAATTTTGTCACTGATGGAAACCCTAGATAAAACCCATCCCGTTCGTCGTTCCTTTTTCTCAGTTTTTGATATTTTGTTTATGTGTTATTTACGGTGATTTTAGTATATTTTACTTAGTTGGTATGGTTTATGAACGGGCGGGTGGGGCAGTGAAATTGGGGCGGGTTAGTTTTATTTAGTGTAGTAGGTTCTTGGTCTTCTTAGAGCGTGCCACGTGTCCCAGCCGTTAAAATAGGGGCACATATAAAACTTTATTGGACGTTAAGGGCTTTAAGGAACGGAAAGTATAACGTGGGACGGTATTAAACAGTATACCATAGTAGAGGGATATATCATGCCCTTTTCCGGTTATTAGAATAGATTGAGCACAACTTAAGGAGCTTGAATCTCAGTTTTGGGATGATTTGATGAAGTTTTGAGGTGGTTTGAATTGAAAATTCGAAGTAAAAGCTGAACATGAAAGAAATGATATGTATCACACTGTGTATCATTTGTGTATCACATATGTATCATATTTGTATCAATTGTGTATCACATGTATATCCATGTATACTTGTGTGTGAGATACATGCGTGATACATGTTTGATACATGTGTCGCAGAAGACTTTTTTGAACTCGATTTAATTAAGAATTTTGATACAAAACCAATCCAAATCACCTCCAATCTTCCTCAAATTTTGTATATTGACTTATCTATATATTTTTAATGAATTTCAACTATACCCATTGAAAAAGTTCCTTTTTGTTTAGATTTTTGGAATATTGTATAGATTTTTGTATTTCATCACCTTATTTGCTACCCCATCCATGAAATTTCCTTTACATCTTGTATCTAATGTTGCTAATCACGCTTACAAATATGGAAGGTAATTTTTGCATGTGATTCTTTGAGAGAAAGAACCCTATTATTTGGTTTTTTAATTTTTATTGGCTAGTTTTGGTAAGTTTATGACTAATGGCTAGAGATTGGTAAGTTAAGATTTATTTGGGACATTTGTGTAAGATTCCCTTTAAATTTTGCTCGTAAAAAGAAAAATACATTCAACTACTGTTAAAAAGTGGACTAGTGCCGATAGAATTTAAAGAGTGGCCTGTAAAAGGTCATACAGTGCAATTTTTTCCTTTTATTATCGTTATCGATTATGATTAGGAAGATCTTTATTGTAAAATTTTAAAAAGAGTTCAACACTTTTAAATATTCTTTTTTCACTTAACTTTAATAATTTGAGCCGAGGGTCTATCGAAATAGTCTCTCTATCTTGGAGATAAGGTCTGTGTATATATTACCCTCCCCAAACCTCACTTGTGTGATTCCACTAGTTTTTTTTTACTGTTATTGTTATACAATTTTATATTTACCCGACTGGGTTCCCCGAGAGATGGAATTTTGCCCGTAAGTCTGTGTCGTTGATTAACAGAATGTTCGATTTCTCTTTTTCTCTCTTTTTTTACATTGCGGGTACTGAATTGTCTTGTTATTCTGCAGTCGAGAAGTTGCCTCTGCCGCCTCTTGAAGGGATTCGCGAATGGGTGAAGGCCGTTCTTCCCCACACAGTGGGGGTTCGCACCTGGTTGACTTTTCACGTAAGGTTTGGATGTAGGCCCCCTATAGGTGAGATGGCGTCCTTATTTATTGCTCCTTTATTCGTTTTTCGTCTCGTCTCTTACACCTCGTTTGTCACTATCATGGAGAGCGTGGAGAGCCAGGGCTCCTCAATTGGCCTTTCGCCAGCTGGCTACATCCGCTCGTCTTGTCGCGGTACCTGCTACTTGTCCTTCGTCGAGGGCAGTTTCGGTCGAATCTGCGGCCTTGGTTGCCCCAGCTAGGACCGCCTATCAGGATGAGGTTCGTCCTACGAATGAATCACCTTCAACTGGGGAGGAGGAAGGGCCACCGAAGAGACGGAGGGTAGAGTTCGAGGTGGCGCCTCCAATAGTGATTAACCTAGACGAGTCTCCCCCGACGGGCTCAGGGGAAGGTGTTGCTGCAACGTCTTCCGTAGAGGCGGAGTGAGTTGTTGAAGCAAATGACGGTGGTCGGTGCTTGGAAACTCCGGTCGTTGCAACGGCTTAGCCAGAAGTTCCCAATGTTACTGATGATCAGCGCCATGCCGTAGCAGAGAACCAGACCTTCAGTGCCGCTATAGTGACTTCAGACGTGCCCTCTTTGTCCGCGGCGAGTCACACTCCTACTTCCGCAGCAGAAAGGGGGAAAGGCGTAGTGATTGATGAGTACGAATTCGAATCAGACCTGGATCCTGACGACGTCAGAATGTTCGAGGAGGGCCTTACTCGTTCGGTGGTTCACGCTGGGGGTTCAGCTCGAGTTCTCAGAATTCCTTCCGACGTGAATATTTTGGCGTAGGGGGATAACTTGGTGCCGCAATTTAGCCTGCTGTGCTCGGAAGCGGAGAATGAGTCCCTGCGGAGTATCCCTAATGCTGAGTTGAGGGATAAGGTGGCCGTTATGGGCTTGAGGGTATGATATATTTTTGGCTCTTGTTTTGGACTTTCCCTTTGTTTAAAAGCATTAGTTTAATCGCCTTTTTTTAGATGTATATGGTGGAGGTGGAAAGCATCCGTAGGGCCAACACCCGGTCGAGGATCTTCTTGCAAATATTGGAGAAATACCATCGCTACCGCGACAGGTGTCGTGAATTGCACGAACGGTTGAGGACGGACCCTCGCAATCAGGCTTTGGGCGAGGAGTTGGAGAGGAGGGATCAAGAGCTGCTGCAGACGGTCCGTAGTAAGAGCGAGCTCGAGGATAAACTCCGCCTCAAGGAAGAGGATCTCGAATTGGGCAAGGGTGTCGTCGCAAAATGTGAGTATTTGCAGGGCAAGCTGAGGTCCATGCAGTCGGAGATGGACCAGAACTCGGTCCGGGTCGAGACGATGAGCGTAGAATGGAGAGGAAAGCTGACCGCATTGGAAAATAAGGTCGCTGGCCTGGAGCATATTGAGAGACCCTGGTCTGAGGCCTTGGCGAGGGCGACAACTTTAGAAGAAACCATTCATGTACTCCAGTCTGAGCAGGAATTGGAGAGGGCGACAACAACCCTTATGGAGGTGAGGCTCGAGGAGCAGATTGGTATAATTGATCAGGAAGCTTTGATCCTGGCAGATCGAGTCGCGACCCTGGAGGCAGAGAATGAGCGACTGAAGGCTCAAGCTGAATCGTCTCACGCTGCTGTTCCCCGTTAGACTCATGAGCTCTAGGTCTATGCCGAAGCTCAGCATGACATTTATAAGAGTTTGTTGGAAGCGGGCACCATGATCGAGGCTGCATATGAGGAAACGTGAGCGAAAGCTCGTGAGGCTCGCATCAACTGTGGGTATGATGCGGCGATGCCTGAAGCTAATAGAGGCACGGATGGTGATGATCATGACCCTCGTGGGGACGGTGATGATGACGACGATGGTGACGCCAAGTGAAAAATATTTGTACTTTGTTTTCATTTTGATTTTGTTGGTAGGCTAGTATCTGTTCGCTCTATTTTTTTATTTGTTGG
This sequence comes from Nicotiana sylvestris, assembly GCF_000393655.2. Classification (NCBI taxonomy): domain Eukaryota; kingdom Viridiplantae; phylum Streptophyta; class Magnoliopsida; order Solanales; family Solanaceae; genus Nicotiana; species Nicotiana sylvestris. The sequence continues at coordinate 86,548,301 of NC_091058.1, forward strand.
CCTGGGCTTGTTGTAAGCGACGATTGTCCGCACTCATGACTTTTCAATAATAAAGAGTTCTTCGTCATTTGCCCTGTATCTCAATTTTCGTTATTAATTATACGGCCTTGGCGCGAGACGGGAGCTCGTCTGACGAGTCCCGGTCTTTTTTCTTCTGATGGAGAAGGCCCTTGGCCTTAAGGGTGTTATTTCGAACTTATCGAAATAATAACCCGTCATGATTCGAGCGAGGTCGAATCCTGCTTTTACTTTGATGGCGAAGGCCCTTGGCCTTAAGGGTGTTATTTCGAACTTATCGAAATAACAACCCGTCGTAATTCGAACGAGGTCGAATCCTGCTTTTACTTTGATGGCGAAGGCCCTTAACCCTAAGGGTGTTATTTCGAACTTATCAAAATAACAACCCGTCATGATTCGAACGAGGTCGAATCCTACTTTTACTTTGATGGCGAAGGCCCTTAGCCTTAAGGGTGTTATTTCGAACTTATCGAAATAACAACCCGTCGTGATTCGAAAGAGGTCGAATCCTACTTTTACTTTGATGGCGAAGGCTCTTAGCCTTAAGGGTATTATTTCGAACTTATCGAAATAACAACCCGTCGTGATTCGAACGAGGTCGAATCCTGCTTTTACTTTGATGGCGAAGGCCCTTAGCCTTAAGGCTGTTATTTCGAACTTATCGAAATAACAACCCGTCGTGATTCGAACGAGGTCGAATCCTGCTTTTACTTTGACGGCAAAGGACCTTAGCCTTAAGGGTGTTATTTCGAACTTATTGAAATAACAACCCATCGTGATTCGAACGAGGTCAAATCCTGCTTTTACTTTGATGGCGAAGGCCCTTAGCCTTAAGGGTGTTATTTCGAACTTATCGAAATAACAACCCGTCGTGATTCGAATGAGGTCAAATCCTACTTTTACTTTGATGGCGAAGGCCCTTAGCCTTAAGGGTGTTATTTCGAACTTATCGAAATAACAACCCGTCGTGATTCGAACGAGATCGAATCCTGCTTTTACTTTGATGGCGAAGGTCCTTAGCCTTAAGGGTGTTATTTCGAACTTATCGAAATAACAACCCGTCGTGATTCGAACGAGGTCGAATCCTGCTTTTACTTTGATGGTGAATACTTTTCGCGGAAGTCCCAGTTTGGTCAGCATTGCTCGCATCAGATGGTTCAACGCCACGGACACGAGGTGTTAATATTTTGCATAGGCTCGCGTTGCATGCGTGCTGTAGTTTCTCGTTCGATTTTGGCTGTTTTTTTGAAGACGCCATCGACCGGGAGGGTTTCGGCTGTGCCAAAATGATTTCTGGTTCCTCAATCTAGGTACCCCTGCGTTCGTTCGCTCGCATGGGTTTCATTTACCCAGTTTGACGGAGTGTGGGGGATGAGGATGAGATGTTCCTTGCCTCTGCACGGCGGCTTTGAGAGAAGGGGAGAAACTGGATTGCAGCACCTTTCGCCTTGTCCGAGATATTCGAAGCCGATAGAGCGGGGAGTTCCCGACCTCGCGAATCTGTTTGATTTCTTTTCCCTCAGCGCGCTGCCTCCAAATCTGGTGTGAGTTGGGCTCTCTTCTCGTGTTTCTTAGCTTCGATCCAGGAAAAACTAGGAGTTTTCACTAGGAAATCCCCACAGACGGCGCCAAATTGTTTAACTCAAAAGATTTTTAACTCTTTTTAAACAAATCAATCAAAGATGAAGGGGTAAATCGTAGTCAAACTTAATTAATACCAGATCGAAAGATTGAATGACAACAATTGCACATTAGATGAATAGAGCACCAAAAGATTTTATTCAAAATTGAGCGCTGCCTTCCCTCTCCATAGAGGGGGAAGAAGAATTACAATTGTTTTGCCCTTTTCGGGGTACAGGGATGGAGCTCCCTCCTTCTTCTTCATACGGAAAACCTTCATTTCTTTCCTTTCTGGTGGGGTTCTATTCGTCTCTTTATTTTGTGAGAATGCTCCCAGAGGAGAAGACCCCCCCCCTCTTTGGGGCTTACTCGCACTTGTATATATAGTCGAAAAACCCTATTACCCTTGCCACGACTTTGGCGTGCCTGGGAAAGTAAGGTCCCCTCGTTGTTATTGGGTTGAATGTATTAAAAGAGGGTTTGGATTGACTCTATTGGCTTCTTACCCAGTGGCAAAAATGCGGTCGTGACCGCCCTGGTCGAAGTGGTCTGATTTTGACCAATACAATAGGTGTAGCGGTAATTAGTTTAATTAGGTATGTATATATTGTAAATAATTTTTAAATAGATAAGAAAAGATAATTATTTTAAGCTCAATGGGTATTTTGCATAAATTGCTCTAAAATTTTCGTTCGCTAGTCGCCTAGTCGGAATAAAATGTACACAACTCTATCAAATCAGAGTGAAATGTGCTTATTTGGATATTACGAGTACTAAAGTAAAATTTAGCAATAAATACGGACCACTTTGTAATTTCCTTTATGCAATTTTATTACAATATTGCTGGAGGAAGAATACAGACAGAGTGGGACAACAGAGTAGCTTTTGCCAGTTTGTTCTGAGATTCAACAGGAAGAAATGATAAAGGCGGTAATGGTGATTAACACCCTCGGCAAGCCTCGCCTTTCCAAATTCTACGAATTTCAGGTTTGTCCCCTCATATTATCTTTTGCTATTTCTAAGATCCATCTTTGATTCAATCTGTTTAATTTCTGCTGAATTTCTCAATAAAGTTTTTCAATTTTGTTGTCGGAATTGAATTTAGCCAGCGGAGAAGCAACAAGAGCTCATACGTCATGTATACGCAGGTAAGCACACAATTCGATGAAGCTGAGGTTTCGTTCAGTTGAATGTTGACTGTTAGATGAGTTTTTGTTTCTTCTTTCAGTGTTAAGCAACAGGCCTGAAAATGTGAGCAATTTTATTCGGAGCTTAGGTTCAATTTTCGGTCAGGTAAATTACTTCATTTTCTCCTTGTTTATTCTTTTGGTCCTAGCAATATCCTTTAGATTTCAAGTATTCAACAATCAATCATTAGCAGATACACATAATTTCATAATCTTAAAACGTCAGTAATTTCACAATATATATAATAAGAACATTTTATCTAGAAAATGTACTTTGATCCTATGCAAATTCTTGAAAAGGTGGACATGAAACTTTAGAAAACTTGATTTCTCTACCCTCACCCTTTTTGAGAACATTGTTTTCTTTGTTAGGTAGAGAGAAGATTATTTCTCAGTAGTTTTAGGTTAGTTATCATCTTCCATCAAGTGGGTAGTTACATCCATTCAGAAAATTTACTCTCCAATTGACTAGTAAGATTTTAGCTAATTAATATTTGATTAAAATCGGATAAATGATGGACCGAAATGGGATAAGTGCAGTTCTATGGACACTATCAAATAGGCAACAACTTAAATGCTACACTGCTTTAAATTGTTGCGAACTCCTCTATGTGATACAGTACAAATTAAGAAGATTATTGTATACTCTCAAGTATAAAGAGTAAATTATTTTAAAAGCCACTGCTATATCTTTTCCAGGATACAAGGCTCGTGTATAAGCACTATGCTACCTTATATTTCGTGTTTCTATTTGATAACTCTGAGAATGAGTTGGCCATGCTCGACCTAATACAAGGTACTTGTTTCCCTTATTTACCTTTGTTTTGTTGAAGGGAAATCACATTTTTAAGGTCATGTTTAAGGTAGTCTCCTTAACTTTATCACAAGAATTCTGATAGAAACCAGAAGTAGATAACATAATAAATAGAATAAAGAAGTTAATATTATTGGCAATAGTTTGTAAAAGAATCTTAAACACAACTACACCAATAAAGTTGTCCGTATATAGAGGACAATGCTCCAGAATAAAGTAGTTTTGATTCTGATAATGAAACCTACACATTGCAGGATCTATTACTTATATAATAGGCTGATCATAACTACTGCATAACCTATTAGGATAAAGATAAATAACTTCTAATAACCATAATAAAACTGCTAAACAGATAACTTCTAATAAACTTCTAATAACTGAAAGCTCCAGGAATTATCTTCTCCTAAATTTCTTTGCTTCTTCTGGAAGATATGTGGCTTATGAGTACACCCCTCCTGGAAAGACGACTTGTCCTCAAGGCGAAGTTCGAGAAATTGTGCCCACATTAGTAGGAAACATGTCATTTTTGTTGTTATCTTTCACAATCTGTGTGTCGTTCTCTTCTTGCATCAACTCTAGATGAGCAAAAGTCCCAGGTTTGCAGCGATGATCAGGGCTAAACTTTTCTCCCCAACGATATCAAAGGGCTTTGTCTCGCCAAATTTGTTGTTCAGGAGTCAACGGGCGAGTGTTTGGAAGTGGTGGTGGTTGAAAAGGACGTGTAACTGGTTGGCGGGATGACAGAAAATCGAAGGATTCTCGAGCCGCAGGAGATGATGTCCCAACTGAAGGAGGTCGTGATACAGAAGGCAAAGTGGGTGCCTTACTGGACCGATTAGGTCCCTGTTTTCCTTCATATTCTAAAGCCAGGCTCATTGCCTTGTACACATATCGAGGTTTGTGAATCCTAGCATCCACGCGAAGGTCTTCTTTCAGCCCACTGTGGAAAACTCCAAGCAAATAGTGTTCTGGCCAATTTTGCACACGCGCTGCTCGTTTTGCAAATTCTTGCCTATACTCAAACATTGTTCCAGTTTGTTGGATATCACAGAGATGTTCATCAGGGATTTGAAACTCAGCTAGTCCGTAATTTTCTTGCATTACTTTCACCAATTCGTCCCAATAGTAAATGGTTCGCTCACTGTTGATCCAAGCGAAAAGATCCAATGCATCTCCTTCCACGTACATCAAAGCCACATCAACCTTGCATTCCTCGGAAGTTTGATAGTACTGGAAATACTTCTCTGCTTTTAAAATCCAGCCTCTACGATCTCCTCCCTCATACTTTGGAAATTCCATCTTTGTCCGTGAGCGCGTGAAAGTTTCTTGATGCCAAGTGCTGTTAACCTCACCCTCTTCTGGTATGACTTTAGCTTTCCCTTTGTTGATGTGATCTCCACTGTGTTGTGCTTTTAATGCAGCCACATCAGCGGCTAAAGCATCTATGGCTTCCAGTTTCGCTGCTATAGTCGTCAATTGTTGGGAAATCGGGTCAAGAGTAGGAATGGTGAGTTCACTGTGGGAAGCATTGGTCCGCGTGTTCACCATGGCAGATCTTACTGCTCTGATACCAAATTGATAGAAACCAGAAGTGGATAACAGATTAAATAGAGCAAAGAAGTTAATATTATTGGCAATAGTTTGTGCAAGAATCTTAAACACAACTACACCAATAAAGTTGTCCGTATATAGAGGACAATGCTCCAGAATAAAGTAGTTTTGATTCTGATAATGAAACCTACACATTACATGATCTATTACTTATATAATAGGCTGACCATAAATACTGCATAACCTATTAGGATAAAGATAAATAACTTCTAATAACCATAATAAAACTGCTAAACAGATAACTTAATAAACTTCTAATAACTGAAAGCTCCAGGAATTATCTTCTCCTAAATTTCTTTGCTTCTTCTGGAAGATACGTGGCTTATCAAATTCTATGGTAGGTAAATTTAATGATTGATAATAGGAAGAGTAGGTGGAACTCAAGGTGGCGAACCAAGGCTAGTTAAATAACAGGTGAAAACAACTCAAAATATGGGATGTGCAATGATATGGTTCAATAGAGCTTCTTCTTTTTGTTATTGGAAGGAATAATTTTCTCCAAGCAATGGGGAGGAAGATATTCGTATTAAAACTTAAAAGTACTACCAAGCTTTTGGACATCAGTTTCGGCGTGGTTTACTTATTATTAACACTTGCAATGATATCGCACAAATTGTTGACGTTGCATGAACCCAAGCAAATGGGTCTCGATTTTCTGGGATGGGCTTAATTCATAAATAAGTGGATAGTTGCTTCTTCAATGCTTTTATTTAATACTAAAAATAAAGTTCGGGGAAGAATGTTTTCCCTTCATGATTTATTGTTACAAGTGTATTTTCTCCCTGCATGTCTTAGTCTATTTTTCTAAAGATTTTGCGCTGTATTCCTCGCCATGTTTCTTTTACCATCGAATTCTTGATCATCTTCTGATATGGTTTTCTCATCTTGTAAGTTGCTACTTGTGTTAATAGAACCTTGTGTCATGTCTAGTGACTGATACTGATATTTGAATGGAATTACTTCAATGATTTGTTCGTCTTAGCTCTTGTTGATGATGTTGTTCTCTTTACATCAGTTTTTGTGGAAACACTGGACAAATGCTTCAGAAGTGTATGCGAGCTTGATGTGGTATTCAATTATAGCAAGGTAGAGTATTGCACTGACCTATTTGTTGTATTTATATACTTATCTTTGAAACACAAATATCTTTTCTTATCTGGAAGATCAATTGGATACACTGGTGGAATACACCATTAAGAAGTCTCATAAATCAACTTCCCTTTTTCTATGTTCTGATTAGTTGCGGAAATATCATGCTCCCTCGATAATGAACTTTGTTCATAACATTTGCATTATATGTTTACATGGACTCCTTATTCCAGACAATACCGCTTTTCCCAATATTGGGCACCATTGCGACTTTTCCCTGTTATAACTTATAACCAGCATACGGTCACCTCTTTAACATACATAAAGATTCTAGTAATAAAAGCTTGGGCGTATTCACAATTTTACACAAGCTTCATCCTGTGCAATACGTTTCAAATGCCATTTCTCTTGCTTTGTGTGGTATCAATAAGTATTAGTCTTCATCTATTTTATGCATATTTATATCTAATGAATGATTGTCTTCCACAGATGCATACCATTTTAGATGAAATAATTTTAGGTGGTCAAGTGCTAGAAACAGATTCTGTTGAAGTTATGAAAGCCATTGAGGAGATTACAAAGTTTGTTTCTCTCTCTCTCTCACACACACACACACACACACACACGGATACACAAGCACATACTAGAATGGGACACCTGTGTGTCACTTCACTGTCACTTGCATTTGTCATAATCTTTTTTTAATTCCAGCTTTATATGCAAAACTTGTAAATTGTTTTAGAGAATAATTCCTATTTAATTGCAGATTAGAGTCAACCACAAGCGCTAGCACATTGATCAACAAATCTATTCCTTCTTGGTGGGCTAGATAGCATATGGTTTGTTCTGTACATTACCTTATTGTGTTGAAAATGAACTCTCTTGAATAGGACGTTTATACTTTTTTTAGTGTGGCAAATTAACTGACTTCTCAATTCATAATCATAGCTGGATACACATATCTATGAATTATAAAGTTTTTTTATAGGGTCCTTCGTCGTTAGCCTGTTAGTTATACCGAGTTCTAAAACAACTACGACGCAAAAGCCAAGCTGAAATTCCATTCGAGTCCTATATTCTACACAAACCTGCCTTATATGTTGAAACTTGATAAGCTAATGTGAGCAATCCTTTTACCGAACTAAGGGAACAGCTATTGCTCCGGAAAAACCTTTTGCCCACCTTATAACTGTAGAACTATTGGTTTAAGTTGACAGTGTTATCCTTCTCTCCTTTTCTTCCGTAGATAATGGGGGTGTGTGGTTCAATTTATGCGCGCCTTGACTAATATCTTCTGCTAGCAAAGGGATCGGGTATATCTGTCCACCAGAGTTGGATGAGAAAAAGTCATACAATGTTGGGATTTGAATCCTGATTTTCATTGTCAATTTGTCAAGTTACCAATTTCTCAAAGGTGCAAAAAATAAACTTTTCAATTAAGTCAACGTGGGAAGAGAACAAACAAAAAGAAAGAAAGCAACAGAAAGTTCGTCGTTGCTCTCTGTTACTTCTCAATTTTTGTCTTCCCTTTCAATTATTTTCCTGTTCCCAGCATTGTATTCTTTACAGATTATATTGAGGGGATTCACTCATTCTGAAGATTCTTCAATCGATGAGATTTGCACTAGTGATCCGTCAACCCGACTTCAATTTGCTATAGACATTTGATAGACTCTTGAGTAACTTATTTGCAATATAACGAAGTGAACCTCTATTTGGCTAAAAGCACTACCGTTTTGTTAGACTAGATATCCTTATTGATGGTGTTGGGAAGAAAACTAACGTGTGCCATTGGATTCCTTGTAAGAAAAAAATTAAAAAAATTAAAAAGGGCATGCAAAGTTATAGTCATGGATGGGTCACTTATATTTATCTAAGGAGATAGAAGGACGAAGTGAAAAACTTGTAAAAATAGCACGAGCTAGCTAGTTTTCGGACTGATCATTTAAAAATAGCTAGCATTTGTAAAGTCATTAAAAAATAGCCACTATTTTACTGCAACACGGAAAGTTCCAGCTTAATATTCTGGATATCGGTGCACCTGTGTATGAACTTCTAGCATATTATGCTGGAACTCCAACACGCGAAAAGTTCCAGTATATTATGCTGGACCGGTATATTACTGGGACTCCGGTATATTATACTGGAGTTCTAGTATATTATATTGGAGTATTTTTCCGGATTTTGAACAGTATTTTCGTTCAGATTTATCTTTATATAAAAAGTGGTTAAATTTCAATTACTTATAAAACTGTTGCTATTTTGAATGACCATTTGTAAATCTGACTATTTTCGAATTTCTCTCGAAAAACTTGAAGGTAAAAACTAGGGGGGCAGGGGCAACGAATCACCAAAACGTAATTAAGGGTAAATGGCGATACAAGGGGAAAGTTGTACCTTTTGACTATATTTGCTGGACAAGCGATGTAGGAAGGGAAATATCGCTTCCCCTGAACTAATGATGACAATTTCAGTGATGAAATTAAATCAATAGCAAAAGCAAAATACTAATTATACTAAAAGCTCTTGTAAAAATCATGAATTTCACTCCATAATTTGCTGATCTTGCTGCGAGTAAAATTAATTCAACTTCATTTATGTTATGATAAATATCATATTATGGTAGATGTATACTCTTCCTTCATGTCAAATGTTCAATGACATATTCCATGACGTATTTTCTTCACTTTTCATGCCTATATAAAGGCATTGTAATAAATAGGAAAATACACACAATTGAAGAAGAAAACCTCTTCCTTCTCTCTATCTCCATTTCTTGTTCATGTTTTACTAAATTGCTTTTATTTCCTTGTTCCATATTGTTACTTTGAGTTATATTTCATAACATGTTATCAGCACGAATAGCTCATTTCATAATCTTCTATCAAGATTATGTGGCAAGTGCTCTTTAATTTTCATGGCGTTGGCCAATACCAATTTTGGCGGCAAGATAACTTTATTCTAATTTTTCTTCATAATGTAAGAGTTTATACATTCACACCACTACACAAATATCTATTTTAATGTTCTTTAATCCCAAGAAATTATATCTAATATGAAGTTTCTTCTCGTTGAGTTTTAGTCCTAAGTATCAGTAAAGAACATAATTGTTGCTTAAACTAAACCCAAAGTGAAAATTTAAGAAGGTGAGATGTACAAGATCTCTATTGTCCAAGGAGTGAGTTTCACTATGCATTCTAATATTAAATTATTTTGTGATTAAATGCTAATGTAGTTTATATTATACGATAAAATAATTATAGTTTTGCAGACAAACATTCGTAAGATTTCTTTGATTTCATTAATTATAGTGGTGTTTTTATGAGTTTGTGCATGTTATGCAGAAATATATGGCATCTTAGAGATCATAATATTTATTAATATTACATAAATTTAATGATTTAAAAAAAAGGGGGGATGACTTAGCACCAAACTATAGCAGTATCTTTGGTCTTTCCCTTCCTACGTATTTTGATTCTTTATGCATGAGATTTGGTATTATTTGTTTGATGTGGATTTAGACTTACATTTATAATGATGATCATGGCATTAAAATAATTACCAAGTTGAAGAGGTTTGTGACTATCAAAATTATTATTATAATTAAAGGTGTATTACGACTCTATGTTTACATGATTTCAAAATTATAAGTACAATTTACCCACAATCTATTTTCAATTGAAATTGTATGGATAGAACATCACCCCGATACATACATTTGGAAATATTCTTTATGTTGTTTGTCTTAAATTAGCCCCTACAATAGCAATATCCTAAAATTAATTCAGGAAATATTATGACATTGATTTATGGTCCATCTGAACTTTTTACAACAAATGTTCTGATCATAAGAGTTATTATATTCTATATGTCTTGTTGAAACTTAATTCACTTATGCATATAATCGTGAATGGTAATATATTATGGTCCAGTTTACTTTGGCAGATTATGATATTGATTAACGATAAGCCATTAGATTCAAGTCTTGATGCTCCATGATAATAAGAGTTGGGTTTGAGTCCCAATTTATTATGGTCTAACATGCCTTTATATTGGTAAGACATTAGGTTTGAGTCCCACTGTATCATATTGATGATAAAATGATGACTAAAGAAAAATAATATATTTTTCATTAAAGGCATGAAGATTGTCCCACTTGATTTGCTCCATTCTTGAAGTGAATGTGGTAGCAGTGCATAATAAGTTTAAATGAAGACATGTGGTTGAACAATGAACGTGAGCGTTCCAAATATCAAAATAATAATAATCATCACTATGATTATAAAAGGAGAACAATAAGGGTTCTCAAAATAGTCCTTCGAAATGTGAAGGCAATGTTTACCATCAAATTGGTATGAAGCACATTGCTGATTATGATCCATTCCTTGAAGAGAATGTGACTTGTGATAAGCATTGAGAATGCAAACCCATTCCTAAAGGTGAATATGGTAATATATGATAAAAGTAATGAATAAAGACATGCAAGACATGATTGGATGAATACCACACAACTCACCTTTGAGGGAGGTTTGAGTGAAATAAAGAGAATAAATATTATTGTGTGGTTACATGAATATGTTATTGGTCTCGTACATGTGATACACCAAAATATTTTGGCATGCCTTATAAAAATTATTAAAGGCAAAATTAAAGCAAGAAATAATTTTGCTTATGATAATTTTGACCATGACAATTTATTATGATATAATTTTCTCAGTAAAGGAGACATTTACCATATGAATAGTATGATAAAAGATCTTGTAGTACAAAAGTTGTTAAGAGATCCAAAAAAGCTAATTTGTTACTATCCGGATGAATAAAATTATTCATGACATTGATATTGTAAAGTCTCAAAAGAAACTTTTTGAATTTCAAATGTATAAGTCAAAGTGATTGGTATATTGAGACTATAAATGAAAGGAAGATTGAATATCTTCATATTTCTATAATCATACCGAGTAAATATGAAAGATTACCCGATTTTCTTTCTATTTATACTACACAAATATAAGCATGATGCTGGAATCATATGCCACAAGTAAACTAGTGGTTTACTCAAATAAATATTAGTTGGCATGACCGGTTGACCATCCCAGTTCAATTATGATGCGAAAAATTAATTAAGAATTACATTGACATATATTGAATAGTAGAAGATTCTTCAAGAATTCTCTTGTGCTGCTTATTCTCATGATATACCAGTTAAGGTTGGGATTGAATCCCTTGATTTCTGGAACGAATAAAAGGTGATAAATATATGGGCGCAGTCACCTGCCATGTGGACCGTTTACTATTATATGATTTTAATAGATGCATATATTCTATAGTCACATGTGCATTTGTTATTAACTTGCAGTTTGGCTTTTGCAAGATTGCTTGCTCAAGTTATTAGAGCACAGTTCCAGAATATAAATTATGATGATTTATCTTAATAATACTGGTTTAAATCCAAGTTGGTTTAGCAGAAATTGTATGCCTCCAATTATAGCTAAATCATTGGTTATGAGAACAAAACTCCCAGAAATAAAATTTGGTATGAGATGTATTATTTAATATACAACAGGACTTGTACGCATCTAGCCAAGTTATAAAAATTTCTCCCTATCACAATCGGTTCAGGGTCAGGAACCAAATAATTTCTATATAGAAATATGGATGTGCTATATGATTTAATTATGTCATCAAAATGCACAAAGATGATTTCCCAAAGAAGGTTGGGAAATGTGTTGGTGATCCCAACATTAGGGGGAGAAAATGGGCAGCTGAGAAAGTGATACGTGAAATGAATTATTATGAATACATATAGATCCTCGTACAAGAAAATATGAACTTGAAGTTCAAGTGATAATTCATTTACAAATTATTGCGAGACGCATTTGCTGACCCAAAGCTAAATGTCATATTTCAGCTGCTAATGCTCCAAATAGAATAAAGTCTATGAGGGACAAAGTCTATGGCACGTATGAAGTGTAACAGACCAATCGATTCCAAAGATAAAACTCCTTGAAGAAGGAGAGAGACAAATATTCAAAATAGTCATAATAAGGAGGCAAGTGCCCTAGAAGAGCACCACGACATAACACTTCATAAGACCTCATGGGAGAGGCCCAGGTACCTGAAAATAATGAGATAAAAAGATCTCAATAAGTTATGTCTTTATTAGGTAATAATGGAACCGACGTAAAGTGATCGTCGATGATATTGTTAACATAATGTAGCGCTCAATATTTATTAATATTGACGAGGATCTTGAGCTCAAATCTGTCATGAAATTTGGACACATAAATGATTGTCCAAATGAAAAATAAGCAATGAAAATTGACTTCACTTGAAAAAATATGAAGTTGCGCGGATAGTCCCAACACATGAAAGTATAAAGCCAATGGAGGTATACATGTATTCTTGTGCAAAAAGTTCAAGTCGATAGACATACAGACGACTTGTGACACAAGAAAATTAGTAAATATCCTCACATTGATTATATGGAGACATGTTCTCTTATGGTGGATATAATCATTTCAGGTTTTAATCTGGCAATACATGAAAACTTGATATGCGTATCATGGAAATCATTGAAGGATTAAACTTGTTCTGAAGAATATTAATGTTTCCAAGAAATTTATTAAATAAAGCTTCAAAAATCCTTATACGGATTGAAACAATCAGGGCACATGTGGTATAATTGCCCGTGTGAGTACCTATTGAAAGAAGGGTACAAGAATGATTCAATTTGTCCTTGTATCTTTATAAAAAGATCTGGATTTGAATTTGTTATAATCTCTGTGTATGTTGATGATTCAAATATCATTACAACTCCCAGGCAGCTTCCTAAAGCAGTAGACTGTTTAAAGAAAAAATTTGAAATGAAAAATTTTGGAAAGACTTTTTGTCTTGGTCTACAAATTGAGTATATGAAAGATAAATTTTTATCAATCAATCAGCATATACTAAAAAGATTTTAAAGCAATTTTATATGGATAAAGCACATCCATTTAGTACCCCGATGGTTGTGAGATCACTCGATATAAATAAAGATCCATTCCGACCTCATGAAAATAATGAAGAACTTGTTGGTCCTGAAGTACCATATCTTAGTGCAATTGATGCACTAATGTATCTTGCTAACACTACAAGGCGTGACATAACGTTTTCAGTTAATGTCTTAGCAAGATATAGCTCTGCTCCTACAAGGAGACATTGGAGTGAAATCAAACACATATTGTGTTATCTAAAAGGGACTACCAATGTGGGCTTATTTTATGGCAATGATTGCAATCCCGATCTTGTTGGTTATGCCGATGTAGAATATTTATCTGACAGACACAAGGCTTGATCTCAAACATGCTATGTGTTTACATGTGGAGGCACTGTCATATCTTGGCGATCGACTAAGCAATCAATCGTGGCTATTTCTTCTAATCATGCTGAGATAATTGTTATTCATGAAGTAAGTCGAGAATGTATTTGGTTGAGGTCTATAATATATCTTATCCGAGACAAATGTGGTTCGAAGTGTGACAAACTACCCATAATTTTGTATGAAGACAATGCAACATGCATATCCCAATTGAAGGGATGATTCATAAAAGGAGATAAGACAAAACACATTTCACCAAAGTTATTTTTCACACATGATCTTCAAAAGAATGGTGATATCAATGTGCAACAGATTCGTTCAAGTGATAATATGGTTGATCAAAAGAATGGTGATATCAATGTGCAACAGATTCGTTCAAGTGATAATATGGTTGATTTATTCACCAAATCTCTACTGACGTCAACCTTCAAGAAACTGGTGTACAAGATTGGGATGCGAAGGCTGAAGGATGTGAACTGATGCTCTCATCAGGGGGAGTTAATACGCGGTGTACTCTTTTTCCTTACAAGGTTTTGTCCCACCGGGTTTTCCTTGCAAGGTTTTTAGCGAGGCAACCAAAAGGCGTATTTCTAAATATGTGTACTCTTTTTCCTTCATTAGGATTTTTTTTCCCATAGGGTTTTTTCCTAATAAGGTTTTAACGAGGCACATTATTTATGGACATCCAAGGGAGTGTTATGATAAATATCATATTATGGTGAGTGTCTACTCTTCCTCCATGATCTTCATGTCAAATGTTCAATGACATATTCCATGACATATATTCTTCACTTTTCATGCCTATATAAAGGCCTTATAATAAATAGGAAAATACACACAATTGAAGAAGAAAATCTCTCCCTTCTCTCTATCTCCATTTATTATTCATGTTTTACTAAATTGCTTTTATTTCCTTGTTCCATATTGTTACTTTGAGTTATATTTCATAACAATTTAGTAATTTTTTAATCATGAAATATGTAGCAAGCAAAAGATGCTCGGAAATGACGACCAAAAGGAACACACCTCTCTTTAAAGAAAAGAGAGTTATTTATGAGAATATGATTAAATAAAGCAAATGTGGTTAGACAGTGAAAGCAAATTCTCTGTGTAGTTCCCATTTGGCTCTAAACACACAGGAATTCAAAGTAGTCAAAGTATTAGTGAAATATTTGACGGACAATAGGATGAACACCAGTTCACTTTTGGCTTGAGAGTTGGCTCTGCTGAAAATTTGTCAATAATATTTAACTGATGTAACTCGCCAAAAATTCACAACAGGAAACAATGTTCCTGCCGGGGCGCCCATTACTCCATCACCAGCAGCTTCATGATTTCTTTAAGTCTTCAATGACAACATGCGCAGCATTGCGTCCTGGGGCGCCCATTACTCCGCCACCAGGATGTGCCCCGCTGCCACACAGGTATAGACCTTCAACTGGAGTCCGATAATTTGACCTGCATTTCAACGTTCAGATAATAGCAAAAACCATTATTTTATGGACTTGAGACCTTCAAGGACTAATGTCAAAAGCTGTTCAAAACCGTTACCATCCTTTCACCGGCCGCATTAAAAACAAAGAATCTAATCCCATGGATCCATGGAATATATTGCCTCCTGTAAAGATATAACAGAACCCATCAGCATTTCCTATATTAATTTGCAGGCATGATAAAGAATGCTCCAGCCTATAATCGTTTCCTCTCATAACCAGACGAATCCAAAGATTTCTTAAACTAGACTCGGATAAACCAAAACATCAGGTTTTCGTATTATCTTCCTAGATCTTGTAGTGTGCTAGTACTTATAACGTTAGATGACAGGAAGATAAAACTATGAACATGATTGAAATCCTAAGTGCCAGATATTAACTTTAGTACAGTTGCAGAACTACAATAAGTTCGCAACATAACATTGCTGCTGCTTAAAGGTAACAGGAGTGGAATGCCTTTGTGGAGATGTTTTATTCTGCCGCACATTGTTATTCAGTAAACAGATTTTGCACTCACATCGAAACCCATTTAAGGCCTGTAGCACAGAAGTTTAAAAATAGTATGTATTAAACATGTTAGATAATGTGGACGGCAGGGGCGGATTTACCTTGCCCCAAGCAGTGTCTGGGACACCGCTCTGTCAAAAAAATTGCTGGATAACAAGCAAAATGAAAATATTAGGTACAAATATAAAAAATGGCACCACTTTTAATAGAAGGGTTCATTGGTAAAGTGTCTCATCTCCCTCTTGGAGGTGAGGGTTAGAGCCTCACTCATCTCCCTCTTGGAGGTGAGGGTTAGAGCCTCACTGATTTAGTTAGCGTAACTACCAAATAAGGAGCAACAAAACCAATTGAGTTAGAATCTGTTCCTAATTCAATTGATGTAAATAAACATCTTTAACATCAATACGTGTAACGTTTTTTCTTTGTATTATATTCTGTCTTTTATCGATTTTAGGTGTCTTTCATCTAATGCTTTCATTAAAGAAACTGTATGTTTGAAACCATACTGGAATGGTGTGTGCTGATTCTACTGAAGCAGCCTTAAAACCCCAAGTTTGAAAAATTACTCAAATGTTGACACCGCTTACAAAAAATCCTGAGTATGCTATTGGTAGAAGGAGAATGACTCACTAAAGTGCCATTAAAATGCTATACAAATATTAAGTCATTCAAACTTCACTTAGCGCTGAGAATTGGAAATACTCAACAATTAGCTGTTTAATAAGAAACTTTTAACAGTCTATCCTTCTCTAGTGCATTGGCTAGAATGTTCAATTTATCTATTCAACAATTTTGATGTTCAACAAAACAAATGTACAATTTTGATAATTTCAAAATCATAGCATAGAATATTAGTGCTCGATGGTACAATTTCAGCAAGCTTAACAAATATATAGGGACCATCCAAAACCTTCAAGCTATGACATGAGGATAACTTGAATTTTGCATATGATTCAGAGAACGTAATACTCTAAAAACTGAACATGCCTTTCATCGTTCATTGACACGTGTCAATCTCCAACTTATCAAACAGCCATTAATGAAGGACATCACATTTAGATATGGTTCTTTCTCCAGGGGGAAGGAGTAGAAAAAGTATAACTGAAGGGATAGCAGTGGCGCACCTGTCAAACCAATTTCTCTTTCAAGATCTGGAGGAGTCAACATATCATACCCAATAATTGATGAGCTAAATCCAGGAGCATATTCATCTATCATGCTAAAGCATCTCTGGGCAAATGATTCCTAGAGAAAAAAAAAGTTCTTTTAATATCACACACATGAAATATGTGATGCACAAAAATGCAATCAGGTTGGATCTAGAAGTTCAAGAATGATTATGGAAGGTATCAGAATTATAAGTGAAGATGATTAAAAACTATCAAGAAAGATACTATAACAACTCTTCAGAGATACTTAACTCTATATGCAGGATTTTCCCAGCTGCCATCAGATGGTTTATAAGGTGTGTACTGGATGAATAAACCAATCACATGTTTTCCTAGGTAAAATAATGTGAATATCTGTAAGTTCTAGCGTTGATCGAAAACCACAAGGATATAAAAGAAACAAGACTTCTATTATTCTGTTGAATGTGAATATCATAATTATATGGATTTATTGCATTTTACTCCTTCACATTTGCACATTTAGCATTCTGCCTCCCTGTACTGAGGAAATAGACTAACACTCCTATGTGGTTCTAGAACCATGCATTTTAACCCCTCAAACTGTGTTAGCTCATTTCCTTCGAAAAGGCCGTGCTGAGGAAGCAAACTTGAGTACCTGATGGAGAGATTGTCTTGTCAAAGACAGTAGGAATTGTCATCTCAATTATGGGCCGGCGAGATGGTAAGCCATTTTCAGCATCCTGGGCAGCAATGTGCATCTCTTCCATACTAAAAGCATCACAATTATACAGTTATCTTCCAAATAAAATCACAGTTGAAAGCTCAATTTTACAAAATACAGGAATTGCAAGAATGATGATACCAATAATAATCTGACCAATGTCAATGACAGAAAAAGGGTTGTGGGCAAACCTTCTTATTATGTGTTTAATAAACTCAAAGATCATTGGTATCAGATTTAACTTTTCAGAGTAAGATATTTCTGTGACGACCCGGTCAGTCGTCTCATGAGTTACCACTCTGTTTCCCCCATTTCAGCTTCTTTACGCTTCGTTATCCGTGTTTTATGTGATCGAGTTGATTAGTTCGAGTTCGGAGAGGATTTGGTAAGAAATGAGACACTTAGCCTCTTTTAAGAAGGCTTAAGTTGGAAAAAGTCAACCGGGTGTTGACTTATGTGTTAGAAGGCTCGGAAGTGAGTTCCGATGGATCAGTTAGCTTCGGGAGGTGATTTGTGACCTAGGAGCGCGATCGGAATGGGTTTTGGAGTTGTAGAGAAGATTTAGGCTTGAATTGGCAAAATTGACATTTCGGCAAATTCCGGTTGATAGGCGAGATTTTGATATTGGGGTCGGAATAGAATTCCGAGAGTTGCAGTAGCTTCATTTTTGTCATTTGGGATGTGTGCAAAATTTCAGGCCATTCGGACGAGATTTGATAGACCTTTTGATCGAAAGCATAATTTAAGAGTTCTTAGGCTTGAATCCTATGTTAAATTGGTGATTTGATGTTGTTGTGAGCGTTCCGAAGTTTTGAGCAAGTTTGAACGATGTCATGGGATGTGTTGGTGCAATTGGTTCGAAGTTCTGGGAGTTCCGGGTAGGTTCCGGGATGTTTTAGTGCAAAAATCATAGCTGTAGCAGGTCTACAGGGGTTGCAGGCCCCGAAACTCATTCACGCGGTCCGCACAAAAATAAGTGCGCCCGCGTTGAGTGCTGTGCGGACCGCACAAAAGCGGGCGCGGCCGCGGTAGCTGAAACCTGAGGGGTACCTATAAATACGAGGTCTTGGGTTTTATTTAATATTTTAACCTAGAGAGCTCGGATTTTGGCGATTTTTCGAAGGTTTTTCAAGAAATTCATCGGGGTAAGTGATTTTAACTCAGATTTGGCTAGAATACATGAATCTATCACTGAATTCATCATTTAATTCGTGATTTGAGATGGAATTTGGGAAGAAAATTGTGAAACCTTTCAAAAATGTAAAATGATGATTTGAAGGACCAAATGGTATCGGAATTGGATAATTTTGGTATGGTTAGACTCGTGAGGGTATGAGGATTCTGAAAATGTAAATTTTACCCGATTCCGAGATGTGGGCCCGGGGCTCGGGTTTTGCTAATTTCGAGATTTTTGATATTTTTCGAATGTTTTCGCTTGGGCTTTGTTCCCTTAGCATATTGTGACGTATTCGTTCTGATTTTGGATAGATTCGACGCGCGTGGAGGCCAATTCGAGGGGCAAAGGTGTCGCGAGCTAGAGAATTAGCCAGTTCGAGGTGAGTAATGGTTGTAAATGATGTCCTGAGGGTTTGAAACCCCGGATTGCACAACGTAGTGCTATATTGAGGCAAGATACGCGCTGGATGATGAGCGTGGGGTCTTTCACTACTGGGGATTGAGTTGGTCCATCCCGATTGATGATTTTACCGAATATTTGACTGAAATTCATTTGTTATCATCATGATTTGGGCTGATTGCCATATTTGGGCTTCGTGCCAACTATTTGAACCCTTCGGGGATTTTTATCACTGTTCTCCTCACTGCTTGACTTATTATTTGAACTCAGTCCTATTGATATCTACTGTTTTACAAACTCAGCCACTTTTGCTCAGATTTGAAACTTAAATGATATTTCTACATCATGTTTTGGGCTGAGAACTACTGTTTTACTAATGCCCAAGGGGCTTGTGATGATTTTGGACTGAGTGAGGCCGAGGGCCATATGTGAGGATATGCCGAGTGATATGAGGCCGAGGGCCTGAGATACTTTATATGCCACGAGGTGGCTTGAGTGATGTGAGGCCGAATACCGAGTGATGATGCCACGAGGTGGCTTGATATAGCGCTTGGGCCGTAAGGGGCCCCTCCGGAGTCTGCACGCCCACAGTGAGCGCGGGTACCCATTATGATAATTGATGCTATGCCCGAGGGGCTGATATGAGTGATTGTGAGGTAGCCCGAGGGGCTGATACTATTCCGAGAGTGAGCCCGAGGGGCTGATACTGTACTGAGAGTGAGCCCGATTGGCTGATACTATGCTGAGCGATTGATACTGTGCCCGAGGGCGGATTTCTACTTGTTATTTACCTGTTAAATTACCTGTTTTACTTGTTTTAAAAAGGAATATCATTTGATTCTTCACTGATTTACTGCTTTAAGTGATTTTACTGCTTAATATGGAATTGCTTTGTGTCTTTACGTGTTTTCATACTTTCAGCCATTATTTATAATTGTTACTCACTGAGTCGGAGTACTCACATTACTCCCTGCACCGTGTGTGCAGATTCAGGTATAGTAGAGTCCGCACCTGAGCGCTGATTCCGTCCAGGCTAGGCAGTGATTTGGAGTTACGAGGTAGCTGTTGACGTCCGCAGCCCCTTGTCCCTCTTACCCTCTATCATGTATGTTTTCTCCAGACTGTTGTATCAGATTCCGTACTTTGTAGACCTATAGCAGATTCTGTAGTAGCTCATGACTTGTGACACCCCGGTTTGGGCTGTGTCGGGATGGTTCCTGCTGTTGTTAACGTTAAAATTCTGCAATTTATGAGTATTATATTATATGTTATTACTGTTATGATGATTAACTATTTAAAAGAAGTATTCCGTTTTGGCCTGGTTGGCCTTGTCTTTACGAGAGGCGCCATCACGACCGGGTTCGGGGATTGGGTCGTGACAATTTCCCCCCTATTTGACATGGAAGTAAGCTTTGCAGCTTTTGCTCATTTAATGAACAAGTGTAGCCTCTTCTTGTATGTCCTGCATGTTACAGTCTGTTGTTTCTAATGATATTTTTTCCCTATTTGACATCAAAGTGAATACCTTTCTGGTCCTATGTGAATGGTACCATTATGCTGTGGACCAGCATCTGGATGACTTAAATTGCAGCACTGGAACTGTGGTAATCTGTCAACGGCCAAATTGATTTTAGTAGTAGCCTGTTCCAGTAAACAATGATCCCTTAAAATTATAGGTAAAAAAGATTAACAACCAAAACCTGCAATGTTTAGCCTAAATTGCAGCTTTGAAAATTGTGGCACTCTGTTAACAGCCAATTGATTCTAGTAGTAGTCTGTTCCAGAAATCAATGACCTCCTAAAATTTCAGTACACAATATTAACAACCAAAGCATGCAACATTGTCCAATATAATGACCACAACAACAGATGAAACTTCATCACGTAATGTTTAAGGCCTAAGTCATTAATCAATCATAAAACTTTTTGTAGAGCAAGTGGAATTTTACAAATGAATCAACCTAAGACTTTCACGATTGAGCCATTTATGCAAAAGGAGTAAACAGACTCGGACATGACCCTTACAAGGAAATAGAGTTTTAAGTTAGGAACTTCTACTACACGTACATGACCATCAGGCATCTCTCTAACAATGCTTCGCTTAAGGTCATATCAAACTGGAAAGATCTGCCCTAAAAATAAATGCAAATTTCTAGTTGGTCCCTAAATTATAAAAAGTTAGAAATCTATGTCAGTTTAGAGTGCAGGCCGAAGCTGAAAATTTAAGATGTGCCAGCATGGACAGCTGAATTGCTGTAGTAGGACTAATTACTGAAAGAACAGTTAAGACAGGTCCTTGTGGTTTGGGAGAAAAAAAGGAAACTGAAAGTTAAAATGTCAACATTGATGAAGATAACTTCATTTCAAAAATATTGATGAAGATAACTATCAAGGAAAGCCACAGAGGGAAAAAAGGTGAAGCAACAGATCAAAAGTAATATTTTTTACTTTACCAATCCATAAAGAAGAGATCAAAATTAATAAACTACTGCTATGAGGAAGATGGGCATGAAGTAAAGTTGCAAAAAAGAAATGGTCATGAAATATGTCATGCATCGGACCAGCGTTCTAGCTTAGTTTAAAAAGTGAAGGGCGATAGGAGGCTCCTGATGAATCCAGGTGCCAAAAATCATATGAATCACAGTTTGGAATGGAAGTTTCAGAAAACAACATGTGGTACAAAGAAGTCACTACACCTAAGTCTAAAAAGCTTATATAAGAGAGAAAAGAAAGCAAATATGCACTAGGAATTTGATGCCAGTGAATTAAATCTCTGAACACTATAGCAGGACTCATCACCAAAAACTTGTAAGAGAAAGAAATGAATAATGACTAAAAAAGAAAACAACTCTGAGATCCTTCAATCAGGAATCCCTTAGATTTAAGTAGTTGTGAAACCAATATCAGTGAAAAGAAAATGAAAAGAAAAAAGAACAGGAAAGAAGAATGGTTTGAAACCATCATTTCAACATGTAAGCACGGCATAACTACACTCTTATCTACATGGTCAGAACCTGTTATGTCTATGCTGAATTCAATTTTCAAGATTTGTTTGATAAATATGTGTATTTAACAAGATACGTGGCATAGGATGAACCGTTTTAGACGGTAGATGATAAATGCAATGACACTTGAATTGCTCAAATATTACATTGATAAGAAAGAAAACATAACAACCGAGTCTTAGAATAATCACTGAATAATAATACTTCATATGCAAGCTTACAGATCGATAATCAGAGCACTTGATAGCATTATGAAAATCATGAGGAAGCACATCATCTGGCACAAGATCCTGGGTTGTGGGAGAAGCATAGTCAGAGATAAAATAGGATCCTTTTTCTCTGATGTTTTCGTAATAGTATCCACTGTTGCTAAATTCCTTGAAACTAAAGAAGAGGAACAACATTTTACCATGAAAGTTTTGAACGGCGTTGCATTGGATAAAACAACAGAAGAATGCAATATGGTTCCATCTTCCAGCATCACCTAAAGAATTCCATCCAATTTGCAACATCAAGATCAGCTTTGACCTAGAAAAAAAGTAAAAAATTGGAAACACAACTTGGTGTAACTAACCCCATGAACTCTGCCGGTGTCTTCAATCATCAATTTTGAGACCTACATGGACAACAGACAATTTTCTTCAAAAGAAATAACTTCAAATACAATCAAGGCAAAGACCAAAGAGATGGTATTTGTGAACTGTGAAAATAAGAGAAACTAATTATTAACTTGATAAATTAATAATGTAGAAGTCGTGCTCCTTATATATGAGTCTTCGGCTACATAGAATATGGTAGGTAATCATTCTAGGCTACATAGAAAAGAGATGGTATTTGTAAATTGTGAAAATAAGAGAAAACTAATTATCAACTTGATACATTAATAATGCACAAGTTGTGTTCCTTATATATGAGTCTTAGGCTACATAGAATATAGTAGGTAATCATTCTAGGCTACATAGAATATGGTAGGTAATCATTCTCTGTGTTTACAATTACATACATAATTCCTGAACATGTCATAAAATATTCTATAATATTTTATCACTCAAGTTCAATGAACCTAGATGTGTGATCATACATATTCTCTTCATATTCAAGATAAATAATCAATGTCATTAAAAGTTATATAGTTAATAGATAAGCATCTTTTTAATCTTTCTAAGGCTATTTAGAAGATAGAAATCAAAATATTAGAAGAACCCTAAAATCCGATGAATTACACCCAGAAGCTAACAGCAAAGTAAAAAGTTGATAGAATTGACGTCACAGCACCAAACAGAAAATTACTGGCAGAAGAAGGATTTACTGACAAAGTGGGTTGATGAAGGTTTACCAAAGTTGGCCGTTGAGAACTTAGGAATCACAAGTCTCTCATATAAAGGCCCATGGGCGAAGCTATATGTTGTTGACCACCCTTCGTAGGAAAATTACACTGCGTATATAGGTAAATATTACATTTTTGAGGTATATAACATATATTGAACACTCTTTTTCGGAGATTTTTTTCACTTCTTTCAAGTTTAAACACCCTTGATTAAATTCCTGGCTTCGCCACCTTCTACTGATGCTAGACATATCATGTCCTTTAGCAGCTGCAAGATGCATCTACATTTCTTCTAGTGTGTGTGTGTTTTTTTTTTTTTGAATGACTAATAAATCCATCTGGAGCCAACACTTAGGACCAACCGCAGCGTTTGAAACTCGGGGATAATGTCTGTCCCTACACCCTTCTCCACTTAAATACTAGGCTTAGCGTGCATGGCACATGGCTCATTTCACAGTATTTACTTCACATGTTAGGGTAAATTACACGTGGAAGGGGACTAAATGGGATTTTTCAAAAAGAAGTCAAGGGGGTTTTAGGAACAGCAACTAAAATATAATTTAATGAATTTTCGTTTGTTTTTATTTAAAAACGAGATAGAGGAAAGAACTAGTCACAATTGCTCAGAGAATCTGCCATATGCCTTCAATCATACTGAACTTTCACTAATATATAACAAAAAGGTCAGGGGAAAGAGACCAGTATTTACGCCATAAAAGATATATAAGTCGATGATTCACATATAACTTCCCAAGATTCAAATTAGAAATAACAAAAAGCAAAGAAATCAAACCCCAAAAATAATAATAAAGCAAATTTACTGGAAAAGCATCTTCATGCATGTCAGATACTCAAAACTCTTAGCAGTGAACGCATAACAGGGTGAAAGCATACTTCAGCATTTGTCAATATGGTTGCACCAGCCTCCTTTGCAGCAGCAGCTATAGCCATTGACACCGAGCCCATTCCCCCTTCGACATACCTACATGTAACAGCAGCCGTAAAACATTTATTTTACTCGCTAAGAGAGGACAACATGATAAAACCACCCAGTTTGTCTTAGAAAGGCAATTCAGGATTTGAAACAAAACAGCATCACGTCAAATATTTTGAGTGTAATTTAATTAAGCTTTTGAGGGAAGAAGAGAACATGTACCATCGCTCTAAATGGTCAAAATGCACGGAGCATTAGTTCAAATATGTGGGCTCAGATAAAGCCTTCTTCTTGGGGATATAAGGAAGTTGATGGAAAAGAGGGACCCAAGTATAGTGCACTAAATGGGCACCACAAAAAGGAAAAGAGAAAGACCAGTTTAATGCTTTTTCATAAGCTACAGCAACTAGCAAAATTCATTAGATGTAATCATCTGCTAGTGTGACTAAAGTAGAACATTGAAAAGCCTGACAGTTAGTAAAGGGTCTCAGATTTAAAAAAGAATGAAAACAAAGAAAAGATCCATTCTTCACAAGAAAGCAAATGAAACAGAACTTTTGTTAATTCGATGTATATTTCATCACATAATTGGAGCTTTAAAGCAACTACTCAGAAGCAGAATCCTTCAGATAAATGGAATAAATGATTCTTGAAAAATGCAGATATAAAAATTTGCAGAAAGCTAATCCTGCATCTATGTTGTATACGTACGACCAAATACCACGATCACCATCAGATTCTCCCATCACGTGATGTAGCAACACATATCCACTTCCAGGTGTATGGACACTTGCCTATGAATATTTTAGTTAACAGACGAAAAAGAAAAAGAGAGAGAGGAGTAAGTACGAAGCAGACTGAAACTAACAAGATAATGAATATTAATCAGAATTTCCTTGAATCAGAAATTGGCCACGACACAGCTGGCATACACTAAATTGACGAGAATGTGAAGAATGACAAGCCTGAGGGAAGATTAAGGTAATCTGTTTTTTTCCTTGCCGACTTATGATACAAAAGAACTTGTATCACAGTGTTCCTACAGTGTTCTCAGTAATCCTACAGTGTTCTCAGTAAAAGTTGCAGATTGGTCCAAGAGATACTCAAGCCTCCTACTTCATGCAGATGGAAAAAAACTTGTAAAAGACATGGTGGATATATGCATATAAGTATAGCTGAAAAGAAATTTCTGAAACCATGGCCACGTGAAACCACCAATATTTGCGGCAAAGACATGAATTTACATAATCCCATGACTAAGCACATATTTCACTTAAGTCACTCAATCGTTGTCACTAAATAGATCGTACGGATAATAGCTAAACTTTTACTTTTCTGAAATGCCCAATCATATTGTTGGTTCTCGCAACTTAGATCCAAGATATACATTACTACTCCTTATATATGCAAGCCATGCACATAGCAATTGACTGCACCTCCATGCATAATTGGATACATTTTGAGAACAACACAAGCCAAAAAAGCTTACCGTAGTCCCTATCACTGCATCAGTTGCAAGAGTTGCTTTCAGAACATCAGTCTGTGATATTTCAGTCAAGCAATTAGTAAGCTAGTGATACTAGGAGAGGAGAGTAAGAGGTAAGAGAATTCTTCAAAATATATTTTGCATGTGACAATTTCTCAATCTTTAAAAGAACACACTTCATAACAAGAATTACACAGCACGATCACATGCAGTAGCAGCTTCCAGTACATCAAGACAATTAATTACTACATACAGTAGAAGAAAGTGATTCTTATACATTGAAATTCTTGTTCATTCCAAAGATTTTGTTTATCTCGAACTTGGAAAATTTTATGTCAAATGTTAATGAGACATATCATTCATGCTCCTACGCCCCAGCCCCCTACAACACATTTCACCTGGTTGAAGAAGACATTAATAGTCGATTGAGGAAAGAATAAATGAATATCAGTTGACAAAGAAGACAAGAGTAACAAGATATTGCAACAAGCACCCACAAGGGTAATCTAATGGTCAATAAAGTGGGTGTAAACCTTGGAAACCAGTGTTGAAATTTCAGCTGAGACAAAAATACTAGGTAATTTCTTCTTATCTGTCTAAACATTGGTAAGCAGAGTTATCTTGTACTTGTGATGGTGAGAGGTAGCATGTACCTAATGGGATAGTCGAGGTACGTGCAAGCTGGCCCGGACACTACCGTCACGAAAATTTATTAAAAACATCCTTTCCATCTCCATTAAGGGCAAATTGAGCTACTTCTGATCTAGTGTAAGACATGTGTGCCAAAAACCAAAATGATAAAGGAGACAATTGAAATGGAAAAGCTTGGAGATGCAAACCAAGAGAAAAGATTATACTACAATAACAACTAGCCTTCAAAATTAGAAGCCCAATTTAGAATACACTCATCAAAGGATTCTCACACTACCTAAGGACAAAAGAATACTCAGACAAAATTAATGATAAAGCATAGATTGGGTAACAATCTTGAACCTTTAGACAAATTTACACATCTTTTTTTTTGGGTAATTAAACAACTTTATTAATCAATAAAGTAAATATTTACAAAACCACACTAATCTAACACATTTAGCTGCCCAGGACTAGACAAATTTACACATCAGACAGAATAATTTTATGAAGACTGATAGAATGAGTAAAAGATAAATAAAAGAAAAAAGTAAACAGATGTAACAACCTCAAACCAGTTATTCAGAACCTTCGAAGCTGGGGCGAATAAAAGGTCCATCAAATCCCTGAAAAGTTCAGCTGAAACAAGTTAACAAGGATGGACTATGACAGTTGAAGCCAAGACTTCATACTATTTTACAGTAGATGTTGTCCTAGACTGTCCAACTGATGACACAATAAGTTCTGTGAAATTAGACAAACATGACCATCTAGAACATCTTACACTAGATCCTTTTGTCCCAAGTGGAGTGCTCGACGTAGACAATTAGCCCAAAATGCTGAATTTTGCAATTTGTGCTTCATACGAGTATTGAGATGTGAAGAGCCTTGTAGAGTTTCCGGTGTAGACGAATCCAGAAGCGGGTCCAAAAATTCGCAGAACTTGTCTAGTTGACTCTCATACCTATAATTAGGTGACACTTGGTAACTCAATATTTGGAATATGATAATAATAGATACAATGGTAAGCAAGAAGAACTAATATATGAATTCCTGTACAATCTTTAGGGTGCTAAGCAAGCCCAACCCTCAAATTCCTAAATTATCCTCTAGTCCCATGCCTGAAAATTTCGGCAGGGAATTTATTCATTTCTGGCCTTTAAGTTAGCATAGGAAGCACCCTATCGTTCTCCGTCTTGAGTAGGTCAATCTTGCTAATGCTATCTTTGTCGACAAGGATATCTGTAGTGGTGAAAGCTTCAAGAACTACGGACACATTAAACTTCAATGTAAAGGACAGCGAACCTTATTCCAGAGATTTGGACTCAACCTACCCGGCCTTATCCTCCCAATCAAAGTCGTAATATGAGCTTCACCAAAGCATTCTCAATGATGTATATGAGTTAATCATATGGTTGGCTCTCTCTCTCTCTCCTTCATCTTATAGTCTAGTTCCTACTAGTCCTGTAGCATTTAAATCACCTTAACAAAATACAATGCTTTTTCCAACTGAATGAAAAGTTCAAAGTACAACTGTCTTGTTAGTAAACACGGTAATTTAACAAGCAAACTCTTAAAAGGCACAAGCTCCTCTTTTCCCCCTTTTTTTTTATTGCAGCAAACAAAATTAACAGAAATTGTCATTGAAGTTAAAATGTAAACCACCTTAATTGAAGTATAAGAAAACACAGAACCTTGAGTAAGCATCTGCATCAGATTTAGAAAACTTCGAAATCTCAGAGTAGTTAAGCTCCTTATCAGGACCAAGCAGAAGATAGCGTCCGTCACGACAAGGCGTGAATGATGAAGGGTTCCTCTTTAATAGCTTCAATCCATGTCTCTTCAGCTCCAATTCTCTATTAATCATAACACATTCCCGATAAATAAATGACTACCATAAGTAAATGATTTTCGTAGTGAGTAATTTGGTGTCTCACTTAATAACGCAGGGTCTAAGGAGGCTTTGGAGGTAACTACAACGAGAAAACTTGAAACCAGGAATGAGTTCTTCAGTGACAGCAGCACCGCCGATGATGTGACGCCTCTCGAGAACGGCAACGGAGAGACCGGAGCGAGCAAGATATGCGGCTGATGTAAGGCCGTTGTGGCCACCGCCGATGATCAGAGCATCCCATTTCTTCTCTTTCGCACTGGAACTGCAGCTAAATTTTCGTAATTGTCTCCACATATCCTTTTTTTACCTAATAATCTCTGATTTTCAGGAGAGCAGCTGATTGAACAGGCAGTAGGGAATCTATGTTTAGCTTCATCACTGCTAGTTTATTGGAGTTTGAGACGCTCCTTTGGCCTGTTGTTACTCTTATTTTTATTCATAAAAAAATTGAATTACTAGAAACTATTATTGTTAAGTGATAAAAATTACTCCTATTTGTTTGCTCTTGCCTTTTTTATTCCTTTTGTGTTTGACAAAACCCTCTTAAGGTTAATAATTCAGCGTAGCTAAATTTTTCCCTTTGGATAAAATGATTTGGCTAATTAATACTATGTGAACTCATCACTCACTTTATTATTTTCGATGATCTTTAAAGCATCAAAATAAAAATGAAAAGGACAAATATCCACAAAACTTTTTGAGTGATCAAGTTTAACTCTATCCATGTAATTTATGTTGGATATACCATGTTTTTAATTTGCACTTTTCAAATACAATGGAGGCAATATTACAATATGACAACATTACACATGATAAGATTGATAAAATCATAATTAAGTTTCACAATTGAGAGTTTAATATTCAAAGACAAAACCATGTACTATCTAATATGGTACGGTGACATGAGAGAAACTTTGGCACCAGACACCAACGTTATATGGAATACTAGTATGAATAATACTACTAGTATTCTAGCATTCAGTTCTCACTTGACATTGACTCAAGAAACGATGTGAGGTAGATCCAGCAAAGGGGTGGTGCATAAGCTGCATTTATCTTATAAGTCACATTAGATTAATGCGATTGGCATTTATTTAAGTCACTTGACATACGTGATTACAATTCATATTTAATGAATGTGATTTACATGTAGTATTCCTTTTGATGGGAATACGTTCATGTAACAAATACATTTGATGAATATAAATCGCAGTTGAAGAACGTGACTTGTAAATCGCTATAGGTTGAATGCGGCCCTTCCAAAGCGAAATAATCACTCCTCTAGCTTATCTGCTTGATAGTGTATAAAACGCAATTAACAAATTCGACTCAAAAATTGCAATCGGTGAATACGACTTACAAGTTACAATCACTGAATGCCGCAATTAAAGAAATAATTTATAAGTCGCAATAAATGCTATTTATAAGGTGAGTTATTTATAATTGCAGCTGCTATGATTTATAAGTCGCAATTTACGAATACAATTTATAAATCGCAATTGAATGCGACTTGTGTGTGCCGGGACAGTATCCTACTTATTCCAGCAAAGGGCGCTTTTGCTCCAATAAGGTTATTCAGAAAAGAAATTCCAAAGCGGAAGAGATGGCTCTCCATATTGTGTATACTATTAAGGACATTAACATTTTTCCTTCGTAAAGTAGTTGCAGTGAATGACAACAGAATACTAGTATTATTGCACTGTGGAGACACAAATGTTAGATGGAAAATATTTATCAAACCAAATATTTCGATCAAATCATTTTAATTATCATTGATAGAATAAGATGAAATGATATATTAATCAACTAATTATAATGAAGTATTAAATGATAATGTGAAAACACAAATAATGGGTGAAAATAAAATTTTCCCCGCTAAATTTTCTTAATCTATATATATATATATATATATATATAATTGAGAAATAGAAAAGTGAGGTGGCATGTGTCTTTGGCCAAGAATCATACTTATCTTTTTTCTCTTTTTTTTTTTTTTTGTTTTTTCCCCTCAAATTGGTTCTTTCACCGAAGAGTTGTAATAACCACGTTATACGAAGAGTCATAACTCTTCATTAATTAAGGGAATACATAGACAATTGATAACCGATAATATATTGAAGTTTTATTACTGTCAATCAATGTCCATCCATAATGTGATAGTGGAGGATTAAGTTGACTTCGATTCATTCTCCTTTTAATTATAACAAAAGTTTCATATTCTCTCCATACCAGCGTTTCTCCAATGTCGGTACCCTAAATATCCTTTTTAGCAGCATTTTTTCATACGAAGACATGATTAATGGTTCGATCAAGATAATCTTCATATAGTTACATGCCAACACTGTGTAAATAGTTGATCTATAACTTTTATTTTTTCCTTATTTTTTTTCTATCTCTATCTTTTCTTTTCTTTTCTTTTTTTCCTTCAAAATCTCTTACGCTTGTGTACCTCTTCCGCTTGGGATATTGGTAACTTATATACTTCGTCCCATTTTTTATTTTTACCAAATTGGAGCTCGGGGAGATGCGATTTTCGGGAGATTTTCAGAGAAAACAACGGGGAAAGTGTTATTAACTTAATTTTAGTTAGATTACCCGAATCTATTACTAGTTTTGACATTTAATTGGTGATTTTAGTTGGAAAATTTTTGAAAACCCTCTTGGTTTAATTTGAAGATTTGAGGGCCGAGTTGATGTCGGATTTTGGTAAAATTAGTATGGTTGGACTCGTGATTGGATGGGGTTTCATATTCCATGATTTTTGCCGGGTTCAGAGACGTGGGCTCCACGAGCGAATTTTTAGTGCAATTTCGAATTTTTAATGGAAAATGTAGAATTTCATATGGAATTAATTCCTATAATTTTTATTGATTGAATCGAATTGTTTATGACTAGATTTGAGAATTTCAGGCACGAATTCGCGAGGCAAAGGCTTGTTGGAATTTTGAATTGGTTGCAAAACGAGGTAAGTGTTTGGTCTAACCTTAGCTTGAGGGATTAGGAGTTGTGTCTTATTTGCTACATGTTAATTGTGGAGTACGACGTATAGACATGGTGACGAGTATCTATACGTTGGTGTCAAGCATTCCCGTGAGTCTTGTATTATAATTGTTATGACTCTGTTGCAGTTTATTGCGCTTCATATGTTATTATCAGCATTGTTCCCTTGTCGGGATGTTTGTTTGATATTATTGTTCCCTTGCCGGGATGTTTGTTTTGATAGTATTGTTCCCTTGCCGGGATTTTGTTTGATATTATTGTTCCCTTGCCGGGATGTTGTTGAAATATCATTGTTCCCTTGCCGGGAAGTTGTTATATTGCTCTTGTTCCCTTGCCGGGATTCCTTGTGATTATTATTGGCTTGTAACTGGGAGCGGGTGGTACGCCTATAATGAAATGGGAGCGGGTGGTACGCCTACCACAATATATAATGAAATGGGAGCGGGTGGTACGCCTACCACAAGATATAATGAAACGGGAGCGGGTGGTACGCCTACCACAAGATATAATGAAATGGGAGCGGGTGGTACGCCTACCACGAGATACATGAAATGGGAACGGGTGGTACGCCTGCCACGAAATATAATGAAATGGGAGCGGGTAGCACGCCTGCCACGAGATATATGAAATGGGATCGGGTTGCACGCCTGCAACAAGATGTGAAAAGAAAGTAAAATCTGCCTTTGTTTTCCTTATTTTTGTTAGTGGTTCGATTTTGATTCCTTTATAATTCTCTTGATATTCTGTTTTTACCCCTTTTTTTATGTTCAATACTCCAAATTTCAACAATTGTTACATTTTTAACTCAATTGATTTCTTAACTAAATTTTCCTTAAACCGTTTGAGGTTGTACTTTACCTAAAAAGGAATTTCTACTATATTTTGATTTATTGATTTCTCGTATTAAAGGTAATGATTCATTCGATATTGTACTTTAATTGAAAAGGGTATCTTCTTTATCAAATGATTTCTAAAAATAACTTCATCTTTTCTTGTTGATTTCCTAATTGGGTTGGAAGTTGTACTCTACTTTATGTTAAGTGAATGAGGCGTCACAAGGTGACCTTTACTCGAAAGAATTATATTCAAAAGATGCTTATTTGAAAGATATTTATTTAAAGGAAATATATTCAAAATATATTCATTGAAAAGCATATTATCTTAGAGATTATTACTTGAAAGATTTATAGGCAAAAGATTTATATTTGAAGGACTTGATAAATTGATTGCACTTGTATTTATTATTTGTTGAGAAACATTTATGGTGTTCTTGTTGCCTGCTACTTATATCACTGGTTGATCATTGTTGCCATCATTGTTATCTGCTTCCTATTATTTTTGTACGCTATATTGCACAGGTTTATTTGGTAGTCTGGTCCTAGCCTCGTCACTACTTCACCGAGGTTAGGCTAGGCACTTACCAGCACATGGGGTCGGTTGTGCTGATACTACACTCTGCACTGTGTGCAAATACTGATACCGGAGTGCTTGGACTGCAGTGAGGGTGTTGTCTTCAGCCCACACAGGCGACACGGGGTAGTCCGGCAGACATCTGCAGGCCTTGGCGTCACCTCCTATCTTTTTCTTTATCTTGTTTCCTTTACTCATTTCAGAAACAGTGTATTTTATCTTTTAGATTTTGTTTGTAGTATTCTTAGACCGTCTGTGAAGCTGTGACACCAAATTCCGGGTAGAGTTGTATTTAGACTTCCGCAGTTTTGTATTAAGATAAATTGTCAGATTTTGTCTTCCGTTTAATTATTTTCGCTATTTGCATGATATCTACCCATCACTGATAGTGATTTAAAATTGAAAAAGGTTAAGTAATTAGAATAATTTGGTTTGCCTAACTTTCACCAGTAGGCGCCATCACGGCTCTCGAGGGTGGGAAATCCGGTTCGTGACATATTTTCTTTTGGACGATTATTTGGTGTGGTAAAAAAATGCAAGATAGCGTTTGATGAATCTGTCAAATAAGGGTTAAACATGACATTTTTCACAAGTGAAGGAATAGTTAAGTTTGTTAAGACGGGTATCATAGGGGGTAGGGGCATGATCTTTACTTTTCTAGTTTCCTTTAGGAAATTATCAAGGCAAAAACTTATTTTAAGAAAGAAAAGGAAAAAGCACAAATATTATAGTTCGTACACTTGTGGTAATTAACTTACCATATTTGTAATTTTCACAAGTCTTTAGGGAATTATCACGATTGATTATGTAAAGTCAAGTGATAATGTATCGGATTCACTTACAAAAGGCCTAACTAGAGAGCTAGTTGAGAAATTATCAACGAGAATGGGACTATGGCCGAGAACAAGTCATAGTGGCGGTAACTCTACCTAGAAAATTGGAGATCCCAAGATCTAGGTTCAAAGAGATCAAACAAAGTCATTAATAACGGTTCAACATTATCAACTAAATTTTTGGTCCATTCTCGTGATGAGACAATGTTCAAGTAAAGGATAAAGCATTAAGGCTTTTTAATAATTTCTAAATTTGATATGGGGTATATCAAATAGTGTCTACGGGATGACACGTTTAGGAATCACCTATGTAAATGTGAAGTGTTAGCCGCTTCAAGGAGAGCTTTGTAAGGCCAGTTCTCTACGCAGTTATGAAATCAGGCGGTGTTCATGGCTGAAACGAACACAACAATGAGAACCAAAAACGGTTAAGGGTTGGTTGTATGACTTATGGTTGTCTAGGTATACACCAAAGTTCGACGGTTCAAAGATATCAAATCTACCGATTGACCGAGTATATCCGACATAAGTTCACTACGGAAAATTCAAAGGGAAACCTACTTATCGAGACGCAATTAATCCTTGTTTGTGACTCACGCAGTTTTTCATGCATGTTTCCGTGATATAGTCATTCCCCATTCATATGGGGGATTGTTAGGGTTTTAGTTTTAAGTATATTAAATGCTTAAAAGAGGGTGAATGAGAAATGGAGGGAAATGAAATTTTTAAGTGAAATTTTAAGTTCCCCCCCCCTCCCCCTCCCTCAGCAAAGGGACATTGTCCCATATTGGAAGAGGAAGAGGTTTTTTATGGGTATATAAGCAATTGCTCTTCTTCTAGCTCTTAAAGAGTTGAGAAGAAGGCAAGCCTCGCGCCATCCTCGTCGCTTGCTCGGCTTCGCCTTCGGATTGTGATTGATTAATTTTTTGGACCAAATTTATTTGTTAATAATAAAATATTAACAGAAATATTATTAAATATCCGTTTTAATAACAAAAATATTAATATTAAAATCCAATTTTCCGTTTTCTGTTTGGTAACAGAAAATTAACTACCCTCTTCAATTTTTCCTCTTTATTTTCCCTCTTTATTGTTGAGTAAATAACTATTTTTGTTATGACATTTATGTTGTGGCCGTCTTGCAAAAACATCCATTCTGAAGAGTTGCACCTCTTCAGATTTCAGCCCAACTTTGGCTATAAATACAAGTTTATTCTGCTCAGAATTTCTATACTGTTTTCTGAGTTTCTCCTCCTCCTTCTGCATACTTTTAACATCAAAAAAAGCAAAAGTAAGTGTGATTTGCTATCGAATTTTGTGTTCGCTGAAACACTGGGTTTGAAGTACCACTACACCAGTGTGTAATTCGTTCTATCCTGGGAGGAAATAATCCACAACCTTGGGTACTAGAAGGGGATTAAATTCTTTAAGGAAGCATTGTGAATTCAGTGGGCTCGGATTAAAATTATGTTTCTGTTTTTCATTTCTATTTATGTTAATTTATATTTTTCAGAATCATTGCTCATTATCAACCACTAAAGGCCATCTTTGGGGCCCTCATTATCATTAATTTTTCATCAATTGTTCATTACTATTAGCCCATCTAGGCCTCGAGGTCCAGTCTTGTGGCCCTATTGATTTGCATTTCTTATTTTCTTTACTCACAACTAACATCTATTGCCTAAGAACTAGTATTAAAATAAATCACATATTTTTAGAACCACAAAATTAAATAATAATTGTAATTACCATTTTCAATGTAAACACATACATACATACATACATACATACATACATATACATACATATATATATATATATATATACTATTATTTTTACAACGGCAATACAGTGTCATTTTTTCAATAAAAAGGTACCATGCTCCGAAGCGATATTATTTTATTTTATTTTTTATAAGTTTCAATATGAAAGTAGAAATAGGTTCCTGAATTTAATACACAACTCATATTTTGACGTATCTTTAATAAAGGATTTGAGATTCGAATACACCAATCTATTAGGAAAAATTACATTGAATAGCCGCTCCAAAATAATTATCAGAATTTTTTTATTATTATATATATTAATATATAATATACGTATTTTATATATAACTAGTGTATAGTTTCGTATATTTGGCTAGCAGATATAATTATTTTTGCCCGGTAGGCCAAATGTGTAACTTTCTCAATTAATTAGAATGGAGGACCATAATTGCTACTTCTATATACCGTAGGGGTCAAAATCAAAATCATGCTATATGACGATGCGCCTTAACAATTTTCTTTTGGACGATTATTTGGTGTGGTAAAAAAATGCAAGATGGTGTTTGATGAATCTGTCAAATAAAGGGTTAAACATGACATTTTTCACAAGTGAAGGACTAGTTAAGTTTGTTAGGACGGGTATCATAGGGGGGATAGGGGCATGATCTTTACTTTTCTAGTTTCCTTTAGGAAATTATCAAGGCAAAAACTTATTTTAAGAAAGAAAAGAAAA
This sequence comes from Nicotiana sylvestris, assembly GCF_000393655.2. NCBI lineage: Eukaryota > Viridiplantae > Streptophyta > Magnoliopsida > Solanales > Solanaceae > Nicotiana > Nicotiana sylvestris. Next base: position 86,584,442 of record NC_091058.1, read on the forward strand.
GCACAAATATTGTAGTCCGTACACTTGTGGTAATTAACTTATCATATTTGTAATTTTGTTTCACAAGTCTTTAGGGAATGGGAAACCGAAATCGAAAAGGAAAAGAAAATACTATATTAAACTTCACAAATCCTTAGACGTAAGGAATCCTAATCCAACACAAAAAACAAATAAATCAACCCTAGCCTTTGTCTCTATAAATTCTAATGCAGGCTACACAAATGGTCAAACTCAATTTTCAGAACCTATACTTTTAAGCTTTTGGAATGGAGCCATTAACCACCAGTGAAATTTATGTGTCCCCCCTATTTTGTAATATTATAAGAAATATTCCTGCTTCAGCCACTTCAGGTCACAACTTTAACTTGGATATTAATCTATTTGCCATGCATACTTACACCTGTGATGAGAACATTATCGAAGAGTTCAACTTTGGTACTAGGTGTGCTTGTAAGTATGAGTCATTATCAGAGGAAACTATTAACAGAGTTCTTTTGGGAACTGATTTTCCTTACTCAATAGAAAGGATTAAGTGGGATCTAACTGACAAAATTTTGGAGGACAAAGATGATTTGATCAAACATATCTTGGAGTTTGCACGTAGGGTGGAGAATGTTACACCTCCTTTCAAAGATGATGATACAGTCTATATAAACCTGTTATTTGTTAAGCCAGTCTCTGTATCTCCTCAAGAATTTGAACTTACAAAATCAAGAATTCTTGCAAAAGAGAGAGAATATTTGGCAGAAATACTTTGGGAAGAAATTTATGATAAAATCAAGCGATTTGGACAGGGATCATCTTTGTATGAAGAATTTCAATGGATAGAATATTACGTACAAGAACTTGTGATGAGAGGAACATGTAAATGGAGAAGCAGGTGTTTTGATGAGAATTACGAAAGGGAATTAATAGTGTCTCTAATTGAGAAAGCTAGGAGGGAATTTAAGTCACTGCCTGCAGTAAGATCAATAATTCGGTTTTTACAGAAAGTAAATGTTCCAAACGGCCATGATTTGACAGAGATATGTTCAATATGCATGGAGATGTATTTACCTAATTCGGAAGTTTACAGCATGCCTTGTAGGCACACTTTCCATTTTGACTGCATTGAGACGTGGCTCCTAAAAAACCCAAGTTGTCCTATGTGTCGGTACAAGTTGCCACCAATATTGGAGTTGAATTAGAAGTGCTCAGTCCTCTCTTGTAAAATTATATTTTAAGATATACTTTGTAATAAAATAGGTGTCTTTTGCTTTTAACACAAAAATTCTAGCTATTCCTATTGGATACTTGTATTCACAATGCATTATTGAAAGGCACATAGCTTGAAGAAATTTACTACTTTCCTTTCCCATATCACTTGCTTTAGACTTCCGTATACGAGGAATTTCTGACCACATCATAACAAAAATTATGAAAATTTGGATCAAGTTTAAGACAAGAATGTAAAAGCTATGATGGGTATTTAAATACAAACATGACATTAATTGCAATGTATAAAAGTAGATGAAATCAACTCATTGTTCATGAAAATCGCAAAATCGCAAATTTACCACCATTATACAGCTTGTTAGCTCTTCGTGAATCTTACATTTTTTCTTTGTGTTATCAAGTGTATTATATTTGGATTTTGTGGTACCTCTATTTTTCTTCTATGTTAAATCTCATCAGAACCAGGGACAAAAAGACAATTTTTCTTTTAAAATACCTTATGAGTGAGTTTCAGGGCTTAACGAAATAGTTTTTTTATCCTTCCAGGGTAGGGATAAGGCTGCGTACATCTTACTCTTCTCGTACCCTTGTTGAAGCTTCGAGTTATGCTTGATTTAATCTAATTACATCTTGGTTTGTACAGAAATGGAAAAACGATTGGAAGGGGGATGAGGAAATACAGCGGTTTTGAATTAAATATATTTTAGGGTAAGTTGCTTTTTCTAAGAGCGACCTGTTTTTGTTTTTTTTTGTTGTTTTGTCTACAAAAAAGAAAATATTCGTCACATATAAACAGCAAGAGAAACATGTTTCAGTGGCAGAAAGAACCAATCAGCTTGCCTTTTTTTTTCCGGTTTCCTCGTAATTCATAAGTAATAGTACATACACACAAGTTATGTCATATGTGGAACCTCTATTTTTTTTTAACGGGAAAATGTGAAATAAAAATAAGAATATTAGTAATACATGGATTAAACACTAAAAACTAACATAATTTTTTATTTTGTCTAAAAAGCAAATACATATTCTAAATTCAAGACAACTGCAAAGCGAATACGACAAGTTTACAGGCAGCAGGGAGAGGATAAATTAAGAAGAAGCACACACTGCACTTCATTTTAAATGTCACCAAGCATAATTAATCAACACAAATTTCAAACTACGGGTCCCATAGAAATCAATCAGACTGACAACTTTGAATTTGAGAACCACTCAGACAACCTAAGATCACGTCCAACAATGGAAACAATGTTTTGCATAGAACATTTAATCAAATTGTGGAAGAAGCAGACCACAGCCTGCAATTCAATATAACGGAGCACAAATATATATTTTAATCTACAAGTCCTACAAGAATCAATCTTAACACTCTGAACTTCACATTTGAGTTATTCAGGAAACCTAAGATCGTACGCTAAGGTTCCAAGAAAGCAATTCTTAGCACAGATCATTTATTCAAATACCCACATTTCATTAACGCCGTCCATCACTTCTCTATAGTTGTTGAAAGTATGAAAAAGCTAATACAGGAATAGTCATTGAGAAGTTTAGCAACTTCTGCGACTATGGTAGAAGACCTTCAACCACTATTTTTTAAAGGATTCATGCAGCTAAAGAAAAAATTAGAATAGGAAGGATGCCTAAAGAGAAATTGTCCAGCATCAAAAAGAGAACAAAGCCCAAGCCCAAGAAATAACCATGAAATAAAGGTTCTCATTTTGATTTCTTCCCCTGCTTCTTTTTTATCACTTCGTCAATGTACATTATACCTTTGCCTTTGTAAACTTCAGGAGGCTTACAGCTCCTCACAGAAGCAGCAAACTGATGTACCCTATACTTGTCAATTCCAGTGCAGCAAATCACATTGGGTTTGAAACAGTAGACACGAACTGCAGGGGGCACGGTCATTTCAACCTCATGGCTGTAACCCAGCTTAAGGTACAAGAGACGACCCTCAGATTCTGCCCTAGCCTTGAAACCGACTCCAACAATCTTGAGAAAGCGGAAGAATTTAGCTTCCATTGGATGAATTTAATCGATCAGCCGAACTAGGATATGACATGAAGAAAACTACATCAGTAGGCCAAACAAGAAAAAAAAAACTAGACAATAATAGAACAGGAATAGGCCAAACAAGAAAAAAACAAGACAAAAATACAACAAGATCACTCTTTCCACTAAGGGAGGCAAGCATGCCTACTATTAATACGAGATTTAGGACATCTAACTTAATGGTGTGTGACTAATACTTGGTCAAAACAACTACAACAGTTGAGTAGGATATGCTGATATGCAATGCCACTTTGTGACTAACAATGTGAATAGTCACTGCATATACAAAGGAAAACTAGTCAAGGAAGGGAAGGCAACCGAAGTGATTTTCCTTTTTGATCCAAAGAAAGGGGAAGAATTTTTTCGAGGGTGGGGGTGGAGAGAAGAGGGGACAAACAGGGGTTTCTTCCGATGCAGATTTGTAATATAATTAAGGGGGGTTTCAAATAATTAACTCCTACAATTAGATATACAACCAATTAAAAAGCTCGAATGGTGAGCAACAACAATCGTTTCTAAACCTTCTCAAGATGCAAAGACATGACTAGCTACTGAAGTGGGCTAGTTTAAGAGGACTCTGTGGTGATATTCAAGTATTACAGATTAAGCGGATTCTCAAGATGTGTTTTGGGTTTTACAAACGTGTTAAAGTCAGCAGAAATAACATTCAGCTAACTTGGCAAACAGAAAGAATTATCCAACTACTACGAATTAGTATATTGAAGCATACTCTCATTTCAGAAGCATCACATTCAAATAAATCCGTTAAGGAATTTCGTCGAGCAACTCCGAGGCATGACAATGAAGACTGCTCCAAAGTGTACAAACTAACACTCACCAAAACAGTAGGTAGCTGTTAACCTAAGACTAATAAACGAAAAACATTTCTAGAAGCAAATTAAATCTACCACAAAACTAGAAAACGGACATCCGCAGACGAATTTCATCGAACTATTCAGATGTAATGACAAACTTCAAAAACGCTGCTTTAGAGTATAAAAAAAAAAAAAAAAACTCACCAAAACAGTGAAATATCAACTATTTTCATCAAATAAAATTATAAAATGAAGGAACATTTCCCAATTTTTTTTTTTACATGTATCTCTGCCACAAAGAGAAACTAGTAGGATGAGAGCAATTGCGTAACAAGCTTGCTTTGAAATGTTACCTCAGTCAACCAAAGGTCCGCCGGAGATCTACAGTTCACCGGTCAGTGGAGCGTTCACTCTGTCGTGCAATGGACAGATGCGAACCCGAGAAACATTGAAATGGGCCTATATTATTTTTGGAAAATAGAATTGGGCCTATACTATACTGCATGACAGCCCACTTAAAAATAGTACTACGTTCCAATTTATGTGAACCTGTTTAACGAGGCATTTGCATCTATACCCACTTTTTGTGTCACGTTTTAACTTGTACCCGCTTGCAATTACCCACTTTTTCGCATAACTTCAGCATACGGGACTGAAGTAACAAAGGCAATCACACAAAACTTCAGCATTCTAGTAGCCAGGCCTGAAGTTCAGCTCTAGAGCTGAAGTTTTTATTTTGTAACTGTCGAACTTCAGCTCTAGAGCTGAAGTTTTTGTTTGTAAGCTTCAACTCTAGAGCTGAAGTTTTTGTTTTATAACTGTCGAACTTCAGCTCTAGAGCTGAAGTTTTTGTTTGTAACTGACAAACTTCAGCTCTTTTGTTTGTAAGCTTCAGCTCTAGAGCTGAAGTTTTTGTTTTGTAACTGTCGAACTTCAGCTCTAAAGCTGAAGTTTTTGTTTGTAACTGGCGAACTTTCACTCTAGAGTAGAAGTTTTTGTGCTAGAAGAACTATTTGTGCTCAGGAAGGTTGCATGTATGATTACTAAGTTCCAACAACTCGATTTGTCTTAGCTTCTGAATCTTTTCCACCAAAAACATACGACAATCCAAAATCTGATATTTGAGGTTCATTACCGTCTAGAAGAATATTGTTATTCGCCTTCAGATCTCTATGGATAGTATGTATCCTTTATGAAGATAAAGAAGCTCCTTGGGCAATGATAAAGACACGAATCCTCCATTAATCTAGCATTTCTTTAATTTTTGTTTGAATCTGTCAATTCCTTTGTTAGTAATTGAGAGACCAGGAAGAAAGTGTTCATTTATATAGTATCACTGCATGGGAAGAACATCCTAAGGTTCTTAATTGAGATTCTCCTATATATGATTCGAGAGAGTTGCAAAGCAAGGAGGAGGAGAAAGGGGACTGAAGTTATTTAAAAAGTGGGTACAAGTTAAAAGTTTTTTAAAAAATGGGTATCGGTTAAATGGGGGCGGCCAAATAGGCGCTCCGTGCAATTTTTACCTGTTTAACTGGGTACAAAGTTTAAGAAAAAATGAAGAGTTTTGTAATTTGTGGTCCTAAACAAGTCAAAAAGGGGTTCAAAGTATTTGTGTGGTTATAAAAGCTTCTCATTAAGGGTAGAATTGTAAGTTTAAGCTAAATTATTATCAAATTTAGAAAGAGATCATTCTTTTGGAACGGACCAAAAAAGAAATAGGTTCACATAAATTGGAACAGAGGGAGTACCTTATAGCAATATTTAGAGAAAGAGGAATTTTTAGAAACCACTATTGTATAGTGATTATTAACTTTTTAAAGCTACCATATATATAATTATTTTTCATAACTACTATTTATTTATTACGCGACTGTATTTGCGCTACTGTATTCATAAATACAGTAGCAAAATTTGCCTAAAAAATAGGGGAGTCCAGCGATTTAATAATAGAAAGAGGAACAATTAGCGTATATTACTCCTAATGTAACTCAACAAAATCAATTCTACATGAACTTCGCTACTACTGTGCCGTATTTCATGTATTCACGCGATTATATTTATAAATACAATGAGGTAATCTGCCGAAAAAATAATGATTACGGGTGTTTAATAACGAAAAGCGCAATATTGAATTGTATTCAATTTCACTATATTGAGTTCAACTATATTCAAATAATTAAAAATCAAGAAATATGGCGTATACCATTCTATTCAATTCGATTATATACATTGTATTCAATTCACACATATTATTCACTATTATACATTATATTCAATTCGACTGTATTCAAATAACAAAAAAATTACAAACACAGTGATATTCAGTTGTATTCAAAAAATACAAGCCTTCAAAATACATAAATACAAGGAAAAAAATGTATTTATATAAAAATACAATATATTTGAGTGTATTTGCACAGAATGCAATGTATTTGTATCATTGTATGTGACTAAAGCGAAGAAGAGAAGGAAGTTCACCGGAGATAGCGTTTTCCGGCCAAGCAAAATATTGTATACATTGTATTAAAATTAAAAATGGAGACGAACAAAAATTCGATCCTCAAATCTTCTCCGGCGTAGCCATGCCAGATCTGTTCGCCTAAGAAGTTGAGCCAATAATGAATGATGACGCCGACACCGATTAGAAGCAGCATTGAATGGCGTCGTTGAAGAAGTAGAATTAGGAGTTTGGAGAGTAGAAACTTGATAATAGATCTCTCATACTCTTTGCTTTATCGTCCATTGCTACATCTCCATCTGCCTCCATTTTTATTTTTATTGGTCTCCGTGAATTCATGATTTGTTTATTTTTGCTCGAAGAGAGAGAAGGAAGAGAGAGAGAAAAGAATATAATTGGCGTATTTCATGCCTCAATGATAGGTATAAATAAATATCTGTTTTGATTATAAAATATAAAATGTAGTTATTAGTAATAATATTTTGAAATTATTTTGGTTTATAATAAACGGGGTGTAATAGTTTGGTATAGCAGGTAAAATTTCCTTCGGGGTTTACACTTTGATGATATTTACAAATTACAATACCCGCTTATATTATTAGCTGGTGTTTAGACATAGATTTGGTTAAACTTGAAAAAAAAAGGTTATAGAAGTTGTATTGAAATATAGCTTTTGAAAGTTCAAGTTGTGTTTGAACATGCATTTTAATTGAATAAAAGTTAAATTTTTGTGAGAGGAAAACACTCGCACCTAAAACTGGCCAAACTAATATTTGAAAGTTGAAAATTTTTCTTTCAAAAACTGGTCAAATTCCATGAACAAACAACATTTTCAAACCAAGTTTTATGTCCAAAAGAGGAGTTTTGAGTCAATGGATTTTGGGAACTTTTCAAGGGAACCAAACCGTCAGGAATTTTGAACTTTGTACGTTGACCTTGCATTATCAGATTTTGGTCCGTGATCTGTTTGTTGATCACTGGTGAAATTTGGAGTAACTTCCTAAATTTCGGTCAAATATCACTCCAGAAAATTAGCTACTGTGGCCACTATTTAGCGTGGTGGGGAGACGCAGGAAACAGCTCTGAAGCAACAGTGTAATTTGCAATTTTATATTCCTAGGCAACTGGCTTGAAGGAATACGTGTTTTCAGAAAAATATTTTAACTTTTGAAATCATCATTATTCGTTTCCCAATGTCTGTTTAGATGTAAAATTAAGTGATACTACTGACTACACGATATATGGACGGGTGATGTTCTTCGGTAGTAAAGGTTTAACACAATATGTCTAAGTAAGGATTGAAACAAATTATAGGAGGTAAAAGTTTAAGTGCTTCCAAAGAAAAATAACTTCAGTGCATACGAGAAGAAATCAACTTCGGTGGAGAATATTTTCCGTGGAGGAAATATATTTCGAAATTCAAGATAAATAAACACTAAAAATAATTTCATCAAGGAAAATTGCCGGGTACAGACGGAAAACATGTGTTTATGCATGACAAAGTGTTACCTTAAGTATAAACGTAGGTGACATGCTTAATCCTATAATTAGTAAATAGTAGTAATTAATATAAAGCATAAGAATAGTATTTTAGTGATATTAAAGATAACTACAACGTCTATATGTTCATTAAAGCAAGCGGTATAGAGTAAGAGAAGATAAACGACTTTCTTTTTCATTTCGGCATGTTCCAAACCTTCACTTCAGAAAGACAATATTATAAATTCGAAAATCTAGGGAGAGTAATCTTTTGCAATGGGTGAGGAGTGTTCGTTCCCAGCAGCTAGAGTGCTTCTTGAATAAGCTTTTCAGTGAGACTTCTTGGGAGTCCCATGACATGATCAGCAGTTCCAATCTGTAGAGAAATGGGAAGAAAGAGTATAATCAACGGATCGTGGAATTCTTTTCCCTGTTGTCGACACCAATAAGCTGTCCACTTGAAAAGTTAAAGAGATATTGATCGAGCTGTTGATGATTATGCATGCATTCTGTTTGATATTTCCTATTCGAATTAATGTCCACCAGAATACTTTTGAAGTCTGTAAGATAATTGAAACCTCCAGAGAGTGACATAGAATCATGTCAAATTTATAGCTCAGGGATAACCATATAACCACTCCCATCAAAAGTTAAATATATACTATATGAGAGAGAGACGAACCACAGTATCAACAAAGGGCAACGTCAGTGGATGTTCAAGCATTAAACCACCAGCAACATTAAGTATTATTCCTTCCTCAATCTACACAATTAGCACTAGAAGTTAATGTTGGAGGTAAAGAACATCCCATATTTAAGGACACTGTCATATTTACCAGGCTATCAATGACCTCATCAGGTATCTCATGGAAATATACCTGCACTTAAGCAGCAGAACAGTATACTCCGTGTTAACTAATCATATTATGTGCAACAAAGTCAGCAAGAAGTTCTGTGAGCAAAATCATGTTGCATCCCACCATCAAGAAAGAACCAGTTCACAACAGTAATAAAAGGAGGGGCATGTAGAACATAAAACTAGCCAACTAACAATTCCGGGAGCTGTGAGAAGATTGTATTGGCGTTCCAATAAGCACATAAAAACGGAAGCATTTTGGCATTCTTATAAACTGGGATGGTCAGAGTAAAAGGAAGTCTTCATTCAAGTTAAGTATATATAGGGAAACATATTCATGGATGAAGAGAGTTAATGCTGATGGGCTTTAATTAACCAGTTTCCATCAACATTCACTCTTTTCGCCTGGGATAAGCATTAATATACTTATTTAATATCTATAGTTGGATTTCTGAATAGCTTCAAAATGGCACATCGCCTTAATCCTTGCTCGCACATCACACACGCTTATGCATCAGATGCAGCAAAGCCTACGTCACCATTGGAACATATCAATTTAAGCAAGAATGTACTGTATAAATGCGTATTTGTACTTCAAAAGTCTCCAACACAAGGAATTACTTCACTTGGAGAAAAAGATATACCTCTGACCTTTCCCAAGCTCCTTTTCTTATCCCCTTTGTGAGGTTGGTCACCACAACAGATCCCACAACCGTGGCTTGACCACCAGAGTAGCCTGCAATTCATAACAAGAAGAATGGTAATAATGCTAGTAAAGAAAAAGAACAACCTGACCAGCTGAGACACTGGATGAAACTACAACAACAACAACATAACTAGTGTATTTCCACAAGTGGGGTCTGGGGAGAGTAATGCGTACGCAAACCTTACCCTTACCTTGTGCAGGTAGAGAGGTTGTTTCCGATAGACCCTGCTCACGCAAGCATAATCACAACATTCAAGAAAATGAAATATAGCAGTGAAGATTTCATGGAAAAGAAGCAGTACCAACAACGAGATAGTAACAAAACAGAGCAAAAGCAACATCAGGTAATACTAAAGTCCAAAAATAAGGCAAAACAAGAGTAATACGTAAGATACTGGATGAAACTGCCAACCACAAATGCAGACATACTTTTGATGAATTGGCGCGCTTCTTCCTTACTTGACGGCTTTTCTCTAATAATTCCTTGGTACACCGCCACCTCGATACCAATAGATGTAGGTAAGATATAGCCAAAAAGATCTATTTTCATCCAAGAAAAAATTCATTAGACGGCTCAAGCACTCTATTTTTTGCAATATACTTTTTAACAGTGATATTGAATAAGATTGCCCATCACGGAGCAAGCCTGGAGCATCCAATTTTTAAATGAATCGTGAGACCAAAGCAAAAGACAAAAAAACTAGCTAACCACACAATATACGTCAATCTAAAATGGCATTACAATATGCATCAGCTGCTCGCAACATTTATCTAACAAAAGAATTTACATCAAGCTAATGTGGACACTTTTTCCAGGACTTCTCCTATACAAAGTTACTTAGTTAAAATAATGTAATGCTATTATTTGTTTATTGCTAAATGTGCCGATATCTCCAACTACTTTTGGAACAAATGAAAAATAGCATTAACTGGTTTTTGGTGAGCCCTCAATTCAATTACTGAAATAACTATGAAAATGGCTTAATTTTCTGCTAGATAACTTGAACTACATGTCATTAGCAATACCATGGTACTTGAAGTATTCCCTAGCAATGTGGAGAAATAAACATACTGTGTCTGCAGTAATCAAGAGAGTGGGATGAGTATTTTCCTCCAAATGATCAGTTGTTTCAAGCCTTGACATAATAGCATCTGCCTAAGAAGAAAAGTCCAGTAAGCAAACATAAGACTTGTTCTTACAGTACTGGAACATGATATCAATGTATTACATATTAGGCACTCGTCTCAATCTATATGGCATGCTAGAGTGTCATGGAATGGAAGGAAAAGAAATGAGTTGATTATAGTGAGCCGAACTACTCAGAATCAGTCGAATGCCAACAGAAGAGAAGTAACCATTTATTGATAGTCCCCAACCATCAAATGGCAATTTGATAACTCAAATAATTGATGGGCGAAGTGGTTAAAAACTTTCACCGGGACACCAAAGATGTCAAGGGGACACTCAAGAATAAATCTAATCCAATCACCAGAATCTTGGATTTGACCTTCTTATTGATATTATATGCTATACAGTTATTAATAGAATTCATCACAGAACTGCACTACGATAACTCCTGGCCGTTATACCTAGAGTTTCTGTTACTTAAAAATCCTACCAGATACACTACAAAGATCTTCCATTCAAGTTTCAAATTGCTTGCATAATAATAAAATTCGATTAATGTTCTAACCTATTCTAGCTACACAAAAATAGGTTTTGGCATTAGGAAACTTCCACCAACTTCATTAGTGAAATTAACTGAAGAAGACATGAAAAATGTTCAAATAATTCAAGAAAGGAGGTGGCATACCTTTGCTTCTGCTAGAGCTACCACTAATTCCTCAGCATTTTCCTTCCTAATGCTCTTTTCGTCAATGTCAGCAGTCTAATCCACAAAACAATTTGATTTTAAGCCAAAATCTACTAGAAAAGACAACCCCTTTTTAGGAAACTTAGACCGGGTCCAGAACCTAAAGCGACCATAAAATTCGAGTTGTAGCGAAAATACAGAAACTTTTAAAAGCAAAATTGGACGTACCATAACTGTAAAATCATAACCCATGTCAGCTAGAATTTTCCGACGTGCCATGGAGGAAGAACCCAGGATTATCTTTCAACATATGGAACCATTAGTCATTTACTTCTACATTCAGTATATCATAGAATTGTAGGAAACAAACATGAAACATTAACTTTCAGATAAGAACAGAGCATTGTGTTAATTGTTAAACCTCAAAAACTTTGAGAAAAAATGAAGGCAGTTCATCAGTGGGTGAAAAACAAACCTTGAAGGACAAGTTCTTCGGAGCCATTTGTTTGCCCGCCTCTTTCTCACCTATGTCTAAGAGTGTAACGGTTAGCTTTGGAGATAAGCAAACGAGAATTATCTGAAGAGAAAGAAAACGAGTGGTTTTAAGGTGGAAAAAGTAGAATGACTGGTTAGTGCTAGGGGAAGCAGGGCAAATCTAGAATTTTGGGACGGGATGTTAAAATATAAATAATTAGATATATGCAAAAGTAAGCGGAGTTAACATATATTAAATATATATAAAATAAAAAAATTATCTAAAAAAATAGTATAATTTTCTGGCGAAAGGGTATCACGTAACACCCCTTGCTTTAATGTGGCTCCGCTACTGCTTTAATGTGGCTCCGCTACTGCGAGGAAGTCCAACCTTTTTTTTTGTGCGCATAGCAAGACAAAATAAGATTTGCTTGGTACAACTGCGCAAGCACCATGGGCAGGATCTAGAGCCGTCAAAATGGGTTTGGCCCGTGAGGTCAGCCTAATCCAGTCCGCTACTTAAGTAGGGTTGGGTTGGGATTTTTTTTAGCTCATTTAAATTGAGGCTTATAAGCCCGACCCAAGTCAGCCCGCTGGCCCTTGAGGCTTGACCGAGGCTGGCCTGGGCCGGCACGTGGGCCAAAAATTAATTAAATTCAAATTTAAATATAAAAAAAACTAGAAACTAAAAAATATTAATTATATATAATTCCCATTTTTCAATCTTAGATTGCTCATTTACCCTTGCATATCAACTAGAATTTATATTTTTGACATGCGTGTAGTATGACAAGATTAGTTTTTCTTTTGCTTAACTAACAACGAACTAGAAAAGTTTTAAGTGACCAATAATATTTTTTTTCAAAAGAAAATATTACTTTAAGTGACCAATAATCAGTTTGGTTACTTTAATATATTATTAATTATTAAATTGCTCTTTAGTATAAAAAAGGTCAAGTTTTAATACCAAAGAAAATTAACAACACTAGCAAATTTCATGAATTTTAAAAATTTATGGACTATAATGATGAAATCAACAAATAATGTTAAACCTAAATTAAAAAACTTTAACATATAAACTTATTGATGCAATTCCTGAACCTAAGGAAAGTGAAAGAAAAATACTAAAAGAATATTCATGTAACGTTAAAAAAAGAAGAGCTGCAGATATAGAGAATTTGCATTTCAATTACGAGATTCCTTGTCAAATATCAAGATTCTTGTACATTCTAAATAAACAGAAGTCGTTCATATGATTAAAAGATTATGTCACGAAGAAATATCTAATGATTTGAAAAAATATTTTTTCTAAACAAATTGCAGGGCCGTCCCGCCCTAGCCTGCGGACCTCTTAGGGCTGGGCTGGGCCGACAATTTTAAGGCCCATATAGATGGAGGGCCAGCCCCCCTAGCCCATCAAATTTAAAAGCCCACGAGGCTTGGGCTGGCTAGCCCGTTTTGACACCTCTAGCAGGATTTATGAACTCTGTCTCGTATTATCACTATGTGTTTCTCTTTTATACGTCCTCTAAAAAAGTACTTCCTTCGTTCACTTTTACTTGTCATGTATATTAAAAATAAATTTTTATTTTTTCTTAACACTTTACGCATTTCAAGAGAAGATAAAGTTTTTTTTCCTATTATATCCACAGTATTTATTACTCATTTCAAATCATTTTCTCAAATCCAATAAAATATGCATCAATTAATATGGGTATCATGGTAAATTATGCACTTCATTTATTATTTCTTAAGGGGCGTAAAAAGTCAAAATGTGCCAAGTAAAAGTGAATGAATGTAAAATAATTTTAAAACTCCAGTTTGAATGAGTAAATATTTTTTTGTATTTTCATTTTTTAGTAAATATAAAATGAGAAAACTAATCATATATTATAGTAAAAATGAATCTATGAAAAGAGGTTGTCACGACCCGAATTTTTCGCCCTCGGGAGTCGTGATAGCGCCTACTAATGGGAGCTAGGCAAGTTGACTGTTTGAACAACTTACTTTCTTTTCCATTTTTAATTCTTTAACAATTATGAGCAATAACTTAAAGACGACGAAATTTATAACAAGCGGAAGAAAACAATAAAATTACTGAGTATGTCCAATACAACTATTTAACAAGACTACCCAGAACTGGAGTCACCGCTTCACAAACGGTCTAAGATTACTACAAACAAAGTCCGAAAGATAAATGATGCACTGTTTCTGAAATAAGTAAATGAAACAGGATAAAGGAATAGAGGGAGATGCGAGGGCCTGCGAACTGCCTTGGATCTCCGTATGGACTAAAGGCAACCACCCAAACTAAGGTCCAAAAGTTGCTGCTCCGGGATCTGCATACAGTGCAGAGTGTAGTATCAGCACAACCGACCCCATGTGTTGGTAAATGCCCAGCTTAACCTCGGCGAAGTAGTGATGAGGCTAGGACCAGACTACCAAATAAACCTGTGCAGTTTAACTATATACAGCGGAAAAGAAGAACAGTAATATACAGTCAAGTATGAGAGGGGAAAACGTGTTGCGAGGAAACATCAATTAAGAATAGAAAGACAGCGGGTAAATAAGAGGAACGCCGTATCTCAACTATCAACAAGAATCAGAAATCAAACAAGTGCACGACATCACCCTTCGTGCTTTTATTCTCGTCCTCACCAAAGCAATCAAGTAATAAAAATGTGCACGACATCACCCTTCGTGCTTTTACTCTCGTCCTCACTAAAGCAATCAAGTAATGAAAATGTGTACGACATTACCCTTCGTGCTTTTACTCTCTCCTCATCGTATAATCAATATAATCGGCACAGAATTGTACATCGTGCAGAACAGCATCACCCTTCGTGCTTTAAACTCTTCCTCACAAATTCATACACGACATCACCCTTCGTGCTTTAACACTCTCTCACAAAAACAATATACGGCATCGCCCTTTGTGCTTTAACACTCTTCCTCACCCAAACAACAATCACATACAATAGGGCAAGGAAATAAATGAAATTACAATAAGAATCCCGGCAAGGGAACAATAGTTCAACAATCAAGTCCCGGCAAGGGACAACATAAAAAAGCCTCAACATCCCGACAAGGGAGATAACATTAAAAACAACAATATCCCGACAAGGAAGACAATATAATGATTCTCTTCTCTTTTTCACTTTTACTTCACAACTCACTTTACAACTTGAGCCAATGCTCTAAAAGGTTCAATTACCACTTATACTTTCACATTTCATTATACAACTTGATCCAACGCTCCTCAATGTTCAAATATCACAATTACTTCCACAAACTTTGGCCAACAATAGAAATCATCACCAAGGCATGAATAATACAATGAAGTCATAATAATCACAATATAAGACTCACGGGCATGCTTGAAACCAACGTATAGATACTCGTCACCATGCTTATACGTCGTACTCAACAAATACCACATAGCAAATAGGACTCAACTCCTAATCCCTCAAGCTAAGGTTAGACCAAACACTTACCTCGATGCCACGAACACAATTCAAGTCTTAACTATCGCTTTACCCCTTGATTTCACCACTAATTCGCTCGTATCTAGCCACAAGTTACTTAATTACATTAATAATTGCTAAATGAATCAATTCTAATGCATGAAAATAATTTTTCCAAAATTTTACCCTAAAAGTCAAAAATCATCCCCGGGCCCACATGGTCAAAACCCGAGGTTCGAACCAAAACCCAAGTACCCATTACCCCAGGAACCCAAATATATATTTTGTTTTGAAATCGGACCTCAAAATCTGAAAAACCTAGGTTCTACCTAAAACACCCAATTTCCTCCATGAAAATTATTGATTTTGAGTTGAAATCATGTGAAAAGATGTTACGGATTGAAGAAAACTAGTTAGAAATCACTTACAATCGATTAGGAAGAGAAGCTGCCTTTGAAAAATCGCCCTAGAGAGTTTATGTTTTGAGAAGAAGTGAAAAATGGTTGAAAATGCATCTAAGTTATGAAGTTACAGGTTGCAGTTATCGCAATTGCGACCAGGGTTCGCAATTGCGAACCCAGACTCTGCTGAGCTCGCATTTGCGAACATCCTGTCGTATCTGCGATGACAGGCCCAAATGGGGATCATTGCATTTGCGAAGAAAAATCTCGCATTTGCGAGGAATTGCTGGCCTGGACTATTTCGCATTTGCGACTCAGCCCTTGCATTTGCAAATGCGAAGCCTGCTGGCCTGCAATAGAACAACTGAAACCTGCAATTTTCCCAAGTCCAAACTCCACCCCGTGGCCTATCCAAAACTCACCGGAACCCTCGGGTCTCCAAACCAAACATGCACACCAACCTAAAAACATCATACGGACTTGCTCGTGCATTCAAATCACTCAAATAACATCAACAACTATGAATTTAGCATCAAAATCATGAAATTACCTAAGAACTTCAAATTTTCCGATTTTCTTAATTAAGGTCCGATTCACGTCATTTCAAGTCCGTTTCTTACCAAATTTTACAGACTCGACTTAAATCATATATAAGACCTGTACCGGGCTCCGGAACCAAATACGGGACCGATACCATCAAATTTTAAGCATATTTCATTTTCAAAAACTCATAAATATTCCAGAAAATAATTTTCTTTAAAAATTCACTTCTCGGGCTTGGGACCTCGAAATTCGATTCCGGGCATGCGCCCAAGTCCCATATTTTCCTACGGACCCTCCGTGACCGTCAAATCACGGGTCCGGGTCCGTTTATCCAAAATATTGACCGAAGTCAACTTAATTCATTTTAAAGTCAAAATTCATCATTTTTCACAGACTTTCACATATTGGCTTTCCGGCTACGTGCCCGGACTACATACACAAATCGAGGTGAGACAGAAAGAGGTTTTTTTAAGGCCTCGAAATGCATAATTTATTTTTAAAACAAGTGATGACCTTTTGGGTCATCACATTCTCCACCTCTAAAACAACTGTTCGTCCTCGAACGGACAGAAGAATGAAGTACCTGAGTCGGGAAAAAGATGGGGATAACGGCTCCGCATATCGGACTCGAACTCCCAGGTCGATGCCTCAGCAGGCTGACCTCTCCACTAAACATGAACAAAAGGAAAACTCTTCGATCTCAACTGACGAACCTGCCGGTCTAGAATAGCTACCGACTCTTCCTCATAAGACAAGTCCTTGTCCAACTGGATAGTTCTAAAATCTAACACGTGGGATGGATCGCCATGATACTTCCGAAGTATGGACACATGAAACACTAGATGCACGACTGATAAGCTCGGCGGCAACGCAAGTCTGTAGCCACCTTCCCCACTCGATCAAGAATCTCAAATGAGCCAATAAACCTAGGGTTAAGCTTGCCCTTCTTCCCAAATCTCATCACGCCCTTCATAGGCGACACTCGAAGCAATACCCGTTCACCGACCATGAATGCCAAATCACGAACCTTATGGTCACCATAACCCTTTTGCCTGGATTGAGCTGTACGAAGCCTATTCTGAATGATCCTGGCCTTGTCCAAGGCATCCTATACTAGATCCGTACCCAACAACCGAGCCTCTCCCGGCTCAAACCATCTAATCGGCGACCGACACCGCTACCATACAAAGCCTCATAAAGAGCCATCTAGATACTCGACTGGTAGTTGTTGTTGTAGGCAAACTCTGCTAAAGGCAAAAACTGATCCCACGAGCCTCCAAAGTCAATGACACAAGCTCGGAGCATATCCTCCAAAATCTGAATGGTCCGCTCGGACTGCCCGTCCGTCTGAGGATGAAACGCTGTGCTCAACTCAACCCGTGTGCCCAACTCTCGCTGAACTGCTCTCCAGAAATGTGAGGTAAATTGCATATCTCGATCCAAAATGATAGACACGGGCACACCATGAAGACGAACAATCTCTCGGATATAGTTCTCAGCTAACCTCTCGGAAGAATATGAGACTGCCACAGGAATGAAATGTGCTGACTTGGTCAGCCTATCAACAATAACCCACACTGCATCGAACTTCCTCTGAGTCTGTGGGAGTTCAACAATGAAGTCCATAGTAATATGCTCCCACTTCCACTCAGGAATATCAGTCTTCTGGAACAAACCACTGGGCCTCTGATGCTCGTACTTAACCTGCTGACAGTTCAAACACCGAGCCACATATGCAACGATATCCTTCTTCATTCTTCTCCACCAATAGTGATGCTGCAAATTCTGATACATCTTAGCGGCACTCGGAAGAATAGAGTACCGGGAACTATGGGACTCCTCTAAAATTGACTCTCGAAGCCCATCCACATTAGGCACACAAACTCGACCCTACAATCTCAAGACTCCATCATCTCCTAAGGTAACCTGCTTGGCACCTCCGTGCTGCACCGTGTCTCTAAGGACACACAAATGAGGATCATCATGTTGTTGATCTCGGATACGCTCCAATAAGGAAGAACGAACGACTATGCAAACTAACATACGGCTGGTCTCAGAAACATCCAACGTCACGAACTGATTGGCCAAAGCCTGAACATCCAAAGTAAGCGGTCTCTCACCGACCGGAATATAAGCAAGACTGCCCATACTAGCTAACTTCCTACTCAAGGCATCGACCACCATATTGGCCTTTCCCGGATGATATAAGAGAGTGATATCATAGTCCTTTAATAGCTCCAACCACCTTCTCTGCCTCAAATTTAGCTCCTTTTGCTTGAACAAATACTGCAGACTCTTGTGATCCGTGAACACCTTGCATGCCACGCCATACATATAATGCCTCCAAATCTTCAGCGTATGGACAATAGCTGCCAATTCCAAATCATGAACCGAATAGTTCTTCTCATGAATCTTCAACTGCCACGAAGCATAGGCAATGACCTTGCCATCCTGCATCAACACCGCACCAAGTCCAATACGAGATGCATCACAATAAACTGTATATGGCCTTGAACCTGTGGGCAAAACCAACACCGGTGCCATATTCAAAATTGTCTTGAGCTTCTGAAAGCTCGCCTCACACTCGTCCGACCACCTGAACTGGGCACCCTTCTGGGTCAACCTGGTCATCGGGGCTGCAATAGACGAAAAACCCTCCACAAATCGATGATAGTAGCCTGCCAATCCCAAGAAGCTCCGGATCTCTGTAGCTGATGCTGGTCTAGGCCAGTTCTTGACTGCCTCAATCTTCTTCGGATCAACCTAAATACCCTCTGCTGATACAACATGACCCAGGAATGCAACTGAACTCAACCAAAACTCACACTTCGAAAACTTAACATACAACTGACTATCCCTCAAAGTCCGAAGAACCACTCTAAGATGTTGCTCATGCTCCTCCCGGATATGGGAATAGATCAAAATATCATCAATGAAGACTATCACGAACGAATCCAAGTAAGGCCTGAACACTCGATTCATCAGATCCGTAAAAGCTGCTGGGGCATTTGTCAACCCGAATGTCATCACCAAGAACTCATAATGCCCGTACCGAGTGCGGAAAGCTGTTTTAGGGACATCAAATGCCCTAATCCTCAATTGATGGCAGCTAGATCTCAAGTCAATCTTCAAAAATACTTTGGCACCATGAAGCTGATCAAACAAATCATCAATCCTCGGCAATAGATACTTATTCTTAATTGTAAAATTATTCAACTGCCGGTAATCAATACACATTCTCATCGATTCATCCTTCTTCTTAACAAACAATACCGGCGCACCCCAAGGCGAAACACTAGGTCTAATGAAATATTTTTCAAGCAAGTCTTGCAACTGCTCCTTCAACTCAAGCGGGGCCATACGATACGGCGATATAGAAATGGGCTGGGTGCCCGGAGCCAAATCAATGCAAAAGTCAATATCCCTGTCGAGTGGCATACTCGACAGGTTTGAAGGGAATACCTCAGGAAACTCACGAATAATGGGCACAGAATCAATAGAAGGAACATCAGCACTAGAATCACGAACATAGGCCAAATAAGCCAAACACCCCTTCTCGACCATACGTCGAGCCTTCATATATGAGACAACACTACGGGTAGAATGACCAGGAGTCCCTGTCCACTCTAAATGTAAGGTCACAGTCTTGGCATGACAATCCAAGATAGCGTGGTAATGTGATAACCAGTCCATCCCCAATATGACATCGAAATCAACCATGTCCAGAAGAAGTAAATCTACACGAGTCTCAAGACCCCCAATCACAACTATACATGAACGATGGATTCGATATACCACAATAGAATCTCCCACCGGTGTAGACACATAAACATAAGTACTCAAAGAATCACTAGGCATGACCAGATACAGTGCAAAATAAGGCGACATATAAGAGTATGTAGATCCTGGATCAAATAAAACTGAAGCATCTCTGTTATAAACCAGAATAGTACCTGTAATAACTACATCGAAAGCCTCAGCCTTGAGCCTGGCTAGAAGAACATAACATCAGGGTTGGGCCCCACCACCCTGAACTACATCTCTAGGACGGCCTACTACTGGCTGGCCTCCACCTCTAGCGGCCTGAGCTCTACCTTTATTACCTCTACCTCCACCTCTAGCACCTCTAGCTGGCTGGACGAGCTGTGGAACACTCAGTGCCTGAACCATGGCACGGGAACCCTGATGCTGAAAGCTATTCGATGCTCGAGGGCAAAACCTAGCAATGTGACCCATCTCACCACAAGTGTAACAAGCCCTCGGTTGCCGAGACTGCTGACCCTGACGACCTGAATGTCCACCCTGAAAACTCTGGAGCGGTGGTGCACTGATAGGAGCTGGTGGTGCACTGTAGGACTGCTGATCAGAATACTACATATGAGAACCATGACCACCTGAAGCACCGTGAAAAACCTGAAGTGCCGACTGAAAAGGCCTAGGAGGATGGACTCTACCATACGAATCTCTGCCTCCAAACGAGGTACTATTGAATCGGCCTGAATGATGAGGCCTCTTGTCAGACCCCTGACCACCTCCCTGCGATAGAACCATCTCAACTCTCCTGGCCACATTGTCCGCCTCCTGAAAAGAAATCTCACTCCCCGCCTCCTTGGCTATCTGAAGTCGAATAGGCTGGATAAGTCCCTCAATGAACCTCATCACCCTCTCTCTCTCTCTTGGTGGGAAGTATGATAAGAGTATGACAAGCCAAGTCGATGAATCTGGTCTCGTACTGAGTAACAGTCATAGAACCCTATTGGAGACGCTCAAACTGCCTCCGATAGATCTCTCTCTGAGTGATAGGGAGAAACTTCTTCAGAAATAGATAAGTAAACTACTCCAAATCAAAGTTGGTGACCTGACTGGTCTAGCCAAACAATAATCTCTCCACCAAGTCTTAGCGGATCTAGACAAGCGAAAAGTAGCAAAATCTACCCCATTGGTCTCCACTATCCCCATGTTCCTGAGAACCTCATGACAACTGTCTAGATAATCCTGGGGATCCTCAGAAGATGCACCGCTGAAAGTAGTAGTGAAGAGCTTGGTGAAACTATCCAATCTCCACAAAGCATTGACAGACATAGCTGCTCAATCACCGATCTGAGCTACCACACCCGGCTGAACTGCTCCAACTGGCTGAACTATTGGAGTTTGAAACTGGGGAGCCACCTGCTCCGGAGTGCGAGTAGCTGAGCTGGGCCCACCGAAACTTCCTGGGTCGGAACCTCATCATTGAAGTCAACCTGAGGCTTCGCCGCTGGTGCTGCTGCTCTAGGTTGAGCTCTGCCCCTACCTCAGCCTCTAGAACGGCCTCGGCCTCGGCCTCTGACTCTCGTGGGAGCTGCTGCTGGGGGCTCGAGCTGTTGGTCAGTGGATGAGGAAGCGCGTGTTCTCGCCATCTGCGAAAGAACAGAGTAGAAATTCAATTAGCATTGAGAAACTAAAGCGCACGACAGGAAGGAATAAATGTGAAGTTTTTCCTAACTCTGTAGCCTCTAGGGGATAAATACAGACGTCTCCATACCGATCCCTCAGGCTCTACTAAGCTTGTCTGTGAACTGCGAGACCCATGTAACCTAGAGCTCTAATACAAACTTCTCACGACCCGGATTTTCCGCCCTCGGGAGTCGTTATGGCACCTACTAAAGGAAGCTAGGCAAACCGACTGTTTGAACAACTTACTTTCTTTTCCATTTTTAATCCTTTAACAATTATGAGCAATAACTTAAAGATAGCAAAATTTATAACAAGCGGAAGAAAACAATAAAATTACTGAGTAAGCCCAATACAACTGTTTAACAAGACTACCCAGAACTGGAGTCATAGCTTCACAGACGGTCTAAAATTACTACAAACAAAGTCCGAAAGATAAATGATACACTGTTTCTGAAATAAGTAAATGAAACATGATAAAGAGATAGAGGGAGACGCCAGGGCATGCGAACGCCTGCAGGACTAACTTGGATCTCCGTATGGACTGAAGGGAGCCACCCAAACTAAGGTCCAAAAGCTACTGCTCCGAGATCTACACACAGTGCAGAGTGTAGTATCAGCACAACCGACCCCATGTGCTGGTAAGTGCCTAGCCTAACCTTAGCGAAGTAGTGATGAGGCTAGGACCAGACTACCAAATAAACCTGTGCAGTTTAACTATATACAGTGGAAAAAAAGAACAGTAATATACAATCAAGTATGGGAGGGAAAAACATATTGTGGGAAAACATCAATTAAGAATAGAAAGACAACGGGTAAATAAGAGGAACACCATATCTCAACTATCAACAAGAATCAGAAATCAAACAAGTACACGACATCACTCTTCGTGCTTTTACTCTCGTCCTCACCAAAGCAATCAAGTAATAAAAATGTGCACGGCATCATCCTTCGTGCTTTTACTCTCGTCCTCACCAAAGTGATCAAGTAATGAAAATGTGCACGGCATCACCCTTCGTGCTTTTACTCTCGTCCTCACCATATCATCAATATAATCGGCACGGAATTGTACATCGTGCGGCATGACATCACCCTTCGTGCTTTACACTCTTCCTCACAAATCATACACGACATCACCCTTCGTGCTTTAACACTCTCTCACCAAAATAATACACGGCATCACCCTTCGTTCTTTAACACTCTTCCTCACCCAAACAACAATCACAAAAAATAGGGCAAGGAAATAAATGAAATTACAATAAGAATCCCGGCAAGGGAACAATAGTTCAACAATCAAGTACAGGCAAGGGACAACATCAAAAAACCTCAACATCCCGGCAAGGGAGATAACATTAAAAGCAACAATATCCCGACAAGGGAGGCAATATAATGATTCTCTTCTCTTTTTCACTTTTACTTCACAACTCACTTTACAACTTGAGCCAATGCTCTAAAAGGTTCAATTACCACTTATACTTTCACATTTCATTATACAACTTGATCCAACGCTCCTCAATGTTCAAATATCACAATTACTTCCACAAACTTTGGCCAACAATAGAAATCATCACCAAGGTATGAATAATACAATGAAGTCATAATAATCACAATATAAGACTCGCTGGCATGCTTGACACCAACGTATAGATACTCGTCACCATGCCTATACGTCGTACTCAACAAATACCACATAGCAAATAGGACTCAACTCCTAATCCCCCAAGCTAAGGTTAGACCAAACACTTACCTCGATGCCACGAACACAATTCAAGTCTTAACTATCGCTTTACCCCTTGATTCCACCACCAATTCGCTCGTATCTAGCCACAAGTTACTTAATTACATTAATAATTGCTAAATGAATCAATTCTAATGCATGAAAATAAGTTTTCCAAAGTTTTACCCAAAAAGTCAAAAATCATCCCCGAGTCCACATGGTCAAAACCCGAGGTTCGAACCAAAACCCGAGTACCCATTACCCCAGGAACCCAAATATATAATTTGTTTTGAACTCGGACCTCAAATCGAGGTCCAAATCCTCAAAATTTGAAAAACCTAGGTTCTACCCAAAACACTCAATTTCCCCATGAAAATCATTGATTTTGAGTTGAAATCATGTGAAAAGATGTTACGGATTGAAGAAACCTAGTTAGAAATCACTTACAATCGATTAGGAAGAGAAGCTGCCTTTGAAAAATCGCCCTAGAGAGTTTATGTTTTGAGAAGATGTGAAAATAGTTGAAAATGCATCTAAGTTATGAACTTACAGGTTGCAGGTATCGCAATTGCGAACCCAGACTCCGCTGAGCTCGCATTTGCGAACACCCTGTCGCATTTGCGATAACAGACCCAAATGGGGATCATTGCATTTGCGAAGAAAAATCTCGCATTTACGAGGAATGGCTGGCCTGGGTTATTTCGCATTTGCGACTCAGCCCTCGCATTTGCAAGTCAGGCTTCGCAAATGCGAAGCCTGCTGGCCTGCAATAGAACAACTGAAACCTGCAATTTTCCCAAATCCAAACTCTACCCCGTGGCCTATCCAAAACTCACCCGAGCCCTCGGGGCTCCAAACCAAACATGCACAACAACCTAAAAATATCATACGGACTTGCTCGTACATTCAAATCACTCAAATAACATCAACAACTATGAATTTAGCATCAAAATCATGAAATTACCTAAGAATTTCAAATTTTCCAATTTTCTTAATTAAGGTCCGATTCACGTCATTTCAAGTCCGTTTCTTACCAAATTTCACAGACTCGACTTAAATCATATATAAGACCTGTACTGGGCTCCGGAACCAAATATGGACCCGATACCATCAAATTTTAAGCACATTTCATTTTCAAAAACTCATAAATAATCCAGAAAATAATTTTCTTTAAAAAATCATTTCTCGGGCTTGGGACCTCGGAATTCGATTCCGGGCATACGCCCAAGTCCCATATTTTCCTACGGACCCCCGGAACTGTCAAATCACGGGTCCGGGTCCGTTTATCCAAAATGTTGACCGAAGTCAACTTAATTCATTTTAAAGTCAAAATTCATAATTTTTCACAGACTTTCACAAATTGGCTTTCTGGCTACGCACCCGAACTGCGCATGCAAATCGAGGTGAGACAGAAAGAGATTTTTTTTAAGGTCTCGAAACGCAGAATTTATTTTTAAAACAAGTGATGACCTTTTGGGTCATCACAAAGATGGATAAAGATAATATTACAATATTTGTATTTTGAATTAATTAATAAACAACATATAAATAAATAACACTCAAGAAAATTATTGATAAATTTAGATAATTGAAGAATTTTAATCAGTATAATACTTATTAAAATAATATGATATATTAGATCATCATTTTATAAAATTAATATTTCGTCAAATTATCCGCGCATCGCGCGGGTTCACTAGTACATAAGAGTAGCATTAGCAACATGTTTTTAAAAGGTGTGCACGTACGGCGAAGCGTATTACATACGCCTCAACGATATTTAATATAATAATATTAAATAGATATTTATAAAACAATATAATTGCAGTAAATATTCATAAACAGGTAAAATTGCATAAAAATTGAAGAAAACTATATATATATATATATATATATATATATATATATATATATATATATATATATGGGGGGGGGGCAGATAACTTGAGTCGAAAATAACAAAGTTTTCTACATTGAGAAACAAAAAGGATGGTAATTTGAATTTTGAACTTGATGCTATGAAGGAGAATGTAGTTCTCTTTATTTTTTCTTAAAAATTAAATATTCGTTACTTTTGGGAGATATTAACAGATTAGCGGACAAGATAAAGAATTAGGAAAGACCATAAATTAGGGTTTCAATCAATAAAAAAGGTCTTGACTTTTAAATTTAATACATTTCAGTTCCTTTTTAATACTTTTGAACAATTACCAAGCTGATTTTTGAGAATTTAGGTATTATATGAAAAACTTATTCAACAAATTTTGTTTTAATTTGAAAAAGTCTCCGGGGCTTACACCTCACTAAAAAACACACCTCAAATGTCCAGGCGTACGCCCCGAATTGTTGGGCGTACGTTTCTTGAGATTTTCGCACCCACACCATCATCTCGGGGCGTTTTTGATACGCTTCGCCCTAGGACTCGCCCCGAAAACGTCTTTTAAAACACTGGTTAGCAACAGGTCCTAATAAATTGGGGTTCTTTCAAACACTCGAGTCACTAATGTTCGATAGAGGCAGGAAGCCAAGAATAATACTAAAAGAACTAGTCACAAAAAAGAGTACTCTATAATAGAAAAGAAAAAGGAAATTATCAACCTTAGGCGTCACTACTTACTCTCCAGTCTCGACTTCCTACGGTTGTTTGACTTCCATAGGTCCATACACTTTAACACATCATAATTTTTGCTAATATCATCATCGTCATCTTATTATCATACTATATTAAAAATGTGAAGCCCAAAATTCAAAATTAAATTACCAAAATAACCTTATAAAGTTGAGTGATTATAATACCCTTCAACATAATATTTTTGTATAAAGATATAAATATACATTCTACAAAAATTAGTTAAAAAGATATAATATTTAATTAAAACAAAGACAAAGTTAGCAACTCTTTGATCTTCATCATTAAAAAGTAACCTCCTATTAAATATTAAATAATTCTCCACTAACATGAATGTGGTTAATTGAAAATACTATTAAATGATGACTTATAACAACACATTAATTTAATATAAACTATAAAGTTTAGACGTTAATTACCTTATATTTTCCATTTATTTTTGCTGCTAAATAATGAGTTAATAAGAATTATTTATGTCATTTGTGATTTATTGATTAACTTTTATTTTTTGAAAATTAACTTCTTCTAACCTTCTATGCTTGTATCACCATTTAAGAGCTAGCATTTATAATTCCATAACGTTTACAAAAAAAGCATTTTAGCAAGCTTAATTATATTAACCAATGTTCTCTTTATTTTTGTAAAATATTTGAAGAATTTGAGGAGTCGCCTTGAATATTTTGTTTGCCTAATTTCATCCAACAACTTATTCCGTTACTACTCTTTTTTCTCTTCCTCTTATTTCTGTTTCCAAACTTTAAATACTCAAAATATATTTTTTCAATAAATTGCGACTATTTGTGAGCAATTCATACTACTCTGTGAAAACTAAAAATGAATATCATGTTTTGAGATACAAATCCTATTCATGTAGTGCATTGCAAGTTATCTATTTACATTGATTGGTTCATTACTCAATGAATTGCCAGGATCATTTTGAAGTAAGATAAGTTGAAATGTCCTTATGAATGCTTATTTTATCAGTAAAATATTGAAAATTATTTATTTTTTCATTTTTAATTTATCAAAATCACTGCGCGCCTCCCTAAAAGGAAGCATTATGAATGCGAATTGGGCATTTGAGAAAATGCAAAGGCATTCTGGTCCCACATCAATGTTCAAAACGACGATGTGGACTTGACGAATCTAACACAATTCCTCACTCTCGATTGGAACTCGAATACAAAAAATATTTTTTGTCTCTTTAATTTTATATAAGATCCTATATATATTTTTTAAGAGTTTAATTACTTTTAATTTTATAACTCAAATACATTTAGTAATATAACTTTTTTTTTTAATTTTGTCATTCATATGAGGCGTGTCAAAAAACTAGTTCGATAATAAGAATGAAGATAAATAAAATATAATTTTAGATGAAGAAAAAATGGCATATATAAGATAATACGTAGAAATCAGTTGCAAATGGATTCGGGAAAGACTCCCTTCTTCATGTCATAGCAGTTATTTTTTAGAAATTCGACGAAAATGTGTTCTTCAATAAATATACGAAAAAGACAAACATAAAAGAGAATTCCATGCAATTAAATCTTCACTAATACTATGAACTTCTCATTGGGATTTGGGGCCACTCCAAAAGCGATAGAAACCTAATCCCTCTCTTAACTTCAAATTCAATTAGTAACATAATAGCCATTTTTTGAGGCAATCGTTTTGTTTTCTTTTTCTTGTGGTTTAATTTCTTTTTTCTCTTTATAGCTATTTGCTAGTAAATCAAAGGAAGTTGTTTTAGTTTAGTGCAAATAATATTTAAGTTTTGCGCCTGCAGTATACATGTGTATGCAGCAACAGACAAAGAAATTGTAGTTGACTCAACGTAGATGCATTTGACTTTTCTTGAAGAAACTTTTTAATAAAAAGTTGTTTAAAACAAAAACAACTTTGCGTAGTTGTTCCTTTTTTTTTTCTTTTTTCTTTTTTCCTTTGAGGTCTTGTGAAAACTCCCAAATTTTCAACCAATACAAATTTCTGAAATTTTACGTGACAACTTATTTGACAACATTTTTTTACAAGAGAAATAGCTTGCTTAATAATTGCTTGTTCAAATGTTGAATGCTCCTCTCTCCAACTTAAATGCCAGTCAATTCCATTCTCTCTGAAGTTAAATAGCCAAAATGGTAGCAGACCCCACAATGAAAGATTGAAAGTGGCTTAACAATTTTTGTGCCCCAAAATTAATTAAAGCCACCAAACCTAGCCGTAGACATCTTTCATTTATGTCAAGACCAACCCCAGCAACAAATTTTAACTCAAAATGGGGAAAACATGTATGTCCAATTTATATGATTTGTCAAATTAACGATTATGAAAATGATTTCTAATATTTTTACTCCACCTTTTTTAGAGGACTCCATTCCATTGATATATGAATTTGGATTCATAAGTGTATTGGACAAAATCTGACCGTTACAACCGAAACGACCAACGTCCCTCCTAAGTGACCGGGCAGTGAAAGATAACGTAGCCCACTTTGTATCCCTTTTCAGACATCCGTCGAGTCGGAAGAGCAGCGCCTAAAGGGACGACAAAGACACATTGGAGGCAAGAGGGCGTCGGACCAAGTAAAGGGAAAAGGTGCCTTGACTATAATAGTAAGGGAAAACCTTCGATTAAAGGGTTCTCCCCCTGTTCTCTCCGGATCTTCTCATTTCTTGTAATCTTCTTAGGAGAGAAACAATACACAGAAGAATAATAGGTAAAGTTACCTCTTGCATCGATCAACGAGAATTTCAATGTACAATTTTAATAAGATCTACTGTACTTCTTTCATCCTATACACTATCTATACTATCGGTTCTTTGATCTGAAATTTATTATGCTTGACTAAGATTTACCCCTTCATTTTATTTGATTGATTTATTCAAAAAAGTTACGATATCTTTTGAGTCAAACAATAAGTGTAGGGGCAAGGAGGAGCACGTAGGAATGTCGATCACTACATTAGCCACTAGTGGCTAAGATAAAGGAAACAACATCTTGTATAGGTTTCGCGTAGCTCAAAGAAGCAAGTCCCATTAGAGAAATTCAGCGCTAGCTAACGCTTTCTAGCTGGCGGTTATATATGTTAGTTGGAGGCTTGTAGTGTGCTTTCCCTCTTTCTCTCACTTTAGGAAGATTTTTCAGCATTTTTTTATGATGACATGGTCAAGAAAGTACAATACATCAGTGTAAATGATTTACTTTTTATGGGAAAAATAACTTAACAATTTGTGCTGCTTATATCGTGAAATATTTGTTTACTTCCCTTTATCGATCTACAATGGTATCTACTTGTCTAGAATGCGTTTCCTTTTCTGTACATTGGATTACTAATATTGATTATGGGGCTGTTTGGGACTGAGACTATTTGATTGGTCTGGCTGCTTAGAAAACTTCATGTACTATCATACTTAAAACATTATTTTAGGAGCGATCGAACTATATATGGAATAAGTTTTTTTTTTTATAGTACATATATTATAATAACTAGAAATCGTTTACCTTGTTACAAGTAGTTGAAAAGTTTCCACACATTGATGGATTATCACAAGCAATATTTTGATTACCTAAGGTTCTAAGCATATTACAAGCAGTAGTTGGTAAAGATTTTGCAAAAAGACAGGCTCCATTTTGTTCCATCGTTAGTTGTTGCTTCACAAAAAGAGGTGGGATTGCATGGAGTTTTGGGTTGTCCAAACTAAACTGCTTGAAGTTATTTATGGTGGCGTCTTTAGTTCGGAGATGCGCCACATGGTTGCCTTTACGAAAGTTATGTCGAAATCGAAGGTCCTTCTGCTGGTGCATTAAAGATCTGCATGCATGAACAATATTAGAACAAACTAAATGATCCCGCTGTATTGCATTGATGGCTTCTGTTGAGTCAGTTTCCACTTCAAGGGGAAAGAGCTTGAATTTTATTGCTAGTAGGAGTCCATCGTATATTGCCTGTAATTCAGTATGTAACGGAGAAATCGTAGTATGTTGTCTTTGGAAGCCAATGATCCACGTACCTATATGATCTGTGAACACTCCACCTAATCCTAAGTTTTTTGCACCATTTTTGTATGCACCATCAATGTTTAGTTTATACCAATATTTTTGGGGAGCATGCCAAGTTATGTTAATTGATATTTTTGTTTGAAGAGGATCATCTTTGGAATTTAGAAAGAGGAATTCCCTAGCTTGACCCATCATAATTTTCAATACAACAACAACAACAACAACCCAGTATAATCCCACTTAGTGGGGTCTGGGGAGGGTAGTGTGTACGCAGACCTTACCCCTACCCTGAGGTAGAGAGGCTGTTTCCAAATAGACCCCCGACATCCTTCCCTTCAAGAACTTCCCACCTTGCTCTTGAGGAGACTCGAACTCACAACCTCTTGGTTGGAAGTGGAGGTTGCTTACCATCAGACCAACCCCTCTTGTCCATCATCATAATTTTCAATGGGGGTGGGAAATTAGTGTTGTTGTAATTGTTTTTGTTTCTGTTAGTCCAAATACCCCATAAAAGGAAAGGGAGTAGATCAGCCCATTCAATTGTAGGACATTGTGATATGAGATTTAATTCTTTTAAATTGATCAGCCATTGATTATGACTAAGGATATTTTGGATGTTGATGCCAAATGACTTCCATATTTGTTCAACACTTGGGCATTTTCGGAAGATGTGTGTAATTTTTTTCCATCTCTACGGCATATAGTGCATTGCGGATCAATATTAATACCAATGTGATGGAGATATTGACGATTAGGGATTCTGCCATGGAGACATTGCCATAGGAAGAATTTTATTTTATTGGAGCAGTGTAACTTCCATATCCAGGGGAAATCATGTTCCACAGGTGTTCAAAGCAACATAAGTGTGAGGAAGTGGATTGAATGTATTAATTATGGCGGAATACCTAAAAATAAACCCCTAAACTTGGAACGGAATTAGTTACAGTCCTAAATTATTCGTGGTCTTAATTACCCCCCTTAACTTGGCCTTTTGAGAGTCATTATGTGGCAAAGAGTGTTGGTGCACTCTCTTTTAAGCGCATGGAGTGAAGAAAAATTGAAAAATTAGCTTCGGTAAAGGGTCAAAATTGTCCTTGTACTATCGAATATTGTTTAAAAATATCCTCCATTATACTATTTGTAAGCATATAATTTTTGCCCTACATGAAAAAAATTCCTAAAAATAGACCAAAAATAATTTTCGTTGATTTTCTAGAAGTTTTTCTTTATTTAGTTGCATTTCATGCATTTTTTTATATTTTTAAAATCATAGAAAATCATAAAAAATTATCAAGTTTTAATTTCATGCCATCTTAAATTCAATTTTCATGTAGGAATTAATTTTATTAAGCAAAAAATTACAAAAATGGTCATTTTTACATATATAGATTTTAGCCTTTAAAATTAGCACTTTTCTTTAGTTTTAAGTTAATTAGTTGTTTTAATGTTAAAAATACATAAAGAATTTTAATTTCTACAAAATAGATTAATTTAGGACTTAATTAATTTAATTAGGATTTTTTTTAAAATTAAAGAAAAGGGGAATTAAGCTATTTTTGGGTTTAATTTGGGATATGAGCCAATTTGCATGGCCCAAATTCCCTCAAAAAATGAAAATGCCTAGGCCACCTCTCTAACCTACTCAAACCCCTTGCCTTTAATAAAAACCTAGAATAGACGATATGAGAAGAAGAGAACACTCCTTTGAGAAAAGAAGGTATCAGTGCCGTTTACCCAAAAGAGGGAGGACTGCTCTCTACTATCACTTTTGAACGACACAAAAACAACCCCTCTTCTTCATCTCCCACTCCTTGCTGAAGATAAGAATATCCCATATGTTTTTGTTCCCTCAAAGCAAGCTCTTGGTCGAGCATGTGGTGTTACCCGACCTGTGATTGCTGCTTCTGTAACAAGCAACGAAGGAAGTCAATTGAAATCACAAATTCAACAATTGAAGACCATTATTTGGTCTGGATTTTGGCGTTTCGCTGCTGTCCAAACTGTTGCTGAGCTCCGGTTTTCGATTTCGGCTTTTATTCGACTTTTCCCCTTTTCTAAATTTGAACCTTGTGCAACGAGGTATGTTTTCCATAAAAATTGTTCTCAGATTCGCTTTATTATGGAATTATTGTTGTTATTTAGCTTGTCTACGAAAGAATGGTTTAGAATCCACATATGTGCATACTGAGTTTGTGTGTGTTCTTTAGTTGGTTCAAAGAAATAGCATGTGGTTTTAGATTTGATCTGAAGAAATGGGAATTTTGAAGTTGCACTCCATTTCCATTTTCAATATCTACTGTTAATGAAGAACTAGAGTTTCTAAGTCTACCAATGACTTGAATTTGTTACTGTTCTAATTGCTTTATTCCTTTTGGAATCAGAATGTTATTGCAATGCTATTGCTATGTGATGAAGATATTTACGGCTATGGATTACCATCCAATTAAACTTAATTGTCATAGTTACACTGATAGCTCGTCAAATTTCATTTTTCGTTGCTCTGTTTCTTGGTTTGCTTGTCTATTGTTAAGAACAAAAATATTCTCTGTATTGAAAAAATAATCTTATAAGGTATTTATATGGTGAGTCAGAATCAATAGAAAATATTCCAAATGAAGTGGGACAAATTCAGTGCTTTCTACACATTATTCAAGACTTGAGCTCTCAATTTTAATGGGCTGCCTTTAATTTGGAATGGATGGGGTTAAAAATCAGATTTCTTTCAAAATAGTAATGGGCCAAATATTAATGAAACACTACATATCTTTCCATAATGCAATAGCCTTGCAATAATCTCAAAAATAGTTTAGAAAATAATTTGAACATCATTGTTTGCTTTAGGCGCGATTATTTAACTATCGTGACTATGGGTACGGTTCCCGGGGCATAGTCATGGTACATAATCCCCAATTCGGGTGCGCATTTCATTTGACCCGATCATAACAATTTCGAATAATAATAAAATAAACATGTTGTAAATCACGGGGGCATTTCATGTAGCGTGATTTGCAATGTGTTCCAACACGGCAAGTGTACGACAATCGTAACTTGTTCAAGAAATAATTTCATAAAATGCGGTTTTAAATAATTAAAAGCGGTTATAAAGTTAAAAATGCGTAATAGGTTTAAAACATGTAATAAATCAGATAATAGGCCAAATATTAATAGTTGTGCGACCGTGCTAGAACCACGGAACCCGGGAATGCCTAACACTTTCTCCCGGGTTAACAGAATTCCTTACTTAGAATTTCTGATTTGCAGGCTTTTAAAATAAAGTCGAAATTTTCTCGATTTGGGATTTTAAAATAAACCGGTGACTTGGGACACCAAATAAACTATTCCAAGTGGCGACTCTGAAAAATAAATAAAATAATCCCATTTCGAATAATGTCACTTTAATTGGAAAAACTCCCTTATATCCACCCTCGGGCGGTAAAAAGGAGGTGTGACACTATTTGGTCAATTGTGTCCCTACCGTTATACTATTGTTCAAATCTACCCCTAATTTAGACGGTTGTCCACGTGTCACTCTCAAATTCAATTGATCTATCCCCAATTTAAAATACCCGATTCATCTCTTATCCGCCCCGTTACTTGACCCTAAACCCCTCTACCTCCAAAATAACCCACCAGACATGACCCCAACATCATTCTCTTCCCTCACATTACACCAAAATCGCCGGAAATGGTAGCTCACTGGAAAATTTCTCCAGGCAGTACTAACCTTTACTGTACCGGCGCCCTCTTTTTCATGTTTCGTCATCCAAACAGCAACCCCATTTCACCAAACCAGCAAACGGAACCGGTGAAACTTGCCGGAAAAATCAGAAGAACACCACCACCATCTACCTGTATTCTCTCACTATTTTCCCCTTGATATTTTCAACCAATGAAAACCGGCTAGATCCATTACAGATCTTGACAAAAAAATAGCTAAAATACCACTGCCTCACTCCCATCCTCTTTCATTTTTTTAGTCATTTTCTCTTTCTTTTTTGCAATTTGTTAGATCTAAAAACTTGGGAGGTTTCAGAATTTTTTGAATTTAGTTGGAAAATGGATCCTTGCCAGATCCCACTAAAAATTCTTGGATGTGCTCGTTATTTTTGGATTTCTGATGACCTTTAAATATATGCTCATGTTAATAAAAAAAATTTCTGGTGACCTTTAGAAATCTGCTCTGTGTTAATAGAAATCTTTTCGGCCACTGTGCAAAAATTTGCTTAAGACTTCTGCTAATAAGAAAGCACAATCACGTGTTGAACTTTCTGTTTAATTGTCCTCCCAACTTAATCTCATTTTCATTCATTTGTTCAAATAATAATTGTTAGGAACAACGTCAAAAAATCCATTTAATGATTGCTTGGAGCAACTTCGGAAACCTGCTCGTATTTGGTGGAGTTATGTTAGTTGGGGGGTTTAGAGTCGGGTAACGGAGCGGATAAGAGATGAATCGGGTATTTTAAATTGGAGATGGGTTAATTACGTGGCCAGACGTCTAAGTTAGGGGTAGACTCGAACAATAATATAACTGCATGGACACAATTGACCAAATAGTATAACGAAGGATATTTTTAAATAATATTCGATAGTACAGGGATAATTTTGACCCTTTCAAATAGGTTATTTTTTAACTTTTAATTGTCATATAGTCGTATATAATGATTTAATTATTACAACTAAGTATTTCTTCATCTTAACATAAAATGTGGGCTTTACTTTAACTTTCATTATTTTTAATTTCTTCTAAGATATAATGTCTATTTGTTCCAACTGCATATTTTTTTTTTGTTGCTTTTTGGTTGAATTTGTAAAACGTTTGGTAGGAACTCCATCATTTTAGCCAAATAAAAAACTTTTAGCAAAAATAACAGAGTACCAGTTGTGTATATTTCCTATTTTTTTCTTTATATATAATGTCTATTTAATTTAATTATGTATTTTTTATTTTCGAGTCAAACCAATAAAAAAGAATTGGCCATAGCTCCACTATTTTTTACCAAATAAAAAAAGTATAGCCAAAATAATGAACTTGCAATTGTACACTCTTTTTATTTCTTTTTTTGATGCAATGATTATTTATTTCAACCGTATATTCAAGTAAAATCTGTAAAAAAATATATTTTTAGAGCACCATAATTTAGAGCTATATAAAAAATTATAGCCAAAATTATAAATTTCAAGCTTTGTATTTTTTTTATAACTTTTTAGATGCCTTGACTATTTATTTCAATTTTAATAATCTTTATTTTCAGGTCAAATTCAAAAAAAAAACAAACAAACTAAAACATTATTATTTTTAGCCAAATAAAAAAATTATCCTAAATAATGTAGTTCTATCCAAGTTTTATTATAAATTTTATTTGAAAAGAGTTATCTAAAAATTTTAAAATATATTTTATTTTACAAAAAAATGCCACATAGAAAGAAAAATTCACATGGCAGGCAAGTGCATGCCACTTTCCTGGGATCAGACCATCCAAGGGGGTAACCACTATCGAATTCAATAACTAAGCATAGAGGGGTAATTCACATGCCACTTTCCTGGGATCAGACCATCCAAGGGGGTAACCACTATCGAATTCAATAACTAAGCATAGAGGGGTAATTAAGACCATATATAGTTCAAGAATGTAACCAATAATGCATGCCAAGTTTAGGGGGTATTAAGTTATTTTGCCATTAATTATGGAAGAACTGAATTAAACATAGGGATTGCCTTTTAAAGCATTGACGATGCACAACATAATACACTGTTTAAACCATACACTGGTAGTTGCTATTATAGACAACTGAACTCTGGTTCGCTTGCAGCTTGATGCAACACTCACGGGCACAGGCGTTACTTCTGCTGCTTTGGAGCGTCCATTGCCATTTGTATGGGATGGCAAATCGTCAAAGCCCCAAAATTTAGCAGTTTTAACATCTTCTTAGCCATCAATCTTGAAAATTCTTCATGATCGTAATTCAATGTAGCTTTCTCCCCAAATTCTCTTGGAAGATTCTCAGCATCGAAAAATATCTTCATCAACTCCGTGCTCTCTTTGTTATTCGGATACACAAACTTTATCTTCGCAAATGTTTTTGCATCAATTAAATATTTTACAACCTGCAGAACAATGAACAGATTGTATTGACTTGTCAAAAAAAAGGGGTCTTCCTTAAACTTTTAATGAAGAGGGAAGAATCTAACCTTCCAAAATGCCTCGAAAAATCTAGGCGGACTATAAAGAACAACTATAGCAACCCTCTCGGGGTGCAAAAGGTAAATGACATCACGAGCAGTTTTAACGGAAATGTTGGTGTTTAATGAGCATATGTTGAAGTCAATCAACCAAGACATTTGTTCTTGGCCTTCTGGTAGGTTAAAGATAGCATTCTCCAACAGATAGACTAGATGACGAATGTTACCTTCTGGAGATGATGTATTCTGTTATCGCTTAAGTAGAGCAATGAGAATTGAGAATGTTAACCATTTGATATCAGATATAGAATGGATTTTATTTAAAGGTAAGATATCAAGAGTATTTAACCTGTTTCCCAGGTCTCATTATAAGTACGAGTCCGCCTAGTCGGTCACAGAAATTGGCTTTGGACACTTTGCCAGTTTCACCTTCACCTTCATGTGCTACTTTTCATGCTGATAAAGTGCGACATCGCCATTTCAGAATCATATTCCAAGATTATACCAAGTGACAGAAGCTAAGTTGACGACAAAAAAAAACGAAGTTGCTCTAGTAGTAATACTTAGTGCAGCAATAATCAAAACCCTTTGGGGTTCAATACAGACAAGACTTACCCATCGAATTTCTTCAGGGTTATAGGTAGATCTCCACTTGAGAGTGTCTTCAAGCATTTTCTTTGCCTTGTCAAGTTTCCAGTTTCGTGCTTCTAAGTATCGCCTCAGACACGCATCGGTGCAGAACTGTAAGCTACGTCCACATAGAGGTCCAAGAGCAGCCCTTAACTGGCTAACCTGTTTTGACTAAGAAAATTAGTTCCTGTTCTGTAACGTCAGAGTAGTAAATACGTAATTACTAATTCAGCTGCAGGTTATTTCAAGGTGGAAATACTAGCCTAATAATAGAGTACTTGTTAGTTTAACTTGTAAACGTTCTATCTTTATAATACTATATATGTCGTACGGGTTAATTTGAAGAATACTTGAAAGTAAACAAGCGTTTAAAAGAAATCACAAACAAGCAAGATTGCATTTTTCTGAGATTGCCTGTTACCTTTGCATCACGGCTAGCAGAATCATTTGCCTGACTCGTGGGGCAAAGCTTTCTCCGAAACATGGTTCCTGAATAATAAGTAAATGAGTTATACGTAAGCTCTGAATTCCTGTTTCATCGTTATTAAGAAAAATTTAAGAGTAGTAAATCAAGAGTATCCTCAAAAAATGTCAATTTTCCACATTTTATTTTTGGATAGGTTCCAAAGGGATTTGGCAAAATTAGTTCAAGAGACATGGTTACCTAGGAATTATGTGTAGAAAGTTTTGCACTTGAAAGCTTTCCTGAAAGAGAGAAAAAATAATAATTAATTCTTGAACTAAACATAAAGTAATAAATGAGAGAGACAAAACCACGCATAGTTCTAGGGAAATCACGCAGAGTTGGTGATCTTTCATTTTACTAACTTTATTAAAGAGGGAAACGGCCGGACATTGGAATTTTGACACGCTTGGAGTCTTCTCTTTTGGATGGATCTAACAAATACTTTGAAGAAAAACCAACTGAACTGCTGCCTAAGAGTTGTTGGAAATTTCAACTAAAATTTTACGTAGTAATTATTTTTCCTACACCTTGCCGTTATAGGAAGGCACAGATAGTTCCTATGATATAGGTAGCATTTAAAAGCTTCCGAATTTAGGTAAAGATCAAATCTTAGGTGTTACGTCCATATTTGCCTTCGGCTATTCTTTTGGATCATTCGTGTACTAACTACTAATCCGATCCATAATAAGTGACCAATTTACTTTTTTATTCTATTCTTTTGGTCCAAAATAAGTGTCTATTTATATAATCAAGAAAAAATGTAATTTGTTTTTCTAAAAATATCCTTACGTACGTTTCCCTAAAAAGTCATTTACTCCTCACATTTGAGAAGAGAAGTAAGTACTACTACTATAACTATGGTGCAACATTTAATGAAGGGTAGTTTAGTCACACTAACTATTTTCGTTTAGAATTTAGTATTTTCTTAATGAGTGTGCCTAAATCAAATTGGTCGTGGATCGGAGAAAGTAATATTTAACAACATTGACCATAAATTACCTACTTAATTCTATAATGTGTACACGGACCATTAGTATTAGATTCAGTATTGGTTAGAACTTTCTGCCCAAAAAAAGAAGAAGCAATAAATAAGTATGTCTATGGTAATTTCAAGAGGAGTATGACGCCTGCCTGGCGTCATTATAAGACGTATAGAGAAGCCAGCAAGAGTCTATCAAGAAACAACAATAACAATGACAAGTGAAATTTCACTGGTGAGGTCTGGGAAGGGTAGTGTGTACGCAGACTTTACCCCTACTTTGAAGGAGTAGAGCTCGGCCCAAGAAGACAAAAGGAGACAATATCAGTACCACCATAGAAATCATAGGAAAAATAGCAACAACATGAAAACCAGAAGATAGATGCAAAGTAACAATTGCCAGTAAATAAACCCAGCACTATAAGAAACGAAAGAGTAGTAAAACACAATTTGAGCTTCTCTACAGCCAGTCGCTTACACCTCCTTACCGGATCATCTGGGCTTCTCCTCTGTACATGCCCGAACCATCTGAGCTTCACTTCCCGCATCTTGTCATCAATGGGAGCCACGCGCACCTTCTCCCGCATATCATCATTCCTAATCTTATCCTAGTGTTCCCGCACATCCACCTCAGCATCCGCATTTATGATACTTTCATCTTTTGGATATGAGAGTTCTTAACAAGCCAACACTCAGCCCCATACATCATGGTCGGTCTAACCACCGCTTTATAGAATTTACCTTTAAGTATCAGTGATACTCTCTTGTCACACAGGACACCAAATGCTAACCTCCACTTCATCCATCCCACCCCAATACGGTGTGTGACATCATCATTGATCTCCCCTCCCTCTCCCTCCCTGGATAACCGACCCAAGGTACTTGAAGCTACCTCTACTTGGGATGACCTGTGATTCAAGCCTCACATCCACGCCCACTTCCCTCGGCACAGCGCTGAACGTACACTCCAGGTATTCCGTCTTCGTCCTGCTAAGCTTGAAACCCTTAGACTCAGGAGTCTGTCTCCAAACCTCTAGTCTCTCGTTAATACCGACTCGCGACTCATCAATTAGAACTTTGTTATCAGCGAATAGTATACACCATGACACCTTCCCTTGAATATGGTGTGTTAACGCGTCCATCACCAGGGCAAATAAGAACGGACTGAGCGTAGAACATTGGTGTAACCCCCTAACAACCGAAAAATGCTTAGAGTCGCCTCCTACTGTCTTAACCGAGTCTTAGCCCCATCATAAATGTCCTTAATCGCCCTACTGTAGGCAACTGACACACCTTTTGCCTCCAAGCATCTCCAGAGAACTTCTCTAGGAACCTTGTCATACGCTTTCTCTAGGTCAATAAACACCATGTGCATATCCTTCTTCCTCTCCTTGTGCTATTCCACCAACCTCCTAACAAGGTGTATAGCTTCCGTAGTAGAACAACCCGACATGAACCTGAACCCTGTTGTCGGATACATACACCATCATCCTCACCCTCGCTTCAATCACCCTCTCCCAAACTTTCGTGGTATGATTCAGTAATTTGATACCCCTATAATTGCTACAACTCTAGATATCACCTTTGTTCTTATACAACGGAACCACCATTCTCCACCTTCACTCATCCGACATCCTCTTTGCCTTAAAAATAAAATTAAACAACCCAGTCAGCCACTCCAAACCTGCTCTCCCCACACAGTTCCAAAATTCCACCAAAATTTCATCTGGCCCGGTCGCTCTGCCCCTACTCATCTTACGCATAGCTCCCACAACCTCCTCAACATTGATGTGCCTGCAGTACCCAAAGTCACGGTGACTCTTGGAATGCTCTAGTTCACCTAGCATAATATCCCGATC
This sequence comes from Nicotiana sylvestris, assembly GCF_000393655.2. Classification (NCBI taxonomy): domain Eukaryota; kingdom Viridiplantae; phylum Streptophyta; class Magnoliopsida; order Solanales; family Solanaceae; genus Nicotiana; species Nicotiana sylvestris. Next base: position 86,624,618 of record NC_091058.1, read on the forward strand.
CCCTTCTTCATTCAAAAGTTTATGAAAGTAAGTCTGTCATCTCCTCCTAATCTGGGCATCTTCCATCAATACTCTACCATCGTCGTCCTTGATGCATCTCACTTGGTCCAAAACCCGAGCTTTCCTTTCTCTCGTCTTGGCCAGCCGGAATAATTCCCCGCTTTTTTCCTTAGTTCCTCGTACATACGACCATAAGCCGCAGTCTTAGCCTGTCAAGAAAATACATACAAAAAATAATGTTGATTTTGAGTTATTCCCTGTCAAATTCCAATTCTTTGTTCCACCGTAATTACAATGCTGATTGTACATTCACCCATTCTATCGATATCCTCCTTAACGAGCAACCGCCAAACACACCTTTCTCTTCATTAATGCTCATAATCATATTATTTGGTGTAACATCCGATGTAGATAAATTTTACCATTTGTATATCACTTGTATTACAGCTTACAAGGAAGCAATATGATCGCCCCTTCTGAATTTGGAAAGTTTAACCACTAGATACTCCTAGGAGTCATCTCTTGAAAAACAAAAAATAGAGCCAACGATCAGAATAAATCGTGCCGATCTCAACTCGAAAAATAATACTATACTGATGCTGTTGAATAGAAAAGTCTTAATTGAAAGGAAAACCTGTCAAAATGTACTAACGTACTCCTCAGTTTCAATTTACTCCTCAGTTTCAATTTATATGCACACCTTTCTTATAACTCATACAAGAAGAATGACACACTTCTATATTCGAAAAGAAATTAACTTTAAATTTAAAATTTTAATCATGATAAATAAATAATTTTTTTTAACTACGTAAATGTTATAGCCCAAACAAAGATATCAACCTTTAAGCGTTTTGCAAACTCACTGTAAAATCAAATTGCGTCACATTACAACTCGAGTTCTAATACACCAACTTCCCCAGAAGATCATATTTCTGGATAAAATTTGATACTCTAGAAAAACATACTCCACAGAGCAATACACAAAGATACGCGATCTCGAATTACAATTTGGCAAGTACAGCTAATCACACACAACTATGCCTTATAAAAAGGACAATGCGGTCGTTGCAAATATAATCCGGTTTACAAGTCCGGAGTCGAATCCCACAGAGAACTAAGGCTTAGCTACAACTGTTCACTATCACCAAGAAGACAAGCTTGAACAGTTCCTAACTTATAGATATTTAGATTCTTGTGTTTAACTAATTGATTAACAAATTAAAATAATAAATTAACAACTAAAGATACTAAGAGTTAGAGACAAGATTAAGGAGGTCTAGAGTTATGATTTCCCCAATTGTCGGAATCCTTCCCGCTATGTCTTCTATAATTTCGCCTAAGTATTCTCTACCGATCATGAGCACTCTTATTACCGTAAATCTCTCCCGAGTAATCACGACAATTTACTAGACGCACTCTCCCGAGCTACGCTAGCTGGCTTTTGATACAACTCACTTCAAATCGCACCCAAGGCTTCGTTATCCCTAATCCCGCCTTTAAACCCTCGGTTATTGATCCCTCATATACTCTGGGAGTGGTGTTGTTCAACAATTACCTAAATATGCACTCTCTCCCGAGTTATGCATACTAAATAGGCACAGCTAATTGAGAGCTCTTCAATTAACTACAATAAGAACGTAGTTGAACAAATAGAGATTATACTACGGCTCAATTATATAAAAACATAACAAGAATTTATCCTACAAAAGGTTCTATCAAAACTCTAGATAACAAATTAGCTATTCATAATAGTATGTAAAACTACAATACTAAAAGTCATAACCAACAATGAAAAATAGGAAGAGGAAAGAAATAACTTGTAGAAGAATTCCCAAGCCTTCCTCCTATTGTGTCTCTGCCTCCTTAGGTCAAATCTATGTAAAAAATATGCCCCTTTTTAATTCTTGGCTGGCTTCCTTGGTTTAATATAGGGTTTAGGGCTTAAAATCCCGTGTTTTGCACTTTGGTCCCTTAAAATACCGTGTCCTGCCGTGGTTCCACCGCGGTCGCGCCGGAACCGCGGCAAAACACACTCTCACATTCTTCAGTTGTCCGCGACAGCCCTCTGCCGCGGTTCTGCCGCGGTCGCGGTTTTTGACCCTGTTCCGTTTGGAATTTGGAAAAACGTAAAACATGATAGTTGTAGCCCTTTGCGTTAGCTTTTCAACCATATATTGTAGAGCTCAAATGGAGTTTTGAGTAAAGAGTTATGTCTATTTTACTAGACTGTGCGCAATATGCCTCTTCGAGTTTTCGTTTTGTTGTTTTATCATCCGTTGATCCCCGAACGCGATCTCGGCTTAATTCCTTGAGATATTACTCAGACTTCAAAGCTCCAAACCACTTAAATTCATTACATAACATCTATATAGCTCGGAATCACACCTATAAGGCATAAAACACACAATTAGTGCAAAACACTAGCGATTAAAGCGCAAACTCAACTAAAGTGCAGTAAATTAGAGTGTAATAATAGACTAAAATACGTAATTATAGCCTATCATCAACACCCCACACTTAAACCATTGCTCTTCCTCGAGCAATCAAACTACACTTTTTTTATAGACACGACCTTTTTAAACAATTCTCCTAACTCATCACACCAAGAGTATTTAAAGTAGACTAAACACAAAAGCGTAACATCTTCACCTCAAGATTTGACTCACAAGTACCACGCATTATTCACAATTCACCTACCTACTCTAACATAGAGGTCACTGACATTACCTTTCCTTCATGAATCAAGTGCCCTCACACAACAAAAGAGAGTAATTCCACACAATAAAATTTAAGAACACTTAGGAACTCAAGATAGAAAGAATTCACTCACTCTCAGAAATAACATTCATATGCCATAAAAGATGCACCATAAGCTTGCCCGTAGTGTACTACTCCACTAATCGAGCTCATTCAATCTAGGATCAATTAAGACTTTATTTGGTTGTAATATAGGCTACGGGACGGGTAGGATACATTTAGATATAAGAGTGACTACACCTCCCTAAGCACTTTAATACATATACTTTAACATTCAAACCTCATACTTATGTCAAGTCAAACTCCACCTTCACATCAATATACATCAACTCCCAAATTATTTAAGCACAATTATATCAAGAGTCACCACTATCAAAGAATATATTTTTTTCACAGCAATGCAACTATTTTTTTTCTTTTCTTTGTCAATTCGAGTGGATCTTGCTCTTCAAATCAATGCACCCTTTCTCCTTATTTCATTAGTTCCACTCAAAAGCCAAACCAACCAACTCACACTTTAGATTTTACAAAGTTCATAAACAATTCAAGTGCTCATGAGAGGTTACAATGATTCAAATAGATGGTTAATTCAAACAAATGGGTAAGGCTTGTAATGTGGTTGCCAAAGAAATAAAATTATAGGCTCAAAGGGGTTAACTACTATACATAACAATTAGGTGAGTAAAATATACATATCTGGCTCAGCAAAGAAATGCCTATATCACTTCTTAGACTGAATAAAACTACTATTTCGCTTTGCAAACACACGGGGCAAGTTCTAGGCATCAAATGCAATGCACAGAATACAACAAATTCTTACACATACATGGCACATGACTCACTCAAGATTGGATCATCAAGACACTCTAGTCAAAGCAGTTCAGCAAAGTTAAGATCATACAATTTAAGGTACTTCTACAAGAGTCAAAAACTGAGCCTAAGCGTCACAACCAAAGTAATCACTATTCTCAAGGCATAACAAAGTCAAGAGATATTGCTTCAATTCAATTCACAACACAATGGCTTCTACTCCTCAAAAAAAAAACTAACTAACATCGGTTCAAATAAAACCCTTGAAAAAGAACCATGGTTTAAAGAAAAACCAAGGGGTAATTATTACACTACCTAACAAAAGAAAATCTTTTTGTACTTTTTCTTTAGACTTAGATCCCTCAAGAAAATTGTCTAATAGATCCATCGTCGGGAAAAGTCCAATCTTTTCTATTTAAAAAAAAATTGTTTTCAATTAAACTAACACAACTAAAATAGCATAGAAAGTCACCCAGACAATCTTCTCACTCCACACTTAAAATTGTGCATTGTCCCTAATGCACACCATAACTAATAAAAAGGGTAAAAGAGACTCCCTGGTAGGCCAAAGGCCGAAACATTAACAGCTCATGGGGTACTCAGACTTATCCCAAGTTTGGTCCTTTGTGCGGGTACCTCACACTTAGTTTCAACCATTTGGTTTGCTGTTGCATCCTTCCAATACCTTTGCTTTCCATGCTCCTAGAAAATAAAAAATTGACACTACAAAAATAATACAATTAAAAAAATAAAAAAATAAATAAAAGAAAACAATAAAGTTAGGTTGCCTCCCAACAAGCGCTTGATTTAACGTCGCGGCACGATGCGGATCACTTTTTGCCTCCACCTCGAGTTTATGAATTGAACCCCAAGTTTTGATTCAAGCTTATGATTATGGTCATGGGGCGGTGGAACGAATCTGACTGGCCCAATAAAATAATGTAGTATTCTGCACTTCTTGGCCTTTAGATGAGGTGTGTAATCCCGACTTTCTGGAAAGAAGAATTCCAGAATGTAAGCACTTTGTTCCTCATTCCTTGACTCCTCAAGTGGCTCGGACGACTCTATTTTCATATCATCATCTAAACACAATGTGGAAAAATGCTTGGAGTGAGGACCAATGCGCTCAACTACATGAACATTGGGACAGTCTACATTCTCAACACTAATGACAATAGAGTCAACTAAATATGTATCCTCAATATCCTTGGTTGACTCTAGTATCTCCTCTACGACATCGACATCCTCAAAATCTAGATGGTTAGAGTGTTGGAGTTCTACTTTGGATCCCTCCATTGGCACCTCAATTTCCGTCTCTAATGCAAATTGCTCCCGGCTACTATCCATAATATTGACATATTGAGCATTAAAAGCTTCAACTAGTTGACTCACTTGAGCCTCTAAGTTGCGAACAGTTTCATCTTGCCTTTCTACCTGCAGCTGTATTTTACTTTGTTGTTCTATAATGCACTTTAACATATCTTCGATCTTCTTTAGGTCAGCTTCCCTAGGTTCTTTGTTCCTGTTATCCTCACAAGAAAACGTAAAATCATCATAATAAGGGGTTGGGGGAGATAAGAAATATAAGCACAACCATGAAAGTGACCATCTTGACCACCACACATATCACACACATTCCACACATAAGATTGAGTTGGTGCACATAACTCGCTCTCGGGAATATTTTGATAATTTTGCCAAGGGTAGTTTTCATCACAATATTCGTAAGGAGGATTAAAAGTAGAATTACCAACATCAAAAATTTCATAATTCAATGATGCCATGTTTTTTTTTAAATCAACAAGTAAAACAAAAAAAAATCAAATATAAAAAATAAAAATAAAAGTTCAAACTTGAAACCTAGCAATATGTACACCTACAGCTACACCATTAGTTCCCCGGCAACGGCGCCAAAATTTGATCACGCCCAACTATGCCTAATAAAAAGGACAATGCGGTCGTTGCAAATATAATCCGGTTTACAAGTCCGGAGTCGAATCCCACAGAGAACTAAGGCTTAGCTACAACTGTTCACTATCACCAAGAAGACAAGCTTGAACAGTTCCTAACTTATAGATATTTAGATTCTTGTGTTTAACTAATTGATTAACAAATTAAAATAATAAATTAACAACTAAAGATACTAAGAGTTAGAGACAAGATTAAGGAGGTCTAGAGTTATGATTTCCCCAATTGTCGGAATCCTTCCCGCTATGTCTTCTATAATTTCGCCTAAGTATTCTCTACCGATCATGAGCACTCTTATTACCGTAAATCTCTCCCGAGTAATCACGACAATTTACTAGACGCACTCTCCCGAGCTACGCTAGCTGGCTTTTGATACAGCTCACTTCAGATCGCACCCAAGGCTTCGTTATCCCTAATCCCGCCTTTAAACCCTCGGTTATTGATCCCTCATATACTCTGGGAGTGGTGTTGTTCAACAATTACCTAAATATGCACTCTCTCCCGAGTTATGCATACTAAATAGGCACAGCTAATTGAGAGCTCTTCAATTAACTACAATAAGAACGTAGTTGAACAAATAGAGATTATACTACGGCTCAATTATATAAAAACATAACAAGAATTTATCCTACAAAAGGTTCTATCAAAACTCTAGATAACAAATTAGCTATTCATAATAGTATGTAAAACTACAATACTAAAAGTCATAACCAACAATGAAAAATAGGAAGAGGAAAGAAAAAACTTGTAGAAGAATTCCCAAGCCTTCCTCCTATTGTGTCTCTGCCTCCTTAGGTCAAATCTATGTAAAAAATATGTCCCTTTTTAATTCTTGGACGGCTTCCTTGGTTTAATATAGGGTTTAGGGCTTAAAATCCCGTGTTTTGCACTTTGGTCCCTTAAAATCCCGTGTCCTTCCGCGGTTCCACCGCGGTCGTGCCGGAACCGCGGCCAAACACACTCTCAGATTCTTCAGTTGTCCGCGACTGCCCTCTGCCGCGGTTCTGCCGCGGTCGCGGCTTTTGACCCTGTTCCGTTTGGAATTTGGAAAAACTTAAAATATGAAAGTTGTAGCCCTTTGAGTTAGATTTCTAACCATATATTGTAGAGCTCAAATGGAGTTTTGAGTAAAAAGTTATGTCTATTTTACTAGACTGTGCGCAATATGCCTCTTCGAGTTTTCGTTTTGTTGTTTTATCATCCGTTGATCCCCGAACGCGATCCCAGCTTAATTCCTTGAGCTATTAATCAGACTTCAAAGCTCCAAACCACTTAAATTCATTACATAACATCTATATAGCTCGGAATCACACCTATAAGGCATAAAACACACAATTAGTGCAAAACACTAGCGATTAAAGCGCAAACTCAACTAAAGTGCAGTAAATTAGAGTGTAATAATAGACTAAAATACGTAATTATAGCCTATCATCAACACCCCACACTTAAACCATTGCTCTTCCTCGAGCAATCAAACTACACTTTTTTTATAGACACGACCTTTTTAAACAATTCTCCTAACTCATCGCACCAAGAGTATTTAAAGTAGACTAAGCACAAAAGCGTAACATCTTCACCTCAAGATTTGACTCACAAGTACCACGCATTATTCACAATTCACCTACTTACTCTAACATAGAGGTCACTGACATTACCTTTCCTTCATGAATCAAGTGCCCTCACACAATAAAAGAGAGTAGTTCCACACAATAAAATTTAAGAACACTTAGGAACTCAAGATAGAAAGAATTCACTCACTCTATGAAATAACATTCATATGCCATAAAAGATGCACCATAAGCTTGCCCGTAGTGTACTACTCCAATAATCGAGCTCATTCAATCTAGGATCAATTAGGACTTTATTTGGTTGTAATGTAGGCTACGGGACGGGTAGGATACATTTAGATATAAGAGTGACTACACCTCCCTAAGCACTTTAATACATATACTTTAACATTCAAACCTCATACTTATGTCAAGTCAAACTCCACCTTCACATCAATATACATCAACTCCCAAATTATTTAAGCACAATTATATCAAGAGTCACCACTATCAAAGAATATATTTTTTTCACAGCAATGCAACTATTTTTTTTCTTTTCTTTGTCAATTCGAGTGGCTCTTGCTCTTCAAATCAATGCACCCTTTCTCCTTATTTCATTAGTTCCACTCAAAAGCCAAACCAACCAACTCACACTTTAGATTTTACAAAGTTCATAAACAATTCAAGTGCTCATGAGAGGTTACAATGGTTCAAATAGATGGTTAATTCAAACAAATGGGTAAGGCTTGTAATGTGGTTGCCAAAGAAATAAGATTATAGGCTCAAAGGGGTTAACTACGATACATAACAATTAGGTGGGTAAAATATACATATCTGGCTCAACAAAGAAATGCCTATATCACTTCCTAGACTGAATAAAACTACTATTTCGCTTTGCAAACACACGGGGCAAGTTCTAGGCATCAAATGCAATGCACAGAATACAACAAATTCTTACACACACATGGCACATGACTCACTCAAGATTGGATCATCAAGACACTCTAGTCAAAGCAGTTAAGCAAAGTTAAGATCATACAATTTAAGGTACTTCTACAAGAGTCAAAAACTGAGCCTAAGCGTCACAACCAAAGTAATCACTATTCTCAAGGCATAACAAAGTCAAGAGATATTGCTTCAATTCAATTCACAACACAATGGCTCCTACTCCTAAAAAAAAAAACTAACTAACCTCGGTTCAAATAAAACCCTTGGAAAATAAATCGTGGTTTAAAGAAAAACCAAGGGGTAATTATTACACTACCTAACAAAAGAAAATCTTTTTGTACTTTTTCTTTAGACTTAGATCCCTCAAGAAAATTGTCTAATAGATCCATCGTCGGGAAAAGTCCAATCTTTTCTATTTAAAAAAAATTGTTTTCAATTAAACTAACACAACTAATATAGCATAGAAAGTCACTCACACAATCTTCTCACCCCACACTTAAAATTGTGCATTGTCCCCAATGCATACCATAACTAATAAAAAGGGTAAAAGAGACTCCCTGGTAGGCCAAAGGCCGAAACATTAACAGCTCATGGGGTACTCAGACTTCTCCCAAGTTTGGTCCTTTGTGCGGGTACCTCACACTTAGTTTCAACCATTTGGTTTGCTGTTGCATCCTTCCAATACCTTTGCTTTCCATGCTCCTAGAAAATAAAAAATTGACACTGCAAAAATAATACAATTAAAAAAATAAATAAAAGAGAACAATAAAGTTAGGTTGCCTCCCAACAAGCGCTTGATTTAACGTCGCGACACGATGCGGATCACTTTTTGCCTCCACCTCGAGTTTATGAATTGAACCCCAAGTTTTGATTCAAACTTATGATTACGGTCATGGGGCGGTGGAACAAATCTGACTGGCCCAATAAAATAATGTAGTATTCTGCACTTCTTGGCCTTTAGATGAGGTGTGTAATCCCGACTTTTTGGAAAGAAGAATTCCAGAATGTAAGCACTTTGTTCCTCATTCCTTGACTCCTCAAGTGGCTCGGACGACTCTATTTTCATATCATCATCTAAACATAATGTGGAAAAATGCTTGGAGTGAGGACTAATGCGCTCAACTACATGAACATTGGGACAGTCTACATTCTCAACACTAATGACAATAGAGTCAACTAAATATGTATCCTCAATATCCTTGGTTGACTCTAGTATCTCCTCTACGACATCGACATCCTCAAAATCTAGATGGTTAGAGTGTTGGAGTTCTACTTTGGATCCCTCCATTGGCACCTCAATTTCCGTCTCTAATGCAAATTGCTCCCGGCTACTATCCATAATATTGACATATTGAGCATTAAAAGCTTCAACTAGTTGACTCACTTGAGCCTCTAAGTTGCGAATAGTTTCATCTTGCCTTTCTACCTGCAGCTGTATTTTACTTTGTTGTTCTATAATGCACTTTAACATATCTTCGATCTTCTTTAGGTCAGCTTCCCTAGGTTCTTTGTTCCTGTTATCCTCACAAGAAAACGTAGAATTATCATAATAAGGGGTTGGGGGAGATAAGAAATATAAGCACAACCATGAAAGTGACCATCTTGACCACCACACATATCACACACATTCCACACATAAGATTGAGTTGGTGCACATAACTCGCTATCGGGAATATTTTGATAATTTTGCCAAGGGTAGTTTTCATCACAATATTCGTAAGGAGGATTAAAAGTAGAATTACCAACATCAAAAATTTCATAATTCAATGATGCCATGTTTTTTTTAAATCAACAAGTAAAACAAAAAAAATCAAATATAAAAAATAAAAATAATCAAACTTGAAACCTAGCAATATGTACACCTACAGCTACACCATTAGTTCCCCGGCAACGGCGCCAAAATTTGATCACGCCCAACTATACCTTATAAAAAGGACAATGCGGTCGTTGCAAATATAATCCGGTTTACAAGTCCGGAGTCGAATCCCACAGAGAACTAAGGCTTAGCTACAACTGTTCACTATCACCAAGAAGACAAGCTTGAACAGTTCCTAACTTATAGATATTTAGATTCTTGTGTTTAACTAATTGATTAACAAATTAAAATAATAAATTAACAACTAAAGATACTAAGAGTTAGAGACAAGATTAAGGAGGTCTAGAGTTATGATTTCCCCAATTGTCGGAATCCTTCCCGCTATGTCTTCTATAATTTCGCCTAAGTATTCTCTACCGATCATGAGCACTCTTATTACCGTAAATCTCTCCCGAGTAATCACGACAATTTACTAGACGCACTCTCCCGAGCTACGCTAGCTGGCTTTTGATACAGCTCACTTCAGATCGCACCCAAGGCTTCGTTATCCCTAATCCCGCCTTTAAACCCTCGGTTATTGATCCCTCATATACTCTGGGAGTGGTGTTGTTCAACAATTACCTAAATATGCACTCTCTCCCGAGTTATGCATACTAAATAGGCACAGCTAATTGAGAGCTCTTCAATTAACTACAATAAGAACGTAGTTGAACAAATAGAGATTATACTACGACTCAATTATATAAAAACATAACAAGAATTTATCCTACAAAAGGTTCTATCAAAACTCTAGATAACAAATTAGCTATTCATAATAGTATGTAAAACTACAATACTAAAAGTCATAACCAACAATGAAAAATAGGAAGAGGAAAGAAATAACTTGTAGAAGAATTCCCAAGCCTTCCTCTTATTGTGTCTCTGCCTCCTTAGGTCAAATCTATGTCAAAAATATGCCCGTTTTTAATTCTTGGCCGGCTTCCTTGGTTTAATATAGGGTTTAGGGCTTAAAATCCCGTGTTTTGCACTTTGGTCCCTTAAAATCCCGTGTCCTGCCGCGGTTCCACCGTGGTCGCGCCGGAACCGCGGCCAAACACACTCTCAGATTCTTCAGTTGTCCGCGACTGCCCTCTGCCGCGGTTCTGCCGCGGTTCTGCCGCGGTCGCGGCTTTTGATCCTGTTCCGTTTGGAATTTGGAAAAATGTAAAACATGAAAGTTGTAGCCCTTTGATTAGATTTCCAACCATATATTGGAGAGCTCCAATGGAGTTTTGAGTAAAAATTTATGTCTATTTTACTAGATAGTGCGCAATATGCCTCTTCGAGTTTTCGTTTTGTTGTTTTATCATCCGTTGATCCCCGAACGCGATCCCGGCTTAATTCCTTGAGCTATTACTCAGACTTCAAAGCTCCAAACCACTTAAATTCATTACATAACATCTATATAGCTTGGAATCACACCTATAAGGCATAAAACACACAATTAGTGCAAAACACTAGCGATTAAAGCGCAAATTCAACTAAAGTGCAGTAAATTAGAGTGTAATAATAGACTAAAATACGTAATTATAGCCTATCATCAACACCCCACACTTAAACCATTGCTCTTCCTCGAGCAATCAAACTACAGTTTTTTTTATAGACACGACCTTTTTAAACAATTCTCCTAACTCATCGCACCAAGAGTATTTAAAGTAGACTAAGCACAAAAGCGTAACATCTTCACCTCAAGATTTGACTCACAAGTACCACGCATTATTAACGATTCACCTACTTACTCTAACATAGAGGTTACTGACATTACCTTTCCTTCATGAATCAAGTGCCCTCACACAATAAAAGAGAGTAGTTCCACACAATAAAATTTAAGAACACTTAGGAACTCAAGATAGAAAGAATTCACTCACTCTCAAAAATAACATTCATATGCCATAAAAGATGCACCATAAGCTTGCCCGTAATGTACTACTCCACTAATCGAGCTCATTCAATCTAGGATCAATTAGGACTTTATTTGGTTGTAATGTAGGCTACGAGACGGGTAGGATACATTTAGATATAAGAGTGACTACACCTCCCTAAGCACTTTAATACATATACTTTAACATTCAAACCTCATACTTATGTCAAGTCAAACTCCACCTTCACATCAATATACATCAACTCCCAAATTATTTAAGCACAATTATATCAAGAGTCACCACTATCAAAGAATATATTTTTTTCAAAGCAATGAAACTATTTTTTTTCTTTTCTTTGTCAATTCGAGTGGCTCTTGCTCTTCAAATCAATGCACCCTTTCTCCTTATTTCATTAGTTCCACTCAAAAGCCAAACCAACCAACTCACACTTTAGCTTTTACAAAGTTCATAAACAATTCAAGTGCTCATGAGAGGTTACAATGGTTCAAATAGATGGTTAATTCAAACAAATGGGTAAGGCTTGTAATGTGGTTGCCAAAGAAATAAGATTATAGGCTCAAAGGGGTTAACTACGATACATAACAATTAGGTGGGTAAAATATACATATCTGGCTCAACAAAGAAATGCCTATATCACTTCCTAGACTGAATAAAACTACTATTTCGCTTTGCAAACACACGGGGCAAGTTCTAGGCATCAAATGCAATGCACAGAATACAACAAATTCTTACACATACATGGCACATGACTCACTCAAGATTGGATCATCAAGACACTCTAGTCAAAGCAGTTAAGCAAAGTTAAGATCATACAATTTAAGGTACTTCTACAAGAGTCAAAAACTGAGCCTAAGCGTCACAACCAAAGTACTCACTATTCTCAAGGCATAACAAAGTCAAGAGATATTGCTTCACTTCAAAACACAACACAATGGCTCCTACTCCTAAAAAAAAAAACTAACTAACCTCGGTTCAAATAAAACCCTTGAAAAAGAACCGTGGTTTAAAGAAAAACCAAGGGGTAATTATTACACTACCTAACAAAAGAAAATCTTTTTGTACTTTTTCTTTAGACTTAAATCCCTCAAGAAAATTGTCTAATAGATCCATCGTCGGGAAAAGTCCAATCTTTTCTATTTAAAAAAAATTGTTTTCAATTAAACTAACACAACTAAAATAGCATAGAAAGTCACCCAGACAATCTTCTCACTCTACACTTAAAATTGTGCATTGTCCCTAATGCACACCATAACTAATAAAAAGGGTAAAAGAGACTCCCTGGTAGGCCAAAGGCCGAAATATTAACAGCTCATGGGGTACTCAGACTTATCCCAAGTTTGGTCCTTTGTGCGGGTACCTCACACTTAGTTTCAACCATTTGGTTTGCTGTTGCATCCTTCCAATACCTTTGCTTTCCATGCTCCTAGAAAATAAAAAATTGACACTACAAAAATAATACAATTAAAAAAATAAAAAAATAAATAAAAGAAAACAATAAAGTTAGGTTGCCTCCCAACAAGCGCTTGATTTAACGTCGCGGCACGATGCGGATCACTTTTTACCTCCACCTCGAGTTTATGAATTGAACCCCAATTTTTGATTCAAGCTTATGATTATGGTCATGGGGCGGTGGAACGAATCTGACTGGCCCAATAAAATAATGTAGTATTCTGCACTTCTTGGCCTTTAGATGAGGTGTGTAATCCCGACTTTCTGGAAAGAAGAATTCCAGAATGTAAGCACTTTGTTCCTCATTCCTTGACTCCTCAAGTGGCTCGGACGACTCTATTTTCATATCATCATCTAAACACAATGTGGAAAAATGCTTGGAGTGAGGACCAATGCGCTCAACTACATGAACATTGGGACAGTCTACATTCTCAACACTAATGACAATAGAGTCAACTAAATATGTATCCTCAATATCCTTGGTTGACTCTAGTATCTCCTCTACGACATCGGCATCCTCAAAATCTAGATGGTTAGAGTGTTGGGGTTCTACTTTGGATCCCTCCATTGGCACCTCAATTTCCGTCTCTAATGCAAATTGCTCCCGGCTACTATCCATAATATTGACATATTGAGCATTAAAAGCTTCAACTAGTTGACTCACTTGAGCCTCTAAGTTGCGAACAGTTTCATCTTGCCTTTCTACCTGCAGCTATATTTTACTTTGTTGTTCTATAATGCACTTTAACATATCTTCGATCTTCTTTAAGTCAGCTTCCCTAGGTTCTTTGTTCCTGTTATCCTCACAAGAAAACGTAGAATCATCATAATAAGGGGTTGGGGGAGATAAGAAATATAAGCACAACCATGAAAGTGACCATCTTGACCACCACACATATCACACACATTCCACACATAAGATTGAGTTGGTGCACATAACTCGCTTTCGGGAATATTTTGATAATTTTGCCAAGGGTAGTTTTCATCACAATATTCGTAAGGAGGATTAAAAGTAGAATTACCAACATAAAAAATTTCATAATTCAATGATGCCATGTTTTTTTTAAATCAACAAGTAAAACAAAAAAAAATCAAATATAAAAAATAAAAATAAAAGTTCAAACTTGAAACCTAGCAATATGTACACCTACAGCTACACCATTAGTTCCCCGGCAACGGCGCCAAAATTTGATCACGCCCAACTATGCCTTAAAAAAAGGACAATGCGGTCGTTGCAAATATAATCCGGTTTACAAGTCCGGAGTCGAATCCCACAGAGAACTAAGGCTTAGCTACAGCTGTTCACTATCACCAAGAAGACAAGCTTGAACAGTTCCTAACTTATAGATATTTAGATTCTTGTGTTTAACTAATTGATTAACAAATTAAAATAATAAATTAACAACTAAAGATACTAAGAGTTAGAGACAAGATTAAGGAGGTCTAGAGTTATGATTTCCCCAATTGTCGGAATCCTTCCCGCTATGTCTTCTATAATTTCGCCTAAGTATTCTCTACCGATCATGAGCACTCTTATTACCGTAAATCTCTCCCGAGTAATCACGACAATTTACTAGACGCACTCTCCCGAGCTACGCTAGCTGGCTTTTGATACAGCTCACTTCAGATCGCACCCAAGGCTTCGTTATCCCTAATCCCGCCTTTAAACCCTCGGTTATTGATCCCTCATATACTCTGGGAGTGGTGTTGTTCAACAATTACCTAAATATGCACTCTCTCCCGAGTTATGCATACTAAATAGGCACAGCTAATTGAGAGCTCTTCAATTAACTACAATAAGAACGTAGTTGAACAAATAGAGATTATACTACGGCTCAATTATATAAAAACATAACAAGAATTTATCCTACAAAAGGTTCTATCAAAACTCTAGATAACAAATTAGCTATTCATAATAGTATGTAAAACTACAATACTAAAAGTCATAACCAACAATGAAAAATAGGAAGAGGAAAGAAAAAACTTGTAGAAGAATTCCCAAGCCTTCCTCCTATTGTGTCTCTGTCTCCTTAGGTCAAATCTATGTCAAAAATATGTCCCTTTTTAATTCTTGGCCGACTTCCTTGGTTTAATATAGGGTTTAGGGCTTAAAATCCCGTGTTTTGCACTTTGGTCCCTTAAAATCCCGTGTCCTGCCGCGGTTCCACCGCGGTCGCGCCGGAACCGCGGCCAAACACACTCTCAGATTCTTCAGTTGTCCGCGACTGCCCTCTGCCGCGGTTCTGCCGCGGTCGCGGTTTTTGACCCTGTTCTGTTTGGAATTTGGAAAAACGTAAAACATGAAAGTTGTAGCCCTTTGAGTTAGCTTTCCAACCATATATTGTAGAGCTCAAATGGAGTTTTGAGTAAAAGGTTATTTCTATTTTACTAGACAGTGCGCAATATGCCTCTTCGAGTTTTCGTTTTGTTGTTTTATCATCCGTTGATCCCCGAACGCGATCCCGGCTTAATTTCTTGAGCTATTACTCAGACTTCAAAGCTCCAAACCACTTAAATTCATTACATAACATCTATATAGCTCGGAATCACACCTATAAGGCATATAACACACAATTAGTGCAAAACACTAGCGATTAAAGCGCAAACTCAACTAAAGTGCAGTAAATTGGAGTGTAATAATCGACTAAAATACGTAATTACAGCCTATCATCGACAGCCTTCCTAAAAATGTAAAAAATAGGAATAACATATGAATACCCTGTCCTGTATCGGCTTACATTACATCTCTTGTAGAGTATGTCCTTTAATTTTGCCTTTGAAGTCCTTGGATAAAGAGGTTCAAAATAGGTGTATCATTCATCCCCGAATGCAAATGTTTTTTCCACAACTCTACGAAACCTCTTGTCACATTGTCTCTCACATATTTTGGCTAGTAATCATGATGCTTAAATGCTCGCCCTGAGGTCTCTCCTAAATGAATTGTACAGGATCAAGAAGGTGTATGACTTGTTCTTTATTTCCTTTGCCTTAGATGAAATCCCTCAGCTCCCACAGAGTTATGTTGTCAATCAACACAAACACACCGGAATCTTTTTAACCTCCCAGTTGTTGTTTCTTTGGATTCTTCAGTCAGATTATCCGGTTGCAAAGTTGAATTTTCCGCACTACACCCAGCCTGATATTTCCTTCACAATTCGACATCTCAATCACTTCCTCAGCCTTGCAAGGGTCGTTTAAGTGCTGTCATATTTTCTGTGACATCTGCTGAATGAACTTGTCCTAGCAATATTGTTAAGTATAATTCAACACTCAGCAGTACAGTTTCTATTTTCGAGGCTGGCCTTAACTCGGTTTAGACCTATGTTGCTCGGACTCTCCGAAAATGTCTCCGGGTGCGTGTCGGATCCGACATGGGTGCGACAACAATTTGGAGAGTCCGCGCAACATGGGTTTAGACTGCTCCTATTTCTAGAGTGTTATTACTAGTTAGTATTTCATTACAATTCCTCGGCCTTTTATCTGTTTGAAGTCCAAGAGATTGATCCCACTGTTTTATTATCTTATGTTGAGGTTGACTAAGCAGCTTTACTTAAACCTGTATGATGGGCTATCTGTTTCTGCTGCTGTACTAATACATTGTGACATCCAGATTGCCCAGCACATTGCCAAAAATCTTATTTTCCATGTGTGAAATAAACACATTGCTTGCCAGTTCATCTGGGGTGCCTCTCATATTTTATTTCTCAATTAATCGATAATTACCATGTAAACATGAATACCTCATATGGGTCTTACACAGAACTTTCCACGGAGTCATTTTGATTTTCTTAGAACATCTAGCTATTCCTCTCCTTCTGTTTTCTTTCTGACTGACTTTCCAAGTTAGCCTCTTGACTCTTTTTTGTGGTTTTGCCTTGATTCTCTGATCAAACATACACTCACTTAAAAAATGCATCACGGTTCATATTATAGAATGCAATACCTCCATAAACTGGATGAGACAAATTTACCAGCAAAAAAGAAAGTAAAAGGAACAGAATCACACTCGAAAAGCAATACCTGAAGAAGTACAAGTATCTTTTGCAGCCAAACATTATCATTGACCAAACTCAACCCCATGAATAGCTTGTTTTACCCAGCTACCAGCCGAAGAAAAGCTTGCACAGCAACAAAAACAAAAATCTTGAACAACATTCGCCCTTGCTGTTGTGTACGAGACATCTGCACCCTCTCTACACAGGAAAAGAGACCTTCCATCTTGTACTTGCTCACTGTTCGACATAACAATGGATTTACCAACAATCTACTACTACCAAAGCACAGTAACAGAAACCTCTGCTTATCTACAAACCCAAAGCCTACAATGAAACACGCAAAAAGCAACCCGAGCACCTGGTGCTAAAGCACATCTACAGTACTAGAATGGATAGCTCAAACAGCAAATTAAATTGATTATAACATACATCCTCAAAATCTTTAGATATGCAGAAGTATCACTATAATTAAGTTGTTCTATACAACAGCAATTTCACCTCATTTATTTGAACTGAAAACATGATCGCTATCTAACCTTCAAATTTCATACTACTGCTAAAGTAATTCTGGCATATCCTCTGTATTGGTAAAAGATAATTGGAACAACAGCCACCAATGCCAGCCCTCCACGAATGTGATACCAA
The DNA here is from genome assembly GCF_000393655.2 of Nicotiana sylvestris. Taxonomy (NCBI): domain Eukaryota; kingdom Viridiplantae; phylum Streptophyta; class Magnoliopsida; order Solanales; family Solanaceae; genus Nicotiana; species Nicotiana sylvestris. Next base: position 86,642,475 of record NC_091058.1, read on the forward strand.
TTGCATTCAAGTTTAGCAGACAAAATCTTACTACAGCAAAGAAATTTCAACCGATAACTAGAAATCAGAATGATGGCCACCAATACCAGATTTACAAAGTGATGCAGGTGAACTCTCTAGTTTTCGGTTGCAGAAAGTTCTAACCATTGCAGACCTCCAACTAATATTTGAAATTCTCCAAGATTCATCGCAATTCTTTTTCTTTTGTTCCGAAGATTCATCACAAATTCACTAGGGCTCATAATAATATATGGTGAATGATAAAGAAGAGCAATGACACCTCTAATGCAGAAGTGTCAGATAACTGACAACATTGAAAGGAAAAATCAATACCAGTTTGGATACTCTATAACTAGCAGATATTCGGCTCTTCATTCTGCTGCAATTAAAATTCAAGTCTGTAGATCACATCTGTATGTAGGTAATCGCTTTATCAAATTATAGACGCATCAAGTTGAAAGCACTATACATTATTTAGTTTTCTGCGTCTTACATGCATTATTAGTTGTGAATTTGGGCAAAATCAAAATTACAAGCCTACAATGCATACCTGAGGTCCAGCTGCCAATGTACAAACAACCCACTTAGAAGTTGCTTAGCTGATTAGATAGATAAGTTCACGTGGATACCGTAGCAAGCAATTTCACAGGATAATTGGTTTACTAATTTTGGGGTTACAACTGTGATGAAATTCATGTCCGACACTTTGGGAGATGGGAGATCGCATTCGCCATCCACTACAGCGCTAACTGCACAAACTTGCGACATATATTAAACCCGAATTAGGTGTTGCTTCCATTGCAATGAATTTAGAATAATTCTGCTAAGCATAATAATATTACTCGCTCTTGTTTTCTGACAAGTATGCATATAACATATCAATTGCAAATTAAGTAGAAACGTCTTGTGTTTGGGTTGCTTCAATTGACAATACTTGGAATAATTCTAGTAGGCATGAATCAAAATATAAGCTCTTATTGCCTTAACACTATGCATTATAATCAATTGCAAGTTCAACCAGAAACGTGTTGTGTACCTGAGATGGGCTGCGAACTAAGGATATATAGTTCGTTGAGAATTTGCACTTAGGTCAGACGATCAATTTATGCATCTACGTAGAGCGTAAGGAGCAGAGAAGAATTAGAGAAGCAAGAAAACACACACACACACAGAAATGAGGGTAGAGATCCCGGGCCAAAAAGTTCCCGTGCTATCTCCACCCCAAAACCCGCAAAAACAAATCTTTATTAAGTGAGCGACCTGCCATGAGAGCGCACCCGACATGGCAAAGGCCAGAGTTGTAACAGAGAGTAATTTAAAAGGGACTTGACCCCCTGAAATTAGGCCTTTTATGTCCCCATTATACCTATTACATCTTCATTCAACATGAGAAAATTCCTACGGATGTTCTCCACGCTTCTGAATACATAACCTTGATTCACATCTTACAATATGGAAAATCCAGCAAACCACGCAAAGAATTTTAATTTGTCTGCATTCCAGCTTTTTGAGCCAAAAACTTTCCTGAACGGCAAACCCCGGAAACAATTGAGCATAACAGCGGAAACCTCCAGCAATTGCCAATCAAGTACCAACAAGATAAGCAAAAGAAATCTATGTAACCATGATTCTTACCAGAGGCAAAGAAGGCAGGAGAGACCATCTTATCAGAGCAGCCAACGCGACAGCTGAGATTGTAGAATCTCAATAGTTGGTGTTGTAGTTGAGGGAATATAAAGCCTATATATAAGATGGTAACCGACTAAGATAAGAACTTTTTGCGTGGCGGCTACAAAATCGTAGGAGGAAAACATAGCCGACTTAGATTAAGCTGTACGATGTACGACGTTTCGTTTGTGGCGGTTGATCCAATGATTAGAACAATCTGGATTTGACCACTGGTTCTGTGACATGTGGTGAACTCGCATGTCCTCTTCCGAATTGAAAGCTTAACCGCAAGCAAGTCCAAGAGCAGCCCACATATGATATAACTAAGCCCATCAGAAGCCTTTAACATTAGGCCTAAGCTCCGGGCCATTTGTATCTATATCCGTTTTTTGTATCACGTTTTAATTTGTATTCGTTTTGCAAAAAAAAAATTGCAAGCGTACCCGTTTTTCGCATAACTTCAGCATACGAGACTGAAGTAGCAAAGACAATCACGCAAAACTTCATCATTCTAGTAGCCGGGCCTGAAGTTCAGCTCTAGAGCCGAAGTTTTTGTTTTGTAACTTGTGAAGTTTTTGTTTTGTAACTCGCGAACTTCAGCTCTAGAGTTGAAGTTTTTGTTTTTGTGTTTTTGTTTTGTAACTAGCGAACTGAAGTTTTTGTTTTGTAACTGGCAAACTTCAGCTCTAGAGTTGAAGTTTCTATTTTGTAACTGGCGAACTTCAGCTCTAGAGCTGAAGTTTTTGGTTTGTAACTGAGGAACTTTAGCTCTAGAGCTGAAATTTTTGTTCTATATTTGATTAACTTCAGCATGTTTTATGCTATCTGATCCAAACTCTTCTTTCTTTTGTCCAATATGTACGCAGTATACAAGGTATCCGTAGTTTTCACTCACGTTTAAGTTTGTCAACACATTGGACTAATAAGCAATATATCTTGTATGTAATGAGAAAAGGTAGTTTCCTTAATTTTGGAAATATTGTACCTTATCATAAACCCAATGTCCATTACCATCACCTCCATCTCCTCTGTACTGTTCTGAATTATTGTAAAAGGAGACGACATAATGTATTTAATAATATTACCAGCTTGACATTTGCCACTTTAGTTTGTTTCACCGAAATTCACAAATACAGAACTGAAATTTCAAAGAACTTTTATTGTCTCTTGGTTTGGGATTTTTAATGTTATAATAATCCAAGTAGAAGTCCTCAATATATTTGCTTTAGCTTCATTAATCAAAGAGAGCAATGTTGAAGTCATCGTTGTAGAAGAAGAAAGAAGAAAACGAAGGAGGAGGAGAAAGGGGGCTGAAGTTATTTAAAAAGTGGGTACAAGTTAAAAGTTTTAAAAAAATGGGTATAGGTTAAATGTGAGCGACCAAATAGGGCGCCCCGTGCAATTTTTACCTAAGGGGAATTTGCATATATATCCGTTTTTTGTGTCACGTTTTAACTTGTGCCCGTTTTGCAAAAAAAAAATTGCAAGTGTACCCACTTTTTTGCATAACTTCAGCATACTGGGCTGAAGTAGCAAAGACAATCACGCAAAACTTCAACATTCTAGTAGCCGGGCTTGAAGTTCAACTCTAGAGCTGAAGTTTTTGTTTTATAACTGGCGAACTTCAGCTCTAGAGCTGAAGTTTTTGTTTTGTAACTCGCGAACTTCAGCTCTAGAGCTGAAGTTTTTGTTTTTGTGTTTTTACTTAGTAACTCGCGAACTTCAGCTCAAGACCTGATGTTTTTGTTTTTGTAACTGACGAACTTCAGCTCTAGAGCTGAAATTTTTGTTTTGTAACTGGCGAACTTCAGCTCTAGAGCTGAAGTTTTTGTTTTGTAACTAGGGAATTTCAACTCTAGAGCTGAAGTTTTTGTCTTTGTAACTGGGGAACTTCAGCTCTAGAGCTGAAGTTTTTGTTCTATATTTGATTAACTTCAGCATGTTTTATGCTATCTGATCCAAACTCTTCTTTCTTTTGTCCAATATGTTGCAGTATACAAGGTATCCATAGTTTTCACTCATGTTTAAGTTTGTCAATGCATTGGACTAATAAGCAATATGTCTTATATGTAATGAGAAAAGGTAGTTTTCATTAATTTTGGAAATATTGTACCTTATCATAAACCCAATGTCCATTACCATCACCTCCATCTCCTCTGTATTGTTCTGAATCATTGTAAAAAGAGACGACATAATGTATTTAATAATATTAACGGCTTGACATATGCCACTTTAGTTTGTTCCACCGCACAAATACAGAACTGAAATTTCAAAGAACTTTTATTGTCTCTTGGTTTGGGATTTTTAATGTTATAATAATCCAAGTGGAAGTCCTCAGTATATTTGCTTTAGCTTCATTAATCAAAGAGAGCAATGTTGAAGTCATCATTGTAGAAGAAGAAAGAATAAAACAAAGGAGGAGGAGAAAGGGGGCTGAAGTTGTTTAAAAAGTGGGTACAAGTTAAAAGTTTTAAAAAAATGGGTACATGTTAAATGGGGGCGACCAAATAGAGCGCCCCGTGCAATTTTTACCTAAGCTCCTAACACTTGGCCCATCTATTCAGGAGTAAAATGGATATAGCATAAGGATTTTTACCTTCCTATACAATATTTGAAATTTATTTACTAAAATTATTCTAATTTTATATATTACCTACCTAAATAAGAATTACTCACAAATTATATATATATATTTCATTATTAATGCCTTAAATTAGAGGATTTAGTTACACCCTTTTACTTTTTTCTCTCCTCTCCTCTTTCACTATTCTCTCTCTCTCACTATATATACATATATACACACACACACACAATCCATTACTAGTGCCTTAAAATAGTGGATTTAGTTTCACTATTTTCCTTTTATATTAAAGTGGAAAAATATTGGAAAAAATCCTCTTTCCCTATGTTGTTTTTCAGCTGCGTTTTTAATGTAATTTCAATTGGTTTTCCATGGTTGTTGTAAGCTCTTTGGACTATTTTCGAGCATATTTTTGCGGCTGTTGATGGGTAGTTTTTGTAACGACCCGATCAGTCATTTTGAGCATTTGCATTCTGCTAAGCTATTTGAAGTCTTGAGCAATATTGTATGATGTATTATGACTTGTGTGAATCGTCGGTTTTGGTTTTTAGGTTATTCATAATCGATTTGGAAGAATAAATTTTATTGTTGAAGCTTTAAGTTGTAAGATTGACTAAGTTTGACTTTTTAGTATTTTGATCTCGGATTAGAGATTTGATGATTTCGTTAGGTCCGGATGGTGATTTCGGACTCGGGCGTACGCCCGTATTTTCATTTGGATGTTTCTAGAAAGTTTCGGCACAATGGTGAAATTTTGAAATTTGAAGGATTGGAATGTTCATACGTTTGACCGAGAGTTGAATTTGAGGATATCAGATTCAGATTGTGGTTCCGAAAATTGGAATAGCTTTATTATGTCATTTGGAACTTATGTGCAAAATTTTGGTTCATTCCGGGTGAATTTGATATGTTCGGTGCGAGTTTTGGAAGTTGAAAGATGACTTGTCGGGATGTTCGAACGTGGTCCCGAGGGGCTCGGGCGTGTTTCGGAATAATTTCGGGCTATTTTCCTTCATGTTCTCACTGCTGGTTCTGCTGATGTCTGGTGCACCCAGTGTTCTTCGCGATCGCGGATTGAGGGACGCGATTGTGTAAGGGAAAATTTGAAGCTGAGTAATTCCTCCTTCGCGTTCGCGAGTAGCTTTACGCGTTCGCATAATTTTCTGGAGATTGGGCATCGCGTTCGCATAATTTAGCCCGTATTCGCGTAGTGGTGAGTTGAGAAGCTGGGGGCAGAAGCGTTTTCTTCGCGTTCGCGTTGTTCTTGTCGCGATCGCGTAGTGTAGGATCCTGTGTTCATCGCGTTCGCAGGTGATGCTTTGCGAACTCGTAGTGTATTTTTTAGAGGCTGTTGAGTTTGTTCTTCGCGATCGCGAAACATGTCCCGCGATCACATAGAGTATTTTTGCCTAGTGATTATAAATACTCTATTTCGGGGGTTTCAGCCATTTTTGCATAATTAGAGCTGTAGAGCTCGAAATGAGGCGATTTTGAAGTGATTTTCACCATATGGATTGGGGTAAGTGTTCTGTACTCATTTTTAATTTTATATCATGAATCTATCTTCGTTTTTGGCATTTTATTGAGGGTTCCAAAAGAGAAATTATGGTTTTTTGGCTAAAGCTTCAAGGACCAAATTTTCGAGTTTTGAACATCGATTGGGAGTCGGAGTTGAGTGAAACTAGTATGGTTGGACTCGTAACTGAATGAGTTGTCAAATTTTATAAGTTTCATCGAGTTCCGAGGTGCAAGCCTAGGTTTGACCTTTTGGCCGATTTTGGGCTTTTGATTAAAGATTCGACCTTTGTCATTTGGAATTATTTCCTTAGGCATTGATTGATGTATTTGAGTTGCTTTTGGCTAGTTTCGAGCAATTCGGAGGTCGGTATGCGCATGATGGCATTTTGAGGCATCGTTTGGCTTGCTCGGTATTGGATTTTGCTTGTTCGAAGTAAGTAATACTTCTAAACTTGGTGCTGAGTGTATAAAACCCCAAATTACGTGTTATGTGTTTGGTGTTGAGGTGACACACATGCTAGGTGACGGGCGTGTGGGCGTGAACCATGTGAATTGTGACTTTGTTATTTTTGTGGTACTGTGTAGTTACCTGGTCTTATCTGCAACCATGCAATCTCTGTGCACTAGAGCTTTTGAGATGTGATTCATGTTAGAAACCATGTCTAAGCTACATGATTATTTTGTTGGGAACCACCGAGGTCATTTTTGCTGTTGAGTTATTTGCTTACATTGAAATTACATACTCAGTCATACACATTCATTTACATATCATATCTCTGTCTCTGTCACCATTTATTGATACATCACATCATCATTTTTGGGATAATTTTTATGACATTGTGATCCTGAGAGACGAGAGAGATTGATGACTAAGCGAGGCCGATGACCTGATTGTGAGGATATTGATTTATGATCGGAGTGGGCTGCACGCCGCAACAGATGTTATTGATTCATGCCATGATTGACTTATTATAACGCTTGGGATGAAGGAGACCCTCTAGAGTCTGTACACCCCCCAGTGAGCACAAGTACCTACTGATTGCGAGTACCGAGTGATTGGGAGGATTGAGTGACTGTGAGGACTGAGTGGCTGTGAGGACTGAGTTACTGGGAAGACCGAGTGAATTGATACTCTGAGAGTTTGCATATGGTTTTATCACTGAGTTGCATCGCATTCGACATGCACACTTGACATACAGACATAGAGATGCATTCTCCTCATGTTGTATGATATCATGACATTCATGACTTCTCACACATATTGACATATAGGCATAAACATGTATTTTCCTCATGCCATTTGAAAACGAAACATTTACCTGTTGAAAGTTTTGGAAAAAATTATAGTTTTCAAACTTACTCGTATTTTTTTGGCGATTTCGATAAAGGATTTGGGTTTTCACTGATAATACTTCAAAAATAGACCTATTTGCTGTATCTGTGAATGAGCTGAGCATTTTATCTCCGAGTCACTTCTTTTATTACTTTCATTATGTTGTTATGAATTGTTTTTAGCTATTGGTGTTGGACTCCGAACTTTGTTCCAACTCGGCACTACTTTCAATCTAAGGTTAGATTTGTTACTTAGTACATGGGGTTGGTTGTACTCATACTACTCTTCTGCACCTTACGTGTAGATGTTGGCTGTTGATGTTGCTGTGTTCGATGGGAGCTGGATTTGAAGATGTACCTGCGTTTCAGTTATAGCTGCCATTTGTTCATGGTAGCTCTAGACTTATGAAAGATCTGTTCATGTATATTTCAGACAGATGATGTACTTTATTTCATACCAGCTTTGTAAATTCTAAATCTTAAATGCGCATGATTTGTACTACCAGTTCTTAGGAATTTTTGTATAAAAGTAGTTTTATTATCATTTTTTTCTTGAAAAATCTCATTAATTTGGATAGTTGTTAATTGGCTTACCTAGAGGGTTGGGTTAGGTGCCATCATGACTAGTTGAATTTTGGATCGTGACAAGTTGGTATCAGAGCACTAAGTTCATAGGTTCTACAAGTCATGAGCAAGTATCTAGTAGAGTCTTGCGGATCGGTATGATGACGTCCATACCTATCTTTGAGAGGCTACATGGCATTTAGGATAAACTTCCCATCTGTCTTTCCTTATTGTGCGATATTGATTCAACTTGAAGTGTAACTCTTTGAATTCCTTCCATGCATTCATATGCGCATATGAGTGCTCGGTATCAACTATGCATCGATGGTTTGTGATTCCACGGATGAGGTGCGAGATGTGATTTTTAGGTGCTGATGATGGGCCAGTTTGGAAGACTTGAGGCTGGTTTTTTACCGTAGCTTGAGCATGAGGATTTTGGTTGTGTGAGCATGTGTTTTTGGACTTACATGTCTAGTAGTGTCCCTATGGGTGGTATTTGTGGCTCGATGAGTGGTTGGATGGCTATATAATGAGTACGATATGACTACGGGATGTGCTCAGATGGGTTGAATGTCACGAGAAGAGTTTGCTTGAGATGTAAAAATGACTATTGGGTGCTTGATTTCTGTCTTGATATGACGTATAGTCTCGAGTTATGAGTGTATTGAAAGATTTTTCATGTTGTTAAATTGTGGAACGAATTAGCTTCTCATGTCTTATTGATGAGTTCAAACTCAGGGATGTTATGTGATTGCATAGTAGTTGTGGCTATGAAAGGGTATAACAAGATGTCGGTTTGAGGCTAAGCAGGTGGGTTATCACCTGCGGGGTAATTTGCGGATGTGTGATTTTTATGATGTTGTGTGTGGAGGCTTTCCTTTCTACCAATGGGCTGTACTTGTGCGATTTAAGTTTGGATCGGTTGTAATAGTTGACCTAATCGTCACGAGAATAAATCCGAGGTTTGCAGATGATTCGAGGTATTAGAGGGTTTGTGTTACATAAGCTTATGAGGGATTAAGTTGAATTTGGTGCGGGATTATGCCAGTAATAGAGCATGGACATTATGAGTTATCGAGTGTTTTGTTCTATGGATTTGAGCCAAGTGGGGGAGTCTACTATTGACGATTTGATTGCATGGTTATGTGTTGTATTGGTTTTGGTCTGAGGCATACTTGTGGATCGTTTATGGCTTTCAGAAGTTGGTCTTGAGGATGACTCAAGTAAGGAATTTTTGGGTGCATGGTTCATTGCACTTTATGGATATATACGAATCATGGAATGATTTGAATTATTATCTGTGAAAAATGTAGTGCCCATAGAGTAGGAATTTATTCGGTTGCTTAGAGGTGTGGATTACATCTTTGGGTGTAATTGTGCTAATTGGGCATAGGTCGTTCGGCCTCTTTGGTCAGTGTAATTGAAATTTGAGCAGAGTGGATGATTCTCGAGAAAGATCTAATAGATTCAAGATTTATATGTAGCAATTGAGATTTTTGCGGATTTGTGTATGGATAGAATATGAGATTTAAGTTGGATGGTGTCGAGACTTGTGGAATTTCTATATCTTTATAGATTTTACATTTCATTATCAAGAGGGTGAAGGAAATGATTTTGGATTCACAGAAGCTCTTCTCAGAGTGGGTGTCTCGGTTGTGGTACTTTTGGTGGTGCTTAAGAAGGGATACATTGGTTTATGGGCCTTAAGGCGGTGTGGTTTTATGTTAGGGCCTCGTGTGGTGAGTTTTGGTTGAGAATTGTGGTATATGAGCAAGGAGAAGTATCGACTTGAAGGCAATTCAAAAGAAACTCAGAGAAGTAGGACAACTTGATAGTAGGTTGAATCAACATAGTAATGGATATGATCAGTTCTTTGGGTACTTCTGATCTGGCGAGTCTCTACATGTGTTTTGTGGTAATGCTTTTGGGTTCTGGTGATCTGCGTGGCTTGGTTGAGTTAGAGAGATTTAATTAGGATGGCCTAGTTATGTGCAAATGGGTTTCAACGAGTTCTCGATGGCTACTACCACGATTCGAGGTGTATATTTCCTACTTGCGTGAGGAACATGTTGCATATTGCAATTTTCTCCTGGATGAGATCAAATGGAAGGTTCCTAGATAATTGAATGTGCATTCTCAGAGTTAATTAAGAGATCCTCGTACTTTTCATATGATGGCATGATTGATGTGGTATGTTGAGTGGGATTAAGATTTGCGTGTGCAAGGTCACATGTCAGTTTTGAAGGGAAGGTCATGAATTCTTAGGCAACACAGAAGATTTCAGATGACTAGGTGAATTATATTACTATTTGGTATTGCTTGAGGAGAGTATACATTTCAGAAGGCGCACTGTGTTTTGACTTACGAGTGCTTCATTGGTATTGCGGTGCTTGTCTGGTTGATCGACTGTTGCTATTTAGATTTTTCTTTGTGGCACGGAAGAATTATAGAAGTATTCCTTGTGGGATGATCGTGTATGATAGATGTGTTGGGCGGTGGATTTAGGATCAGATATGGTGGTCGTGTGTTCTATGGATTTGGAGAACGAGAGTTCTCTAGAGCAGTTTGTTTCGTGGTTATGGACTGTGAAAATGTGACTAAAGCTAGCCAGATGATAGTATGTGTTATGGTTCAGTCATTGTGGACTTTTGGAGGGTTATGTATCTATTTGTGGATGACCAGGGTTAATCTGGGGGCCATTGGTAGGCCTAAGGAGGAGGTGCATTCTGTACTGGGTTAGATTGGTTGACTCTGTACTGCTACTGTTGAGCGATGTGTCATTCGGTTAGATTTTAGGTTATTCGTGTTCTTATATGATTTATGTGTTACTCCTCTATGCTACGAGGAGTTGTGATTTGTTGGTTATAAGAATACAAGGTGCGTTCTATTTGGGCCTTATAGTGGACTTAAAGCGAAATAGATTTTAGGGTGTTAAATGATTGATTGCGCATTGGTTATGTTCTTCTGGACCGTGGTATTGTGTTATCTGTTCTCCATGGTTATAGTCATGCCCCTTCGGTATGATGCCAAATTGCACGTGGTTATCGATTTTGAGCATGGTGGCTTGAGGTATTTCATATGGACCAGTATTTGGATGGGGTCACGCATTGCAACATAGTTATGTAGAGAGATAATCCTATGTGTTAGATTTGTGTGTTGTGGTTCTACTGTGTGTGATGGGTTTTTTAGCATTGTGTTGTGGTAGTACTTATCGATCCCCTGGGACGGTTCTCTCGTTTGAGTCATTTTCTATCTTGAGTACATTTGCATTATTGCGTATTGGTGGATGGATTGCACGGTTTGTGGCTATGTGTAGTATTGCGTGGCATGTCAGTAGAGTAAGCTTGTATTTGATAAGATGAGGTCGTCTGGCCTAGAATGAGTGATATCAGATCTGATTGCGGTATATTTGGAATGATAATATCAGAAGTCAGCTTAGAAATTGGCTATAGTTCTTGTCGAAGGAGGGAGAGTTCCATGACTTGTTGATCTGATGAATGGTTGTGAGTTTCTGCGTGTTTCTTTCATCATCGGTAGTGTACAGAGGTTTTAGAACGAGGCTTTGTTTCATATGAGGTTTATTACCAGTATTGGATTGTTTTGAACATCTACTGTGATCGAAAATTTTGCTACGAGTATGCAAGTGGTGTGGTCTGTCATCTGACCACATCTTGGGTTATGATTATGGCTTGATACAACTTGTTCTGACTTACACAATGTATATATGCGAGGTTCGGGTCTAATAGGAAATTTTGGATGTTGGAAATTGGATTTTGTGGTTTACGGGCTAAGGTTGACGTAATGATCTTCAGTTAAGTTGCAGTTTCGGGCCCATATGGGATAGGGTGACATGGGATCACCCCCGGGTATGTGCATGGTAAGGTTACACAACGGTTTGATGGTTTTGCAACAACTCTTGGCACGTTCGAGGACAAACATATGTTTAAGTGGGGGAGGATGTAACGACCCAACTGGTCTTTTTGAGCATTTGCATTCCGTCCAGCTATTTGAAGTCTCGAGAAACATCATATGATGTATTATGACTTGTATGGATCATCGGTTTTGGTTTTCAGGTTATTCGAAATTGATTTGGAAGAATTAATTTCATTGTTGAAGCTTTAAGCTGGAAGAGTTGACCAAGTTTGACTTTTTAGTATATGACCTCAAATTGGAGTTTTGATGTTTTCATTAGGTCCAGATGGTGATTTCGGACTTGGGCATATGCCCGAATTTGCATTTGGATGTTTCTAGAAGGTTTTAGCACAAATTGGCGAAAGTTGGAAATTTGAAGGTTTGAAAAGTTCATAAGTTTGACCGAGAGTTGACTTTGAGGATATCAGATTCGGATTGTGGTTCCGGGAATTGGAATAGATTCGTTATGTCATTTAGGACTTGTGTGCAAAATTTGGATTCATTCCTGGTGGATTTGATATGTTCGGCGTGAGTTTTGGAAGTTGAAAGTTCAAAGTTCAATTAAATTTGACTTGAGGTGTGATTTATCGTTTCGATGTTTTTATGTGTGATTTGAGGCCCCGAGTAAGTTCGTATTATGTTATAGGACTTGTCGAGATGTTCGAACGTGGTCCCGAGGGGCTCGGGCGTGTTTCGGATTGATTTCAGACTATTTTTCTTCATGTTCTCACTGCTGGTTCTGCTGATGTCTGGTGCACCCAGTGTTCTTTTTTGATCGTGTGAGGGAAAATTTGAAGCTGAGTAGTTCCTCCTCCGCATTCGCGAATAGATTTACGCGTTCGCATAATTCTCTGGAGATTGGGCATCGCATTCGCATGATTTAGCCACGTTCTCATAGTGGTGAGTTGAGAAGCTGGGGGCAGAAGTTTCTTCTTCGCGTTCGCATTGTTCTTGTCGCGATTGCGTAGTGCAGGTTCATATGTTCATCGCGTTCGCAGGTGATGCTCGTGAATGCCTAGTGAATTTTTCAGAGGCTATTGAGTTTGTTCTTCGCGATCGTGAAGGATGTCTCGCGATCACGTAGAGTATTTTTGCCCAGTGGTTATAAAGTACTCTATTTTGGGGGTTATGACCATTTTTGCATAATTGGAGCTATAGAGCTCGGAATGAGGCGATCTGAAGCGATTTTAACCATATGGATTGGATTAAGTGTTCTTTACTTATTTTTGATTTTATATCATGAATCTATCTTCGTTTTCGGCATTTGATTGAGGGTTCCAAAATAGACATTGAGGGATTTTAGCTAAAGTTTCATAGAGCAAATTTTGAGTTTTGAAAATCGATTCGGAGTCAGATTTAAGTGAAACTAATATGGTTGGACTCGTAATTAAATAGGTTATCAGATTTTATAAGTTTCATGAGGTTCCGGGGCACGGGCCTGGGTTTGATTTTTAGCTGATTTTGGGCTTTTGATTAATAATTCGACCTTTGTCATTTGGAATTGTTTCTTTAGACATTAATTGATGTATTTGAGTTTCTTTTGGCTAGTTTTGAGCTGCTCGGAGTTCGGTACGCGCATGATGGTATTTTGGGGCATCATTTGGCTTGCACGGTATTGGATTTGGCTTGTTCGAGGTAAGTAATATTTCTAAACTTTGTGTAGAGGGTATGAGACCATGAGTTATATGTTATGTGTTTGGTGTTGAAGTGACGCACATGCTAGGTGATGGGCGTGTGGGCATGCACAGTGTGAATTGTGACTCTGTTATTTTTGTGGTGCTGTTTAGTTACCTGGTCTTATTTGCAACCATGAAATCTCTATGTAATAGAGATTTTGAGATGTGATTCATGTTAGAATCCATGTCTAGGCTACATGTTTATTCAGTTGGGAGCCACCGAGGTCATTTTTGCTGTTTAGTTATTTGCTTACATTGCGATTACATACTCAGTCATACACATTCATTTGCATATCATATCTCAGTCTCTGTCACCATTTATTGATACACCACATCATCATTTTTGGGCTAATTTTCATGACATTGTGAGCCCAAGGGACTGGAGAGATTGATGACCGAGCGAGGCCGAGGGTATGATTGTGAGGATATTGATTTATGATGGGAGCGGGTTGCACGCCGCAGTAGATGTTATTGATTCATGCCATGATTGGCTTATTACAGCGCTTGGGCTGAAGGAGCCCCTCCGGAGTCTGTACACACCCCTAGTGAGCTCAGATACCTACTGAGCGCGAGTGCTGAGTGCAAGTGCCGAGTGATTGGGAGGATTGAGTGACTGTGAGGACTGAGTGGGTATGAGGATGAGTGGCTATAAGGACCGAGTTACTGGGAGGATTGAGTGAATTGATACTCTGAGAGTATGCATATGGTTTTATCACTGAGTTGCATCACATTCGACATGCACATTTGGCGTACATGCATAGAGATGCATTTTTCTTATATTGTACGGTATCACGACATTCATAACTTCTCACACATATTGATATATATGCATAGAGATGTATTTTTCTCATGCCATTTAAAAACGAAACATTTACATGTTGAAAGCTTTGGAAAAAATTACAGTTTTCAAACTTACTCATATTTTTTTGGCGATTCCGGTAAAGGATTTGGATTTTCACTGATATACTTCAAAAGCAGACCTATTTTTTGGAACTGTGAATGAGCTAAGCATTTTATCTCCGAGTTAATTCTTTTATTACTTTCATCATGTTGTTATGAACAGTTGTTGGCTATTGGTGTTGGACTCCGACCTTAGTTCCAGCTCTTCACTACTCTTAGCCTAAGCTTAGGTTTGTTACTAATTGAGAACATGGGAATGGTTGTACTCATACTATACTTCTGCACCTTGCGTTCAAATGTTAGTTGCTGATGTTGCTTGATTTGAAGATATACCCACGTTCTGGTTATAACTGCCACTTATTCATAGTAGCTCTAACTTATGAAAGATCTATTCATGTATATTTCGAAAGATGATGTACTTTATTTCATACTAGCTTTGTAAATTCTAGATCTTAGAAGCTCATAATTTGTACTACCAATCCTTGGAAATTCTTGTATAAAAGCAATCTCATTATCATTTCTTTCTTGCATAATCTCATTAATTTGGATAGTTGTTAATTGGTTTACATAGCGGATTGGGTTAGGTACCATTACGACTAGTTAGATTTTGGGCCGTGATAGTTTTGAGCTTGGTTTTAGGTGTAAAAGTGTGCGATTTGTTGACTATTTTGTTGAGTTTAAAAGTGGTTTAAGTGGCTGATTTTGGTGGCTGAACACGTGAGTCGAAATTAAGTAAAATATTCAATGCCTCCACCTCCGTCGATGTAGCACCAGCAACAACATCAATAGAAATTCGACAATGATAAATTTATATGGTACAATAATATACAAATTAAAAATAAAATTCCGTACAAATTTGATTCAAATTTGATACATCTATAATAATATATAAATTAAAAATAAATTTTATATAACTAATAATATATGATACAACATGTTTATAATTTATATACAATTTTCATACATTATAGTTACCCATTTAAATACATCTACAACATCATAAAACTTAAGTACAATTTTCAGGAAAAAATTATACAATATGTCTTTTGTATGTATTTTGTATCTGATTTGTATATATTTTATATGTGGTGTGTTCTTCTTTCTCTCTAAAATTTCAATAAAAATTTTCTCTCTTTATACAATTTTAATACATATCAACAATTTTATGTAAAAAGATAGTATTTATAACTTAAATACAAATTTCTTACAACTATTCAAACATTATACAACTATTTTTCAACTTTTATACAACATTCAAATAAAACAAAATACAACTACAACATAATACAACTTAAATATAACTATAATACAACTTTAATACAATTTCATAAGTATATTGTATGTCATGTGTTCTTCTTCTTATTCTTCTTCGTTTTTCAATCTGAAATTCGGCTAAAATCAAGTCTAATCTTCACCAAACTCCCTCAAAATTGAGATATAAACTCCAAAAAATATTCTCAATTGTTTGCAACAACATCCAATCCAAACAAATGATGGTTTTGAAAATTCAAATTCTAATTTAAAGCCTCGAAGCTTTTTAATGATTGTCAATGGTGGAGAATCAAACATCTTCAAAATTTATTTATTGACAATTTTAATTCGAACATCAATTGTGGAATATGAATGGGAATTGCTAAGTTAAAACGATTGAAATCCATTGATGAATTCCATTAAAACTCTATACAACAAGAAAGCATTAAAAACAGAGACATCAAAGGAAGAAAAATTGGGAAAAAAATAGAGAAGGAGAGTAGAGAGACGGAGAGTAGGGGGAGGGGGAGGGGGAGGGGGAGGGGGAGGGGGAGGGGGGAGGGGGGAGGGGGGCAAGTATAAAGGGATAAGAAAATAACTGATATTCCTTATTCAATTCTTAATATAAAGGGTACTCATTTAAAACTTATTTGTATATAATTGGTAAATTGTGTATGACCATGTAATTAAGTTAAAAATTGATTAGGGAGGGTAATAAAATTTTCATATATAGTATAGGAAGGTAAAAATCCCTATAGCGTATGCGCGATATTTTGTGAGATGTTTACGTAAATAGTCGTTCAGACTCATTTTTACTTAATTAGTCGGTATACATAGATTATACAGATTTTAACTGAAGCAGATCTAAAATTTAAATTTTATGGGTTTAATTAAGATTTTTAACATTGAAATCATTATATTTGTAAAGTTATGGGTTCATATCAACTATTGTTTTTGTAATTTTATTAACTTTTACATATAAAATTATGCTTCGTCTTAAAAGTTATGAGTTCAATTGAACCCGTCCATTGAATTCTACATCCGCCCCTATACATTTGTACATATTACATTACACATAAAATATATATTTTTGGTTATTTTTAATTTAGACAGTTGAGAAAAAAACTATTTAGGTTAATTCTTCATATATTTGTTGAAATTGAAAAAACAAATTATGTTGAATTTAGGAAAGAGTATTTGAACTTGCCAGACCATACTGCCAGTTTGCCAAGCATATAAAGACTATGCCCTTTCTTCTTCTTTTTTAAATGTATTTACTTGAGTACATTTCGTCAAATGTATTATTATAGGCAGTGAAAGCAATTTTCGTATCAAAATGTCACGACCCTAGTTCTCTCTTCATGAACCGTCGTGACTACACCTAGTCTCTATGACTAAGTAAGCCTAACATTTGCGGGAAAAAGGAACAAAAACATAAAAGCCATCGACTAATAAGTAAACTTAAAATAAGGAATTGAGATGCCGCTTGGCATATACAATAATCACTTTTGAACAGTACATAAACTCTCCCAAAACCAGGAATGTCATAAGTTACAAGCTAAAGAAGAAAACAATGCTTCTAATCTCCAGAATCTAACAAAGAAGGAAATACAAGAAGTGTTTATCATGAGGAAGAGTAGATAGGAACTTTGAGGTCTGCGGACATGGCAGATATACTTTGAAGTCTCTATGGCCGTCTCGTCTCAATGGTAATGCGGCTAATAAGGGTACCTGGATCTGCACACGAAAAATATGTGCAGGGAAGTGCATGAGTACTGTTACGTGGAGCCTTCCTGAGATTCCTTGGAAGGGCGACGTAAGGCTAAGCAACTGATGTCAGTGCAGTTGCTGTCCGCCAACTGAGGTCCCCTCCGTACGCTAGACTAGATTGTCAGTGCCGTACGGGAAAACCAATGTCAAGAGCAATTGAGAGAACATGAATGAGAATTGAGAATGAAAGAAAGCTTGATTGCATTAATGAAAGCTATTACAGAAAGGCAACGCGGTGTCGAGGGGGAGAGACACCAGTACAGAGAATTGTTTGCTTGCTAGAAAGTTTGATTGCTTGATCCCCCCTTAATAATGCTTAAAAAAATAATCCAAAGCTACAAGACTAGACTTGATTAAGCTAGAGAAATATAATGGAAGTACATGGAATAAAACTACTCTATATTTACAATGAAAAAGACTTAGTTTGCTATAAGGCAGAAAACAGATCCGTTGTCGGCAACATAGTCTTTGGCATCAGGGTCTGCGCGCGCGGCGCTGTTGGCATCTGCCTGCGGTTGGGCGCTGGCGAGGGATATCGCTGGGGCGACAGAGGCACATGCGCGCTTTTCCCTTGGCACGGCCAAGACCACGGGGTCGTCTGTGGTGCTAGGCATTGGAAGGCTTGCTAGGACGCCACGGTGAGTTGGCGACGTCCTCGGTGCCTTACTTGCAAGATAATCTTCAATTAGGCTCTTATAGGCTTTGAGGTTTGTTCCCCTCTCCCAAGTGTTCTCCTCTGCATCACAGCCCTGCCATTTCACCAAGAACTCTTGGTGATCTTTCCTTAAGGCATGAATCACTCTATCATCAAGGATAGCTTCAACACGCCTTTTCCCGGTTGAATTGGGCCCTCGAATACTGGGTATTGTGAGCTGGATCCTTGAAGGATCCTCCGTATCTTCCCGAAAAGGTTTCAGGAGGCTGACATGGAAGACAAGATGAATTTTCCACCAAGCTGGGGTATCCACCCGGTATGCAACTTTCCCAATACGCCTTTCAATGGACAAGGGTCCGATATAATTTTGCAATAAGCGAGGGTCATGGACCCCCGCAAATAAGTAACGCTTTGGAATTTTGACCATCACTTTGTCTCCTACTTGGTATTCAACAAAGCGACGATTCTGATCAGCATGCCTCTTCATCCGCTTTTGAGCCTTGACAAGATAGCTCCGCACTATCTCCAAATTTTGCTTCCACTCTTTAGAGAAGCTAGCAGCTCGAGGAGATTTAGACATATTTGGTGCATTGACTGTGTGTGGGAGTAGCGGTTGCTGTCCGGTAACAATTTCAAAAGCGCTTTTGTTTGTACTAGAGCTCTTTTGTGAATTAAAACACAGTTGAGCAGCATCCAGAAGCTTCACCCAATTCTTCTGCGATCCGATTACAAAATGACGGAGATATTCCTCCAACATACCATTGAACCGCTCCGTTTGGCCATCAGATTGCGGATGAAAACTTGAGCTGTGACTCAGCTTCGACCCAAGGCACTTAAAGAGTTGGGTCCAAAAGTTGCTAGTGAAGCGTGAGTCACGATCACTAACAATGTCTTTGGGTAGGCCCCAATATTTGACGACATGAGAGAAGAAGAGTCGAGCTGTATCTTCTGCTGATATATATTGTGGGGCAGCAATAAAGGTAGCATATTTGGAAAACCGATCTACCACAACCAAGATAGTTGTTAGATCTCCGACCTTGGGCAATCCGGTGATGAAATCCAGGGAAACACTTTCCCAAGGTCTCTTTGGGACAGCTAGTGGTTCCAAGAGTCCCGCCTGTGTTAAGCGGTCTGACTTGTCCTTCTGGCATACTAGACAAGTCTTCACATACTGAGCAACGTCATCGGCCATTTGAGGCCAATAATATGCACGGCGAAGTAACGCCATGGTGCGTTCTTCACCGGGATGGCCGGCCCACAGAGTATCATGACATTCCGCCAGAAGAGTCCTTCGTAGATCTCCTCCTTTAGGAACATAAAGTCGGTTCCCTTTCACTTTCAGAAAACCATCTTCCATGTAGAACTGGCGAGTCTTGCCTTGTCCTACCAAATCAACCAAATACTGTGCAGCAGGGTCTTTGATGAGTAGATCTTGTATCTGGTCCGTGATGGAGGTGGCTACTTCGCTCCCCCTTAGGGTGGCGAGTAAGCACATCGATGCTAGATCAGCTCTCCGACTGAGTGCATCAGCAACATGATTGGTCTTCCCACTTCGGTACTCCAGGTTGAAGTGGAATTCAGCTAGGAGTTCCTGCCACCTGGCCTGTCGACCATTCAACTTCGGCTGGGTCATGAAATGGCTAACAGTTGTGTTGTCTGTCTTGACCACGAACGGGGTTCTCAGCAGATAGTGCCTCCAAAGGCGCAAGCAGTAGACAACAACCAATAATTCTTTCTCATGGTCGGCATAGCGCCACTCTGCATCTTTTAGCTTCCGACTCTCATACGCTACAGGATGCCCTTCTTGTAGCAGGACGCCACCGAGGGCATAGTCAGATGCATCTGTTTGTACTTCGAATGGCTTGGCCAGATCAGGAAGGGCCAAGACGGGGCTACTAGACATAACCGCTTTCAATGCGTTGAAGGCCTCCGCTCGCTTGGGTCCCCATTCCCAAGGCGTGACCTTCTTGAGGAGTTCTATCAATGGTACTGCAATGAGGGAGTAATTTTTCATGAATCTCCGATAGAAATTGCATAGACCAAGGAACGCCCTCAAGGCGTGGATATCCTTAGGTGGCGGCCAATTTGTGATTGCCTGAATCTTCTGCTGGTCCATCTTGATCCGCCCTTCCTCGATGACATGTCCGAGGAAGTCAATTTGCTTTTGAGCAAAGGAGCACTTAGATAGCTTTGCATATAGTTCATGCTCCCGCAATCGAGCTAGGACCTTCCGCAAGTGCATCAGGTGTTCCTCCAATGTTTGGCTATATACCACAATGTCATCCAAGTAGACCACCACGAATTCATCAATGTACTCTCGGAAGACTTGGTTCATCAAAGTGCAAAATGTAGCTGGGGCGTTAGTCAAGCCGAATGGCATAACCAGGAAATCGTACGAACCCATATCTTGTCACACAGGTCGTCTTGTGCTCATCACCCTCTGCAATCCGAACTTGCCAATAACCTGTCTTCAGGTCTATTTTGGTGAACACCGTCGCACCACCCAGTCTATCGAACAAGTCTGCCATTAGCGGAATATGGTACTTGTTCTTCACAGTAATTTTGTTTAGAGCCCGATAGTCCACACAGAGTCGTAGACTACCATCATGTTTCTTTTGGAATAGCACAGGGGACCCGTATGGGGATTTGGAGGGCACGATAATCCCTGTGTCTAGCATTTCCGTCAATTGTCTCCGAAGCTCGGTGAGTTCGGGTTGTGACATTCTGTAAGGCGCCCGGGCAGGTGGCTTCGCGCCCGGCACCAGCTCAATTTCATGATCCACAGTGCGCCTAGGCGGTAGTCGCTTTGGCATGTCTTGTGGCATGACATCTTCAAACTCTAGTAGTAGCTCCTTCACGGGTTCAGGAATGGGACCCGAGGAGCATTCTACATCTTCGATGCAGAGGGTTGCCAGGAACGTAGGTTCGTTTCTTTTGACCCCCTTCTTCAACTGCAAGGCCGAGATGTTTTCAACGGCCATCTTCATGGGCATGCACGGGATAACGCAGGGCTTGGCCCCGTTTGCTCCCATCATCAGTAACATGTCAGCATACGGTACAGGCATGGTGTTGGTTTGCCTCAGGAATTCCAATCCAACTATCAACTCGAAGTCATCTATGATCACCACGCGCAAGTTGAATTTTCCTTCGTAAGGGCCAAGCTTCATCGGTACTTCTTTGGCTATTCCACCCACTGGCTGGGGAGGTGAGTTGATAGCCTTGACACGGCCTCTACCTTTCCCTACGACTAGACCAAGGCGCTCCACCTGAGTCGAGGCTAAGTAGTTGTGGGTAGCACCCGTGTCTACCATGGCCCGAATGGGCTTGCCATTCACCTTCATCTCAACGAACATTAAGGTCCTCTCGTGCTTAAGAGGAGTCTCATCATCCGCCTTCTTTTTCCCTTTCTTGGTGACTGGACATGGGTCCTTCTTCTTACGGATACCAGCACTAGCCTCTGCTAATGCCTCAGAAATGGAGCCAACAATTGCATTGAAAGCACCTACTGGTTCAGTCTGATCCGCATCGTCTGATTCGTCATCCGTCCCATCATCAAAAGTCTGATGGGCGTTCATCTGTGCATGTGGGCACTCATTGTTCCAATGTGGTCCGCCGCAATGACGGCATCCTGAAGGAGGCTTCCTCCCCCGATCATTGTTGTTAGACGCAACACTGTTGCTGCCTGTGGAAGGAGCCTTAGGTTTGGTTGAGCTCCGATCTCCCCCACTTCTGCTAGGGCCACCATTGCTAGACTGCCCCCCTTTGAATCCTGCTCGGGCAGGCGGTTGAGGCCTATCCTTCCGAGCTTCCATTTGATAGTCCCCAAGGCATTCAGCTGCTTGGATCGCCTTGGGCAGGGTATCTACCCGTTGTCTTTGTAGCTCCATACGGGCATAAGGTTTCAGCCCTTCTAGGAAAGTGAAGAGCTTGTCTTTGTCCCCCATGTCGCGTATGCTTAGCATGAGCGCGGAGAATTCCCGCACGTAGTCCCGCACAGATTTGGTCTGACGGAGCTCCCGTAGCTTTCTCCTTGAATTGTATTCAACATTTTCGGGGAAGAATTGTAGGCGGATGGCTGCCTTCAGTTCTGCCCATGTTTCGAGAGCATCTTCACCGGCCTTGATGGCTTCGTATTTCACCCGCCACCAGAGTTTAGCATCACCCTGAAGATACATGGCAGCAGTTGCTACCTTCTTGGCTTCTTCTAGGCCCCCAACAGCATCAAAATATTGTTCGACATCAAAAATGAAGTTCTCCACTTCCTTGGCATTCCTAGCTCCACTGTATGGCTTTGGCTCAGGAATTTTCAATTTTTGTGTCGCGGAGGTGGGGTTTGCAGCGCCCCCGACCTGGTTTCCACCGCCTCGCAGTAGGCCCTGTAAGGCAGCATTGACAACATTGAGCTTGTCTGTCAAGTCGTCAATAGTTTGTTGCATGGCAGTCACCCTATCTGCCTCTTGTGCCCTGTAAGCTAAATCCTCGGCACGCTCCTGTTGGAGTCCCTCGAATTTGCCAAAAATTTCGGCTGCCTCTGTGGCTGCCGTTTGCCGATCTCCCTCGGAGTCACGACTGATGTTTTCTATGTCAACTTCGGCCTGGAGCACCCTGCGGTCCAGGTCATCCAACCTTTGCCCTAGGCTGGTTCTTAGTTCAGGCACCGTATCCATGATGGGCAGTAATCCGTCAACCGTCTGTTCAAGGGCCGCAATGCGGTCCCCATGATTCACCATGGTCAGAAATGGTGGTAATGGCAATGCGTTCCCTCGTCCGATGTCGAGCCTAGGCTCTGATACCAACTGTTACGCGGCGCCTTCCTGAGATTCCTTGGAAGGGCGACGTAAGGCTAAGCAACTGATGTCAGTGCAGTTGCTGTCCGCCAACTGAGGTCCCCTCCGTACGCTAGACTAGATTGTCAGTGCCGTACGGGAAAACCAATGTCAAGAGCAATTGAGAGAACATGAATGAGAATTGAGAATGAAAGAAAGCTTGATTGCATTAATGAAAGCTATTACAGAAAGGCAACGCGGTGTCGAGGGGGAGAGACACCAGTACAGAGAATTGTTTGCTTGCTAGAAAGTTTGATTGCTTGATCCCCCTAATAATGCTTAAAAAAATAATCCAAAGCTACAAGACTAGACTTGATTAAGCTAGAGAAACATAATGGAAGTACATGAAATAAAACTACTCTATATTTACAATGAAAAAGACTTAGTTTGCTATAAGGCAGAAAACAGGTCCGTTGTCGGCAGCATAGTCTTTGGCATCAGGGTCTGCACGCGCGGCGTTGTCTGCGCGCCGACGCTGTTGGCATCTGCCTGCGATTGGGCGCTAGCGAGAGATATCGGTGGGGCGACAGAGGCACATGCGCGCTTGTCACTTGGCGCGGCCAAAACCACGGGGCCGTCCGTGGCGCTAGGCATTGGAAGGCTTGCTAGGACGCCACGGGGCGCGCCCAAGGGGTCATGGGGCACGGCTGGAAAGCCGCCCATGACAGTACATGTCACGATCCAAACTACCATGTCGTGATTGCACCTATTGTTGGACTAGGAAAGCCGACTCTTTACCAAAAACAACCCGATATTTCAATTTAAAGATAACTCCAAGCTATTTAATAATACAACTTCATAAAGAAAATTTGAATAACAAAGTGCAGAAAGAAAAAGCCTGACATCAGGGTGTCACTAGTCATGAGCATCTACTAAAATTTGTCCAAAAATTTACTGAGACTGACACAGTCTAGAAATGTAACTATAAACAACTACAGGAAGATAGGAGGGAGAAGAGCAGGGCTACGATCGCCATCAGCTACCTTGCTAACTCTGAGAAGATCTACGGCTGGAATAGCCAACAACTACTACCGGATCCTGATATGCCTGGATATGCATGCAAGGTGCAGGGAGTAACGTGAGTACGCCAACTAAATAAGTAACCAAAGTAAATAAAGGCTGAGAAGAAGTGACGAGCAATAAAACATATAAAGTTCATACCATGAAATCTCAGTAAAAATACAATGGGCTTTTAAAAGCAGAGTTTAAATCAAATCATTTTGTTTAAACTTAGTTTCAGTAAAAATCATTTGAAGATATTTTTCAACAGTTCTCAAACAGAGGCTCAATGCAACAGTGAGCAAAAATGATGAAAACATAATCAGCCCCTCGGGCAAAACATCACTCATATATAGCCCCTCGGGCAAACCTCATAGTCAATCGTATACAGCCCCTCGGGCATACCTCACCATCACTCACAATCAGGGTACCCGCGCTCACTGGGGGTGTGCATACTTCGGAGGAGCTCCTTCTGCCCAAGCGCTATAACAAGCCACCTCATGGCATAAATCAATCAGGCCCTCGGCCTCACTCAATCATGAATCAGTAACAACATGCTGCGGCATGCAACCCGATCCCATATATATCCTCACAAATCCGGACCTTGGCCTCACTCAGTCATAAACCTCTCAAGCCACTCGGGCTATCAGTAAAAATAGGGTGCTCAGCCCAAAACAACATTTTATATGCATCAAAACAAAGTAATAAAGACTGAGTTATGAAACCAATAAGTATAACATGACTGAGTATAGATTTTCAACCATAAATAGTGAGAGGATAATAAGAAAAAGGCCTCGAAGGGTCCAAACAGCCCTGACACAAGGCCCAAATATGACATTTAGACCAATTTACAGAAATTCTTTCTAAAACACATAAGTATCATATAGTTTCAACCAAATACGCAACTTATTGTTGCTACGGGACAGACCAAGTCACGATCTCCAACGGTGCACGCCTGCATGCCCGTCACCTAGCATGTGCGTCACCACAAAATAGTAAAATGATACGAAATCCGGGGATTCATACCCTTAGGACTAGATTTACAATCGTTACTTACCTCAAACCGGTCAAAATCCCTACTCCGCGATGCTCTTGGCCCTCAACTCGGCCTCCAATTGCTCCAAATCTATTCACAACCAAAACAATACCATCAATATACGCTAATGGAATGAATTCTACAAGAAAAACTATCAAATTAGGCACAAATCCCAAAATTCTCTCAAACCTGACCCCTGGGCCCACGTCTTGGAATCCGCCAAAAATTACAAAACTAGAAAGCCATTTCACTCACGAGTCCATACATACAAGAATTATCAAAATCCGACCCAATTTCACCCCTCAAATCCTCAATCAAACTCTCCAAAAATCACAAGCCCTAACCCCACAATTTATACTTTCTGCCCAGAACTTCCGCATCAGTGGTCCAACAGTCACTTCTGTGATGCCGCTCTTGTAAAAAATGCATCGTAGGTGCGGTTCCCACTTATTCCCTCATTAACTGCATCTGCGTCCTAACATCGCACCTGCGGTCTTGCAGGTGTGCTCCACTATTCGCACCTGTGGCTCCTGCCTCAGCTTTCCAAATTCCGCATCTGTGGTTCACCTTCTGCATCTGCGACCATCGCACCTGCCGTTCCTTCTTCACAGGTGCGGAGACATTAGAAGCAGCAACTTCAGCTTCCTTATTCCCACTTCCCAACTCTCCGTTAACCATTCGAATGCATCCCGAGGTCCTCGGGACCTCAGCTAAAAATACCAACAAGTCACATATCAACATACGAACTTAGTCGAACCTTCGGAACACTAAAGACAACATTAAAACACCATATTACCCTCAGATTCAAGCCTAAGAACTTCTAAACTTCCAAATTTCGCAAAAATAAACCCGAAACTTATCAAATCTCATCCGAATGACTTCAAATTTTGTACACATATTACAAATGATACTACAAACCTACACCAACTTCCGAAATTCCATTCCAACCCCTATAACAAAATTTCCATTGCCGACCGAAAATCGCCAAATTTCCAATTTCGCCAATTCAAGCCTAATTCCACCACGGACATCCAAATCACATTCTGGACGCACTCCTAAGTCCAAAATCACCTAACAAAGCTAACTGAATCATCAAAATTCACATCCGAGATCGTTTACTGATAAATCAACATTCGGTTGACTTTTCCAACTTAAGCTTCTAAATAGGAGACTAAGTGACTCATTCCACACCGAAACCACTCCGGACCCAAACCAACCAACATGATACAATGAAATACAATTGAGGAAAACATAAGGAAGCAGAAATAGGGGAAACAGGGCTATCACTCACACAACGACCGGCCAGGTCGTTATATCCTCCCCCTCTTAAACAAATATTCGTCCTCGAACGAGTATATAAACATACCTGAAGCCTCAAATAGGTGTGGATATCTACTCCGTATCTCCCGCTCAGTCTTCCAAGTAGCCTCTTCCACAGGCCGACCTCTCCATTGCACTTTCAGTGAAGCTATATTCTTTGATCTCAACTTTCGGACCCACCGCTCCAAAATAGCCACTGGCTCCACATCATAAGTCAAATCACCATCTAACTGAACTGTGCTGAAATCCAAAACATGAAATGAATTGCCGATATACTTCCGGAGCATAGAAACATGAAATACCGGATGCACTCTCGACAAGCTAGGTGACAAAGCAAGCTCATAAGCCACCTCCCCAATCCTCCGAAGCACCTCAACATGCCCAATGAACCAAAGGCTCAACTTGCCCTTCTTCCCAAATCTCATAACACCCTTCATGGGTGAAACCTTTAGTAGATCCTTCTCCCCAACCATGTAAGACATATCATGAACCTTTTTGTCAGCATAACTCTTTTGTCTTGACTGAGTTGTACAAAGCCGCTCCTGAATCACTTTCATCTTGTCCAAATCATCATGTACCAAGTTTGTACCCAAAAGCCTAGCCTCTCCCATCTCAAACCAACCTACTGGAGATCTACACCATCTCCCATATAAAGCCTCATATGGATCCATCTGAATACTCGACTGATAACTGTTGTTATATGCAAACTCCGTGAGTGGCAGAAACTGGTCCCATAAACCCCCAAAATCAATGACACAAGCATGCAACATGTCCTCCAATATCTGAATAGTGCACTCGGACTGCCTATCCGCTTGAGGATGAAAAGCTGTGCTCAACTCAACCTGAGTACCCAACCCTCACTGTACGGCCCTCCAAAACTACAATGTAAACTGAGCACCTCTATCTGAAATAATGGAAATTGGGACACCATGCAAGCAAAAAATCTCTCAGATATAAATCTCAGCTAACCGCTCTGAAGAATAGGTAGTACACACAGGAATGAAGTGCGCACACTTAGTCATCCGATTCACAATCACCCAAATAGCATCGAACTTCCTCAAAGTCCGTAGGAGTTCAACTACGAAATCTATGGTGATCCTCTCCCACTTCCACTTTGGAATCTCTATCTGCTGAAGCAATCCACCCGGTCTCTGATGCTCATATTTCACCTGCTGACAATTCAGACACCGAGCTACAAACCCCACTATATCTTTCTTCATTCTACTCCACCAATAGTGTTGTCTCAAATTCTGGTATATCTTTGCGGTACCCGGATGGATGGAATACCGCGAGCTATGGGCCTCCTCCAGAATCAACTCCCGAAGCCCATCTACATTGGGCACACATATCTAGCCCTTTATTTTTAATACCCTATTATCATAGATAGTCACTTCTCTGGCATCATCATGCAGAACCTTGTCCTTGAGGACATGCAAATGAGGATCATCATACTGGCGCTCTCTGGTGCAATCAAACAAGGAAGACCAAGAAACAATACAAGCTAGGATCCGACTAGGCTCCGAAATATCCAACATCACAAATCGATTGGCCAAAGCCTGAACATCAACCGCAAGAGGTCTCTCCCCAACAAGAATAAATACAAGACTGCCCATACTCATCTCTTTTCTAGTCAAGGCATCGGTCACTATATTGGCCTTCCCCGGATGGTACAAAATAGTAAGATCATAGTCCTTTAGGAGCTCCAACCACCTCCGCTGCCTCAAATTGAGATCCTTCTATTTGAACAAGTGTTGGAGGCTACGATGATCAGTAAACACCTCACAAGATGCACCATAGAGATAATGCCTCCAAATCTTCAATGCATGAACAATGGCAGTCAACTCCAAATTATGAACAAGGTAGTTCTTCTCATGGGGCTTCGCAATATAAGAACCTGAAGCTGATGGCAAAACTAATACTGGAGCTGTGGTCAAGGCAACCTTGAGATTTTGAAAGCTCTCCTCACACTCATCCGACCACGTGAAAGGAGCACCCTTTTGGGTCAATTTGGTCAAGGGTTATTCAATAGATGAAAATCCCTAAATAAACCGACGACAATAACCCGCCAAACTAAGAAAGCTACGAATCTTTATGGCTGAGGACGGTTTGGGCCAACTCTGGACCGCCTATAACTTCTTCGGATCAACTTGAATATCCTCACTGGACACTACATGCCTTAAGAACACAATTGAATCGAGCCGAAACTCACACTTGGAGAACTTAGCATAAAGCTTCTCCTCCCTCAACCGCTGCAATACAACTCTCAAATGCTCAGCGTGTTCCTCCTGGCTACGAGAGTACACCAAGATATTATCAATTAAAACAATAACAAACGAGTTGAGATAAGATCGAAACACATTGTTCATCAAATGCATGAACGCTGATGGGGCATTGGTCAGCACAAAAGATATCACAAGGAACTCGCAATGGCCATATCGAGTCCTAAAAGCTATCTTAAGAATGTCTGAGTCCCTAATCTTCAACTGGTGATACCCTAACATGAGATCAATCTTGGAGAACACACTTGATCCCGGAAGCTAGTCAAATAAATCATTAGTATGAGGCAAAGGATACTTGTTATATATTGTGACTTTGTTCAAGTGCCTGTAATCAATGCACATTCTTATAGTACCGTCCTTCTTCTTCACAAATAGAATAGGCGCACTCCAAGGTGACACACTAGGTCGAATAAACCCCTTATTAAGGAGTTCCTGAAGCTGCTCCTTCAATTCCTTTAACTCTGACAGTGCCATACGATACAATGGAATATAAATGGGCTGAGTGCCCGATACCAAATCAATATCGAATTCAATATCCCTATCCGGTGGCATGCCCGATAGGTCTGCAGGAAACACATCTAGAAAATCCCTTACCACCGAAACTGAATCAATGGTAGGAGTCTCTGTACTGACATCCCTCATAAAGGCCAAATAAGAAAGGCAACCCTTCCCAACCATCTGCTGGGCCCTCAAAAAGAAATCACTCTACTAGGAACATAATCCGACGAATCTCGCCACTGAATTCGTGGCACCCCTGGCATAGCCAACGTCACCGTCTTAGCATAACAGTCCATAATAGAATGACGTAAAAACAACTTATCCATGGCCAATATCACATCAAAATCAACCATACTAAGCAGTAGAAGGTCTACTCGGGTTTCCAAACCCCCAATAGTCACCACACAAGACCGATATACGTGGTCCACAATAATAGTATTGTCCACCGGAGTAGATACACAAACAGATGAAACAAGAGACTCACGGGGCATACTCAAATAATGAGCAATGTATGATGAAACATATGAAAAAGTGGAACCAGGATCAAATAAATATAGAGACATCCCTATGGCAAACTAAGACAATACCTGTGATCACATCATCTGAAACAATAACATCTGTTTTTGGCTAGGAGTGCATAGAAACGGGCCTGACCACCACCTGATCATCCTCCCCCTCTAGGGTGACCCCTAGTTGACTGACCTCCACCTCTAACTGACTGAGTAGGTGGTGAAGTAACCGATGCTGAAGTCGAAGGTTGACTCCTCTATTGAGGCGGACCTCCATGACGACGAGGACACTGCCTCCATATATGACCCAACTCCCCACACTCATAACAACCCCTTGGTGCTGGTGATGGGGACTGAAGGGAACCCCTAGCACCGGGATGACTGGTAGAAGAACCTGGAATGGAGGAGCCCTGAACTGATGGAGCACGTGACAAACTCTAGGCTGGGAGGGCACTAAGTGATGAATGGCCCTGATAAGAACTGTGAGAACCATGATGATGCCCCACGATGAACTGGGCGAGCTGACTAAGCATATCTTAATGGACGGCCTCTATTGTGCTGAAACTGACCCCCATGAGGAGCACCACCAAAACTACCGGATCCACATGGCCTCTTGGCCTCCCTCTCCACTCGCTCCTAACAACAAATCGACTCTATATCCCGGGCAATGTTAACAACCTCCTCAAAAGAAACACTAGACACCCTCTCTCTAGGCATAAGAATCCATAGCTGATATGAAAGGCTATCAACGAACCTCCTGATCCTCTCTCTGTCTGTGGGAACCAAACAAATAGCATGACGGGCTAACTCAGAGAACCTCATCTCATACTGCATCACAATCATACCATCCTACGCAACTACTCGAACTGCCTGCCAAGCTTCTCTCTGCGGGACTACGATACATACTTCTCCAGAAAGAGAACAAAGAACTACTACTAGGTAAGAAGAACTGCACCAACAGGACTACGCCTCTCATAAGCCTCCCACCAAGTAAAGGCAGCTCCAGAGAACTGAAAGGCAGTGAACGAGACCCCACTGGTCTCCAGAATACCCGCTGTACGAACATTACCTCTCACACTTGTCCAAGAAACCCTGAGCATCCTCGCCCTATGTACCACTAAAAATCGGAGGCTAAAGTCTACCAAACCTCTCCAACCTACGCTGCTCGTCATCATGCATGACTGGTGCCACATAATCCTGAGCAGGTGCAACTAGCTAGGCTGGTGGTACCTCTAGTGTCTGTAGTCCCTGAACAACCTACTTGGGTGTACGAGAGGTGGGAGTCTAAGTGCCTCCACCAGCCTGGGAAGTAGTTGCCATAGTAGAAACAATGGCCGCCTGAGCAAGACAGGTGCACACGGTCAACATCTGAGCTAAGGTCTTCTGAAGACCTGGGATAACAATAGGAATTGCTGGTGCCTGAGCTGGTCTTGCTGGAGCATCCATAACTGGGACCTGATCATAGGCTGGGACGGCTGGTGGATCTATAGGTGCTGCCCTAGCTGCTGTAGGGCTACACCCCTGCCCCTACATTGGCCTCGACCGCGACCTTGGCCTCTCGTGGCCCCAACTGGTGGTACTGGTGGCCGTCCGTCCTGACCGGTAGCACGTGTCCTCACCATCTGTGAGAGAATAGAATAGCAGAAGTTTAGTTACCAGAATCAACAGATTCACACGACAAGAATTCAAGAATGTGAAGTTTTTCTAAAGGTTCTACAGCCTCTCGAAGATAAGTATAGACGTCTCCGTACCGATCTGCAAGACTCTACTAAACCCGCTCATGACTCGTGAGACCTATATAACCTAGGCTCTGATACCAACTTATCACAACCCAAACTACCATGTCATGATGGCGCCTATCTGGGACTAGGCAAGCCGACTCTTTACCAAAAACAACCCGATATTTCAATTTAAAGATAACTCCAAGCTATTTAATAATAAAACTTCATAAAGAAAATTTGAATAACAAAGTGCGTAAACAAAAAACCCGACATCGGGGTGTCACTAGTCATGAGCATCTACTACAATCTATCCAAAAGTTTACAGAGACTAACACAGTATGGAATGTAACTATAAACAACTAAGGAAGATAGGAAGGAGAAGAGAAGGTTGTGATTACCCTACCTTGCTAACTTCGACAAGATCTACGGTTGGAATAGTCAACAACCGCTATGGGGTCTTGAAATGCCTTTATTTGCATGCAAGGTGCAGGGAGTAACGTGAGTACACCAACTTAGTAAGTAACCAAAGTAAATAAAGGCTGAGAAGCAGTGACGAGCAATAAAACATATAAAGTTCATATCATGAAATCTCAGTTAAAATACAACAAGCTTTTAAAAGTAGAGTTT
Source organism: Nicotiana sylvestris (assembly GCF_000393655.2). Classification (NCBI taxonomy): domain Eukaryota; kingdom Viridiplantae; phylum Streptophyta; class Magnoliopsida; order Solanales; family Solanaceae; genus Nicotiana; species Nicotiana sylvestris. Next base: position 86,674,117 of record NC_091058.1, read on the forward strand.
GAATCAAATCATTTTGTTTAAAATCAGTTTCAGTAAAAATCATTTGACGATATTTTTCAACAGTTCACAAATAGAGACTCAGTGCAACAGTGAGCAAAAATGATGAAAACATAACCAGCCCCTCGGGCAAAACATCACTGATATACAGCCCTTCAGGCAAACCTCACCATCACTCATAATCAGGGTACCCACACTCACTAGGGGTGCGTAGACTCCGAAGGGTCTCCTTCAGCCCAAGCGTTATAACAAGCCACCATGTGGCATCAATCAATAAGGCCCTCATCGTCACTCAAGCATGAATCAGTAACAACATGCTGCGGCGTGCAGCCCGATCCCATAAATATCCTCACAAATCAGGTCCTCTGCCTTACTCAGTCATAAACCACTCAAGCCACTCAGACTATCATTAAAAACAGGGTACTCAGCCCAAAACAACATTTTATTCGCATCAAAATAGAGTAATAAAGACCGAGATATGAAACCAATAAGTATAACATGATTGAATATAGATTTTCAACCAAAAACAGTGAGAGGATAATAAGAAAAAAGGCCCATAAAGGTCCAAACAGCTCTGGCACAAGGCCCAAATATGGCATTCAACCCAATTTATAGAAATTCTTTCTAAAACATGTAAATATCATATAGTTTCAACCAAATACGCAACTTATAGTTGCTATGGGACGGACCACGTCACAATCCCCAATGGTACACGCCCACAAGCCCGTCACCTAGCATATGCGTCACCTCAAAATAGTAAAATGATACGAAATCCGAGGTTTCATACCCTTAGGACTAGATTTACAATCGTTACTTACCTCAAACTGGTCAAAATCCCTACTCCGCGATGCTCTTGCCCCTCGACTCGGCCTCCAATCACTCCGAATCTATTCACAACCAGAATAATACCATCAATATACGCTAATGGAATGAATTCCACAAGAAAAACTATCAAATTAGGCACTAATCTCGAAATCCTCTTAAGCCCGGCCCCCGTGCCCACATCTCAGAATCCGCCAAAAATTACAAAACTAGAAAGCTCTTTTACTCACGAGTCCATACATACAAGATTTATCAAAATCCGACCCCATTTGGCCCCTCAAATCCTCAATCAAACCCTCCAAAAATCCCAAGCCCTAACCCCTCATTTTCTCCCTTAATCTCCACTAATTACATGATTAAACAATGGGAAATTACAATAAACACGAGTATTAGGGCTCAAGTAACTTACCTCAATGAAAAATCCCTTGAATCCCTCTTCAAATCACTCCCAAAAGCTCTAAAACTGAATAAAAATGGTGAAGAATGACCCAAAAGTCGCGAACTCCACAATTTATACTTTCTGCCCAGAACTTCCGCATATGCGGTCCAACAGTCGCTTCTGCAATGCCACTCCTGCGGAAAATCCATCGCAGTTGCGGTTCCCACTTATTCCCTCAAAAACCACTTCTGTGGTACTGCAGGTGCGCTCAACTATTCGCACCCGCGACTCCTACCTCATCTTTCCAAATTCCACATATGCGGTTTACCTTCCATATCTGCAACCATCGCACCCGCGGTTCCCTCTCCTCAGGTGCGAAAACATCAGATAGGAGTTCCCATTTCCCAACTCTCCATTAACCATCCATATTCATTCTGAGACTCTCCAGACCTCAACCAAAAATACCAACAAGTCACATATCAACATAGGAACTTAGTCGAACCTTCGGAACACTCAAAACAATATTAAAACACCAAATTACCCTCAGATTCAAGTCTAAAAACTTCTAAACTTCCAAATTCTGCAAACGATACCAAACCCTATCAAACCTCGTTCGAATGACCTCAAATTTTGCACACACATCACAAATGATACTACGAATCTATCCTAACTTCCTAAATTCCATTCCGACCCCGATATCAAAATTTCCACTGCTTACCGAAAATCGCCAAATTTCTAATTTCGCCAATTTAAGCCTAATTCCACCACGGACCTCCAAATCACATTTCGGACGCGCTCCTAAGTCAAAAATCACCTAACAGAGCTAACCAAATCATCAGAATTCACATCCGAGATTGTTTACTTATAAGTCAACATCCGATTGACTTTTCCAACTTAAGCTTCTAAATAGGAGACTAAGTGTCTCATTCCACACCGAAATCACTCCGGACCTAAACTAACCAACATGATACGATGAAATACAGTTGAGGAACACATAAGGAAGTAGAAATGGCAAAACATGGCTATAAATCACAAAAGACCAGCCGGGTCATTACAGTACACCATAATGCTACCGAGCAAGTGCCAAGCCTAACCTCGATCGAGTAGTGACGAGATCAGGTCAGAGCCCTATTGGTACATATAAAAAAAAAATAATAGAATGAAATATCGCAGTAAGAATAAATACTGAAATTTAACAAGAATGTAAGCATAGAAGAAAAACAACTCAAAACATAGAGAATAACAACAAGGGATCTCCCTGTATACCGTCCCATGGTCGCAAACATAATTATGCAGGGGGGATCTACCAGAATACCGTTCCGTAGTCCCGAAGTAAATATGCAGAACAGGGGGATCTACTGGAATACCGTTCCGAAGTCCCAAAGTAAATATGCAGAACATGGGGATCTATCAAAATACCGTTCCGTAGTCCCAAAGTAAATATGCAGAACAAGGGGATCTGCTGGAATACCATTCCATAGTCCCAATGTAAATATGTAGCTCAAACAAAGGAAATAACATCTACAACAAGAAGAACCTACAATTTCGACTAAGTACCAATCAAGGAAAAATAGAAATTTCACTAAACATGCTGCATAGAGTCCAGATAGGTCGTTAAGGAAGTTAAGGCACGTAAACATACTTTTCTAAACTAAACAGGATGATTACATATGCTAGTATGGCTCAATTAAAGGAAAAATAGATATTTTGCTTAATGAAAATAGAGATTTTTAATAAATAGCCTGTGTACGCACACGTCACCTCAAGTACACGGTGCTCATATATCAAATAGTACCAAAATCCTAAGGGGAGTTCCCCCACACAAGGTTAGGCAAGTCACTTACCTCGAACCAAGCTCAAATCAATCCGTAATAATGCTCTTTCCATGAATATCCGGCTCCGGATGGCCCGAATCTAGCCAAATCAATTACATAACATAAATAGCTACAAACAACTAATTTAGCTAGTGAAATCAAAGCTAAGGCAAGAAAATAAAAAAAACGCACAAAAATCCTCCCTAGGCCCACATCTCAGAATCGAGTAAAAGTCACAAATTACGCCATTCACTCACGAGTTCACTCGTACAAAATTCATCCAAAACCAATGCCTAAATCCCACTCAAAACTTAGATTCTTGGTTGGGGAACATTTCCCCTATTTTCCCAACTTCCTCACTCAAATCCCCTAATTAGATGAAGAATACAACAATAGTTTAATGTAATATTATCAAAATCGAGTTAGGAATAGTTACCCAATATCTCTCCTTCAAACTCTCTCAAAATTTCACCTTCCACGGAGCTCCAAATTGAATTTTGTGGTATGAATTTCAAACCCTCAAAAATCCCTTTTTTTGCCCAGTGTTTTTTTGCTTTTGCGCGCCCAGGACCGCATCTGCACTCCTGCTTCTGCGATAAGGACTCCGCATCTGCGAGTTTTCATTAAACTCCAGAGTCCGCACATGCGCTCCTATGTCCGCATCTACGGATGCACTTCTGCGACTAAATTCCCGCTTCTGCGGAGCCTTGGGTCCTTCACACCTCCACATCTGCAACTACCCTTCCGCAGATGCGGCTCCGTTCCTGCGACTCCCTCGTCGCATCTGTGACCCCTGACCTCTATTCCCAAACCCGCACATGTGACTCCTTCCTCGCTTCTGCGGGGCCGCACCTGCGGACCTTCCACTGCATGTGCGAGAACACCAAATGACTGATACCTTCAGCAACAACTCAACTTAAATATTTGATCCGTTAAACACCTAAAACTCACCCAAGGCCCCCGGGACTTTAACCAAACATACAAACCAATCCTAAAATACCATATGAACATAGCCGAGCCATCAAATCATATCAAACAACTCTAAGAACACAGATGACCCTCCAATCCAAACTTAATGAACTTGAAACTTCAAATTTCCACAACTGATGCCGAAACCTATCAAACCACATCCGATTGACCCCAAATTTTGTAGACAAGTCATAACCCACACTACGAACCTGCTCCAACTTTCGGAATTGGATTCCGACCCCGATATCAAGCCTAAATAAGCTACGGACCTCCAAAAACCAACATGAACACAGAGCTAACTGAATCAATGGAATCCCATTCTGGAGCCATCTTCACACAGTTCCGACTATGGTGCAAATTCTAAGACTTAAGCCTCCATTTACGGTCTAAGTGTCCAAAATCACTCCGAAACTCGAAATGAATCATCCCGGCAAGTCACAATAGCAGAAAATAGATACGGGAAACAATTACTAGGGAATCAGGTCTCTAACTCTCAAAACAACCGGCCATGTCGTTACATCCTCCCCCTCTTAAAACATTTGTTCGTCCTCGAACGAGCATAGAGACATACCTGAAGTGGTGAGAATATGAGGATAATGGCTGCACATATCCTGCTCGATCTCCCAAGTTGCCACCTCGACCGGTTGACCCCACCACTGAACCTTTACTGATGTGATGTTCTTTGACTCAACTTTCAAACCTGTCTGTCCAAAATAGCCACTGGCTCCTCAACATAAGATAGATCCTTGTCTAACTGGACTGAGATGAAATCCAACATATTAGACGGATCACTATGATACTTCTGGAGCATTGAGACATGAAATACCGGATGAACTCCTGCTAGGCTGGGAGGCAAGGCAAGATCATAAGCAACCTCCCCAATTCGCCGCAACACCTCAAATGGACCAATGAACTCGAGGCTCAGCGTGCCCCTCTTTTCAAACCTCATGACGCCCTTCATAGGCGAAACCCAAAGCAAGACCCACTCTTCAACCATGAATGCAACATCGTGAACTTTCCAATCTGCATAACTCCTTTGTCTAGACTGGGCTGTGTGAAGTCTATCCTAAATCACCTTAACCTTCTCCAAAGCATCCTAAACCAAGTCTGTGCCCAATAACCTAGCCTTGCCTGGCTCGAACCAACCCACTGGGGACCGACACCACCTACCATATATAGCCTCATACGGTGCCATCTGAATGTTTGACTGATAACTGTTGTTGTAGGCAAACTTCACAAGTGGCAAGAACTGATCCCAAGAACCTCCAAACTCCATCTCACACGCATGAAGCATATCCCCAAGAATATGAATAGTATGCTCGGACTGTCCATCCATCTGAGGGTGAAATGTCATGCTCAACTCCACTCGAGTACCCAACTCATGCTATATGACTCTCTAGAATCATGATGTAAACTGCGTACCCCAATAAGAGATGATAGATACCGGCACGCCATGAAGCCTGACAATCTCGCGGATATAAACTCGAGCCAGCTTCTCAAAGGAGTAAGTAGTTATCACAGGAATGAAATGAACTGACTTGGTCAGTCTGTCCATAATCATGCAAACTGCATCAAACTTTTGCTGAGTGCAACAACAAAATCCATAGTGATCCGCTCGCACTTCCACTTCGGAATCTCTAACTTCTCAAGCAATACACTCAGTTGCTGATGCTCATACTTCACCTACTGGCAATTTAGACGCTAAACAACATACTCCACTATGTCATTCTTCATCCTACACCACCAATAATGCTTCCTCAAGTCCTGATATATCTTTGCGGCACCCGAATGAATAGCGTACCGCGAGCTATGAGCCTCCTAAAGGATCAACTCATGAAAACCATCCACATTAGGCATATATAGCCTGCCATACATCCTCAATGCACCATCATCCCCAATAGTGAACTTCTTAGCATCACCGTGCTGAACTATGTCCTTAAGGACGAGCAAATGAGGGTCATCATACTGACGCTCCTTTATACGATCATAAAGAGAAGACCGAGAGACCACACAAGCCAATACTCGACTTGGTTCAGAAATATCCAACCTCATAAACTGGCTGGTTAAGGCCCGAACATCCAACTCAATGGGCCTATCTACTGCTGGTATATAAGCTAAACTTCCCAAACTCTTTGCTCGACGACTCAAAGCATCGGCCACCACATTGGCTTTCCTCGGGTGGTAAAGAGTAGTGATATCATAATCCTTAAACAACTCTAACCACCTCTTTTGGCGAAAATTAAGATCCTTCTGCTTGAATATATGCTATGAACTCCGGTGATCAGTGTAGATATCATAAGGGACACTGTACAAATAGTGCCTCCAAATCTTCAAGGCATGAACAGTAGCAGCTAATTCGAGGTCATGGACATGATAGTTCTTTTCATGTACCTTCGACTGTCTAGACGTGTAGGCAATCACTCTACTTTTCTATATCAGCACCGTCCAAGGCCAACTCGCGACACATCACAATAAACTATATAAGACACCGAACCTGAAGGCAATACCAATATTGGAGCTGTAGTCAAAGATGTCTTGAGCCTCTGAAAGCTCTCCTCACACTCTTTTTTCCACTTGGATGGAGCACCTTTCTGGGTCAACTTGGTCAGGGGTGCTGCAATAGATGGGATTCCCTCAACAAATCAACGGTAATAGCCCGCCAAACCCAAAAAAATCTAGATCTCTGTAGCTTAGGACGGTCTGGGCCAACTCTACACTACTTCCTTTCACTCGACACTATGTGACCCAAAAATGCCATGGAATCCAACCAAAACTCACATTTTGAGAACTTTGCATATAATTTCTTTTCTCTCAAGGTTTGAAGCACTGTCCTCAGGTTTTGCTCATGATATTACTCACTCCGGGAGTATACCAGAATGTCATCAATAAAGATAATGACGAATGAGTCAAGATAAGGCCGAAATACATTGTACATCAAATGCATAAATGCTGTTAGTGTGTTGGTCAGCCCAAATGACATGACAAGGAACTAGTAATGACCACACCGAGACTTTAAGGCAATCTTCGGGATATCTAGCTCCTGAATCTTCAACTGATGATAACATGAACACAAATCATTCTTCGAAAACACTCGAACACTCTGTAACTTATCAAATAGGTCATCAATACGAGGCAAATGATACCGGTTTTTTTCACTGTAACTTTGTTCAACTAGCAATAATCAATGCACAAATGCATAGAACCATAATTTTTCTTCACAAACAAGATAAGAGCACCCGAAGGTGACACACTAGGCCGAATAAAGACCTTATCAAACAATTCCTATAACTCTTCCTTCAACTCCTTCAACCCAGGAGGGGATATACGACAAGGAAGAATAAAGATGGGCTGAGTGCCCATCAATAAATCAATGCCAAAGTCAATATCTCTGTCGGGCGACATGCCGGAAGATTAGCTGGAAACACATAAGGGAAATCCCTTACTACTGAGACTGAATCAACTGTAGGGATATCAATACTGACATCTCTCACATAAGCTAGATATGCGTTACACCCCTTCTCAACCATTTGCTGAGCTTTAAGAAATGAAATAACTCTACCAGGAGTGTAATCTAAGGTACCCCTCCACTCTAATCGTGGTAAACTTGGCATAGCAAGCATCATGGTCTTGGCGTGACAATCAAGAATAGCATAATGGGGCGACAACCAGTCCATGCCCAAGATAACATCAAAATCTACCATGCCGAGCAATAATAAATTGGCTCTGGTCTCAAAACCACTAAGAGAACTCATACACGACCGATAAATGCGGTCTATAATAAGAGAATCTCCAACAGGAGTAACATAAATAGGGGAACTCAAAGAATCCTGAGATACGCCCAAATGTGAGGCAAAATAAGATGACACATAAGAATAAGTGGAGCCTAGATCGAATAAAACCGATGCATCTCTATAACAGACCGGAACAATACCTGTAATGACAAAATCAGAAGCATTAACCTCTGTACAAGTAGGAAGGGAAAAGTATCAGGCCCGGTTTCCCCCTCTAGGGTAACCTCTACCACCCCGACCTCCACCTCGGGTTGGCTGAGCAGGTGAGGTGGTAGTTGGTGCTGTAATCATAGCCTGAGGACCTAGTGGAGCTTGCTATGGCTGAGACGTCTGTGGAGGTGCACCTCTCCTAAGTCTGGGGAAAATACTCACCACATGGCAAGTGTCTCCACACTCAAAACAGCCTTATTACTGCATGGCTATGGGAACTGTGCAGAGTACTCTAAGACCCATGAACACCTAAAACAGTGTGCGAAGTTTGACACGCAAATGGAACTAGTAGATGCACAAAACCTCTACCATGCCGTACCCGACCTCCAAAATAAGGACCAGTGGATCTCTCCAGCCTACGAGGTCTCCTTGCCTCCCTGTATTCTCTCTCCTGACCTCGTTTGCCCTCTCTCTCCTGGACCCACCTGTCCTCTACCCGGCGTGCAATCCCTACCACCTACTAAAATGGGACCATAGGTTGTGTCACCCTGACACCTGGAACCTGACCAACTCGAACTCGCTGCTCTGGAGTGTGGGTGGCGGGAGTCTGGGTCCCTCCCCTGGTCTTTGAAGTAGTTGGTATAACCAAACTCAACCCCGCATGAACCAATGTACCAAACATGCTTAGGAACTATGCAAAGGTCTCCTGAAGTGCTGAAGTAGTAGTAGTAGTAGGCGTCTCAGGTGCCTGCTCTCCGACTGGAGCTACTGGTGGCTCCTCTGTGGCATCTCGCTTGGGTGCTCTAGCTGCACCACATGTGCATCCTCAGCCTCAACCCCGACCCTGGCCTCTAGCTTCTCTAGCAGGGGGCGCGAGTGCCTGGTCATCTCCGGCTGCACGTGTCTTCACCATCTTGAGAGAATAGAAGACAAAAGTTTAGAATTTCAAAGTCAATAATCTCGCATGACAATAAATCAAATGAAGTTGAATTTTCCTAACAATTCCATAGCCTCCCAAGATAAGTATAGCCGTCTCTGTACCAATCTGCGAAACTCTAATAAATTGGCTTGTGTGTCACGACTCCAATGAACCTAGAGCTTTGATACCAACTTGTCACGACCCTAGTTCTCCCTCCGTGAATCGTCGTGACGGCACCTAGTCTCTACGACTTGGTAAGCCTAACATTTTCGGGAAAAAATGAATGAAAACATAAAAGCTATCGATTAATAAGTAAACTTAAAACAAGGAACTGAGATGCTGCTCGGGATATATAATAATCACTTCCGAATAGTACATAAACTCTCCCAAAACCCGGAATGTCATAAGTCACAGGCTAAAGAAGAAAACAGTGCTTCTAAACTCTAGAATCTAACAAAGAAGTAAATACAATATGTGTTTATCATGAGGAAGAGTAGATAGGGACTCCGAGGTCTGCGGACATGGCAGATATACCTTGAAGTCTCCACAGCCATCTCGTCTTAATAGTAATGCAACTGATAAGCGGTACCTAGATTTGCACACAAAAATATGTGCAGGGAATGGAATGAGTAAACCATAATGGTACCAAGTAAGTACCAAGCCTAACCTCGGTCGAGTAGTAACGAGATCAGGTCAGGGCCCTACTGTTATATATATAATAAAATATAAGAGAATGAAATATCGCAGTAAGAATAAATACTGTAATTTAACAAGAATATAAGCATATAAGAACAACAACTTAAAACACAGAGAATAATAACAAGGGATCTCCCAAGATACTATCCTGTAGTCCCAAACGTAAATGTGCAGGGTGGGATCTGCCGGAATACCGTTCTATAGTCCCAAAGTAAATATGCAGAACAGAGGGATCTACCGGAATACTGTTCTGTCGTCCCAAAGTAAATATGCAGCTCAAACAAAGGAAATAACAACTACAACAAGAAGAACCTACAATTTTGACTAAGTAGCAGTCAAGGAAAAACAGAGATTTCACTAAACATGCTGCACAGAGTCCAGATAGGTAGTTAAGACACGTAGGCATGCTTTTCTAAACTAAACAAGATAATTACATATGCTAGTGTGGCTCAATTAAAGGAAAAACAGATATTTTGCTTAATGAAAACGGAATTTTTCAACAAATAGCCCGTATACACACTCGTCACCTAACGTACATGGCGCTCATATATCAAATAGTACCAAAATCCTAAAGGGAGTTCCCCCCACAAGGTTAGGCAAGCCACTTAGCTCGAACCAAGCTCAAATCAATCCGTAATAATGCTCTTTCCATGAATATCCGGCTCCGGATGGCCCAAATATAGCCAAATCAATTACATAACGTAAATATAGCTACAAACAACTAATTTAGCTAGTGAAATCAAAGATAAAGCAAGAAAATAGAAAAATGCCCAAAAATCCTCCCCGGGCCCACATCTCGGAATCGGGTAAAAGTCACATATTACAAACACCCATAACCCACGAGTTCACTCGTATAAAATTCATCCAAAACCAATGCCTAAATCCCACTCAAAACTCAGATTCTTGGTTGTGGAACTTTTTCCCCATTTTCCCAACTTCCTCCCTCAAATCCCCTAATTAGATGAAGAATACAACAATAGATTAATGTAATATGATTAAAATCGAGTTAGGAATAGTTTCCCAATAGCTCTCCTTCACAATCTCTTGAAAATTTTCCGTTCACTGAGCTCCAAATTGAATTTTGTGATATGAATTTCAAACCCTCGAAAATCCCCTTTTCTGCCTAGCAATTTCCACTTCTGCGTGCCCAGGATCAGATCTGCGGTCCCACTTCTACGACAAAGACTCCGCATCTGTGAGTTTTCATTAAACTCCAGAGTCTACACCTGCGCTCCTACGTCCATATCTGTGGATACGCTTCTGTGACTAATCGCCTGCTTCTACGGAGCCTTGGGTCCTTCACACCTCTACATCTGCGACTACCCTTCCGCAGATGCGGATCTGCTCCTGCGACTCCCTCGTTGCATCTGCGATCTCTAGCCTCTATGCACAAACCCACACCTATGAATCCTTCCTCACTTCTGTGGGGCCGCACCTGCGGACCTTCCACTGTAGGTGCGAAAACACCAGATGACTGATACCTTCAGCAACAACTCAACTTCAATATTTGATCCGTTAAACACCCAAAACTCACCTGAGGCCTCCAGGACCTCAACCAAACATACCAACCAACCCTAATACACCATACGAACTTAGTCGAGCCCTCAAATCACATCCAACGATGCTAAAAACATAGATCACCCTCCAACTTAATGAACTTGAAATTTCAAATTTCCACAACCGATGCCAAAACCTATCAAACCAAGTGTGTTTGACCCCAAATTTTGCACACAAGTAATAACCCACACTAAGGAACTACTCCAACTTCTGGAATAGGATTCCAACCCCAATATAAAAAATTTCACTGCCAGCCCAAAACTCCAAAATTTGACTTTCGCCATTTCAAGCCTAAATAAGCTACGGACCTCCAAAACATAATCCGTACACGCCCCTATGCCCAAAATCACCCAATGGAGCTAAAGGAATTGACATAACCCTATTTCGGAGCCGTCTTCACATAGTTTAGACTATGGTCTAAATTCTAAGACTTAAGCCTCCGTTTAGGGTCTAAGTGTCCCAAAATACTCCGAAACTAAAAACAAATCATCTCGGAAAGTCATAATAGCAGAAAATAGATACGGGGAAATAGTTAATAGGGGATCGGGGGTCTAACTCTCAAAACAACCGGCCTGGTCGTTACACAAAATCATATGTAATCTAGATAATTAGTATATACAAGGTTTCATGGGTTACCACTTTAGCCGTGAACATAGCTCCTCTATCACGTGAGCCTCCAATTTAACAACTCAATGAAATCTCAACCATTAGCACAATCATGATTCCCGATCGTTCCATAGTCTTCTACTATGTTATCCAAATAATACCCGAAAATAGTAATTTTGGGTGGGCAAAATTTCAAGAAAAAGGGACTGAAATTTCGGCCACCATGTTCTCTCCCTTTTATGTAGTTATAGTGCAAGTTTTAACGGCTAAAACCCTTTTCCAAAACCTGTGGGGTTTTCTTTTCCACTTAGAAAATAATTCCTTTATTTTCTATTATTTAGGCGAACAGGGACCACAAAATTCATTCAACAAGGCTTCAAATTATGGAATTAATTTCTAGTTTTGAAATTAATATCCGCCATAACTAATTACAAATTATTTCACTAAAAATTTGTAATTGCACTCCTTATTCAATTTCAAAATTTATCCATTAAATCTTATTTAACCCCCCATGTTAAGATTCATCTACTAATCAATTAAATCAAATTACTAATAATTTAATTTATTAAATATTTTCTTCAGACTTCCGCTTAACTTATTTTATGTGTCGGATATAAAATCCACCGGCCGGATTTACACATAAAGACTTATATACTTTCATTAAGGTGTGTCATTAATCTTTTAATCGAGACATGGATTTCATAAAACTATCTGTTACTTCACCAATATACATTATTATTATTATTATCCAATTTACCAGGCATATTGACTCACGAAAGAATATCACCTTTTAATAAATCACAATAATAATAATAATAATAATAATATACACAGTTAATAATAATTATATCAAATTAAGAGTATAAGTACACTTAATGAATAGAGAATTTATTTTATTAAGTCAGTATAAAATACTTATCTCTACTTAGTCCGTTCAATAAATACAAAATGTCCTAGCATAAGAAGTTGGAATTAAACCATTCTATAACGATCCGACCGGTCATTTTGAGCATTTGCCCTTTGATCGGTTGTTTGAGGGCATTAGTAGCTTCGTATGATGTATTATGACTTATTTGAATCATTGGTTTTACTTTTCAGGTTATTCGAAATTGATTTGGAAGAATGATTCTCAATTAGGAGCTTTAAATTAGAAAGATTTGACCAAGTTTGACTTTTTAGTACTTGACCTCGGATTGGATTTCTGATGGTTCTATTAGCTCCGTTGGGTGATTTTAGATGTACGAGCACATCTGAATTGTGATTTGGAGGTCCGTAGTAGAATTAGGCTTGAATTGGCGAAAGTTGGAATTTTGGAAAGTTTGACCGGGAGTGGACTTTTTGATATCGGGGTTGGATTCTAATTTTGGAAGTTGGAGCAGGTCCGTAATGTCAAATGTGACGTGTGTGCATAATTGGAGGTCAATCGGACGTGATTCGATAGGTTTCAGCATCGGTTGTGGAAGTTAGAAGTTTGAAGTTCATTGATTTCGAATTTGAGGAGTGATTCGTAGTTTTGATGTTGTTATGGTTGTTTTGAGGCCTAGAGTAGGTCTGTGTTATGTTATTGGACTTCTTGATATGTTTGGATGGGGTCCCGGGGGGGGGGGAAGGGGTGCTCGGGCATGTCTCAAATTGATTTCGGAGCATTTTTGAAATGTTGGCTAAAGTGTATTATTGTTGGTCTGGTGTTTCCGCAGCTGCGGAAGTATGGGCGTAGATGTGAGTCCGCAGATGCGGAAAATTGGTCATAGAAGCGCAAGAAGTCTTGGCTGGAGGTCATCGCAGATGTGGAGGAAAGTCGCACCTGCGAGTGCGCAGGAGCGGAAATTGTTTCGCAGGTACGAGGGGTCAGCTAGTGAGTGTGGTCACAAAAGTGAAGCTTCGACCGCAGATACGGTGGTAGATGATACAACAATTTGGCTGCAAATGCGGAAGTGCTGGGCAGAATGATAAATATAAGGGTTCGCGATTTTGGCTTCATTTTAACATTTCCAATCTCGGATTGAGGCGATTTTTGAAGCAAATTTTATCACAAATGAAACATCTTATTTATTTTGAAAAGGGATTTTTAGAAAAATTATAGGTTTCAAACTATCTCATATTTTACGATGATTTCAGTAAAGGATTTGAATTTTCACTGATATTCTTGAAAAGCAGAACTATTTTTAGAAAACTGTGAAAAACCGGGCATTTTATCTCTGAGTTACTTCCTTATCTATATATGCTCTACGCTGTTATGAACTGTTATTGGTTATTGGTGTTGGACCCATCCAATATTCCAGCTCGTCACTGCTTTCAACCTAAGTTTAGGTTTGCTACTTATTGAGTACATGGGATCGGTTGTACTCATACTACACTTCTTGCATATTGCGTGCAGATTTCGAATGTCGATATTGCTGTGTTCGACAAAAGATGGACTGGAAGATGTACCCGCGTCCCGACTGTAGCTGCCTCTTGTTCATGGTAGACTTAGATTATTATACTCTATTTATGTACTTTTCAAATAAAAGATGTATTTATTTCCTATCAGTTTGTAATCTCTACTCTTAGAAGCTCATGATTTGTACTACCAGTCCTTGGGAAATGTATAAGTTTCAGATAATTTCTTCCATTTAATTTTTTTATTAATTTAATTGGAAATGGATAGTTGTTAAATTGGCTTACCTAGCGGGTTGGGTTAGACGCCATCACGACTAGTGTATTTTGGGTTGTTACAGATTAGTATCAGAGCTCTAGGTTCATAGGTTCTACAAGTCCTGAGCAAGTGTCTAGTAGAGTCTTGCAGATCGGTATGATGACGTCCATACCTATCTTCGAGAGGCTACATGGCATTTAAGTTATACTTCCCATCTTTCTTTCCTTATCGTGCGACATTGATTCAGCTTAAAGCATAATCCTTTGAATTCCTTCCACGCATTCATATGCGCACTTGAGCGCTCGGTATCAACTGTGCTTTGATGGCTTGTGATTCCCTGGATGAAGTGCGAGCTGTGATTTCTGTGTGTTGATGATTGGCCAGTTTGGAGGACTTGAGGCTGGATTTTGACTATAGCTTGAGCACTGAGGTGTTGATTGTGTGAGCACGTGCTTTTGGATTTATATATCCAGTAGTGTCCCTATTAATGGAATTTGTGGCTGGATGTCTACGTGATGAGTATGATGTGACTGCGAGATATGTTCATATGATATGAATGTGATGAGAAGAATTTGCTTAAGGTGTAGAAAGAACTATTTTATGCTTGATTTCCATCCTGATTTGACGCATAGTCTCGAGTTATGGGCGTGTTGAAGGATCCTTTTCATGTTGTTTAGTTGAGGAGTGGAGTAGATTTTCATGTCGAGATATGAGTTCAGACTCAGGAAGATTAAGTGATTGCGTAATGGTTATGACTATGGAAGGGTATAAAGAGATGTTAGTTTGAGGCGAAACAGGTGGGTTATCTCCTGCTAGGTGTCCTGAGAGTTGTGTGATCCCTATGTTGCTCTGTTGAGATTTCTCTTTTACCAGTGAATTATATGTAGGGCAATTCGAGTTTGGATCACTTGTGAAAGTGGGCTTGGCTGTAATGAGGATGAATGCGAGATTTGCAAATACTTTGAGGTACTATATGGTTTGTGTTATGTGAGCTTAGGAAGGGTTTAATTGAATCCTATTGCGGCGTTATGCTAGTTTAGGGGGGGGTGTCCATTGTAAGTTATCAGATGCTTTATTCCTTGGCTTTGAGCCAAGTGGGGGAGTTTGCTATTGACGGGTTGATTGAGTGGTTATGTGTTGTATTGGTTTCAGTTTGAGGTATATTGGCAAATCAGTAGGCTTACAAAGGTTGAGATCGAGGATGACTTGAGTAAGGGAATTTTAGATAAAGGTTATGTTACACTCTATGCGTATATGGAAATCATGAACTGATTGAGTGGTTATTCTTGAAGGAGGTAGTGTTCATGGAGTAGAAATTTGCTCGGTTGCTTAGAGGTGTGAATTACTTCTTAGGGTGTTGGGTGCAAATGGGGCACATGCCGTTCGGTCTATTTAGGTAGTGCTATTGAGAATTTTGCGGGTTTGTATATGGCTAGAATTGGAGGATTACATTGGATGGTGTGAGGACTCTCGGTATTTCTATATCTTTATGGATTCAACATTTTAGTATTAGGAAGGCGAAAGACTAGCTTGAAATTCACTGAAGGTCTCTTCAGAGTGGGTATCTCGGTTGTGGTACTTTTGGGGTGCCTAAGAGAGCATTCAACGGCTTGCGAGCCTTAGGGAGGTGTGGTTTTATGCTTGGGTCTCATGTGGTGAGTCTTGTTGAGGATTGTGGTATTATGACGAGGAGAAATATCAATTTAAAGGTAATTTAGAAGGAACTCGGAGAAATAGGACAACTTGGTAGTAGGTTGGATCTGCATGGTAATGGATATGATCGGTTCTTTGGGTGCTTATGAAGTGACGGGCTTCTACAGGTGTTTTTGGCAATGCTCTTGGGTTTTTGGTGACTTGCGTATCTTAGTTGAGTTAGAGGGATTCAGTCCTGACGGTTTGGTTTTGTGCAAATGGGATTCGAAGAGTTATTGATGGTTTCTACCATGGTTAGAGATGTATATTTCCTACTGGCGTGAGGAGCATGTGATGTATACTGATTTTCTCCTAGATGGGATCAAATGGAAAGTTCTTGGCTAATTAAGTATGCAGTTGCTTGTGACTGGGAGTGGATTACGAAGTTCTCGTATTTTTCATATGATGGCATGGTATATGTGGTGTGCTATGTAGGTTTGAGATTTGCATGTGTAAGGTCACAGTTCAGTTTTAAAGGAAAGGTCATGGGTCCTTAGGCAGCATGGACAGTTTTAGATGACTAGGTAAATGATATTATGATCGGGTATGACTTGATGAGAGTATACATTTTAGAAGGGGCAATGTGTTTGATTTATGGATATTTCATTGGTATTGCGACACTCTCTTATTTGATTGACTGCTGGTATTCAAATTTTGCTTTGTGGCATAGAAGAATTATAGGAGTATTCCTCGTAGGATGATCGTGTATTGGAGAAGTATTAGACATTCAGGCGATGGAGTTGAGATCAGATATTGTGATTCGTGTGTTCTATGATTTTGGAGACTGGAGTTCTTATGAGTAGATTGTTTCGTGATTGTGGACTGTGAAATGTAGCCAAGGTTAGTTAGAAGATAGTATGTGTTGGGATTCAGTTATTGCGGACTTTCGGAGGGTTATTTGTCTACTGTGGGTGACGAGAGTTGATTTGGGTTTCATTGGTAGGCCCGATATGGATGTGTGTTCTGAACCGAGTCGGATTGGTTGGCTCCATACCACCATTATTGAGGGACGCACCATTCAATTGTTGTTTATCTTATTCGTGTTCTGAAATGATCTGTGAGTCTCTTCTATGCTACTAGGAGTTGTGATTCATTGGTTATATGCACATATAGTGCGGTTCTATTTAAACTTTATATTGGGATTTGAGCGGGATGAGTATTTGGGTATCGCATGATTGATTGCGCATTGGCTATGTTATCGCAGGATCGTGGTATTGTGTTATTTCCTCTCCATGGTTATGGTAATTCAATTTAGGTATTTGATGACGAATTCTGCGTGGTTATCTTTGAGCAAGGTGGCTCGAGATATATAATATAGACCGGCGTTTGGACGGGGTCACGCATTACAATGAAGTTATGTTGAGATATGATCCTTTGTGTTGGATTCGTGTGTTTTGGTTCTACGGTGTGTGCTAGGCTCTTAGCATGGTGTTGTGATGGTACTTGTCAAGCTGGTGGGACAGTCCTCTTGTTTGAGGTATTTTCAGGATTGAGTACATTTAGAATGTTGCTATTTGGTGCACGGGTTGCACGAGTTGTGGCTTTAAGATGTATTGATGTGTCATGTCACTAGAGTGATTATGTAAGATGTGCTAAGGTCATCGTACCTAGAATGGGGGCTATCAGATCTGATTGTGGTAGATTTGGAAGGATATTGATGCTGATCAACTTAGAAATTTGCTATAGTTCCTATCGAAGGAGATGGAGTTCCACAACTTGTTGATCTTGCAAATGGTTATGAGTTTCGGCGTGTTTCTTTCATCTGTGGCAGTGTATGAAGGTGTTAGAGTGAGACTTTGTTTGATAAGAGGTTTATTACCGATATTGGGTTATTCTGAGCAGCTACTATGATTATAAATTATCGCTATAAGTGTTTTAAGTTATGTGGTATATCATGTGATTTCATCTAGAGTTATGGCTATGGTTGAATACAGCTTGTTCAGACTTATACAGTGTATAAATGCAAAATTCTGATCTTATAGAAAATTTTGGATGTGGAAATTGGATTCTAAGGCTCATGGGCTAGGTTGGATTAAGAAATTTCAGCCATGTTGTGTTATCAGACCTATATGGGATAGGGTGACATGGGATCACCCTTGGGTATGTGCATGGTAAGGTTATACGGCGATTTGATGGCTTTTGGAATAACTCTGGGCACGTTCGAGGACGAACATATGTTTAAGTGGGGGAGGATGTAACGACCTGACCAGTTGTTTTTGAGCATTTGCACTTCGCTCGGTTGTTTAAGGGTATGAGTAGCTCCATATGATATATTATGACTTAAATGAAACCTGGAGATGGATGTTATCCATAGGGCCAGATTGGCCTTTCTCGGTACTTAGTGATTGATGGTCAGTGATGTATATATTTTGGGATGGATCTTCCCTGGGCCGTATGGGCCATATACAATATCGAGTGGTTGAGCATGATGCGTGGAAAGTGTGAGACAGTGAGGTTGAGTACTCTGAGAGTGTGAGTATATGATTCATCTATGATATTCATGGCATTGGCATGCACACATGACATACATGCATAGAGATGCATTTTTCCTCATGCTGTATGGTATCATATCATTCATGACTTCTGACACACATTGATATGTGGTCATAGAGAGGTATTTTACACTTGCTATCATGCTATCTGAAAATGAAACATTTTATTTATTGTGAAAAGGGATTTTTAGAAAAATTACAGTTTTCAAACTATCTCATATTTTATGACGATTTCTGTAAAAGATTTAAGTTTTCACTGATATTGTTGAAAAGTGAAACTATTTTTGTAAATCTGTGAAAAGCTGGCCATTTTATCTCTGAGTTACTTCCTTATCTATTTATGCTCTACGCTATTATGAACTGCTATTGGTTATTGGTGTTGGACCAGTTTCAACCTAAGTTTAGGTTTGTTACTTATTGAGTACATGGGGTCGGTTGTACTCAGACTATACTTCTTGCACATTATGTGCAGATTTCAGATGTCGATGTTGCTGTGTTCGATGGAAGCTGGATTGGAAGATGTACCTGCATCCCGGATGTAGCTGCCTCTTGTTCATGGTAGACTTAGATTATAAAACTCTGTTTATATACTTTTCAAATAGAAGAGTATATATTGTAATCTCTACCTCTTTTATTTCCTATCAGCTTTGTAATCTCTACTCTTAGAAGCTCATGATTTGTACTACCAGTCCTTAGGAAATGTATAAGTTTCAGATAATTTCTTCCATTTAATGATTTTATTAATTTAATTGGAAATGGATAGTTGTTAAATTGGCTTACCTAGCGGGTTGGGTTGGGTGCCATCACGACTAGTGGATTTTGGGCCGTGACACATTCTCATAATCAAGATAAATTATATTTAATCTTGTGCTATAATCATTCCTGATGGTTTGTCTAATTCTATTATTGGATTGTGAACTCAAATTTTATTACTTATAAGAACCGATGATTTGATCTTTCGTATATAAGCTAAACTCTATACACTAAATCATCTACTATATAAGCAAAGAACACAGACAAATATATGATCTATTTAAAACTTTATTAAAATTGAATAGACAATTGTACATAATAATACTATATTCAAACCAGAACCATGGTTAATAATATATATCCAACAATTTCTCACTTAGACTTTTAACCATAACAATTGTTAGAATATACTATATCTAAATGCATTGTTAATATTATATGCCACAACAATCTCCCACTTATACTCATAACCATGTATTTATAACTTTGTCAGGCATTCTTTTATAAGACTATTAAAGTCTTCACCAAATAAGGTTTTGCCAAGTTATTTTCTGATGCAATCTTTGTCTAGTAGTGCTTTACCGTAGCTATCTAGTTTGGTATTTGTAACGATCCAACCGGTCGGTTTGATCTCTAGCGTGTCGTTTGGCAGTTTGAGGCCATGAGTAGCTTCACTTCAGGCATTACGACTTGTACGCGTGGTCAGAATTGAATTTCGGGAAGCTTAGAGTTGATTTGGAAAGAAAATTCTAATTTCAGAAGCTTTAAGTTGGAGGAATTTACTAAGGTTTTACATTTGAGTAGACAACCTCGGAATTCATATTTGAAGGTTCCAACAGATTCGTATGATGATTTTGGACTAGGGCGTATGTTAGAATCGGGTTTTGGATGACTCGAGAGCGTTTCAGCGCCTATTGTGGAAAGTTGGCATTTTGGAAAAATTTCATGAATTTGGGTTAAGTGTATTTCAATGCTATCGATGTCCATTTGGGATTCTGAGCTTGGGAATAGCTCAGTATGGTGATTCTGGTCTTAGGAGCGCGTTCGGATGTGGATTTGAAGGTTTGTAGGTCATTTTGGGGCCATTTGGCGAAAGTTGAAATTTGAAGGCTTTTAGGAAGTTTGACCGGGTGTAATGCCCCAGCTGGTCGTTCCCCCATTTCCTGCTTCTTTTGTGTTCTAGAGATGTATTATGACTTATCGGGTTAGGTGGTTCAGGTCCGGAGTGATTTTAGAATAAATTGAGACAATTAGTCTCTTAATTGAAAGCTTAAGTTGGTAAAGTTGACCGGATATTGACTTATGTATAAATGACCTCGAATATGAATTTTAATGGTTCCGTTAGCTCCGTTAGGTAATTTTGGAATTTTATAAAGTTTGACCGGGAGTGAGCTTTTTGATATCGGGATCAGATTGGATTTTCGGAAGTTGGAGTAGGTTCGTGGTGTCATTTATGACATGTTTGTGAAATTTGAGGTCAATCGGACGTGATTTGATAGGTTTTGACATCGTTTTGCAGAATTTTGGAAATTTCAAAGTTCATTAGGCTTGAATCCGTGTGTAATTTGTGCTCTTGATGTTGTTTGAGGTGATTTGAGTGTTCGACTACGTTCATATGATGTTTTGGGACTTGATGGTATGTTTGGTTGAGGTCCTGGAAGCCTCGGGTGAGTTTCAGGTGGTTAATGGATCATTTTTGGACTTTGGTTGATGGATGATGTCTACTGGTGTGTCTTTCTAGTTTTCACTTACGCGTTCGTGAGAGGCGCCTCCCGTTCGCGAAGGGTGTTTGTAAGTTGGGAAGATTTTGTTTTTCGTGTTAGAGAAGAAGAGGAACTGAACGCGAACATATGGTCTATGTGTGCATCGGGAACGCGGAAGAGGGGTCACGTTTGCGAAGAGATGTTGAGGCAGTTGGGGACCCCAGGTCCTTGGTCTGCGCGTTCGCGAGGCATGTGTCGGGTTTGCGAAGGTCAGAGTTGGTAAAGCTTCGCATTCACGAAGCATTGGTCGCATTCGCGAAGAGTTAAACTGAGAGGCGGTCAAATTGGTCTATGCGAATGTGAGAGGATGGTCGTGTTCGCGAAGAAAGAATAACTGGGCAGCAGTGTTAAATTTTAAAAGCAAGGGTTTGAACCTATTTTTCATATTTGAGCTAGAGACCACGGATTTGGGCGATTCTTGAAGGGATTTTAGAGGAGTTGATTGGGGTAAGTGATTCTTAATTGTTTTTGGCTAAATTCCATGATTATGTCTTTAATTTCATCATCTAATTTGTGATTTGGGGTGGAAAATTGGGGAAAAAAGGAAGAGTTCTTGAGTAAGATTTTGAGGTTTTGAATATGATTTTGTTATCGGATTTGAGTAAATTTGGTATGGTTAGACTTATGAGTGAATGAGCTTTCGGGTTTTGTGACTTTTGTCGAATTTCGAGATGTGGGCCCGGGGGCCAGGTTTTAGCCGATTTCGGAGTTTGGCTATAATTTAGTACTTGTCTTGTGGAATCGATGTCTTTAGCCTATATTGATTATATTGTACTACTTATGGCTAGATTAGGGACGTTTGGAGACCGATTTGAGAGGCAAAGGCATTTTGGAGTAGAGTTTTGCTCGGATTGAGGTAAGTAACACTTTCAAACTTGGTTCTGAGGGTTCGAAACCCCGAATTATGTGTTATGTGATTGGTATTGAGCTGATGGACATGGCACGTGAGAGGAGTGAAGGCGTGCACCATGAGAATTGTGACCTGGTTGATTCCATGGCACTGTATAGTGACTCTATCTTGTTGATATCCATGTTTTCATCACGTGATAAAGTAATTGAGCTAACAATTATGCTATATATCATGTTTAGGCTTTATGCCGATACTGTTGGGACCCATAGTGGTCATTTCTTGCCGTCACATTACTGATTTTATTAATATTTCGTACTCAGTCATATTCATTCATTTCATATCATATGTGATGAACCAAAAGGTCATCACTTGTTTTACAAGTAAATTCTGTGATCCGAGACTTTAAAAACCTCTTTTTACCTCACCTAGATTTGCATGCAGTCCGGCCGTGTATCCGAAAAGCCATTATGTGAAAATCTATGAAAAAATGATAAATTTTGCTTTTAAAATGAATTTAAGTTGACTTCGGTCAATATTTTGGGTAAACGGACTCGGACTCATGATTCGACGGTCCTGGAGAGTCCGTAGGAAAATATGGGACTTGGGAATATGCCTGGAATTGAATTCTGAGGTCCCAAGCCCGAGAAATGATATTTTAAAGAAAATTATTTTTTGGAATATATAAGAGTTTTAGAAATGAAAGATGTTTGAAATTGATGGTATCGGGCCCGCATTTTATTTTCGGAGCTCGGTACAAGTTTGAAATAATAATCAGGTTGAATATGTAAAATTTGGTAAAGATCGAAATTGGTTTGGTATAAAATGGACTTAAAGTTGAGAAATTGGAAATTTTGGTGTTCTTGAATGATTTCATGAATTTGGGGTTAATTCATAGTTGTTGATGTTATTTTGACGATTTGATTGCACGAGCAAGTCCGTATGATGTTTTTAGGTTAGTGTGCATGTTTGGTTTGGAGCCTTGAGGGATCAGGTGAGTTTTGGATAGGCCACAGTGTGGAATTGAACTTAGGAAGTTGCAGGTTTTCAGCTGGTATGTGTTGCAGGCCCTGATCTCGCAATTGCGAGGTCAGGTGTCACAATTGCGATCCTATCAGGCTTGGGAATTGTGAGGGTCACTTCGCAATTGTGAAGTATGCCCTGGCCAGCCTTTCTCGCAATTGCGAGCAATTCTTCGCAAATGCGAATAACCCATAAATCCCCTGCTGTCGCAAATACGACACTCCCTTCGCAAATGCGAGTTTGCAATTGCGAACACCTGATCGCAAATGCAATGATAGAAAGTCCTGAAGGGGTTCGCAATTGCGAACCCTGGTCGCAATTGTGACATCTGCAACCTGCTAAATCATAACTTAGCCAAAAAATTCTCATTTTTCTAACCTTTTCAAAACCTAAACACCATTGGGCGATTTTTCAAAGACAATTACTCGTCCAAATCGATTGTAAGTCAATTCTAACTCGTTTTCCTTAATCTTTAACATCTTTTCACATGATTTCAACTAAAAATCAATGGTTTTCATGGGGGAAATTGGGTGTTTTGGGTAGAATTTAGGTTTTTTAAATTTTAGGGATTTAGACCTCGATTTAAGGTCCGATTTCAAACAAATTATATAGTTGGATTCGTGGGTGAATAGGTAATCGGGTTTTGATTCGAACGTCGGGTTTTGACCATGTGGGCTCGGGGTCAATTTTTGACTTTTTGGGGAAATCATTGGAAAACTTATTTTCATGTATTAGAATTGATTCATTTAGCATTTATTGATATAATTAAGTAAATTGTGGCTAGATACAAGCGAATTGGTGGTGGAAACAAGAGGTAAAGCAGTAGTTGAGGCTTGAATTGTGTTTGTGGAATCGAGGTAAGTGTTTGGTCTAACCTTAGCTTGAGGGATTAGGAGTTGTGTCTTATTTTCTATGTGTTAATTGTGGAGTATGACGTATAGGCATGGTGGCAGTATCTATATGTCGGTGTCAAGCATGCCCGTGAGTCTCGTATTGTACTTGTTGTGACTCCGTTGTGATTTATTCATGCTTAATATGTTGATTATCATTGTTGGTTCCCTTGCCGGGATGTTATTGTTTATGGTATTGTCTTCCCTGCAGGAATGTTATTGTTATGACATTGTCTCCCTTGCCAGGATGTTATTGTTTACGATATTGTCTCCCTTGCCGGAACGTTGTTGTTATACTCTTGTTCCTTTGCCGGGATTATTTTATGATTGATGTTGATTTGTAAATGGGAGTGTGTGGCACACCGCCATGGTCATATTTTAAATGGGATCGGGTTGCACGCCCGTAACAAGATATATGAAATAAGAGCGGGTGGAACACCACCATTGTGATATTTGAAATAGGATCGGGTTGCATGCCTGCAACAAGATATATGATATGGGATCGGGTGGCACGCCGCCACGATGATATATGAAATGGGATCGGGTTGCATGCCTGCAACAAGAGATAATAAATGGGATCGGGTTGCACGCCTGCAACAAGATATATGAAATGGGATTGGGTGGCACCCCGTCACGTAATATTTGAAATGGGATTGGGTTGCACGCCTGTAACAAGGAAGGAATGAAAGTGAATACTGTGTTTGTTTTCCTTATCCTTGTTAGCAATTGAATTTTGGGTTCTTTACATTCCTCTTTTGGTATTCTGTTGTTATTTGATGCTCCCCGCAACATGCTTTCCCCCTCCCATCTTTAACTGTAAATATCTGCTTTTATTTTTCTGTTGCATAGTATTTAACTGCACAGGTTTATTTGGTAGTTTGGTCCTAGCCTCGTTACTACTTCGTCGAGGTTAGGCTAGGCACTTACTAGCACATGGGGTCAGTTGTGCTGATACTACACTCTGCACTGTGTGCAGATCCCGATGCAGCAGCTTTGAGACCGCAGTGAGGGTGCTATCTTCAGTCCATTCAGGCGACCCGAGGTAGTCCTGCAGGCGTCCGCGGGCCTTGTCGTCTCCTTCTATCTTTCTATACTGTTTCTTCTATGTATTTCAGAAACAACTTGTATTTCTCTTTCAGACCCTTATTTGTAGTACTCTTAGATAGTCTATGAAATTGTGACACCAAATTCTGGGTAGAGTTGTACTTAGACTTCCGCAGTTTGTATTAATCTAAATTACCAAATTTCGTATTTCGTACTGTTTTTGTTATTGTTATTTCCGCTATTTTTGTTATGTTGTTTGGGATTTCTAAGGGATTAAAAATTGAAAATGGCGAAATAATTGGACTAATTAGCTTGCCTAGCTTTCACTAGTAGGCACCCTCACGACTCTTGAGGGTGGAAAATCCGGGTCGTGACAAGTTGGTATCAAAGCTCTAGGTTACTTAGGTTTCACAATTCATGGACAAGGTTAGTAGAGTCTGAGGGATCGGTACAGAGACGTCTGTATTTATACCCTAGAGGCTATAGAGTTAGGAAAAACTTCACATCTATTCTTTCCTGTCATGCGGTTTGGTTTCTCAATACTAATTGAATTTCTACTCTATTCTTTTGCAGATGGCGAGAACACGTGCTTCCTCATCTAATGATCAGCTGCCCGAGCCCCCAGTAGCAGCTCCCATGAGAGGCAGAGTCCGAGACCATGCTAGAAGCCGAGCTCAGCCCAGGGCAGCAGCACCAGCGGTGGAGCCTCTGGTTGAGTTTGATGATGAGGTTCTGGCCCAGGCAGTTTCGCTGTGCCCAGCTCAGGTCCCAGAGGGGTTCATTGCTACCCCAGTACTCCAGGATGCTCTGGTCCGTCTAGTGGGCCTTATGGATAGTGTCACCCGGGTAGGCTTACTTCCAGTAGCACCAGCCGTCTCTCAGGCCGGGGGAGGAGCACAGACTCCCGCTACTTGCACTCTAGAGCAAATGGCTCCCCGGTTTCAAACTCCAGCTGCTCAACCAGTTAGAGCAGTTCAGCAGGGTGTGGTTGTTCAGACCGGTGATGGAGCAGCTTTGTCTGCTGATGCCTTATGGAGATTGGACAGGTTCACCAAGCTCTTCACTACTACCTTCATCGGTGCATATTCTGAGGATCCCCAGGATTATTTAGAAAGCTGTCATGAGGTTCTCAGGAACATAGGGATAGTGGAGACCAATGGGGTCGACTTTGCTGCTTTCCACTTATCTGGATCCGCCAAGACTTGGTGGAGAGATTATTGTTTGGCTAGACCTGTTGGGTCACCACCTTTGACTTGGGATCAGTTTTCTCAGCTATTTCTGGAGAAGTTTCTTCCTGTCACTTAGAGGGAGAACTATCAGAGGCAATTTGAGTATTTCCAGTAGGGTTCTATGACTGTTACTCAGTACGAGACCAGATTTATTGATTTGTCTCGTCATGCTCTTCTTATACTTCCCACAGAGAGAGAGAGAGATAGAGAGAGAAAGTGAGGAGATTCATTGAGGGACTCGTTCAGCCTATTCGATTGCAGATAGCTATGGAGACGGGGAACGAGATTTCTTTTCAGGATGTGGCCAATGTGGCCAAGAGAGTTAAGATGGTTCTATCACAGGGGAGTTGTCAGGGGTCTGACAAAAGACCTCGTCATTCTGGTAGGCTCAGTTGTGTCTCATTTGGAGGCAGGGATTATTTTGGTAGAGGTCATCCTCCTAGGCCTTTGTAGTCAACACTTCAGGCTTCTCACGATGCTCAGGTGGCTGTGGTTCTCACATACAATATTCTGATCAGCAGTCCTATAGTGCATCGCCAACTCCTATCAGTGCACCTCCACTTTAGAGTTTTCAGGGTCGTCAGTTCTAGTAGTCGAGGGCTTGTTTTACTTGTGGTGACACGAGGCATATTGCTAGATTTTTCCCTCAAGCACTGAGTAGTTCTCAACACCAGGGTTCCCGTGCCATGGTTCAGGAACCGAGTGTTCCATCGCCCGCTCAGCCAGCTAGAGGTAGAGGTAGGGGTGCTAGAGGTGGAGGTAGAGGTATTAAAGGTGAAGCTCATGTCGCTAGAGGTGGAGGCCAGCTAGCAGGAGGCCGTCCCAGAGATGTAGTTCAGAATGGTGGGGCCTAGCCCCGATGTTATGCTCTTCCAGCTAGGCCTGAGGCTACAGCTTCCGATGCAGTTATCACAGGTACTGTTCTGGTTTGTAGTAGAGATGATTCGGTTCTATTTGATTGAGGGTTTACATACTCCTATGTGTCATCTTATATTGCACCGTATCTGGTCATGCCTAGTGATTCTTTGAGTGCTTCTGTATATGTGTCTACACCAGTGGGTGATTCTATTGTGGTAGACCGAGTCCATCGTTCATGTATAGTTTTGAATGGGGGTCTTGAGACTCGAGTAGACTTGTTACTTTTGGACATGGTTGATTTTGATGTCATATTGGAGATGGACTGGTTATCACCTTACCATGCTATCTTGGACTGTCATGCCAAGACTGTTGTTACGCCCTGCAATATTACGTTCTATAGTATTATATTATGACAATGTTATGCTCTGCAGTAATATGTTATGATAGTGTTACCTTCTGCAGCAATATATTGCGATTGATGTTATGTCCTGTAGTATTAAGTTACGATAGTGTTGTACCCGACAGTATTACATTACGGTGATATTACGCATCACAGTAATAAGTAACGACATTGTTGCAACATGTAGTATTATATTACGGTGATGTTACGCTTCGCAGTAATAAGTTACGACGATGTTGCATCCTGCAGTATTTTACGTAGAATTTGTCGTAAGGTAATTGACATCAATCCAAGGAAAAGATTATTTGGGGATTATAAGGATTATGCTATTTCACAAGTGATAAGTAAATTCATGAAGGTGAAAGGGGGAGCAAGTCTAAGAAAATGAATTTTTGTCAAAGTTTGGCATTTTGGGATAAAATATGGCCCAAGCTAAAATACCCGATATTTATGGACTAGTGCCATACAAGGTACTACATGGCCATGATAGTAAGGTGTACAAGGTATGTTAAAAGAGAGTAGTATTTAATTAAGTTGAGATAATTATTTTAAATTATACGGGTAATTGATTAATTACCGGATAACAGGACATTACCCAGTTAACTAATAAATGGATACTTTTTTGGATAATTAAGCATGATGTGGCAACCACATAAAGCCCACATGATTACTATTCACTTATATACCATGTGGCATGTGTAGAGGAGTTGGTGGCTTACAAGGATAATTATGTAAACCAAGAGAAAAATGCTTAAATTTGTCACAAAAGCTTACGGATAAAATCTTGGCACTCAAATATTTTAAAAATCAGAAGTGAAAGGGGCGTTAACCATTAATTGTTTAACAAAGGCAATGTACTGGAAGTCCTTTCAATTACCATGGTCATGGGAACTTTTGGCCAACTACATGGTGTATTTGGGTGGAAATTACCTACCTAGGCAGTGTAACCTTGCAAAGATCGCTCAAGTTGTAAAGATGGTCCAACGTGATATGCTAATTCAAAGACATCCCGATACAATCTTTCTCAAGAATATCATACGGATTTTTCCTACTCCAGGTATGTTAAGACTATCCCTTATTTCTTTTGGCATGATCCATACGATACGAATGAAACGTGCAAATGCACAAATTCCATGAACGACTCTATTCATAGAAGTATTAGAGATATCTATGTTCTTGAATTTCCGTGTATCATAATATTTTATCATATGTTCATGGGTCTCAGAAAAATACGAAAGTTAAAAAGAGTTTACTTTATGATATTACTCAAAGGCAAAATGGTCTTATGAAGCTCCGAAGGATTTTATTAATGTACTTTTCATGCATTGCATTTATGTGAATTGAACCATGACCAGATGGCGTTATATACGCGTATATATGTATGTATATATATGTATATGGGTTATGGGAAAGGTTATGGTGTTATATACACACCGCCACCTGATTAGCTGATATATGTTGATGATGTTGCCCACAGTGGCTGAAATATGATTTAAACAACGTTATATACGCGTATATTTGTATGTATATATATGTATATGGGATATGAGAAAGATTATGGTGTTATATACGCAGCACCACCTGATCAGCTGGCATACGATGATGATTTTGCCCAAAATGGCCGATATGATATGATGGGATGCCCTCAGAGGCTGATGATGTTATGAAACATGTACCTGTGTAAAACATGGCATTCATACGCATATGCATGCCACTAAAAGTAAGTTATGATTTACAAAGTTATTCAGACTTATAGGTTGAGTCATGTACTCTATATTTCTTCCATGTCTCTTATGTATCTATTTATGTGCCTTACATACTCGGTACATTATTCGTACTGATGTCCCTTTTGCTTGGGGACGCTGCGTTTCATGCCCGCAGGTCCCGATAGACAGGTCGAGAGCCCTCCAAGTAGGCTATTAGCTCAGTGGAAGATGTTGGTGTGCTCCGTTTGCTTCGGAGTTGCTTGTTTGGTTAGTATGATTTAGACGTGTATTGTTTAGTATGGCGGGACTCTGTCTCGACCTTTATGATATTTATGTATTCATAGAGGCTTGTAGACATATGTCGTGTACGTGAAAGATTGTACGGTCTTGTCGGCCTATCTTTTGAGTTTATAAATGATTATGTTGGCCTATTAGGCCCGTTTGTCACGTGCATATGATGATGTAATAAGAAAGATATGTTACGTTGGTACTCGGTTAAGTAAGGTACTGGGTGCCCGTCGGGGCCCACCAGTTTGGGTCATGACAACTGTGACCTTAGCCTTGCCGAGGTTGCCTCATTTAGAGTGGAGAGGAACTCCTGGTCATTCTACCCATAGTGTTATCTCATATATGAAGGCTCGGCGAATGGTCGAGAAGGGGTGTTTGTCCTATTTGGCATATGTTCATGATTCTAGTGCTGAGGTTCCTTCTATGGATTTGGTGCCTGTTGTTCATGAGTTTCCTAAGGTATTTCCTTCAGACATGCCGGGTATGCTACCCGACAGGGATATTGACTTCTGCATTGATTTGGCTCCGGGCACCCAACCTATTTCTATCCCACTGTATCGCATGGCCCCACCTGAGTTGAAAGAATTGAAGGAGCAGTTGCAAGACTTGCTTGATAAAGGGCTTCATTAGGCCTAGTGTCTCGCCTTGGGGTAAGCCGGTGTTGTTTGTTTAGAAGAAGGATGGATCGATGAGGATGTGTATAGATTACCGGCAGTTGAACAAGGTTACAATCAAGAATAAGTATCCACTGCCGAAGATTGATGATTTGTTTGATCAGCTTCAGGGTGACAAGGTATTTTTGAAGATTGGCTTGAGATTTGGCTACCATCAGTTGAGGATTAGGGCATCCAATGTCCCTAAGACAACTTTCCGCACTCGGTACGTGCATTATGAGTTTTTGGTAATGTCATTCGGGTTTACAAATACCCCAACAACTTTTATGGATTTGATAAATCGAGTGTTCAGGCCTTACTTGGATTCATTCATGATAGTCTTCATTGATGATATTTTGATCTACTCCCGCAGCCGGGAAGAGCACGAGCAGCATTTGAGAGTGGTTCTTCAAACTTTGAGGGATAGACAGTTGTATGCTAAGTTTTCTAAGTGTGAGTTCTAGTTGAGTTCAGTTGCATTCTTGGGCCACGTTGTTTCAGCAGAGGGTATTCAGGTGGATCCGAAGAAGATAGATGCAGTCAAGAACTGGCCTAGACCCCGCGTCAACTACAGAGATCCGGAGTTTCTTGGGTTTGGCAGGCTATTATCATCGGTTTGTGGAGGGGTTTTCATCTATTGCAGCCCTGATGACCAGGTTGACCCAGAAGGGTGCCCATTTCAGGTGGTTGGACGAGTGTGAGACGAGCTTTTAGAAGCTCAAGACAACTTTGACTACGACGCCGGTGTTGGTTTTGCCGACAGGTTTAGGGCCATATACAATTTATTGTGATGCATCTCGTATTGGACTTGGTGCAGTGTTGATGCAGGATGGCAAGGTCATTGCTTATGCTTCGTGGAAGTTAAAGATTCATGAGAAGAATTATCCAGTCCATGATTTGGAGTTAGCAGCCATTGTTCAAGCGTTGAAGATTTGGAGGCATTATCTATATGGGGTGTCATGTGAGGTGTTCACGGATTACAAGAGTCTACAGTACTTGTTCAAGCAAAATAAGCTAAATTTGAGGCAGAGAAGGTGGTTGGAACTATTGAAATACTATGATATCACCATCTTATATCACCTGGGAAAGGCCAATGTAGTGGCCGATGCTTTGAGTAGGAAGTAGGCCAATATGGGCAGTCTTGCATATATTCCGGTCGGTGAGAGACCGCTTGCCTAGGATGTTCAGGCTTTGGCTAATCAGTTCGTGTGGTTGGATGTTTCTGAGCCCAGCCATGTGTCAGCTTGTACAGTCGCTCGTTCTTCATTATTTAAGCGTATCTGAGATTGGCAGTATGATGATCCTCATTTGTGTGTCCTTAGGGACACGGTGCAGCACGGAGGTACCAAGTAGGTTACATTAGGAGATGATGGGGTTTTGAGGTTGCAGGGTCGAGTTTGTGTGCCTAATGCGGATGGACTGTGAGAGTTGATTTTAGAGGAGGCCCATAGTTCCCGGTACTCTATTCATTCGGGTGTCGCTGTGATGTATCAAGATTTACGACAACATTATTGGTGGAGGAGGATGAAGAAGGATATTGTTGCATATGTGGCACGGTGTTTGAATTGTCAGCAGGTAAAGTACGAGCATCACAGACCTGGTGGTTTGTTTCAGAAGATCGAGATTCCTGAGTGGAAGTTGGAGCGGGAGCATATCACTATGGACTTTGTTGTTGGACTCCCACAGACTCAGAGGAAGTTTAATACTGTGTGGGTTATTGTTGATAGGCTAACCAAGTCAGCACATTTCATTCCTGTGGCAGTCTCCTATTCTTCCGAGAGGTTAGCTGAGATCTATATTCGGGAGATTTTTCGTCTTCATGGTGTGTGCCCGTGTCTATCATTTCAGACCGAGGTACGCAGTTTACCTCACATTTCTGGAGAGTAGCTCAGCGTGAGTTGGGCACACGGGTTGAGTTAAGCACAACATTTCATCCTTAGACGGACGTGTAGTCCGAGTTCACTATTCAGATTCTGGAGGATATGCTCCGAACTTGTGTCATTGACTTTGGAGGCTCATGGATCAGTTCTTGCCTTTAGCAGAGTTTGCCTACAACAACAGTTACCGGACGAGTATCCAGATGGCTCCTTATGAGGTTTTATATGGTAGGGGGTGTCGGCCGCCGATTGGATGGTTTGAGTTGGGAGAGGCTCGCATGTTGGGTACAGATCTAGTACAGGATGCCTTGGACAAGGTCAAGATCATTCAGGATAGGCTTCGTACAGCTCAGTCCAGACAAACGAGTTATACCGACTGTGAGGTTCATGATAAGGCATTCATGTTCAGTGAGCGGGTGTTGCTTTGGGTGTCGCCTATGAAGGGCGTGATAAGATTCGGGAAGAGGGGCAAGCTTAGCCCTAGATTCACTAGCCCGTTTGAGTTTCTTGATCGAGTGAGAAAGGTTGCTTACAGACTTGCGTTGCCGCCGAACTTATCAGATGTGTATCTAGTGTTTCGTGTATCCATGCTTTGGAAGTATCACGGTGATCCATCCCACGTGTTAGACTTCAGCAATGTCCAGTTGGACAAGGACTTGTCCTATGAGAAAGAGCCGGTATCTATTCTAGACTAGCAGGTTCATCAGTTGAGATAGAAAAGTTTTCCTTCTGTTCGTGTTTAGTGGAGAGGTCAGCCTGTTCGGTCAACATTTTGGGTAAACTAACCCGGACCCGTGATTCGATAGTCCCAGAGGGTCTGTAGGAAAATATGGAACTTGGGCGTATGCCCGGAATTGAATTCCGAGGTCCCAAGCCCGAGAAATGAATTTTTAAAGAAAATTGTTTTCTGTAATATATAAGAGTTTTTGGAAATGAAAGATGTTTGCAATTGATGGTATCAGACCCGTATTTTGGTTCCGGAGCCCGGTAAAAGTTTGAAAGAATAATCAGGTTGAATCTGTAAAATTTGGTAAAGATCAAAATTGGTTTGGTAAAAAATGGACTTAAAGTAGAGAAATTGGAAATATTGGTGTTCTTGAATGATTTCATGAATTTGTGGTTTAATTCATAGCTGATGATGTTATTTTGATGATTTGATTGTAGGAGCAAGTCCGTATGATGTTTTTAGGTTAGTGTGCATGTTTGGTTTGGAGTCCCGAGGGCTCGGGTTAGTTTTGGATAGGCCACAGAATGGAATTGAACTTAGGAAGTTGCAGGTTTTTAGCTGGTATGTGTTGCAGGCCCTGATCTCGCAATTGCAAGGTCAGGTATCGCAATTATGAGCCTATCAGGCTTGGGAATTGCGAGAGTCACTTCGCAATTGCGAAGTATGCCCTGGCTAGCCTTTGTCACAATTGCGAGCAATTCTTCGCAAATGCGAATAACCCATAAATCCCTAGCTGTCGCAAATGCGACATTCCTTTTCGCAAATGCGAGTTCACAATTGCGAACATCTGATCGAAAATGCGATGATAGCAGGTCTTGAAGGGGTTCGCAATTGCGACATCTGCAACCTGCTAAAGCATAACTTAGCCAAAAATTTCTCATTTTTCCAACCTTTTCAAAACCTAAACACCTTTGGGCGATTTTTCAAAGACAACTACTCTTCCAAATCGATTGTAAGTCAATTCTAACTCATTTTACTTAATCTTTAACATCTTTTCACATGATTTCAACTAAAAATCAAGAGGTTTCACGGGAGGAAATTGGGTGTTTTGGGTAGAACTTAGGTTTTTCAAATTTTAGGATTTGGACCTCGATTTGAGGTCCGATTTCAAAATAAATTATATATTTGGGTTCGTGGGTGAATGGGTAATCGGGTTTTGGTTTGAACCTCAGGTTTTGACCATGTGGGCCCGGGGTCAATTTTTGACTTTTTGGGGAAATAATTGGAAAACTTATTTTCATGCATTAGAATTGATTCATTTAGCATTTATTGATATAGTTAAGTAAATTGTGGCTAGATACAAGCGAATTGGTGGTGGAAACAAGAGGTAAAGTGGTAGTTGAGGCTTGAATTGTGTTCGTGGTATCAAGGTAAGTGTTTGGTCTAACCTTAGCTTGAGGGATTAGGAGTTGTGTCTTATTTTCTATGTGTTAATTGTGGAGTATGACGTATAGGCATGGTGACAAGTATCTATACGTCGGTGTCAAGCATGCCCGTGAGTCTCGTATTGTACTTGTTGTGACTCCGTTGTGATTTGTTCATGCTTAATATGTTGATTATCATTGTTGGTTCCCTTGCCAGGATGTTATTGTTTATGGTATTGTCTCCCTTGCCGGGACGTTGTTGTTATACTCTTGTTCCCTTGCCGGGATTCTTTTATGATTGATGTTGATTTATAAATAGGAGAGGGTGGTATGCCGCCACGGTGATATTTGAAATGGAATCGGGTTGCACGACTGCAACAAGATATATGAAATGGGAGCGGGTGGCACGCCGCCACAGTGATATTTGAAATGGGCTCGGGTTGCACACCTGCAACAAGATATATGAAATGGGATCGGGTGACACACCGCCACGGTGATATATGAAATGGGATCGGGTTGCATACTTGCAACAAGATATATGAAATGGGATTTGGTGGCACGCCGCCACGTAATATTTGAAATGGGATCAGGTTGCACACCTGCAACAAGGAAGTATTGAAAAAGAATACTGTGTTTGTTTTTCTTATCCTTGTTAGCAATTGAATTTTAGGTTCTTTACATTCCTCTTTTGGTATTCTATTGTTATCTGATACTCCCCGCATCATGCTTTGCCCTTCCGATCTTTAACTGTAAATATTTACTTTTATTTTTCTACTGTATATGATTTAACTACATAGGTTTATTTGGTAGTCTGGTCCTAGCCTTATCACTACTTCGCCGAGGTTAGGCTAGGCACTTACCAGAACATGGAGTTGGTTGTGCTGATACCACACTCTGCACTGTGTGCAGATCCCGGTGCAACAGCTTTTGGACCGCAGTGAAGGTACTGTCTTCAGTCCATTCAGGCGACCCGAGGTAATCCTGCAGGAGTCCATGGGCCTTGGTGTCTCCTTCTATCTTTCTATACTATTTCTTCTATGTATTTCTGAAACAACTTGTATTTATCTTTCGGTCCCTTATTTGTAGTACTCTTAGACAGTCTGTGAAATTGTGATACCAAATTCTGGGTAGAGTTGTACTTAGACTTCTGTTGTTTGTATTTATCTAAATTATCAAATTCCGTCTTCCGCACTATTTTTGTTATCATTATTTCCGCTGTATTTGTTATGTTGTTTGAGATTGCTAAGGGATTAAAAAATGTTAATGGTGAAATAATTGGACTAATTGGCTTGCCTAGCTTTCACTAGTAGGCGCCCTCATGACTTTCGAGGGTGAGAAATCTGGGTCATGACATCATATCTCAGTCTCAGTTATTATTTATTTATACATCATATCATTGTCTCATGCTAGTTTTCATGACATTGTGAGTCCATGAGTGAGACTGGAAAGATTATGACTGAGTGAGGCTGAGAGCCTAATTATGAGTGACAATTATGGGATTGGGCTGCACGCCGCATCGATTATACTAATATTATGAGAGCATTTGGACTGTAGGAACCCCTCCGAGTCTGTACACACCCCTAGTGAGCGCGGTTGATATTATTGAGGGATGGATCTTGTTCGAAATACTTGATACATGGAGATAGATCTTCTCCTTAGGGCTGGATTGGCCTTCCTTGGTACTGGGTGTCTGATGGTCAGTGATGTATATACTCCGAGATGAATCTTCCTTGGGCTGTATGGGCCATATAAAGTACCGAATGGTTGAGAATTTGAGAGCATGAGCACATGAGGTTATATGCCTACGTTTCTATACAATTATTTCTATTTTATCTGTACCAGTTGAGTTCGTCACTACCTTTTAGTCCAAAGGTTGGACTTGTTACTTACTGAGTTGATTGTACTCACACTACTCCCTGCACCTTGTGTGCAGATCCAGACGCTTCTGGTCACCACGATTGTTGATTAATGAGCCAGACTTCCGGAGACTATCGAGGTAGCTACATGGCATTTGCAGGCCTTGACCCTCCTTATATATCTCTATCTGTATTTCAATTTTATTCTCTAGACACTGTAATAGACGGTATTCTAGTTTAGACGCTCATGTACTATGTGACATAGAGGTTTTGGGATGGATTGTATCGTATTTTGGATTATTTTCTGTTTTCAAAAAGTCTTTTCTTTACTATTAATTACTTCCGTCTTTATGTTCAAAGATTTTATGTGTTGAGATGTTGAGTTGTGGCTTACCTAGTTCCATGAAAAGGTGCAATCACGACGATTTGATTTTAAGTCGTGACACCAAGAGTGGAATTTTTGATATCGGTATAGGATTCCGATTTCGGAAGTTAGAGTAGGTCCATAATGTCAAATGTCACTTGAGTGAAAAATTGAGATCAATCAGATGTGATTTGATAGGCTTCGACATTGAATATAGAAATTTGAAGTTCTAAAGTTCATTACGCTTGAATTGGGGTGCGATTCATGGGTTTGACATTTTTTGACGTAATTTGAGGCCTTAAGCAAGTTCGTGTCTTGTTTTGGGACAGGATGGTGTGATTGGACAGGGTGCCGAAGGCCTCGGGTGTGTTTCGAGATGGTATCAGATCAAGTTGAGATATTTTAGAACTGCTGTTACTGGTTCTAGTTTTGTCCTTAACAAACGCGAAGGGATTTCCACATTCACAAAGAGGAATTTTAGGGCTGCTGGGATTTGGACTTCGTGAACGCAAGGTAGTGGACGGGAATGCGTGGCAGAAGCTAGGAAGACCTTCGCGAACATAACACATGGGTCACAAATGCGAAAAAGGAAGAGAATTAGGGGACCTCCATTTAGCCTTCGCAAACACGGAGCCTCAATCGCAAACGCGAAGCTGTAGGGCTTGAAGGCATTGTGAACATGAGGCCTTGGTCACGGACGCGAAGAAGGGGGCGACTGTGCTAGGCAGAATGTTTTAAAAGCGGGATTTAGCCATTTCACTCATTTGTCTCTTGCTTTGGGCGATTTGGGAGAGGTTTCAAGGGGAGATTTTCATTATCTATGTCAAGGTAAGTGATTCCCACCTATTGCAAGTTAAGTACTTGGATTATACATAGATTTTAACATGGAAATTCATGAAAAATTGGTTAAAATTTGGGTTTTGGTAGAAAAAGATAGAAAATTGGTATTTTTGGATTTTGACCACGAATTTGGGCATTGAATTAAGAATAAATTATGCATTTGTGTATGTGAGGTTTTGGGTAATGTTTATCTTCAAAATATTTTGGGATCCGGGCACGTAGGACCGATGGTTGATTTTATCGACTTTTCGGGCGGTGTTGGGAATTATTTAAATTGATTAATTATGGGTATTAGACCATGTTTTGATTGGTTTGCACATTGGTTGCGTAGTTTTGGACTGTCAAGCTTTGGTTTAAGGTGTTTGAGTGGCGTAAGAGCCGGTTATGGAACTTCGGAGCAAGGTAAGTCTCTTTTCTAACCTTGTAAGATGGAATTAACCCCATAGGTGAATTAATTTAATATGTGCTTCTAGTTGTGGGGGCTATGTACGCACGACGTGACGAGAGGCCATATGTAGCTACTAATTATGCTTATGTCCGGGTAGTCTAGGACACAAATCATATTATGCTTGTGATGTTTTCACCATGCTTGTTAATTTAATTGCCTACATCATATTGAAACTTGATAAAGGAATTGTAAAAGGTTAAACTTCATCTACTTGACCGTTATTGGGAATTGGTATTTATTTGAATATTTTACCCTTAATAAATCTTAAGTTTGGTTGTTTTAATGTATTTTTTCTGTTTTGTGGTGCGAGTCGAATGCTTCAGTAGCAAATAGATGCATCTATGGTTAGTGACGTTCAACTCTCAACAGTTCATAGCTTAAATATTTTATGTTGGATCGGGCAGTAGGACCTCGTCATGAGTTGCGCACGATAAATCTTTGGAACTAATAATAATTGATGTTGCTTCATTTGTTTGAAATGTAAATTGTTAAATGATGAAAATAAACTTGGAAATTCCTGTTCATATAGCATTGTTTATTTATCCCTTATTCTTGAGTTTTCAGTTGTTTCTACATAACCTCTGCTTAATTATATTATCGATATTTTTACGGTTAGCCCATAGTAATTGTTGAAGTCGACCCATCGTCACTACTTCGAGGTTAGACTAGATACTTACTGGGTATGCTTTGATTTACGTATTCATACTACACTTGTTGCATATTTTGTTCAGGTAGATATGTGTCTAGTGGTCTTGTGGGCGCAGAGGCGCGGTTATTGCGGGGCTTAGGTGAGTTGCATCCCATGGTACGAGCCAGCATCACACAGAGTCTCCATCATATTTAATTACACTCTCCTGTCTAATTGTATTCCAGACAGATATTATATTTTACTATATTTCCTAGTTGATGCTCATGCAGTTGTGACACCGAGTTTTGGGGGTGATTATGGGTTGTTCAGTATTGTAGTTGGATAATATTATCATTACACTGTAAATTCTACCTCTTACCTTTTAATTAAAGTAAATTTAGGATTTCAAAAATACTAAAAATAGGTAATTAAGTTAATTATTTATTGTTGGCTTGCCTGATAGCAGTGTTAGGCGCCATCACGACCTTTGACGTATTTTGGGTCGTGACAACATGGTATCAGAGCACTAAGTTCACTTAGGTTTCATGAGTCATGAAAAAGCCTAGTAGAGTCTTGCGGATCGGTATGGAGACGTCTATGCTTATCTTTGAGAGGCTACATGGTTGTTAGGAGCACTTCCCTTCTTGATTCCTCATCGTGCGATTTGATTCCTTTGAGGCTTATGCTTTTATTTCTTTCATATTCAGTCTTATGCGATGTGGAGCGCTGGTTATCAATTGGGAATCGAGGAATCATAATGGTACTATAGATGTGGTGCAGGATGTTTCTCCATGCGTAATTGATTGGGATATTATCATTGCCTTGCAGAAAGATGTTCCGCCATTTTAGCTCAGTATCAGTATTGCCTATTGTTTTGAGATTTGGCACTAATTGTTATGATTATTTGTGCATTTTTATCGAATGTTGTGTGTGTAATAGTAGGGTGCTTATTTATGGATCGGGGCAGTAAATGACTTGATAGGAGTATATCTCAGCTCACAGCTTAGAGGTTCAGTATTTAGTTCCGGCAGAGGAAAGGTCATCGGACAATAAATGCTCAGGTTTGGATTGATGAAGTAATGAAACTTGGTATTTTGGAGCGTGGTTGTTACATCTTGCATTTTCATACGTTAAAAGTTTCATCTCTAGCTAATTAACGTAGACTCGGGGATGAGATTATCTTGAGGTTAGCATATTTATGCTATTTATAACAAGAAATAAGTAAGTGTCAGGAAGGATAAAAGGTACACGAATTAAAGAAAACGAGTTTCGTTGAAGGTTGCCGATTTGGGATAAAATACTGGCCGAGCGATAATACCCGATATTTATGAACTAGTGCTATATAAGGTACCCCATGACCACGATAGTACGGTACGTAAAGTGTATTAAGAGTGAGTAATATTTTAAGTAAATTGAGATAATTTATAATTATGCGGGTAATTGGTTAATTACCGGGTAACAGAACATTACCTAATTAACTAATAAGTGGATAAAGATTAATAATTTACATTCCCAACAACGTGGTAGCTAGCCACATCATAAAAAAATGACTAAGGGTCATCCTTGATTATGTGTCATAAGACTACATATTCTTTCCAAATTTCCATGTCTTGAATACAAAAGCTTGAGAACGTTAGCCATTTCAAAAAAAACTTTCACAAAAGCCAATTCCCATGTCTTGAATATAAAAGCTTAAGTGTCATTTCTTCAGATTGTTAGCCTTTGCATTTTCAGAAGTGAGCTCCTTTCAAATGTAATCTTCTTTCTTTGCCTTAGCAACAAAATTTCTTAGACAAGTTCCACAAAATTAGAACGTGCCATTCTTATCAAAATCTTCAACAACATTCTGATTCTAATCACTTCATTAACAATGAGAATTCTTATTCTCCTATAAGGTTCCAACGAGAATTGTTAGAATCATAGCAACGCAAAATTTTGCGGTTCTAAAGGGATACGGTGCAGTCTTTTCAAAGAATATTATATGGATTTTTTCTACTCCAGTTATGTTAAGTCTATCCCTTCTTTCTTTTTGGTATGATCCAAGAATACAAATGAAACGAGCTAAATACACAACTTTCATAAATAACTCTATCATAGAAATACTAGGGGTGTCTATATTCTTGATTCCCTATGTGAACTAGTATATCTTATGTTCATGGGTCTCAGAAAAATACGTATTTTATAAAGTTTATCTGAAATGTATATTGATTTTTATGGCATTCCGAGAAAATCTTATTAACATATTTCTTATGCATTCCATGCATTTATACATGTACATTGACCCATGACTAGATGACTTTATATATATATATATAAAGGTTACAACGTTATATTCACACCACCACCTGATCAGTTGGTATATATTGATGATGTTGTCCCCAGTGACTGAGACGATATGATGGGATGCCCTTAGAGGCTTGATGATATTATGTACACCTATACCTATGAATGACACAACATTTATATGCACGTACATGATATTATAAATGTTTTAGGATTTATAAAGTTATTCAGTTTTACAGATGGATTTCTTTATTCTATGTTTCATCTATTTCTCTTATGTACTGATTTTCATGCCTTACATACTCTATACATTATTCGTACTGACGCCCTATTTCTCGGGGCCTAAGTTTCATGCCCACAGGGCAGGTAGGCAAGTCGACGGTCCCCCTTCTTAGGATCCTTGGTCAGTGAGAGTTGGCATGCTCCACATTATCTAGAGCTGCTTTTGATTTGGTACGATATGCTTGTATATATATATATATATATATACAACATGACATGGCTCAGTCTCATATTTGTACAGTTGTATTTCTATTAGAGGTATGTATATAATTGTGTATAGTTGGATAGTATGTGGCCTTGTCGGCTTTCAGTTTTGGGTATATAGTTGTCTATCGCGGCCTTGTTGGCTCGCCCACTGTAATCCGTATGTTTATGTATTTATGTCTTTTGGATAGGTTTTTATCGTGCATGTTACTCTCGTAATTCAATAGATATTATCCATGTTTATATCTTAACCGCATGCTTAAGGGTGTTCGCCAGGTAGTACTCGGGCACTCATCGCGGTCCATCGGTTTAGGTCTTGACAAAAGTGGTATCAGAGCAGTTCTATCATAGGGTGTCTACAGACCATGTCTAGTAGAGTCTTGATTACGGGGGTGTTATGCACCACACTTATAGACAGGAGACTACAGGACATGTAGGATGTTATCCTCTCTTTTTATCTCAGATCGTGCGAGATAAAAATTCATGTTCCTAACAATATGTTACGTTTTCAGCGATGCCTCCAAAGACTACAACTGCCTAGAAGGGAAAGTTCATGGCTGGCAAGACTACTAGTCGAGCACAACAAGTTACCAGGGCTCGGGGAGAGTTTCATAGTGATATTCTATCTCAGACTTCACATACCCTACCCTTTCCAGAAGAGCTCCGAGGGGCACCATCTCCAGTGCTCGCCCATGTACGTCCAACTCCTCAAGCAGATGCACCGGGTCAGGAGATGAGAGATGTTATTCACCTATTAACCTGATTAGTAGTCGCACAGGCTCGGCGTTAAGAAGTAGGTATTGGTCATGCAGATAGGTCCATTAGTGTTAGGGTTCATGACTTCATTAATTTAGACCCTATGGTATTCACTGGAGCAGATCCAAACGAGGACCCTTAGTTATTTATTGATAGAATGCAGGGGACGTTAAGGGTAATGAAGGCCACTGCGACTGAGTCAGTTGAGCTAGCTTCCTATAGACTCCGATATTTTGTAGTTAATTGGTACGAGTCTTGGGAATTATCCAGAGGTGAGTATGCCCATCTAGTAGTATGGCAAGATTTTATAGAAGCTCTTCTTCGTCATTATCTTCCACCAGAACTTAGACGGGCCAGAGTTGATAGGTGTTTGACCCTTCAACAGGGTAATATGAGTGTTCGGGAGTACAGTCTTCAGTATGATTCATTGGCTAGGTATGCTCCCACTATTGTATCTAAGATGGAGGATCGGTTTCACCGGTTTGTTATGGGGTTGGAGCCGTACTTGCTTAACGATTGTATGTCAGTCTCACTCCAACTAGATATGGATATTTCTCGTATTCCAGCATACGCTCAGGGTGTAGAGGAGCGTAAACAGAAACAAAGGGCCGATCGTGAGCATGATAGGGACCAGAATAAGAGAGAAAGGTCTTCAGGTCTTTCTGGTGAGTTTCAAGGTGGTCAGAGACAATAGTACACGAGATATCCAGCCCAGCCATCGGCTAGCGCACCCCCTCAGTTTGGCGGTAGGAGATTTGATTGTTCTATATATTCAGGGCCTAGTTAGAATTCTAGGGCTTC
Organism: Nicotiana sylvestris; assembly: GCF_000393655.2. Taxonomy (NCBI): domain Eukaryota; kingdom Viridiplantae; phylum Streptophyta; class Magnoliopsida; order Solanales; family Solanaceae; genus Nicotiana; species Nicotiana sylvestris. The sequence continues at coordinate 86,716,520 of NC_091058.1, forward strand.
AATTTCTCAGTATAGGGGTGAGTCAAGTCAGATGAGGCCGCCCTTGCCATGATGTGCTGAGTGTGGTAAGTAGCATGCCAGGTAGTGCCATATGGGACTAGGTGTTTGTTATACTTGTGGTTATCCGAGCCACGTTATGGGGGATTGTCCGATGAGAGGTGATGCAAGGATAGCTTAGCGAGCAGGATCTGTAGCTGGTTCGTCATCATCAGTATGCCCCCTCAGGCAAGGTTCACAAGCACCAGTGAGTCGCGATAGAGGTAGAGGTAGAGCATCTAGCTCGAGCGGTCCTCAGAACCGCATTTATGCGTTGGCAGGATGACATGATCAGGAGTCATCGCCTGATGTTGTTACATGTATATTATCAGTCTCCTCACATGATTTATATGCACTGATTGATCGAGGTTCCACCTTATCATATGTTACTCTGTTGGTTGATAGTAAGTTTGGAATAAAACCTGAATTGGTTAAACATTTTGAGGTGTCTACACCTATTAGAGACTCAGTGATAGCTAAGCGAGTATATAAGGGTTATATAATAGTAGTTCATAGTTGACCTACCGTAGCGAACCTAATCGAGTTAGATAAAAATATGGTAGAATTTGATGTTATCATGGGTATGGATTGGTTGGCTTCTTGTCATGCCAACGTTGATTGTAGATCAAAGATAGTCTGATTTCAATTTCTAGGGGAGCCTGTTTTGGAGTGGAAAGGTAATACGACATCGTCGAGAGGTAGATTTTGTTTCCTATCTCAAGGCAAGGAAGATGAGTAGAAAGGGCTGTATTTATCACTTAGTTCGGGTTCAGGATATGGAAGTAGAGTCACCAACCATTTAGTCCATCCATATGGTTAGCCCCCCTCATCGCTTCTAGCGAAGCTGTGAGTTCATGAGCAAGTGAATAAAGGAGCCATGTTCCTAAAAGAAAATGACCCTCTTTGTTTTCTTTTCTTCCCCTATCCCTTCAAAGCCCTTGTATAGGTTGGGCGCTAGAGCTTTACTAATATAATAAAAAGTCAGGCTCTTCTGCTGAGCGAAGCTGCGAGCCTACTTAAATATAGATTACGCTTACCAAGCCTAATCTACAAAAATAGGGCTATAGCAAGCAAAAGAAGCTTTCCCCTTGGTTTGTTGTGGGTCACGCCTCTCCGTAGGCACTAAATTAATGGAATACGTGGAGATCCTCCCCCCTGCTAATTACCAAGAACTTCGTTGCCACTAGTAAATTAGACTATTCCCCCAAAAAAGAACTTGGAGCCTAAAGAGAAGAGAGTTTAGTCTACAAGAAGTTGGCAGAGCTTTAGCCATTGGCCACATCCATCTATTCTAAACAGTTATGAGTTCCCCGATGTTTTTCCTGATGAACTTCCGGGTCTTCCGCTAGAGCGAGAAATTGAGTTTGCTATTGACATACTCATCTAATATATAGTCCTCCCTATAGAATGGCCCCCATAAAGTTGAAAGAGTTGAAGGAACAACTAAAGGACTTGCTTGAAAAAGGCTTTATCAGACCTAGTACATCACCGTGAGGAGCGCCTGTGTTATTTCTAAGGAAGAAAGATGGTTCCTTAAGGATGTGTATTGATTATAGACAGTTGAATAAGGTGACAATCAAGAATAAGTACCCGCTCCCGAGGATTGATGATTTATTTGATCAGTTGCAAGGTGCCAAGTCTATTTCAAAGATAGACTTGAGGTTCGGGTACCATCGAGTAAGGGTTATGGAGGAAGATATTCCGAAGACAGCATTCAAGACCAGATACAGGCACTTTGAGTTTCGTGTTATATCGTTCAGTTTGACCAATACCCCAACAATATTCATAGATTTGATAAATCATGTGTTCAGTCCCTTTTTAGATCTGTTTGTAATTGTATTTATTGACAATATATTGGTGTATTCTCGTTCAGAGGCTGAGCATGCAGATCATGTGCGTACTATGCTTAGAGTTCTACAAAAGGGAAGTAGTATGCAAAATTCTCTAAATATGAATTATGGTTGAACTCTGTAGCTTTCCTTGGACATATCATTCCGAGTGAAGGCGTTCGGGTAGATACACAAAAGAATGAGTCACTAAAGACTTGGCCTAGACCCACAACATCGACGGATATTCGTAGCTTTATCGGTTTGGCAGGCTATTATAGGAGATTTGTAAAGGGATTTTCTTTCCTTTCAGCACTTCTGCCAAAGTTGACTCAGAGGGGAGAAAAGTTTCAATGGACTGACACTTGTGAATGGAGTTTCCAGGCATTGAAAGACATATTAACTTCAGCACGGGTTCTAATGCTCGCAAAAGGGACTGATGGTTATGTTATCTATTGTGATACTTCAAGCATTGGGCTGGGTTGTATGCTGATGCAGCGTTGTAAGGTTGCAACTTATGCTTCTAGACAACGAAAAAGGCACGAGAAGAATTACCCGACCCACAATTTAGAGTTAGCCGCAGTGATTCATGCACTAAATATGTGGAGGCACTACTTGTATGGCATTCTTGTTTATATCTATACGGATCATAAGAGCCTCCAATATATCTTCAGGCAAAAGGACTTGAATTTACGTCAAAGAAGATGGTTGGAGCTACTTAAAGACTATGATGTTGATATTTTAAACCATTTAGGGAAGGCGAACATGGTAGCCGATGCCCTCAGCCATAGATCGATGGGTGGCGTATCATATTTATAGCCAGAGAAGAGGGGAATAGCCCATGAGATTCATCGGCTAGCTAGTCTTGGAGTTCAGTTACTAGACTCAGGTGATATTGGAATTACTATTCAAGATACAACAACATCTTCGTTAGTAACTAAAGTGAAGGAACGCCATGATGAGGATCCTGTGTTAGTTCATTATAGGGATACCACCTCTCAGAAAGAGAAGACACCATTTGAGATTACAATAAATGGAGTCCTCAGATATCGAGGATGATTATGTGTCCTTAATGTTGCAGGGTTACGTCGGTAGGTTATGGGGAAAACTCACTATTCTCATTATTCTATCCAGCCGGAGCGGCAAAGATGTATCATGATATTAGGGGAGTATATTGGTGGGACAGAATGAAAAAGGATATAGCGGAGTTTGTTGCTCAATGTCCTAATTGTCAACAAGTTAAGATTGAGCATCAGAAACTCGGTGGATTATTGCAGGCTATGGAGATTCTGACTTGGAAATGGGAAGTAATCAATATGGATTTCATCGTAGGCTTACCTCGTACCCAACGTAAGTTTGATTCGATATGGGTGATTGTTGATAGGCTTACAAAGTCAGCCCATTTTCTGCCTGTTAGGACTACATATTCCGCAGAGGATTATGCAAGGCTGTATATTAAGGAGATAGTATGACTGCATGGTGTCTCTGTATCTATTATCTCAGATAGAGGAGCTCAATTTACAGCTAGCTTCTGGAGGTCCTTCCAAAAAAGATAGGGGACTCAGGTAAGTCTTAGTATAACATTTCTTCCCAAGACAGACGGACATGCTGAGTGTACTATTCAGACACTTGAGGATATGTTACGAGCTTGTGTGATAGACTTCAAAGGTAGCTGGGATGATCATCTACCACTTATTGAATTCACATATAATAATAGCTACCATTCCAGTATTCAGATGGCTCCATACGAAGCTCTTTACGGACGAAAGTGTAGGTCGCCTATAGGGTGGTTCGATGTTAGGGAAACTACATTAGTAGGACTAAAATTGGTACAACATGCAATCAAGAAAATTAAGCTTATACAGGAAAGGCTTTTAGCATCTCAAAGCTGTCAGAAGTCTTATGCGGATAATCGATGGCGAGACTTGGAATTTCAGGTTGACGATTGGGTATTCCTAAAGGTATCATCGATGAAAGGCGTTATGAGCTTTGGAGAAAAAGGAAAAACTTAGCCCTGGGTACATTGGACCATATAGGATCATATGAAAGGTAGGCCAGGTAGCATATGCGTGGGACTTGCCTTCGGACTTGGAGTTTGTACATCCAGTCTTTCATGTGTATATGCTCCATAAATGTATCGGAGATCCTTCCAGAATTGTGTCAGTTGATGACGTTCAGGTCACAGAGCAGCTATCTATGAAGAAACTCCTATTGCTATACTAGACAGACATGTTCAGAGATTAAGAACTAAAGACATAGCTTAGGTGAAAGTAATTTGAAAAAACAACAATGTGGAAGAAATGACTTGGGAGGCCGAGGAATATATGAAGTCTAGATATCCCTACTTATTTCCTCCTCCATACAAGGGTCCAACTGAGACATCACAACCACAAGGTATGTGTACGGATTCTTGTGTTAGTTATTGTCATTAGTCGTGTGAGGCCATTGTCGTTATTGATGATTGTGGTCCTATGTGGCATTGAATTATTAAGCTTCTACAGGGATAGTTGGTAGTAGTGTTGTTATAAAGGAGACTTTGCCAAATTTATATAGATCCCGGGGAATTTAACATTCAAGGACGCATGTTTCTAAGGGGGAAAGGATGTTACATCTCGCATTTTCTTACATTAAAAGTTTCGTCTCCAGTTAATTGACGTAGACTCAGTGATGAAATTACCTTGAGGTTAACATATTTATACTATTTATAACCAAGCGATAAGTAAGTGTCATGAAGGATAAAGGGTACACGAATTAAAGAAAACGAGTTTCGTTGACGGTTGCCGATTTGGGATAAAATACGGGTTGAGCGATAATACCCGGTATTTATGGACTAGTGCTATAAGGTACCCGATGACCACGATAGTAGGGTACGTAAAGTGTATTAAGAGTGAGTAATATTTTAAATAAATTGAGACAATTTATAATTATTACATCTCTCGTTTTTGTACTTTAAAATTTTATTTTCACTTAACCGACGTAAACTCGGGGATGAGATTATCTTGACGTTAACGTACGTACGCTATTTATAACAAGCGATAAATAAGTGTTATGAAGGATAAAGGTGTACACGGATTAAAAAAAATGAGTTTCTTTGAAAGTGGCCAATTTGGGATAAGATACGGGTCGAGCAATAATGCCCGATAATTATGAACTAGTACCATGCAAGGTACTATATGACCACGATAGTATAATATATAAAGTATATAAAAATAATAGTAATAAGTAAAATTTTAAGTAATTTGGGGCAATTTTTAAATTATGCGGGTACTTGGTTAATCACCCGAAAATGGGACATTACCCATAACTAATAAGTGGATAAAAAATTATAAAATATACCATCTAAAATTTGGCAAAAAGCCACCATTACAAAAATGAATCATTAGTCATCATGCCATGTGGCAATGTAAGAACTCATTAATGTGGCCAATGTCACTAAGACTTAAAATAAATTAAGTCTTACTAAATGAAAACACTAGAAACGTTACTCCTTCCACAGAGGGGCAAGAATGATTCCTTTCTTAAGGATTGGAATTCAAAAGCTATAATCCTTTCTTAAGGATTGGAATTCAGAAGCTTTCTTTAGTTAAATTTCGTTCAAATTAACAGAAGCCTATTTCGTTCATTTGGTTCAAAAGAGCAGAAGCAGTTTCGTCCAAAAATTTCAACGAAATCCAAAGATAAAATTCATTCAAATTCAAAAGCAGAAGCTTCATTCTCTCATTCCAACACATTACACGAAAGCAGAAGCTTTACTTCAATCAAATAATTCAAGGAACATGTATGTTAAGGCCCTCCCTTCTTTCTTTTGGCATAGTCCAAATTATACTGAAGAAACGAGCAAACACACAGTTTCCATAAATTACTCTATTCATAGAAATGGTAGGGGTGTCTATATTTTTGATTCCCCATGAGAATTATTATTATCTTCTGTTCATGGGTCTCAGAATAATACGCAGTTAGAAAAGTTTATCCGGAAGGAATATTGAGATTATTACGTATTTTTCATGCATTTCACTCATGCGCATTGACCCACGATCAGATGGCGTTATATACGCGTATATATGTATATGGGATATGGGAAAAGGTTATGACATTATATACTCACCACCACCTGATCAGTTGGTATATGTTGATGATGTGCCCACAGTGGCCGAGACGATATGATGGGATGCCCTCAGTGGCTTGATGATATTATGTACACCCATACCTATGCATGACATGACATTTATATGCACGTGCATGGCATTATAAACGATTTAGAATTTACAAAGTTATTCAGATTTAAAGATGTGTTTCTGTATTCCATGTTTCATCTATGTCTTTTACGTACTAATTTTCATGCCTTACATACTCAGTACATTTTTCGTACTGACGCCCTATTTTATGGGGCCTACATTTCATGCTCGCAGGTGTAGGTAGGCAAGCTGACGGTCCCCCATCTTAGATCCCTGATCAGCGAGAGTTGGCGTGCTCCACTTAATCTGGAGCTACTTTTGAGTTTGGTACGATACGTTTGTATATATATATGTGTGTGTATGGGTGTGTGTGTGTGTTACGTGGCTCAGTCCCGTCTTTGTACAATTATGTTTTCATTAGAGGTCTGTAGACAGTATGTCTAGTTGAGTTGTATGTGGCCTTGTCGGCTTTCAGTTATTGGATATATAGTTGTCTATAGCAGCCTTGCTGGCTCGCCCATTGTATTCTGCATGTATACGTACATATTTCTTGTTGGCAGGTTTCCTTCATGTTTGTTACCTTCTTAATTCAACAGATGTTATACAGGTTCATATCCTAGACGCAAGCTTAGGAATGTTTGATAGGTAGGACTCAGGAACCCATCGCGACCCATAAGTTTGGGTTGTGACAAAAGTGGTATCAGAGTAGTTCTGTCGTAGGGTTGTCTATAGACCATGTCTAGTAGAGTCTTCTTTATGGGTGTGTTGTGCACCACACTTATAGATAGGAGGATACGAGACATATATGATGTTATCCTCTCTTCTTATCTTATATCGTGCGATAAAAGCATTCATGTTTCTAACGATGTGTTACATTTTCATCGATGCCTCCAAAGACTACAACCGCTAGCATGGGTCAGAAGGCTATGAAGGTGTTAGAAAGAGAGATAAGTTATACTATGGATTCAGACCCATCAAAGATCATGGGTTCTATTGAGTAGGATCCATCCGAGGATCCATATGAGTCATACGTTCGAGCTGTTTTGACCACTCCGGTAGTAGATGGGGTGGGAGGAGTTTCGACCTCACCAAGACCCTTAGTTTCACAGCCCGTTGATCAGGGTATGAGGGGAGTAGTGCATGGATTGGCACAACCGGGATTCCCTCAAGCTCAAAACTACGTCAAGGTATTTGAGGACACCAGCTCTTCTGAGGTTCCGGATAGTCCACAATCTTGGAAGTCCATCAATCAAGGTTCGTCGGTGTATGTTATGGGATACGCAGAGGAAGAAGATAGTAATCGGGCCAAGAGGAGGAAGGTAAATGATAAGGACATGAAGATTCCGCTTCGAAGTGTGTCCGATCGAGGTTCTTATATAGGACGAGGCAAGGACCCTCTACTATAGACTTCCTCTAAGTGTCAGTTTTTGGTTGATGAGTTCCACCTCTTCTTGGAATATTACCAAGTCAGGGTTCTAAATGTGTTAGGTTGTTTTATGAGGACGTAAGGAGCCCCGTCCCGCCTTTTATATATTATGGTTATGCCTACTTAGAGGTTTTGGAGACATTATCCTGTATATAGTTTTGGGTATGACATGTCTATGGCCTAGTCTACCCTTTATGTATATAAACCTTTTTGTAAAGTAGTTATGGCAGTTATGTTTTAATATTATTATTTATATATATGGATGTGACCTGAAATGGCCCGTGATAGATTTGATAATAAACAAGGATAAGATACGTGGTGTTCGGTTGGGTAGGACTTGATATTATAATAGGTGTGGATTGATTGACCTTTTGTTATGTTAACATCAAGTGTACATCAAAGATGGTTTGATTTCAGCTTCTAGGAGAGCCTGTTTTAGAATGGAAAGGTAATACCGCATAGCCAAGAGGTAAAATTATCTCCTATTTCAAGGCAAGGAAGATGATCATAAAGGACTATATTTATCACTTAGTTCGGGTTCAAGATATGGAAGTAGAGTCACCAACCATTCAGTCCATCCCAGTGGTTTATGAGTTTCTCGATGTTTTCCCCGATGAGCTTCCAGGTCTCCCGCCAGAGCAAGAAATTAAGTTTTCTATTGACCTACTACCAGATACTCATCCAATATCTATTCCTCCCTATAGAATGGCCCCCGTAGAGCTGAAAGGGTTGAAAGAACAACTAAAGGACTTACTTGGAAAATGTTTTTTCTGATCTAGTACGTCACCGTGGGGAGCACCTGTTTTGTTTGTAAAAAAGAAAGATGGTTCCTTACGAATGTGTATTGATTATAGGCAACTGAATAAGGTGACGATCAAGAATAAGTACCTGCTCCCGATAATTGATGATTTATTCGATCAGTTGCAAGGTGCCAAGTATTTTTCAAAGATAGACTTGAGGTTCGGGTAACATCAAGTAGGGGTTAAGGATGAAGATGTTCCGGAGATAGCATTCAGGACTAGATATGGGCACTTTAAGTTTCGGGTTATGTCGTTCGGTCAAACCAATGCCCTAGCAGTATTCATGGATTTGATGAAACATGTGTTTAGGATTTTTTAGATCTATTTGTAATTGTATTTATTAATGATATATTGGTGTATTCTCATTCAGAGGATGAGCATGCTGGTCATCTGCATACTGTGCTCAGAATTCTACCAAAAGGGAAGTTGTATGCAAAATTTCCTAAATATGAACTCTGGTTGAACTCTTCAGCTTTCCTTAGGCATATTATTTAGGGTAAAGACATCCGAGTGGATACACAAGAGACTGAGGCAGTGCAGACTTTTCCTAGACCCACAACACCGATGAAGGTTCGTAGCTTCTCCGTTTGGCAGGTTATTACAAGAAACTTGTAACGAAATTTTCTTCTCTTCTAAGCACCTTTTACCAAAGTGGTATGTGGTGTCTTGCTTGATGTTCCAGAATAACATAAGGAAATCTATGGTGCAAGCAGGTTGAAGAAAGGTTGCGAATAAATATAAATAGATATGTGTAGGTTGCAAGCCAAAGTATGGTAAAGCGACAAGGTTCTAGGAAGACAGGAGGAAGTATAAGAAAAGATGAGTAAAAAGGTAACAAGAATAGATAAGTCCTTGGGAATAAGTTCATAAGAGAGCTTATGGTTTCTCTAAGTTATAGAAGGCTCAGTATAGCCCGAATGAACTCAAAGGAGTCTAAGACTAGTTACGTTTAGAATAGATGAAATGTTGCCCTAATAGTAGGATAAGGGCGCAATTGTGAGGGATAAAAGATGAAGTTTGGGCCTCTGAAGATAGGAATTTCCTAAATTGTACAATATTAGGATAACCATGTAAGTTAACTCAGGAGGGAACTAGGTTTCAATGGACCGACGCTTGCGAACGGAGTTTTCCAGGTCTTAAAGGATAGATTAACTTCAGCACCAGTTCTAACGCTTCCAGAAGGGACCGATGGTTACGTTATCTATTGTGATGCTTCAGGCATTGGGTTGGGTTGTGTGCTAATGCAGCGTGGTAAGGTTGGAGCTTATGCTTCTAGACAACTAAGAAAGCACGAGAAGAACTACCCGACGCACGATTTAGAGTTAGCCGTAGTGATTCATGCACTAAAGATGTGGAGACACTACTTGTATGGCATTAATGTTGATATCTACACGGATCATAAGAGCCTCTAGTACATCTTCAAGCAAAAGGAATTGAATCTACGTCAAAGTAGATGGTTGGAGCTATTTAAAGTCTATGATGTTAATATTTTATACCATCCGGGGAAGGCGATCGTAGTAGCCAACACCCTCAGCCGTAGATATATGGGTAGCCTGTCGTATTTGCAGCCAGAAAATAATGGAATAACCCATGAGGTTTATCAGCTAACTAGTCTTGGAGTTCGGTTACTGGACTCAGGTGATATTGGAATTACTATTCAGGATACGACAACATCCTCTTTAGTAACTGAAGTAAAGGAACGCCAGTATGAGGATCCTGTGTTAGTTCGTTATAGGGATACCACCCTTCAGAAGGAGAAGACGCCATTTGAAATTACAGAAGATGGGGTCCTCAGATATCAAGGGCAATTATGTGTGCCTAATGTTGCAGAGCTTCGTCGGCAGGTTATGGGAGAAACTCACTATTCTCGTTATTCTATCCATCCAGGAGCAATAAATATGTATCATGATATTAGGGAAGTGTATTGGTGGGACGGAATGAAAAATGATAAAACAGAATTTGTTGCTCATTGTCCTAACTGTCAGCAGGTTAAGATTGAGCATCAAAAACTCGATGGATTATTGTAGGCTATGGAGATTCCAACTTGGAAATGGGAAGTAATCAATATGGACTTCATCGTAGGCTTACCTCGTACCCAGCGTAAGTTCGATTCGATATGGGTGATTGTAGATATGCTTACAAAGTCAGCCCATTTTCTGCCTGTTAGAACTACATATTACTCAGAGGATTATGCAAGAATTTATATTAAGGAAATAGTACGACTGCATGGTGTCCCTGTATCTATTATCTCGGATAGAGGATCTCAATTTACAACTAACTTCTAGAGGTCCTTCCAAAAAGGATTGGGGACTCAAGTAAGTCTTAGTACAACATTTCATCCCTAGACAGACAGACAGGCTGAGCGTACTATTCAAACACTGCAGTATATGTTATGATCTTGTGTAATAGACTTCAAAGGTAGCTGGGATGATCACCTACCACTTTTTGAGTTCGCATATAATAATAGTTACCATTCCAGTATTCAGATGGCTCCACACGAAGCTTTTTATGGACGAAAGTGTAGGTCGCCTATGTGGTGATTTGATGATGGAGATCTAGATTACACGGGCCATACCTAGTTCAACAAGCCATAAAAAAAGTAAAATTGATTGGGGATCGACTATTGATATCTCAGAGTCGTCAGAAGTCATATTCTGATGTGCAACATCGAGATTTAGAGTTCGGGGTTGATGATTGGGTATTCTTAAAGGTGTCACCTATAAAGAGTGTGATGAGGTTTGGCAAAAAAGTCAAACGTAGCCCACAATATATTGGGCCTTTTAGGATCATTCGGAGAGTGGTCCAATTAGCTTATAAGTTAGAATTACCCTCAGAATTGTAGTCTGTCCATCCGGTTTTTCACGTATCTGTGTTACGAAAATGCATTGGCGATCCTACCCGAATGGTGCCTATGAAGGATGTACAGATTATAGAAGACTTATCATACGAGGAAGTTCCGGTTGCCATCCCAGACCGACAAATCCGTAAGCTGCGGAATAAGGAGGTAGCCTCCGTGAAAGTACTTTGGAGAAATAATAATGTGGAAGAAATGAGTTGAGATGCCAAGTAAAACATGAGGTCTAAATATCCCTACTTATTTCCTCTTCTAGAGTAGGGTCTGACTGAGACGTCATAATCATAAGGTACGGGCATAAATTCTTGTGTTGGTTATTATCATTGGTCATGTGAGGCCATTGTCGTTATTCATAATTATGGTCATGTGTGTCGTTGGATTATTAAGATTCTACGGGGAGAGTTGGTATTAGCATTGTTACAAAGGCGACCCTGCCAAATTTATATGGATCACTGGGAGTTGAACATTCTAGGATGAATGTTTCCAGGGGGGAAGGATGTTACTTTCGCGTTTTCAGATATTAAAATTTCATTTTTAGTTAATTGACGTAGACTCGGGGATAATACATCTTGACGTTAACGTACATACAATATTTATAACAAGCGATAAATAAGTGTTATGAAGGATAAAGGGGTACATGAATTAAAGGAAACGAGTTTCGTTGAAAGTGGCCAATTTGGGATAAAATATGGGTCGAGCGATAATGCCCGATAATTATGAACTGGTACCATGCAAGGTACTATATGACCACAGTGGTATAATATATAAAGTATATAATAATAATAATGATAATAATAATAAAAGTTTAAGTAATTTGGGGTAATTTTTAAATTATGCGGGTAATTGGTTAATTACCATAAAATGGGACATTACCTAGTTAACTAATGAGTGGATAAAAATTTATAAAATATACCATCTGAAATTTTGCAAAAAGCCACCATGACAAAAAGGACTCATTAGTAATCATGCCATGTGGCAATGTAAGAACTCATTAATGTGGCCAAAGCCACCAAGACTTAAAATAACTTAAGTCTTACTAAATGAAAACACTAGAAACGTTACTCCTTCCAAAAGAGGGCAAGAATGATTCCTTTCTTAAGGATTGGAATTCAGAAGCTTTCTTTAGCTAAGTTTCGTTCAAATTAACAGAATCCTATTTCGTTCTTTTGGTTCAAAAGAGCAGAATTAGTTTCGTCCAAAAATTTCAACGAAATCAAAGCCAAAATTCATTCAAATTCAGAAGAAGAATCTTCATTCTCTCGTTCCAACACATTTCACGGAAGCATAAGCTTCACTTCGAACAAATAACTCAAGAAACAAGTATGTTAAGGCCCTCCCTTGTTTCTTTTGGCATGGTCCAAATTATACTGAAGAAACGAGCAAACACATAGTTCTCATAAATTACTCTATTCATAGAAATGGTAGATGTGTCTATATTCTTGATTCCCCATGAGAATTATTATTATCTTCTATTCACGGGTCTCAGAATAATACGCAGTTGGAAAAGTTTATCCGAAAGGAATATTGAGATTATTACGTATTTTTCATACATTTCACTCATGTGTATTGACCCATGACCAGATAGTGTTATATATGCGTATATATGTAAATATATGTATATGGGATATGGGAAAAGGTTACGGCGTTATATACGCACCACCACCTGATCAGCTGGTATATGTTGATGATGTGCCCACAGTAGCCGAGACGATATGATGGGATGCCCTCAATGGCTTGATGATATTATGTACACCCATACCTATACATGGCATGACATTTATACGCACGTGCATGACATTACAAACGTTTCAGAATTACAAAGTTATTCAAGTTTAAAGATGTGTTTCTGTATTCCATGTTTCATCTATGTCTTTTATGTACTAATTTTCATGCCTTACATACTCAGTACATTTTTCGTACTGATGACCTATTTTACGAGGCCTGTGTTTCATGCGCGCATGTGCAGATATGCAAGCTAACGGTCCCCCTTCTTAGGATCCCTGATCAGCGAGAGTTGGCGTGATCCACTTGATCCGGAGCTGCTTTTGAGTTTGGTACGATACGTTTGTATATATATATATATATATATATATATGGGTATGACGTGGCTCAATCTCGTATTTGTACAGTTATGTTTCTGTTAGAGTTCTATAGACAATATGTCTAGTTGGGTTGTATGTGGCCTTGTCGCTTTCAGTTATTGGATGTATAGTTGTCTATAACAACCTTTCCGGCTCGCCCACTGTATTCTGCATGTATACGTACATATACCTTATTGGCAGGTTTCATTCATGTATGTTACCTTCGTAATTCAACAGATGTTATACAGGTTTATATCCTAGACGCAAGCTTAGGAATGTTTGACAGGTAGGACTCATGCACCCATCGCGGCCCATCGGTTTGGGTCGTGATAATAATTATGCGGGTAATTGGTTAATTACCGGGTAACAAAATATTACCTAATTAACTAATAAGTGGATAAAGATTAATAATTCTCATCCCCAAAAACGTGGCAGCTAGCCACATCATAAAGAAATGACTAAGGGTCATCCTTGATTATGTGTCATAAGACTACATATTCTTTCCAAGTTCCCATGTCTTGAATATAGAAGCTTGAGAACATTAGCCATTTAAAAAAAAGCTTTCACAAAAGCCAATTCCCATGTCTTGAATATAAATAGTTAAGTGTCATTTCTTTAGATTGTTAGCCATTGCATTTTCAGAAGTGAGCTCCTTTCAAATGTAATCTTCTTTCTTTGCCTTAGCAACAAAATTTCTTAGAAAAGTTCCACAAAAACATAACGTGCCACTCTTATCAAAATCTTTAACAACGTTCTGATTATAATCACTTCATTAACAACGAGAATTCTTATTCTCCTATAAGGTTCCAATGAGAATTATTAGAATCGTAGAAACATAAAATTTTGCGGTTCTAAAGGAGTACAGTGCAATCTTTTCCAAGTATATTATACGGATTTTTCCCTACTCCAGGTATGTTAAGGTTATCCCTTCTTTCTTTTTGGCATGATCCAAATAATACAAATAAAATGAGAAAAATACGCAACTTTCATAAATGACTATATTCAGAGAAATACTAGAGGTGTCTATATTCTTGATTCTCCATGTGAACTATTATATCTTCTGTTCATGGGTCTCAGAAAAATACATATTTGATAAAGTTTATTCGAAATGTTTATTGATTTTATGGCATTCCGAGAAAATCTTATTAACATATTTCTTATGCATTCCAAGCATTTATAGATGTACATTGACCCATGACCAAATGACGTTATATATATATATATGGGATAAAAGTTACGCCGTTATATACGCACCACCACCTAATCAGTTGGTATATGTTGATGATGTTACCCACAGTAGCCGAGATGATATGATGGGGTGGCCTAAGAGGCTTGATGATATTATGTACACCAATACCTATGCATGACACGACATTTATATGCACGTGCATGCCAATATAAATGCTTCAGGATTTATAAAGTTATTCAGATTTACAGATGGATTTCTTTATTCCACGTTTCATCTACGTCTCTTATGTACGGATTCTCATGCCTTACATACTCAGTACATTATTCGTACTGACGCCCTATTTTTCGGGGCCTGCATTTCATGCCCGTAGGTGCAGGTAGGCAAGTCGACGGTCCCCCTTCTTAGGATCCTTGATTAACGAGAGTTGGCATGATCCACTTGATCCGGAGCTGCTTTTGATTTAGTACGATATGCTTGTGTGTGTGTATATATATATATATATATATGGGTATCATGTGTATCAGTCCCATCTTGGTACAATTGTATTTCTATTAGAGGTATGTAGACAATTGTGTATAGTTGAATAGTAGGTGGCCTTGTGGGCTTTCAGTTTTGGGTATATAGTTGTCTATCGCGGCCTTGTTGGCTCGCCCACTATAATATGCACGTATATGTATATATGTCTTTTGGATAGGTTTTCCTCGCTTTTTACTCTCATAAATCAATAGATATTATCCATGTTTATATCTTAGCTGCATGCTTAAGGATGTTCGACTTGTAGAACTCGGACACTCGTCGCGGCCCATCGGTTTGGGTGGTGACAGTGATGGAATTTTCATCTGTGATGTGGTGCCGTCGTCCTTGTTGAATGCGTTTAGCTCGCTGATGTTATGGTTGTCACGACCCAAAATCTATTAAAGCCATGATGACGCCTAACACCGCTGTCAGGTAAGACAATAACAAATGATTAACTTAATTACTCATTTTAGTATTTTTGAAATCATAATTTCCTTCAATTAAATAGTAAGAGATAGAATTTAGAGAGTAAATGATAATATTTTCACAACTACAATACTGAACAACCCATGATCGACCCCAAAATTCGCTGTCACAAGTGCATGAGCATCAATTAGGAAATATAGTAAAATACGTGGAGACTATGTGTGCTGCGGGCTCGTAACATGGAATGTAGCTCACCTAAATCCCCGCAATAACCGCGCCTCTGCACCCATAAGACCAATAGACATATATGTACCTACACAAAATGTGCAACAAGTGTAGTATAAGTACTTAAATCAACGTGTACCCAGTAAGTATCTAGTCTAACCTCGAAGAAGTAGTGACGATGGGTTGACTCCGACACTTACGATGGGCTAACCATAAAATGCCGATATTATAATTAAGAATGGGTTATGTAGAAACAACTGAAAACCCAAGAACAAGAAAATAAACTAACTATTCTTTTACTAATAGGAATTCCATAATTTATTTTCATTATTTAACAATTTATATTTCAAGCCAATGAAACAATATCAATTAGTATTAGTTCCAGAGATTTATCATGCGCAACTCATGCCGAGGTCATACGATCCTGTCACAACCCAAACCAATGGGCTGCGATGGGCACCCGGTACCTTACTCAACCGAGTACCAATGTAACGTATCTTTCTTATAACATCATCATATACAGGTGACATATGGGCCTAATAGGCCAACATAATCATTTATAAACTCAAAACATAGGCCGACAAGGCCGTACAATCTTTCACGTATAAGACATATGTCTACAAGCCTCTAAGAATACATAAATGTCATAAAGGTCGGGACAGAGTCCCGCCATACCAAACAATACACATCTAAATCATACTAACCAAACTAGCAACTCCGAAGCAAATGGAGCGCACCAACATCTTCCGCTGAGCTGATAGCCTACTTGGAGGGCTCTCGACCTGCCTATTGGGACCTGCAGGCATGAAATGCAGCGTCCCCAGGCAAAAAGGACGCCAGTACAAATAATGTACCGAGTATGTAAGGCACATAAATAGATACATAAGAGACATGGAAGATATATAAAGTACATGACTCAACCTGTAAGTATGAATAACTTTGTAGATCATAGATTACTTTTAGCATCATACATGTGCGTGTGAACGTCATGTCGTGCATAAGTACATGTTTCATAACATCATCAGCCTTTGAGGGCATTCCATTATATCATACCGGCCACAGTGGGCAAAATCATCATCGTATACCAGCTGATCAGGTGGTGGTGCGTATATAACGCCATAACCTTTCCCATATCCCATATACATATATTTACATATATACGCGTATATAACGCTGTTTGAGTACATACATATATATATGCGTATATAACACCGTTTGAATCATATTTCAGCCACTGTGGGCAACATCATTATCATATACCAGCTGATCAGGTGGTGATGCGTATATAACGCCGTAACCTTTTCCCATATCCCATATACATATATTTACATATATACGCGTATAGAACACCATCTAGTCGTGGGTCAGTGCACATGAATGCAGTGCATAAAAAGTACGTCAATAAAATTATTCGGAATGTCATAAGACCATTTTGCCTCTGAGTAATATCATAAAGTAAACCCTTTTCAACTTTCATATTTTTCTGAGACCCATGAACAAATGATAAGACATTATAACACACGGAAATTCAAGAACACATATATCTCTAATACTTCTATGAATAGAGTCATTCGTGGAATTTGTGCATTTGCACATTCCATTCGTATCGTATGGATCATGCCAAAAGAAAGAAGGGATAACCTTAACATACCTGTTCCTGGAATTATTTGAACGAATTTGCTTCTGCGAAATTTACACTGAATTTCCTTGAAATTGGAATGAACTTGGTTTGGTGTTGAAATTTTTGGAAGGATTTTTATTCTGGTCTTTTACGTTTTTCTCAAAACAAGATGTCTTTGAAATTACCAAGAATCAGACTTGCCAAATATGTTCTTTCACGTTTTTTTCCTCAAAGTAAACGTCTTTGAAATTACCAAGAATTAGACTTGCCAAATATGTTCTTTCACGTTTTTTCTCAAAGACAATGTCTTTGAAATTACCAAGAATCAGAAAGGAATTATTCTTTTTGTCCAAAAAGGAATCCAATCCATTAAGTTAATCAAGTCTTTACAATGATTAATTTTTATGAGTCATAAAATGGCTTTACACGTTACAAGCATATATGACTATGAGTCATATGCTTGGATGGTGGCATACTGCCACGTGGGGAGTAGGTTATTTTATTAATTTTTTATCTACTTATTAGTTAACCGATTAATGTTTCGTTACCCGGTAACTAATCTATTACCCGCATAATTTAAAAATTATCATAAATTACTTAAAATTCTATTTATTTTCAAAATACTTCATATATACTTTATATATTACACTACCGTGGTCATATGGTACCTTGCATAGTACTAGTTTATAATTATCGGGTATTATCGCTAGAAATACCGCTCGACCCGTATTTTATCCCAAATGCCAAACTTGGACGAAAATTCGTTTCCTTTGAATTGCTTCCCCTCTCACCTTCACGAATTTACTTATTACTTGTTTGAAATAGCATAATCCTTATAATCTCCGAATAGTATTTTCCTTGGACCGATGTCAATTATCTCACGACAAATTCCACGTATAATACTACAGGGTGCCACATCGTCGTAATGTAGTATTGCGGAACGTGACATCTCACTTCCGGGCTCTCATTAATTTATTTATTGTGTATTTTCATGTACAAAACTATGGGTTGTAACATCATTCCCCCCTTTGGAACATTCATCCTCGAATGTCGACTGATGCGCTTATCGTTGTCATATCCCATAGCTCTTGAGAATACTTTAGTAGTCCTTTTGCCATCTAGGCAACTGATCTGTGAATTAAGTCCAAAGTCCAAGGCATTTCCCCCTTAGGCCTCCTTCTCACACCATAACTTGTAGTCGGAATCCTTCCAATCTCGTAACTGTTGCTACCTTTCATCATGCAGTTTTTACAATTTTGACATTGTCAGTGTGCCCAATCTCAAGGCTTCATATGTAGATATTGATAAGATGTCCCTTTGGGCATCTATGAGTATACCGAAGTTCTTTGCTCGGTACTTTATTGGATTTACGAATATTGTTATATCTCATCGTATAGGTCCGTTTAGCCATCCGTATTAATGTACTGCCATAACTCTTACTTTAATTTATCATTACTGAGGTATGTTACCAAATCCCAGCTTACTCTCATTGCTTATCCCATATGTATAAGTCTAAGTCCTTTAATGCTTCCCCATTACTGTTCATCTTAAGAGTGACGACCTAACCTCATTTCATACTTTGTAACTTTTATCTATCCATTGTTGATTCACCTCAATATCGATCTACAATCCACCACTGATAACTGAAACCTCTTACGTAATATCTTGCTACTAGGGCTTACGTTGCATCGAGAAATACATGAAGTGATTCCCATAATCGTATTTCATAGTATCTCAATGTGATTCACCTTATCGGGGTATTCTAATCCTGTGCCGTCCGCAAAATCTTTTCTCTTCATCATTTGTTTTTCTCTTTTTTTCCTTCAAATCATTATTCAATCAACGGCTCAAACGTCATCTTTTATCTGCCACAATTACACCCTCATTCTATTACCAGGGTCGCATTCTAAATGCTATTAGTCTTAGACTCTTTTGAGTTCATTCAGGCTATAATGAGCTTGTATAATATAGAGAAACCGTCTGTTCTTCTTGTTTTCATGGGCTTAATCCTAAAGACTTATCCATTCTCGTCACTTTTCTTTTTACTTGTCTTTCCTCATCCTTACTCATGCTTCCTTAAAACTTTATCGCTCTACCATACTTTAGCTTGTAACCCATACATATCCATTTATAAACTTTCCTTCAACTTTCTTGCACCATAGATTTTCTTATGTTATTCTGGAACGTCAAGCGAGACATCACATCGTCTCCAAATTTTCTCTATTCTCTTACCTAAATCTCTCAATACTTAGAAACCATAGTTTGGAAGGCATGTCGCTGATGCTGCTGCTATCATTCTCGGTTATTGAATCCCCGTGTTTCTGGCCTTCTATCCGATGTATGGACTATTCATGATCTTCTACCTTTGAGTATCTCATACGTTGTTCACATTTACCTTACTTACCTTAAAATCTTGCATCGTATCTTCTGTCTCTTTCGTGACCTCCCTTCCACCTAGGTACAATTTACATCCACAACTAGAAGCCCTTATCATAACACTTGCACCTTTGGTGCATACACAATCTAGTGGGAACTTCGTACTAACTTCTTATGAGGCTAGTACTTCTTCTAACTGGCTTCCTTGTACAACCATTATAGATTATGGTTGTTGTGTTATTTCTCTTGAACATCTGATATTAAGAGTGATTCTATCATGTTCTCAAGCACAACTTCTATAATTTTTCTAGGTCCAATAATCAGACTCCTGATTTACTTGGGTGATGTAATTCTTTGGTTTCCTCTTCCTTCTGATTAGCCTTTCTATAGGTTTAAGCTATCTTCCGATCCGTGACTCTGGTATCAGTTATTACCTGGGCATTATGGAATATCCATGATACAATCTTCTAACAATTCAATCCTTTGTCTATGCCCCAGACTAAATTCTTTTTTTTAAACTTATATCAGAGTCTTCTATGGCTGTATGATTATCAACAAATATGCTACCTGGATAATGCTCCAAATTCTTGAGTGTATCCATAACGTACTAAATGTGGATCATTGATCGAATAATTCCTTTCGTTCCATCTCAGCTTTCTTTAAACATGTGCAATTACTTTCCCTGGTCTTTCGGCCTCTTGTTGCGTCCATACTTAGCTTATCTTAGTGTCTACACTTGCCTGAGTTTTCATACAACTCATATGGTCTCGAATATTACTTTTAATTCTTACTTCCCATTTATTAGTCACGGTAGGTGCCACTTTCCTTTGTAATGCTTACAATATTGTTGCGAGATTATTTTTATACGACCATTTCATCTTTAGGTCGTTGTGCTTAGGTTGAAGCCTTCTTTCTTTTCTCTTAAGCTAATCTTTCGTTGTAGTACTTGGGGAGAACCATTGACTCTTGTAAAACTGTGAGCTTACTACGAACCTTTTCTGATGTCCTTACTTGCCTATAATCATCTGTAGTTGCTTACTTCCATGCCCTTGTGCTTATATGGTTGCTTCTAAACTGATATTTTGATTGCCTTCCCAGTGACACTTTTTTTAATCCTCGTAACACTCATACAATACCTTTAACTATCCCGACTCTTGTTTGAATATATCTCAAGTATTATAATGATATTCTCCGAGGCTGAATTCTCTATGTTGGGTTCTACTATATTTATCTTACATGATCTGCTATCTTGTATGTATCCTCTTGACTAGCCATAACTAGGCTCTTCCTGAATTAATTACTAACTACTCATTGGCCCATCCTCATATCAATATTCCTCGTAATCTTTCTTGGGTTATTTCCTTTGTCTTAACTTACGTCTCACACTGGCTCCTTATTTATTAATAACAACTCAGGCATGAACCTTTACTTCCTCTCCTTGACGTTGTGCTTGCACAATATTCTAGAATCGTAGCATATCTGTAGCATTTGGATAAGTTCAATCTCATCCCTTTCTTATTTTTATCGAATTCTTCCTTTTATACTTCCATATTCCCGCCTTTTAAGGGAGTACTAAGAGTTGAAGCTACGACGACCTGCCTATAGATGTTTCACCTTTTCATCTTTGGCATCCTTTCACATCATTGATGACTCTTACTCGCCTTGCGGCAATCCTTTTGTACCAAGGATAACAAATTCCCTTACTTGCGAGGGTGACACTTAATGTAATTGGTACATACAGTCCCTTAAGCTTAAATTTTCTAACATTACTTGTTTTAGGGGAGTGTCTTCCTAAATGTCCATTCTCTGAATTTCTCATGAATCTTCTTCTGTTGTCCGTCCTATTATTGCCGGAATGCGATATGAAATTCTCATGATACTGACTATTATCAAATCACTCAGTCCCAAATTCATATTTAGTTTATCTTTTTCACCAATCCATACTAGTTCTATTACTCTGGGGTCTAACATTTCCTCTTGGTAATCATGCTAGAGTTGCGAATTTATTTCTTGAAATGAGGACATGATTGTATGGCCTATACTCTTTTGTTGTCCTAAGGCCTGTCACTTCTCGTTTCTTCCTTCACTTGGCTATAGATTTTTATAATATTGTCATCTTTTTATATACCGTTATCATCCATGTATCACATCTTACTCATAATGCTTTATTAACTCTTTTCTTGTTTCCCGCTAACATTTATTCTGATCACTTTATTCTGAAAATTTGAACAAGACATTCTTTTGCTCTTAGCTTCCCTTTTCTCTATCCAATGGCTCTTCAAGTTACTTAATGTTCTCGCTTTACTAGGGATGCGAGCCACACTAAGGTAATATTTATCCATTCAAGTCTTATAGTGCATGTCTTTGTAGTACTCATATCTGGCTACACTATTTTAAAGTGAACCATCTGGGTGTCTCACGAGGAGATCTATTAGCACATTTGCAATAACATTCGGAAATGTCAACTGAAACAAATAATTCATCCATCCTATCTTCTTATACTACTTCTATTAACCCCCATAGGGCATATCTAGAGTGGGTGCGACCAATTGTATATACCTCTGTTACTATTGAATATTATTCAAAAAGCTTATGCTCCTCAACCTCAATTATAAGCATTGTTAACCTTCATTAACTGGATACCTCTGACCCCTTTGTTTCACCTTGCTCCTTTTACTTGCTGAAAATTGTACTTATCTTCTTAATCTCTTGTTGTCTTTTACCATAAATATGGATAGGCATTCTTGCCTTAAGGGTTCTTATCAGGAAGCTTACACCTTTCAGTACACCCATGATCCGCTAAAGACCTCATATTTACTTATCGTAGGCATCATACAAAAATCTGATTCCTCTTACTTAGCTCTTCCACAACTATCTCTCTTTCCAACCTTCTTTCTGAATGTAGGCATCGTCTTATTATGAATAAAATAGAATTTCAGAAGGTGAATTCTTATAAGTGAGCTCTACCACACGATCTAGAGTAAGAAGAAAGAGTGGCAATCCTAAATGCCCTGTAGCCTCCTGCTTATAAGTGTGGTGCACGACACACCCATAAACAAGACTCTACTAGATATGGCTTGTAGACTCCCTAGGACACAACTGCTCTGATACCACTTTTGTCACAACCCAAACCGACGGGCCGCGACGGGCACCCGGTACCTTACTCAACCGAGTACCAATTTAACGTATCTTTCTTATTACATCATCATATACACGTGACATACGGGCCTAATAGGCCAACATAATCATTTATAAACTCAAAACATAGGCCGACAAGACCGTACAATCTTTTACGTACAAGACATATGTCTACAAGCCTCTAAGAATACATAAATGTCATAAAGGTCGGGACAGAGTCCCGCCATACCAAACAATACACATCTAAATCGTACTAACCAAACGAGCAACTCCGAAGCAAATGGAGCGCACCAACATCTTCCGCTGAGCTGATAGCCTACTTGGAGGGCTCTCGACCTGCCTATCAGGACCTGCGGGCATGAAACGCAGCGTCCCCAGGCAAAAGGGACGTCAGTACAAATAATGTACCGAGTATGTGAGGCACATAAATCGATACATAAGAGACATGGAAGACATATAGAGTACATGACTCAACCTGTAAGTATGAATAACTTTGTAGATCATAGATTACTTTTAGCGTCATGCATGTGCGTGTGAACGTCATGTCGTGCATAGGTACATGTTTCATAACATCATCAGCCTTTGAGGGCATTCCATTATATCATACCAGCCACTGTAGGCAAAATCATCATCTTATACCAGCTGATCAGGTGATGGTGCGTATATAACGCCATAACCTTTCCCATATCCCATATACATATATTTACATATATACGCGTATATAACGCCGTTTGAGTACATACATATATATGCGTAACGCCATTTGAATCATATTTCAGCCACTGCGGGCAACATCATCATCGTATACCAGCTGATTAGATGGTGATGTGTATATAACGCCGTAACCTTTTCCCATATCCCATATACATATATTTACATATATACGCATATATAACACCATCTGGTCATGGGCTAGTGCACATGAATGCAGTGCATAAAAAGTACGTCAATAAAATTATTCGGAATGTCATAAGACCATTTTGCCTCTGAGTAATATCATAAAGTAAACTCTTTTCAACTTTCGTATTTTTCTAAGACCCATGAACAGATGATAAGACATTATAACACATGGAAATTCAAGAACACATATATCTCTAATACTTCTATGAATAGAGTCATTCGTGGAATTTGTGCATTTGCACGTTCCGTTCGTATCGTATGGATCATGCCAAAAGAAAGAAGGGATAACCTTAACATACCTGTTCCTGGAATTATTTGAACGAATCTGCTTTTGCGAAATATACACTGAATTTCCTTGAAATTGGAATGAACTTGGTTTGGTGTTGAAATTTTTGGAAGGATTTTTTACTCTGGTCTTTTACGTTTTTTCTCAAAACAAGATGTCTTTGAAATTACCAAGAATCAGACTTGCCAAATATGTTCTTTCACGTTTTTTCTCAAAGACAATGTCTTTGAAATAACCAAGAATCAGAAAGGACTTATTCTTTTTGTCCAAAAAGGAATCCAATCGATTAAGTTAATCAAGTCTTTACAATGATTCATTTTTATGAGTCATAAAATGGCTTTACACGTTACAAACATATATGACTATGAGTCATATGCTTGGATGGTGGCATACTGCCACGTGGGGAGTAGGTTATTTTATTAATTTTTTATCTACTTATTAGTTAACCGATTAATATTTAGTTACCCGGTAACTATTCTATTACCCGCATAATTTAAAAATTATCACAAATTACTTAAAATTATATTTATTTTCAAAATACTTCATATATACTTTATATATTACACTACCGTGGTCATATGGTACCTTGCATAGTACTAGTTTATAATTATCGGGTATTATCTCTAGAAATACCGCTCGACCCGTATTTTATCCCAAATGCCAAACTTGGACGAAAACTCATTTCCTTTGAATTGCTTCCCCTCTCACCTTCACGAATTTACTTATTACTTGTTTGAAATAGCATAATCCTTATAATCTCCGAATAGTATTTCCTTGGACCGATGTCAATTATCTTACGACAAATTCCACGTATAATACTACGGGGTGCCACATCGTCGTAATGTAGTATTGCGGAACGTGACATCTCACTTCCGGGCTCTCATTAATTTATTTATGGTGTATTTTCATGTACGAAAATATGTGTTGTAACAGACCCGATCCAACATAAAATAGTTAAATTGTGCACTGCCAAGGGTCGAACGACACGAACCATGTATGCATCTATTTGATACCAAGGCGTTCGGCCCACTCTATAAGAAGAGAAAATACATTAAAACAACCAATTCAAGATTTATTAAGGGGAAAACATTCAAAGAAATACCATTTCTCATTAACGGTCAAGTAAATGAAGTTTAACCTTTTACAATTCCTTTATCAAGTTCCAATATGATTTAAGCAATTAAATTAACAAGTAGGGTGCAAACCTCACAAGTATAACATGATTTGGGTACTAGACTACCGGGACATAAGCATAATTAGTAGCTACGTATGGACTCTTGTCACCTCGTGCGTACGTAGACCCCACAAATAGAAGCACATATTAATTTAATTCACATATGTGGTTAGTTCCCTCTTACAAGGTTACAAAAGTGACTTACCTAGCTCCGAATTTCCATAGCTGGCTCCGACGTCACTCTAATATCTCAGCCCAAAGCTTTTCGATCCAAAACTATGCAACCGATGTGCAAACCAATCAAAACGTGTTCTAATACCCATAATTAATCAATTTAAAAAAAATTCCCAACTCCACTTGAAAAGTCGATAAATGTAACCCTTAGGCCCACGTGCCCGGATTTTGATTTTTTTTGAAGATAACCATTACCCATAACCTTACGAACTCAAATATAAAATTTATTCTCAATTCCATGTCCAAATTCGTGGTTAAAATCCAAAAATACCCATTTATAGGTCTTTCTTCAAATCCCAAATTTTCTACACATTTTCATGTCTAAATCCATATATAAACCTTGTATTTACCTCACAATGTGAAGAAATCACTTACCCTATAATAGTTGATGAAGATGGCACTCCAAAATTGCTCCAAAATCGACTCTCATGGACGAAATGAAGTGGAATTGAGCCAAACCCTTCATTTAAAATGGGCACTGCCTAGCCCGACTACCGCACCTGCTATCGCTTTACCGCACCTATGGTCTCGCATGTGTGGCTAAAACATCAGACCTACACATACCCTCTGCCCAGCACAGCTCCACACTTGCAATGCCAAACACACCTTTGCAGACTCGCACATGCGGAGACCTTCCACTTTTGCGACTCCAATTGCCCAGTTCGTATTCCGCTTCTCCAGAGCTTTCCTCGCATGCGGGATCGAAGATGCGGAAACATCCTCGCATCTGCAACCTTCCTAGCTCAGTCCAAATGTTGCTTCTGTGACCATATCGCCTGCGGGCTTTTCCACGTATGTGTGATTGCACCAGATACCAACAACCTCAGCATTTTCCCCAAACACGACTTGATTCATTAACCATCCGGAATCTACCTAAGTCCCCATAGAACCTCAACCAAACCTACCAACAAGTCTTAAAACACAATACAGACATAGTCGAGCCTTCAAATCACATCGAACATCACTAAAATCATGAATCACACCCTAATTCAAGCTTAATGGACTTTAGAACCTCCTACATTCGATGCCAAAACCTATCAAATCACGTCCGATTGACCTCAAATTTTGCACACAAGTCACATTCGACATTACATACCTACTCCAACTTCCAAAATCAGAATACGGCCCGATATCAAAAAGTTCACTCTTGGTCAAACTTTCCAAAAACTTTCAAATTTCCTTCTTTCGCCAAATGACCCCGAAATGACCTATAGACCTCCAAATCCATATCCGGACATGCTCCTAAGACCAAAATAATCATGCGGAGCTATTCCCAAACTCGAAATTCCAAACGGACATTGAGGCTATGAATGTATACGGCGAAATCAGAGGGCCTAATTTCTTGCAATCTAGTCACTTCGGAAGAATATCTCGAGACCCCGAGGATGTGGAGTTGCAACTGAGTCCCCTCCCTTTGGGCTCGTCGAGGCCCTACTCAAAGAAGATGAATATTGAGGCTAAAGCAAAAAGGGGAATTCACGTACACGGCTAAGTCTGACAGCCAGCCTACCTAGAGCCTGTGTCGAGGCATCATGTCTAGCCGTCCCATCTCCATGGTTTTATAATTAATTAACGATGCACTATAATCGGATTCCCCTCCTATATAAAGGGGATCCTCACCACCTTGTAAGGGGCTGCTGTTGCTCCAACCATTTTATACAAGATCAATAACATCTTTCTCTCTCTCTCTCTCTCTCTCTCTCTCTAATTTACTCGCTCGAGGCTACTCTTTCCATTTATTACTTTCATACTTGTTCTTCATTTATTGCTTGATATTGGCCGTAAAGAGCCCTCTTTAATTATATCCTAACTGATATCCCCTTCCCGGTTACCCTCGATAGCTCAAGCCGGATATCGACCTCGAAGCCTTTCATCGATCAGTCCGAAGCCCGGGTAGCAAGCCCCTTGGTTTGATTACTACCCCATTTTAACTTGTATTTCGTCATTAAATTTCATACGCCTAGCATCAACTGCTCTAACAACTAGCATAAAAATAGATGACGTATTTTTAGAGTCCCATTTACAAATTTAATTGTTGTTACCATTTTCACGGTAAACAGTTTGGCGCCCATCGTGGGGCTAAAAATAATAATGATTATTTTCTTGCTAGTTTCATTACACAAATGCAAGTTTTCTTTCATGTTTTTTCTTATCCAAGATCTTTTGATTTCAGGTCAAAATGTCCGGCTCAAGAAACGAAGTTGAGAACGACTACCTTGAAAATCACGGAGAAAATGGTGTGGCTGTTCTAGTCATTGGCGCACCACCGCAAAACCCTGATAACGCACCTGGACCGATTCCAGAAGATGTGGGATCGTAAGACACGTAGCAAGTCGACGAAACCTCAAACATCGACAGAAGCATACAACATGGCGACCAGCAGGAATACCAGAAGACCCCGGCTCGGGAAGTACAGGAAGTTAGTCTTCATGATATTTTTGAAATGTTGCAGGCACAACAGTTGGCTATCGCTTGGTTGCAAAGCCACCCGAAGATCAGTAGGCGATCTTACCATCGTGAAAATATGGGAGGACCTCACCAAAAGGATCGAGTTAGGCAGAAAAATGATAGCAGCCAACGATAAGAAGGTCAAAACTTATAACTTTAGATTCGACCAAATCCCGGGCGCGCCCCCGGTTCTTAAGGGTGTATATTCGAAGAAGTTTGTGCACAACCATTCCCTGAGGAAACGGCTCCGAAACCCATTTCATAGAAGTTCAGAATGCCAAAACTCCCAAAATACAATGGGACCTCGGATCCCAACGAACACGTCACTGCCTATATGTGCACGGCGAAAAACAACAACATAAAAGACGATGAGATCGAGTATGTCTTACTGAAGAAGTTCGGGGAAACGCTGTCGGAGGGGGACATGATGTGGAATCATAGCCTAGCTCCCAACCCCATAAACTCACTTACCATACTGGTGGACTCCTTCGTAAAGTCACATGTCGGTGCCATCGAAGCAACGATGAGAAAACCCGACGCATCTGGGATTGAGCGAAGGGAGAATGAAGTGCTGCGAGAATTCGCACCTCGTTCCTAGGCGAAACGAACAGAACTACCCCTGGTCTCAGACGACTGAGTAGTGCAGGCCTTCACTCAAAGCCTAAACGAACAAAGCCTGATGATTTCAAGGAAGTTGAAATAGAACTTGATCGAGTATCCAGCCAAGACCTGGTCGGACACCCACATCCGGCACCAGTCCCAAATCGGGGTCGTGGATGACTAGCCGGGAGCCCCTTCGGGCTTAGTATACCCAAGAAGTATCCTGGCAAAGAAACCAATGCCAAACAAGGAGAGATACCGGCCGCACACTGCAGATAGGGGGAATTCCCCAAGACGCAACCTATCGCGAGGTAGGTTAGATCGAGGACAATATCCTCGAGGAATCGTCAACAGGGCCAGATTTGATAGGGACACAAAGACATCTAGGGCGCCTCACCCATCAGGATACAATTTCAACATCGTTGTATCAGACATCGTGTTCACCGCCGGGAAAACCACGGACACGAAATGGCCCAGGCCTATTCAGTCGAATCCCTCTTAGACGAATCGAAGCTTGGTGTCTGAACTATATAATGTGCATAGCCATGGGGCCAAACATGGCCACTAGTTCCAAAGGAAAAAAGTCGACCCTCTCAACAAAAATCACCACCGAGAACTGTCGAGCGATCAGATTCAGGTTCAGTTCCAAGTACGAAAGGCAGCCAAGAAAAATGGAGCATATGGGCCGGGACGTATTACCATGATAGTGGAGTAGCGATGACACTTTCCAAGAACTTATTAAGAAGAGGGTTAAAATGCCCGTCACTAGAGAAAAGTGAATCCGGGGATGTATTCCCAAGGACACCCTCACATTCAGTGAAAAAGACACCATGACCGTGTCTTAGCCTCACATCGACGCACTGGTAACCTTCTTTCTCATTCGATCCATTTCAAATAAAACATATGCTCATGAATTCAGGTGGCTCGATCAATATTGTCGAGCCAAGGATGATAGGGCAGCTCGGACCGCCGAACCAAATCACGCCCGCCTCTTAAATCTTTGGCAGATTCCACACGGTGATCGAGACGACGTGAAGAGAGACCATTCTCTCAGTCTGCACGACTAGCATATACCGGAACGTCAAGTTTCGTATCATCAAAGGAGGCGCAACACACGACAAGGGGAATGTTCTCGTCACATAACGTATCGCCGACATCAATATCTCCACTCTCGAAAGAGTTAAAGGGTAATCAAACCATATCTTCGGCCAAGCTCGATTAAACACATCAGAGGGCTGTAACAGTAAGGACATATCAGACCTTGAAAGATCGCCTGAACATCCCGTGGTAAGGTAAAACTACCTCCCTCCTTCAGTATTTTACACTAACCTGTATGCAGACTGTGAGACCCAATGTGTTTTTTTCTCTTCTCTTATCTAATATACATAACATGGTGTGGTTATATTAGGTATAGCACATTGGGAGAATAAGACTGAAAATGTGTGGTAATATCCAAGAACTAAGCTAAGTCTTTAGGTCAAAGGAATCCCTTAAATAAAGGTTTGTGGTTAAAGAAATGGCTCAGGTAGCACCCCGCGCGTTCGAAAGGTTTAAGTTAACTTGCACCTGTGGGACAAGACTAAGAGTGTATAATATGCTAAGAATAATGTGTTATGAGGTATTATAATATCACACTGGTCACATGTTAAGTTGTGGAGTCAAGCAAGTTGCGAAATAAAGGTCAGCAAAAGTTATCGTAAATTTCTCTAATAAATTTTCTAAACTTTGGGTCGAATGTATCAGATCATTTCTCCCATTATATAAAGTGTTATGGGACCCACAACCTACCGAATGGAAGTTCTATGAGTCTAGTTTGCAACCAAAAAAACCTCATGTCAAACCGACATCGGAGTAAAGAGTTATGACTATTTTACCACGGACTGTCAGGGCTGAAACTGGGTCGCAAACTGGGTCAGGTCAAAGAAAGTGGTATAAGTCGGAAAATTCGACTTTTAAGACCTAAAAACATTTCATTTTAGTCCCAAAATAGTGACTAAGCAGAAGAGAAGGTTCCATGGTGTTCTTGAGTGATTAAGATGTGTTTTTAACGATTTCTATCGTTAAAGTTTGCTCCCGTGCCTAGAAACGCAATCTTTATGCATTGCAACCGTTTCCCCCTTCTATTAGCTGTGTTTGGAGCTATTCTTGGAAGATAGAAATTTGTTGTTCTTGCTGGTTCTTCAGGCTTTATACTTGGTTTGCCAAGCTAATCATCTTGGGACTCTTTTATGATCGTTTTTTACAAAGTTCTACAGAAGTTTCATCAAGTTAGGTTCATATGGCAAATCTGCCTATTTAAACTCAATTATGAACTATTTATAGGTGGTAGAAGCTGCATATATATAGTGTTTGCGAAGATTAGGATGTAAGGAACAACTTTCATGAAGGAACTACAGGCATTCAGACGTTCGTTGGAAAGGTATGTTAAGGCTAAGCTCTGTCCTTACTTTTAGCACGAATTCTGGGAATTTCCTAAGACGTCAAATATGATATTTTACTATTCTATTGCTAGAAAGACCTTCTGCGAAAGGCATTGGGATCGTAGCTGAAGTATTTTTATGATTCTATTAGGTTTATATTCCACTCATTCTGTTAAATAGGGTATTCGACATCTATATATGTCATTTTGTCGGCTTTCTTAACTATATGTCTATATACATGAATTCTTATTCGTCTTTGGGTTGTATGACTAAAACAATAAAGGTATTTAATATTTGCAATCAGTCCTTCTTCCTTATTAAAGTGTATTTTAAAATCTCTAAAGTGACACGTCGATTTCCAAAATATCTCAAATATAATTTTTATGTTTAAACTACTAAATATCAAGAAATCAGGTATAAGGACTAAGTGAAGAACCTTAATCTTTTTATGAACATCTTCAGAATTAAGTTATCTTTCTAAAAGTCGATTTAAGCTTTCAAACTTATTCAAAAAAAAGAAAAAAAACATATAAGGTTCTACGAGACAATTGTATGCGATACGAAGGTGATTATGAGAATAAGAGTACCAATGAGCTAAGATTGGCTAAGTTCTTGTTATGGCCTATTATGTGCATTCAAAGTTCATATCATACATGACATATTATGCATGGACTTCGAGCTATAATCGGAGGTAAGGGGTCTATTACCCGAAAAACTATATATATTGTACAGATGGCCACAGGTTGGCAATATGATACCGGTTAGCTACCGGGAGAGACCGCAATTGCTAGCATTTGGTTGGGTATGTCATGCATTTGCATCAATATATATGTATTTATGACATACGATTACACGAGCATACCATGCATATTTGATTACTATGAGGTCAGATGTCGGCCATGGAGGCTATCAGAGTTTCAGTATTAGGTGGTATCTCTATTACTTTTTTTTAACATCAGCTATGTATGATTCTACTTTCTACCTTACATACCAGTACATTTTTATTCGTACTGATGTCCCGTTGCCTAGGGACGCTACATTTTTGTTTCGTGCGTGTAGGTTTAGGTAGGGACTCTAATCGACCCCTCCGCTAGGATTTTGGGGTTCTGCTGTGAGTTGGTAAGATCTACCTCTTCCTGGAGCTTTCATAGGACGTTTACTTTTGTTGTAAAGTTTGGGTATAGTCGGGGCCTTGTCCCGACAGTGCTTATGACACTCTTAGAGGCTATTGTGGACACAGTATTCTGGGTTTCTTTTTGCAGCTTTCATTCTCCAGCCCAAGGCTTGGCATGTATATATATGTTTGTAGGCATGTATGTCGCCAATCGCGGTCTCATCAGCCAGCTAGTACTTTATTATTTTGGCTCGTCTACCTCTGTTTATATGGCTTATTATTATTCAGGTTATGACCTTAATGGTCCAGGCTTAGTATTTCAGATGTTGTGCTGCCCGATCTGTTGGGCCCCCAGTTTAGTTAGCTAGTATGTTTAGTGCCTAACTCGATCGTATTTAGTATTGAGTGCCATTTATGCCTCCCCTAGTTTGGGGTGTGACAAACTTGGTATCAGAGCAGGTCGTATCCTCGGGAGTCCACAAGCCATGTCTGGTACAGTCTTGCTTATGGGTGTGTTGTGCACCACACTTATAATCAGGAGGCTATGAGGCATTTAGGAATGGCTACGTTTCTTTCAATTAATAGATCGTGCTATAGAGCGAAGTTATAAGAACATATGGAATCTAAATCGTGCCTTGTGTTTCTTATCTAACAAGCTAACTACACTTAGGAGATGGCACAGCGAGAGATATGTATGGATCCGAGGGAAGGTACCAGTCCTTCCCCACCGGGTTAGAGGGATAAATTTCCCTTATAGGCACACAGTGAGTCTCTAGTACCCCTAGTTTCAGCTTCCCCAGCACTTGTTGGAGCCCAGGGAGATGCAGTACCCCCAGCCTCACCAGTTCTATTAGTACCTGAGGCAGCTAGAGACACAGGACCTCCAGCACCTGTTGTTCCCCCCATCAGAGACTGGGAAGCAGGGGATGAGAGAGGCAGTTCAGTTGCTGACTAGGATGGTTTCTATTCATGAGCAACAGTTAGAGTCAGGAGCAGATGCCCAGAGAGATCGGACAGGAAGCTCGACGGTACGAGAGTTTCTTCACTTGGCCCATCCATTATTTACAGGATCCAGTTCCACTGAGGATCCCTAGGATTTTATAGACCATATGTATAGAGTATTTAGGGTGATGCATTGCCTCAGTCACCGAGGCTGTGGAGTTGTCTTCTTTTCAACTACGTGATGTAGTCGTTCTATGGTATGAGGCATGGGAGAGATCTAGAGGACCTGATGCTCCGCCAACAGAGTGGGAGGACTTCTTTGAGGCTTTATGGCCCATTATTTGCCACGGGAGGTTCGGGAGGCCCGTCTTGACCAATTTCTTAGCCTGAAGCAGGGGGATATGAGTGTGAGGGATTATATCCATAAGTTTAATTCTTTGGCAAGGTCTGCACCAGATATTGTACGTACCATGAGGGCTAGAGTTCATCATTATGTGGATGGTTTGGGGGATCATCTGATTAGAGACTGTAGGGTAGCATCCCTATCGGATGATGTAGATAATTCCTGCATACAGGCTTTCGCTCAGACTACAGAGGACCTTTCCCGTCGGATTCGTGATACTCGTAGGGATAGGGAGCAGAGTAAGAGGGCTCGTACTATGGGGTTTAATAGGGAGCTACAGGGTGACTTTAGGCCCCAACTCCATCGATATCCACCTCGTTCAGCAGGTAGTTTCCCACCACAGATGCAGGGCCAGCAGTTTGATCGTTATATTCAGTCAAGACCGGGCAAAGCTCAAGCCAGCCTAAGGGCCGTCGACAGGTCTGCACAAATGAGACAACCTACTCCTCCATGTACTCAGTGTAGTAATCTGCATACGGGGCAGTGTAGACAAGGTTCAAGTGGATGTTATCATTGTGGGCAGACAAGACATTTTATTAGCCGGTGCCCGGGGTTAGGCAGAGGTGCACCAGCTCAACCTTCAAGATCCACAACAGCCTCTTCGCCCTCAGTCCGTGCTCCCCGACCAGGTCCACAGTCTACTCAGGGCCATGGTAGGGGGAGAGGTGGAGGAGACACCTTAGGTTCTAGTAGTGGCCAGAACCGCTTTTATGCACTCACAGGCTGACAGGATTCAGAGGCATCCCCAAATGTTGTCACATGTATATTGACAATACATTCTCATGCCATTTATGCATTGATAGATCCCGGCTCTACATTTTCATATATTACTCCATTTATTGTTGGTAAGCTTGACATGAGATCTGAGTTGTTGCCACAGTCAGTTGAGGTGTTTATGCCAGCTGGCGACTATATTGTAGCTAATCATGTCTATCGAGGTTGTACAGTGTTAATTAATGATCGTCCAACCTCTGTTGATTTATTTGAATTGGTTATTCTAGACTTCTATGTCATTATGGGTATGGATTGGTTGGTAGCTTGTTATGCTAATATTGATTGTTGGGCAAAGTTGGTCCGATTTCATTTTCCTGGTGAGCATGTCCTTGAATGGAAAAGTAATACAGCCATGCCCAAGGGTAAGTTTATTTCATACCTTAGGGCTCGGAAGTTTATTGCTAAAGGCTGTATATACCATCTGGTTCATGTCAGGGATATAGATAAGGAGCCAGTGACTCTTCAGTCGGTTTCTATTGTGAATAAATTCCCAACGGTATTCCCTGACGAGCTTCCAGGAATTCCCCCCCGAAAGGAAAATCGATTTCGCTATACGCAGCCTATATCCATTCCTCCCTACAGAATGGCTCCTGTAGAGCTAACGGAATTGAAGGAACAAAACTTAAGGACTTGCTCAATAAAGGCTTTATTAGGCCAAGTACATCCCCATAGGGTGCTCCAGTGCTCTTTGTTAGAAAGAAAGGTGGCTCCTTACGGATGTGTATTGACTACATGCAACTAAATAAAGTCACTATCAAGAATAAGTATCCTCTCCCACTGATTTATGACTTGTTCGACCATTTACAAGGTGCCAAATGCTTTTCAAAGATCGACTTGCGATCCGGTTATCATGAGCTACGAGTCAGAGATATTGATATCCCAAAAAGAGCATTTAGGATGAGGTATGGCCATTTTGAATTCCTTGTCATGTCTTTCGGGCTTACAAATGCCCCAACAGCCTTTATAGATCTTATGAACCGGGTATTCAAACCATTCTTGGATGAATTTGTGATTGTGTTTATTGATGACATCCTGATATATTCACGATCGGAAGCCAAGCATGCGGACCACTTGCGAGCTGTATTGCAGACTCTCCAGGACTACAGGTTATATGCTAAATTCTCTAAATGTGAATTTTGACTAACTTCTGTAGCTTTTCTTGGTCATGTTATTACCGTCGATGGTATCAAGGTTGATGGCCAAAAGATTGAAGTTGTGATGACTTGGTTGAGGCCCTTGAATCCGACAGAGGTTCGTAGCTTTTTAGGCTTGGCAGAGTATTATCGAAGGTTTGTGGAGGGATTTTCCTCTATATCTGCACCATTGACAAAACTGACACATAAGGGAGCTAAGTTTCAGTGGACTGAGGCATGTGAACAAAGTTTTCAGGAGCTAAAGAAAAGGCTTACGACGACACCTGTCTTGACTCTTCCGGATGGCACCAAGGGTTATAATGTATATTGTGATGCCTCGAGAATTGGCCTAGGTTGTGTTCTTATGCAGCATGGTAAGGTTATCGCGTACGTCTCCAAATAGTTGCGGAAACATGAACAGAACTATCCTACGCATGATCTTGAGTTAGCCGTAGTTGTCTTCGCCCTAAAGATTTAGCGGCATTATCTATATGGGGTTCATATTGATGTTTTCACCGACCACCAGAGCCTTCAGTATTTATTTAAACAGAGGGAGTTGAACCCACGACAAAGAAGATGGCTAGAATTACTAAAGTACTATGATGTTGACATTTTATATTATCCCGACAAAGCTAATATTGTTGCTGATGCCCTTAGCCGGATGTCCATGGGCAGTTTAAGCCATGTTGATGTTGATAAGGTCAAGATGACCAAATATCTATGCCAACTAGCCAGTTTGCAGGTGCGTTTGGTAGACGTAGAGGGTGGACGCATTCTCGTTTAGAATGCGGCAAAATCTTCTTTTGTTACTGAAGTGAAAGAGCGACAACACGAGGATCCTGAGCTTATAAAACTGAGGGGAAAGTATTCCACAGTAATGAAAACTTTTATTTGAGCTAAATA
This sequence comes from Nicotiana sylvestris, assembly GCF_000393655.2. NCBI lineage: Eukaryota > Viridiplantae > Streptophyta > Magnoliopsida > Solanales > Solanaceae > Nicotiana > Nicotiana sylvestris. The sequence goes on from NC_091058.1 coordinate 86,752,540, forward strand.
GAGATGGAGTCCTTAGATACCAGGGCCGCTTATATGTACCGATAGTCGGAGAGCTTTGCACCAAGATTCTTTCGGAGGCCCATTATTCTAGATATACAGTTCACCCCGGAGCGATAAAGATGTATCGGGACCTTCGACAGACCTATTGGTGGAATGGAATGAGAAACGATATCGCAGAGATGGTAGCCCAATGTCCCAGCTTCCAGCAAGTTAAAGCCGAACATCAGAGGCCTAGAGGCCTAACTCAGTATATTGAACTTCCATTGGAAATGGGACATGATAAATATGGACTTCATCACTGGTTTGCCTCGCACTCCACGGAGGTATGATGCTATTTGTGTAATTATTGATAGGCTTACAAAATCTGCTCATTTCCTGCCAGTCAAGACGACATATTCAGCCTAGGATTATGCCAAGCTTTACATTCGAGAGATTGTTCGCCTTCACGGAGTTCCGTTATCTATTATCTCTAATGTAGGGGCTCAATTTACCGCACATTTTTGGAAATCTTTTCAAAAAGGTCTAGGCATGCAGGTAAATCTTAGCACCGCTTTTCATCCGTAAACTGATGGACAGGTAGAGCGTACTATTCAGATAGTTGAGGATATGTTACGTGCCTGTGTGCTAGATTTTAAAAGAAAGTTGGGATGATCATCTACCTCCTATTGAGTCTGCTTATAATAATAGCTTCCAAACTAGTATTCAGATGTCTCCTTATAAAGCAGTACACGGGTGGAAATGTAGGTCATTGATCGGTTGGTTTGAGGTCGGGGAAGCAGAGTTGCTAGGTCCTAATTTAGTCCAGCAAGCAATAGAAAAGGTAAAACTTATTAGAGACTGTCTGCGTACAGCACAAAGTTGGCAGAAGTCTTATGCAGATGTTCAACGATGAGACTTAGAGTTTGATGTAGAAGATTGGGTTTTCCTGAAAGTATCGCCTATGAAGGGCTTTATGCGATTTGGAAAGAAGGGGAAGCTTAGCCCCAGGTATGTTGGACCGTATAAGATTATTCGAAGGATTGGTAGGGTGGCGTACGAGCTTGATTTGCCTTCAGAATTGGAAGCAGTCCATCCTGTGTTTCATGTATCTCTGTTGCGGAAGTGCATTGGAGATCCTTCACGTATTATGCCCATTGATGATATTAACGTTGCTGAAGACTTATCTTATGCAAAGGTACCAGTAGCTATTTTAGATCTGCGGGTAAGAAATCTTCGAACTAAAGAAGTGGCTTCCGTGAAAGTATTATGGAGAAATAACAACATCGAGGAAATGACTTGGGAAGCTGAGGAGGAAATGAGGAAGAAGGACCCCCACCTATTTATGACTTAAGGTGAGTCGCATTTAAATAATTTGGCAATTATTTCTTTACAGCAATTTAATTGGATTTTAAATGACTTGAAAGTGCAATTTAAATTTCTTATTGCGAGATAGCTATACGAAGCCTAGTAGTTGGAATCTTCAGAATTTGATTTATGCTTTGCAAATGTAACAAATATAGCCTCGCAAAAAACGTATTAGTGAAAAAGAAATGAAACCAAGGAATTGACTTGACCCATTCGCGGACGAATGTTCTTAAGGGGGGAGACTGTGAGACCCCATGTGTTTTTTTCTCTCTTAATTTACGTAATATACGTAACGTGGAGTGGTTATATTAGGTATATATGATTGGGTATAGCACATTGGGAGAATAAGACTAAAAATGTGTGGTAATATCAAGGAACTAAGCTAAAGCTTTAGGTCAAAGGAATCCTTAACAAAGGTTCGTGGTTAAAGAAATGGCTCGGGTAGTACCCCACGCGTTTGGAAGGTTTAAGTTAACTTGCACCTGTGCGATAAGACTAATAGTGTCTAATATACTAAGAATAATGTGTTATGAGGTATTATAATATCCCACCGGTCACATGTTAAGTTGTGGAGTCAAGCAAGTAGCGAAATAAAGGTCGGCAAAAGTTATCGTAAATTTCTCTAATAAATTTTCTAAACTTTAGGTAAAATGTATCAAACCATTTATCCCAATATATAAAGATTTATGGGACACACAACCTACCGAATCGAAGTTCTACAAGTCTAGTTCACAACCAAAAAAACCTCACATCAAACCGATATCGAAGTAAAGAGTTATGATTGTTTTATCGCGGACTGTCCGGGCTGAAACTGGGTCGCGCACAGGGTCGGGTCAAACAAGTGTTATAAATCGGCAAATTCGACTTTTAAGTCCTCAAAATATTTCATTTTAGTCCCAAAATAGTTATCAAGCAGAAGAGAAGGTTCCATGGTGTTCTTGAGTGATTAAGGTGCGTTTGTAACGATTTCTATCGTTAAAGTTTGCCCCGTGCCTAGAAACATAATCTCTACGCTTTGTAATCGTTTCCCCCTTCTATTAGCTATGTTTGGAGCTATTTTTGGAAGATAGGAAATTTGTTATTTTTGCTGGTTCTTTAGGATTTATACTTGGTTCGCCAAGATAATCATATTGGGAATCTTTTATGATCGGTTTTACAAAGTTCTACGGATGTTTCGTCAAGTTAGGGTCATATGGCAAATCTGCCGATTTAAACTCAATTATGAACTATTTATAGGTGCATATAAGCTGCATATATATAGTGTTTGCGAATCTTAGGATGTAAGGAACAACTTTCGTGAAGGAACTACATACATTCGTACGTTCGTTGGAAAGGTATGTTAAGGCTAAGCTCCGTCCTTCCTTTTAGCACGAATTCTGAGAAATTCCTAAGACGTCAACTGTGATATTTTACCGTTCTATTGCTAGAAAGACCTTATGTGAAAGGCATTGGGATCATAGCTGAAGTATTTTCATGTTTCTATTAGGTTTATATTCCACTCATTCGGTTAAATAGGATATTCGACATCTATATATGTCATTTTGTCGGCTTTCTTAAATATATGTCTATATACATGAATTGTTATTCGTCTTTGGGTTGTGTGACTAAAATAATAAAGGCATTTAGTATTTGCGACTAGTCCTTCTTCCTTGTTAAAGGGTATTTTAAAATCTCTAAAGTGACACGTTGATTTCCAAAAAATCTCAAACATAATATTTATGTTTAAACTACCAAAACACTTGATTTTTGAAATGCTTTCTTTTACTAAATATCAAGAAATCAGGTATAAGGACTAAGTGAAGCACCTTAAGCTTTTTATGAACATCTTCAGAGTTAAGTTATCTTTCTAAAAGTCGAGTTAAGTTTCCAAGTTTATTCAAAAAAAAAAAGAAAAAACATATAAGGTTCCACGAGACAATTATGCGATACGAAGGTGATTATGAGATTATGAGAATCTGTGTACCAACGAGCCAAGATTGGCTAAGTTCTTGTTATGACCTATTATGTGAATTCAAAGTTCATATCATACATGGCATATTATGCATAGACTTCGAGCTATAATCGGAGGTAAGGGGCCTATTTACCTAAAAAAAACTATATATATTATACAGATGGCCACAAGTTGGCAATATGATACCGGTTAGCTACCGGGAGAGACCGCCATTGCTAGCATTTGGTTGGGTATGTCATGCATTTGCATCAATATATATGTATTCACGACATAGGATTACACGAGCATACCATGCATATTAGATTACTATGAGGTCGGATGTCGGTCATGGAGGCTATCAGAGTTTCAGCGTCAGGTGGTATCTCTATTACTTTTTTTACATCAGTTATGTATGATTCTACTTTATGCCTTACATACCAGTAAATCTATATTCGTACTGATGTCCCATTGCCCGGGGACACTGCATTATTGTTTCGTGTGTGCAGGTCAAGGTACGGACTCTAATCGACCCCTCTGCTGGGATTTCGGGGTTCAGCTATGAGTTGGTAAGATCCACTCTTCCTGGCACTTTTATAGGATGGTTATTTTTGTTGTACAGTTTGGGTATAGTCGGGAACTTGTCCCGACAGTGCTTATGACACTCTTAAAGGCTATTGTGGACACAGTATTCTGGGTTTTTTTTTGCAGCTTTCAGTCTCCAGCCCATAGGCTTGGCATGTATATATATATATATATATATATATATATATATATATATATATATATATATATATGTAGGCATGTATGTCTCCAATCGCGGCCTCATCGGTCAGCTAGTACTTTATTATTTTGGCTCGTCTACCTTTGTTTATATGGCTTATTGTTATTCAGGTCATGACCTTAATGGTCCAGGCTTAGTATTTCAGATGTTGTGCTGCTCGATCTGTTGGGCCTCCAGTTTAGTTAGCTAGTATGTTTAGTGGCTAACTCGATCGAATTCAGTATTGAGTGCCAGTCGTGCCTCCCCTAGTTTGGGGCGTGACACAGACACCCGGCCAGGGCGTTTGGAAGTGTTAACCCTACCCAAAGATACCAAGGCCTTAACGACACCAATCACACTCCTTCCCCTTGACCGAACATCTGCCCTAAAAGGGGTCTTGCTAGCTAGGTTCTTAGCGGGGCGACGTGCCTCCTAAGGAGGATCCGACGAGCTCGTAGGTGTTATTTTGCAATTAAGCCAGAAAGCTTGAAGGCACCCCCTTGAAGATGCCGTCAACTCGGAAGGGCCGAGGAACAATAGACTAAGTTCCAATAGGAAATCATGTACCAGGCCAAACGGCCAAAAGAGTCATGCCCACGCATGCCGTGCTCACGGCAACGAAACAACATGTATTTACGACAAGCAATCAAAGAATACCTTTTGCTAAAAGAATCTCGTACTCCAAAGAAAATTCAGCATGCTCACGGCAAGGATCCCTCCACGTATGTCCCGAAATACTCGGAGACTTAGCGTCAACAATTTGGCACCCACACGACCTCAAGCTCGCAACTTCGTGCTCATAAGGCCCTAACGAGGAAATTCAGAGCTCACGAGTAATGGCCTTCGAGCCCAAGCAAACTCGATTACTTGGAGACTGTCGTCAATCGCCATTAATTGAAAAACCCGAGGCCGTAAGACCCTGAGGGAGCAGACTCGGTAGCTAGATCTATTTTACATAGCAACATAAACTATTAGACCTCAATGGCATAACAAAACTGTAAGACCTTAACAGGCATGAAAAAACTGTAAGACCTCAACAGTCATGAAAAAACTTAAGACCTCAACATGCATGAAAATTTTGTAAGACCTTACTATAGGCATAAAACTCAATCCCGAAGTTTAGGCTATATGTCGCATTTGTAAGAATCCCTAAGGGGCATACCCTCTGATAAGTTGATATTTTACCAACTTATCTTGTCTTTAAACCTATACATTTGCTATGTTTGAGTGATAAAATCATGTATTTAGTGTCATTTACTTCTATTTTATAGGTTTTATATGATTTAGAAGTAATGGTGAAGAAACCAAGTGAAAACAAGTCAAAAAGGAGCTAAAATGGACAAGGAGAACCTGCCCAGTGATTTACTCTTCGCGAACGCGAAGGTACATCACGAACGCGAAAAAGCAGGAGTCAGACCTTCGTGAACACGAAGTGCACAATGCGAACGCAATGAATTAAAACTTGAACCTTCACGAACGTGAAGGACTAAACGCGAACGAGGAAGCTGATATTAGCAAACCTTCGCGAAAGCAAAGGTATGGTCGCGAACGCGATGAAGAAACTGGGCGTGAAAACTGGGCAGTTCTGGAATTTTACATTTTTTGACCCCAAACCCTTTAATACCCAAACCAGCTCATTTGTAAGATATATTTGGCATACTTTCAGTTCTTAGGGCTTGAGAGAACAAGTTTTGAAGCTAGGGTTTGCACACACACTTGGGTCTTGAAGATTTCAAGCTTGTGGTTAAGGATTTCTTACCCATTTATGTTTATTTCTTCATTTCCTTGCTTTGTATTGTATATCTAAGTGTGTAGCATTTCCTTGCCTTGTTGTGCTTATGTATTGAATGATTTTTATCCTTTTATGAAGTGAGTTATTGTTTCTTTAATTATTCTTGTTATTTAATGTTTCCAAAGGGATTAGCTAACCCTAGGACTTGCCCATTAACTCTGAATTAATCTTGGGAAAGATAATTTGGGGTTGGGAAAGATTAATTAACAAGAACATGAGGTTTTAACCCTCATTTTATAGATTCGACCTAGGGATAGCATTGAACTACTTGTAGCCATTCCGGGTGTGCTTAATCTCTTGATTGATTTAGGGATAATTCAATTAGGAAGTCTTGTTAGTCTTCAGGAGAAGCTAATTAATAATTATTATCCATGGCTAATTAACATAAACTCGCTCATATTTGTAAAATCGTGAAATACATTGGATCGTTACTTGAGTGTAATTCCAGATGCATCCATACTTGTAGCCATTGATCATTTTACTTACTTTCTAGGTTAGTTTACATTTCCGCATTTAGATATAAAATATTTTCTCAAATCAATCCTTAGTGTTTGGTATTGCACGATAAGTGATAATTCTCTTACATTCCTAATTGTCTACATATTGTTCTCTGTGGGATTCGACCTCGACTCATAATTGGGTAAATTATATTGCATGCGACCGTGTCTATTTACTTTTTAGTAGTGGATTTGAACGTCATCATAATTGGCGCCGTTGCCGGGGAACACCCTCTATGTAAACGCCTAAACTACCACACTCGGGATCAAAAATAGCTCCGGCTGAACATATATGACTACGGTCAAAACGGCTGCACCAGCCAAATTAACGCGACTAAGGGATGCCTGACCGTCTCTAACAAAAATCACAGGGCATCACTTTGAATCTACTTCGTAAAGAACGGGTTAAAACAGGCTACCCTCAACAGGCAAACGAGCTTCGACCATGTCAACTCCAAATCACAAGGCTTCGAGCTACTCAGCCTACGAGCCAAACCTTCCGAGGTGCTCGAACATTGCCGCTAACGACTTGAAATCGAGGTTCTTCCTGAACTGACGACGGGTCAGGCAAAATTATTTCAAAAAAGAACTTAACGAGGGAAAACCAAAGGCTACATATGTCCACGGGCAAAAGCGTAAGAGCCATTGTCACTAGCCAAATGAGACTCAAGGCCACACACTAAAAGGTCGCAGCCACCAAAAGCGTGAGGGCCACTGTCGCAAGCTTAAAAATTGAAATTTGAGGATTATAATGAGCCCGAGTCGTAACCCGATTCGGAGACAGGATCCAAAATAGTTAACTATACATGCCTAAGGGCACAACGTAAGAGCCACCATCGCCAGCTTTATGAGCCTCAAGGACACAAACCTAAAAGGTGGTTTCGACCCAAGGCATAAAGAGCCATTGTCATCCGCCCGTGCAGGCATAAAAAATAACTTGAGGGTCAATTAAGCTCAAGTCACAACCCAAATCAAAGACTAAACCCAAAATAGTTAAAATACAAATGCTCAAGGGCAAGTCATAAGAGCTATTGTCATCCGCCCATACAAGCATAAAAGACTGAAGGTCAAGTAGGCTCGAGTCAAAACCTGACTCGGAGACTCAACCCGAAACAGCTGAGCAAATCATAAGAGCTCTAACGCCAGCTTGCACTAAAAGTCGCATCAACCAAGTGTACAAGAGACTCCGGGCCTGCTTGACGAGCTTCGTAAACGTATTACGAATCTAAGGATTCTCGTCAATTCTAAAACCAGCCCGCCCGGTCAAAAGCAAAGCAAAAAGGGATACATAAGAGATAAAGGCTTCAGGTTTTCTTTTATTTATATACGCAAAAGGAGCGTTCTCCATCTACAAACATGCTCTGCGAATATCAAATACAAAATGGCAAAATCTACGCTTCACTCCAGAAGGCTACGGCCTACCAGCCCCATCTTTACTCTTTGCAGCATCGACAAGAAGTGACCGAGCATCACGCTCGTCCGCCCTCGCTCGAGCTAACTCTTCCAGGTAAACGAAATCCCTGACACCGATCACTTTAAGTACCTCTCTTCGGGATCTGCAACGAACATATTCCTTGACCCTCATTTCACGATCGAGGGCCCGCTTCAACTCGGCTTGGGCATCAGTAGTGTCCTTCAAATGAATCACCATCTCCTGATCAGCCTTAGTCCGACTCAACACCGCTTCTGCCCGAGCATCAACTATTTCAGCCCTGACCTTCGAGAGTTCGGACTCGAGCTTCACGATCATGTTCGCTTAAACTAAAGTGTTGTCACGAGCCAAGCAGAGTTAGGCCTCGAAGGTGGGAATTTTAGCCAAGGCACCCTTCTCCTATGAAGCTTGAGCCTGCACCTGAGCTCTTAGTTTACCACAAGCATTCCTAACTTGGTCGGCTTCGCCCCTAAGGTACTCCAAAGCCTCCGTCTTTTTCTGCAACTGAGATAGGCAAAATGATTAACCTTAATTGTTAAAAAAGCGAAACACGTACTACAAAAGGTTACTTGCTCCATCAAATATCTCTCGTAATTCGAGCTCCGATATGCCTCATATCGCCAGTGCATCAAATCAACCTCCTTCTCCTCGCTGAGGTGCCTAAGAAACTTACCCTCATCTAGAGCTTTCCAAAGCCTAGCCCCATGATAAAGCAACTCAGACCTGAGCCTATCAAAGGCCTGCAGAAGAAAAACTCGATAAGGAAGGGAAGACGCAAGATGCAGAAGGACTATGCCGAAACTCACCGCAAAGTGAAGCCGATGGTCTTCCTTGAAGGCCGAGCACACTTCCTTTGGTCTAGCCCCCTCGGCCCTGGAAGAATCAACCTCGGTCGAAGCATGATCACTCGGAGGAACCATCGCTCCGGAACCAAAGACTTCAGGAAAAATAGGCTCGGGTGATGTTCTCTCCTCGAAGACATGGACCCGTTTAGCCCCGCTAAAAGCTCCATCGCACTGTGAGTGCATATCCCGATTATCGCCGTCATCCCTTGGCTCGGAGGCCGGCAACTCCTCTCCCTCTCCAGAGGAGCACAACCCCGCCCCTGGGGACCGTCCGATACCTACGATGGTAAAGCTAGTACAAAAGAAAGAGGAAACTGTCATCTTAAATATATGAAGTCCAAGGTAAAAGCAACGTACGCACATACCTTGGTATTTCTCTTCCCATCTGCCCCGGGACACAGTTCTCCACCCACGCTCGTCACAATTTGAATGGGTCGCCAACCTTTGAACCCAGCCGAGCAGATCAGGAACTTCGCCCAGCGCCCATGAAGTTGCTGCAGAAAAGAAGGAAACACGATTACTAAACTGGCTTTCTCCATGAGCGAATCCGAGAAAGCACAAGACGCTCCACTCACGCGTGTAATTCCATTCCTCAGGAAATGGCATCAGTTCCACGGGGATAATGTTAGTCGTCCATACCCGGACAAATAGACTAACCCACTCTTCATCCCCATCTTCCTCATCATCGACGACAAAGGACATGGACGAATGGCACTGCAAGGTTAGCAGGCCTCGATGATGAAATGGCCGATACAGACTAACCAGGTGACTAAGCGTGAATTTATGCCCGGCCTTCTCTACAAAGAATCTCTTCATCAGCACTACTCGCCAAAATGACGGATGTATCTGTGCCAAAGTAATCCAATACTTTAAGCAGAAATCAAGCACGACCCTATCAAGGGGGCCTAGTGTGAAAGGGTACAAGTATACGTTTAGGAATCCATCAGCGGGGTCCGTAATACCCTCATCTAGGGAAAGCACCTGCAACGTTACCCCCTTGCCCCATCCGCAGTCTTTCCTCACCATATCCGGATGTTCCTCTCTTATCAAAGACATAGTCTACAGAGTAAACTCCCGCAGATCCTGAGCACTTGGAGTGGAACTCTCCCCTCTTTGCCAGGCAGGCCCTAAAGTAGCAGTCATAACAATGGTGAATCGACAAACTGAATTACGGACCTACACCAACACTTTGCGCTTAAGGTAGCGAAGGACTCGATCACAAGGTAGAAGGATAGATATCTAAAAAATGGGATCTTCGAAAGAACTAAGAGCCGCCCCATGTATATGTGGGAAACATCAATGATTCACCTACCTAGGATAAGCTCCGGGAGGCCAACAACCTCGGTACGGAATTCCAAGGTAGTGCCCGACCTCGAAGTTTTCCCTCAAGAAGAAAAATAAGCACTTCGAGCTCCGATCATGCGGGCTCGATCACATAAAGTCTCCTAAGTACGAATATCCCCTTCCTCATAAGCCTGCCTACAACACCTTAAAAGGTTATCTATGCCAAGCTCAAAGTAAAAGCTCCAAGTGCCCGAAGTCGATTTTCACTTCGGTGATCTATCTCCATGAGGATCGAGGGCCCCGATGATCCAAGTTTACCGGACTGCTTCAGGCTTGATCCCGGGAAAAACGATGGACTCGGAAAGGAGCCATTTCTGTCGACCCATTTCTATCGACCAAAGGCCGGAAAAAATATTGACGACCGTCAATAGAGGCATACATTCAAAATCTCCGCGAATGCACAAGAGTATACAAGAACATTACAAAAATCAAAAGCAGAAGTAAAGGAAACATCTTCATATTTCATAAATATTGGCTACAACGGCCCTTGAGGGGTCATTACATACAATTACAAAAGCCCGCAAGGGGTACTTATGCAGAAACAAAGGAGTATACACCCATAGTGAAAACCCAAGAACCTAGTCCATCCTCGAGGGTCCATCTCCGGTATCAGCATCCTCGAGCGTCGCCCCCATCGAACTCACATCCTCGAAGGCAACTCCTTCTACCACCATCTCCTCTAGGTTCCCAGCTTAATCCCGCAGAAAGTCCTCGCAGAGGGAAAAGATGAAGAAGAAGAAAAGGAGGGGATGCAGAGGAGGCAGAGAAAAGAGACATAGCCCACCGAAGCCAAAGGTTGAAGATTCGGTGGGCCCTAGCCTCAACGACCGATGGTGCTATTTTTTTCCTTGGGAAAGGAAAAACCCAAGGGATGAAGTGCCACACTAGGTAAGGGTAGGAGAGTGAGCAGAGGTGCATAGTCTGAATGACTGTATAAATACTGGGAGAATCGATTCCCTGTCTGTCGTCATCTCAAGCTAATTGGGACAGTAGCAACAGGCGCAACAAAAACCGCAGTAGTGACAGGACAACATAGTCGTGCTCAGCAAAAGGGAGCTCAGGCAAAAGGCCATGAAACGGCCTATCAAAACGATGCCAAATGACCTTGAGGCCGTAGACTCCGAACATGGTGACCAACAATAGAGGAAGATGATAAGGAGAAATGGGCGAATAAGCAGATGAAAGCACTTGGACAGAAAAACAATGCCAGAACGCCCCCATTTATAGGAGATAACAATGCGGTCATCAAGGCCTTTTGGAAGACTAACCAGCAAACTCAATTACTGCGTTCTTGAAGAATCGAATCGACGGCGGTACTTTCACCTTGGAGAACGGGAATCGATAGTGCATTGAATAATGTCAAAAACACAAGTCCATGGGATGTCTAGGCTATCGTAAAAACTCGCCACATAGGTTGCATCATCGGTATGACGTCTCCGTAAGAAGCTCGAGGAATCAGGTGTTAGAGTCATTTCCCATCGCTTCGTTTTGGGAAATGCGGAGACTATCTGTATGCGGCAAAATCAGAGGGCCTAATTTCTTGCAATCGAGCCACTTTAGAAGAATATCTTGAGACCTTGAGGACATGGAATTGCGATAGAGTCCCCTCCCTCGGGGATCGTCGAGGCCCAACTCAAAAAAGACAAAGAATGAGGCTAGAGCAAAAAAGGGAATTCCCAAAGCACGTGGCTAAGTCTGACAGAGCTGGCCTACCTAGAGCCTGTGTCGAGGCGTCATGTCTAGTTGTCCCATCTCCATGATTTTATAATTAATGGACGATGTACTATAACCGGATTCCCTTCCTATATAAAAGGGATCCTCACCACCTTGTAAGGGGTTGCTGTTTCTCCAACCATTCTACACAAGATCAATAACATCTCTCTCTCTCTCTCTTTCTCTCTAATTTACTCGCCCGAGGCTACTCTTTCCATCTATTGCTTTCATACTTTTTCTTCATTTATTAATTGATATTGGCCATAAAGATCCCTCTATAATTATATCCTAATTGTTATCCCCTTCCCGGTTACCCTCGATAGCCCGAGCTCGAGGCGGATATCGACCTCGAGGCCTTTTATCGATCAGTCTGAAGCCCGGGTAGCAAGCCCCTCGGTTTGATTATTGCCCCATTTTAACTTGTATTTCGTCATTAAACTTCATACGCCTAGCATCAGCTGCTCTAACAACTAGCATAAAATAGATCATGTATTTTTAGAATCCTATTTACAAATTTAATTATTGTTACCATTTTTACGGTAAACAATGAAATTTTTACAAATGCCAACATTCCATGATAGGCGCCGAAACGCTTTCGGTTCATACAAAACTCGATCCCGACATACTCCCAAGTCCAAAATCATCATACAAAACTTTTAGAACCTTCAAATCCTGATTCCAAGGTCGTTTACTCAAAATTCAAACCTTAGTCAATTCTTCTAACTTGAAGCTTCCGAAATTAGAATTTTCTTTCCAAATCAACTCCGAACTTCCCAAAATACAATTCCGACCACACGTACAAGTCATACTACCTAAAGTGAAGATACTCAAGGCCTCAAACTGCCAAACAACATGCTAAATCTCAAAACGACCGGTCGGGTCATTATAATAGTCTTATTTAATTTGCCTTTGAGGTAGAGTAATGTGAAATGGTGTGAGGGGAAGCAGGCATCAGAGGTCACAATGTGTTGTGGTTCAAAATCGAATCAGTGTTCCTAATGTTGATGGCTCAAGGAAGATGATCTTCAGAGAGTTTTAGAGCTGGTAGCGATCTGTTAGTTCAAGTGTTACAGAAATGGATTTTGATTTAAGGCAACAACTGGGCGTTTATGAGGAAGGACATGCTATAGGTGTCATGAACTAGTTAAATTTCTTGAAGGCCAAGTGTGAGAAGCAGAAGTCGAGTAGTTTCTTAAGGAGAGGGCTTGACCAAAGTGGGAGAGTGACAGAGTAGCATATGAGTTCTGTGATAGGATAACCACATGCCTTGAGGTAAGTTTAGAGTGATTTGGGATTCATAGTGGACAGTGACTAGGTTTGCAGACTTAATTTGGAATATTGGATACTATACGGAGGAAGGTTGGATACAACTAAAAGGAGTTTCTTGATATGAAGAAGGATACAACATGACTTCAGATTGGAATGTATTGTCGCACCTTTAATTGATGTCAATGAGGAGTGAATAGACTTGTACAACTGGCGAATAAGTACAGGCTCAGGATGGTTTATTGATTTCATAGTAATTGTACTCAGTGCAGCTTCGTTGGCAGGTGTCGCCCTGGAATTTCCACAGGTGAGTTACCTCCTGTGAGTAGGTTGGCGGTTGTGTGGTGTTAGAGAAGCTTCTACGAAGAATTCTACTGGCTATCCAGTAAGTGGTCGAATACGTGAATGTGGCTGGTGATTCAGAATGTTCATGAAATGGTTAACATGAAGATTTCAAGAAATTTAGCGGGTCGATTATGAGAGATCATGTCAACGAGGAAGAAGGAATCTTGGTGGGTTCCAGTGTTATGCAATTGTAGCTTCAAGCTAAATGGGAGAACCCCACCGTCTACCACTAGATTGCGTGGTTGTCTACTTGTGAGGTTTGTGGTCATCGGCATATTGGTGGGTTATTACGACTAAGGAAAGAAAACATCAGTGGTAATTTGAACAAAGGATTTGGGAGAATGTGTGCTATAATTGGACTTATTGATTCATGTTCAGGTTTTGGGAAGACACAAAGTTTATGTTCCGTGTGAATATGATGTACAAGGAAAGGAATTCAACCGGTTACTCCTTTGAGAGAGTGTTCATGTGCTAGCAAGGCCTTGGAGTCGATTATATTCGGGAACAAGTCAGAGTGGGGGACTCTCAAAAATGTCCTAGTGGCTTTAAATATTGAAGTGTGGTGCCTAAGTATTTGAGTCCGTAATATGGTTAAGTATCGAGCTTTTGCAGCGGATTATGAAAGGGGTTTGAAGTGTTCTATGTTATCTATGGTCTACATTGTAGCGTTGGTAGAAAATAAATTCGGATTCATAGAGGAATTATCAGAATGGGTGTACTAGTTAAAGATGTGAATATGCGCACAAGGAGGGTATGAGATGGTTCGTGGGTTTTGAGACAATGTTGTCTCGTGAAATAAGGTAACTCAGGATGAGTGCGGATTTGGGTTACTTATGTTTTGAATGGAGCTATTATTATTCCTAAGGCAAGTCCATAGTAAATTAGACAAAGTTGGATTGGTTAGAAATGATTGAACTGGCATAATGTTGGCAATGATTAGTTCCTTCAATGTGTTAAGTTATACACGTGATTTGTGGTAGTATGTGCGAGGCTTGACAGCCGGTATAATTGATCTTATTTGGAGGCATTTAAGTATTATGGCCTGTTATGTGTAGAATCCTGGAAGGGTTATGGTGGTTTAGACCACTACTTAAGGATTGTGCTTTCTGTGATTATTGGAATTTAGTCGTGTGTTGCAATGGTTCTCCTAAAATGAGTTAAGTGAAAAGTTGCTATATGACAGAGTGTTTATTCTATTAGTGGATCATGAGTTATTATTGAATTCTTGTACTCTCACGTTTTGGTATGTTAGGTGCAGTGAGCAGCATGAGAATTGGAAGTTGAGGATCAAGGTTGCAGTTTGGTGTAGACAAGAATGTCAAGAGCTCAGACGAGCAGGAAAGAACTCAGATGTTTAGAGTAAGCTGCTATTGTCTTTAGTGTCACCTGAGATTGGTGTCCGGTGTAAGATGCTTGGTGTACTTATTTGTGGATTCCCGATTCGTTGTACAACATTAGTATGGCCGGTGGTATGGATGTACCGACTTATTACCTGGTGCGGAAGGTCGTGGGAGCGTACCTCACGGGAAGATTGTATAGGTGTGACATGTAGTCACTTGATTGATTAAAGATTGAAATCAAGTATGGATATTTTGGTACTATCGTTAATGTGAGAATTTATGCCTGAAGGGTGCTCGGTTCATCTGGTTGTGGACTGTGGAAGTTTGTTCTAGATTTTATGGTTGTTCTTGTATGTCATGGAAAAAAGGGTTATTGTGGATCCTTACAAGGTTATTAGCCCAGTGCGGTACAATTAGAATCATCTTGAGGTCCGTGGATGGATCTAAATATGAATATGGGCTCTATATCAGGCCGGAGGTGTTCATTTTAGCATAGCATTGTTTATAGAGGAGTCTTCGGGCCTTGGATTTCATTTCTGTTGTCATCAGTTTCATGTAGTCTCTATTGTGCCATGTGGGTTGTAAGGCGGTTTGATTATTCGCACTCGTACTGAGATCCCGTGTAATTTGTAGTGTTGTGAGAGCAGGATGTCTCTCAAGATATAGGTCATTTATTGCACCTTAGTTGTGCTGGAGTTTCGTAGCGTATGGGTACTTCCCTATTTATTGTCATGTATGGATCAGGTGGCACACCGCCACGGGTGTATAGTTGGATCGGGTGGCACGCCACCATGGGTATGTTGTTTGCATCGAGTTGTAGGCCGCAACGATATCGTGTGTGGATCGGGTTGCATGCTGCAACATGAAATGTTGAGCACGATTTCATATATTTGTTTTCTGTGTCATGTTTCTTGCCTCTGAGAAAGGCTCATAGTATTTGATGTCCGTTTTAGTCGTTACACAGGATGTATAGTTCTTTTCCAGAGCTCGTTCTTCCTTATGTGTCATATTCAAGTTGTTGCTTGTTGGCGCATTGATGGCATCATATGAGATCTTAGATAGTGTTTGTGGTGGCTTATTGCTTGAACGACTTATACTGGGTGAGACAAGATTATTGGACCGGGGATCAGTGCAATCAAATTTACATGAAGCATATTAAAGAGAAAATATCGTTATTTGGTTCATAATGAGGTAATGGTTCTTGTCAAGAGAAGAGACTCAATGATTTGTTGACTCGGTAGTTGGTTATGAATTTCTACACATCTCTTCCGTCGTGTCACCATTGCAAGAGTTGGAACAAGACTTATATGGTCAAGAGGTGTGATATGGGCATTAGATTCATAGAATTTCAGCTATTATTATTAGAGGATGTTATTATGGTCATGTGAATTATGCGATGGATGGTGTTAATTCATCAAGGGTATGCAATCATGTATTGGTGGATCGTGTAGTGATTGATACTGTGTTCGTATGTTGGGAACATGTCTGGGGGAGAATTCTGGATGACTGGAATTTGTCTCTAAGGCTTATTTGACTAAATAAAAGGGAGGATCTTCAGACTGGCTCAAGCTAATGTGCTTAACTAAGGTTGTGGTAGCAAAGGTAGGTGCTCAAGGGGTTAAGCAATGATTTCGGACAACTCTAGAGCAATTCTTAGCACGTTTGAGGACTAACGTATGTTTAAGTGGGAGAGAATGCAATGACCTGACCGGTTGTTTTGAGCTCTAGCACGTTGTTCGGCGGTTTGAGGCCATGAGTAGATTCACTTCATGCATTATGACTTGTACGTGTGGTCAAAATTGAATTTCAGGAAGTTTAGAGTTGATTTAGAAAGAAAATTCTAATTTTGGAAGATTTAAGTTGGAGGAATTGACAAAGGTTTGACTTTTGACTAGATGACCTCGGAATCGGGATATAAAGGTTCCAAAAAATTTGTATGACGATTTTGGACTTGGGTGTATGTCCAGATCGGGTTTTAGATGACCGGGAGCATTTCAACACCTATTGTGGAAAGTTGGCATTTTTGAAATTTTTTATGAATTTGGGTTGAAGTGTATTTCAATACTATCGATGTCCGTTTGATATTCAGAGCCTGGGAATAGCTCCGTATGGTGATTCTAGTCATAGGAGCGAGTCTGGATGTGGATTTGGAGGTCTGTAGGTCATTTTGGAGTCATTTGGCGAAAGTTGGAATTTGAAGGTTTTTAAGAAGTTTGACCGGTAGTGAAATTTTTGATATTGGATTCCGATTCCGGAAGTTAGAGTAGGTCCATAATGTCAAATGCAACTTATTTGCAAAATTTGTGGTCAATCAGACGTGATTTGATAGGTTTCGGCATTGAATGTCAAAGTTTGAAGTTCTAAAGTTCATTAAGCTTGAATTGAGGTGCGATTCATGGTTTTGACGTTAGTTGATGTGATTTGAGGCCTCTTACAAGTTCGTTTCATGTATTGGGGATATGTTGGTATGATTGGATGGGGTCCCGGGGCCTCGAGTGTGTTTCGGGATGGTATCGGATCAAGTTGAGTTGTTTTGGAACAACTAATGCTTGTTCTAGTTTTGTCCTTCGCAAATGCGAAGGGAGTTCCGCGTTCACAAAGAGGAATTTTAGGGTTGCTGGGATTTGGCCTTCGATAATGCAAGGCAGTGGACGCGAATGCGAGACAAAAGCTGGGAAGACATTCGCGAATGCGACACAGGGGTCCTGAACGCGAAGAAGGAAGAGGACTGGGGGACCTGGAGCCATTTAGCCTTCGCAAACGTGGAGCCTCAACCACAAACACAAAGCTGTAGGACCTAAAGGCATTGAGAACGTGAGGCCTTAGTCTCAAACGCGAAGAAGGGGGCAGTTGTGCTGGGCAGAATGTTTTAAATGCGGGATTTAGCCCATTTCACTCATTTGTCTCTTGGTTTGGGCGATTTTGGAGAGGCTTCAATGGGAGATTTTCATTATCTATGTCAAGGTAAGTGATTCCCACCTATTGCAAGTTAAATACTTGGATTTTACATAGATTTTAACATGGAAATTCATGCAAAATTTGTGGAAATTTGGGGTTTTGGTGGAAAACCTTGAAAAATAGTATTTTTGGATTTTGACCACAAATTTGGGTATGGAATTAAGAATAAATTATACATTTGAGTTCGTGAGGTTATGGGTAATGTTTAGCATCAAATATTTTCTGGATCTGGTCACGCGGATCCGAGGGTTGATTTTATCGACTTTTCGAGCAGAGTTTGGAATTATTTAAATTAATTAATTATGGGTATTAGAGTACATTTTGATTAGTTTGCACATTTGTTGCGTAGTTTTGGACTGTCAAGCTTTTGTTTAAGGTGTTAGAGTAGCATCAGAGTCGGTTATAGAACTTCGGAGCGAGGTAAGTCTCTTTTCTAACCTTGTAAGAGGGAATTAATGCCATAGGTGAATTGATTTAATATGTGCTTCTATTTGTAGGGGCTATGTACGCACGAGGTGACGAGAGTCCGTACATAGCTACAAATTATGCTTATGTACGGGTAGTCTAGGGCCCAAATCATGTTATGCTTGCGATGTTTGCACCCTGCTTGTTAATTTAATTGCCTAAATAATATTGAAACTTGATAAAGGAATTTTAAAGGTTAAACTTTATTTACTTGACCGTTAATGAGAATTGGTATTTATTCGAATATTGAGCACGGTGAAATTGGAGGGCCGATTTCTCATTGACAAAATGCTTCAAAGGGTCGCCCCGGAGGCTTGGGACCTCGAGCCGATCACTTCCCTCAAGGTATGTCAACACCTGGCCAAGGATAACATCAACTGAAACCCCGACGAATGCATGAAGCTCCCAAAAAATGCATCCGGGATTGATTAAGTCTATTTTTGAGCGGCTCAGCATCGGCCCACGCATACGTCATAAAGCTAGTTGGCCGTCCCATCCCATTTCCTTTATCACGCAATGTATCTTGTACTAAGTTTGGGCTCCCCCCCTCATATTAAAAGGTGAGTCGTTAACACCCTGTAAGGCAGAGCTCCAACTATTCTCCACTAGATCAATAATCTCTCTCTCTCTCTCTCTCTCTTTCTCTCTAACTTGCTTGTTCTTGCTAGCTTGAGGCCACTTTAGCCTCTACTACGCTCTCACTTGTTCTTCAATTGTTGCTTGGTATTGGCCTTAATCATATCTAAACTGTTATCCCATTCCCGGCTATCCCCGATAGCTCGAGATCGAGCCTAGGTATCGACCTCGAGGTCCTCTGTCGACCAATCCGAAGCCAGGGCAGCAAGACCCTCGGTTTGATTACTGCCACATTTTAGATTGTATTTTATCATCAAAACTTCATATCCTTAGCATCATCTGCTCTAACAACTAGCATAAAAATAGATCACGTATTTTTAGACTCTCATTTACAAATTTAATTATTGTTACCATTTTCACGTTAAACAGTTTGGCGCCCACCGTGGGGCTAAAAATAATAGTGATTATTTTCTTGCTGGTTCCATTACAAAAATGCAAGTTATCTTTCACACTTTTTCTTGTCCAAGAACTCTTGATTTCAGGTCGAAATGTCTGGCTCGGTGAACAAAAACGAGAACGATAACCTCGAAAACTACGGGAAAACGGTGTGGTTGTCCCGGCTACCGAAACACAACCACAAAAACCCGATAATGCGCCCGGGAAGATTCTAGCGGACGTGGACTCACATGACACACAACAGGGCGATGAAACCTCGTGCACTGACAGAAGTATTCAGCATAGCGACCGACAAGAAGCCCAAAAAACCCCAGCCCGGGAAGAACAAGAAGTTAGCCTTCATGTTAATTTTGAGATGTTGTAGGCACAACAGTTGGCCATCGCTCAGTTACAAAGTCATCCAAAGAGTCCTAGCACAGCAACGCCAGAAACATCTCCCCCTGCCGAACAAGTACCTAAGAGATCGAGCAATAACGGATCGGTAGCTGACCCTGCCATAATAAAGATGCTTGATGACCTCACCAAAAGGATCGATTCAGGTGAGAAAATGATAGCAGCCAATGATAAAAAGGTTGAGACATACAACTCTAGGGTCGATCAGATCCCGAGTGCACCCCCGGTCCTCAAGGGCGTCGATTCGAAGAAAGTTCATACAAAGGCTGTTCCCCGAGGATGCGGCCCCGACGCCTATTCTAAAGAAGTTCAGGATGCCGTAACTCCCTAAGTACAACGGTACCACTAACCCTAATGAACATGTTACTGCCTACACCTATGGCGTAAAAGGCAACGATATAAAGAATGATGAGATCGAGTCTGTATTGCTGAAAAAATTCGGGGAAACACTCTCTAAAGGAGCCATGATGTGGTATCACAACTTGGCTCCTAATTCCATAGATTCATTTGCCATGCTAGCAGATTCCTTCGTAAATGCGCATGCCAGAGCCATCAAGGTAGCAATATAGAAGTCTGACTTCTTCAAAATCAAGCAAAGAGAGAACGAGATGCTGCGGGAATTCGTGTCCCTCTTTCAGATGGAACGGATGGAGCTACCTCCAGTCTCTGACGACTATGCAGTAAAGGCCTTCACCTAAGGCCTGAATGAACGAAGCTCGGTGGCTTCAAAACAGCTGAAATAGAACCTGATTAAGTACCCGGTCGTGACCTGGTTGGACATCCACAACCGGTACCAGTGGAAGATCAGAGCTGAGGATGACCAGTTGGGAGCCCCTTCGGGCTCAGTATACCCAAACAGGCTCCTAGCAAAGGAACCAAAGCCAAACAAAGAAAGGTATCAACCATACCTTGAGGACATGAGAAACGCCTTGAGGCGCAACCTACCCTGCAACGATTGGAGGGTGGATCGAGGACATGACCCTCGAGGGCTCATCAACAGAGCCGGGATCGATCGAAACATGGTACTAACAGGTGCCCTCCACTTGTCCGAATATAACTTCAATGTCGATGTATCAGACATTGTGTCCGCTATTAGTAAGATCAGAGACGCCAAATGGCCCAAACCGATACCGTCAGATCCTTCGCAAAGGAATTACAACTTAGTATACGAGTTTCACAACATACACGGACACAGGACTGAGGATTTTCACCAACTATGAGAGGAGGTAGCTCAGCTACTTAACAAAGGACATCTTCGAGAATTTCTTAGCGATCGAGCCAAAAATTAGTTCTGAGAAAGGGAGGCAACCAAAAAGGATGAGGCAAATGAGCTGCAACACGTCATCCACGTGATCATGGGGGGCGCCAATGCCCCGCAGGAACCCGTAATGAGAAGAACAAAAATATCCATCACCAGAGAAAAGCAGACTCGAGTATATATCCCCGAAGACGCCCTCACATTCGGCGAAGAAGACACCGAGACCCTGTCTCAACCCCACAACGACGCCCTAGTAATTTCCTTCTTTGTAAATTCTTTTCAGATAAAACGTGTAATCGTGGATCCAGGTAGCTCGGCCAATATTGTCAGGTTGAGGGTAGTAGAACATCTCGGATTGCTCGACCAAATGGTTTCCACCACTCGGGTCCTCAATGGATTCAACATGGCAAGCGAAACAACGAAAGGAGAAATTATCCTCCTGATCACCATGGCGGGCACGACTCAAGGTACCAAATTCCTTGTCATCGAGGGAGACATGAGGTATAATGCCTTATTCGGGCGGCCATGGATACACTGCATGAGAGCAGTGCCATCCACCCTTCACTAGATGATAAAATTCCCAAAAAAGGATGGGATCAAACCCGTTTATGGGGAACAACACGCGGTAAGGAAAATGTTCGCAATACACAACGTGGTACCAATGCTCCTGCCTACGCCCCCGAATAAGCCAAAATGCGAATCGAGTCTCACCCTCGATCGAACTTGACAAAATGAAGCGAAAGTCCATACTGCATCTTCGCCTCAAGCAATTACAACAAATCAACCCTGAGGCATCGCCAACGCATCTCACTTCAAGGTACGACCCTCTCCCTTTTTTGTTTCGAATTTAGAACTAACCCTTGTGTAGGCACCTACCGGAGCTGTCATAGCGATGGTACTGCCCGAAGACCTCAAAGGCTATAAAAACATACCCGTTGCACTCTTTTCCTTCGATCGAGTTTTTGTCCCAAAAGAAGGGTTTTACCGGTAAGGTTTTTAACGAGGCAACGACTACAATATGCCTAAGGAAAACTCCGCAAATACTCAAGACTCCTCTTGCAGGCAACCCTTTTGAACAATGAAGGGCGTTTCCCCGGAAAGATACCCGCTCGAAAAGGGAAGCAATGTACCAGACCAAGCGGTCGGAAAAACCGTGTCTGTATAGTCAGGCTCCCATCGGCGAATATGTGTTCTATTGTACCAAGCAATCAAAGAATATCTACAACACCTTCGCGAAGTAAGGTTACAATTCTCTCGCAAAAAACGTCTCGAACACTCGGGACTGACGCCAGCAATTCGCTGCTCGGATGGTCTCCGGGTCGAAACTTCATTATCACAAAGCCTTCAGGTAAGGCAACTCGGAAATTGCCCAGCGTCATCAACATCAGGGTACCTTAAATATCTAGGGATTGTCGCCAATCGCCACGCACTTGAAAATTCGAGGCCATGTGATCCCAAGTGAGTAAACTCAGTCCAGTAGAGATCTATTCAATGCAACAACACAGCTACATCAATACATCGAAGGGTATCTGTCACCAAAAACATCTCATACTCCAAAAAAGGGAATTTCAGCATACTCTTAATAGGGATCCCTCCGCCAAATATGTCCTGAAATACTCGGAGACTTGGCGTCAATAATTTGGCACCCGCATGACCCCAGGGTTGGAACTCCGGGCTCATAAGTACCCAATGAGGTAACTCGAGCTCACGAATAACGGCCTTCAAGCCTAAGCAAACTCGATGACTCGGAGACCGTCGCCAATCGCCTCACACTGGAAAACCCAATGCCGTAAGACCCTGAGCAGGCAAACTCGGTATAAGCAGGTCTATTCTACATAGCATCAAAAACTGTAAGACCTCAACATGCACGACAAACTGTAAGACCTCAACAGGCATGACAAGCTGTAAGACCTCAACAGGCATGAAAATTTTGTAAGACCTTACTACAGCGTAAAACTCAATCCCGAAGTTTGGGCTATACGTCGCATTTGTAAAAATCCCTAAAGGTCATACCATCGGTGTAGACGCCTAAACTATCACCTGGGATCAAAAATGGCTCCGGCCAAACACATATGACTACGGTCAAAATGGTTGCTCCAGCCAAATTAATGCAACTCAGGCATGCCCGAATGTCGCTAACAAAATCGTAGGCCATTACTTCGAATATACTTTTAAAAGAACTGATTAAAGCAGGCTTCCCTCAATAGTCAAATAGGCTTCGACCATGTTAGCTCCAAAAACACAAGGCTTTGAGCTACTCAGCCAAAAAGCTACGAACCTTCCGAGGTGCTCGAACATCGCCGCTAACGACTTGAAATCGAGGTTCTTCTAGAAACGATGGTGGCTCAGGCAAAATCATTTCAAAAAGACCTTAACGAGAGGAAAACAAAGCGTACAAAATGCCCACGGGAAAAATCGTAAGAGCCATTGTCGCAGCCAAACGAGCCTCCGGGCCGCACACTAAAAGGTCTCAATGACCAACAGTGTAAGAGCCACTGTCTCCAGCTTAAATATTGAAAACTTGAGGATTAAAATGAGCTCGAGTCATAACCCAATTAGGAGACCGGATCCAAAATAGTTAACTACAAAAAGCCCATGGGCAAAAGCGTAAGAGCCATTGTCGTCAGCCGAACAAGCCTCCGGGCCACACACTTAAAAGATCGCTTCAACATGAAGCACAAGGGCAATCATCACCCGCCCATGTAGGAACTAAAAGACTTGAGGGTCAATTAAAGCTCGAGTCACAACGCAACTCGGAGACTAGGCCCGAGATAGTTGAAACATAAATGCCCAAAGGCAAGGAATAAGGACAATCACCATCCGCTCATACAGGCGCGAGAGATCAGAAGTCAGGTAAGCTTGAATCAGGGCCCAACTAGGAGACTATGCCTAAACAGCTGGGAAAAGCACCTAAAAGCCTTCGGGCCTATCTAAGTATGCTTCGGATCCTCCGAGCTCCCACCGGACACCAAAACTAGCCCGCCTGGTCAAAGGCAATGCAAAAAGAGATACAAAGAAGATAAAGCTTCAAGTCTCCTTCCTTTTCGTAAGCACAAAAAGTGCGGTCTGCATCTACAAACATGCTCTGCAAACAGGAGATACAAAATGGCAGAATCCACGCTCCGCTCTAGAAGGTAACGACCCACCAGCCTCGGCTTCTCTCAAACTCTTTTAGGAGGACAAAACCCCTGGCACTGATCTTTTCAGGCATCTCTCATCGGGATCCACAACAAATGTATCCCTAGTTCCTTTTCTCACGATCGAGGACCCGCTCTAACTCAGCTCAGACATCGGCGATGTCCTTCAAATGGATCGCCATTTCATCATCAGCCTTGGTCCAACCCAATGTTGCTTCAGTCCAAGCATCGATTATTCCGACCCAGACTTTTGTGAGATCAGACTCCAGCTTCGCAATCATATCCACTCAAGCCGAAGCTTGAACCTGCGCCAAAGCCCCCAGTTTACCACAAGCATTCCTAACTTAGTCGGCTTCACCCCTAAGCGAAATAGTCACTACGAAAGGTCGCCTGCCCCATCAAATGGCTCTTGTTACTCAAACTTCGGTATGCCCCATATCGCCAGTACATCGACTCAACACCCTTCCCCACGCCAAAGAGCCTAAGGGACTCACCCTCATCCAGATCCCTCCGACGTCTAGCCCCATGATGGAGCAGCTCAAACCAGAGCCTATCAAAATCCTGCAGGAGGAAAACTTGGTAAAGAAGGGAAGGCACGAGATGCGGAAGAACTGTGCCAAAGCTCACCGCAAAGTAAAGCCGACGGACTTCCATGAAGGCCGAAGCACGTTCCTACAGGCCCAGCTCCCCTCGGCCTTGGGAAGAACCGACCTCGGTCGAAGCACGATTGCTCAGAGGAACCACTACTCCGGAGTCAAAAACTTCAAGAATAACAGGCTCGGACGATGTTCTCTTGCTAGAGACATAGACCCATTTAGCCTCACTAAAATCTCCATCGCCCTACGTGTGCGTATCCTGTCTATCGCCATCGCCTCCTGGCTCAGAAGCCCACAATTCCTCCCCCTCTCTAGAGAAGCACGACCTCGCCCCGAGGGGATCATCCGATACCTACAGACGTCCGACTAAACATAACTAGAGAAGGTAGAACTGGCAAATCACGGAGCGCACCGCCTAAAGAGTATTGCTCCATTTTTCAAGCAAATAATTCGGGTTCCTAAGGTATTATACCAGTGATCAGCACACGAGCAGAGCGATTTGTCCATGACCGGTCTCTGCCGTCCCCGGCAACAGCGATTAAAGGCGTGATCAACTGGCACCATGGAATTAGTAGGCCCTAATGGCCCCAAATAACGAGGGGGGGGGATCTCCCCACCCCCCTTTCTTAGATTAATCCCGTTAATGCCACCACAGTAGCCGCAGAATTAGAAGACGTACAGGAATGTTGTTACCAGAAATGTGGCGCGGGAAATGGTAGCTGCATGAGAAAGAGTAACCCCTAGGAGGGCGGAAATAGCCTTATGTTATACATTGGAAGAACTGCGATGATCCAAAGCCGACCGAGGGCGCCAACTAATAGCACCACCTCCAGCCTCGAGGCAATACTCAACTCCGAAGACCTCCGTCATAGTAAGACGACGCTCCAGAGGGCCAACAATGCCTTCATCATCACAAAATTGGCACGCAGATTCAAAGGTCTCCACCAAGGGAAACCTATTTGTGAAGGAATGAGCGTTTTTAACAAAAGCCCGTACAAAATGGTCTCCGGGTGCTGACCAGGGTGGTGCGAGCATGAGCGAGCCTCCATTCAGAGGTTGCCTTCAAAAAATCACCGGCATCCCCCATCTGTAGTCCCCCGAGCAAATTTCTTCTCGAGGGATATTATGAAGCCCCAAAAACATTATCCATGCTTCCACGCGAAGTCAGGGTCCCGGTAGACCGAGGTTATTGGCCTTATTTGGGTTTAGTCTGAGGAACCACGAAAGGCCCCGCGCGAAGCCTTTCCTGTCAACCGAAGGCCAAAAGGAATACTCGCATCCGAGGTCAGTATTACTGACAACAAAATAGGATCAGGCATTTAGAACTGCCGCAAAATAAAGAAATGCAACAAGTATCAAAGGCATGAATCAAGGAAATATCTTTGTATTCATAAAATGTTCCCTTACGATGACCCTCGGGGGGTCCTTATATATGATTACAAAATCCCGCAAGGGGATCCTTACACTGAAGTAAAGAAGTTCAAGGATATCTATACAATAAGAGACTAAGAATGTAGCATATTCCTAAAATGCGGCATCTCCGGCATCATCTCCTCAGGCGTATGACCTCAAAGACAATATATTCCAAATAAAATCCCCTTAGAGACCTCACCCTGGTCCTCCCGGAATGGCAAAGGAAGGATATACAAGAGGAAGGTGAGGGAGGAGAGCAAAATGACAAAGGAGAGGCCGGAAGAAGACAAGAATTGGCTGGGTGAAAAATTTGCCTAGTACAAACCCCGCCAGTACTGCCAGTGTAAAACCTCTTCTTGAGACGTTGCCTCAGCCCGAAAGGTAACAGCTAGCAGAGACTGTCATCATACCCCCCAGGAATCCAAAAGGGGTGTAATACGACAAGCTGAGGGAGGAGGGTGAGCAGCGGTGTATAATTCGAGCCCCCTCTTAAGCAGCGGTGCATAATCCAAGTATCTCCCCAGGACGGAGGAAGTCGGTCCCCTGCTTCATCGCTCCGAGCCAATGGGGACAACAACAACAACAGCAACATCATCACAACAGCACAACCTCGTCCAAGCAAAGAAGGATCGAGAGTTGGACCATGACACGCATGATGTAAGGCCTCGAGGCCGTGGGCCTCAAACATAATGAGATGACAATGGCTAAAAATGGCAAGAAGAGAGGAAAAGATGGGTATCAAAGGAAGTTTGAATGAAAAGCTGATCACAAGAAGCCCCATTTATGGGAGGAGGGCAAAGTAACCGGCGGCGCCTTTACCGCCCTCGAAAAGCATAGTGACAGGCGCAATCAATGCGTTCATAGAAGCTGAATCGATGGTAATAACGCGACCCCGAAGAATGAAGAGTCACAACATTTCGGATGATCCTGGAAAGGCGGAAAGGTGAAACACCTCAACACTTGTAAAAATGGGCTACGCCATCGGCACATTGTCATTTTTTGAGAGCCCGCAAAGTGGTGTATCAAAAATGTTTCTTATTGCCTCCCTTTATGAAACGCGGAGACTATCTATGCACAGTGAAATCGGAGGGCCAATTTCTCATTGACAAAATGCTTCAAAGGGTCGCCTCGGAGGCTCGGGACCTTGAGAGAGTCACTTCCCTCAAGGTCTGTCAACACCCGTCCAAGGACAACATTGACTGAAACCCCGACGAACGCAGGAAACTCCCGAAGAATGCATCTGGAATTGATTAAGTCTATTTTTGAGCGGCTCAGCATCGGCCCATGCATACGTCATAAAACTAGTTGGTCGTCCCATCCCATTTCCTTTATCACGCAACGTATCATGTACTAAGTTTGGGCTCCCCCCTCTTATAAAAAGGGGAGTCGTTAACACCCTGTAAGGTAGAGCTCCAACTATTCTCCACCATATCAATAATATCTCTCTCTCTCTCTCTCTCTTTCTCTCTAAGTTGCTCGTTTTTGCTAGCTCGAGGCCACTTTAGCCTCTACTACTCTCTCACTTGTTCTTCACTTGTTCCTTGGTATTGGCCATAGAAGAGACTTGTTTAATCATATCTAAACTGTTATCCCATTCCCGGCTACCCCCGATAGCTCGAGATCGAGCCCAGGTATTGACCTCGAGGTCCTCCATCGACCAATCCGAAGCCAGGGCAGCAAGCCTCTAGATTTGATTACTGCCCCGTTTTAGCTTGTATTTTATCATCAAAACTTCATCCTTAGCATCATCTGCTCTAACAACTAGCATAAAAATAGATCACGTAATTTTAGAATCCAACTTACAAATTTAATTGTTGTAACCATTTTCACGGTAAACAAATATTTTTCCTTTGATAAATCTTGAATTTGGTTGTTTTAATGTATTTTTCTCTTATTGTGGAGCGGGTCGAACGGCTCATTAGCAGATAGATGCATCAATAGTTCATACCGTTTGACCTTGGTAGTTCACAATTTGAATATTTTATGTTGGATTGGGCCGTACGACCTCCGCATGAGTTGTGCATGACAAATATTTGGAACTAATAATAATTGATGTTTCTTCATTTGTTTTAAATATAAATTGCTAAATGAGGAAAACAATTTGGAAATTCCTGTTAGTAAAAGCATTGTTTATTTATCTCCTTGTTCTTGAGTTTTAGCTGTTTCTACATATCCCTTGCTTAATTATATTGTCGATATTTTTACGATTAGCCCATAGTTTGTGTCGGAGTCAGCCCCTGGTCACTACTTCTTCGAGGTTTGTCACGACCCAATTTTCCTTTCATTGGGTTTCCTGATGGAACCTAGTCTTAGGGACTAGGTAAGCCTAACATTTACTGAATATCAACAATAATAAAGAAAGTCTAATAGTCTTGAAGCATAGATCTCTACAAAATATATAATTTCCCAAAACTGATAATACAAGTCATAAGCTTTACAGAGTTTAATCCAACTTCTAAATACAACTGTTTGGAAATAAGTAAAAATAGTGTGAATACAAAATAGGAAGGTGACTCCGAAGCCTACGAATTACCATAAGTCTCCTCAGCAAGAATCCACACAGATACTAACAAACAAAAATACTTGGATCTGTACAAAAAAAATATACAGAAGTGTAGTATGAGCACACCACAGTAGTGCCCAGTAAGTATCAAGACTAACCTCGATGGAGTAGTGACGAGGAATAGTAAAGATACCTACTGGTCTAATAAACTGAACAAGTATGAGTACAAGATTGACAATATATGAATTCTACATAAAGACTACGCAATATAACTAACGATACAAAAATTTGCAAATACGAAGGAAGCAGCAAGTAACAGCGGAACACCATAATTATAACACAGAAGGGTGAACAGAAACACAACCCAAATCCGAAAAATACAGATACAACAAGGACAAGTAATAACTCAGCAACTACGACAGTTCTCACATCAGGTCTTAGCCAACAAAACCCTAATCGATTTGACAAATCCTTCAAGTATAAATCTTTCACACATAGGTTTTTTCAAAATAAATACCTTTCGAATATAATCTTTTTGAATAAATATTCTTCAAATATAAGTCACCCTGTGACACCTCATCTCGCAATCATACAATACGGATCTTAATACATAAACCCTAACACTTGGCATCCTGTTCTCTCATCACCCCTCACAACCGCATTGGCGACTCACGTGCCCAATAGAGCCATTCTCTCATAGAAGGCAAGTAGATAAGGGTGCGCATGAACACTCAACAATATCAAGGAAAACTCTTATCCGATAAGGGTTCTTAGCCACGTGTATGCTTGTGCAAGTGTCGTAACATAGTTCATACCGGCTAGTAAGCATAAGGAAAAGAATGGACAACACGTCTAATATTTACACAGGAATAGAATCAATAGAACGGACAACATAACACATTGATAACAATAGGGGATCTCCCAGGATACCGTCCCACAATCCCAAATGTAAATGTGCTGGGGGATCTACCATAAATACCGTTCCGTAGTCCCAAAGTAAATATGCAGAACATGGGGATCTACCAGGATACTGTCCCGTAGTCCCAAACGTAAATGTGCAGTGGGATATACCGGAATACCATTACATAGTCCCAAAGTAATTATGCAGAACAGGGGGATCTACGGGGATACCATCCCGCAGTCCCAAACGTAAATGTGCAGGGGGATCTATCGGAATACCGTTCCGTAGTCCCAAAGAAATTATACAGAACAGGGGGATCTACCGGGATATCATCTCGTAGTCCCAAACGTAAATGTGCAGGGGGGTCTACGAAAATACTATTTCGTAGTCCCAAAGTAAATATGCAGTGCAACCAGCAGAGATAATAGTCACAGCACGACAGAAACCTCGTACATCACCACTGTAGACATGTGATTTTTGACCCTTCCCAAAATTTCACCCATTTTAGTATGTAATATTTAGTTTAGACCTAATATCGCTATTTCGGCTAATTTTTACTCTTTTACTTTGTTTTGTCACAAAAAAAATTACAAAAATATTTTAGTTTACGTATCTTTCGTAAATTTAAATAAAACAATATAAAAAAATAGTACCTTATCTTTATTTTTATATAATTTTGAAAACACAAAAAAATAGTTCTATGTTTTATAGTTTAGTTTAATTAATTAAGATAAGCTTTATATTTTTATTTTATAATTGTACATAATTTTAGAAGGAGGAATTAGTTTTAGGTTGGTTTATCCAGTCTTTATAAATCTTGTAGTCCATTCTTTTTAGTCTTTGGCCCAATTACCTAGCCCATAAGTCCTAGGCCCATACCCCTAACCTAATCCCTACCCCTATAAAATAACACTTTAACTCCTAAGTTTTCAAGACCTAGACCTAGCTAAGAAAGAAAAATCCCAAAAAACAATGGCAGCCATTCTTGAAAGGAAAAGATGGACCAAAAATCTTTCAATCTTCAATTTCATAATTCCTAAAAAAAAGGGGACGAGCTAATCTCTGAAGATACGACGACATTTGTCCAAAAGCTGAGACCATCGTCTCCATTTTGAGGAAGCGACAACTCCTTCTGTTGTCAACGAGCAGCAACGCATAGAGAGGACTAAAAAAAGGAAATAGAACTCTCATATTTTCCTAATACAAAAGACACACACACAAAGGTGGGGGGAAATGGAATTTGGACGGTAACTTTAATGTAATTTTATGTCTGATCCAATAGAGAAATGGGTTTTGGAATTGATTTTGCAATCAGCCAAAAACGGAAGGAAATATTAAGTTATAACTGAAGAAAAATGTTTGGATTTAGTGTTAGCATTGAAATTGGTAAAATGGATGACAGAGGAGGTCCTTGTTCAGTCGCACGCAGAGGTTGATTCCGGTGTCGATTCGAGGTTTCGGTTTGTAATTTCGGTGTTCCGGTCCAAGAATTGTTTCTTTGTTTAGCCCGTTTGATTTGCAATTTTCAGCTTTGTTCATCAATAAAAGGTCCATTTCTTAACTTTGTTCTTAATTAATTTTCATTCTCACTTTAACATTTGTTTCTAGCTCTCTTCTTTTGAACCTATTCGCACAATTTTAATGGCTGTACATTTTTATACTCTGTGTATATTACCTATTTTCTTGATTTTCCTATGGTTCTTTGAATGACTGGTGGCGTATGAGTCTAGTGTTCTTGTTTAAAGTTGGTTGTTTTATTTTGATAAGTAATTGTATTAACTGGAAATTAGGATGTAGTGTTTTCACAGAATGAAGAGGTTTATTGGCTAAAAGATTGGATTTTGGGAGGTGGGTTGCTTTAATTTTGATAATGGGTTGTTCTATAATTATTATAAATTGTGTTTTACTGAAAATAAAGGGGTCACAGGGATGACATCGAAAAGGATGTCATATGGTCCAAATGTTTACATCTTCCCCTTAATTCCTTATCCATAAATCATGGTCTCTTAACAATCTCAAATTAGCTTTAAGAAAATAATTATGAACATTGTAGCTTACTTTGGGCGCGATTAATAATAAACCATCCTGACTATGGGTACGGTTCCCGTGGTATAGTCATGATACATAATCCCAATTCGGGTGTGCATTTCATGTGACCCGATCATAACCACTTCGAACAATAATTAAAATAAATATGTTGTGGATCGCGGGTGCATTTCATGTGACGCGATTCACAATATGTACAAAAACAACGAGTGCACGACATCGTGACTCGTTCAAATAAATTTCATAAATCCTAAAAGGCATTTGAATAAATAAAAGCAGTTATGAAGTTAAAAGTGCACAATAGGTTTAAAATATGTAATTAATCAGATAATTAAGCCAATTATTAATAGTTAAAGCGACCGTGCTAGAACCACAGAATCTGGAAATGCCTAACACCTTCTCCCAGGTTAACATAATTCCTTACTTAGAATTTCTGGTTCGCAGACTTTTAAATAAAGTCAATTTTCCTCGATTTGGGATTTTAAAATAAACTAGTGACTTGGGACACCATAAATTATTCCAAGTGGCGAATCTGAAAAATAAATAAATAATCCATTTCGATTTATGTCACTTTAATTGGAAAAACTCACTTATATCACCTCTCGGGTGGTAAAAAGGAGATGTGACAGCTCTGACGACTCTGTTGGGGATTTTGACCCAGAACTTTGGTTCAGGGTTCAAGAATTCGAGCTTAGAATAACTGTTATACTTGACTGTATTTATTATATGATTTTTTACATGTTTTAGCCTAATGTGCTAAATGCCGCTTTTTATCGCTTTAATATTGTCTAAACTGTATATAAATTGTTACGAAACCCTCTTCTCTCTGAGTCTTCTAAATCATCTGGGAAATGTACACTTCGTGTGACTTCTTTTCTGTTAGAGTCATATCCCAATTTTAAAACGAGGTTCGGACAAGTTCCAAAGCCGGTGAAGCTTCTGTATTCCTGGTACACTGCCCCTCATTGGCTCGAGCTGTCCACTCGGGTAAGCCAGGTCTAGAACAATACACCTAGGTTTTTAAACCTAGAATAACATAGCATCATGCCGGATCCCTAGTAGTAACGCTTGTTCGCATCACGTGCATTTGACTTTGGGGACTCAATATAAGGGTTGGGTCCGTCTAGGACAGGTGAACCCAAATTAAAAGATCATCCTGATGCAGGTATTTGCAATATCCTGAAACTCTACCGAATTTTTGAAAAAAAAAGTCATTTCAAAATAGGTCATGTTTTTCCTGTTCTGTCAAAATGGGTGAACTACGCGGGTCTGATTCTCATCGGATGTGAGATACGCAGGCAACCTCATCGATTCCGGCCCATAATTTTCAAAAAAAATCCAAAAATATTTTGCATTACTTGCTTCTTTAGAAAGCCTTTCTTTTAGACCCTAATTGTTTTTCTTTAAAAAAATATACAAAAATATTGTCTTTTAATTTCTTCCAAAAATACAGAAATATTTTCATTCTTCTTTCTAAAATTGAAAAGAAAATTCAAGATTCAAATATACTTTCTCTTTCTTTAGAAGTACTTCTTTCCTAACTTCAGAATAAAAATTCATAAATGCAAAAATATTTTTCTTTCTTCTTTAGAAGTTTTTCTATCGAAATTCCAAAAAAAAAACAATAAAAGTCAAAATTCAAAAAAAGGGAAAAATCTTTCTTCTTTAGAAGTCTTTCTTTGCAAAAGTGCTGAAGAAAAATAAAAATCCAAAAAATATTTTCTTTCTTCTTTATATGTCTTTTTTTCAAAAAGTTCAAAATCCAAAAAAAAAATTGGCTTATTTACTTTATTCCTGATCTTCCCGAACTATGCAAGATCTTATTCATGTTCCCACATGATACGTAGACAACCCACATAAGGTTCGATCACCATTAAAAAGAAATGAAAAAAATGAAAAAATGAAAAAATGTTGATAATAATAAGGACCGACTGAGTCCATTCTAACATGTTTTATTTTAAATTGTGAAGAAAGTTGAGGTGGTCGGTTTGTGGTAAGCTGGAAACATAAGATTCAAGGAAAAATGATAACTGACATCGAAGCTATTACAAGTGCTCAAGAGACCCAAGTCAGAGGGTTCAACAAGAGTCTACTGTGTTTGAGAAAACTATAATACTGAAATAGCAAATGACCGAAATGTGTCAAGCATGGGCCAGTCGTCAAGGACAGCCTCGTCATGAGTCACAATTTGCTACACAACAAGAGCAGTACCACTCTCCTGAGTACCACTCGTACTCGTTTGATCTTCCTGCAAACATTGAGAAGCCTGCCCGAAAGATGGTACAGGAAGAAATGACACAAAAAGTGAAAAGCTTAGAACAACGGTTGAAAAACATGCAAGGGTTGGCAGGTCAAAAAAGTGTTGCCTTCAAATATCTATGTATGTTCCCCGATGCCACTTGCCGCCTGGTTTCAAGACTCCCAAATTTGAAAAGTATGATGGACATAGACATCCTATAGCCCACCTGAAAAGGTATTGCAATCAACTAAGAGGTGCGGGAAGAAATGAAGAATTGTTGATGGCTTATTTTGGAGAAAGCATTACGGGAGTAGCCTCCGAATGGTTTATGGTTCAAGACACGTCTCGCTGGTATGTCTGGGTTAGCATGGCACAGGCCTTTGTCAAACAGTTCCAATACAACGTTGACATTGCCCCAGACTGCAATTCCCTTTCAAACTTGAAGAAGAAACCAATTAAAAGTTTCAGGGAATATGCCATTAAATGGATAGAGCAAGCGGCCAGAGTTAAGCCACCCATGGATGAGCATGAGTTAATCACTGTCTTCCTTCAGGCGCAAGAGCCAGATTATTTTTACAACATGATGTCCGCAGTGGGTAAATCCTTCTCGGAAGAAATCAAAATGGGGGAAATTATTGAGAATGGTCTTAAGACAGGCAAAATTATAAGTCAAGCAATTCTCATAGCCGCAACTCAGGCTATCCCGATTGAATCCGATAATTTTAGTGACACGAATGAGAAGCACAAAGAAATCATGATGACATCAGGGTCGAGAAGAGGTCGTAGTAGAGCATCTCGAAGGTATGAGCAACCTCATCAGGTTTCCCATGATTCCCTTGAATACTATTATCCACTTCAGAACCCTCAATACTCTATTGTTGCGCCTCAGTATGTTGCCCGGCCACCAAGACACCCCAGAAGGCGAGCACCAGCACCGCAAAATCTGCAGCAGCCTCCACAAAATTTTCAAATGACCTATAAGCCACATCCAAGCCAGGGGTATTGAAGGGAACAAAGGCTGAAAGATAATTTTACACCAATAGTAGAGTCCTATGCAAGCTTGTTTGAGAAATCAAACCAGACATGATTGCACCTATTCCTCCAAATCATGTGGACCCCCGTGCAAGAAGCTTTGACCCTTATAAAAGGTGTGAATACCATTCCAATGCCCAGGGGCACAATATTGAAAGCTGTCGGGATTTGAAAAGAGAAATAGAAAAGATGATCCAGGAAAACCTGATTGTGATCCAAGACAGTGACACGCAGAATATCGCGCAGAATTGTTTACCTGCACATCATGATGCACACTTTGTGGGGATGATGCCTGGTGACATGGAATATGAGAATCCTCTTGGGAACTTGCTAACTGAAGTTAATGATGTTGAAATTGGAGAAGGCTCTGCTGATTCTGATGAGCAAATTTGTGGCTAAATGTCAAGCCTAGAGATTGAAAAGTCATTCCCTCCTTACTAGGAAGGAATCTTGGTAGCTTGTTTTGATATTTTTTCTATTATCTGGGTTATTTTAGGGTTGTGATCCAGATTTTATTTGTTTTATTGAATCAAACCCTTCTATCCCTCCATTCTGTTTGTGTGAGTCTTGTCTGTCTGTTCTGTTGCTATTTTCATTATTCGGGTTATTTTAAGGATGTAACTCGTATTTTGGGTTTCTTGTTTAGTTGTAAAACTCTTTCATCCTTTACTCAATAAAATACAATTTGTCCTTTTGTGTCATTCTGTTCCTAGTTCTTTTGTCGCTAGTTCTAATGACATGACATGCATGCAGAAATTTTGGCCAGATCTTAGGAACCGATTTAATCTGGAATTGGATAACCGAAAAAAGCACTTTTAAGGATGAATAAAGAGTTGAAATACTTTGGAACTAAGGTCGATTAAAATTCACCTTCAAATCATTGTGAAGATTGGGCTTGAGGATGTTTAATCAATTGAAGTTTGTTGGAAAGTTTGACATTAAGAAACGGAAAATGTCTTGTGACCACGAAACACCAAGAAGAAGGGCATGTTCATCAATGATATGATCCCGACAGGATACTATAATTGGCGTTCTCGAGGTTGGGAGGCCCTTTTTCTGCTACCCAAAACACTTTATACCCTTTGTCACCCCTTTGAGCCTGTGTTATTTTCTTTGACCACCCTCTTTTGGAAAGTTTAGAGTCAAGAGTCAAAAAACAAAAAAAAATGAAAAAAAAGAGGAAAAAGAAAAAGAAAAAAAAGTCCATGTCCCAAGAGTATAAACTGGGGCAATTCTTAGAAAGTTCAAGTGAAAAAAAAAATGAAGAAGAAATGAATTGTCAAAGGTCCATGCCCTCAAAAAATAGAAGTCGGGGCAACTTGTTTTTGAAAACAAAAAGAAAAAAAAGATAGAAAAAAGGAAAAAGATAGAGGAAAGAAAGTTGAAAAATAGTTAGGTCAAATGTTTGAACTACGTTCGACCTCATTCCTTAAAAAAGGATACGTAGGCAGCCTCACGGTTCGGTCCAACCAAATAAGAATTCAAAGAAAAAGAAAGAAAAAATAGAAAAATCCAAAAATCCCCAGCAGAGTCGCCAGAGCTGTCACACCTCCTTATATCACCTCTCGGGTGGTAAAAAGGAGGTGTGACAGCCACCCGAGAGGTGATATAAGTGAGTTTTTCCAATTAAAGTGACATAAACTGAAATGAGATTATTTATTTATTTTTCAGAATTGCCACTTGGAATAATTTATGGTGTCCCAAGTCACCAGTTTATTTTAAAATCCCAAATCAAGGAAAATCGACTTTATTTAAAAGTCTGCGAACCGGAAATTCTAAGTAAGGAATTTTTTTAACCTGGGAGAAGGTGTTAGGCATTCCCGGATTTCGTGGTTCTAACATGGTCGCTTTAACTATTAATAATTGGCTTAATTATCTGATTAATTACATGTTTTAAACCTATTGTGCATTTTTAACTTCATAACTGCTTTTATTTATTCAAAGGCTTTTTAGGATTTATGAAATTTATTTGAATGAGTCACGATGTCGTGCACTCGTTGTTTTTGTACATATTGTGAATCACGTCACATGAAATGAACCCGCGATCCACAACATATTTATATTAATTATTGTTCAAAGTGGTTATGATCGGGTCACATGAAATGCACACCTGAATTGGGATTATGTATCATGACTATACCACGGGAACCGTACCCATAGTCACAATGGTTTATTATTAATCGCTCCCAAAGTAAGCTATAATGTTCATAATTATTTTTTTAAAGCTAATTTGAGATTTAAGAGGCCATGATTTATGGATAAGGAATTAAGGGGAAGATGTAAACATTTGGACCATATGACATCCTTTTCGATGTCATCCCTGTGACCCTTCATTTTCAGCAAAACACAATTTACAATAACTACAGAACAACCCATTATCAAAATTAAAGCAACCCCACCTCCCAAAATCCAATCTTTTAGCCAATAAACCTCTTCATTCTGTGAAAACACTACATCCTGATTTCCAGTTAATACAATTACTTATCAAAATAAAACAACAAACTTTAAACAAGAACATTAGACTCATACGCCACCAGTCATTCAAAGAACCAAAGGAAAATCAAGAAAATAGGTAATATAAACAAAGTATAAAAATGTACAGGCATTAAAATTTTGCGAATAGTTTCAAAAAAAGAGAGCTATAAACAAATGTTAAAGTGAGAATGAAAATTAATTAAGAATAAAGTTAAGAAATGGACCTTTTATTGATGAACAAA
The DNA here is from genome assembly GCF_000393655.2 of Nicotiana sylvestris. NCBI lineage: Eukaryota > Viridiplantae > Streptophyta > Magnoliopsida > Solanales > Solanaceae > Nicotiana > Nicotiana sylvestris. The sequence continues at coordinate 86,789,838 of NC_091058.1, forward strand.
GCTGAAAATTGCAAATTAAACGGGCTAAACAAAGCAACAATCCTTGGACCGGAACACCGAAATTACAAACCGGAACCTCAAATCGACACCGGAATCAACCTCTGCGTGCGACTGAACAAGGACCTCCTCTGTCGTCCATTTACCAATTTCAATGCTAACACTAAATCCAAATGTTTTTCTTCTGTTATAACTTAATATTTCCTTCCGTTTTTGGCTGATTGCAAAATCAATTCCAACACCCAATTCTCTATTGGATCAGATATAAAATTACATTAAAGTTACTGTCCAAATTCCATTTCCCCCCACCTTTGTGTGTGTCTTTTGTATTAGGAAAATATGAGAGTTCTATTTTCTTTTTTTAGTCCTCTCTATGCATTGCTGCTCGTTGACAACAAAAGGAGTTGTTGCTGCCTCAAAATGGAGACAATGGTCTCGGCTTTTGGACAAATGTCGCCGTATCTGCAGATAGCTCGTCCCCTTTTTTTAGGAATTAGGAAATTGAAGATTGAAAGATTTTTGGTCCATCTTTTCCTTTCAAGAATGTCTGCCATTTTTTTTTGGGATTTTTCATTCTTAGCTAGGTCTAGGTTTTGAAAACTTAGGAGTTAAAGTGTTATTTTATAGGGGTAGGGATTAGGTTAGGGGTATGAGCCTAGGACTTATGGGCTAGGGAATTAGGCCAAAGACTAAAAAAAATCGACATACAAGATTTATAAAGACGGGATAAACCAACCTAAAACTAATTCCTCCTTCTAAAATTATGTACAATTATAATATAAAAAATATAAAGCTAATCTTAATTAATTAAACTAATCTATAACAACAATAACAACTACCCAGTAAAATCCCACATAGTGGGGTCTGGAGAGGGTAATGTGTACGCAGATCTTACCCCTGCCCCGATCGGGACAGAGAGGCTGTTTTCGATAGACCCTCCGCTCGATAATACGAAAACAGAGTAAAAAAAAGACCTCCATACGGCTCAAATCTAACTAAAGTAACTTCAAAGCACAAATAAAACTCAAAAGAAGCTATTCCGGATCATAAAGTCTCAATCTTTACCAAAATCCAAAAATTGGTCCAAAAGTTGGCCCCGTGCCCACACCTCAGAACCCGACAAATTTTACAAAAAAAAACTAATACCCATTCCGATACGAGTTCAACTATACAAATACTATCAAATTCTGATACCATTTTATCTCTCAAATCATAATTTTTAATTTTAAAAATTTTCTTTAAAAACTATCATTTTCCTCAACCCAAAGCGCAAATTAAATGATGAAAATGAAGATAAAATCATGGAATATATTAAATATTAGGTGAAGAACACTTACCCAATCAATTTTCTTGAAAAAACCCACAAAGAATCGCTCAAAATCGAGCTCCACAAGTCAAATTATGATAAAAATGGCCTAACTCTCGATTTAAAAGATATATATTCTGCCTAGGTCTTTGTGCATTGCGAGCGCGAAGAAAGGATCGCGTTCGCAAAGAATAAAAATGGAAGCTGCCCAGTTGTGCTTCGCGAACACAAAAGAAGGCTTGCGAACGTGAAGAGGAAATTGAGGTTGTCCAGAAAGAACCCTTCGCGAACGCGAGGGAAAGAGTGCGAACGCGAAGAACAAGAAATGGGGACTACGTGAACGCGGGAGGATAATCGCAGAAGCAATGAAGGATTTCGAGGTAGTTAGTACCAACGCTTCGCGATTGCAAAAGGCAATTTGCGATCGCGAAGAAGAAAACCAGAAGGCAGAAAACAACAGTTCAAAAATAGGAGGAATTGACCTGTAGCCCACCCGGAACACACCTGAGTCCCCCGTGACACCGTTTAAACACACGAACAAGTTCTATAACCTAACACGGACTCACTCGGGGCCTCAAATTATATCAAACCATGCCAAGAATGCAAATCGCGCCATGAATCGAACTATGAACTTTCAAATCTTCCAACTTCGAAAAGTTGTGTCGAAACTAATAAAACCAACCCGGAATGATACCAAATTTTGCAGACAAGTCCCAAATGACCAGACGGATCTGTTCCAACTCTCAGAATCACATTCTAACCCTGATATCACAAAAGTCAACTTTAAGTCAAACTTCTCCATTTTCTAAACTTCAACTTTTTCCAACTTTCGCCGAAATGCCTAAAATTACCTTACGGACCTCCAAATACGAATCCGGACGCGCGCCTAAGTCCAAAATTACCATACGAATTTTCTAACATCATCCAAAACTCATTCCGGAGCCATTAAAGTCACATTCCGGTCAAATGCTCACCGCTTAAGCTTCCAAAACTAAATTCTTTCTTCCAATTCGACTTTGAATCATCCGGTAACTGAATTCAACCACGCATGCAAGTCGATGAACATAATATAAAGCTGCTCAAGACCTTATGCCACTGAACAACACTTAAATTCTCAAAACGACTGACCGGGTCGTTACAAGATTAGACTAGATACTTACTGGGTATGCGTTGATTTACATACTCATACTACACTTGCTTCTTATTTTGTGCAGGTACATTTATGTCTAGTGATCTTGTGGGAAAAGAGGAGCGGTTATTGCGGGGATTTAGGTGAGCTGCATCCCATGTTACGAGCCCGCATCATACAAAGTCTCCATCAGAGTTAATTACAGTGTCATATCTAATTATATTTCAGACAGATGTTGTATTTTACTATATTTCCTAGTTGATGCTCATGTACTTGTAACACCATATTTTGGAGGTAATTATGGGTTGTTCAGTATTGTAGTTGGAAAAATATTATCATTATCCTGTAAATTCTACCTCTTACCATTTAATTAAAGGAAATTTATGATTTCAAAAATACTAAAGTGTATAATTAAGTTAATCATTTATTGTTGGTTTGCCTAACAGTAATGTTAGGCGCCATCACGACCTTTGATGGATTTTGGGTCGTGACAATATTAAACTCTCTAAGGATTATGTTACCGAAACTATCCTAAGAGTGTACACCGAATAATAATTTTTCTTAGTATTCTCCCACTACAACAAAGTACTACTAATATTACCTTTATTACCTTACGGTATTGAAATGCTAGTATTTTTTTATTATAGTGTTCAATGTTCAAATATTACTCCCACTCGATAAAGGCATATTATGTCTATAAACATTCTCCCACTACTTAAATGCAATGGAATGTCAATTTTGACGTATGAGTTTTGATGTTCTTGAACATCTAGTTATTTCTTTGCCTAGTTCCTATAAAACTAGTTTACTTCTAATAATATAGTTATTATCTAGAAAACTGGCATTTGTTTTTATAATTGTCTTATTTTCTTTAGGACCATAAAATAAACATCCATTCATTTTCATGGATATTCAATGAACATGCACCTATCTGTTCTCAATTCCAACTTAAATATCCAATTTCCCTTTCAGCTCATGTGCTGGACAATCCTATATCTGAACATACTGTAGACTGACTTGGAAGTAACTAAATTCATAATGTAATTTTCACTTCCAGGGAATATTCCAAAAACGAGCAAGGCAAATCTGAATAACACTTCCTTAATTTATACATGTCTAACAATAACAGCAACCCAGTAGAATCCCACTAATGGGGAATTTATACATGTCTAAAAGAGTCTTATTTCTTCTTTCTATCACACCACTATATTATGAAGTTTCAGTGTAGACAATTGAGATGTAATCCCTAATTTTGATAAATAACAAAATAACTCTTTAAATAGGTGCTCGTCACGGCAATCAAATAGTAGTGACTTAATACATTTCCTAGGTGCTTCTCCGTTTCAAGTCGTAAAATCCTTGAATTACACAAATCATTCAGACTTATGGTGCATCAAACAAATATATTAATATTTTGAGCAATTATTTATGAACGTCATAAAAATATTCAAAACTATCTCTTACCAGTATGTTCATTGAACCATATAAATCAGAAGGGATTCATTCTAAATTATCACCGTCTTTATTTTCTTTTGAAGTGAAACATCCTTTAGTCAAATTTCCTTCCAAGTAAGATCCATAAGTTGGTAGTGCCTCTACTTTCAATGAACCTTAAGGTCCATCCTCGACTAACTTGAAATCCTATCCAGATAAATATGACTTAGACGCAAGTGTACAAATATGTTCTACTCAATTTTGAAAAATATTTTCTCTTATGAGGTAGACTAACATTATTCAGTTTTGGAGAGATATTACTTAACAATAAGAAGGTCATGCATCCATGTTCTACGAGAGATAAAACTTTTATCAAGCTCATCAACAAAAGAGTTAATTGAAAAATAAATCAAATATCCATCTCTTAATTTTCCTAGAAACCGGAATAAAATTCCTTCTAACAAAAAGTACATATATTGCATCTTTTAAATTAATGTCTTATCACTATCAAAGAAAATTTTAACAAGCACTACGATAAATTGTATAAAATCATTATGGAGTTGAGATATAAAACATTAAATAGATCATAATAAGTCAAATCACTGGATAATAAAAATCAGACTGTATTCAATATATATACACATACATGCATCTCGAATAACAAGTTTCAATAGGAAAAAGAATTATTTATGCAAAGTATATTATATAATGCAAGAATTATGCAATCCAAAATTAAAAAGAACCAATTCATATTGAGAGTATACTATTATTTTCAATTAATTTTATATAACTAATTTAATATTAAAATTTGGAACGTACTATACATATATGTATTCATGGATCTTGAATAGCAAATTTAGATGGGAAAGAACTACTCATGCAAAATACATACGTAATTGCAGATTATTCACTCCAATAAATTATAATAAACCTAACTCAGATTGAGAGTATACAATTAATTTAAGTCAAATGAACATCATAATTAATAGCTCTAGTTCCATTGATCCAACATGTATACTGAGATGGAGAGTAAGTACATGATATCATATACTAGTATTTCACCTAGTTAGATTATAATAAATTTATACGATATGGAGAAAGACCTAAAATCCACGCGAAAATTTATTACTCACTTGAAATTAATAGTGAAAGACCATATAAATATATTTTTATCACCACTTAATCATGATTGCATTTTAATTACAAAATTGATTCAACATTTAAACTTAGATAAAAAGGGTCAATACTAGTAACTATGCCCAATGAGTTCATAATAAATTAATCTGATATGAAAGAAGACCTAAAGGCAACGCGTAAATTTATTATCTCACTATAAATAAAAAGTGAAGACCGTAGGGATTATTTCCTATCACTACTTGATCACAACCAGAAAATTTTCTCTGAGGATTGATGTGACGACTCGACCAGTCGTCTCATGAGTTACCGCTTCGTTTTCCCCATATCTGCTTCTTTATGTTTCGTTATCCATGTTTTATGAGATCAAATTGGTTGGTTTGCGTTTGGCGTGGTTTTGGTAAGAAATGAGACACTTAGTCTCTTTTAAGAAGGCTTAAGTTGGAAAGTCAACCGAATGTTGACTTATGAGTTAGAGGGCTCGGATGTGAGTTCCGATGGTTTGATTATCTTCGAAAGGTGATTTGTGACTTAGGAATGTGATCAGAAGTGGTTTTGGAGGTCCGGTGTAGAATTAGGCTTGAATTAGCGAAGTTAGTATTTTGACGATTTCCGGTTGATAGGTGAGATTTTGATCTGAGAGTCGGAATGAAATTCCAAGAGTTGTTGTGGCTTCGTTATGTGATTTGGGATGTGTGTGCAAAATTTCAGGTCATTTGGATGTGGTTTGGTTTGGTTTTTGATCAAAAGCGTATTTCGGAAGTTTTTAGAAACTTAGGCTTGAATTCGATGAGAATTGATGGTTTAGGTATTGTTTGAGGTGTTTTGATGATTGGAACAAGTCTGAATGAGGTTTTAGGACATGTTGGTGCTCTTGGTTGAGGTCCCGGGGGCCTAGGGTGAGTTTCGGGGGGTCAATCGGACCATTTCCTAAGTTGAAAAGTTGCAGATTTTGGGAGTTCAGGTGTTGCTAAAACTAACCCTTCGTGTTCGCGAGGGGTATGTCATGTCCGCGTAGAAGTATTTGAGTAAGACCAGAATTAAGCCTTCACGTTCGCAAGAGGTGCCTCACATTAGCGAAAGGATGGGAAGCAGTGCATCGCGTTCGCGTAAGGTTGTCGCCTTCGCGAAGGTGTAAGAGGAAGAAGCATCGCGTTCGCGATTGGTGTGACACATTCGCGTAGGGAAAAAATTGGTCAACGTAAGTTTGTACTTCGCGAACGCGAGACGTTGACCGCATTCACAAAGAAGGAATATCAGGACTGGGCAGAAAGTTTATAAGACATTTCCTCCGCGATTTTGAGCCATTTTTCCACCATAGTTGATCATTTTGAGAGCTCTTTGAGGGAGATTGAAGAGGGATTCAAGGAGAATTGATTGGAGGTAAGCTTTATGAACCAAAACGTAATTCTATTGTGAAATTAACCTAGAAATTCATGGAATTTAAGCTAAAATTGGAAGAACTAGGGCTTGGGATTTTGAACTTTTGAATTGGGATTTGAGGGACCATTTGAGGTCAGAATTTAGAACTTTTTGTATGTATGAACTCGTGGGGTTATAAGGAATCTAATGATATAAAAATTTCTGAGTTTCGAGAAGTGAGCCCGAGGCTCGGGTTTTGCTAATTTCGAGATTTTTGATATTTTTCGATTGTTTTCGCTTGGGTTATGTTCCCTTAGCATATTGTGACGTATTCGTTCTGGTTTTGGTCAGATTTGACATGCGAGGAGGCCGATTTGAGAGGCAAAGGCATCGCGAGCTAGAGTTTTTGCCGGTTCGAGGTGAGTAATGAATGTAAATGATGTCCTGAGGGTTTGAAACCCCGGATTTGCACGTCATAGTGCTATATTGAGGTGAGACACACGTTTGATGGTGAGCGTGGGATCGTTTACTATTGGGGATTGTGACTTGGTCCGTCCCGATTGATGCTTTTACCGCGTATTTGATTGAAGCATAATTGTTATCATCATTACTTGGACTGATTGCCATATTTGGGCTTCGTGCCAACTATTTGAACCATTTGGGGAGTTTTTATCACTATTTTCTCACTGTTTTGACTTACTACTTGGAACTCAGTCGTATCATTTTTCCACTATTTTGCAACTCAGCCACTTTTTACACGGTTTTGAAACTAAAATGATATATTAAATGATGTTTTGGGTTGAAAACTACTGTTTTACTAATGCCCGAAGGGCTTTTATGATTTCTGGACTGAGCAAGGCCAAGGGCCAAATGTGAGGATACTATGGGATCGGGCTGCGCGCTGCAGCAGTGTTATATTGATATGAGGCCGAGGGCCTAGATTTGATGCTACGAGATGGCTTGATATTGCGCTTGGAGGCCCCTCCCGGAGTCTGTACACCCCCAGTGAGCGCCGTTGATGATAAATAAATGGATCGAGCTACGCGCCGCAACGGGTACTACAGGGTACCACTCTATGTGTTGATTTCCTTTATATGTCTGTCACATAACTGCTTATTTGTTGTAGAATTATCATATTTGGTTTTCATTGGTTTATTGCTTTCATATTACTTGTTTTAAACTGCCGCATTATAGATTACTCCGTGATTCTCTGTGATTTCTTATTCTCAGTCATTATTTATGCTTATTACTCACTTGGTCGGAGTACTCACATTACTCTCTGCACCTTGTGTGCAGATCCAGGTGCATCTAAGGCTGAGTGAGGATTCTTCAGTTGAGCAGCGTATATCCGGGAGCATCGAGGTAGCTGCATGGCATCCGCAACCCTGATCTCTCCTTTCTATCCTTTTGTTTTATCCGCAATTCCCTTGACTGATATGTATTAAATTGGTAAACCTGCATTAGAGGCTCAGACTTATGACACCGAATCTATATAGGCTATGTAGTAGGATTATTATTTGAAATTCCGCATGTTTAACTCTTACTTTAGACTTGTAATATGATGATTTGGTAAACTAACTCTGATGGCTAGTAATGAACTGCATGAGAAATGGGTTAAGGTTGTTTATTGGTCAGGCTTTCCTAGCAGTGTGTCGCGCGCCATCACGACCGGGGGTAGGGTCATGACAAGTTAGTATCAGAGCCTAGGTTATATAGGTCTCGCAAGTCATGAGCCGGTTTAGTAGAGTCTCGCATATCGGTACGGAGACGTTTGTATTTATCCTCGAGAGGCTGCAAAACCTTTAGGAAAAAATTCACATTCTTTAAATTCTTGTCGTGCGACTTTATTGATCTGAGAACTAAAACTTCTATTATTCTATTCTCTCACAGATGGTGAGGATGCGAGCTACCGGACGAGGTGGACGACCACCAGTGCAACCAGCTGAGACTACCAGAGGCTGCCAAATATGTTCTGAAATACTCGGAGACTTGGCGTCAATAATTTGGCACCCGCATGACCCCAGGGTTGGAACTCCGGGCTCATAAGTACCCAATGAGGTAACTCGAGCTCACGAATAACGGCCTTCAAGCCTAAGCAAACTCGATGACTCGGAGACCGTCGCCAATCGCCGCATACTGGAAAACCCAATGCCGTAAGACCCTGAGCAGGCAAACTCGGTATAAGCAGGTCTATTCTACATAGCATCAAAAACTGTAAGACCTCAACAGGCATGACAAACTGTAAGACCTCAACAAACATGAAATTTTTTTAAGACCTTACTACAGCGTAAAACTCAATCCCGAAGTTTGGGCTATACGTCGCATTTGTAAAAATCGCTAAAGGGCATACCATCGGTGTAGACGCATAAACTATCACCTGGGATCAAAAATGGCTCCGGCCAAACACATATGACTACGGTCAAAAGGGTTGCTCCAGCCAAATTAATGCGACTCAGGTACGCCCGAATGTCGCTAACAAAATCGTAGGCCATTACTTCGAATATACTTTGAAAAGAACTGATTAAAGCAGGCTTCCCTCAACAGTCAAATAGGCTTCGACCATGTTAGCTCCAAAAACACAAGGCTTTGAGCTACTCAGCCAACAAGCTACGAACCTTCCGAGGTGCTCGAACATCGCCGCTAACGACTTGAAATCGATGTTCTTCTAGAACCGATGGTGGCTCAGGCAAAATCATTTCAAAAAGACCTTAACGAGAGGAAAACAAAGCGTACAAAATGTCCACGGGCAAAAGCATAAGAGCCATTGTCGCAGCCAAACGAGCCTCCGGGCCGCACAGTAAAAGGTCTCAATGACCAACAGTGTAAGAGCCACTGTCGCCAGCTTAAATATTGAAAACTTGATGATTAAAATGAGCTCGAGTCATAACCCAATTCGGAGACTGGATCCAAAATAGTTAACTACAAAAAGCCCATGGGCAAAAGTGTAAGAGCCATTGTCGCCAGCCGAACAAGCCTCCGGGCCACACACTTAAAAGATCGCTTCAACATGAAGCACAAGGGCAATCATCACCCGCCCATGTAGGAACTAAAAGACTTGAGGGTCAATTAAAGCTCGAGTCGCAACGCAACTCGGAGACTAGGCCCGAGATAGTTGAAACATAAATGCCCAAAGGCAAGGAATAAGGACAATCACCATCCGCTCATACATGCGTGGGAGATCAGAAGTCAGGTAAGCTTGAATCAGGTCCCAACTAGGAGACTATGCCTAAACAGCTGGGCAAAGCACCTAAAAGCCTTCGGGCCTATCTAAGTAAGCTTCAGATCCATCGAGCTCCTACCTGACACCAAAACCAGCCCGCCTGGTCAAAGGCAAATCAAAAAGAGATACAAAGAAGATAAAGCTTCAAGTCTCCTTCCTTTTCGTAAGCACAAAAAGTGCAGTCTGCATATACAAACATGCTCTGCAAACAGGAGATACAAAATGGCAGAATCCACGCTCCGCTCTAGAAGGTTACGACCCACCAGCCTCGGCTTCGCTCAAACTCTTTTAGGAGGACAAAACCCCTGACGCTGATCTTTTCAGGCATCTCTCCTCGGGATCCACAACAAATGTATCCCTAGTTCCTTTTCTCATGATCGAGGACCCGCTCCAACTCAACTCAGACATCAGTGACGTCCTTCAAATGGATCGCCATTTCATCATCAGCCTTGGTCCAACCTAATGTTGCTTCAGTCCAAGCATAGATTATTCCGACCCGGACTTTTGTGAGATCAGACTCCAGCTTCGCGATCATATCCACTCAAGACGAAGCTTGAACCTGTGCCAAATTCCCCAGTTTACCACAAACATTCCTAACTTGGTCGGCTTCACCCCTAAGAGAAATACTCACTACGAAAGGTCGCATGCCCCATCAAATGGCTCTTGTTATTCAAACTCCGGTATGCCCCATATCGCCAGTACATCGACTCAACACCCTTCCCCACGCCAAGGAGCCTAAGGGACTCACCCTCATCCAGATCCCGCCGACGTCTAGCCCCATGACGGAGCAGCTCAAACCAGAGCCTATCAAAATCATGCAGGAGGAAAACTTGGTAAAGAAGGGAAGGAATGAGATGCGGAAGAACTATGCCAAAGCTCACCACAAAGTAAAGCCGACAGACTTCCATGAAGGCCGAAGCACGTTCCTACAGGCCCAGCTCCCCTTGGCCTTAGGAAGAACCGACCTCGGTTGAAGCACGATTGCTCAGAGGAACCACCGCTCCGGAGTGAAAAACTTCAAGAATAACAGGCTCGGACGATGTTCTCTTGCTAGAAACATAGACCCATTTAGCCTCACTAAAATCTCCATCGCCCTACGTGTGTGTATCCTATCTATCGCCATCACCTCCTGTCTCAGAAGCCCACAACTCCTCCCCCTCTCTAGAGAAGCACGACCTCGCCCTGGGGGGATCATCCGATACCTACAGACATCCGACTAAACATAACTAGAGAAGGTAGAACTGGCAAATCACGGAGCGCACCGCCTAAAGAGTATTGCTCCATTTTTCAAGCAAATAATTCGGGTTCCTAAGGTATTATACCAGTGATCAGCACACGAGCAGAGCGATTTGTCCATGATCGGTCTCTGCCGTCCCCGGCAACAGTGATTAAAGGCGTGATCAACCGGCACCATGGAATTAGTAGGCCCTAATGGCACCAAATAATGAGGGGGGGATCTCCCCCCCCCTTTTTAGATTAATCCCGTTACTGCTACCACAGTAGCTGCAGAATTAGAAGACATACAGGAATGTTGTTACCAGAAACGTGGTGCGGGAAATGGTAGCTGCATGAGACAGAGTAACCCCTGGGAGGGCGGAAATAGCCTTATGCCATACATTGGAAGAACTGCGATGATCCAAAGCCGACCGAGGGCACCAACTAATAGCACCACCTCCAGCCTCGAGGCAATACTCAACTCCGAAGACCTCCGTCATAGTAAGACGATGCTCCAGAGGGCCAACAATGCCTTCACCATCACAAAATTGGCACGCAGATTCAAAGGTCTCCACCAAGGGAAACCGATTTGTGAAGGAATGAGCGTTTTTAGCAAAAGCCCATACAAAATGGTCTCCAGGTGCTGACCAGGATGGTGTGAGCATGAGCGAGCCTCCATTCAGAGGTTGCCTTCAAAAAATCACCGGCATCCCCCATCTGTAGGCCCCCGAGAAAATTTCTTTTCTAGGAATATTATGAGGCCCCAAAAACGTTATCCATGCTTCCACGCGAAGTCAGGGTCCCGGCAGACCGAGGTTATTGGCCTTATTCGGGTTTAGTCTGAGGAACCACGAAAGGCCCCGCGCGAAGCCTTTCCTGTCAACCGAAGGCCAAAAGGAATACTCACATCCGAGGTCAGTATTACTGACAACAAAATAGGATCAGGCATTTAGAACTGCCGCAAAATAAAGAAATACAACAAGTATCAAAGGCATGAATCAAGGAAATATCTTAGTATTCATAAAATGTTCCTTTACGATGACCCTCGGGGGGTCCTTACATATGATTACAAAATCCCGCAAGGAGATCCTTAAACAGAAATAAAGAAGTTCAAGGATATGCATACAATAAGAGACTAAGAATCTAGAATATTCCTAAAATGCGGCATCTCCGGCATCATCTCCTCAGGCGTATGACCTCAAAGAAAATATATTCCAAATACAATCCCCTCGGAGACCTCACCCTGGTCCTCCCGGAATGGCAAAGGAAGGATATATAAGAGGAAGGTGAGGGAGGAGAGCAAAATGACAAAGGAGAGGCTGAAAGAAGACAAGAACTGGCTGGGTGAAAAATTTGCCTAGTACAAACCCCGCCAGTACTACCAGTGTAAAACCTCTTCTTGAGACGTTGCCTCAGCCCAGAAGGTAACAGCTAGCAGAGATTGTCATCATACCCCCCAGGAATCCAAAAGGGGTGTAATACGACAAGCCGAGGGAGGAGGGTGAGCAGCGGTGTATAATTCGAGCCCCCTCTTGAGCAGCGGTGCACAATCCAAGTATCTCCCCAGGACGGAGGAAGTCGGTCCCCTGCTTCATCGCTCCGAGCCGACGGGGACAACAACAACAACAACAACATCATCACAGCAGCACAACCTCGTCCAAGCAAAGAAGGATCGAGAGTTGGGCCATGACACGCATGATGTAAGGCCTCGAGGCCATGGGCCTCAAACATAATGAGATGGCAATGGCTAAAAATGGCAAGAAGAGAGGAAAGGATGGGTATCAAAGGAAGTTTGAATGAAAAGCTGATCACAAAAAGCCCCAATTATGGGAGGAGGGCAAAGTAACCGGCGACTCCATTACCGCCCTCGAAAAACGTAGTGACAGGCGCAATCAATGCGTTCATATAAGCTGAATCGATGGTAATAACGCGACCCCAAAGAGTGAAGAGTCACAACATTTTGGATGATCCTGGAAAGGCGGAAAGGTGAAACACCTCAACACTTGTAAAAATGGGCTACGCTATCGGCACAACGTCATTTTTTGGGAGCCCGCAAAATGGTGTATCAAAAATGTTTCTTATCGCCTCCCTTTAAGAAATGCGGAGACTATATATGCACGGTGAAATCGGAGGGCCAATTTCTCATTGACAAAATGCTTCAAAGGGTCGCCCCGGAGGCTCGGGACCTTGAGCGAGTCACTTCCCTCAAGGTCTGTCAACACCCATCCAAGGACAACATTGACTGAAACCCCAACGAACGCAGGAAACTCCCGAAGAATGTATTTGGCATTGATTAAGTCTATTTTTGAGCGGATCAGCATCGGCCCACGCATACGTCATAAAACTAGTTGGTCGTCCCATCCCATTTCCTTTATCACGCAACGTATCATGTACTAAGTTTGGGCTCCCCCCTCTTATAAAAAGGGGAGTCGTTAACACCTTGTAAGGCAGACCTCCAACTATTCTCCACCATATCAATAATATCTCTCTCTCTCTCTCTCTGTCTCTCTCTCTCTTTCTCTCTAAGTTGCTTGTTCTTGCTAGCTCGAGTCCACTTTAGCCTCTACTACTCTCTCACTTGTTCTTCACTTTTTGCTTGGTATTGACCATAGAAGAGCCTTGTTTAATCGTATCGAAACTGTTATCCCATTCCTGGCTACCCCCGATAGCTCGAGATCGAGCCCAGGTATTGACCTCGAGGTCCTCCATCGACCAATCCGAAGCCAGGGCAGCAAGCCTCTAGATTTGATTACTGCCCCGTTTTAGCTTGTATTTTATCATCAAAACTTCATATCCTTAGCATCATCTGCTCTAACAACTAGCATAAAAATAGATCACATATTTTTAGAATCCCACTTACAAATTTAATTGTTGTTACCATTTTCACGGTAAACAAATATTTTTCCTTTGATAAATCTTGAATTTGGTTGTTTTAATGTATTTTTCTCTTCTTGTGGAGCGGGTCGAACGGCTAAGTAGCAGATAGATACATCGATGGTTCATGCCGTTTGACCTGGGTAGTTCACAATTTGAATATTTTATGTTGGATCGGGCCGTACGACCTCCGCATGAGTTGTGCATGACAAATCTTTGGAACTAATAATAATTGATGTTTCTTCATTTGTTTGAAATATAAATTGCTAAATGAGGAAAACAATTTGGAAATTCCTGTTAGTAAAAGCATTGTTTATTTATCTCCTTGTTCTTGAGTTTTAGCTGCTTCTACATAACCCTTGCTTAATTATATTGTCGATATTTTTACGATTAGCCCATAGTATGTGTCGGAGTCAGCCCCTGGTCACTACTTCTTCGAGGTTTGTCACGACCCAATTTTCCTTTCATTGGGTTTCCTGATGGCACCTAGTCTTAGGGACTAGGTAAGCCTAACATTTACTGAATATCAACAATAATAAAGAAAGTCTAATAGTCTTAAAGCATAGATCTCTACAAAATTTATAATTTCCCAAAACTGATAATACAAGTCATAAGCTTTACAGAGTTTAATCCAACTTCTAAATACAATTGTTTGGAAATAAGTAAAAATAGTGTGAATACAAAATAGGAAGGTGACTCCGAAGCCTACGAATTACCATGAGTCTCCTCAGCAAGAATCCACACAGATACTAACAAACAAAAATACTTGGATCTGTACAAAAAAAATATACAGAAGTGTAGTATGAGCACACCACAGTAGTGCCCAGTAAGTATCAAGACTAACCTCGGTAGATTAGTGACGAGGAATATTAAAGATACCTACTGGTCTAATAAACTGAACAAGTATAAGTACAAGATTGACAATGTATGAATTCTACATAAAGACTACGCAATATAACTAACGATACAAAAATTTGCAAATACGAAGGAAGCAGCAAGTAACAGCGGAACACCATAATTATAACACAGAAGGGTGAATAGAAACACAACCCAAATCCGAAAAATACAGATATATCAAGGACAAGTAATAACTCAGCAACTACGACAGTTCTCACATCAGGTCTTAGCCAACAAAACCCTAATCGATTTGACAAATCCTTCAAGTATAAATCTTTCACACATAGTTTTTTTCAAAATAAATACCTTTCGAATATAATCTTTTCGAATAAATATTCTTCAAATATAAGTCACCCTATGACACCTCATCTCGCAATCATACAATACAGATCTTAATACATAAACCCTAACACTTAAACCCTAACACTTGGCATCCTATTCTCTCAACACCCCTCACAACCGCATTGGCGACTCACGTGCCCAATAGAGCCATTCTCTCATAGAAGGAAAGTAGATAAGGGTGCGCATGAACACTCAACAATATCAAGGAAAACTCTTATCCGATAAGGGTGCTTAGCCACGTGTATGCTTGTACAAGTGTCCTAACATAGTTCATACCGGCTAGTAAGCATAAGGAAAAGAATGGACAACACGTCTAATATTTACACAGGAATAGAATCAATAGAACGGACAACATAACACAATGATAACAATAGGGGATCTCCCAGGATACCGTCCCACAATCCCAAATGTAAATGTGCTGGGGAATCTACCATAAATACCGTTCCGTAGTCCCAAAGTAAATATGCAGAACATGCGGATCTCCAGGATACTGTCTCGTAGTCCCAAACGTAAATGTGCAGTGGGATCTACCGGAATACCGTTACATAGTCCCAAAGTAATTATGCAGAACAGGGGGATCTACGGGGATACCGTCCCGCAGTCCCAAATGTAAATGCGCAGGGGGATCTATCGGAATACCGTTCCGTAGTCCCAAAGTAATTATACAGAACAGGGGGATCTACCGGGATATCGTCTCGTAGTCCCAAACGTAAATGTGCAGGGGGGTCTACCAAAATACTATTTCGTAGTCCCAAAGTAAATAAGCAGTGCAACCAGCAGAGATAATAGTCACAGCACGACAGAAACCTCGTACATCACCACTGTAGACATGTGATTTTTGACCCTCCCCAAAATTTCACCCATTTTAGTATGTAAATATTTAGTTTAGGCCTAATATCGCTATTTCGGCTAATTTTTACTATTTTACTTTAGTTTGTCACAAAAAAAAAAATTACAAAAATATTTTAGTTTACGTATCTTTAGTAAATTTAAATAAAACAATATAAAAAAATAGTACCTTATCTTTTTTTTATATAATTTTGAAAACACAAAAAAAATAGTTCTATGTTTTATAGTTTAGTTTAATTAATTAAGATAAGCTTTATATTTATATATTATAATTGTACATAATTTTAGAAGGAGGAATTAGTTTTAGGTTGGTTTATCCCGTCTTTATAAATCTTGTAGTCCATTTTTTTTAGTCTTTGGCCCAATTACCTAGCCCATAAGTCCTAGGCCCATACCCCTAACCTAATCCCTACCCCTATAAAATAACACTTTAACTCCTAAGTTTTCAAGACCTAGACCTAGCTAAGAAAGAAAAATCCCAAAAAACAACGGCAGCCATTCTTGAAAGGAAAAGATGGACCAAAAATCTTTCAATCTTAAATTTCATAATTCATAAAAAAAAGAGGATGAGCTAATCTCTGAAGATACGGCGGCATTTGTCCAAAAGCTGAGACCATCGTCTCCATTTTGAGGCAGCGACAACTCCTTCTGTTGTCAACGAGCAGCAACGCATAGAAAGGACTAAAAAAAGGAAATAGAACTCTCATATTTTCCTAATAAAAAAGACACACACACAAAGGTGGGGGGAAATGGAATTTGGACGGTAACTTTAATGTAATTTTATGTCTAATCCAATAGAGAAATGGGTTTTGGAATTGATTTTGCAATCAGCCAAAAACGGAAGGAAATATTAAGTTATAACTGAAGAAAAATATTTGGATTTAGTGTTAGCATTGAAATTGGTAAAATGGATGACAGAGGAGGTCCTTGTTCAGTCGCACGCAGAGGTTGATTCTGGTGTCGATTCGAGGTTCCGGTTTGTAATTTCGGTGTTCTGGTCCAAGAATTGTTGCTTTGTTTAGCCCGTTTGATTTGCAATTTTCAGCTTTGTTCATCAATAAAAGGTCCATTTCTTAACTTTGTTCTTAATTAATTTTCATTATCACTTTAACATTTGTTTCTAGCTCTCTTCTTTTGAACCTATTCGCACAATTTTAATGGCTGTACATTTTTATACTCTGTGTATATTACCTATTTTCTTTATTTTCCTATGGTTCTTTGAATGACTGGTGGCGTATGAGTCTAGTGTTCTTGTTTAAAGTTGGTTGTTTTATTTTGATAAGTAATTGTATTAACTAGAAATTAGGATGTAGTGTTTTCATAGAATGAAGACGTTTATTGGCTAAAAGATTGGATTTTGGGAGGTGGGGTTGCTTTAATTTTGATAATGGGTTGTTCTGTAATTATTATAAATTGTGTTTTACTGAAAATAAAGGGGTCATAGGGATGACATCGAAAAGGATGTCATATGGTCCAAATGTTTACATCTTCCCCTTAATTCCTTATCCATAAATCATGGTCTCTTAACAATCTCAAATTAGCTTTAAGAAAATAATTATGAACATTGTAGCTTACTTTGGGTGCGATTAATAATAAACCATCGTGACTATGGGTACGGTTCCCGTGGTATAGTCATGATAATAATCCCAATTTAGGTGTGCATTTCATGTGACCCGATCATAACTACTTCGAACAATAATTAAAATAAATATATTGTGGATCGCGAGTTCATTTCATGTGACGCGATTCACAATATGTACAAAAACAACGAGTGCACGACATCGTGACTCGTTCAAATAAATTTCATAAATCCTAAAAATCATTTGAATAAATAAAAGCAGTTATGAAGTTAAAAGTGCACAATAGGTTTAAAATATGTAATTAATCAGATAATTAAGCCAATTATTAATAGTTAAAGCGACCGTGCTAGAACCATGGAATCTGGAAATGCCTAACACCTTCTCCCGGGTTAACAGAATTCCTTACTTAGAATTTCTGGTTCGCAGACTTTTAAATAAAGTCAATTTTCCTCGATTTGGGATTATAAAATAAACTGGTGACTTGGGACACCATAAATTATTCCAAGTGGCGACTCTGAAAAATAAATAAATAATCCATTTCGATTTATGTCACTTTAATTGGAAAAACTCACTTATATCACCTCTCGCGTGGTAAAAAGGAGATGTGACAGCTCTGACGACTCTGCTGGGGATTTTAACCTAGAACTTTGGTTCAGGGTTCAAGAATTCGAGCTTAGAATAACTGTTATACTTGGCTTTATTTATTATCTGATTTTTTACATGTTTTAGCCTAATGTGCTAAATGCCGCTTTTTACCGCTTTAATATTGTCTGAACTGTATATAAATTGTTACGAAACCCTCTTCTCTCTGAGTCTTCTAAATCATCTGGGAAATGTACACTTCGTGTGACTTCTTTTCTGTTAGAGTCATATCCCAATTTTAAAACGAGGTTCGGACAAGTTCCAAAGCCGGTGAACCTTCTGTATTCCTGGTACGCTGCCCCTCATCGGCTCGAGCTGTCCACTCGGGTAAGCCAGGTCTAGAACAATACACCTAGGTTTTTAAACCTAGAATAACATAGCATCATGCCGGATCCCTAGTAGTAACGCTTGTTCGCATCACGTGCATTTGACTTTGGGGACTCAATATAGGGGTTGGGTCCGTCTAGGACAGGTGAACCCAAATTAAAAGATCATCCTGATGCATCTTACGTGCTACTTGTGTATCTCTCTGTTTTGGCTTGCATATTGACTGGCTTCTAGAATAAGGAAAGAAAATGAAAAAAAGAGAACAAGGAAAAAAAATCAAAAAAAAAAGAAAGAAGAAAAAAGAAAAGAGAGTGAGATGTAGGTATTTGCAATATCCTGAAACTCTACCGAATTTTTGAAAAAAAAAAAGTCATTTCAAAATAGGTCATGTTTTTCTTGTTCCGTCAAAACAGTTGAACTACGCGGGTCTGATTCTCACCGGATGTGAGATACGTAGGCAACCTCATCGATTCCAGCCCATAATTTTCAATAAAAATCCAAAAATATTTTCCATTACTTGCTTCTTTAGAAAGCCTTTCTTTTAGACCCTAATTGTTTTTCTTTAAAAAATATACAAAAATATTTTCTTTTAATTTCTTCCAAAAATACAAACATATTTTCATTCTTCTTTCTAAAATTGAAAAGAAAATTCAAGATTCAAAAATACTTTCTCTTTCTTTAGAAGTACTTCTTTTCTAACTTCAGAATAAAAATTCATAAATGCAAAAATATTTTTCTTTCTTCTTTAGAAGTTTTTCTATCGAAATTCCAAAAAAAAAAAAACAATAAAAGTCAAAATTCAAAAAAAGGGAAAAATCTTTCTTCTTTAGAAGTCTTTCTTTGAAAAAATGCTGAAGAAAAATAAAAATCCAAAAAATATTTTCTTTTTTTTTTCGAAAAGTTCAAAATCCAAAAAAAATTGGCTTATTTACTTTATTCCTGATCTTCCCGAACTATGCAAGATCTTATTCATGTTCCCACATGATACGTAGGCAACCCACATCAGGTTCGATCACCATTAAAAAGAAATGAAAAAAATGAAAAAATGAAAAAATGTTGATAATAATAAGGACCGACTGAGTCCATTCTAACATGTTTTGTTTTAAATTGTGAAGAAAGTTGAGGTGGTCGGTTTGTGGTAAGCTGGAAATACAAGATTCAAGGAAAAATGATAACTGACATCGAAGCTGTTACAAGTGCTCAAGAGACCCACGGTCAGAAGGTTCAACAAGAGTCTACTGTGTTTGAGAAAAATATAATACTGAAACAGCAAATGACCAAAATGTGTCAAGCATGGGCCAGTGGTCAAGGACAGCCTCGTCATGAGTCACAATTTGCTACACAGCAAGAGCAGTACCACTCTCCTGAGTACCACCCGTACTCGTTTGATCGTCCTGCAAACATTGAGAAGCCTGCCCGAAAGATGGTACAGGAAGAAATGACCCAAAGAGTGAAAAGCTTAGAATAACGGTTGAAAAACATGCAAGGGTTGGCAGGTCAAAAGAGTGTTGCCTTCAAAGATCTATGTATGTTCCCCGATGCCACTTGCCGCATGGTTTCAAGACTCCCAAATTTGAAAAGTATGATGGACATGGAGATCCTATAGCCCACATGAAAAGGTATTGCAATCAACTGAGAGGTGCGGGAAGAAATGAAGAATTGTTGATGGCTTATTTTGGGGAAAGCCTTACGGGAGTAGCCTCCGAATGGTTTATGGTTCAAGACACGTCTCGCTGGTATGTCTGGGTTAGCATGGCACAGGCCTTTGTCAAACAGTTCCAATACAACATTGATATTGCCCCAGACCGCAATTCCCTCTCAAACTTGAAGAAGAAACCAATTAAAAGTTTCAGGGAATATGCCATTAAATGGAGAGAGCAAGCAGTCAGAGTTAAGCCACCCATGGATGAGCATGAGTTAATCACTGTCTTCCTTCAGGCGCAAGAGCCAAATTATTTTTACAACATGATGTCTGCAGTGGGTAAATCCTTCTCGGAAGCAATCAAAATGGGGGAAATGATTAAGAATGGTCTTAAGACAGGCAAAATTATAAGTCAAGCAATTCTCAAAGCCGCAACTCAGGCTGTCCCGATTGAATCCGATAATTTTAGTGACACGAATGAGAAGCACAAAGAAATCATGATGACATCAGGGTCGAGAAGAGGTCATAGGAGAGCATCTCGAAGGTATGAGCAACCTCATCAGGTTTCCCATGATTCCCTTGAATACTATTATCCATTTTAGAACCCTCAATACTCTGTTGCTGCGCCTCAGTATGTTGCCCGGCCACCAAGACACCCCAGAAAGCGAGCACCAGCACCGCAAAATCTGCACCAGCCTCCACAAAATTTTCAAATGACCTATAACCCACATCCAAGCTAGGGGTATTGAAGGGAAAAAAGGATGAAAGATAATTTTACACCAATAGTAGAGTCCTATGCAAGCTTGTTTGAGAAATTAAACCAGACATTATTGCACCTATTCCTCCAAATCATGTGGACCCCCGTGCAAGAAGCTTTGACCCTTATAAAAGGTGTGAATACCATTCCAATGCCCAGGGGCACAATGTTGAAAGTTGTCAGGATTTGAAAAGAGAAATAGAAAAGATGATCCAGGAAAACCTAATTGTGATCCAAGATAGTGACACGCAGAATATCGCACAGAATTGTTTACCTGCACATCATGATGCACACTTTGTGGGGATGATGCCTGGTGACATGGCATATGAGAATCCACTTGGGAACTTGCTAACTAAAGTTAATGATGTTGAAATTGGAGAAGGCTCTGCTGATTCTGATGAGCAAATTTGTGGCTAAATATCAAGCCTAGAGATTGAAAAGTCATTCCCTCCTTACTAGGAAGGAATCTTGGTAGCTTGTTTTGATATTTTTTCTATTATCTGGGTTATTTCAGGGTTGTGATCCAGATTTTATTTGTTTTATTGAATCAAACCCTTCTATCCCTCCATTCTGTTTGTGTGAGTCTTGTCTGTCTGTTCTGTTGCTATTTTCATTATTCGGGTTATTTTAAGATTGTAACTCGTATTTTGGGTTGCTTGTTTAGTTGTAAAACTCTTTCATCCTTTACTCAATAAAATACAATTTGTCCTTTTGTGTCATTCTGTTCCTAGTTCTTTTGTTGCTAGTTCTAATGACATGACATGCATGTAGAAATTTTGGCCAGATCTTAGGAACCGATTTAATCTGGAATTGGATAACTGAAAAAAGCACTTTTAAGGATGAATAAAGAGTTGAAATACTTTGGAACTAAGGTCGAGTAAAATTCACCTTCAAATCATTGTGAAGATTGGGCTTGAGGATGTTTAATCAATTGAAGTTTGTTGGAAAGTTTGACATTAAGAAACGGAAAGTGTCTTGTGACCACGAAACACCAAGAAGAAGGGCATGTTCATCAATGATATGATCCCGACAGGATACTATAATTGGCGTTCTCGAGGTTGGGAGGCCCTTTTTTCTGCTACCCAAAATACTTTATACCCTTTGTCACCCCTTTGAGCCTGTGTTATTTTCTTTGACCACCCTCTTTTGGAAAGTTTAGAGTCAAGAGTCAAAAAACAAAAAAAAATGAAAAAAAGAGGAAAAAGAAAAAGAAAAAAAAGTCCATGTCCCAAGAGTATAAACTGAGGCAATTCTTAGAAAGTTCAAGTGAAAAAAAATGAAGAAGAAATGAATTGTCAAAGGTCCATGCCCTCAAAAAATAGAAGTCGGGGCAACTTGTTTTTGAAAACAAAAAGAAAAAAAAGATAGAAAAACAGGAAAAATATAGAGGAAAGAAAGTTGAAAAATAGTTAGGTCAAATGTTTGAACTACGTTCGACCTCATTCCTTAAAAAAAGATACGTAGGCAGTCTCACGGTTCGGTCCAACCAAATAAGAATTCAAAGAAAAAGAAAGAAAAAATAGAAAAATCCAAAAATCCCCAGCAGAGTCGCCAGAGCTGTCACACCTCCTTATATCACCTCTCGGGTGGTAAAAAGGAGGTGTGACAGCCACCCGAGAGGTGATATAAGTGAGTTTTTCCAATTAAAGTGAGTAAATTGAAATGAGATTATTTATTTATTTTTCAGAGTTTCCACTTGGAATAATTTATGGTGTCCCAAGTCACCAGTTTATTTTAAAATCCCAAATCAAGGAAAATCGACTTTATTTAAAAGTCTGCGAACCAGAAATTCTATGTAAGAAATTCTGTTAACCCGGGAGAAGGTGTTAGGCATTCCCGGATTTCGTGGTTCTAACACGGTCGCTTTAACTATTAATAATTGGCTTAATTATCTAATTAATTATATGTTTTAAACCTATTGTGCATTTTTAACTACATAACTGCTTTTATTTATTCAAAGGCTTTTTAGGATTTATGAAATTTATTTGAATGAGTCACGATGTCGTGCACTCGTTGTTTTTGTACATATTGTGAATCACGTCACATGAAATGAACCCGCGATCCACAACATATTTATATTAATTATTGTTCGAAGTGGTTATGATCGGGTCACATGAAATGCACACCCGAATTGAGATTATGTATCATGACTATACCACGGGAACCGTACCCATAGTCACAATGGTTTATTATTAATCGCTCCCAAAGTAAGCTATAATGTTCATAATTATTTTTTTAAAGCTAATTTGAGATTGTTAAGAGGCAATGATTTATGGATAAGGAATTAAGGGGAAGATGTAAACATTTGGACCATATGACATCCTTTTCGATGTCAACCCTATGACACCTTCATTTTCAGCAAAACACAATTTACAATAACTACAGAACAACCCATTATCAAAATTAAAGCAACCCCACCTCCCAAAATCCAATCTTTTAGCCAATAAACTCTTCATTCTGTGAAAACACTACATCCTGATTTCCAGTTAATACAATTACTTATCAAAATAAAACAACCAACTTTAAACAAGAACATTAGACTCATACGCCACCAGTCATTCAAATAACCAAAGGAAAATCAAGAAAATAGGTAATATAAACAGAGTATAAAAATGTACAGGCATTAAAATTGTGCGAATAGTTTCAAAAGAAGAGAGCTATAAACAAATGTTAAAATGAGAATGAAAATTAATTAAGAACAAAGTTAAGAAATGGACCTTTTATTGATGAACAAAGCTGAAAATTGCAAATTAAACGGGCTAAACAAAACAACAATCCTTGGACCGGAACACCGAAATTACAAACCGGAACCTCGAATCGACACCGGAATCAACCTCTGCGTGCGACTAAACAAGGACCTCCTCTGTCGTCCATTTTACCAATTTCAATGCTAAACACTAAATCCAAATGTTTTTCTTCTGTTATAACTTAATATTTCCTTCCGTTTTTGGCTGATTGCAAAATCAATTCCAACACCCAATTCTCTATTGGATCAGACATAAAATTACATTAAAGTTACTGTCCAAATTCCATTTCCCCCACCTTTGTGTGTGTGTCTTTTGTATTAGGAAAATATGAGAGTTCTATTTCCTTTTTTAGTCCTCTCTATGCATTGCTGCTCGTTGACAACAAAAGGAGTTGTTGCTGCCTCAAAATGGAGACGATGGTCTCGGCTTTTGGACAAATGTCGCCGTATCTGCAGATAGCTCGTCCCCTTTTTGTAGGAATTAGGAAATTGAAGATTGAAAGATTTTTGGTCCATCTTTTCCTTTCAAGAATGTCTGCTATATTGTTTTTGGGATTTTTCTTTCTTAGCTAGGTCTAGGTTTTGAAAACTTAGGAATTAAAGTGTTATTTTATAGGGGTAGGGATTAGGTTAGGGGTATGGGCCTAGGACTTATGGGCTAGGGAATTAGGCCAAAGACTAAAAAAAATCGACATACAAGATTTATAAAGACGAGATAAACCAACCTAAAACTAATTCCTCCTTCTAAAATTATGTACAATTATAATTTAAAAATATAAAGCTAATCTTAATTAATTAAACTAATCTATAACAACAACAACAACTACCCAGTAAAATCCCACATAGTGGGGTCTAGGGAGGGTAATGTGTATGCAGACCTTACCCCTGCCCCGATCGGGACAGAGAGGCTGTTTTCGATAGACCCTCCGCTTGATAATGCGAAAATAGAGTAAAAAAAAATACCTCCATACGGCTCAAATCTAACCAAAGTAACTTCAAAGCACAAA
Source organism: Nicotiana sylvestris (assembly GCF_000393655.2). Classification (NCBI taxonomy): domain Eukaryota; kingdom Viridiplantae; phylum Streptophyta; class Magnoliopsida; order Solanales; family Solanaceae; genus Nicotiana; species Nicotiana sylvestris. The sequence goes on from NC_091058.1 coordinate 86,814,298, forward strand.
TAAAACTCCTAAGAAGCTATTCCGGATCATAAAGTCTCAATCTTTACCAAAATCCAAAAATTGGTCCAAAAGTTGGCCCCATGCCCACACCTCAGAACCCGATAAATTTTACAAAAAAAACCTAATATCCATTCCGATACGAGTTCAACTATACAAATATTATCAAATTCTGATACCATTTTATCTCTCAAATCATGATTTTTAATTTTAGAAATTTTCTTTAAAAACTAACATTTTCCTCAACCCAAAGCGCAAATTAAATGATGAAAATGAAGATAAAATCATGGAATATATTAAATATTAGGTGAAGAACACTTACCCAATCAATTTTCTTGAAAAACCCACAAAGAATCGCTCAAAATCGAGCTCCACAAGTCAAATTATGATAAAAATGGCCTAACTCTCGATTTAAAAGATATATATTCTGCCTAGGTCTTTGTGCATTGCGAGCGCGAAGAAAGGATCGCGTTTGCAAAGAATAAAAATGGAAGCTGCCCAGTTGTGCTTCGCGAACACAAAAGAAGGCTTGCGAACATGAAGAGGAAAGTGAGGCTGTCCAGAAAGAACCCTTCGCGAACGCGAGGGAAAGAGTGCGAATTCGAAGAACAAGAAATGGGGACTACGTGAACGCGGGAGGATAATCGTAGAAGCAATGAAGGATTTCGAGGTAGTCAGTAGCAACACTTCGCGATTGCAAAAGGCAATTTGCGATCGCAAAGAAGAAAACCAGAAGGCAGAAAACAACAGTTCAAAAATAGGAGGAATTGACCTGTAGCCCACCCGGAACACACCTGAGTTCCCCATGACACCGTTTAAACACATGAACAAGTTCTATAACCTAACACGGACTCACTCGGGGCCTCAAATCATATCAAACAATGCCAAAAATGCAAATCGCGCCATGAATCGAACTATGAACTTCCAAATCTTCCAACTTCGAAAAGTTGTGTCGAAACTAATCAAACCAACCCGGAATGATACCAAATTTTGCAGACAAGTCCCAAATGACCAGACGGATCTGTTCCAACTCTCAGAATCATATTCTAACCCTGATATCACAAAAGTCAACTTTAAGTCAAACTTTTCTATTTTCTAAACTTCAACTTTTTCCAACTTTCGCCGAAATGCCTAAAATTACCTTACGGACCTCCAAATACGAATCCGGACGCGCGCCTAAGTCCAGAATTACCATACGAATTTTCTAACATCATCCAAAACTCATTCCGGAGCCATTAAAGTCACATTCCGGTCAAATGCTCACCGCTTAAGCTTCCAAAACTAGATTCTTTCTTCCAATTCAACTTTGAATCATCCGGTAACTGAATTCAACCACGTATGCAAGTCGATGAACATAATATAAAGCTGCTCAAGACCTTATGCCGCTGAACAATACTTAAATTCTCAAAAAGACTGACCGGGTCGTTACAAGATTAAACTAGATACTTACTGGGTACGCGTTGATTTACATACTCATACTACACTTGCTTCTTATTTTGTGCGGGTACATATATGTCTAGTGATCTTGTGGGAAAAGAGGAGAGGTTATTGCGGGGATTTAGGTGAGCTGCATCCCATGTTACGAGCCCGCATCATACAGAGTCTCCATCAGAGTTAATTGCAGTGTCATATCTAATTATATTTCAGACAGATGTTGTATTTTACTATATTTCCTAGTTGATGCTCATGTACTTGTAACACCATATTTTGGAGGTAATTATGGGTTGTTCAGTATTGTAGTTGGAAAAATATTATCATTATCCTGTAAATTCTACCTCTTACCATTTAATTAAAGGAAATTTATGATTTCAAAAATACTAAAGTGTATAATTAAGTTAATCATTTATTGTTGGTTTGCCTGACAGTAGTGTTAGGCGCCATCACGACCTTTGATGGATTTTGGGTCGTGACAATATTAAACTCTCTAAGGATTATGTTACCAAAACTATCCTAAGAGTGTACACCGAATAATAATTTTTCTTAGTATTCTCCCACTACAACAAAGTACTACTAATATTACCTTTATTACCTTACGGTATTGAAATGTTAGTATTTTTTTATTATAGTGTTCACTGTTCAAATATTACTCCCTCTCGATAAAGGCATATTATGTCTATTAGCATTCTCCCACTACTTAAATGCAATGGAATGTCAATTTTGACGTATGGGTTTTGATGTTCTTGAACATCTAGTTATTTATTTGCCTAGTTCCTATAAAACTAGTTTACTTCTAAGAATATAGTTATTATCTAGAAAACTGGCATTTGTTTTTATAATTGTTTTATTTTCTTTAGGACCATAAAATAAACATCCATTCATTTTCATGGATATTCAATGAACATGCACCTATCCGTTCTCAATTCCAACTTAAATATCCAATTTCCCTTTCAGCTCATGTGCTGGACAATCCTATATCTGAACATACTGTAGACTGACTTGGAAGTAACTAAATTCATAATGTAATTTTCACTTCCAGGGAATATTCCAAAAACGAACAAGGCAAATCTGAATAACACTTCCTTAATTTATACATGTCTAACAATAACAACAACCCAGTAGAATCCCACTAATGGGGAATTTATACATGTCTAAAAGAGTCTTATTTCTTCTTTCTATCACACCACTATATTATGAAGTTTCAGTGTAGACAATTGAGATGTAATCCCTAATTTTGATAAATAACAAAATAACTCTTTAAATAGGTGCTCGTCACGGCAATCAAATAGTAGTGACTTAATACATTTCCTAGGTGCTTCTCCGTTTCAAGTCGTAAAATCCTTGAATTACTCAAATCATTCAGACTTATGGTGCATCAAACAAATATATTAATATTTTGAGCAATTATTTATGAACGTCATAAAAATATTCTAAACTATCTCTTACCAGTATGTTCATTGAACCATATAAATCAGAAGGGATTCATTCTAACTTATCACCGTCTTTATTTCCTTTTGAAGTGAAACATCCTTTAGTCAAATTTCCTTCCAAGCAAGATCCATAAGTTGGTAGTGCCTCTACTTTCAATGAACCTTAAGGTCCATCCTCGACTAACTTGAAATCCTATCCAGATAAATATGACTTAGACGCAAGTGTACAAATATGTTCTACTCAATTTTGAAAAATATTTTCTCTTATGAGGTAGACTAACATTATTCAGTTTAGGATAGATATTACTTAACAATAAGAAGGTCATGCATCCATGTACTACGAGAGATAAAAATTTTATCAAGCTCGTCAACACAAGAGTTAATCGAAAAATAAATCAAATATCCATCTCTTAATTTTCCTAGAAACCGGAATAAAATTCCTTCTAACAAAAAGTACATATATTGCATCCTTTAAATTAATGTCTTATCACTATCAAAGAAAATTTTAACAAGCACTACGATAAATTGCATAAAATCATTATGGAGTTGAGATATAAAACATTAAATAGATCATAATAAGTCAAATCACTAGATAATAAAAATCAGACTGTATTCAATATATATACACATACATGCATCTCGAATAACAAGTTTCAATAGGAAAAAGAATTATTTATGCAAAGTATATTATATAATGGAAGAATTATGCAATCCAAAATTAAAAAGAACCAATTCATATTGAGAGTATACTATTATTTTCAATTAATTTTATATAACTAATTTAATATTAAAATTTGGAACATACTATACATATATGTATTCATGGATCTTGAATAGCAAATTTAGATGGGAAAGAACTACTCATGCAAAATACATACGTAATTGCAGATTATTCACTCCAATAAATTATAATAGACCTAACTCAGATTGAGAGTATACTATTAATTTAAGTCAAATGAACATCATAATTAATAGCTCTAGTTCCATTGATCCAACATGTATACTGAGATGGAGAGTAAGTACATGATATCATATACTAGTATTTCACCTAGTTAGATTATAATAAATTTATACGATATGGAGAAAGACCTAAAGTCCACACGAAAATTTATTACTCACTTGAAATTAATAGTGAAAGACCATATAAATATATTTTTATCACCACTTAATCATGATTGCATTTTAATTACAAAATTGATTCAACATTAAACTAAGATAAAAGGGTCAATACTAGTAACTATGCCCAATGAGTTCATAATAAATTAATCTGATATGAAAGAAGACCTAAAGGCAACGCGTAAATTTATTATTACACTATAAATAAAAAGTGAAGACCGTAGGGATTATTTCCTATCACTACTTGATCACAACCAGAAAATTTTCTCTAAGGATTGATGTGACGATCCGACCCGTCGTCTCATGAGTTACCGCTTCGTTTTCCCCATATCTGCTTCTTTATGTTTCGTTATCCGTATTTTATGTGGTCGAATTGGTTGGTTTGTGTTTGGCGTGGTTTTGGTAAGAAATGAGACACATAGTCTCTTTTAAGAAGGCTTAAGTTGGAAAGGTCAACCGGATGTTGACTTATGAGTTAGAGGGCTCGGATGTGAGTTCCGATGGTTTGATTAGCTTCGAAAGGTGATTTGTGACTTAGGAGTGTGATCAGAAGTGGTTTTGGAGGTCCGGTGTAGAATTAGGCTTGAATTAGCGAAGTTAGTATTTTGACGATTTCCGGTTGATAGGTGAGATTTTGATCTGAGGGTCAGAATGGAATTCCAAGAGTTGTTGTGGCTTCGTTATGTGATTTGGGATGTTTGTGCAAAATTTTAGGTCATTTGGATGTGGTTTGGTTGGGTTTTTGATCAAAAGCGTATTTCGGAAGTTTTTAGAAACATAGGCTTGAATTCGATGAGAATTGATGGTTTTGGTATTGTTTGAGGTGTTTTGATGATTGGAACAAGTCTGAATGAGGTTTTAGGACATGTTGGTGCTCTTGGTTGAGGTCCCGGGGGCCTAGGGTGATTTTCGGGGGGTCAATCGGACCATTTCCTAAGTTGAAAAGTTGCAGATTTTGGGAGTTCAGGTGTTGCTAAAAGTAACCCTTCGTGTTTGCGAGGGGTATGTCGCGTCTGCGTAGAAGTATTTGAGTAAGACCAGAATTAAGCCTTCACGTTCGCAAGAGGTGCCTCGCATTAGCGAAAGGATGGGAAGCAGTGCATCGCGTTCGCGTAAGGTTGTCGCCTTCGCGAAGGTGTAAGAGGCAGAAGCGTCGTGTTCGCGATTGGTGTGACACATTCGCGTAGGGAAAAAATTGGCCAACGTAAGTTTGTGCTTCGCGAACGCGAGACGTTGACCGCGTTCGCGAAGAAGGAATATCAGGACTGGGCAGAAAGTTTATAAGACATTTCCTCCGCGATTTTGAGCCATTTTTCCACCATAGTTGATCATTTTGAGAGCTCTTTGAGGGAGATTGAAGAGGGATTCAAGGAGAATTTATTGGAGGTAAGCTTTATGAACCAAAACGTAATTCTATTGTGAAATTAACCTAGAAATTCATGGAATTTAAGCTAAAATTGGAAGAACTAGGGCTTGGGATTTTTAACTTTTGAATTGGGATTTGAGGGACCATTTGAGGTCAGAATTTAGAACTTTTTGTATGTATGAACTCGTGGGGTGATAAGGAATCTAATGATGTAAAAATTTCTGAGTTTCGAGAAGTGGGCCCGAGGCTCGGGTTTTGCTAATTTCGAGATTTTTGATATTATCGATTGTTTTCGCTTGGGTTATGTTCCCTTAGCATATTGTGACGTATTCGTTCTGGTTTTGGTCAGATTTGACATGCGAGGAGGCCGATTTGAGAGGCAAACGCATCGCGAGCTAGAGTTTTTGCCGGTTCGAGGTGAGTAATGAATGTAAATGATGTCCTGAGGGTTTGAAACCCCGGATTTGCACATCATAGTGCTATATTGAGGTGAGACACGCGTTTGATGGTGAGCATGGGGTCGTTTACTATTGGGGATTGTGACTTGGTCCGTCCTAATTGATGTTTTTACCGCGTATTTGATTGAAGCATAATTGTTATCATCATTACTTGGACTGATTGCCATATTTGGGCTTCGTGCCAACTATTTGAACCATTTGGGGAGTTTTTATCACTATTTCCTCACTGTTTTGACTTACTACTTGGAACTCAGTCGTATCGTTTTTCCACTATTTTGCAACTCAGCCACATTTTACTCGGTTTTGAAACTAAAATGATATATTAAATGATGTTTTGGGCTGAGAGCTACTGTTTTACTAATGCCCGACGGGCTTTTATGATTTCTGGACTGAGCAAGGCCAAGGGTCAGATGTGAGGATACTATGGGATCGGGCTGCGCGCTGCAGCAGTGTTATATTGATATGAGGCCGAGGGCGTAGATTTTATGCCACGAGATGGCTTGATATTGTGCTTGGGCCGTAAGGGGCCCCTCCCGTAGTCTGTACACCCCTAGTGAGCGTCGTTGACGATAAATAAATGGATCGAGCTATGCGCCGCAGCGGGTACTACAGGGTACCGCTCTATGTGTTGATTTCCTTTATATGTCTGTCACATAACTGCTTATTTATTGTAGAATTATCATATTTGGTTTTCATTGGTTTATTACTTTCATATTACTTGTTTTAAACTGCCGCATTATAGATTACTTCGTGATTTTTTGTGATTTCTTATTCTCAGTCATTATTTATGCTTATTACTCACTTGGTCGGAGTTCTCACATTACTCCCTGCACCTTGTGTGCAGATCCAGGTGCATCTAAGGCTGAGTGAGGATTCTTCAGTTGAGCAGCGTATATCCGGGAGCATCGAGGTAGCTGCATGGCATCCTCAACCCTGATCTCTCTTTTCTATCCTTTTGTTTTATCCGCAATTCCCTTGACTGATATGTATTAAATTAGTAAACCTGTATTAGAGGCTCAGACTTGTGACACCGGATCTATATAGGCTATGTAGTAGGATTATTATTTGAAATTCCGCATGTTTAACTCTTACTTTAGATTTGTAATATGATGATTTGGTAAACTAACTATGATGGCTAGTAATGAACTGCATGCGAAATGGGTTAAGGTTGTTTATTGGTCAGGCTTTCCTAGCAGTGTGTCGGGCGCCATCACGATCGGGGGTAGGGTCGTGACAAGTTAGTATCAGAGCCTAGGTTACATAGGTCTCGCAAGTCATGAGCCGGTTTAGTAGAGTCTCGCATATCGGTACAAAGACGTCTGTATTTATCCTCGAGAGGCTGCAAAACCTTTAGGAAAAAATTCACATTCTTGAAATTCTTGTCCTGCGACTTTATTGATCTGAGAACTAAAACTTCTATTATTCTATTCTCTCACAGATGGTGAGGATGCGAGCTACCGAACGAGGTGGACGACCACCAGTGCCACCAGCTGAGACTACTAGAGGCCGTGGGCACGGTTGTGGTCGTGGTAGAGGCAGAGTAGCGAGGGCAGCACCTGCAGATCCACCAACTGCCCTAGCTCCAGATCAGGCTCCAATTACGGATGCTCCAGCAGCACCAGTTCATGCACCAGCTGTGCCCATCATAATTCCGGGTCTTCAAGAGGCCTTGGCACAAATCTTATCAGTCTGCACTAGCCTGGCTCAAGCAGTTTCAGCCGCTACAGCAGCCGCTACTTCACAGGCTAGGGGAGGCAATCAGACCCCCGCTACTCGCACACCTGAGCAGGTAGTACAGGGACTACAGACGCCGGGGGTACCTCTAGCCTAGCCGGTTGCACCAGTTCAGGAGTTCATAGTACCAGTTATGCCGGATGATGAGCAGCGTCATCTTGAGAGGTTTGGTAGGCTCCATCTTCCGTCGTTCAGTGGTGCTGAGGGCGAGGATGCCCATGGTTTTCATGACAAGTGTCAGCGGATGCTCCGTACAGTAGGGATTCTTGAGTATAGTGGTGTGGCATTTACCACCTTTCACTTCTTGGGGGCTGCCTTTTCTTGGTGGGAGGATTTTGAGTGGCGTAGGCCTGTCGGTGCAGCACCCCTTTCTTGGCAGCAGTTCTCCGCTCTCTTCTTGGAGAAGTATGTACCACAGTCCCGCAGAAAGGAGATGCGTGGGCAGTTTGAGTGGTTGACGCATGGGGGATATGACCGTGACCCAGTATGAGATGAGGTTTTATGAGTTGGCTCGTCATGCCATTTGGATGATTCCGACAAATCCTGAGAGGATCAAGAGATTTGTGGATGGCCTTAACTACTATCTCCATATTCTGATGACTAGAGAGAGAGTATTGGGTGCTACATTCGAGGAGGTGGTTGATATCGCTCGTGAGATTGAGACGGTTTGTCGTCGGGAGCGAGAGGAGAGGGAGGCCAAGAGGCCTCGAGGATTGGGCAGTTACACCGGTGCTCATTTGAGGGGCCAGTTCCAGCAGGGTAGAGGTCGTTCTTTCAAGCCTGCTCAGTCGGCCTGTCCAGAGTATCGTGGGGCATCTTCAGGCCATGGTCATCATCAGTCTCAGCAGGGCCAGTCTTCACTCAGCGCCCTCCCAGCTCAAAGTTCATCTCGTTCCCCATCAGCTCAGGGTTCTTCTACGCAGAGGTCATCTACTAGTCACTCCGGTGTGAGGGGTTCCCTTCAGTCCCCATCTCCAGCATCGGGTAGTTGTTATGAGTGCGGAGAGTTTGGACATATGAGGAGGCAGTGCCCTCGACTTCGTGATGGTCAGTTTTAGCAAAGGGTTCAGCCCTCGACCTCTGCTCCAGTTACTTAACCACCCGCCCAGCCAGCTAGGGGTGGAGGTCAGGCATCCAGGGGTCACCCCAGAGGGGGAGGTCAATCAGGCAGTAGCCATGCTCGTTTCTACGCCAATCTAGGAAGGGCAGATGCTATCGCATCAGATGCTGTTATTACAGGTATTATTTCAGTCTGCCACATAGATGCCTCCGTATTATTTGATCCCGGTTCCACCTATTCTTATGTTTCCTCATATTTTTCTCATTATTTGGGTACGCCCCATGAGTTTCTTGCCTTACCTGTTCATGTATCTACCCCGGTGGGAGATACTGTTATTGTGGACCGTGTGTATCGGTCATGTGTTGTGACTATTGGGGGTCTGGAGACCCGAGTTGATCTATTGCTATTGAGCATGGTGGACTTCGATGTTATTTTGGGCATGGATTGGTTATCTCCGTGTCATGCTATTCTAGACTGTCACGCTAAGACAGTCACTTTGGCTATGCTGGGTGTACCGCGGATCGAGTGGTGTGGCGTGATTGATTATGTTCCTAGTAGAGTGATCTTTTTCTTGAAGGCCCAGCGTATGGTTGGGAAGGGTTTTCTGTCATATTTAGCGTTTGTGAGGGATGTTGGAGCTGAGAATCCTAGTATTGATTCTGTCCCAATTGTGAGGGATTTTCCCGATGTGTTTCCTACAGACCTGATGGGCATGCCATCGGATAGGGACATTGATTTTTGTATTGACCTGGTGTCGGGCACTTAGCCCATTTCTATTCCACCGTATCGAATGGCACCAACAGAGTTGAAAGAATTGAAGGAGCAGCTTCAGGAACTCCTAGAAAAGGGGTTCATTCGGCCTAGTGTGTCACTGTGGGGTGCGCCAGTTTTGTTTGTGAAGAAGAAGGATGGCACAATGAGAATGTGCATTGATTACATATAATTGAACAAGGTAACAATTAAGAACAAGTATCATTTGCCTCGCATTGACAATTTATTTGACCAGCTTTAGGGAGCGAGGGTGTTCTCTAAGATTGATCTCCGTTCGGGCTATCACCAGTTGAAGATCAGGGATTCTGATATTCTTAAGACTGCTTTCAGGACTAGATATGGTCACTATGAGTTTCTTGTCATGTCTTTCGGGCTGATCAATGCCCTAGTAGCGTTCATGCAATTGATGAACAGTGTATTTCGACCTTATCTGGATTCGTTCATTATTGTATTCATTGATGATATTTTGGTGTACTCATGTAGTCAGGAGGAGCACGCGGAGCATTTGCGAGTTGTATTGTAGAGATTGAGGGAGGAGAAGCTTTATGCAAAATTCTCCAAGTGTGAGTTTTGGCTCAGTTCAGTTGCTTTCTTGGGACACGTGGTGTCTAGCGAGGGTATTCAGGTTGATCCGAAGAAGATAGAGGCAGTTCAGAGTTGGCCTAGACCGTCTTTGGCCATATAGATTCGTAGCTTTCTTGGATTGGCAGGATATTATCGTCGGTTTGTTCAGGGATTCTCATCCATTGCATCGCCCTTGACCAAGTTAACTTAGAAGTGTGCTCCATTTGTATGGTCGGACGAGTGTGAGGAGAGCTTTCAGAAGCTCAAGACAGCTTTGACCATAGCTCCAGTGTTGGTTTTACCATCAGCTTCAGGTTTATATACCGTATATTGTGATTATTCGAGAGTTGGGATTGGTTGTGTATTGATGCAAGAAGGTAGAGTTATTGCTTATGCTTCTCGTCAGTTGAAGCCCCATGAGAAGAACAAACCTGTTCATGATCTGGAGTTGGCTACCATAGTTCATGCATTGAAGATTTGGAGGCACTACTTGTATGGCGTATCTTGGAGATACGGAGCAGATATCCTCACCAATTTAAGGCTTCAGGTATGTTTCTTGACTCGTTCGAGGACGAACGTTTGTTTAAGTTGGGGAGGATGTTGTCGCACCTCCTTTTTCCTGCGCCCGCGGGGCGCGTGGGGAGTTTTCTCCAATTAAAGGACAGTCGAAACGGGATTTGTTTATTTGTTTCAGAGTCGCCACCTGGGAATTTTGAGGCGTCCCAAGTCACCAATTATAATCCCTGAATCGAGGAGAATATGACTCTGTTTATTTTTTCTGCGAACCAGAAATCCTGAGTAAGGAATTCTGTTAATCCGGAAGAAGGTGTTAGGCATTTCCGAATTCCGTGGTTCTAGCACGGTCGCTTAACTGTTTTTATTATTGGCTTAATCAACTTGATTTTATTAAATATTGATGTTATCTGATTTTACTACTGCTTATACTTATTATGAATAATAAACCTTCTTTGAATCGAATTACGCGTACGTATATTCGTGTTGTAAATGCGGAATTGTGTCACGCGCACGTGTACACAATTACTTTTGACAATATATTTATTAAGCACATTTTTTCGAGATTGCGTTGAATCAAGAATAATTATTTTTTTGAATAATGAACCGTACATATCAAATTTTTATGAAATTGATTTAACGCCTTTAGACAAATCCTTTTATTAAATATTCGCTCGAAATTGCGCGTACGCATAATCCGAAGTTTTGTTTTTAAAAGTATAATCAGGGTACGCGAACGTATCCCTAATTGCGCAACATATTTGTAATGATATTATGGAATTTTAAAAAAATGTTTGTTATATCACGAAAAATCTTGTTTTAAGATATTCTTTAAACTTTGGAAAGTAAACCACAATTTATTAAATATTGACCATTGACTATAATTTCCGAATATAAATCATATTCATTCCAATTATTCAAAGTCAAAGGACAGAATAAAAATATGATTAATACTAACTTTAAAACAAATGTGACATATATATATGCCAAAGAATAAATTGCATTTGAAACCGAAAATAAATGATTCATAAAGGAAGGAAATATTTTCCGAGAATTTTCATGGTTATTTAATGCAAATTCTATTTTTAATTACCATTGATTTAAAATGTTGCCATGTGTATGTGAATGTTCTATTTTCTGTTTCCTTCCTTTAAAATCTCAGCCCTCAAAATCTCTTAAAAATTCTCTCTTAAAAAATTTCTCTGTCTGTTAAAAAAGCTCTCTGAAAATTCTGTTTCTCTCCCTTAAAATTCTGTCTTTCTCACTCAAAATTCTCTTCTCCTTAACTATCTGTCCAGCTCCTGTATTTATACAGGGCTGGTCCTAGGCAATTTAAGTGCTTCTTGGACCCCCTTCTTCTTTTTTTAAAAACAAAAAATCCCATTATGTAAAACCTTTTCCCTGATTTTCAGCAGCCCATTATCCCTTGTTCCCCATTAGTATTATTAACTAATAGCAACTAACATTACATTATAATACACTAGCATTAATACCCTGTTTTTTACTGTTTCATTCCCAGAAGTGCCCCTGAAATCCTAATGTTATTACTGAAAACAAAATCAGAACCTACAGCAAAACAGATTCTAAAATCTGTACAAACTTAGTTATCTTTCTGATTTACAGCTAAAACCAATCCTATTAACCTCCTAACACAATTGTATTTGACCAACTTTTGTAAGCCTGAATTCAAACTGGACATTACAGCAATATTACACTGAATTCAGAACTAACATCATAACAGCATATTTCTGAAATTATCATAACAATTCAGACTGGACTTAACATTAAACCAAAATCAAACACACACAGGATCATTGTCAATACTGACAATGCCCTGAAACTTTAATGTTCAGACAATACATATACAACATACATTTGAATTCACTGATTCACAGACAATCATGATTTAATTGACGAGCATTAATCAATTGACTATTTACAACATTTGTCAATAATTAATCTAAAATAATAGAAGCAGACTGTTTTAGTCAACATTTTCAGAAATGAAAAATTCGTAATATAACTAATCGACGAACTTAATCGAGTCGATTACACACATTGTAAACAATCACAACCAACAGAAACAATTCACATTCGGATTAAGTAGACAGAAATGACAGAATTGATCAAAACAAATATGAAAAATTAAAAAGCTATTAAAACAGACAACAATACATGTAGAATAATACAAAAAGAAATAGAAAATACCTCTAAATCTTCACTCGAACTCAACTTGGATTTGGACCTTTTTGTTTGAAATCAAACTGACCTTAGTCGAAGTATTTTCCACTGAAAATACTTCGACTAAGGTCGATTAAACCTCAATCTTCATTTAATAGGCACAGAATCCGGAAGTTTGGTATTTTTAGGGTTCTTAAAAACACGATTTGGGATTTAACCATTTCTGGTCAGATTCGAGAAGAACCAAACATGACACAATGGTGAGGGTAGCCTAGGGGTTATTTGGTGTTAGTTTGAAACGGATCTGAGTCTGTTCTTGTTTGGTCCGAATCTTCAAAAGAAGATTCGAGAAGTTCCGCACTGATTCGAACCAAACAAACGATAGATCCATATTCAGGGTGACTAGGGGAAGCTGTGGTGTCGATTTGGGACTGTTAGGTCTAGATCTGAACTTGGCTCGAATCTTCAAATGAAGATTCGAGAACCTCCAGGGAGATTCGAACCAAGCTGGTAACATATTCGGATAGAGGGTGTTCAGGGGGTCATAGGGTGTTAAGGTGGTGACCGGCGGCGTTGATGCCGCCGGGTTTCAGGCGAAGGAATCCTAGGGCGGCTAGGGTTAGGATTGGGGGTTTGGGAAGACGATGAACAGGAGAGGATGGGGGGGGGTGTTTAGTTAGGGGCCGGGGTAAGGGTTTGGGATTTATATAGGGGTGGGGTGGACTGATGTTATCCGTTGGATCAGGTAGAATGGAGGGTTGAGATCTACACACTTAACCAAACGGTGTCGTTTGGTTTAAGTTAGGGGGACGGGTTGAACCGGGGCAGTGGGTCGGGTAAGGGTCTTGGGTTAGGGTGATGAGATCTTGGCCGTTGGTTGTATTTAATCCAACGGCCCTTGATAAGGGGTGACCAAACGACGTCGTTTGATTCTGCTTGAATTGGACCGGACATGGGGCTGTTGGGATTGGGCTTGTGAAGGGAATTAATTCACTTGGGCCTGGATTTTAATCCAGGTCCAATTTTTTCACCATTACAAAATTTTCTATTTTTATTTAAATTATATAAAAAACCTTAATAAAAATTATAAAACACTTTTTAACCTTACACAAAAAATATTAATTACTTCATAACAATTATTTAACACATAGTCAAAACATCAATCGCACAATGAAACGTTTGAAATAGAACCAATGCATATTTTTGTGATTTTATTTAAATTATCTCTTAAATATATAATTAAATCCTATATTTATGCAAATATGTATTTTATTTTATTTTTGTTTAATTATGACAAAGCAAACATTTTACGGACATAACACAAACATTTACCACCACGCAAATTCGCAAATTACACAGTAAAAGAGATTTATTTTATTTATTTTGGAGCAGTTTTTCGTAAGGCAAAAATCACGTGCTCACAGCTGCCCCTCTTTGTGCGGAAACTCGAAGAGTTTTCGTGCAAAGATAAAGTGAGCGGATACGAGCGATTTTTGCCCGTTCGAATACTCCGTGGGAAGCATTTTTAGAAAGATTTGACCGAACCTCTGCTTCAAAGGTTTCCTACATATCCTTGGCTATAAAGGAATCAGGTCAATGTAGTTCGGGAAGTTTTGGGTAGCTGGGACTACCGTGGGACTGTGATGTTACTGCTGCTTCGTGCTGTTTTTACTGCTTGCTGACCTCCTTATTACACCTCGATTTAAAGGAAATACAAAATTAGACTAGACTATGGTACATGAATTATAAAAATCTTATCTAGATCATGCCCTTGCGTTTCTTGTTGTCTTGATATCTTGGTGAATCTTGGGCATTTGGCTTATTCCGTATTCCTCTTGGAACTCTTGTTGTTTCTTGCTGGGGATTCTGTTTGACTCCTCTGCTTTATTGATTCTAAGTGTGCTCCTTTCTCACATGAGTGGGCTTTTGATTTCAACACTTCAATTGCATTTCCTCGTTCTTCAGGTGGGTGCCTCGACTGCTTCTTTTCTTTCTGCATCCTCATTTTCCAGGTGGACGCCTGACTTTTTAATTCTTTATCCTCATTCTCCAGGTGGACGCCTGACTTCTTCAATTCTCATCCTTATTCTCCAGGTGGACGCCTGACTTCTTCTTTTTCTCATCCTCATTCTCCAGGTGGACGCCTGACTTCTTTAATTTTCATCCTCATTCTCCAGGTGGACGCCTGATTTCTTTAATTTTCATCCTCATTCTTCAGGTGGACGCCTGACTTCTTTAATTCTTTGTCCTCATTCTCCAGGTGGACGCCTGACTTCTTTAATTCTCATCCTTATTCTCCAGGTGGACGCCTGACTTCTTTAATTCTCATCCTCATTCTCCAGGTGGACGCCTGATTTCTTCAATTTTCATCCTCATTCTCCAGGTGGACGCCTGACTTCTTTAATTTTCATCCTCATTCTTCAGGTGGACGCCTGACTTCTTTAATTTTTTGTCCTCATTCTCCAGGTGGAAGCCTGACTTCTTTTTTTTTTCTCATCCTCATTCTCCAGGTGGACGCCTGACTTTTTAATTCTTTATCCTCATTCTCCAGGTGGACGCCTGACTTATTCAATTCTCATCCTTATTCTCCAGGTGGACGCCTGACTTCTTCTTTTTCTCATCCTCATTCTCCAGGTGGACGCCTGACTTCTTTAATTTTCATCCTCATTCTCCAGGTGGACGCCTGATTTCTTTAATTTTCATCCTCATTCTTCAGGTGGACGCCTGACTTCTTTAATTCTTTGTCCTCATTCTCCAGGTGGACGCCTGACTTCTTTAATTCTCATCCTCATTCTCCAGGTGGACGCCTGACTTCTTTAATTCTCATCCTCATTCTCCAGGTGGACGCCTGATTTCTTCAATTTTCATCCTCATTCTCCAGGTGGATGCCTGACTTCTTTTTTTTTCTTTACCAGGTATTTCCTGACACAAATATTGTATTTGCCCCTGTTTTAAATCAAAGAAAACTTCGTTAGTTTAAAGCAGGGTGGCTGGCTGTGGTATTTTTGCCGATGGCGATGTTTCTCTTCGTCTCTCTTTATTGCCTTGGAATGATTGAAAAGACTGTTTTGTCTCTGTAATTGATCCTTGACTATAGGATTCCCTTCTGTGTGTTTTCCTTCAAAATCTTTCAACTGTAATCATGTGCCTCTTTTGACTTTGCTGATCCTCTTTTGATTTCATCTTTCTTGCACCCGTACTTTTATCTCCCACCTTTCGTGGCTGTATTTTGTAACCTTGAATCTTGGTAGTATACCTTGACATTCTTTCTTATTTGTTTGGAATAAAACTTATCTCAAAGCTTGGAAAAAGTAAGATTATTAGTAACGAAATACGCTGATTTCGACAATTATAGAATGAAAAGAAATATCCAATTTTTGGATGACTGTTGGAAAAAGAATAAAGGACTTATCTGATTGGAATTACTGGCACCAATGATCAGGGTATGCATTTCGGATTAATCAACCCAGTCTTTTAATCAATCTCCTTTCAATTGTTTTAAGGAGTTTTCACCGATAAATTTGTCTCGTTTTTCACTTCTTCACTTCTTTTTCGCCTTATGGTGCCTGCGAAGGTTTTCACCAATAAGACTCTCTCATTTTACTTTTCTCTCAACTTCCGTCGCCTTATGGTGCCCGTGTGGGTTTTCACCTATAAGACTCTCTCATTTTACTTTCTTTCCTTGTTTGTACCACTTCATTTGCTTGCATCAGCATTTTTCTAAGATTGATCGAAAGGTCTTTTTGGTGTAAGGTTAGGAATAGAAAAGGTATTAAAAGCTAAATAGCTTTGGTATGGGTTTAAAATTACAACTCTTGGAATTTGTTTTTTATTTCCAATACAATTCCTGCCCCAGTTTCTTGATTGGGGTCTCTTAATGTTTCTTTTCCGTGCACATTGTGCATGTGGTGCACCCTATGACCGAGCCGTGAGGCGCCTACGTATCCTTCTTTGAGGAATCAGGTCAAACGTAGTTCACTACATAATAGTGAAGATTTTGATTTTTTTTTTTTTTATTGATTCCAAGAGAGGTTAGGAAAGAAACAAGTATGGCTCAAAGGGGAAGCAAATGGTATAGTGTTTGGACAGCAGAATAAATTGCCTTTGTCATTTCAATCTTTGAAATAGTGCTAAATACAAACATTCAAAAAGTTATGCATAATATCTCTTTACCGCGTCAAAATTGATCGCCATATCTATGCATTTGCCTTCAATATCTGTTAAACATAGTGCACCATTCGATAATACTCTGGTCACAATGAATGTTCCTTGCCAATTCGGAGCAAATTTGCCTTTTGCTTCAGCCTGATGTGGAAGAATGCGTTTCAGCACATGTTGACCTACTTCAAACTTCCGGGGACACACCTTTTTATTGTATGCTCTTTCTATTCTTCTTTGATATAATTGACCATGACATACTGCGGTCAATCGTTTTTCGTCAATCAAGTTCAACTGTTCTAAACGGGTTTTGACCCATTCATCATCATCAATCTTTGCTTCGGCGATGATTCGAAGGGAAGGAATCTCAATTTCTGCAGGAATTACCGCTTCAGTGCCGTATACCAACAAATAAGGAGTTGCTCCTACTGAAGTGCGAACAGTAGTGCGGTATCCCAATAATGCAAATGGTAATTTTTCATGCCATTGTTTTGAACCTTCTACCATTTTCCGCAGTATCTTCTTTATGTTTTTGTTGGCTGCTTCTACTGCTCCATTCGCCTTGGGCCGATATGGGGTAGAGTTACGATGTGTAATCTTAAACTGTTGGCATACTTCTTTCATTAAGTTGCTGTTAAGATTAGCACCATTATCTGTGATGATCACCTTCGGGATTCCGAATCGACATATGATATTTGAGTGGACAAAATCGACCACAGCTTTCTTGGTCACTGATTTGAATGTCTTGGCCTCAACCCATTTGGTAAAATAATCAATAGCTACCAGAATGAATCTGTGCCCATTGGATGCTGCCGGTTCAATTGGTCCAATCACATCCATGCCCCAAGCAACGAAAGGCCATGGTGCCGACATTGTGTGCAACTCGGATGGTGGAGAATGAATCAAATCTCCGTGTATTTGGCATTGATGACACTTGCGCACAAAATTGATACAATCTCTCTCCATGGTAAGCCAATAGTAACCAGCTCGGAGGATTTTCTTTGCCAACACATATCCACTCATGTGGGGTCCGCAAACTCCTGAATGTACTTCAGACATGACAGTTGTAGCTTGTCTGGCATCTATGCATCTTAATAATCCGAGATCTGGTGTTCTTTTATACAAAACTCCTCCGCTTAAGAAGAATCCATTTGCTAATCGCCTGATGGTCCTCTTTTGATCTCCTGTGGCTTGTGCGGGATATATACCCATCCTGATATATTCCTTGATGTCGTGGAACCATGGTTCTCCATCAAATTCTTCTTCAACCATATTGCAATAAGCGTGCTGATTGTGGACTTGAATATGTATTGGATCCACATAAGCTTTGTCTGGATGGTGCAACATTGATGCTAGGGTAGCCAATGCATCGGCAACTTCATTATGGATTCTTGGAATATGTTGGAATTCCACTGATTGAAACCGCTGACAAAGATCATGTAGACATTGTCGGTATGGTATGAGCTTCAAATCTCGGGTTTCCCATTCTCCTTGAATTTGATGTACCAAAAGATCCGAATCTCCCATGACTAAGATTTCTCGGATACCCATGTCTGCAGCTAGCCTTAACCCCAAAATGCAAGCTTCATATTCAGCCATATTATTGGTGCAATAAAATCGTAGTTGAGCCGTAACAGGATAGTGATGCCCTGTTTCAGAAATGATTACAGCTCCTATTCCGACTCCTTTCATGTTAGCAGCTCCATCAAAGAAAAGTTTCCAGCCAGGTTTTTCAATTTGCTCCACCTCGTCGATATGCATTGTTTCCTCATCAGGAAAATAAGTCTTCAGCGGCTCATATTCCTCATCGACCGGGTTTTCGGCTAAATGATCGGCCAGTGCTTGAGCCTTCATTGCAGTTCGAGTCACATAGACGATGTCGAATTCTGTGAGCAATATCTGCCACTTTGCAAGTCTTCCTGTTGGCATAGGCTTTTGAAAAATGTATTTCAATGGATCCAACCTAGAAATGAGGTAAGTAGTGTAGGATGACAAATAGTGTTTTAATTTTTGAGCTACCCATGTTAGGGCGCAACATGTCTTTTCCAGATGAGTATACTTAACCTCATAAGCTGTGAACTTCTTGCTAAGGTAGTAGATGGCCTGTTCTTTTCTGCCCGTGAGGTCATGTTGCCCCAATACACAACCAAATGAATTCTCCAAGATCGTTAAGTAAAGAATCAAAGGTCTTCCTGGCTCTGGCGGGACCAACACGGGTGGTTTCGACAAGTACCCTTTTATCTTATCGAACGCTTTTTGACACTCATCAGTCCATTTGACCGCAGCATCCTTTTTCAACAATTTGAAAATTGGCTCACAAGTTGTTGTGAGCTGAGCAATAAACCTGCTGATATAATTTAACCTTCCCAACAAACTCATTACTTCAGTTTTGTTTCTTGGGGGTGACAGTTCTTGGATGGCTTTGATCTTTGATGGGTCTAGCTCGATGCCTCGTCGACTGACTATGAATCCCAGCAATTTTCCAGATGGAACTCCGAATGCGCACTTGGCAGGGTTAAGCTTGAGGTTGTACCTGCGAAGTCTTAAGAAGAACTTCCTCAAATCCCCAACGTGGTTGGTCTGATGCTTTGATTTTATGATTACATCATCCACGTATACCTCAATTTCCTTGTGTATCATATCATGAAACACTGTGGTCATTGCTCTCATATAGGTTGCTCCGGCGTTCTTCAAACCGAATGGCATTACCCTGTAGCAATAAGTTCCCCATGGTGTGATGAATGCCGTCTTTTCTGCATCTTCTTCATCCATTAGAATTTGATGATATCCGGCATAACAATCCACGAAAGATCCTATATCATGCTTGGCACAATTGTCGATCAAAATATGGATATTGGGTAATGGGAAATTATCCTTTGGACTTGCTTTGTTGAGATTGCGATAGTCGACGCATACTCTAATTTTGCCGTCTTTCTTTGGCACAGGAACGATATTAGCTAACCAAACAGGATATCGAGTGACTCGAATGACCTTTGCTTCCAATTGTTTGGTGATTTCTTCTTTAATTCTCACACTCATATCAGGCTTGAATTTTCTCAACCTCTGCTTGACAGGAGGCACTGTTGGATCGGTGGGCAATTTGTGGACCACTAAATCAGTGCTCAAGCCCGGCATATCGTCATACAACCATGCAAAAACATCTTTGAATTCTATGAGTGCTTTAATTAAATCCTCTCGGATTTTTGGCTCGAGATGGACACTTACTTTAGTTTCCCGGACATTACTTGTGTCCCCTATATTGACATCCTCGGTATCATTCAAGTTAGGTTTGATTTTTTCCTCAAAGTGAATTAACTCTTTACTAATCTCTTCAAAAACCTCATCTTCATCATATTCTGATCCATAATCACAATATGTTTCTTGAATTAATATTTCGGAACCAGATTGATTTTTAAGACTGGGCTGAAGATTCCTCATGCATGCCATATCACTAGAGCCAGCGTAAAAAGAACTGTACAGAAAAGAAGAAAAAGAAAAGAAAGCTATTAGGAATGATAATAAAAAGGAAACTGCTTTTTATTGGATAATGAAAGATAACAAGGTTTTGCACGCTTCAAACCAACTGTAAGATAAATTTTGGGATTACAACCTTGAAACATCCCAAACAAACTGAAAGAAAATCAAAATAAACTACCAAGACTCCTTTCGAATTGGGAGAGGAGTGGCTTTCCAATTATTGAGCTTTGTTTCTGGTCCAACGAATTGAACTTCTGCGTTGCTACACCCTTCTCCGTCTTCCAGCATATTTACATCACTAAACAATTTCTCGAACCTTTCAATTAATTCCTCCTCAGGATTGACCTGGGATTTAGGAATTGTTGTTATCGGGCGATTTTTAGCACCGGTCTTGACAAAAGACTTCAACAGCTGTGGTACTGGTTTTGGAAGAACCCATGCTTGGTGTTTCAACCTCCTGGCTCTTATCACGTCATTGGCGGTAGGTGTGAACCCTAAACCGAATGTTCCCCAGTTCTCGGGGAGAGATACTGGTTGTACAATTCCTTGCAAAGATAAGCCCAGACCTTTGCCGGGTATAAAGCCATTCTTCAGCATTTCATAAGCTACCATGACTGATGTAGAGGATACCTTTGGATTCGCAAGGTATTTTCCTTCTGGAATTTTCTCTACCGACACTGTGTCTGACACTTGGTATACCCATGGTCCTTGGTCAATTTCTGCTCCCTCGACTGGTACAATGGTGCTGTCGTGAGCATTTAAATTTTCTTCTCCATGCACGACTATTTCTTGATGGTCCCATTCAAACTTGACAGCCTGATGTAATGTTGACGGGACTGCTTTAGCAGTATGGATCCATGGTCGACCCAACAACAAGTTGTTAGAAACAGTCATGTCCAACACTTGGAATTCCATTGTGAATTCAACTGGCCCTATAGTTAGCTTCAACACTATGTCGCCAAATGAATCTCTGCTTCCACCGTCAAATCCTCGCACGCAGATACTATTCTTTTGTATCCTCTCCTCTTTAATTTTTAATTTGTTTAAAGTGGAGAGAGGGCATATGTTTGCACTGGACCCATTGTCGACCAATACCCGGGTTACTATGGAGTTTTCACATTTCACGGTGAGGTAAAGAGCTCTGTTGTGCTCGGTACCCTCCACAGGCAATTCATCATCAGCAAATGTAATCCTGTTTGTCTCAAAGATTCTGTTGGCTATTTCGCCCAAATGATTTACAGAGATCTTTTCAGGAACATGAGCTTCATTCAGGATTTTCATCAACGCCAAACGGTGTTCCTCTGAATGGATCAGTAATGACAACAATGAAATTTGAGCGGGGGTCTTCTTTAATTGATCCACAACAGAATAATCATGGAGCTTCATTTTTCTTAAAAACTCCTCCGCCTCTTCTTCCGTCACAGCTTTCTTTGTTGGCATTGGATTGTTTTTAGTTTTTCTCAGCTCTTCGGGAGTAAAACATCTTCCCGAACGAGTCAAGCCTTGTACCTCACACACTTCTTCCTTGATTTCTTTGCCCTTGTACATTACGGTCACCCGTTCATAGTTCCATGGGATGGCTTTGTTGTTGATGATTGGCAGCTGGATTACAGGTGCAATAATAACCCGATCTGTACGTGCTCCTTCCACAATTACGACGGGTTTGTTAGCAACCCCTGGTACTATCACCTTTGTCCTCTCTTGTTTCGCGGCAACTTTGTTCGATGATCCCTCATCGACTATCATAGACGGTTCGCCACCATTCTTGTTATGCTTAGACACCAGCTTCTCCTCTATTAACTGCTTATCTGGCTTGGTTTCATGAGACTTGATCATCATGACAGTTTGTGACGGCTTCTTTGTCTCCCATCAGCTTGTATGATTTCTATCATATTAGCCTCTTGATGGGCTGGCATTGGATTTCTATTGATATTTGGAGCTTCGGGGGTTTGAACCTCGATTTTATTAGTATCAATCAGCTCTTGTATTGCATTTTTCAAATGCCAACATTTCTCCGTATCATGGCCTGGTGTACCGGAGCAATATTCACAGCTAATGGTGTAATCCAGATTCTTTGGTGGAGGATTGGGTAGCTTGGATTGTATTGGTCTCAACATGTCTAACTGTCTCAGCCTGTGGAACAGACTAGTGTAAGACTCTCCCAATGGAGTGTAAGTTTTCTTTTTCTGTTCCCTTTCTCCCCTGAATGCTGGTCTAGGCCTGAAACCTGGTCCGGGATAAGCTCGGGGGTAGGTATTTGGTGTGACAGGAGCACGCCAATTGGTGTGAACAGGTGGCTGATTGTATGCTTGAGCGTGGTTAATGGCGAAATGAGGCTCTGAAGGGTGATAGTAATGTTGGGATGAATCATGGTGGTAAGCTGATTGGCGAGGTCGTTGCTGATTATAGTAAAGCGGTGAACCCCTGGGTCCTGGCCAAATTCCTGAATCAACTACGGTTGCTTCCTCCCTCTTCTTTCTTCCGATTCCTCCTACCCCGCCTTGAATAGCTTGAGTAGTTGCCTTAATTGCTGAATAGCTCATGATTTTGTTTGTCTTGAGGCCTTCTTCTACCATACCTCCCATCTTCACTACCTCGTTGAATGATTTTCCAACCGCTGAAACCAAGTGGGCGTAGTAAGTTGGTTCCAAGGCTTGGAGGAAGTAGTCTACCATTTCGCTCTCCTTCATAGGAGGATCCACTCTTGCTGCCTGTTCTCTCCACCGAAAACCATACTCTCTGAAACTTTCATTGTGTTTCTTCTCAAATTTGGTCAAAGATAATCGATCTGGGATGATTTCCAGATTGTATTGGAAATGGTATGCGAATGCCTGTGCCAGGTCATCCCAGGTGTACCATCTTCCATGGTCTTGGCGTGTATACCACTCCAAAGCTGATCCGCTTAGACTTTGACTGAAGTAAGCCATCAATAATTCATCCTTTCCCCCAGCTCCTCGCATCTTGCTACAGAAACCCCTTAAGTGGGCTACTGGGTCGCCGTGCCCGCTGTATAGGTCAAATTTGGGCATCTTGAAGCCAAATGGCAATTGTACATTAGGGAATAAGCATAAATCTTTGTATGCTACACTGACTTGCCCACCTAATCCCCGCATGTCTCGGAACGACTGTTCTAGACTTTTGACCTTCCTGAACATCTCTTCTTGTTCAGCATTTTTGGCTGGCTTGTCAATTTCGGTTGGGAGATCAAACCGAGGAGCAGGTGAATTGATTTCGGAGGCTTTGAAGGTGGGCTCCGGGGGTAATATTGGTTGTCTTGGGCCTGAAATGTAGGCTCACTAGGAGATTTGTGAAATGTAGCAGGGGGAGGTGCTACAAAAACAGGAGTCATAGGTGGAGGAAGGTACGGAACTGGTTTTGGAGGTGGAGACTGTGGTGTCTGAGAGGTGGTGCCTCGGTAGTGCTGATAAATGGGGAAACTTGGGGATAATTCAGTGGTGATATTATCCTGAGTTTGGATTATTGATGGAGCAGGGTTATTTGGGTAAGATGGGGGCAACTGTCCTGTAGACCAAGCTTGGTACATTTCTGCCATTTGCTGCTTGAGCTTAAGCATTTCTTCTTTCATTTTCCCGACATCCATCTCTTCTATCTCCATACTTGTGTCAACATCTGGGATAGACATACTTTCGGGTATTGGTCCTTTTGATCTTGTGTGATAGTGATAATATGCCAGTATACTCTTTAGAGAAACTAACTGGTTGAATTCTGAAAATGGACAAACTTGTTAGTTTCGAGAGTTTAACACATATATAATCACACGTTGAGATGCAATGCTCCTAGACAAATAATCCCTTTCTATTATGCATTCGCTCGGTTGCTTGTGTCGTCCCAGTTTTCTTGAAATTGAAAAATTGTCATTCGCTTTTATTTACTATATATATCTTTATCGTGGTGGTCGACTCTTAGAGATTGCCTATGTATTATGTCAAACATGAATCAGACCTTGCGTAGTTCGGACCAAAGTCAATCATGTTTATTTATTACACAAAGATGGAATTACATTCGAAAACTTTAAGAAAATAGCTTGAAACACACACACTTAAATCAAAATAAAAGATACAATTCATAACATCTCACAAAATGCCCCACTTTCCACTTTTGTTCTCTAATATTGGATTATCTGCTCAATGTGGGGCTTGACCTGGATGGCCTCCCAGCGTACGATACATCCTTTCCAACTCTATTGCTAGATGACGAGCAAAAGTGGGCGCATGCTCTGTAAACCTTTCACAATCCATTCCTTGGTAGTTTACATAACTTTGAGATGTGAAGACTGCCAAGTCGTGGATTTGTGCCCTGAAACCTTGGAGACGTTGGTCTTGGTCTTGCAATTGCTGCTGACGAGTGGTGGCTATGTCTCTGACACGGTTTTCACGATCTAAAGCTGATTCTAATAGAGCTCGGAGTCTGGCCTGCTCTAATCTTGCTTGTGATCTTTCCCTGTCGAGGTCTGCTTGTTGGTATTCTCTGTTGCATCTTCTTGCCTCTTCTAGTTGTGCACGAAGCTGGTCTTCTGATCGCATCCAATAGTCTTTTTCCTTCTTGAATTGAGCCTTGTCTTTTTCGGATTGCCTATCCTGGCGTTCCTTGTTAGATCTGGCTTCTTCATTTAATTGTTGGATCCTTTCTTTTGCTTTGCTCAATGCCCTTTCGTTTTCTGCAAGAATGGAATCATAATCTTGCATTTTTTCGAAGAGATTGGCGATGGTTTTTTGATCTTTCCAGCTTTTCTTTGGCGTTTCAGAGACTCTTTTCATTTTTTGGAATCGAGCATGAAGATTTTCATTCTCACAAGCTAGACTCTTTTTCTCGCCTTTGGCTTCTTGTTCTTGCAAATCTTTCTCCAAACTGAGGCTTCTTAGATTTTCTTTTAGGGCATGGATAGTGGCTTTGTACCCTTTTTCTTTTTCTCCCCAGATTAACCGCTCTTGGATTTTATCATTGAAATTTTGAACATGGGGTCTTTTTGTTGGCCTTTTTAGCTCAGGTTCCGGTACATCATCCACGCGAGACCGCTTTTCGAACCACCTTGCATATCCAGGATTTATCTCACCCTTGGTAGCGTCTAGGACTTGAGTATCACTTTTCAAGTATCGGCACCCATTCCACATCTGCTGAAGTAGAGCTTCGGGAATAGTGGCTTCTGGGTGTAATTCGATTACTTGCATACTCAAATCTTCTTCATCAGGAACTATTTGATATCTCCCTAGTTGCCTTAGGACTCTTAGTGGTGCATATGGCTGAATGCTTCTTAATCCCAATAGTAGTAGATAACTATTTGAGGTTGACATATGTATTACTTCTCTCATCGGGAGCCATCCCAGAGTCCATTCAATTTGATTTGCCGTTAAAGCCTTTAGATGAGATACCCATGCTTCTATCCCTTCTGGAGCTTGGTAATTTTTTGTTCTTTCCTCATAGCTCTCGATGCAATTAGCTTTGTTCGACCCATACTGTATGATCTTGGATTGTTGTTGGAGATGTTCAATCACCCACATTTGCAACAAAATTTTGCATCCTTCGAAAACCTTCGCCCCTGATTTGCATAAAGTCAAAGCCCGATAAATATCTGACAGAATGATGGGGACAATGGTGTGATTTTCTTTAGTGGTGAGGATTTGCACAATTTTTGCGGTGCGAATATCAATTGTTCGCTCTTTATTTGGGAAGACCATGACTCCTAGAAAAGCCACCATGAAAGCAAATCGTCGGTGCATCTGCCAAGTGTCTTTGTTTTGCTTATTAGTAAGGCCTTTCTCATGAATTTCGAACCCATCTGACTTTCCAAATCTGGAATACAAAAAGTTGAAGGAACAACATCCATTGATGACATTGCTTTTCCTGATTTGACTGCTGATGTTCAGAAGACCGAAGAATCGATGTATTGAAGGAGCCTTTGTGAATATCAAGCTTTGATTTCTTAAACTTCCGTCAAAACCAACATAGCCAGCTACCTCCTCTAATGTAGGAGTAAGCTCAAAGTCAGAGAAACGAAAAACATTATGTACAGGGTCCCAGAAAGTTACTAATGCCGTAATCAGATCATCCCGAGGCTCAACTTTCATAATGTCCGTGAGATTTCCCAAATGCTTGACGACCCATTTTTGACCGTCTTCGCCCAAATCATACCACCACATTTGAAGCTGACATAGAAATTCCTCCGTACTTGTGGATGAGGGGCTTTGTGTGGTGCTCATTTTGTATCTGAAATTTAATTTTAATAAAGTCAAAATTTATTTTGGGAAAATTTATACTAAAAATTATTTTCGAATTTTTTTTTTTCGAAAATTTTAAAACAAACCATTTTATTCCTTGCTTCTTACCATGATTTTATTTAAGCTGGTCAACAAGCATGTTCGAGGCAAATGAATGCACAAGTAGCAAGTAGGATGCATCATGATGGTCTTTTAATTTTGGGTTCACCTGTCCTAGACAGACCCAACCCCTGTGTTGAGTCTCCAAGGGCAAATGCATATGATGCAAATATTCGTTCCTACTAGGGATCCGGTACATGGCTGAGTTATTCTAAGTGTAAAACCTTAGGTTGATTGTTCTAAACCTGGCTTACCCAAACGGACAGTTTGAGCCGAAGTGGGGGTAACGTACCGGGAGCACGAAAGTCTGCCCGGCCTAGTTACTTGTCCCAACTCCGTCTTATTTGGTATGACTTTAACAGAAAGGTGGGTCACGCGCACGTGTACACCATAAATTCAGAAGACTCAGAAAGAAGGGGGTTTCGTAGCAGTTGTATATATTCACAATTCAAATAATATTAAAGCGGTAAAAAAAAACATTTAGCATATTAGCATATAAACAGTTGAAAATTATATAGTAAGTAAAGCCAATAAAAACAGATATTTTAAGCTCGAATTCTTTAAACCCTGAACCTATGGTTCTGGGTTAAAATAACATTTTTTCCCCAGCAGAGTCGCCAGAGCTGTCGCACCTCCTTTTTCCTGCGCCCGCGGGGCGCGTGAGGAGTTTTCTCCAATTAAAGGACAGTCGAAACGGGATTTGTTTATTTGTTTCAGAGTCGCCACCTGGGAATTTTGAGGCGTCCCAAGTCACCAATTATAATCCCTGAATCGAGGAGAATATGACTCTGTTTATTTTTTCTGCGAACCAGAAATCCTGAGTAAGGAATTCTGTTAATCCGGAAGAAGGTGTTAGGCATTTCCGAATTCCGTGGTTCTAGCACGGTCGCTTAACTGTTTTTATTATTGGCTTAATCAACTTGATTTTATTAAATATTGATGTTATCTGAT
This sequence comes from Nicotiana sylvestris, assembly GCF_000393655.2. Taxonomy (NCBI): domain Eukaryota; kingdom Viridiplantae; phylum Streptophyta; class Magnoliopsida; order Solanales; family Solanaceae; genus Nicotiana; species Nicotiana sylvestris. Next base: position 86,841,846 of record NC_091058.1, read on the forward strand.
TTTACTACTGCTTATACTTATTATGAATAATAAACCTTCTTTGAATCGAATTACGCGTACGTATATTCGTGTTGTAAATGCGGAATTGTGTCACGCGCACGTGTACACAATTACTTTTGACAATATATTTATTAAGCACATTTTTTTTCGAGATTGCGTTGAATCAAGAATAATTATTTTTTTGAATAATGAACCGTACATATCGGATTTTTATGAAATTGATTTAACGCCTTTAGACAAATCCTTTTATTAAATATTCGCTCGAAATTGCGCGTATGCATAATCCGAAGTTTTGTTTTCAAAAGTATAATCAGGGTACGCGAACGTATCCCTAATTGCGCAACATATTTGTAATGATATTATGGAATTTTAAAAAAATGTTTGTTATATCACGAAAAATCTTGTTTTAAGATATTCTTTAAACTTTGGAAAGTAAACCACAATTTATTAAATATTGACCATTGACTATAATTTCCGAATATAAATCATATTCATTCCAATTATTCAAAGTCAAAGGACAGAATAAAAATATGATTAATACTAACTTTAAAACAAATGTGACATATATATATGCCAAAGAATAAATTGCATTTGAAACCGAAAATAAATGATTCATAAAGGAAGGAAATATTTTCCGGGAATTTTCATGATTATTTAATGCAAATTCTATTTTTAATTACCATTGATTTAAAATGTTGCCATTTGTGTATATACAACTCAACTTATTTTCACATACTCGTTTTAATCTTAATAGATGAAATTAACTTACTTAGTTATGCCTATGACTGAGTTAGGATAGATATAGATATAATCAAACCAATTTGATTCTCAAATCTATGTGAATTATTACTAACTATATTAATTTTTGCATTGTATAAGTTCCTAAGCCTTTTATTACTAAGAAAGAGAATAAGTCTTGTTGACTTAATAAAATGATATTGCATACAATATTATTTACTATATTTGACACTTTTGAACATACGGATTATACTAATACATCTTTCAACTATAAATTATGAACACCACCAATATTATGCCAAAAGATGGCAAATTGCAGCTAATCATCATATAGCTTTAAACAACAACTAATTAACTAACAAGATAAACTTATAGCATATTTTCTTTGATAATGCTATATTATGCTATACCTATCTAACAACACCATGAAGTGTAAATAAAACCAACCTTCTACCATGCTTCTTATTTACATAACTCATAGATAACTTAACTAATGAAGTTTGACATGGATAACATTATTACAAAGTTTTATATGAACTTCAAAATAAGACAATTTAACCTATGGCTATCAAATTGAGTTTACTACTAATTAATCATAAAAAAATGAAAATAATGAACTTGGACAATTGGCAATAGCATTTCAATTCAAACTTCATTGATGGGTCATGCTGAAATCTCTTTCCAACTTAAAATTTAAAAGACATATACCTGAAAATGGAGGTAGAAGAAGTAAGTTTCAGCAGTTACAGCAGTAACAAATTCAGTAGAATATACTGATAACACAGTAAATCTGAACAGGAATAGGATTCGAAGAGCCCAGATGCACAGTAAAGTACTTTTAAGAAACACTTCGGATTTTAACTGAACAGTGGAATCACATAAAGTTGAACAGATTCAACAAAAGAACAACATTTCAGATTTCAGTTTTTTCTTCAGTTTCAAATTCAGTTTGTTTCTGATTTTCTGTTTCTGCTGCTGTATCTGTATGTGAGTGTGTATGTGAATGTTCTATTTTCTGTTTCCTTCATTTAAAATCTCAGCCCTCAAAATCTCTTAAAAATTCTCTCTTAAAAAATTTCTCTGTCTGTTAAAAAAGCTCTCTGAAAATTCTGTTTCTCTCCCTTAAAATTCTGTCTTTCTCACTCAAAATTCTCTTCTCCTTAACTATCTGTCCAGCTCCTGTATTTATACAGGGCTGGTCCTAGGCAATTTAAGTGCTTCTTGGACCCCCTTCTTCTTTTTTTTAAAAACAAAAAATCCCATTATGTAAAACTTTTTCCCTGATTTTCAGCAGCCCATTATCCCTTGTTCCCCATTAGTATTATTAACTAATAGCAACTAACATTACATTATAATACACTAGCATTAATACCCTGTTTTTTACTGTTTCATTCCCAGAAGTGCCCCTGAAATCCTAATGTTATTACTGAAAACAAAATCAGAACCTACAGCAAAACAGATTCTAAAATCTGTACAAACTTAGTTATCTTTCTGATTTACAGCTAAAACCAATCCTATTAACCTCCTAACACAATTGTATTTGACCAACTTTTGTAAGCCTGAATTCAAACTGGACATTACAGCAATATTACACTGAATTCAGAACTAACATCATAACAGCATATTTCTGAAATTATCATAACAATTCAGACTGGACTTAACATTAAACCAAAATCAAACACACACAGGATCATTGTCAATACTGACAATGCCCTGAAACTTTAATGTTCAGACAATACATATACAACATACATTTGAATTCACTGATTCACAGACAATCATGATTTAATTGACGAGCATTAATCAATTGACTATTTACAACATTTGTCAATAATTAATCTAAAATAATAGAAGCAGACTGTTTTAGTCAACATTTTCAGAAATGAAAAATTCGTAATATAACTAATCGACGAACTTAATCGAGTCGATTACACACATTGTAAACAATCACAACCAACAGAAACAATTCACATTCGGATTAAGTAGACAGAAATGACAGAATTGATCAAAACAAATATGAAAAATTAAAAAGCTATTAAAACAGACAACAATACATGTAGAATAATACAAAAAGAAATAGAAAATACCTCTAAATCTTCACTCGAACTCAACTTGGATTTGGACCTTTTTGTTTGAAATCAAACTGACCTTAGTCGAAGTATTTTCCACTGAAAATACTTCGACTAAGGTCGATTAAACCTCAATCTTCATTTAATAGGCACAGAATCCGGAAGTTTGGTATTTTTAGGGTTCTTAAAAACACGATTTGGAATTTAACCATTTCTGGTCAGATTCGAGAAGAACCAAACATGACACAATGGTGAGGGTAGCCTAGGGGTTATTTGGTGTTAGTTTGAAACGGATCTGAGTCTGTTCTTGTTTGGTCCGAATCTTCAAAAGAAGATTCGAGAAGTTCCGCACTGATTCGAACCAAACAAACGATAGATCCATATTCAGGGTGACTAGGGGAAGCTGTGGTGTCGATTTGGGACTGTTAGGTCTAGATCTGAACTTGGCTCGAATCTTCAAATGAAGATTCGAGAACCTCCAGGGAGATTCGAACCAAGCTGGTAACATATTCGGATAGAGGGTGTTCAGGGGGTCATAGGGTGTTAAGGTGGTGACCGGCGGCGTTGATGCCGCCGGGTTTCAGGCGAAGGAATCCTAGGGCGGCTAGGGTTAGGATTGGGGGTTTGGGAAGACGATGAACAGGAGAGGATGGGGGGGGTGTTTAGTTAGGGGCCGGGGTAAGGGTTTGGGATTTATATAGGGGTGGGGTGGACTGATGTTATCCGTTGGATCAGGTAGAATGGAGGGTTGAGATCTACACACTTAACCAAACGGTGTCGTTTGGTTTAAGTTAGGGGGACGGGTTGAACCGGGGCAGTGGGTCGGGTAAGGGTCTTGGGTTAGGGTGATGAGATCTTGGCCGTTGGTTGTATTTAATCCAACGGCCCTTGATAAGGGGTGACCAAATGATGTCGTTTGATTCTGCTTAAATTGGACCGGACATGGGGCTGTTGGGATTGGGCTTGTGAAGGGAATTAATTCACTTGGGCCTGGATTTTAATCCAGGTCCAATTTTTTCACCATTACAAAATTTTCTATTTTTATTTAAATTATATAAAAAACCTTAATAAAAATTATAAAACACTTTTTAACCTTACACAAAAAATATTAATTACTTCATAACAATTATTTAACACATAGTCAAAACATCAATCGCACAATGAAACGTTTGAAATAGAACCAATGCATATTTTTGTGATTTTATTTAAATTATCTCTTAAATATATAATTAAATCCTATATTTATGCAAATATGTATTTTATTTTATTTTTGTTTAATTATGACAAAGCAAACATTTTACGGACATAACACAAACATTTACCACCACGCAAATTCGCAAATTACACAGTAAAAGAGATTTATTTTATTTATTTTGGAGCAGTTTTTCGTAAGGCAAAAATCACGTGCTCACAGATGTGACGACCCGACCAGTCGTCTCATGAGTTACCGCTTCGTTTTCCCCATTTCTTCTTCTTAATGTTTTGTTATCCGTGTTTTATGTGGTCGAGTTGGTTGGTTTGTGTTTGGCGTGGTTTTGGTAAGAAATGAGACACTTAGTCTCTTTTAAGAAGGCTTAAGTTGGAAAAGTCAACCAGATGTTGACTTATGAGTTATAGGGCTCGGATGTGAGTTCCGGTGGTTCGATTAGCTTCGGAAGGTGATTTGTGACTTAGGAGTGTGATCGGAAGTAGTTTTGGAGGTCCGGTGTAGAATTAGGCTTGAATTGGCGAAGTTAGTATTTTGGCGATTTCCGGTTGATAGGTGAGATTTTGATCCGAGGGTTAGAATGGAATTCCGAGAGTTTCTCTGGCTTCGTTATGTGATTTGGGATGTGTGTGCAAAATTTCAGGTCATTTGGACGTGGTTTGGTTGGGTTTTTGATCAAAAGCGTATTTCGGAAGTTTTTAGAAATTTAGTCTTGAATTCGATGAGAATTGATGGTTTTGGTGTTGTTTGAGGTGTTTTGATGATTGGAACAAGTTTGAATGAGGTTTTAGGACATGTTGGTGCTCTTGGTTGAGGTCCCGGGGGCCTCGGGTGAGTTTCGGGGGGCCAATCGGACCATTTCCTGAGTTGAAAAGTTGTAGATTTTGGGAGTTCAGGTGTTGCAGAAAATAACCCTTCACGTTCGCAAGGGGTATGTCGCGTCCGCGTAGAAGGATTTGAGGAAGACCAGAATTAAGCCTAGCGTTCGCGAGAGGTGCCTCGCATTCGAGAAAGGATGAGAAGCAGTGCGTCGCGTTCGCGTAAGGTTGTTGCATTCGCGAAGGTGTAGGAGGCAGAAGCATCACGTTCGCAATTGGTGTGACGCGTTCGTGTAGGGAAAAAATTGGTCAACGTAAGTTTGTGCTTCGTGAACGCGAGACGTTGACCGTTTGGGATTTTGAACATTTGAATCTTAAGCTAAGATTGGAAGAACTAGGGTTTGGGATTTTGAACATTTGAATTGGGATTTGAGGGACCATTTAAGGTCGGAATTTAGAAATTTTGGTATGTATGAACTCGTGGGGTGATAAGGAATCTAATGATGTAAAAATTTCTGAGTTTCAAGAAGTGAGCCCGGGGCTTGGGTTTTGCTAATTTCGAGATTTTTGATATTTTTCGATTGTTTTCGCTTGGGTTATGTTCCCTTAGCATATTGTGATGTATTCGTTCTGGTTTTGGTCAGATTCGACACGCGAGGAGGCCAATTTGAGAGGCAAAGGCATCGCGAGCTAGAGTTTTTGTCGGTTCGAGGCAAGTAATGAATGTAAATGATGTCCTGAGGGTTTGAAACCCCGAATTTGCACATCATAGTGCTATATTGAGGTGAGACACGCTATTGATGGTGAGCGTGGGGTCGTTTACTATTGGGGATTGTGACTTGGTCCATCCCGAGTGATGCTTTTACCGCGTATTTGATTGAAGCATAATTGTTATCATCATTATTTGGACTGATTGCCATATTTGGGCTTCGTGCCAACTATTTGAACCATTCGCAGAGTTTTTATCACTATTTTGACTTACTACTTGGAACTCAGTCGTATCGTTTTTCCACTATTTTGCAACTCAGCCACTTTTTACTCGGTTTTGAAACTAAAATGATATATTAAATGATGTTTTGGGCTGAGAACTACTGTTTTACTAATGCTCGAAGGGCTTATATGATTTCTGGACTGAGCACGACCAAGGGCCATATGTGAGGATACTATGGGATCGGGCTGCACGCCACAACAGTGTTATACTGATATTGATATGAGGCCGAGGGCCTAGATTTGATGCCACGAGATGGCTTGATATTGCGCTTGGGTCGTAAGGGGTCCCTCTCGGAGTCTGCACACCCCTAGTGAGAGCCGTCGATGATAAATAAATGGATTGGGCTGCGCGCCACAGCGGGTACTACAAGGTACCGCTCTATGTGTTGATTTCCTTTATATGTCTGTCACTTAACTGCTTATTTGTTGTAGAATTATCATATTTGGTTTTCATTGGTTTATTGCTTTCATATTACTTATTTTAAACTGCCTTATTATAGATTACTCTGTGATTCTCCGTGATTTCTTATTCTCAGTCATTATTTATGCTTATTACTCACTGGGTCGGAGTACTCACATTACTCCCTGCACCTTGCGTGCAGATCCAGGTGCATCTGAGGCTGAATGAGGATTCTTCAGTTGAGCAGCGTATATCCAGGAGCATCGAGGTAGATGCATGGCGTCCGCAGCCCTGATCTCTCCTTTCTATCCTTCTGTTTTATCCGCAATTCCCTAGACTGATATGTATTAGATTGGTAAACCTGTATTAGAGGCTCAGACTTGTGACACCGGATCTATATGGGCTATGTAGTAGGATTATTATTTGAAATTCCGCATGTTTAACTCTTACTTCAGACTTCTAATATGATGATTTGGTAAACTCACTATGATGGCTAGTAATGCACTGCATGAGAAATGGGTTAAGGTCGTTTATTGGTCAGGCTTGCCTAGCAGTGTGTTGGGCGTCATCACGACCGGGGCTGGGGTCGTGACAATTAAGTTTCATAATTCAGAAAAATGCTCAAAATCACATTTAAACAGTCCTGAAATGATTAAATTAACATTTTTCACTACATCAAAATGAGTATTGATTACTGGCTTGTTGTCACGACCCAATCCTCCCTCCATGAGATGTCATGACGATACCTAGTCTCTACGACTAGGAAAGCCTAACATTTGCGGAAATAACCAAAATTGAAAGCAAAAGCCTTAACAACTAATAGCAACAGATATTAAATAACTGATAAAAATGTTGCTCGGCATGTACAATAACCAACTCTCGAATATACACAGAATCTCCCCAAGACCCGAAACATCTGTAACCTTCTAAGAATTCGTCTAACTGTTTCTATACATCAGTACTAGAAGAATTAAAGGCGGAACAAAATAAAAAAGGATAGAGGAGGACTCCGAGGTCTGCGGATGCGGGAAGATGTACCTTGAAGTCTTCGGAGCAGCAACAAGTACGCAACTAATAGCGAGGCTGGTAGGAGGTACCTGTATCTGCATACGAAACATGTGCAGAAGAGTAGCATGAGTACACCAAAATGGTACCCAGTAAGTGCCAAGCCTAACCTCAGTCGCATAGTGACGAGGTTAGATCAGGGACCTACTAGTAAATACAAATTAAATGAGACAGAATAAAATATATCGTAGTGTAATAAGAGACTGAAATTTAACAAAGAGAAAATCATAGAATAATAACAGTATAGTAGACATGAGAAACAATAGTGGATCTCCCGGGACCGTCCTGTAGTCCCAAAAGTAAATGTGCAGGGAGATCTCCTGGATACTATCCCGTAGTCCTAAAGTAAATATGTAGGGGGATCTCCCGGGATACCGTCCCGTAGTTCTAAAGTAAATATGTAGGGGGATCTCCCGGAATACCGTCCCGTAGTCCCAAAGTAAATACGCAGCTTAAAACAATGGAAATAACAGTTACAACAAGAAATCCTATAGTTTAGACTAAGTACAAGTCAAGGAAAAAGCAGTAATCCACTAAGCATGTTGCACATTCAGATAAGCATCTAAGATACATAGACATGATATTCTAGGCTAAACAAGATAACTACATATGCTGGTATAACTCAATTAAAATGAAACAGGATATTCCTCAGTAAAACTCGGATTTTACAACAAATAACCCGTGTACGCACTCGTCACCTCACGTACACGGCGCTCACATATCACAACAGTACCAAATCCTAAGGGGAGTTCCCCTACACAAGGTTAGGCAAGCCACTTACCTCGAACCAAGCTCAATCAATCGATAACAATGCCCTTTCCATGAATATCCTACTCTGAATGGCCCAAATCTATCCAAAAGCAATAACATACCATAAAATATAACTATACAAAACTAATCTAATTAATAAAATCAAGGTTTAAGCAAGAAATTAGAAAATAGCCCCAAAAAGTCGAATTCCCCTCGCGCATGCGACCCCTGGAAACTCTTTCGAATTCCGCTTCTGCATTTGACCTTACGCACGTGTTATCCCGCACCTGCGGTCTCCCCACCGCAGGTGCGAAAACACCAGATGTCTGAAAATTTTAGCAATAACACAAGTCCAATTTTCGATCCGTTAAGCATCCGAAACCCACCCGAGGCCCCCGGGACCTCAACCAAATATACCAATAAATCCTAAAATATCATACGAACTTAGTCGATCCATCAAATCACATCAAATAACTCTAAGAACATGAATCACCCTCAAATTCAAACTTAATGAACTTTGAAACTTTAAACTTCTACAACTGATGCTGAAAATTATCAAACCACGTCCGATTGACCTCAAATTTTGCGCAGAAGTCATATTCAACATTGTGGATCTATTTCAACTTTCGGAATCGGAATCCGACCCAGATATCAAAAATTGCACTTTCGGTCAACCTTCCCAAAAATTCAGTTTTCGCCATTTCAAGCCTAATTCAACTACAGACCTCCAAATCATAATCCGGACATGCTTCTAAGTCCAAAATCACCGAATGGAGCTAACTGAACTGATGAAACTCCATTCCAAAGTCATCTTCACACAGTTCCAACTACGGTCAAAATCCTAGAACTTAAGCTTCCATTTTAGGAACTAAGTGTCCCAAAACAAACCGAAACCACAAACAAAATCTCAAGGTAAGTCACATACGTATAAAAAATATACGGGGGAAGTAGCAAATAGGGGATCAGGGCTAATAAACTCAAAATAACCGGTCGGGTCGTTACACTTGTTTATGATAGACCTACCAATTTTTAGGTCAATTGGAGACCATTAAAATTACATTCACCAAAACTACGACCAAATTTGAAAAATTACTATTTTAAAGCATTTTTACCATTTTCCATATTTGACATAAATAAAATGGCAGAAAAATGGCTTTTCGTATATATATCACATTTTAATAAGCCAAAACACTGATCTAAACGATCCTGAATCATCAAAATACGATGTGATATACTGCATAGCATTGAAGTCTTCTTTACTTATCGTTTCCGATGACCCTACCAAATTTCAGGTCATTCGGAGATTTTGAAATTCACGATCACCAAAAAACTAGCCCAAATTCGAATAAATTATTTTTTAGGATTAAATCCATGCGATTTATATTCTTGCTATATATCATATCAAATTAAAACATCATATGTCATAACTTTCCAAATTTAATACAAATATAGTGAATATATAAAGAATAATTTTTTATTTCTATAATATATTTAAGTTAATAAACTGCTTGAAAACCCATCTAAACAATCTTAAAATGTCGAAAAATAACATGGTTCACTGCATAGAAGTGAGTTTTTCTCACCAGATTGTTTCCGATGAACCTACCAAGTTTTAGGTCAATCGGAGTTTTTCAAATTCATGACTACCAATTTGTAATCAAACTCGGAGAATAACCGTTTTAAACAGTATCATGAATTAAAATAAACATGATCTTGGTTTTCAATCTCCTTATAAGTATACTGTGAGCTCAAGGCATATATTTTGTTCTTCCTATTTATGGGATATATAGTACCTCCTTTTGCAATAACTTATCATTTTATTAAACACACAAGAACCCAAGATATTATATTTTTTTCATTCGGCAAAAACCCCAATATCTCTTCTCATGCGTGATGTTGGAGTCACTATTACCCAAAGATGACATTCTTTAAGTTAAAACCTTTACCACTAGTGTAAATTTATCAAAGATAATTTTTGCATGGTATATTAAGCAAATTTTAATGATTCAAATAAACATACCACTTTTGTGGATCTTACAAGATAATCATAATGCTCAATCTATGTATCGACATAATTACATATGTACAAATTTATTAAGAATTTTTATGAGTTCAAATAAACAAACCACTTTAGACGTAACTATTTACTAATTACAAAATTTTCAATTTACGAGTGAAGAAATGTAGCTCATAAAATTATTTTATGGAAGAATACTGTAACAACCCGATCGGTCATTTTTTTAAAATTTTACCCCGTTACCCTTTTTTATGCTTTTTACATGTGTGTTTATGATTTTAAGACTTGTCAGGTTGGTTAATTTCGTTCCGGAAAGCTTTCGGGTTGATTTGGGCCCTTGATTCTTGACTTAGAAGTTTAAATAAGAAAATATTGACCCAACTCTAACTTTTGTGAAATGACCCCGGAAATGTGTTTAAATGGCTCCGATAGTTCCATATCGTGATTTTGGACTTGGGCGGATGCCCGAAATTGATTTTGAATGTCCGTAGGTCGATTTATGTTGATTTTTCGAAATTTGGCAATTTGAAGTTGAAAAGTTTGACCGTACATTGACTTTTAGACATCGAGCTTGAATTTGATTTTGAGACTTGAAATAAGTCCGTTATGACATTCAGAACTTGTCTGCAAAATTTGGTATCGTTTAGAGTTGATTATAGAATTCAGACGTTTAGCTGTAATTCTATTAAAAATTTCTTTGAAATTCATGCGTTGTAGAGTTCAATTCGTAGATTTTGATGTTATTTTATATGTTTTGATCGCACGAGCGAGTTCGTATGATATTTTTAGACTTGTGTGAATATTTGGTTTGGAGCCTCGAGGGCTCGGATGGGTTTCAGACATGTTTTAGAAGGTTTCTTGTCTGAAAATGAAAGTTTGGCGTCTGGTGCCCTCTGGTGTCACAATTGCGAACACTAGGATAATATTTACGACCATAGCAGGGAACTTGAGGTATCACACATGTGATGCCTTGGTTGCATTTGTGAAGAATTTCTGTGCTGGGCGAGGTTCGCAATTGCGATGATTTTTGACGTAATTGCGAGGGCAGTAGGGTTCACAATTGCGAAGAGTAACGACCCGGCCGGTTGTATCGAGAGTTGTAGCATCGTTCCCCCATTTTATTCACCTTGTGTGCTCTACAGTTGTTATATGACTTACCGAATGTTGACTTATGTGTAAACGACCCTGGATTTTAATTTTGATGGTTCTATTAGCTCTGTCAGGTGATTTTGTACTTAGGAGTGTGTTCGGATTGAGATTTGGAGGTCTGTGGTAGAATTAGGCTTGAAATGGCGAAAGTTTGAATTTTTGGGAAGTTTGTCTGGGAGTGGACTTTTTTATATCAGGGTCAGATTAGAATTTTGGAAGTTGGAGTAGGTTCGTAGTGTCATTTGTGACTTGTGTGTAAAATTTGAGGTCAATCAGACGTGATTGTTAGGTTTCAACGTCGTTTATAGAATTTGGAAATTTCAAAGTTCATTAGGCTTGAATCTATGTGCGATTCATATTTTTGATGTTGTTTGATGTGGTTTGAGGATTTGAGTAAGTTCGTATGATGTTTTAAGACTTGATGATATGTTTGGTTGTGGTCCCGTGGACCTCGGGTGAGTTTCCGATGGTTGACGGATTATTTTTGGACTTAGCTTGATGGCTGAAGATTGTTGGTGTGAATTTTTTGGTTTCTTCTTACGCGTTCACGAGGGTGGTCTCACATTCACGAAGTGTACCTAAAGGCCGATGGCAAATTGTTCTTCGCATTAAAAAGGGCTCACGTTCGTGAAGGTTTGGATAGTGGATGCATCGCGAATGCGAGAAGAGTGACGTGTTCGCGAAGAAAAAAAGGATGTAACTGGGGACCCCATATTTTTGGCCTATGCTTTCACTGGGTGAGATCTTGTTCGCGATGAGGAATGTTAGCAAAGCTTTGGGTTCACGATTCAATGGACGCGTTCGCGAAGGGTTAATTTCAGGGGGCAGTCAGAGTGTTCTACGCGAACGCGAGGAGCAGGTCGCGTTCGCGATGAAGGTATCACTTGGCAGTATAAAAGATTCAAAACGAGGGTTCCGGGATTTTCACCATTTCTAACATTTTTGAGCTTGGTTTTGGAGATTATTTAGAGAGATTTCGAAAGCGATTCTTGAGGTAAGTCATTTGTGGTTAAATTTTTTCAATAATTATGTTTCCCAAGTGATTTTCCCACCTACTTGGTGTGTTTTTGACGCGTAATTTGGGGGTTTGAGGCTAGGGCTTTTGAGAGTTTTTTTTGAGGATTTGAATGACCATTTGGTGTCAGATTTTGATGAATTTGGAATGACTAAACTCGTGAATGAATGGGCTTCTGGGTTTTATGACTTTTGTTGGATTTTGACAAGTGGGAACGGGGGGCGGTCTTTAGCCAATTTCGGATTTTTGACTTATATTTTATATTTTTCTTGTGGAATTGATTCATTAACCTATATTGATTGTATTGTATTGCTTGTAGATAAATTCAGGACATTTGAAGGCCGATTTGCGAGGCAAAGGCATATTGGAGTAGAGTTTTGGCTCGGATTGAGGTAAGTAATAGTTCTAAATCTGGTTCTGAAGGTACGAATACCCGAATTATATGTTATGTGATTGATTTGACTAGGTCCATTCCGGGAAACTTTAATGTTGAACAAGCTTGTTATTAGCTATATGCTCTCCGTGTGTTATAGAAATTTGACTGTAAATCATGTTAGAAATCTTGTTTAGGCTATATGTTGGTACTGTTGGGACCCATAGAGATCGTGTTATAAGTTGAATTACCTGCTAAATGCTATTTGTACCCAGTCTCAGTTTTTACTCGCATATCATATCTCAGTCTTTATTATTTCTTGTTGATACAACATATTGTTGTTGTTTGGACTGATTTTCATGATTCTGAGAGCCCGAGACTGGGGAGACTGATGACTGAGTGAAGCCGAGGGCCTGACTGTGAGGATGTTTACGAGATCGGGTTGCACGCCACAACATGTTTTATTGATTTATGCCATTATTGGCTTGATATAGCGCTTGGGATGAAGGAGCTCCTCCGGAGTCTGTACACACCCCTAGTGAGTGCAGGTACCTATTGAGTGCTGAGTGCCGAGTGCCGAGTGCTGATCGATTGTGAGGTTGGAGTGACTGGGAGGACTGAGTGACTATTGCTCTGAGAGGCTGTATATGATTTCATTATTGGTGCGCATAGTTTCCATATATCACTATTTTTGAAATCTTCTGAGAGATATTTTTTTCCAATTTTTTCTTGAACTTGGCATGTATAAACTGATTTGACTTAAATTGCCGAATTCGAAAGCATATCTACTTTCTTTGTTGAAACTGCTGAAATTTAACTATAACTGTGTAGCTACTCACTATCTTTAGTTCTTTATTTAGTCCTGTTACATACTGAGTTGGTTGTACTCACGCTACACCCTGCACTTCATGTGCAGGTCGAGGTGTTTCCGGACACGGTGGATGTTGATATCGTACACGGTTGATATTTGGAGACTACGAGGTAGTTGCCCGGCGTTTGTAGTCCTTATTTCTCCTTCCTTATCTTTTCTTTATTTGTATTTTATTCATACTTTCATAGACATTTTTTTCTAGACTTGTGATGTATAGATGCTCATGAGCTTAGTGGCACCCAAATTTCGGAGCTATTTTCCGCACTTGTATTTGGGGTTTTACCCCCGTTTATGAAAACTTTGCTTATTTAAAACACCTTGATTCATTTTTTGTTTATTGTTGGGAATATTTTGGAAATATCAGCTTGTCTATTACCACGATAGGTGCCATCATGATAGGTTATGATTTCGGGGGTTCATTGGACCAGCTTCTGCCGCTCGCAGAGTTTGCCTATAATAATAGTTATCAGTCGAGCATTCAGATGGATCTGTATGAGGCTTTGTATGGGAGGCGGTGTAGATCTCCAGTGGGTTAGTTTGATCCGGGTGAGGCTAAGCTATTGGGTACTGACTTGGTTTAGGATGCGTTGGACAAGGTTAAATTGATTTAGGAGCGGCATCGCATGGTGGTCCAAATAAAAGAGCTATGCCGATAGGAAGGTCCGTGATGTGTCTTACATGGTTGCGGAGAAGGTTCTACTGAATGTTTCACCCATAAAGGGTGTTATGAGGTTCGGAAAGAAGGGTAACTTGAGCCCTCGGTTTATTGGGCCGTTTGAGGTACTTAGAGGATTGGAGAGGTGGCTTACAAGCATGCTTTGCCACCTAGTTTGTCGAGTGTGCATCTAGTATTTCATGTTTTTATGCTCCGAAAATATGTCGACGATCCGTCTCATGTTTTGGATTTCAACACGATTCAGTTGGATGGTGATTTGACTTATGATTTGGAGCCGGTAGCTATTTTAGAGAGGCAGGTCTGAAAGTTGAGGTCAAAGGATATTGCTTCACTGAAAGTGTAGTGGAGAGGTTAGCCATTGAAGGAGGCTACTTGGGAGACCGAGCAGGAGATGCGTAGCAGATATCCATGCCTATTTGGGACTCTGGGTAGTTTCTAGACCCGTTCGAGGACGAACATTTGTTTAAGAGGGGGAGGATGTAACGTTCCAGCTGGTTGTCTCAAGAGTTGTAGCCATGTTACCTTATTTATGCTCCTTTTGTTCTCCACAACTGTTATATGACTTATGGAGTTAGTTGGTTCGGGTTCGGAGAGATTTCAGAGTGAATTGAGACACGTAGTCTCACAATTGAAAACTTAACTTGGAAAAGTTGACCAGATGTTGACTTATATGTAAACGACCCTACATTTTTAATTTTGATGGTTCTATTAGCTCCGTTAGGTGATTTGGGACATAGGAGCGTGTTTAGATTTTGATTTGGAGGTCCCTAGTAGAATTAGGCTTGAAATGGCGGAGTTTGAATTTTTGGAAAATTTGACAGTGATTGGACTTTTTGATATCGGGGTCGGATTGGAATTTTGAATGTTGGATAGGTTTGTGGTGTCATTTTTGACTTGTGTGCAAAATTTGAGGTCAATCGCACATGATTTGATACATTTCGGTGTCGTTTGTAGAATTGGAAATTTCAAAGTTCATTAGGCTTGAATCTATGTGTGATGTGTGCTTTTGATGTTGTTTGAGGTGGTTTGTAGTTTCGACTAAGTTCGTATGATGTTTTAAGACTTGATGGTATATTTGGTTGAGGTCTTGGGGGCCTCGAGTAAGTTTCGGATTGTTGACGGATCATTTTTGGATTTAGCTTGGTGGCTGAATATTGTTGGTGTGAATTTTCTAGTTTCCTCTTATGCATTCACGAAGGTGGTCTCATGTTCGCGAAGTGTACCTAGAGGTTGATGGGAAACTTCTCTTCACGTTCGCGAAGAGGGGCTGGCATTCGTGAAGTTTTGATCAGTGGATGCATCGCGAACGCGAGAAGGGTGATGCACTCGCAAAGAAGAGAGGATGTAACTCGGGACCCCATATATTTGGCCTACGTGTTCCCGAGGGTGAGGTCACGTTCACGATGAGTACTGTCAACAATGCTTCGCGTTCGCGAAGGGTTAATTTGGGGTGGCAGTCCAAGTTTTGTACGTGCACGCGAGGGGCAGGTCGCGTTCACGATAAAGGCATCACTGGGCAGTATAAAAGATTCAAAACAAGGGTTCCGGGATTTTCACCATTACTAACATTTTTAGCTCGATTTTGGAGATTTTTGAGAGAGATTTCGAAAGGATTCATGAGGTAAGTCACTTGTCGTTAAATTTGTTCAATAATTATGTTTCCCCATTGATTTTCCCACCTAGTTGGTGTATTTTTGAGGTGTAATTTGGGGATTTGAGGCTAGGGGTTTGGAGAGTTGATTTTGGGGATTTGAATGGCCATTTGGTGTCGGATTTTGATGAATTTGGTATGATTAGACTCGTGGGTGAATAGGCTTTCAGGTTTTATGACTTTTGTTAAATTTTGAGACGTGGGTCCAAAGGTCGGCTTTTAGCCAATTTCGGAATTTTGGCTTATAATTTCATATTTTTCTTGTGGAATTGATTCCTTTAGCCTGTATTGATTGTATTGTGCTGCTTGTGGCTAGATTCAGGATATCTAGAGGCAGATTTGCGAGGTAAATGCATATTGGAGTAGAGTTTTGGCTCAAATTGAGGTAAGTAATAGTTCTAAATCTAGTTTGAGGGTACAAAACCCCGGATTATGTGTTATGTGATTGGTTTGGAGGTGACGCACATGCTAGGTGACAGGCGTGTGGGCGTGCACCATAGGAATTGTGACTTGGTCCATTCCGGAAAACTATTAAGATGAATAAGCTTGTTGTTAGCTATATGCTCTCCATGTGTTATAGAAATTTGACTGTAAATCATGTTAGAAACCATGTTTAGGCAATATGTTGGTACTGTTGGGATCCACAGAGGACGTGTTATATGTTAAATTACCTAGTAAATGATAGTTGTACTCAGTCTTAGTTTTTACTCGCATATCATATCTCAGTCTCTATTATTTCTTGTTGATACATCCTATCATTGCTATTTCGGCTGATTTTCATGATTTCTGAGAGCCCGAGAGGCTGAAGAGATTGATGACTGAGTGAGGCTGAGGGCTTGATTCTGAGGTTGTTTATGGGATCGGCCTGCACGCTGCACCATGTTTCATTGATTTATACTATGATTGACTTGATATAGCGCTTGGGTCGAAAGAGCCCCTCCCCGGAGTCTGTACACACCTCTAGTGAGCGCAGGTACCTACTGACTGCTGAGTACCGAGTGCTGAGCGACTGTGAGGTTGGAGTGACTGGGACGACCGAGTGACTTTTGCTCTGAGGGGATGTATATAATTTCATTGTTGTTGCACATAGTTGCCATATATCACTATTTTTGAAATCTTTTGAGAGACATTTTATTCGGTTTTTACTTGAACTTGACATGTATAAACTGATTTGACTTAAATTGTCGGATTTGAAAGTATGTCTACTTTCTTTATTGAGACTACTGAAATTGAACTATAACTGTATAGCTCGTCACTATCTTCAGTTCTTTATCTAGTCTTGTTACTTACTATGTTGGTTGTACTCACGCTACACCCAGCAGTTCGTGTGCAGATCCAGGTATTTCCGGACACGGTGGGCATTGATATCGTGCACAGTTGATCTTTGGAGACTACGAGGTAGCTGCCTAGCGTTCGCAGATCTTATTTCTCCTTCCTTCTCTTTTCTTTATTTTTATTTTGATCCAGACTTTCATAGATGTTTATTTTTTATACTGGTGATGTATTGATGCTCATGAGCTCAGTGACATCCCGATTTGAGAGCTATTTTTCGCACTTGTGTTTGGGGTTTTACCCCCGTTTATGAAAACTTTGCTTATTTAAAACAACTTGCTTTATTTTCAAAATATTGTTGGGAATATTTTTTAATGTCGGCTTGCCTAGTACCACGATAGGCGCCGTCACGATAGGTTAGGATTTGGGTCGTGACAAAGAGATTCTTAGGCCTTCAGTGCTGCAATTGCGAGATTTTAGTCGCAACTGCGAGGGTTCGCAATTGCGAACCCATATCACAATTGCAATAACTGCAGCTGAACATAAGCGCTCAAAGTTCCCTCATTTTTTAACCCTAAACTCTGTAGGAGGCGATTTGGAGCGGGGAGTTTCACCTGCAAACTTTGGGTAAGTGATTTTAATCTAATTCTAATCATATTCCAACAACATAACATAGATTTTAACATCAAAATCGTGTGAATAAAAGTGAAAATTTGTGAAACTTTGTCAAGTTTTCTGAAAGATAAGAAATTGAGTTTGATAGTCGATTGGGGCTCGAATTTTGAAACTAATACATATATTAACCCGTGGGGTTATCAGTAGATAGAATCTACCATTGGACCCGGGTTTTGACCGGGCGAGCCCCGCATTGAATTTGATTATTTAGGAAAAGTGTAAAGATCTTAGCTTTATCTATTGAAATTAAATTACGTAGCATTGTTTGATGATATTAAGTCGATTTAGGTTAGATTTGAGCCATGTGGAGGTGGGTTTTAAGGAAATGGATATTTTCGAGTTTTGATTTGGTTTAGTTGAGGTAAGCATCTTGCCTAACTTTGTGTGGGGGAAACTACTCATTAGGATTGGTATTGTTTGAGTCCATGGTGCTAAATAAAATCTGTGTACGCAAGGTGATGAGTGGGTACACGGGTTGTACGTGGTATTTGACCAGTTTAGGCTACTTATAGTTCTTTCATGTCTTAAATTGATCGTCATATCATGTTCTAAATCCTCATAGTCAATCTATTATTTACTAGTATTAGTCTATCCTTACATGACTTAGATGATTTCGTTAACACGTGTTCTACATTCTAATTGATAAATTGCTCTTATTCTTTAGTTGAACTTTGTTACCTCTTGTATTGTTCATGTTATCTCTTTCATTGTTGATTTTCATTATTTGGAGTTATTGTTCATGGTATACTTTCCCTTGTTGATTTTCACTATTTGAGGTCATTGTTATGTGTTTATATATTCCATTGTGAGCTATTCTTATTTAACATCGAGGTTATAAATTCTTTCTCATTGTTGAGTTTTTGGTGTTGAAGTTGTAAAGTTGTTATCACATTGAGACAATTACTGTTGAAACGTCTTTTTGTTGAACATTTTACATTCATTGTTGTTGTTGCGATTCTTGTACACGTTGTGGTGGAGCTGAGACTATTGTTATGGAAGCATTGATATTGCTGTTATTGGCAATTGTGATATATGGGCACTTGTGGTGCAAGTTATTATTATGATGTGATACTGATGCGCATGTGGCGGTATAAGGCTTGGGGTTAATGTGCATGCGGCGGTATAAAGTGGGACTTATGTGCATATTCCTTGTAGGGGAACTACATAAAGCCACGCGACGTCATAATTGGGATAAAGTGTGTATAGCTATTTCAGAAAAACTATTTTCAAAACCTATTTCAAATGTAAGGCTCACATGGCGGCATAAGGAAAGATTGTGATTGAAATTCAGAAATATGAATACGAGGCAGTACCTCGGTTGCAATTCTTGATTATACGAGGTGGTCCCTCGATTGTGATTTCTCGATTATGCGAGGCGGTGCCACGGTTGTGATTTCATTATACACGAGGCGGTACCTTATTGCAATTCTTGTTGTTTATTTCATGTTGCAAAAAGTTCTGGTGGGAATATTTTTTGTTGTTCCATTCTTTATTGTTCTAGCAGTTGTTGTCCGTACATGATCATTGTAGTTAGTTTTATTGTTTCCGTTATGCTATCTCTATGTTTACTTTTCGGTATTAGTTTATGTTGCTGTCTTGTTTTGTATTAGTTATTTCTCCACTTTTCATTATATATATGTATTACATTTTCATACTGCTTATTTATATCTTAGTAGGTGTCTTGATCTGCCTATTTACTGATGTTAGGCTTGATATTTATTGGGTATCATTATGCTATACTCATACTATGCTTCTACATATTTTTATGCAGATCCAGTTACGTCTTCGTGTGCCGGACGTTAGAGTTGATTGAGTTGCCGCTTGGGCGACTTCAAGGTATACTTGCTCCATGTCTGTAGGCCTCGGAGTCAACTTCCCCTACATTCTCTTTACTGTTGTAGTTCTTTCGCACACTAGGTACTGTTGTGGTGTACTCATGCTACACTTCTGCACATCTTTGTGCAGATCCAGATATGTCTGCCCGCAATAGACGCTAGAGTTGATTGATTTGCTACTGGGGAGACTTCAAGGTATACCTGTTTCATGTTCGCAGGCCTCATAGTGACCTTCCATTTTATTCTGTTTATTGTTGTAGTTTTTTCACACAGTGATGTAGTAGTTATCCTAAGTTTACTCTATAGAACTTATGACTCAGTTCCACCGGTTTGGGGAGCGTATTGTTGAGATTATGTTTTGTATCGGAAGGTTATATAAGTTATTCAGCTTGTTTAACTATTTTGATAATTGTTTTTGCCAAGTCATTATTACTTGATGATGGCATTTTGTATTAGTTTTATATTATTGGTATGTGAAATATGATGACATTTTGTATTAGTTTTATATTATTGGTATGTGAAATATGATGGCATTTTGTATTAGTTTTATATTATTGGTATGGATTTTAAGTAAGGTTCCTAAAATTCACCTCGGGGCCCGCGTGCCCAGATTTTGGAAATTTTCAAAGAAAGTTATTACCCATAACCTCATGAATTGAAATATATGATTTTTACCAAATTCCATAATAAATTTCGTGGTTAAATCTCATTTTTATCAAAACCTAGGTTTTCCATCTAACCCATGAATTCCACAAATTTACTTGTTAAAATCTACCCATAATCTATGTATTAAACTCATATTAGGTAGGAATTACTTACCCTCAATAGCTAGTTTGAAATCTCCCATTTTGAAGCTCTAAAATCGCCCAAGTATGTGAAAAATGCCTAAGTCTCGTATTTAAAACAAGCTTCTACCCAGCTGTGACGGGCTTCTTCGCGAACGCGGAAGAAGCCTTGCATTCACAAAATCTTACACTAACTAGGCATCACGAATGTGACAACTCTTTCACGAACGCGAAGAGCAACGCCCACTGATCCTGCCCGGTCCCATCTCCCCTACACGAACGCGAGTGAGGGTTCACAGACGTGAAGGCCTAGGCTCACAAGGATTCGCTAGCGTGTGTGCCTTACAGTGAATGCGAAGGGCAATCAACCACTGCCCCAGATCCTTCTTCATGAAAGCGATGGCCCTCCTTCATTCGCGAAGAAGGAAACCAGAACTAGAAATTTCTTGTTTCTCAGATTTAGCTCCGGGCGGTCCAAAACACACCCAAGCCCCTCGGGACCCCAGCCAACTGCACCAACAAGTCTGTAATCATAATACGGACGTGCTCGAACTCTCGAAACGTGTAAAACAACAATGAAACCAAGAACCATACCCCAAAACCAAGTTGAATCAAACTTTGAACTTCAAAGTTTCCTAATCGCTCTGAACAATTTAAATCATATTTAGACAATTCGGAATGACACCAAATATTGCGTGCAAGTCTTAAATGACATTATGTACCTACTACAACTTCTAGAACAAGAATTCGAACCCGATATCAAAAAGTCCACCCTCGGTCAAACTTTTTAAAAACTTTAAATTCTAACTTTTGCCAAAAGACTCCTAAACGACCTACGGACTTCAAAATCCATTTTTGAATGCACTCCTAAGTCCAGAATCCCCATACGAAGCTATTCCCAGGATCGGGTCATCCATAACCCATTTCAAAAATATGCCCAAGTATGAAATCATCATACAAACCTATTGGAACCGCTAAATCCTTATTCTGAGGTTGTTTACCCAAAATGTTGACTGAAGTCAAACTTAGCCTTTTAAGCCAACCTTAAGGAACCAAGTGTTCTGATTTCAATCCGAACCCTTCCAAATCCCAAACTAACTATCCCCGCAAGTCATAAAATATTAAAGGAACGTACAAGAAGTCTTATTTAGGGGAACTAGGTTCTAGAAAGCAAAACGACTAGTCCGGTTGTTACATTCTCCACCTCTTAAACAAACGTTCGTCCTAGAACGAGTTTAGAATCATACCTGGAGTGCTGAATAAATGTGGATATCTACTCCGTATGTCCTCCTCTGACTCCCAGGTCGCCTCCTCAACCGATTGGCCCCTCCGCTGGACTTTACCTTGGAAACCTCTTGGATATCAACTGGCGATCCTATCTAGCAAAAATGGCAATTGGCTCCTCCTCATAACCCAGGCTCTAATCTAATTGAATAGTGCTGAAGTCTAACACATATGACAAGTCGACATGATACTTCCGAAGCATAGACACGTGAAAAACTAGATGAACTCCTAATAGGCTGGGAGGTAAAGCTAGCTCATAAGAAACATCCCCAATCCGTCTCAACACCTAAAATGGGCCTATAAACATTGGGCTCAACTTGCCCTTCTTCCCGAATCTCATAATTCCCTTCATCGGCGAGACTTTCAAGAGAAACTTCTCGCGCACCATAAATGACAAACCACGTGTCTTCTAATCCACAAACTCTTCTGTTTGGACTGTGTTGTGCGAAACCACTCCTGAATCAACTTCACCTTTTCCAAGGCATCCTTCACTAAATTAGTACCATATAGCTTAGCTCACCGGGTTCAAACCACCCGATGGGAGAACGACATCACCAACCATATAAAACCTCAAATAGAGACATCTCGATGTTGGACTAATAGTTGTTGTTGTAAGCAAACTCGACCAAAGGTAAGAATCGATCCCACTACCCTCCAAAGTCAATCACACATGCTTTAAGCATGTCCTACATGATCTGAACTGTCCACTCCGACTGCCCGTCGGTCTGTGGATGAAATGATATGCTGAGCTCTACACGGGTCCCTAACTCTCTCTGTACGGCTCTCCAAGAATGTGAAGTAAACTGAGGGCCATGGCCTCTATCTGATATGATAGAAACTGGTACACCATGCAACCGAATTATCTCCTGAATGTAAATTTTGGCTAACCTCTCTGAAGTATAAGTAGTCACAACCGGAATGAAATCGGCTGACTTGGTCAACCTATCGACAATGACCCAAACTGCATCAAACTTTCGCAAGGTCCGCGACAACCCAACTTCGAAGTCCATAGTAATGCGCTCCCACTTCCACTCCAGTATTGTCATCTGTTGGAGTAGGACACCTGGTCTGTAGTGCTCATACCTAACCTGCTGGCAATTTAGACACCTAGATACATACTCAGCTATTTCTTTCTTCATCCGCCACCACCAATAATACTGCCTTAGGTCACGATACATCTTTGTAGCACCTGGATGAATGGAATACCGAGAATTGTGCCTCCTCTAGAATCCTCTCTCTCAAGCCATCGACATTAGGAACACATAGATGACCCTAGAGTCATAGAACACCATCCTCGCCAATAGAAACCTCCTTGGCACCACCTTGTAATACCGTCTCTCTAAGAACCATCAAATGCGGATCATCAAACTGTCGAGCCTTGATCCGATCCAATAGTGAAGACTAGGCAACGACGCATGTAAGAACTTGGCTGGGCTATGAAATATCTAACCTCACAAGTCTGTTAGCCAAGAACTGAATGTCCAAAGATAGTGGCCTCTCCTCTGCTAAAATAAATGCCAAGCTACTCATACTATCCACCTTTCTGCTCAAGGCATCTTCGACTATATTCATCTTGCCCGGATGATAAAGAATGGTGATGTCATAATCCTTCAGTAACTCAAGCCATCTACGATGCCTCAAATTGAGATCCCTTTTCTTGAACAAATGTTGTAAGGTACAATGATCAGTGTAAACCTTACATGACACCCCATAAAGATAATTCCTCCAGATCTTAAGAGCATGAATGATCGCAGCTAATCTAGATCGTGCATAGGGTAGTTCTTCTCATGGACCTTCAACTGACGTGAAGCATATGCAATAACTCGCCCCTCCTACATTATTACACAACCCAAACCAGCATGTGAAGCATCGTAATAAATTGTCTACATCCCCGAACCGGAAGGCAACACTAGAACCAGTATTGTAGTCAAAGTTGTCTTGAGATTCTGAAAGCTCGCCTCACAATCATCGGACCAACGGAACAGAGCACCCTTCTGGGTCAATCTAGTCAAAGGTGCTGCAATAGACGAAAATCCCTCCACAAACGGGCGATAATAACCTGCTAACCCTAGGAAGCTCCTGATCTCAGTCACCAAAGTGGGACGAGGCCAACTCTGAAGTGCCTTAATCTTCTTGGGATCCACCTTAATACCCTCTCATGATACAACATACCCCAATAATGCCACAGAAACTAACCAGAACATGGAGAACTTAGCATATAGCTTCTGTTCTTGCAAGGTTTGAAGCACCACTCTCAAATGTCGCTCGTGTTCCTCCATACTGTGCGAGTAGATCAAAATACCATCAATGAAGACAATGACAAACGAATCAATATAAGGCATGAAAACCCTGTTCATCAAATCCATAAACGATGTTGGGGCATTAATCAAGCAGAAGGGCAACACTAGAAACTCATAATGGCCATATCTTATACAAAAAGCAGTCTTCGGAATATCCGAGTCCTGAATCTTCAACTGATGGTATCCTGATCTCAAGTCAATTTTAGAGAACACCCTAGCACCCTACAACTAGTCAAATAAATCATCAATACACGGTAACAGGTACTTGTTCTTGATGGTGACCTTCTTTCACTAGCGGTAATTAATGCACACCCACACAGTCCCGTCTTTTTTCTTCACAAATAACATTGGTGCACCCTAAGGTGATACACTTGGCCTGACGAACCCCTTTGCTAGAAACTCCTCAAGCTACTCCTTCAACTCCTTCAACTCTTTTGGAGACATACGTATGGTGGGATAGATATAGGCTGGGTACTTGGAGTCAAGTCAATATAGAAATTAATGTCACGATCTGGTGGCATGCTTAGAAGGTCAGAAGGAAACACGTATGCAAACTCCCAGACTATTGGTACTGATTCAATCACCGAAGACTCTGCAGTAGTATCCCGAAGATAAACTAGATAGGCCAAACAACCCTTCTCGACCATATGCTGAGCGTTCATAAAAGAGATAACCCGACTAGATGTACTACCAGGCAAACCCTTCCACTCCAATTTAGGTAACTCTAGCATCGCTAAGGAAACAGTCTTGGCATGACAATCAAGGATGGCATGACAAGGGGATAACCAGTCCATGCCCAGGATGACCTCAAAATTGGTCATATTAAGTAACAAAAGGCCTGATCTAGTCTCGTAACCACAGAATATGACTACACAAGACCATTAGATCCAATCCACAACAACAAAATGGCCCACATGAGTGGACACATAAATTGGAGTACCCAAGGACTCACGAGGAATATCCAGGAAATAAGCAAACAGAGATGACACGTATGAATAGGTAGACCTTGGATCAAATAAAATTGAAGCATCCCTACCGCAGACAAAAATAATACATGTATCATGGAATCTAAGGCCACTGCATCTGGTCTGGCCGGAAAGGCATAGAACCTAGCTAGAGCGCCACCTAGCTGGCCTCTGCCTGACTGAATAATAGTTGGCTGAACTCCCCATGCCTAGCCTCCACCTCTAGGACGACCCCAACCCATCTGCCCTCCGCTTCTGAGCGACCGAAAAGCTGGTACTATAATCATCGGTTGTTGGCCCGTGCTGTACTGCCTTGCCCCGAGGCCGAGGGCAGAATCTCTACACATGACTGAGATCTCTACACTTGAAACAAACTCTCAGTACCGTGATCTGCTTCCCTGAAACCTGACCCTTATGGCCTGAATACCAATTAGAAGAACCCTGAATAGCTGATGGGTGGTACGAAATCTCTAGTATGGCATGGAAGTAAGCACTGGAAGAACATTGATGACCAGAGCACCCACTAGAAGAACCCTGAATGGCCGGTGGGTGATAAGGAGTCTCTGGCGTGGCACTGAAATTCCCACTAGAAGAACCTTGATAACCTGAGTACCCACTAGAAGAACCCTGAATGGCCGGTGGCTGATAAGGAGTCTCAGGCATAGCACTAAAATAGGTTCATGCTGAAGTACCCTAAGGAGGTGGTGGTGCTGGATATGTGGACCTGCTAGGCTGACCCCTCCCAAACTAACCTCGGCCCCCAGCCGGGGCACCTCTAAACTCCCCAGAATAAAAGACCCTCTTGTCCCTCTACATGTTCTCTCTACCTCTCAAACAGTAACCCTTAATCCTCTACGCTATATCCACTACTAGCTAATAAGAAGTCCCCATCTCGACCTCTCGGGACATAAAAGCCTGAATACCTGAGTGCAACCCCGCAACAAACCTCTGCACTCTGTACGCATCAGTAGGAAGTATCATAATTGCATGGCTAGACAACTCAGAGAATCTTGCCTCATAATCAGTTACAGACATCTAACCCTGCTGGAGCTGCTCAAACTGAAACCGCAACTCTTCTCTCTAAGAGGGTGGAATATACCTCTCGAAGAATAGGCATGTGAACTGGTCCCAAGTCATGGGAGGAGAACCTACTGGTCTACCAAGAAGGTAAGACTACCACCACTAACGGGCCTTGCCCTCCAACTGAAAGTACTAAAATCCACCCATGGGACTCCAATATCCTCATGTTGTGTAGTCTATCCCTGCACCTATCAATGATGTCCTAGGGATCCTCATGTTGTTCACCCTCGAAAAGAGGAGGGTGTAGCCTAGTCCATCTATCCAATAGCTTTTGAGGCTCGTTGGCCGCAGTTGGTCTGGGCTCAGGTGTAGTTACTGAAACTGGCTAGGCTCTGCCCACGAGTAGTGGACTAGGGGTCTGATATATGGTAGTTGCATACTCCGAAGCCTGGGCAATAACAGTCTATGCTCCCCTAATCGCCCGATATGTGGCTAGATTTACTATAAATAAACCAGCCTAGATCATAGTATCCATGAACCGCAACATACCGCCTATGACCTCCTAAAAGCTCGGGGGTGGGTCTACTACGGGCACCTCGCTCTGCTCCTCAATAATGGGATCCTCCACTAGATTTATTAGGGATGCAACTGGGGCAACTCTAGGACGTCCTCGTCCCCTACCTCAGGTTGGTGCCCTCCCCCTGTCTCTACCTCGGCCTCTAGCAACAAGGGGAGCATCTCCTCCCGGGTCTGGAACATCTGCCATGCGCGTTCTCACCATCTGTGAGAATAAGAGAACGAAACTTAGTTCACCATCAGCTGCATGATAGGACATGAATAAAGAGTAGTTTCCTAACACACTATAGCCTCTTGAAGATAAGTACAGACGTCTCTGCATCGATACACAAGACTCTATTAGGTCTGCCCATAACTTGAGAGACCAACGTGAATCTAGTTCTCTAATACCATGTAATCATTATCTAATTCTAGCTTAGGCCGTGATGGCACCCAGCATCGTTACTAGGCAATCCAACCGTGAACAATCTAGTGATTTCCATTTTTAATAAGTTTTTCAAGCAGCTAATTTTCCATAAATTCAAAGAATTTAATGAATAACAAAATTTTAATGTAATTAAAACGAAAGCAACTAAATGAAATCATAGGCATAGAGATACAACCCAAAATCATAAGTATACTAGTGTGTGCCAAGACCCGGTGTCACAAGTGCATGAGCATTCTAGTAGAATGTACAAAAGAATACTAGTTTATTGTCTAAAATGAAATAGAAAGAAAAAATATAACAAAAGGAAGACTTCTGCTACTGTAGTGCGGCTCGGAAGGGCAGCTCACTGTATAGTCTCGTAACAGGAATCAAGTATGCGCGTCGGACTGGTAACCAGATGTACATGCTCAGATCCTACACAACTAAGTGCATAAGTGTAACATGAGTACATAAACAATATGTACCCAGTAGGTACCTAGTCTAACCTCGAAGAAGTAATGACGAGAGGTCGACTTTGACACTTACTATGGGCTAACAATGATATATTAAAATTTCATACTCAGCAAGAATTTCATGAATAATACTGAAAGCTCAATAACAGAAAAAAATAAAATCTTCTTTCACAAATATTAAATCCAAAGTTTAGTTTCATCATTTAACAACTTGCATTTCAAGACATTTAATCAATATCAATTATGAATATTTCCAAAGAATTTTAATGAGCAAATAATGTCGAGGTCATATGTAACGATCTGGCCGGTCGTTTTAAGAATTAACGCCCGATTCTCTATTAACTAATTTTCCCGTGTTATTTTCTGCTATTGTCAGTTGCCGGAAGGATTCGTTTGGAGTTTCAGAGTGTTTTGGGACACTTAGTCCCTAAATAAGAGCTTATGTTTTAGAATTTGGCCTGTGGTCGGAGCAGTGTGAAGACGGCCTCGGAATAGAATTTTATCGATTCTGTTAGCTCCGTTGGGTGATTTCGGGCTTAGGGGCGTGTTTGGATTGGTTTTGGAGGTCCGTAGCTTATTTGGGCTTGAAATGCCGAAAGTTGAATTTTTGAAGTTTCCGGTTCGATAGTGAGCTTTTGATATAGGGGTGGGAATGGAATTCCGGAAAGTTGAGTAGGTCGGTGGTGTCATTTGAGACGGGTGTGCAAAATTTTAGGTCATTCGGACAAGGTTTGATAGACTTTTTGATAGAAAGTGGAATTTGGAAGTTTTGGAAATCCTTAGGTTTGAAGCCGAGGGTGATTGGGTGTTCCGGCATTGTTTTGAGTGTTCTGAGTGTTGGTACAAGTTTGAATAGTGTTATGTGACTTGTTGGAATGTTTGGTTGAGGTCCCGAGGGCCTCGGGTGAGTTTTGGGTGCTTAACGGAAGTTGAATTAGACTTAGGAAAATCTGAAGCTTTGTTGAACCTGTCATAATTGCACCTGTGTGTATGGGACTGCAAGTGCGTCACCGTAGACGCACTTAGGGGATCAGAGGTGCGTTCTGAGGCAATGTTGGAATTGGTCGCAGGTGCAGCCCAGGTACTGCAGAAGCGGCACCGCATCTGCGGGTAAAAGGTCGTAGGTGCGGAAGTTGGGCTTTAATGAAAAGTCGTAGGTGATGTCCATTTGCCACAGAAGCGGGACTGCGGATGCGGTCCCATGGTTGTAGATACGGATTCGCTGGTTAAAAAAAGGGAAGAAACGAGGGTTTGAACTCAAAACTTGAAAAAATGATTTAGAGCTCTGTTGAGGGCGATTTCTCGAGGGTTTTTGAAGGAGAAACATTGGGTAACGATTTCTATCTTGATTTTGATCCTAGAACTATAATCTATTGTTTTATTTCCTCTTCTAATTAAGGAAATTAGGAGAAAAAGTTTGGAAAATGGCAGAAAGTTTCCCCAATTGAAAATTTGAGTTTTGAGTGGGATTTTGACGTCGGATTTTGGTGATTTTTGTTCGAGTGTGTTCGTGAGTGATCAGGGGTTCTGAAATTGTAAATTTTATCCAATTCCTAGATGTGGGCCTAGGGGAATAGTTGTTACGCCCCGCAATATTACGTCAATATTATGTTTCGCAGTATTATATCACGACGATGTTATGCTCTGCAGTAATATGTTACAATGGTGTTACCCTCTGCAGTAATATATTAAGCTTCACAGTAATAATTTACAATGATGTTGCACCCTGTAGTATTTTACGTTGAATTTGTCGTAAGGAAATTGACATCAGTCCAAGGAAAAGATTATTTGGGGATTATAAGGATTATATTATTTCACAAGTGATTAGTAAATTCATGAAAGTGAGAGGGGAAGCAAGTCAAAGAAAATGAATTTCGTTGAAATTTGGTATTTTGGGATAAAATACAGCTCGAGCTAACATACTCGGTATTTATGGACTAGTACCATATAAGGTACCACACGACCATAATAGTAAGGCGTATAAGGTATGTGAAAAGTGAGTAACATTTCAAGTAAGTGGGAATAATTCTCAATTATCCGGGTAATAGTTTAATTACCGGGTAACGGAACATTATCCAATTAACTAATAAGTGGATAAAGATTAATAATTATCTCAAAATAAACGTGGCAGCCACCTAAAGAAATGACTAAGAATCATTCTTATTAGATGTCATGTAGATACACTTTACTACATTTAAAAATCTTTCAACATTCAAGACCTTGTATTATTAAAATCAAGGTAAGACATTTTAACAAGTTCCATTTTTAAACACAAAATTCATTCTCCAAAAACCTTTTAGCTAGTTGAGCCTTCACACTTTCTTGAAAAAAATATTCAGACAATCAATTATCAGGTTAATTATTAAATTAAGTGGGTAAGTGTAAGAATTGTCTTGTTCACATGGGACCATGACAATTAAAGGAATCTATGACTAATATGCATGCTACATTGGTGTCACAATTTGGGAACAAGAAGTCTTGCTATGCATTAAAGTTATAAATGGGGCCTACCAAGCAAGACTTTTAAAGAATGCATTTGAAACTCAAAGGATCATTTTGAAACTCAAGTCTTTGGACGTAAGTTGCTAAGATAAGAACGGATGGAGCTCACTATTTTTTTAAAGACTTCTTTATCTTGGAATCTCTTTATCCTTACTTTATTAAGGAATTCATATAAGATCATCCAAGATCTCATTATCTACAAAGTGACGTATAGATTTATCAAAGAAAGAATTCCTGTGAATTCTTGAATTCATGTGAATTCTTGAATTCATGTGAATTCTTTACAAGAAGTAGATGTAAACGTGATTTCTTCAGCAAACACATACAAAAAGTATGTCCAACAAGAAGCCACTAAATTCATACAAGAGTAAGACGATAGCGACGTGGGTTGCTACAACAAAACTTCATATGGATTTTCCCTACTCTGATTTTGTTGTCACGTGTTTTGTCACAGTTAACGTGTGTTAGAAGGATTGCTAAGAGAATTGACTTAGGTATGTTAAGGCTATCCCTTCTTTCTTTTGGCACGATCCATACGATATGAACGAAACGTGCAAATGCACAAATTCCACAAGTGACTCTACTCATAGAAGTAATAGAAATATCTATGTTCTTTAATTACCATATGTCATAATATTTTATCATCTATTCATGGGTCTCAGAAAAATACGAAAGTTGAAAAGATGTTACTTTATGATATTGCTCAAGAGGCAAAGTGGTCTTATGACCTTCCGAATGATTTTATTGACGTACTTTTCATGCATTGCATTCATGTGCATTGACCCATGACCAGATGGCGTTATATACGCGTATATATGTAAATATATGTATATGGAATGGGAAAAGGTTACGGCGTTATATACGCACCACCACCTGATCAGCTGGTATATGATGATGATGTTGCCCGCAGTGGCTGAAATATGATTCAAACGGCGTTATATACGCATATATATGTATGCAATCAAACGGCGTTATACACGCGTATATATGTATGTATATATATGTATATAGGATATGGGAAAGGTTATGGCGTTATATATGCACCACCACCTGATCAGCTGGTCTACGATGATGATTTTGCCCACAGTGGCCGATACGATATGATGGGATGCCCTCAGAGGCTGATGATATTATAAAACATGTACCTATGCACGACATGACATTCATACGCATATGCATGACGTTAAAGGTAATTTATGATTTACAAAGTTATTCAGACTTACAGGTTGAGTCATGTACTCTATATGTTTTCCATATCTCTCATGTATTTATTTATGTGCCTTACATACTCTATATGTTTTCCACAGTGTGCCTCGCAGAGTTCCCAGGCTATGGTTCCAGCACCAATTGCTACCCCCCTGCTCGACCAGCTAGAGTTGGAGGTCGGGGAGGTAGAGGTCACCCTAGAGGGGGAGGCCAGGCAAGATATTATGCCCTTCCCACCCATACTGAGGCTGTCACCTCTGATTCTGTCATCACATGTATTGTCCTGGTTTGTCATAGAGATTCATTGGTTCTATTCGATCCAGGCTCCACCTATTCTTATGTATCTTCTTACCTTGCCTCGTATTTGGGTGTATCTCAGGATTATTTGAGTTCCCCTATGTATGTTTCTACTCTTGTGGGGGATTCTCTTATTGTGAACCGCGTTTATAGGTCGTATTTGGTTGCTATTAGTTGTTTTGAGACCAGAGCCAATTTATTATTGCCCAGCATAGTAGATTTTGATGTTATCTTGGGCATGGACTGGTTGTCGCCCCATTATGCTATTCTTGATTGTCACACCAAAACCGTGAAGCTGGCTATGCCAGGTGTACCGTGAGTAGAGTGGAGGGGTACTTTAGATCACACTACCAGTAGAGTTATTTCTTTCCTTAAAGCTCAGTGAATGGTTGAGAAGGGGTATGACGCGTATCTAGCCTAGATGAGAGATGTTAGTGTTGATACCCCTACAATTGATTTAGTCCTAGTAGTACGGGGTTTCCTTGATGTGTTTCCAGCTGACCTTCTGGGCATAACACCCAAAAGAGATATTGATTTTTGCATTGATTTGTTGCCGACACTCAGCCTATTTCCATTCCTCCTTATCGTATGGCCCCTCCTGACTTGAAGGAGTTGAAGGATCAGTTATAGGAATTGCTTGATAAGGGTTTTATTAGGCCAGTGTATCACCTTGGGGCGCTCCTGTCTTGTTTATGAAGAAAAAGGATGGTTCTATGCGTATGTGCATTGATTATCACTAATTAAACAAAGTTACAATGAAGAACCGGTATCCTTTTCCTTGTATTAATGATCTATTTGACCGGCTACAAGGTGCACGAGTGTTTTCTAAGATTGACTTGCATTCAAGTTACCATCAGTTGAAGACTCGGGAGCCAGATATCCCGAAGATTGCTTTTAGGACTCGCTATGGTCATTACGAGTTCCTTGTTATTTTGTTTGTGTTGAATGTCCTAGAAGCCTTCATGCATTTGATGTACAGTGTGTTCCGGTTATATCTTGACTCATTCATTATTGTCTTTATTGATGATATTCTGGTATACTCCCGGAGTCGCGAGGATCATAAGCAGCACCTGAGGACAGTGCTTCAGACTTTGAAGGAAATGAAGTTATATGCAAATTTCTTAAAATGTGAGTTTTGGTTGGATTCCATGGCATTCTTGGTTCATATGGTATCGAGTGAGGGGATACAAGTAGATTCGAAGAAAGTGAAAGTAGTGCAGAGCTGGCCCAGACCATCCTCAGCTACAGAGATCCGCAGTTTTCTTATCTTGGGGTGTTATTACCATCGATTTGTTGATGGTTTTCATCTATTGTAGCACCTATGACCAGGCTAACCCAGAAGGTTGCTCCGTTCCAATGGACGGAAGAGTGTAAGGTGAGCTTCCAGAAGCTCAAGACAGCTTTGACTTCAGCCCTAGTTTTGATATTGCTAATAGGTTCGGGGTCTTATACTGTCTATTGTAATGCCTTGAGGATTGGCCTTGGAGCGATATTGATATAGGACGGTAGGGTGATTGCCTACACATCTATATAGTTGAAGGTACATGAGAAGAATTATCCTGTCCATGATCTTGAGTTGGCCGCTATTGTTCACGCCTTGAAGATCTGGCGTCATTATTTGTGCGATGTTCCTTGTGAGATATATGCTGATCACCAGAGTTTGCAGCACCTATCCAAGTAGAAGGATCTTAATTTGCGCCAGAGGAGGTGGTTAGAGTTACTTAAGGACTATGATGTCACTATCTTGTATCACCCAGGCAAGGGCAATGTAGTGGTCGATGCTTTGAGTCGTCGGGCAAAGAGTTTGGGGAGCTTGGCTTATTTACTAGCAGCGGAGAGGCCCATGGCGATGGATGTTCAGGCCTTAGCCAGTCAGTTTGTGAGATTGGATCTTTTGGAGCCTAGTCAGGTTCTAGCCTGTGTGATTTCTCGGTCTTCCTTATTTGATCGTGTTAGAGAGCGCTAGTATGATGACCCTCATTTGCTTGTCCTCAAATATAAGGTTCAGCACGGTGATGCTATAGATGTGACTATTGGTGATGACGGGGTATTGAGGATGCAGGGTCTAGTATGTGTACCCAATATTGATGTGCTTCAGGAGTTGTTTCTAGAGGAGGCCCATAGTTAGCGGTATTCCATACATCCGAGTGCCGCGAAGATGTACCAGGACTTGAGACAACACTATTGGTGGATGCGAATGAAAAAGATATAGTTGGGTTTGTAGCTCGGTGCCTCAAATGTCAGCAAGTAAAGTATGAGCACCAGAGATCGGGTGGGTTGCTTTAGCAGATAGAGATTCCGGAGTGGAAGTGGGGGCGAATCACCATGGACTTCGTAGTTGGACTCCCATGTACTTTGAAGAAGTTTGATGCCATTTGGGTGATTGTGGATCGGCTGACCAAGTCCGCACACTTCATTCCTATGTGTACTACCTATTCTTCAAAGCGGTTGGCGGAGATTTATATTCGGGAGATTATTCGTCTGCATGGTATTCTAGTTTCCATCATTTCAGACAGAGATACTCAGTTCACATCACGGTTCTGGAGGGCCATACATCATGATTTGGGTACTCGGGTGGAGTTGAGCACAACATTTCACCTCCAGATGGATGAACAGTCCGAGTGCACCATTCAGATTCTTGAGGATATGCTCCGTACATGTGTGATGGAGTTTGGAGGTTCTTAGGATCAGTTCTTGCCACTGGAGGAGTTTGCCTACAACAATAGCTATCAGTCAAACATTCAGATGGCACCATATGAGGACTTGTATGGTAGGCAGTATAGATCCCCGGGGGGTTGGTTTGAGCCAGGTGAGGATAGATTATTGGGCACAGACTTGGTTCATGATGCCCTAGATAAGGTTAAGGTGATTCGGGATAGACTCCGTACAGCTTAGTCCAGACAGAAGAGTTACGTGGACTGGAAGGTTCATGATGTTTCCTATATGGTTGGAGAGCGGGTCTTGCTTCGGGTTTTGCCTATGAAGAGCGTTATGAGATTTGGGAAGAAGGGGAAATTGAGTCCGAGGTTTATTGGTCCTTTTGAGATATTGCGACGTGTTGGGGAGGTTGCTTATGAGCTTGCCTTACCTCCCAACTTGGCAGGAGTTCATCCAGTATTTCATGTTTTGATGCTTCGGAAGTATTACAGTGATCCGGCACACTTAATGGATTTCAGTTTATTCCAGTTGGACAAGGATCTATCTTATGTTGAGGATCCAATGGTGATATTGGACAGGCAGCTTCGAAAGATGAGGTCAAAGAACATTGCATCAGTAAAGGTTCAGTATCGAGGTCAACCGGTCGAGGAGGCGACTTGGGAGACCGAGCAGGATATGCGCAGTCGTTACCCTCATCTTTTTACTACTTCAGGTATGACTCTATGCTCATTCGAGGACAAAAAAATGTTTTAAGAGGTGGAGGATGTAACGACTCGGCCGGTCATTTTAAAAATTAACGCCCAGATTCCTTATTAATTGCATTCCCCTTGTTATTTTCTGCTATTGTGAGTTGCCATGAGGATTCGTTTGGAGTTTCGGAGTGTTTTGGGACACTTAGTCCTTAAATAAGAGCTTAAGCTTTAGAATTTGGCCCGTGGTCGAAGCAGTGTGAAGACGGCCTCAGAATGGAATTCCTTCAATTTCGTTAGCTCCGTTGGGTGATTTCGGGCTTAGGGGCATGTTCGGATTGTGTTTTGGAGGTCCATAGCTTATTTAGGCTTGAAATGCCAAAAGTTGAATTATTGAAGTTTCTGGTTCGATAGTGAGATTTTGATAAAGGGGTCGGAATGGAATTCCGGAAAGTTGAGTAGGTCTGTAGTGTCATTTGGGACGTGTGTGCAATATTTCAAGTCATTCGGACGAGGTTTGATAGACTTTTTGATCGAAAGCGGAATTTGGAAGTTTTGGAATTCCTTCCTTAGGCTTGAATCCGAGGGTGATTGGGTGTTTTGCTATTGTTTTGAGTGTTTCGAGGGTTGGTACAAGTTTTAATAGTGTTATGTGACTTGTTGGCATGCTTGGTTGAGGTCCCGAGGGCCTCGGGTGAGTTTTGGGTGCTTAACGGAAGTTGAATTAGACTTAGGAAAATCTTAAGCTTTGATGAACCTGTCATAATTGCACCTGTGTGTATGGGACCGCAAGTGTGGCACCGCAGAGGCAGTTAGGGGACTGCATGTGCGTTATGAGGCAATGTTGGAATTGATCGCAGGTGCGGCCCAGGTACCCTAGAAGCGACACCGCATCTACGGGTAAAAGGTCGCAGGTGCGGAAGTTGGGATTTAATGAAAAGTCACAGGTGCTGTCCATTTGCCACAGAAGCGGGACTGCAGGTACGGTCCCATGGTCGCAGAAGCGTATTCGCTAGTTAGAAAAAGGGAAGAAACGAGGGTTTGAACTCAAAACTTGGAAAAACAATTTGGAGCTCGATTGAGGGCGATTTCTCGAGGGTTTTTGAAGGAGAAACATCGGGTAACGATTTCTATCTTGATTTTGATCCTAGAACTATAATCTATTGTTGTTTTCCTCTTATAACTAAGGAAATTGGGAGCAAAAGTTTGGAAAATGGGAGAAAGTTTCCCCAAATGAAAAATTGAGTTTTGAGTGGGATTTTGACGTCGTATTTTGGTGATTTTTGTTTGAATGTGTTCATGAGTGAACGGGGGTTCTGAATTTATAAATTGTATCCAATTCCGAGACGTGGGCCCGGGGGACTTTTTGGGTGATTTTCTTAATTTCGCGTGTTAGCTTCGAATTAATTAGTTAAATTAGTTACTTGAAGATATATTTACGTTATGCAATTACTTTGAATAGATTTGGGCCATTTGGAGTCGGGCACTCATGGCAAGAACGTGATTTCGTGTTGATTGAGCTGTTTTGAGGTAAGTGGCTTGTCTAACCTTGTATGGGGGAACTCCCCTTAGGATTTGGTATTGTGTTATGTGAAGTACAGTGTACTTGAGGTGACAAGTACGTACACTTGTTAATTATTGAAATCCCCTTTTCATTAAGTTAATACCTATGATTTCTTGTAATTGAGCAATATTTGTACTTGAATCCTCTTTCTTAATTTAGGAAAAGAATGCTTATGTGATTAAACTGTCTTACCCGCTTTAATTGCCTACGTGTACTTCGTGTAGCATGTTAGGGTAGAATTTCCTGCTTAAATTCTAGAATAGAACTATAAATTCTTCTGAGATTGTTGTGTGATTTACTTTGGGACTACGGGATGATATCCTGGGATATCCCCCCTGCATATTTACTTTGGTACTACGGATCGATATTCCGGTAGATCCCCCTGCACATTTATATTTGGGACTACGGGACAACACCCGGTAGATCCCCTGTATTGAATATTTACTTTGGCACTACGGATTGGTATTCCGGGAGTTTCCCCTACATATTTACGATTCAGACTACGGGACAATATCCCGGGAGATCCTCTGCACTTTTACGTTTAGGATTACAAAACGATATCCTGGGAGTTCCCCTATTGTTATTTCTGTGTACTGAGTTAGATTCTTTCTGTGATTTTATTGTTATAGACTGTTAGCATTTTAATTATGTTGTCATATTCTATACTATTTTACCTTGTTTTTCATCTACAATCAGTAGGGCCCTGACCTTCCCCGTCACTACTCGACCGAGGTTAGGCTTTGCACTTACTGAGTACCACTGTGGTGTACTCATGCCCTTCCTGCGCATGTTTTTCATGTGCAGATCTAGGTTCTTCGGCTCAGCCAAACTTCCAGTGAGTCGAGGTGATCTTTAGAGACTTCGAGGTATATCTGCCGCATCCGCAGACCGAGGAGTCCCTCTCTATTCTCTCTTCTAGTTTTTAGCTCTCCTGTATTTACTTTTGTTTAGACATTCTGGATTTAGAACACTTTTAGTCATTCCACAGTTTGTGATTTTATGAGATTCCACATTTTGGGAGTTGATTCAGTTTGAGAGTTTATATTTGTATATGTCGAGGGGCATCTTAAACGTTTTATTTATATTTTTTCACAGTTTTTGGCTACCTTTTATCTTTCATTTCTTTTTCCGTAAATCGTTAGGCTTACCTAGTCATAGAGACTAGGTGCCGTCACGACAGCTGATGGAGGGCAAACTTGGGTCGTAACAAGCTGGTATCAGAGCTCTAGGTTCATAGGAGTCATGAATCACAAGCTGGTTTATTAGAGTCTCGCAGATCGGTACGAAGATGTTTGTACTTATCTATGAGAGGCCACTCCAAATTCTCCCTGCGGTCGTCTGGCCGGACAAGCGGCTCCACAGGTGCGGAAAATGGGTCGCAGGTGCGAAAACCCTGGGCCAGAAAGTATATAAGGTTTTCTTCGCGAATTTTTGGTTATTTCATCATTTTTCTCATACGGGTTTGAGCTTGAGGGAGCAAATTGAAGAGGGATTTCAAGGGGATTTTATGGAGGTAAGGTTTTTGGACCCTAAACTTGTTTCTATGATGGTTTTTCACTGATTAAGCTCGAAATCTATGGATATTAGTAGCAAAAATTGGGGGTTTAGGGCTCGAAAATTAGAGACCTTAATCTAGAGGTTTAGAGGTCATTTGTGGTAGGATTTTGGCATTTTTGGTAGGTATGAACTCGTGGGAGGATAAGGAGTTTATTGATGTAATTTTTATCGGATTCCGAGACATGGGTCAGGGGTCGGGTTTGGCCAATTTCGGGATTTGTGTTGTAATTTTATTATTTTTGCATAGGCTTCGTTCCCTTAGCATATTTTGACGTCATAATTCTGATTTTGGATATATTCGACGTGAGTTGAGGCCGAGTCGAGAGGCAAGGTCATCAAGGAGTAGTATTTCATCTGGTTTGAGGTAAGTAACCATTGTAAATCTGGACCTGAGGGTATTAAACCCCGGGATATCGTATTGTTTTGATAAATGAGGTGACGCACATGCTAGGTGACGAGCATGTGGGCGTGCACCGTTTGGGATTGTGACTTGGTCCATCCCGTAGCGACTACTAAGCCGTGTATTTTGACTTAAGATCTTGTGATATTCCATGTTTTAGAGATTGATACTATATGTTAGGTTGTACGCCGTGTTTTGGGCCTTGTGCCGACCTGTTTAGACCCTTAGGGGAACTTTTACTACTTTCCTCACTCTGTTTGAATTAAAAGTATATCCTCAGTCATGCTTTACCTATTATTTGTTTAAAACCGGTTTCATCACTCTATTTCTTAATATATGAAAACTGTTTGGGCTAAGTTCCCTGATTTTGACTAATATGCCTGAGTGGTCGTGCGGTTAATGACTGAGAGAAGTCTAGGACCTAATGGTGAGGATTATATATCTATTATTGATTTGGCTGCACACCACAACCATATTATATATATGGATCAGGCTGCATGCCGCAACGATATACATATG
The DNA here is from genome assembly GCF_000393655.2 of Nicotiana sylvestris. Lineage (NCBI taxonomy): Eukaryota > Viridiplantae > Streptophyta > Magnoliopsida > Solanales > Solanaceae > Nicotiana > Nicotiana sylvestris. Next base: position 86,880,618 of record NC_091058.1, read on the forward strand.
GATCGAGCTGCCCGCCGTAGCGATATAATATTTGGATCGGGCTGCACGCCGTAGCGATATGACGCTTGGGCTGTAGGAGCCCCTTCAGAGTCTGTACACCCCAATGAGCGCAGTCGACTATAAACTTGGATCGGGTTGCACGACGCAACGATTATTATGATTATTACTATTATGAGATATTATTGAGCCGGAGTGCTGAGTGTGAATACTATATGACAAGAACTGAGTCACGAGTGACTAAGAGGCTTGCCCGAGAGGCTATAATTATGAGTGATACTTTTTCCGAGGGGATTGTTTGACTTTTATTGCTTTCACTCTTCTTTTATACTAAGCCTCTGTTGAAAAATGTTTTCAAAGGATTTGTAATCGAAACTAATGTTTTACGACATGACTATCTTTTAAATTGCAGAATTTGACTTGATATTTCTGTTGAGACTTATTATATGATTATAAGTGCTCGTCACTGTACTCAAACCTTATTTACTTTAGTTACTTACTAAATTGCATACTCAAGTTACTCCCTGCACCTTATGTGCAGATCCAGGTGCCCGGACATCAGAGTGAGAGCTTCCAGCACGCTCAGAGCTTTACCGAAGACTGCAAGGTAGCTGCACGGCGTTCGCAGTCCTGCTTTCCTCCTTCCTATGTTAGTGTTCTGTTATTTCAGACTTATGATGTATTATTCAGTCAGTTTGAGTTGTATTTAAAGTCTCTTGACTAGTGACACCGGATTATTGGGTTGTGTTGGTATTTTGTACTGGTTTTTCTGCATATTCTGTTTTATTCATCTATTTCATATGATGAATTTGAAACTTATTCGATACTAGAAAATGATTTTTTATAAAATATTTCGTTGTGGAGAATGTTTTGGTTAGCTTCCCTAGTACCGTGATAGACGTCATCTCGACCGGGGTATTTGGGGTCATCACAACAAATTTCCTCTAACACACGAGCCTCAAGTTCCACAACAACTCAATGAAGTCTTGTAATGAACCGATTAGTTATTTTGTGTGATTGTGCCCCGTTTCTCCTTTTGATGATTCAAGCATGTCTGTTTATGATTTTATGACTTGTGGGGTTGGTTAGTTTTGTTTCGGGAAGCTTTCGGGTTGATTTAGACCCTTGATTCTTGACTTAGATATTTAAATTAGAAAACGTTGACCAAACTTTGAATTTTGTGAAAACGACCCCGGAATTGTTTTTTTATGGATCTGATAACTTCGTATCGTGATTTCAGACTTGGTCGTATGCCCAAAATTAATTTTGGAAGTTTGTAGGTTGATATTTGTTGATTTGCCAAAATTTAGCAATTTGAAGTTGAAAGGTTTGACCGTAGGTTGACTTATAGCTAACGAGCTTGGGACTTGAATTTGGGACATAGAATAGGTCCATTATAGTATCTAGAAATTGCATGCAAAATTTGGTGTCGTTACAAGTTGATTTGATAAGATTTGGATGTTTAGTTATAACTTTCAAAAGTCTTGAACTTTACTGTGAAATTCATGCGTTTTAGTGTTCGATTCGTAGTTTTAGATTTTTTTATTGTGCAAGCGAGTTTGTATGATTTTTGAGGCTTATGTGGATGTTTGGTTTGGAACCCTGAGGCCCCAGATAAGTTTCGGACATGTTCCTGAGTGGTTTGGATTGAAAATGGCAAAATCTGGTGTTTGATGCTCTTGTGTCGCAAATGCAAACACTAAGGTCGCATTTCAGAAGGTGATAGAAGAGGGACATTTTTCGCAAATGCGACTTCCATTTCGCATTTGCGAAGGCAGCAGAATTGGGCAGAGTTCGCAATTGTGAACATTTGTTCGCTTTTGCAATATTTCTAGCTTCGCAATTGCGAAGTCTTTCTCGCAAATGTGATGATGCATAAGGTTGTTAGGGTTCGCAAATGCAAGCCTTGGTCTGCAATTGAGGGGGATTGCAAATGCGAACCTTGTGTTGCAAAAGTGACATCTACAGCTGGTTAAAGGGCTGGAAACGGGATATTTGAATTTATTCTCTTATGTTTAAACCCTAGACTCGGTAGGAGACGATTTTGTCACAACCCAAAATTCGGACCCAATCGTGATGGCGCCTCTCGTGAAGACAAGGCTAGCCGACACATACACAATTCATTTTAAGCAGTTAAAATAGTACAAATTAAGTCTTAAACATAATAAATAATCCAAAAGTAAAGGTGCATAATACAGTTTGCGGAATAGACATAGCCCGACATCGGGGTGTCACCAGTCATGAGCATCTATTCTAATAACTACAAGTCCGAAAGAGTCTACACAACTATTACATACTAAAACAGGAGAAAATAAGATAGAGTTGCGAACGCCGAGCAGCTACCTTGTGAATCTCTGAAGTCTGCTGGAAACTCTCTCAACCCTCGCAAGCAGGACCTAATGCGCCTGAATCTGCACAGGGGGTGCAGGGAGTAAAGTGAGTACTCCAATTCAGTGAGTAATAATAATAATAAATGCAGACTGAGTAATAAAAAATCACGTAAAGGCACATCAACAGGTTATAAAGAAGCAGTAAAAGCCAGTAAAAGCAATGAAGCAATTAAAATATGTGAAGTCACTTTAGTTCAGTTAAAACGTCTTTAAAATGCCTTTTTAATAATTAAGCAAGTAAATGACAGGAAACTAGGAAAGATAAACACATAAAGAACTGCCCCTCGGGCAATATCATAGAACAACACCAACCCGTCGGGCTATCTCTCACATCACAATGGGTACCCGTGCTCACTGGGGGTGTGCAGACTCCTGGAAGGGCCCTTTACAACCCAAGCGCAATATCAAGACATCTCGTGGCATAATCACATAAGCTTTCGGCCTTATATCAACAAGCCACATCGTGGCGTACAAATATCAGGCACTCGGCCTCATAATCATAATTAGTGTTTCCTCACAACATAGGTGCTCGGCCTTACTCAGTTAGAATCTCACAAGCAACTCGGGCAACAGTAAAACATGATGCTAAGCCCAAAATATTATTTTAAGTGTTAAAGCGGAGTAAACATGGTTGTGTTGTGAAAATAGTATAATATAGCATGACTGAGTACAAATATAAAGTTAAAACAGTGAGGAAATATCAGTAAAAATCCCCTAAGGGTTCAAATAGTTGGCACGAGGCCCAAATATGGCATTCAGCCCAAAACATAATGATAGCAAAAGGTTTTCAGTCAAATACGTGGTAAAACAATCATTCGGGATGGACTAAGTCACAATCACCAATAGTGCACGACACCACGCTCGTCATCTAGCATGTGCGTCACCCCAATATAGCACAACGATGTGCAATCCAGGGTTTTATACCCTCAGGACAACATTTACAATTATTACTCACCTCTACCCAGTACAAATCTCTAGCTCGGGATGCCTTTGCCCCTAGAATCGGCCTCTGGATGCTCCAAATCTAACCAAAATCAGTGCAAAACCAACAAAATATGCTAAGAGAACAAAGCCCACTCGAAAGAAATTAAATTACAACACAAATCCCGAAATTGGCCAAATCCGACCCTCGGGCCCACGTCTCTGATTCCGATAAAAATTACATCAATGGACTCCTTATTACTCCCCGAGTTCATTCATACTAAAAGCATCAAAATCCAACCCCAAACGGCCCCTCAAATCCCAAATTCTAGGTCTCCAATTACAAGCCTTAGTTCTTCAATATTAGGCTTAAATTCCATGATTAATTAGGTAGAATTCACATTAGAATCAAGTATTAAGTCCATAAATATTATCTCCAAGTGTTTCCCCTTAAATCCCTCTTCAATCCTCTTCAAAAATCTCCAAAATCGCTCAAAAATGGTGGAAGTTAACCCCAAAATCGCGGACCAAATGGCTATTTAAGCATTCTACCCAGGCCTCCAAACCTTCTTCGCGAATGCGGTCAACGCCTCGTGTTCGCGAAGCACAATCTAACTTTGACCAAACTTTCCTCTTACGCGAACGCGACCAGTCCCTTGTGAACACGATGGTTCCTCAACCCAACCTTCGTGAACGCGCTCCCTTTCTCGCGAACGCGATGAACAATTCCACCTGAACCCCAGCTGCTCAATTTCCTCTACGCGAACGCGAAGCCTCCCTTACGAATGCGATACACAATATCCCAGCCCCTCACGAACGCAGAGCCTCCCTCGCGAACGCGAAGGCTAAATCCTCAGCCTCATCTACTAATCTTCAGTGAAGGCCTACTCGCGAACGCGAAGGTCATTTTTCTGCAACACTGAACAACAGTTTTTTGCATTTTTCCAAAACATGAAATGGTCTGATTGACCACCCGAAACTCACCTGAGGCCCCCGAGACCTCAAATAAACGTTCCAGCATACCCCATAACATCATTCAAACTTGTTCCAACCTTCGAAACGCTCAAAACAACATCAAAACACCAAATTCGCATCGGATTCAAGCCTAAGAATTTCAAAATCTTCTAAATTACGCTTTTGATCAAAAAGTCTACCAAACCATGTCCGAATGACCTAATATTTTTCAAACACAGCAACTCTAAAGGCCCAATGAATCGAGGACTCAATTTACCCTTGTTCCCAAACCTCATAACACCCTTCATGGGTGAAATCTTCAACATAACCTTCTCACCAATCATGTAGGACACATCTTGACCCTTCCTATCAGCATAACTCTTTTGTCTCGACTGCGCTGTACGAACCCTCTCCTGATTTACCTTCACCTTTCTAAAGCAACCTACACCAAGTCTATCCCCAATAGCCTAGCCTCACCCAGCTCAAACCAACCAATTGGAGATCTACACTGCCTCACATATAAAGCCTCATATGAAGCCATCTGAATACTCGACTAGTAGCTATTGTTATAAGCAAACACTGTAAGCAGTAGAAACTAATCCCATGACCCTCCGAAATCAATGACACAAGCATGCAAAATGTCCTCCAATATCTGAATAGTGCGCTCAGACTGTCCGTCCGTCTAAGTGTGAAAGTTGTGTTTAACTCGACCTGAGTACCTAACTCTTGCTGCACCGACCTCTAAAACTGTGAAGTAAACTAAGTACCCCTATCTGAAATGATGGAAACTAGGACACCATGCAAAAGAACAATCTCCCGAATATAGATCTCTTCCAACCGCTCTGAAGAATAGGTAGTACACACAGGAATGAAGTGCGCAGACTTGGTCAGCTGATCCACAATCACCCAAATAGTATCAAACCTTTTCAGAGTCCGTGGGAGCCCAACTACAAAGTCCATAGTGATCCGCTCCCACTTCCACTCTGAAATATCCATCCGCTGAAGCAAGCCACCCGGTCTCGGATGCTCATATTTTACCTGCTGACAATTGAGACACCGAACTACAAATCCCACAATATCTTTCTTCATCCTCCTCCACCAATAATGCTGTCTCAGATCCTGATACATCTTCGCGGCACCCAGATGAATGGAATACCACGAGCTATGGGCCTTCTCAAGAATCAACTCTCGAAGCCCATCCACATTGGGCACACATATACGGACCTACATCTTCAATACCCCATCATTACCAATGGTCACATCCCTGGCATCTCGTGCTGAACTCTATCTTTAAGGACAAGCAAATGTGGATCATCATACCAGCGCTCTCTGATGCGATCATATAAGGAATACCAAAAAACGACACAAGCCAATACCCGACTGGGATCCGAAATATCTAACCTCACGAACCGATTGGCCAAGGCCTAAACATCAACTGCAAGAGGTCTCTCTCCAACTGGAGTATATGCCAAACTCCCCATACTCACTGCCTTTCGACTCAAATCATCAGCCACTACATTGGCCTACCCCGGATGGTATAATATAGTGATATGATAATCCTTTAGCAACTCCAACCACCTCCGCTGCCTCAAATTGAGATCCTTCAGCTTGAACAAGTGTTGGAGGCTACGATGATCAGTAAACACCTCACATGACATGCCATACAAATAATGCCTCCAAATCTTCAATGCGTGCACAATAGCAGCCAACTCCAAATCATCAACGGGATAGTTCTTCTCATAGGGCTTCAACAGATGAGAAGCATAAGTAAAAACTCTACCTTCCTGCATCAATACACACTCAATGTCAACTCTCGAAGAAACACAATACACGGTATATAAACCTAAAGATGATGGCAAGACTAATACTGGAGTTGTGGTCAAGGTTGTATTGAGCTTCTAAAAGCTCCTCACACTCATTCGACCATACAAATAAAGCACCCTTCTGATTCAACTTGGTCAAGAGCGATGCAATATATGAGAATCCCTGAACAAACCGGCGGTAATAACCCGCCAAACCAAGAAAGCTGCGAATCTCTATGGCTGAGGATGGTCTAGGCCAACTCTGAACCACCTCTATATTCTTCGGATCAACCTGAATACCCTCGCTGAATACCACGTGCCCCAAGAAAGCCATTGAACTGAGCCAAAACTCACACTTGGAGATTTTGCATAAAGCTTCTCCTCCCTCAATCTCTGCAATACAACTCTCAAATGCTCCGCGTGCTCCTCCTGACTATGCGAATACACCAGAATATCATCAATGAAGACTATGACGAACGAGTAGAGATAAGGCTGGAACACGTTGTTCATCAAATGCATGAACGTTTCTGGGCCATTGTTCAGCCCAAAAGACATAACCAAGAACTCATAATGACCATATCGGGTCCCGAAAGCCATCTTAAGAATATTCGAGTCCCTGATATTCAGCTAGTGATAACCTGAACAGAGATCAATCTTGGAGAACACTCTCGCTCTCTGAAGCTGGTCGAATAAATCATCAATACGAGGCAAAGGATACTTGTTCTTAAATGTTACTTTGTTCAACTACCTATAATAAATGCACATCCTCATAGTGCCATCCTTCTTATTTCACAAATAGAATCAGCGCACCGCAAGATGACACACTAGGCCGAATGAACCACTTATCAAGGAGTTCCTAAAGCTGCTCCTTTAACTGTTTCAACTCCACTGGTGCCATACGATACAGCAGAATAGAAATGGGTTGAGTGCCCAGCACCAGGTCAATACCAAAATCAATATCCCTGTTCGGTGGCATGCCTGACAGGTATGTAGGAAACACATCAGGAAAATCCTTCACAACTGGAACAAAATCAATACTAGGAGTCTCTGCACCGACATTACTCACAAAGGCTAGATAAGAAAGACAACCCTTTCCAACCATACCCTAGGCCTTCAAGAATGAGATTACTTTATTAGGAACATAATCAGTCAAACCTCACCACTCAATCCATGGCACACCCGGTATAGCCAATGTCATTATCTTAGCGTGACAGTCCAGAATAGCACGACACGGAGATAGCCAATCCATGCCCAAAATAACATCGAAGTCTACCATACATAATAACAACATATCTACTCGGGTCTCCAAACCCCCAATAGTCACCACACATGAATGGTACACACGGTCTATAACAACAGTATCACCCACCGGAGTAGATACATGAACAGGTGAACTAAGAGACTCATAGGGCATATCCAAATAATGAGAAAAGTATGATGATACATAAGAAAAGGTGGAACCAAGATCAAATAATACAGAAGCATCTTTGTGGCAGATTGAGACAATACCTGTAATAACAACATCGGAAGCAATAACATCAAGTCTAGTTGGAAGTGCATAGAAATGGGCCTAACCGCCACCTGATCGACCTCTCCCTCTAGGGCGACCCCTAACTGACTGACCTCTACCCCTAGCTGGATGGATGGGTGGTGATGAAGTAGCTAGGCTGAAGCTGATGGATGACTCCTCTACCGAGATGGACCTGCAAAATGATGAGGACACTGACTCCACATATGACCCATCTCTCCACACTCATAGAAACTCCCGGGTGCTGGAGAAGAGGACTGAAGGGAACCCTTAGCACCGAAATGACTAGCAGATGCGCCTGGCATAAAAGAGCCCTGAATTGATGGAGCACGAGATGAACTCTGAGTTGGAAGGGCACTAACTGATGACTGGCCCTGATGAGAACTATGAGAACCATGACCTGATGACACCCCACGATAACCTGGGCTAGCTGGCTGAGCATGCCTGAAGGGACGGCCTCTGCCATGCTGAAACTGACCTCTCGAAGGAGCATCACCATAACTACCAGATCCTCGAGGCCTCTTGGCCTCCCTCTCCTCTCGCTCGTGGCGATGAACTGACTCAATCTCATGAGCAATGTCTACAACCTCCTCAAAAGTAGCACCAGTCACCCTCACACTAGTCATAAGAATACAAAGCTGATAAGTGAGGCCATCAACAAACCTTCTAATTCTCTCTATATCTGTCGGAACCAACCAAATCGCATGGCGAGCTAACTCAGAGAACCTCATCTCATACTGCATCACAGTCATCTCTCCCTGATGCAACCACTCAAACTGCCTATGCAGCTCCTCTCTGCGAGACTGCAGCACATACTTCTACAAAAAGAGAACGGAGAATTGCTGCCAGGTAAGGGGTGCTGCACCAACAGGTCTACGCCTCTCAAAACCCTCCTACCATGTGAATGCAGCTCTAAAAAACTGATAAGTAGTGAAAGCGACCCCGTTGGTCTCCAGAATACCCGCTGTACGAAGCATCCTCTAACACTTATCCAAGAAACCCTAGGCATCCTCTCCCTCTGCACCACTAAAGGTCGAAGGCTGAAGTCTACCAAACCTCTCCAACCTACGCTTCTCGTCCTCTGGCATGTCAGGAACTACATAGTCCTGAGCAGCTGCAACCGGCTGGGCTATATGCGCCCCTGGTGTCTGAAGTCCCTGCACGACCTACTCAGGTGTGCTAGCGGCGGGAGTTTGATTGCCTGCCCCGACCTGAGAAGTAGATGTGGCTATAGTACCTGAGAATGCCTGAGGTAGGCCAGTGCAAACTGATAGAATTGAGCCAAGGCATCCTAAAGATCCGGAATCACAATATGCACAGCTAGTGCCTAAGCTGGTGCTGCTGGAGCATCCATAACTGGGAACTGATCCTAAACTGGGGCAGTTGGTAGATCTGCAGGTGCTGCCTTAGCTAATGTACGGGCCACACCTCTGCCCCTACTGCGTCCATGACCGCATCCTCGGCCTCTAGTGGCCAAAGCTGGTGGTACTGGTGGTCGTCCATCCTGACCGGTAGCGCGTGTCCTCACCATCTGTGAGAGAATAGAATAACAGAAGCTTAGTACTCGGATCAACAAACTCGCACGACAAGAATTTCAAGAGTATAAAGTTTTTCCTAAAGATTCTGCAGCCTCTTGAGGATAAATACAGACGTTTTAGTACCGATCTGCGAGACTCTACTAAACCTTCTTATGACTCGTGAGACCTATGTAACTTAGGCTCTGATACCAACTTGTTATGACCCAAAACCCATACCCGGTCGTAATGGCGCCTCCCATGAAGACAAGGCCAACCGACACACATACAATTCATTATAAGCAGTTAAAATAGTACAAATTAAGTCTTAAACATTATAAATAATTAGAAAGTAAAGGTGCATAATACAATTTGCAGAATAGACATAACCCGACTTCGAGGTGTCACCAGTCATGAGCATCTATTCTAATAACTACAAGTCTGAAAGAGTCTACATAGCTATTAGATACTAAAATAGAAGAAAATAAGATAGAGGGAGAAACACTAGGCTGCAAACGCTGAGCAGCTACCTAGTGAATCTCCAAAGTCTGCTAGAAACTCTCTCAACCGCGCAAGCAGGACCTGATGTGCCTGAATCTGCACACGGGGTGCAGGGAGTAAAGTGAGTACTCCAACTCAGTGAGTAATAATAATTAATGCATACTGAGTAGTAAGAAATCACGTAAAATCACATCAACATGCTATAAAGAAACAGTAAAAGCCATTAAAAGCAATGAAGCAACAAAAATACGTAAAGTCATTTTAGTTTAGTTTAAACTTCTTAAAATTTCCTTTTAACAATTAAGCAAGTAAATGACAGGCAACTAGGAAAGATAAACATATAAAGAACCACCCCTCGGGCACAATGTCAACAAAATCCGCCCCTCAAGCAATATCATAGGACAACACCAGCCCTTTGGGCTATCTCTCACATCACAGAGGGTACCCGTGCTCACTGGGGGTGTGCAGATTCCTAGAGGGGCCCCTTACGGCCCAAGCGCAATATCAAGCCATCTCGTGGTATAATCACATAGGCTCTCGGCCTCATATTAACAAGCCATCTCGTGGCGTACTAATCTCAGGCCCCGGCCTCATAATCATAATCAGTGTTTCCTTACAACATAGGCCATCAGCCTTACTCAGTCAGAATCTCACAAGCTACTCGGGCAACAGTAAAACATGATGCTAAGGCCAAAATATCATTTTAAGTGTTAAAGCGGAGTAAACATGACTGAGTTATGAAAACAGTAGAATATAGCTGACTGAATACAAGTATAAAGTTAAAATGGTGAGGAAATATCAGTAAAAATCCCCTAAGGGTTCAAATTGTTGGCATGAGGCCCAAATATAGCATTCAGCCCAAAACATGATGATAACAAACAATATTCAGTCAAATACGCGGTAAAACTATCATTCGGGATGGGCTAAGTCACAATCCCCAACAGTACACGACCCCACGCTCGTCATCTAGCATGTGCGTCACCCCAATATAGCACAACGATGTGCAATCCAGGGTTTCATACCCTCAGGACAACATTTACAATCATTACTCACTTTTACCCAGTCCAAATCTCTAGCTCGCGATGCCTTTTCCCCTCGAATCGGCCACCGGATGCTCCAAATCTAACCAAAATCAGTGCAAAACCATCAAAATATGTTAAGAGAACAAAGCCCACATGAAAGATATCAAATTACAACACAAATCCCGAAATTGGCTAAACTCGACCCCCGGACCCACGTCTCGGATTCTGATAAAAATTACATCAATGGACTCTTTATTACTCCCCGAGTTCATTCATACCAAAAGCATCAAATCCACCCACAAACGACCCCTCAAATCCCAAATTCTAGGTCTCCAATTGCAAGCCCTAATTATTCAATATTAGGCTTAAATTCCATGATTAATTAGATAGAATTCACATTAGAATCGAGTATTAAGTCCATAAAGCTTATCTCCAAGTGTTTCCCCTTGATCCCTCATCAATCCTCTTCAAAAAGCTCCAAAATCATTCAAAAATGGTGGAAGTTAACCCCAAAATCGCGGGCCAAATGGCTATTTAAACATTCTGCCTAGGCCTCCAAACCTTCTTCGCGAACGCGGTCAACGCCTCACATTCGCAAAGCACAATCTAACTTTGACCAAACTTTCCTCTTACGCGAACGCAACCAGTCCCTCACGAACGCAATGATCCCTCAGCCCAACCTTCGTGAACGCGCTCTCTTTCTCGCGAGTGCGATGAACAATTCCACCTGAACCCCAGCTGCTCAATTTCCTCTACGCAAATGCGGAGCCTCCCTCGCGAACGAGATGCACAAGATACCCGCCCTTCGCGAACGCGGAGCCTCCCTCGTGAATGCGAAGGCTAAATCCTCAGCCTCATATGCTAACCCTTCAAGAACGTGAGGGCCTACTCACGAATGCGAAGATCATTTTTCTGCAACACTGAACAACAGTTTTCTGTATTTTTCCAAAACATGAAATGGTCTGATTGACCACCCGAAATTCACCTGAGGCCCACGGAACCTCAACCAAACATGCCAACATACCCCATAAAATCATTCAAACTTGTTCCAACCTTCGGAACGCTCAAAACAACATCAAAACACCAAATTCGCATCGGATTCAAGCCTAAGAATTCCAAAATCCTCTAAATTACGCTTTTCATCAAAAAGTCTATCAAACCACGTCCGAATAACCTAAAATTTTGCACACGCATCCCAAATAACACAACAGAACTACTACAACTCTCGGAATTCCATTCCGACCCCTATATCAAAATCTCGCCTATCAACCGGAAAATGCCAAAAATCTAATTTCGCCAATTCAAGTCTAAATCTACTCCGGACATCAAAAACATATTCCGATTACACTCCTAAGTCCCAAATCATCTCCTGAAGTTATCCGAACCATCGGAACTCACATCTGAGCCCTCTAATACATAAGTTAACTTCCAGTTGACTTTTCCAACTTAAGCTTCCTCAAAATAGACTAAGTGTCTCAAACCTTCTCAAAACCTTTCCGAACCCGAGCCAACCAACCCGATCACATATAGAACCGAAAAACAAAGCAATAAGAAGCAGAAATGGGGGAAATAGAGCGGTAACTCATGAGACAACTGGCCGGCTCGTCACAGGTTTGGAGAGGGGATTTTCACCTACAAACCTTGGGTAAGTAATTCTTATCCATTTCTAATCATATTCCATTAACATATCTTAGATTTAAACATTAAAATCATGTTAATCAAAGTGAAAATTTGTGAGACATTGTCAAGTTTTTGAAAAATAAGAAATTGAATTTTGAGAGTCGATTTGGACTCGGATTTTTAAACTAATCACATATATGAACCTATGGGGTCATGGGTTGACAGAATCTACCATTAGACCTGATTTTTTATCAGGCGGGACCTGAGTTGACTTTTTGGGAAAAAGTGTAAAGATCTTAGTTTTATCTATTGTAATTAAATTCCCTATTATAATTTGATGATATTAAGTCGATTTTGGTTAGATCTGAGCCACATGGAGGCAGATTTTAAGGGAAAAGCTATTTCCGAGGGTTGAATTGGCCTAGTTGAGGTAAATTTCTTGCCTAACTTTGTATGGGGGAACTACCACTTAGGATTGGTATTGATTGATTCATTTGTCTAATGTGAAATCCGTGTACGCAAGCTGATGAGTGGTTACACGGGTTGTACATGGTATTTGACTGGTTTAGGCTACTTAAACTCCTTCCATGTCTTGAATTAATCATCATATCATGTTCTAAATTCTCATACTCAATCTATTATTACTTGTGTTAGTCTATTTTTACATGGCTTAAATTTTTTGTTATCACTTGTTCTATAATCTAATTGGTAAAATTGTTCTCATGCTTAGGTTGATCTTGTCGCCTCTGTAAATGTTACTTGTTATCTCTTTCGTTATTGATTACCATTATTTGAAGTTATTATTTATGTTACCTATTTAATTGTTGATTGTTATTATTTGAAGTTATTATTTATGTTACCTATTTAATTGTTGATCTATCTCTTTCATTGTTGATTATCACTACATGAAATTATTGTTCATGTTATCTCTCTCATTATTGATTTTCATTATTTGGAGTTATTGTTCATGGTATCTTTTCCCTTGTATATTCACATTATTTGAATTCATTGTTACACATTATCCATTCCATTGTGAATTATTCTTATTTAATGCCATGGTTATACATTGTTTCTCATTGTTGAGTTATTGGTGTTGAATTTGTGAAGCCGTTATTACGTTGAGGAAAATTTGTTATTGTCGAAACATCTTCTTGTCGAACATTTTACATTTATTGTTGTTATTGCTATTCTTGTACACATTGTGGTGGTGCCATGGGCTATTGTTGTGAAAACATTGATATTATTGATTATTGTCAAGTTGTGATATATGGGCACTTGTGGTGAGAGTTATTATTGTGATGTGATATTGATGCGCATGAGACAGTATAAGGCTTGGGGTTAGTGCGCATGCTGTGGTATAAGGTGGGACTTATGTGCGTGTTGCTTGTAGGGGAACTACTTGAAGCCACGTGGTGTCATATGTTGGGCTAAAGTGCGCGTAGCTATTTCGAAAAAAATTGTTTTCAAAACCTAATTCAAATGTAAGGCTCACACGGCAGTATAAGTAAAGATTGTGATTGAAATTGTGAAATACGTACACGAGGCAGTACCTCGGTTGTGATTCTAGATTTATACAAGGCGAAACCTCGTTGTGATTCTTGTTGTTAATCTCTTTTGCAAGCAGTTTTAGTGGGAACGTGTAACAACCTGGACGGTCGTTTTGAGAGTTGTTGCTCCGTTCCCCCATTTACCGCTCATTTTGTGCTTTATAGTTATTACATGACTTACCAGGTTAGTCAGCTTGGGTCCGAAGGGATTTCGAAATGAATTGAGACACTTAGTCTCATAATTGAAAGTTTAAGTTAAAATGGTTGACCGGATGTTGACTTATGTATAAACGACTCCGAAATGGAGTTTTAATGGTTATGTTAGCTTCTTTGGGTGATTTTGGACTTACTAGTGTGTCTGGATTATAATTTGGAGGTCCATAGTCGAATTAGGCTTGAAATGGTGAAAGTTGGATTTTCGGAAAGTTTGACTAAGAGTAAACTTTTTGATATCGGGGTTGGATCCTAATTCCGGAAGTTGGAGTAGGTCCGTGGTATCATTTGTGACTTGTGTGCAAAATTTGGGGTTAATAGGACGTGATTTGATAGGTTTCGGCGTCGCTTGTAGAAGTTGGAAATTCCTTAGTTTCAATAGGCTTGAATTGGGGTGTAATTCATGTTTTTTATATTGTTTGAGGTGATTTGAGGGCTCGACTAAGTTCATATGATGTTTTAAGACTTTTTGGTATGCTTGGTTGAGGTCTTGATGGCCTCGGATTGAATCCAGATTGTTAACGGATCAAAAATTGAAGTTGAGTGATTGCTGAAGGAGAACTTTGCTGGTTAATCGCTCCTGCGGAGCTTTGATCGCAGTTGCGAGCTTGCTGGTGCAAGCTGGGATGTGCAGAAGCGAAGTTTGGGCTGGTGGACTATGGGTGCAGGTGCAAAGATTTTTCCGCACCTGCGTGGTCGTAGGAGCGGAGTGATGGGCGCAGAAGCGGACATTTGTGCAGATGTGATGGGCTATCCCGCACTTGTGGTTATGCAAATTCAGGGGAAATGACCCCAGAAGCAAAGGCCCAACTCCAGTGGTTTATCGCAAAAGCGGAATTTTGGTCACTTCTGCGACACCGCAGATGCGGTTAAGTGTCTACAGAAGCGGAGGTGCTGGGCAGAAAGTTAAATACAAGGGTTCACGATTTTGGCTTCATTTTAACACTTTGAGCTCAGGTTTTGGCGATTCTTGAGAGGATATTCGAGGGGATTCTTGAGATAAGTCCCTTATGCTCTTTTTTTATAAGTAATCTTGTTTCCCCATTGATTTTCCCACCTAAATTATATAGTTTTAAGGTAAAATTTAGGGGTTTGAGGCTAGGGATTTGGAGAGTTGATTTGGGGGATTTGGGTGATGATTGGTGTCGGATTTTGATAAATTTGGTATGGTTAGACTCATGGTTGAATGGGTTTTTAGGTTTTGTGACTTTTGTCAGATTTCGAGACGCGATCCCGGGGGCCGGCTCTGAGTCGCTTTTTACTTTTGATTTATAACTTCGTATTTTCTTGTGGAATTGATTCCTTTAGCCCGTGTTGATTGTATCGTATTGTTTGTGGATAGATTCGAGGCAATTGGAGGCCGATTTGCGAGGCAAAGGTGTGTTGGAGTAGAGATGTCACGCCCCAACCTAGGGAGGCGTGGCTAGCACTCGATGCCGTAATAGCCCAAATGAACCACTCTATAACTCATTTATTTTTTTCTGTAACTATCATGGGCCAACATGGCCAAAACTCATAATATATAACTATAAGTGGGCAAACGCTATATCAATGAACCATTGTTCATAAAATATGAATATATATAGGCCGTCAAGGCCTTTACCATATTGTACAAAATAAACCTTAGTCTATAAAGCCTCTAATATTATTTGACATCAAATGGAATGGGGTACCAGCCTACCCATAAGTCTGTAGCAAAGCTCTAACACGATGACTTATAGACTTGGTTGCACTCCGAATGAGGTGAAGTTTTACTGATCCTTCACTGAATGCTAATCTTATCTACTATGAGGGCTTGTCAACATGATTATTTATACCTGCAAGCATGATTGCAGCATCCCTAACAAAAGGACGTCAGTACGAATAATTGTCACGACCCAAGTTCACCCTCCGTGAACTGTCGTGACGGCACCTAGTCTCTACGACTAGGTAAGCTTAACAATTGCGAAAAAGAAACAAAATGCCGAAAAACCAATAAAAACTTAAGGTAAGCAAATATAGAAACATTTAAGATGTCACTCGGCATATACTGATACAAGATCTCAAACTGAACAACTTCCCAAAACCCAGAATCTCATGAAATCACAAGCTATTGAATAACTACAAGTGTCTAACTCCATAATGTCTAAATAAAAGTAAATACAGAAGGGCTAATACTATAAGAGAGAATGGAAAGGGACTTCTCGGTCTGCGGACGTGGCAGATATACCTCAAAGTCTCTGGAAAATCGCCTCGCCTCAAGGGTAGTAGGACTGAGTCAAAGTACCTGGATCTGCACATGAAAAACATGCGCAAAAAGGGCATGAGTACACAACATCGGTACTCAGTAAGTGGCAAGCCTAACGTCGGTCGAGTAGTGACGGGGAAGGTCAAGGCCCTACTGATTATAGCTGAAAAAATAAGGTAAAACATAATAGAATACTACAATATAAATAAATGCTAACATTATGAAGTAACGTAGGATAATAAAAACAACTATAACAAAGCCAAATAATCACAGAAGGAATACAACTCAACACAGAGATAACAACCGGGGATCTCCTAGGATTTACCGTAGTTCCAAAGTATACACACAGTAGTAACACGAAGAATACTCAATTCAATTCAAATTTCATACCAAGGTAAAACAAGTATTTCTAACCTAGCATGTTGCACAGAATCCAAATAAGGCAGTTTGAGCAAGTAAAGCAATTGACTTAAGTCAATTAGACATGCTTCCCTAAGCTAACAGTAGGCTTAAATTGCAAGTAGTATAAACAGGAAAGAAACACAATTATAGTTAATTAATGAAAGCAAGATTTTCAACAATTAGCACAAGTACGCACTCGTCACCTCACGTACAAGGCATTTCAAATATCAACAGTACCAAATCCTAAGGGGAGCTCCCCGACACATGGTTAGGCAAGCCACTTACCTCGAACTGCTCAAATAATCAACCCGAAACCACGCTTTTGCCACGAGTACTCGACTCCAAATGACCCAAATCTATTCAAATTAATTGCATAATGTAAATATAACTTCAAGTAACTGATTCCACTAATTAATTCTAATCTAATACGCGAAATTAGGAAAAATGACCAAAATGCTCCCTGCCCCACCTCTCGAAATCGGGTAAAATTTACAAATTCAGAATCTTAACACTCTCACGAGTTCAGTCATACCAAAAGTACCAAAATCAAACCTCAAATGGTCCCTCAAATCACCACTCAAAGCTCTCCAATTAACCAATCTCTAACCCCCAATTTACCACTGATTTCTCTCTTTAATTTCATGCTAACAACGATAAAAATCACCATAATTACTGCACATGTGGTCCCGCACCTGCGGTCCCAGGTGCACATTGCGGTTCTTCACTTATTCGCCAGCCATCACACCTGCGATGACGTTCTCTCACCTGCACCTTCGCATATGCACCAAAATTTCCGCATCTGTAGCTCCAGCCTTTCTTCTTCTTGGCCGCATCTGTGGCTTCACTTTCGCTTCAGCGGGCTCGCACCTGCGGTCCCCAAGCCGTAGGTGCGGTTATGACAGCAAACTCAGCAGCTTCAGCTACAAATTCCCAACCCCAAACTTTCCGTTAACCATCCAAAATCATCCTGAGGCCTACAGGACCTCAACCAAAAGTACGAACAAGTCATATACTACTATCCAAACTTATACCAATCCTCTAAATAAGCTACGGATATCCAAAACACAATCCGAACATGCCCCTAAGCCCGAAATCACCCAACAGAGCTAACGGAACCGATGGAATTCCATTTCAAGGTTGTCTTCACACTGCTCCAACTACGGTCCAAATTCTAAGACTTAAACTCTCATTTAGATCTAAGTGTCCCAAAACTCTCTGAAACTCCAAATAAACCTTCCCGGCAACTCACAATAGCAGAGACAAACATGGAGAATGCAGTTAACAGAGAATCGGGCGTTAATTCTTAAAACGACCAGCTGGGTTATTACATCTTCCCCCTTTTAAAACATTCATTCGTTCTCGAACAAGCATAGAGACATATTTGAAGTAGTGAAAAGATAAGGGTAACGGCTGCACATATCCTGCTCGGCCTCCCAGGTCGCCTCCTCGATCGGCTAACCCTGCCTATGAACCTTTACTGATGCAATGTTCTTTTACCTCAGCTTCCGAACCTGCCTATCTAAGATCACCACTGGCTCATTAACATAAGATACATCCTTGTCCAACTAGACTGAACTGAAATCCAACACGTGCGATGGATCACCGTGATACCTCCAAAGCATCAAAATATGAAATACCGGATGAACTCTTGCCAAGCTGGGAGGTAAGGCAAGCTCACCAACACACCGTAATCCATCAAAGGGACCAATAAAACTCGAACTCAATTTCCCTATCTTTCCAAATCTCATAACGCCCTTCATAGGCGAAACCCGAAGCAGAACCCGCTCTCCAACCAGATAGGAAACATCACAAACCTTGCGGTCTGTGTAACTCTTCTGTCTGGACTGGGCTGTACGGAGTCTATCCTGAATCACCTTAACCTTCTCCAAAGCATCATGAACCAATTCTGTGCCCAATAATCTAGCCTCACCTAGCTCAAACCAACCCACCGGGGATCTACACTGCCTACCATATAAAGCCTCGTATGGTACCATCTGAATGTCGTACTGATAGTTGTTGTTGTAGGCAAACTCCGCCAATGGAAAGAACTGATCCCAAGACCCTCCAAACTCAATTACATATGCACGGAGCATATCCTCAAGAATCTGAATAGTGCGCTTGAACTGTCTGTCCGTCTAAGGGTGAAATGTTGTACTCAACTCCACCCGAGTACCCAACTCATGCTATACGACCCTCCAGAACCGTGATATGAACTGAGTACCTCTATGTGAAATGATGGAAATTGGAATACCATGCAGATAAACAATCTCCCGGATATAAATCTCTGCCAGTCGCTCTAAAGAATAGGTAGTACACACAGGAATGAAGTGTGTGGACTTGGTCAGCCGATCCACAATCACCCAAATGGCATCGAACTTTCACAAAATCCGTGGGAGTCCAACTACAAAGTCCATGGTGATACGCTCCCACTTCCACTCCGGAATCTCTATCAGCTGAAGCAACCCACCCGGTCTATAGTGCTCACATTTCACATACTGAGAATTGAGACACCGAGCTACAAACCCGACTATATCTTTCTTCATCTGCCTCTACCAATAGTACTGCCTCAAATCCTAGTACATCTTCGTGTCACCCGGATGAATAGAATACCGCGAACTATGGGCCTCCTCTAAAATCAACTCCTGAAGCCCACTAAAATCAACTCCTGAAGCCCATCAACATTGGGTGGACTAACCCGACCCTGCATCCTCAATACCTCGTCATCACCAATAGTCACATATCTAGCCTCACCATGCAAAATCTTATCCTTGAGGACAAGAAAATGAGGTTTATCAAACTGACGGTCTCTAATACGATCAAATAAGGAAGACCGGGAAATCACACAAGTTAGAACCTGACTAAGCTCCGAAAGATCCAATCTCACAAACTGGATGGCTAAGGCCTGAACATCCATTGCCATGGGCCTCTCTTTTGCTGGTAAATAAGCTAAACTCCCCAAATTCTCCACCCGGCGACTCAAAGCATCGGCCACCACATTGGCCTTGCCCGAGTGATACAAAATAGTGATATCATAGTCCTTTACCAGCTCTAACCACCTCCTCTGGCGCAAATTAAGGTCCTTATGCTTGAAAGATGCAGTAAACTTCGGTGATCGGTATAAATCTCACAAGGAACATCGTACAAATAAAGACGTCAGATCTTTATGGCGTCAACAATAGTAGCTAACTTGAGATCAAGGACAGGATAATTCTTCTCATGCACCTTCAATTGTCTGGATGCGTAGGTAATCACCCTACTGTCCTGCATCAATACTGCTCCAAGGCCAATCCTCGAGGCATCATAATAAACAGTATAAGACCCCAAACTCGTAGGCAATATCAAAATCGGGGTTGTAGTTAAAGCTATCTTGAGCTTCTAAAAGGTCATCTCAAACTCTTACGTCCACTGGAATCAAGCACCTTTCTGGGTCAGCCTGGTCATAGGTGCTGCAATCGATGAACACCCCTCAACAAACCGACGGTAGTAACCCGCCAAGCCAAGAAAACTGTGGATCTCTGTAGCTGAGGATGGTCTAGGCCAACTCTGCACTGCTTTCACTTTCTTTGGATCCACCTCAAAACCCTCACTCGATACCACGTGGCCTAAGAATGCCACAGAATCCAACCAAAACTCACATTTCGAGAACTTCGCAGATAACTTCTTTTCTCTCAAAGTCTGAAGTACTGTCCTCTGATGCTGCTCATAATCCTCCCGACTCTAGGAATACACCAGAATATCATCAATAAAGATAATGACGAACGAGTCAAGATATGGCTGGAACACACTGTGCATCAAATTCATAAAGGCTGTTGGGGCATTGGTCAGCCCAAACGACATAACAAGGAACTCGTAATGACTATACCGAGTTCGGAAAGTAGTCTTCGGGATATCTGGCTCCCGAATCTTCAACTGATGGTAATCTGAACGCAAGTCAATCTTAGAAACACTCGTGCACCCTGTAACTGGTAAAACAAATCATCAATATGAGGCAAAGGATAGTAGTTCTTTACTGTAACTTTGCTCAACTGGTGATAATCAATGCACATTTGCATAGAACCATCCTTCTTCTTCACAAACAAGATAGGAGCACCCCAAGGTGATACACTGGGCCGAATAAAACCCTTATCAAGCAATTCTTGTAACTGATCCTTCAAATCCTTCAACTCAAGAGGGGCCATATGTATGGAGGAATAGAAATGGGTTGAGTGCCCAACAACAGATTAATTCCAAAATCAATATCTCTATCGGACGGCATGCCCGGAAGGTAAGCTAGAAACACATCAGAAAAATCCTGTACTACTAGGA
Source organism: Nicotiana sylvestris (assembly GCF_000393655.2). Taxonomy (NCBI): domain Eukaryota; kingdom Viridiplantae; phylum Streptophyta; class Magnoliopsida; order Solanales; family Solanaceae; genus Nicotiana; species Nicotiana sylvestris. Next base: position 86,901,561 of record NC_091058.1, read on the forward strand.
CTGAATCAACTGTAGGGATACGCGTCACACCCCTTCTCAACCATACGCTGAGCCTTAAGGAATGAATTAACTCTACTGGAAGTATGATCTAAGGTACCCCTCCACTCTACTCGTGGTACACATGGCATAGTCAGCGTTACGGTTTTGGCATGACAATCAAGAATAGCAAAATGGGGTGACAACAAGTCCATGCCTAAGATAACATCAAAATCTACCATGCTGAGCAATAATAAATGGGCTCTGGTCTCAAAACCACTAAGAGCAACCACACATGATCGATAAACACGATCCACAATAAGAGAATCTCCTACAAGAGTAGAAACATAAACATGGAAACTCAAAGAATCAATAGATACACCCAAATGCGTGGCAAAATAAGAAGACACATAAGAATAGGTGGAGCCTGGATCGAATAAAACTGACGCATCTCTGTGACAAACCAGGACAATACCTGTGATGATAGAATCGGAGGCGACAGCCTCAGTACGGGCAGGAAGGGCATAATATCTGGTCTGGCCTCCCCCTCTAGGGAAACCTCTACCTCCCCGACCTCCACCTCTAGTTGGTTGAGGAGGTGGGGTAGTAACTGAAGCTATAACCATAGCCCGAGAAATCTGCATGACACGCTATGGCTGAGAAGTCTGTGGAGGTGCACCACTCCTAAGGTTGGGGAAATCCCTCACCATATGTCGTGTGTCACCATACTCAAATCTAGCTCTAGAAGGACGTGGCAGCTGTGACTAGCTCGGGCCAGGTCTGCTGGACCGGCCATTGAAAGCACCCCACGCAGGAGGCGCAATAGATACTTGAGGTGCATAATAAGGCTCCTGAGGCCTAGAAGAAGCTGGAATACCAATGGCTGCTGGAAGAGCTGAATGAACGGGGAGACTCATATAACCCCTACCATGACAAACTGCAGCTGGAGCACGAGCACTAGAATAATGACTCGACTCTCGAGACCTCTTGGCCTCCCTCTCCTCTCTATCCCTAGCATACATACCCTCCACTCTCCTAGCAATTCTCACCACCTGCTGACAAGAAATATCCATATCCAACTCACGAGCCATGCAAGACCTAATATTGGGAATAAGCCCCTTAATAAACCGGCAAACCCTCTTGAGAACAGTAGAAACCAAGGCCGGTGCATTTCTAGTCAAGCTAGTGTAACAGATAGCATACTCCGAGACCGTCATAGTACCCTGGTGCAAATGCTCAAACTCTGTGCATCATGCGTCCCTAATGCTCTGAGGAACATACTCTCTCAGGAACATATCTGAAAACTGAGTCCAAATCAGGGAAGCTGCCTCATCTGAACTATCTAACTCATAAGTATGCCACCACTCAAAGGTGGCTCCTCGAAACTGGAAGGTAGTGAAGGAAACCCCGCTCGATCCTGATATACCCATGGTACGGAGAACACGGTGGCACTCATCTGGAAATCCCATAGTATCATCTGATGCTAGATCACTAAATACAGGAGGCTTGTACTTATTGAACTTCCCAAGCCTCTGCTACTCATCCTCGGAAGTCGTTGCCCTGTCCTCGGGCTGATCAGGGACTGCAGGTTGTACAGGAAAAATTTCTGGGACCTGATCAACATGCACTCGATGCTCAAGGGTGCGAGCGGCGGGAGTCTGTGCTCCTCCCCTGACCTGAGATGTAGTTGCAACAAAGGGAAGCAACCCTGCCTGAGCCAGAGTGGTGTAGATTCTCATAAACTGCGCAAGAGTCTCCTGGAGCGCTGGAGTAGTAGTAGCAGTAGGCGTATCAAGTGCCTGGACTCTGGCTGGAATTACTTGTAGCACATCGGTGGAAGCATGCGCGGGTGCTCTAGCTGCACCACGTCTGTGTCCTCGGCCTCTACCCCGAGCTCGGACCTGGCCTTGAACGGCTCCAGTAGGGGATCAGGTGCCTGATCACTCTGTTAGCACGTGTCCTCATCAACTGTGAGAGATTAGAAGAAAGAAGCTTAGAATTATGATATCAAAATTCCACTTCATGGGTACTGTTCACAGTACTGTATATGGGGTATTGTTCATATGTATTGTTCACAGTACTGTACACGGATACTGTTCATGTTTACTGTACATGGAACTGTACACGAATACTGTTCACGCATGTGCGGTTAAAAAAACCAGAAACTGCCCAGAAAATTGCAGCAGCTTTTCTTTTCACTAAAAAGGCTCTAACTCCATCATATCCGAGCCTCATGGGACCCCGACCAAACATGACAACATACCCCATAACATAATTCAAACTTGTTCCACCTTCGTAATGCTCAAAATAACATCAAATGAAGTGGAATTTTCCTAGTAGTTACATAGCCTCTCGTAGATAAGTACAGTCGTCTTCATACCGATTCGTGAGACTCTAATAAACCGTCTTGTGATTCGTGACTCCTATGAACCTAGAGCACTAATACCAACTTGTCACGACCCAAGTTCGCCCTCCGTGAACTGTCGTGATGGCACCTAGTCTCTACGACTAGGTAAGCCTAACGATTGCGAAAAAAGAAACAAAATGCGGAAAAACTAATAAAAACTGAAGTTAAGAAAATATAGAAATGTTTAAGATGTTGCTCAGCATATACTAATACAAGATCTCAAAAACTGAACAATTTCCCAAAACTCGAAATCATGAAATCACAAGCTGTTGAATAACTACAAGTGTCTCACTCCAGAATGTCTAAATAAAAGTAAATACATAAGGGCTAATACTATGAGAGAGAATGGAAAGGGACTCCTCGGTCTGCGGACGCGACAGATATTCCTCGAAGTCTCTGGAGATTCGCATCGCCTCAAGGGTAGTGGGACTAAGTCGAAGTACCTGGAACTACACATGAAAAACATGCACAAAAAGGGCATGAGTACACCACAGCGGTACTCAGTAAGTGACAAGCCTAACCTCGGTCTAGTAGTAACGAGGAAGGTCAGGGCCCTACTGATTATAGCTTAAAAAATGAGGTAAAACAGTATAGAATAGGACAATATAATTAAATGCTAACAGTATGAAGTAACGTAGGATAATAAGAATAACAACAACTATAACAGAGACAAATAATCACACAAGGAATACAACTCAACACAGAGATAAAAATCGAGGATCTCCCAAGATACCGTCCTGTAGTCCCAAAGTAAACTCACAATAGTAACACGAAGAATACTCAATTCAATTCAAAATTCATACCAAGGTAAAACATGTATTTCTAACCTAGCATGATGCACAGAATCCAAATAAGGCAGTTTGAGCAAGTAAAGCAATTAAGTCAATTAGACATGCTTCCCTAAGCTAACAGCAGGCTTAAATTGCAAGTAGTATAATAGGAAAAAGAAACACAATTATAGTTAATTAATGTAAATAGGAGTTTCAATAATTAGCACAAGTACGCACTCGTCACCTCACGTACAAGGCATTTCAAATATCAATAATACCAAATCCTAAGGGGAGCTCCCCGACACAAGGTTAGGCAAGCCACTAACCTCGAACCGGCTCAAATAATCAACCCAAAACCACGCTCTTGCCATGAGTACTCGACTCCAAATGTCCCATCTATTCAAATCAATTGAATAATGTAAATATAACTTCAAGTAACTAATTCCGCTAATTAATTCTAAGCTAATACGCGAAATTAGAACGAATGACCAAAATGCCCCTAGGACCATGTCTCAGAATCGGGTAAAATTTACAAATTTAGAATCCTCACACTCACAAGTTCATTCATACCAAAAGTACCAAAATCGGACCTCAAATGATCCCTCAAATCACCACTCAAAACTCTCCAATTAACCAAGCCTAACCCCCAATTTACCACTGATTTCTCCCTTTAATTTCATGCTAACACAGATAAAAATCACCATAATGATGAGCTTAGGAACCAAGGACCTTACCTCAATGAATACCTCTGAAAATCTCCCTTGAAATTGCTCCAAAAAGCTTCATCCCCTTTGAAATGTTATGAAAAATAGCCCAAATTCGCGAAGGGAGAAATATATATGTTCTGATCCAGCAAAACCGCATCTGCAGTCCAATTACCGCACCTGCGGTCCCAAGTGTGCATCTGCGGTTATTCACTTATTCACCAGCCACCGCACCTGCAACGACCTTCTCGCACCTGCACCTTCACATATGCGCCAAAATTTTTGCATCTGCGGCTCCAGCCTTTCTTCCTCTTGGATGCATATGCAGCTTCACTTTTGCTTCTGCGGGCTCTCACCTGCAGTCCCCAAGCCACAGGTGCAGTTATGATAGCAAACTCAGCAGCTTCAGCTACAAATTCCCAACTCCAAACTTCCTGTTAACCATCCAAAATCATCCCGAGCCCCCCGGGACCTCAACCAAAAGCACGAACAAGTCATATACCACTATCCAAACTTATATAAATCCTCAAAACACCTAAAACAACATCGAAACATTGAATTAACCATGGATTCAAGCCTAAGAACTCCAAAAAAACTCTCAAATTACGCTTTCGATCAAAAAGCCTATCAAACCTCTTCCGAATGACCTGAAAATGTTGCACACACGTCACATTCGACACTACAGAGCTACTCCAACTTTCGAAATTCCATTCTGACCCTTAGATCAAAATCTCACTATCGAACCAAAAACTTCAAAAATTCAACTTTCGGCATTATAAGACTAAATAAGCTACGGACCTCCAAAACACAATCTGAACACGCTCCAAAGCCCGAAATCATCCAACGGAGATAATAGAACCGACGGAATTCCATTTCGAAGTCGTCTTCACACTGATCTAACTACGGTCCCAATTATAAGACTTAAACTCTCATTTATGGACCAAGTGTCCCAACACTCTCTCAAACTCCAAATAAACATTCCCAACAACTCACAATAGCATAAACAAATATTGGGAATGCAGTTAATAGGTGATCAGGACGTTAATTCTTAAAACAACCGGCCATATCATTACAATAATGTATTGAGTATTTAAGGCAGAACTGAAACATAAAAATAAGTCAACTAACTAAAGACATATAAGAATCAACCTGAATCTCCGAAGTGACACCGTATATGCATGCTTATTATACTTATATATATAATGCTTCTCTTTGAGACTATTATCCGTATTGTATGATGCATGACTGCCCAAATGATCAGTGATAACTTCCCAACTGGCCTTTGCACGGTGGTAAATGCATGACTTCCTGACCGGCCGTAGCTCGGTGGTAAATGTGTAACTGCCCAACCGGCCGTAGTGCGGTGATAAATGCATGACTGTCCGACCAGCCGTAGCTTGGTAGTAAATATGTAACTACCCAAACGGCCGTAGCACGGTAGTAAATGCATGACTTCCTGACCAGTCGTAGCTCGGTGGTAAATATATAACTGCCCAATCGGCCATAGCACGGTGGTAAATAAAGATGCATATCCGCCCAACCGGTCGTAGCACAGTGGTAAATGAATATGCATGACTGCCCAGCCGGCCGTAGAGCAGTGGTAAATGCGTGAAGATGCATGTATCACTATATTATACACATTAACATCTTTGTCATATATCTCAATAGAGACTTAGGAACATACTTAGACATTACTTTACAGGAATGAATAATATAGACATCTTTAACTTCTTAGAATAGAATCACTTACGGAATAGCATTATGTTTACGTATCGTTACTTGGATCATGCCAAAAGAAGAAAGGATTAGCCTTAACATACTTGAACCGATTCTCTTTAAAAACCCGCTAACACGCGTTAATTGCGATAAAACACGTAATGACAAATCAAAGTAGGAAAAAATCCATATGATATTCTTGAGAAAGATTGTACCGTGCTCCCTTAGAATTGCATCTTACGCTACTATAGCATTGTAAGGGTTTATGCGAATTCCAATTTTGAGAATTCATCCGCTGCTATTTTTTGTTTTGAAGTTCTAATCCATCTCCATTTTTTTAAAATAAATATATTTTCTTAATAGCATTCTTTAACAAAAAGGAGATAAGGTGTATATATAAGCCTTAAAAGGGTGCCACCTCCTCTTTAAGCATAAGCATAGTTGGCAACTTGCTGCCACAACTTCATAATCCCACGTGGATTGTTGTACCGAAGTAATTATCCAAGATTCTTACCTAATTATTTATCCATAAATTTTTAATTAATTTGTTAACTTCTCACTTAAATGAATAATTAACCAATTATCCACATATTTAACTCAAATTACTTAAAATAATACTCACTTTTAACCCACTTTATACATCTTACTATCATGGTCATGTGGTACCTTATATGACACTAGTCCATAAATATGAGGTATTATAGCTTGGACCGTATTTTATCCCAAAATGTCAAACTTCGACGAAATTTATTTCCTTTGATTATCTTACCCTCTCACCTTCAGGAATTTACTTCTCACTTGTTTGAAATAGCTTAATACTTATAATCCCAAAATAATCTCATTCCCGAACTTACATCGATTAACTTACGATGAAATTTTAACATACGAAAATGTGGGATGTAAGATCTCATTTTCGAACTTTCAAAAATTTTCTTTTTACCTCAAAAATAAATAGTATTTTCCTTGAACTTATGTCAATTATCTTATGATAATCCAACATAGAAAAGTACGAAATGTAACAAGAGATTCGCTCGGATTGAGGTAAGTAACAGTTCTAAAGCTGGTTTTGAGGGTATAAAAACCTCTTATCACACATGTTAAGTGACGAGCATGTGGGCGTGCACCGTAGGAATTGTTACTTGGTCCATTTCGTGGAACTGCGAAGTTGAATAACCTATTGTTAGTTGTATTCTCTCCTTATATTATAAAAATTCGACTGCAAATCATGTTAGAAATCATGTTTAGGCTATATGTTGGTACTGTAAGGGCCCATAGAGGCCGTGTTACCTGTTGAATTATCTACTAATTGATACTTGTACTCAGTCACAGTTTTACTTGAATATCAAATCTCAGTCTCTATTGTTCCTTATTGATACAATCATATCTATTTTAAGCTGATTTTCATGATTTATGAGAGCCTGAGAGACTGGAGAGGTTGATGACTGAGTGAGGTCGAGGCCTGATTGTGAGGATATTGATACTATAGCACATGAATTTTCCATTCCGCACGTGAGTTATCCGTACAGATCAAGATATTGATACTATAGCACGTGAGTTGTCCATACGGATTATAGAGCTTGGGCTAAAGGAGCCCTCAGAAGTCTATATACACCCTAGTGAGCGCAGGTAACTACTGAGTGTGAGTGTCAAGTGCTGAGCGATTGAGAAAGATTGAGTGATTGTTGCTCTGAGAGGATGCTTTTGATTTCATTATTTTTTCTTATATCATTGTATTGAAATATCTGAAAGATATTATATTCTGATTTACTTGAACTTGGCATTAGGTAACTGATTTGATCCAAAATTGTCGAACTTTAATGCATGCCTACTTTCCTATGTTGAAATTACTGAAATTGAACTATAATTGCAGAGCTCGTCACTACTTTTAGTCTTTATTTAGTCTTGTTACTTACTGAGTTCGTCGTACTAACGCTACACCCTACACTTTGTATGTAGATCAAGGTGTTTTCGGACACGGTGGGAGTTAATTTCATCGCACAATTGATTTTCTAGGAGATTCTAAGGTAGTTGTTCGGCGCTTCGCAGACCATGTGTAACGACCTGACCATTCGTTTTGAGCTCTAGCATGTCGTTTGGCCGTTTAAGGCCATGAGCAGCTTCACTTCAGGTCTTATGACTTGTACGCGTGGTCGGAATTGAGTTTCAGGGTGTTTAGAATTGATTTAGAAATATAATTCCCATTTCGGAAGTTTTAAGTTGAAAGAATTGACTAAGATTGGATATTTGAGTAAACGACCTCGAAATCAGGATTTGAATGTTTTAGCAGGTTCTATGATGATTTTGGACTTAGGCGTATGTCCGGATAGGGTTTTGGATGACCCGGGAGCGTTTCGGTGCCTATTGTGTAAGTAAGAACTTTGGAAGAATTTTATAAGTTTGGGTTGAAATGCATTTCAGTGTTATCGATGTTCGTTTGGGATTCTGAGTATGTGAATAGCTCTGTATGGTTATTCTAGTATTGGTAGAATGATCGAAAGTGTATTTGGAGGTCCGTAGATCATTTTGGAGTCATTTGGCGAAAGTTAGAAATTTGAAGGAATTTGAGAAGTTTGACCGGAAGTGGACTTTTTGATATCGGGGTCGGATTCTGATTCTAGAAGTTGGAGTAGGTCCATAATGTTGAATATGACTTGTGTGCAAAATTTGAGGTCAATCGTATGTGATTTGATAAGTTTCGGTATTGAATGAAGAAGTTCGAAGTTCTAAAGTTCATCAAGTTTGAAATTGAGCGTGATTCGTGATTTTAGAGTTGTTTGATGTGATTTGAGGCCTCAAGGAGGTCTGCATTATGGTTTGGTACAGGTTGGTATAATTGGTCGGGTTCCCGGGGGCCTTGGGTGGATTCCGGATGGTTAACGGATCAAATTTCGAATTTGAAGAAGGAATGAAGCAGCTGCATTCTAGTGTAACCGCACCTGCGAGGCTTGGGCCGCAGGTGCGGAGCCACTGAAGCGGCCTTGGTGTTGCAGTACTGGAAATAGACTTAGCTAGTTTGGGCTTCAGGTTATCAGTGTATTGGTGAGTTATTACAGTTAAGGGAAAAGAACATAAGTGGTAATTTGAGCAAAGGAATTGATAAAGGTGTGATATAGTTTGCCTTATTGACTCATGTTCAGGCTTTGGGAAGATTCAATATATGCTTCATACAAAGGTGATTTACAAAGGACGTTATTCAGTCGGGTGCTTCATTGAGATGGGTGTCCATGTGCCAGCGCAGCCTTGGAGTTGATTATATTCAGGACCAAACCAGAGTGGGTGACTTTCAATAACGGTCCTAGTGAATTCAAAGGTTAAAATGTGGCGCCTAAAGATTTCAAGCTGGTAGTGTGGATAAGAACCGAGCTTTTGCAGCAGATCGTGATAGGAGGCTCCGAATATTCTATGATATTTTCAGTTTGCTGTATAGCATTTGGGTGAATGAGATAAATAGACTTCGATCCTAGAGGGATTATCGATATGGGTGTATCAGTTGAGGATGCGAATATGCACCCAAGGAAGGTATGAGATGGTTCGTGGGATTTGAGACAACATGGTCTTGTGATATAAAGCCACTCGGGATGAGTGCAGATTGAGTGCATGATGTGTTGGATGGAGTTATTATTATTTCTAAGGCAATCAAGGATAAATTGGAAGAGGTTAGATTGGTTAGCCATAGTGGAATTGGCATATTGGTGGTAGTGATCAGTTCCTTCAGCGTGATTAAGTTATGCATGTGATTCGTGACGGTATGTGTGAGGCTTGACGGCCGCTGTAATTGGTTTTATTTAGAAGTATTCAAGTATTATGGCCTGTTATGTGTGGACGGATCCCAGAAGGGTTATGGTGGCTTAGACCACTACTTGAGGATTATATGTTCTACGGTTATGAGAGTTCATTCGCGTATTGCTATGGTTCTCTTGGAATGAGTTTAGTAAAAGGTTTCTGTATGATGAAGTGTATACCCTATTAGTGGTTCAGGAGTTATGATGAAATTCTTATACTATCGCATATTGGTATGTTTGGTGCAGTGAGCGGTATGAAAAATGAAAGTGAGGAACCAATGTTGTGGTTCGGTGTTGGCAAAGATGTCACGAGTTTGGATGAGCAGGAAAAGGGATTTGAAGGTTTAGAGTAAGCTGGTATTGTCTTCAGCGTCACCTGAGATCGGTGTTTTGTGAAAGAGGCTTTGCAACCTGGTTATGGATTCTTGATTTGCTTTACAACGTTAGTACGGCCGGTGGTATGGATGTGCAAACTTGTTATCTGGTGCAGAAGGTCATGGGAGCATGTCTCACAGGGAGATTATGTGAGTGTGACATGTAGTCACTTGATTTATTGGAATTCTAAACCAAGTGTGAAGATTGTGGTAATATCCCTATTCTAAGAATTCATGCCTGAAAGACACTCGACTTATTAGGTTGTGGACTGTGGAGGTTTACTCGGGTTATGATGGTTGTTCTTGTGAGTTATAGGAAAATGGGGTATTTATGGACCCTTGAAAGGTTATTTTCCTAGTGCGGTGCGATCAGAATTGGCTTGACGTATGTGGATAGATTTAAATATGAAGGTGGGCTCAATATCAGGCCGGATGTGTTCATTTTAGCATAGCACTCTTTATGAAAGAGTATTCAGACGTTGGATGCTATTTCGTCGTTGGCTATTTCATGTGATGCTATATTGGCCTGTGTGAGTTGTGAAACGGCTTGATAAATTTCTTATGAGTTGAGGTTTTGTGTAGCGATGGTGTTATGTGAGCAGTATGGCTCTTGAGATTCAGATCATATATCGCACATTAGTTGTGCTTGAGTTTTGTAGCTTATGGCACTATATGTCTCCCCAGGGATGGTATTATGCACTTAGCATGCTTGTGGCCGATATTCACTATTTTGTAGTAATGAGCAATTTAGCTCGGTAAGTATCTCCTTATGTGAATTTTATGTTTGGATCGGGTGGTACGCTGCCACGGGTATATTGTTTGGATCGGGTTGCATGCCGCAACGGAGTGATGTTAGGTACAGTCCCCTATATTCTATTTTGTGTGTTTTCTTTCCTATTTTTCTGAGGAAGGTTTATAACACCTTTTTAGTTGGGTAATTAGTTGCGTGAGTTGAGTAGTCCCTTCTAGAGTCCGATTTCCTTATGTATCATGTTCAACTTTGTAGCCTATCGGCACATTTTGGCATCATATGAGACTTTTTTCATGCCTAGGGTGGCTTGTTTCCTGAGCAGCTCGTACTGGGTGAGATAAGATTATTGGATCTAGGATCAGTTCAATCGAATTATATGAAGTATTAAAGAGCAAATGCCATTATTTGGTTCAGAATGAGGTGATGATTCTTGTCGGGAGTATAGGCTCAACGATTTGTTGACCCGTCAGTTCTATATGAATTACTAGGCATCTCTTCTGTCGTGGCGGTAGTACAAAAGTTGGGACAAGATTATATATGTCAAGAGGTGCATTGTGAGCATTAGATTTGGGAAATGTCGGTTATTATGATCAGAGAATGTCATTATGGTCCGTGAAGGATGTACTGCATAGTGAGAATTTAGCAAAGGTATGCAGTCATATTCTGGTACATCGTGTACTGATTGATACGGTATCCGTAGGTTTGAAGTAGACCTGGCAGAGAATTTCGGGTGTTAGAACTGGGTTCCAAGCTTATTTGTTTGAATAAAAGAGAATATCTTATTGTGTAAGTTAGAACTTTGGAGGAATTTCATAAGTTTGGGTTGAAGTGTATTTTAGTGTTATCGATGTCCGTTTGGGATTCCGAGTCTGGGAATAGCTCTGTATGGTGATTCTGGTATTGGAAGCACGATCGGAAGTGGATTTGGAGGTACGTAGCTCATTTTGGAGTCATTTGGCGAAAGTTAGAAATTTGAAGGTTTTTGAGAAGTTAGACCGGAAGTGGACTTTTTGATATCGGGGTTGGATTCCGATTTCGGAAGTTGGAGTAGGTCCGTAATGTTGAATATGACTTGTGAGTAAAATTTGAGGTTAACCAGATGTGATTTGATAGGTTTCGGCATTGAATGAAGAAGCTCAAAGTTCTAAAGTTCATCATGTTTGAAATGGAGTGTGATTCGTGATTTTAGCATTGTTTGATGTGATTTAAGACCTCGAGCAGGTCCGCATTATTGTTTGGTACAGGTTGGTATGATTGGTTGGGGTTCCGGAGGCCTCGGGTGGATTTTGGATGGTTAACGGATCAAATTTGGAATTTGAAGAAGGAATGAAGCAACTACCTTCTGGTGTAACCGCACCTGTGAGACTTGGGCCGCAGGTGCGGATGTCGCAGAAGTGGAAATGGACTAGGCTATGCTGGGACCGAAGGAGCGACGCAGCTTCCGCAGAAGCGAGATAGCAAGAGCGGTTCGGGCTCCACAAAAACGGACGTGGTCGAGTTTAGCTGAGACCACCTACGATGAAAATTTCCGCAGGTGCGGAGCCGTAGAAGCGGCTGGTGGACTGCAGGTGCAAGAGGTCGGGCTGGGCAGTGTGTTTTTAAAAAATGAGTTTTGGATCATTTTCCAAACATTTACATTTTGGTTGGGCGATTTTGGAGTCTTTGAAGAGAGGGATTTCATCATCAATCATGAGGTAAGTTAATCCCACCTCTTGTAAGTTAAATACATGGTTTTATTGCGGATTAAAGTATGGAATGTAGTAAAAAATTAGGATTTTGAGGAAAAACCTAGAAATTGGTATTCTTGAATTTTGACCATGATTTTTGGCATTAAAATTGCGCATAAATTATATATTTGAGTCCGTGAGTTAATGGGTAAACTTAATCTTCGAAAATTTTTGGAATCCGGGCACATGGGCCTGAGGGTGATTTTTATTGACTTTGCAATCAGGGTTAGCAATTGTTATAAATTTGATTATAATGAGTGTTTGAGCATATATTAATGGGTATGCATAATTATTGACTAGTTTTGGAGCGTTGTGCATCGATTTGGGTCATCGGAAAGGCTTAGAAGCCGGTTATGGAACTTCGGAGCGAGGTAAGTCTCCTTTCTAACCTTGTTAGAGGGAATTAATCCCATAGGTAAAATAATTAAATATGTGCTCCTATTTGTGGGGGCTACATATGCACGAGGTGACGAGAGTCCGTGCGTAGCTACTATTATGCCTAAGTTCGGATAATCTAGTACCCAAAAGCATGCTTTACTTGTAATATTTGAAATCTTGTTGTCAATTTTAAAATGCTTAAAACATATCGAACTTCATACATAAATTTCTAAGAGGCTAGACATCGTTTTCTTGACTTTTAAAAGAGAAATTGCCTTTTCTTTGATAATTGCTCCTTGATGAATTCTCGATTGACTGTTTGATTGTGTTAATCTTTTAAGGAACGGGCCGAACGCCTCGGTATATTAAATAGATGCATCTATAGTTCGCGCCATTCGACCCTCTGACAGTGCACAATTTAAATATTGTTGGATCGGGCCGTACGACCTCAGCATGATTTGTGCATACTTGTATTGCTTTCCTTGACATTTATAAATAATGATATTTCCTCCCTGGCCTGAGATAAATTGATAAATGATGAAATAAATTTTTTGAAAATCTCTTATTATTAAAAGAATTGTTTACCTGCTTCATGCTTATTGAGTTTGAAATCACTTTGTGAAATCCATGCTTCTACCCATTTTGGTATTTATTAATTCGACCACTAGTGAGTGTCAAAGTTGACCTCTTATCACTACTTTTTCGAGATTAGACGGGATACTTACTGGATAAACGTTGTCTTTCTACTCATACTATACTTGCTGTGCATTTTTGTTGAACAGTAACATGTACGTCTAGTGGCCTAGTTCGGCGCAGCGACATGGTGGATACTGAGACTTTGGTGAGATGCACCTCTTGAGACGACCTGCAGCTAGCAGAGTCTCCTTCGGAGTATTCTAATGTATTTCCTTGTTGTCTAACTGTATTCCGGACAGTTTTCGTATTGTACTTTATTTTCTAGAAATTGCTCATGCACTTGTGACACTGGGTTCTGGGATGACTATGAGATTATTTAATATTTAAGTTTGTTAAAGACATCATTATTTATTTAGTGAAACTCAATATTTATTGTAAAAAAAGTAAGGAAAAGAAATTATTTCAAAAATACTAAAATGAGAATTTAATTAACTTCATCGTATTGTCTTGCCTAACAATGGTGTCCGGTGTCATCACGACCCTTAGTGGATTTTGGGCCGTGACACCTTGTTTCTCCTCCCTATCATTTCTGCTTGCTGTATTTAGTTTCGGACTATGTTGGACAGTATTTTCTAGACTTGTGACATTTAGATGCTCATGTACTCCGTGACACCCCGATATTGGGACTTTCCGCGTTATGTTTTGGGTTTTATCCCCTTTATGAGAACCTTTTTATCATTTAAAGCTGCTTTAATTCATTTTCTATTAAAAGTGTTGGAATATTTTGAAATGTCGGCTTGCCTAGTATCATGTTACGCGCCAGCACGACAGGTTAGGATTTTGAGTCGTGACAAGTTGGTATCAGAGTCTAGGTTGCATAGGTCTCACGAGTCATGAGCAGGTTTAGTAGAGTCCGCTGGATCGGTATGGAGACATATGTACTTATCTTCGAGAGGCTGTCGAACCCTTAGAAAACATCTCATTCTTGTATTCTTGTCGTGCAAATTTGTTGATTCCAATAACTAAACTTCTGCTATTCTATTCTCTCATATATGGTGAGGACACGTGCTACCGAACATGACGGACAACAACAAGTACCATCAATTAGGGCCGCGAGAAGCTGAGGTCGCGATAGGGGCAGAGGTGCAGTAGCTAAAGCAGCACCTGAAGACCCACCAGTCGCTCCAACTCAAGAGCAGGTACCATATGTAGTTGAACCAGTGGGGCCAGCCCCGGCACTAGTTGTGCCCATCGTGATTCCAAACCATCAGGAGGTTTTGACTCAAATTCTAATCGCGTACACCAGTCTTGCTTAGGTGGTCTCAGTTCCGGCCATAGCAGCCACTTCTCGGACTGGGGGAGGTACTAAGACTCCCGCTGCCCGTACACCAGAGCAGGTGATGCAGTGACTGCAGACACCGGGGGCACTACCAGCCCAGCCGGTTGCAGCGGCTTAGGTGCAGGTTGTTCCTGTTATGACTGATGATGAGCAAAGGAAGCTCGAGAGATTTGGTAGGCTTCAGCTGCCATCATTTAGCGGGGTTGAGTCGGAGGATGCTCGGGGTTTATTGGACAAGTGTCAGCGAAATATTCGTAGAGCATGTATTTTGTAGACCAGTTGGGTCTCGTTCACTATTTTTCAGTTTTCTGGGGCTTCCTTCAGATGGTGAGAGGCTTATGAGAGGCGTAGTCCGATCGGTGCAGTACCACTTACATGGTAGAAGTTCTCTATTCTCTTTTTAGAGAAGTTCGTGCCACAGTCTCGTAGAGAGGAGCTGCACAGATAGATTGAGCAGTTACAATAGGATGGCATGTCTATGATGCAGTACGAGATAAGGTTTTCTAAGTTGGCTAGTCACGCTATTTGTTTGGTTCCTATTGATTGGGAGAGGATCAGGAGGTTCATTGATGACCTCACATATAAGCTGTGGTTGCTTCTGACTACGGAAAGGGTATTTGGTGCTACTTTTGAGGAGGTAGTTGACATTGCTGGGCAAATAGAGATGGTCTGTAGCTAAGAGCGTGGTGAGAGGGAGGACAAAAGGCCTCAAGGTTCGGGTAGTTTTGATTGTGTACCTTCTAGGGGCTAGTCCTACAACAGTAGGGGTCGTCCTTATAGGCCCACTCAGATGGCTCATCCAGCATATCATGGTGCATTAGCTAGCCATGGTTCTTACAGTGCTCACTCAGGCGAGTCTTCGTTCTGTGCACTACCAGCGTAGAATTCTCACCATGCCTCGTCCGCTCAGGTTTCTACAGGTAGTTCCTCGGGTTATCAAGAGCATCAGTTCCGTTAGAGGAGGGGTTGTTTCGAGTGTGGAGACTTTGGTCATATCAAGATAGATTGCCCCGGGTTGTTAAATGGGGCTCCACAGCAGAGTTCTCGGCCCATAGCACCAGCACCAGTAGTTACACCACCCACTAAGCCATCTTGGGTGGGGCCTAGGCAACTAGAGGTCGCCCTAGAGGGGGAGACCGACTAGGTGGCGGACAGGCCCGATCCTATGTTATTCCTTCCAGGCCGGATGTTGCTTCTTCAGATGCAGTGATCACAGGTATTGTCTCAGTATGCCACAGGGTTGCTTCTGTATTATTTTACCCTGATTCCAGTTATTCGTATGTATCATCATATTTTTCTCATTATCTGGATAAGCCCCATGAGTCCCTAGTTTTACCTATTCGCGTATCTATACCGGTAGGCGATACTAATTTTTTTGACCGTGTATATTGGTCGTGTGTAGTGACTGTTGGGGGATTGGAGACTAGATTTGATCTCTTATTGCTTAGTATGGTTGATGTTGGCGTGATCTTGGGTATGGATTGGTTGTCTCCATGTCATATTGTTTTGGATTGTCACACTAAGACCGTGACGTTGGCGATGCCGGTGTTGCCAAGGATTGAGTGGCGGGGATCTCTAAACTATGTTCCTAGTAGAGTAATTTCATACTTGAAGGCCGCAAAGGGTTGTTTATCTTATTTGGCCTTTGCGAGGGATTGTAGTGCTGATACTCCCACTATTGATTCTGTTTCGGTGGAGCAAGATTTTTCCGGATGTGTTTCCTGCAGACCTGCCGGGCATGTTGCTCGATAGGGATATTTACTTGGTATCAGGCACTTAGCCCATTTTTATTCCTCTGTACCGTATGGCTCCAGCGGAGTTGAAGGAATTAAAGGAGCAGCTTCAGGAACTCCTTGATTAGGGGTTTATTAGGCCTTGTGTGTCATCTTGGGGTAATCCGGTTCTGTTTGTGAAGAAGAAGGATGGTACTATGAGAATGTGCATTGATGAAAGGCAGTTGAACAAAGTCACAATCAAGAACAAGTATCATTTGTCGCGTATTGATGATCTATTTGACCAGCTTTAGGGAGTGAGAGTGTTCTCCAAGATTGATTTGAGGTCTGGATACCACCAATTAAAGATTCAGGATTCGGATATGCTAAAGATAGTATTCAGGACCCATTATGGTCATTATGACTTCCTTGTGATGTTTTTTTGGGCTGACCAACGCCCCAACAACGTTCATGCATCTGATGAATAGTTTGTTTCACCCTTTTCTCGACTTGATTGTTATAGTGTTCATTGATGATATCCTGGTGTACTCTCATAGCCAGGAGGAGCATTCCCAACATTTGAGGATTGTGTTGCAGCAGTTGAGGGAGGATAAGCTTTATGCCATGTTCTCCAAGTGTGAGTTCTGGCTCAGTTTAGTGGCATTCTTGGGACACCTGGTGTCCAATGAGATGATTCAGGTGGATCCAAAGAAGATAGAGGCGGTTAAGAGTTAGCTAGGACCATCATCAGCTATGGAAATTCGAATCTTTCTCAGCTTGGCTGGTTATTATCATCGCTTCGTGGAGGGTTCCTCATCTATTGCATCGCCTTTGACCAAATTGACCCAAAAGGGTGGTACTTTTAGATGGCTGGATGAGTTTAAGGAGAGCTTTCAGAAGCTTAAAACTACCTTGACCATAGCTTCAGTTGTAGTTCTACCATCAGCTTCTAGTTCTTATACAATGTATTGTGATGCTTCTCGAATCGGTATTGGGTGTGTCCTGATGCAGGAGGGTAAAGTGATTGCATATGCTTCGTGCCAGTTGAAACCCTATGAGAAGAACTACCCAGTCCATGATTTGGAGTTAGCAGCCATTGTTTATGCATTGAAGATTTAGAGGAATTATCTCTACGGTGTATCTTGTGAGGTGTTTACGGATCATCAGATCCTCCAACACTTGTTCAAATAGAAGGATCTAAATTTGAGACAGCAGAGATGGTTGAATCTGCTGATGAACTATGATATCACTATTTTGTATCACCCCGGGAAGGCCAACGTGGTGGCCAATGCCTTGAGTAGGAAGGCGGTGAGTATGGGTAGCCTTGCATTCATTCCTGTTAGTGAGAGACCTCTTGCAGTTGATGTTCAGGCCTTGGCCAACTAGTTCGTGAGGTTACATGTTTCAGAGCCCAGTCAGGTTCTAGCTTAAGTGGTTTCTCGTTCTTCCTTATATGATCACATTAGAGAGCGCCAGTATGATGATCCTCATTTGCTTGTCCTCAAAGACAAGGTTTACAACAGTGATGCCATAAATGTTACTATTGGAGATGATGGGGTGTTGAGGATGCAGGGCCTAATATGTGCTCCCAATGTAGATAGGTTACATGAGATGATTCTTGAGGAGGCCCACAATTCGCGGTATTCCATTCGTCCGAGTGCCGCAAAGATGTACCAGGAATTGAGGCAGCACTATTGGTGGAGGAGAATGAAGAAGGATATAGGTTTGTAGCTTGGTGCCTTAACTTCCAGTAGGTAAAGTATGAGCATCAGAGACCGGGTGGACTGCTTCAAAGGATAGATATTCCCGAGTGGAAGTGGGAGCGGATCATCATGGATTTTGTAGTTAGACTCCCACGGACTTCGCGAAAGTTTGATGCTATTTGGGTGATCGTGGATCGGCTGACCAAGTTCGCGCACTTCATTCCAGTTGGGACTACTTATTCTTCAGAGACGTTGGCTGAGATTTACATCTAAGAGATAGTTCGCCTTCACGGTGTGCCAATGTCTATCATTTCGGATCGGGGAACGCAAATTACATCATAGTTCTAGAGGAAAGTACTGCGAGAGTTGGGCACTTAGGTTTAGTTGAGTACAACATTTCACCCTAAAATGGATGGACGGTCCGAGCGCACTATTCAAATATTGGAGGCTATGCTACGTGCTTGGCTCATTGATTTTTGGGGTTCTGAGATCTATTTCTGTCGCTCGCGTAGTTTGCCTACAATAATAGCTACCAGTCAAGTATTCAGATGGATCTGTATGAGACTTTGTAAGGGATATGGTGTTGATCTCCGATGGCTTGGTTTGAGGCGAGTGAGGCTAGGCTATTGGGTACTTACTTGGTTCAGGATGCATTGGACAAGGTTAAATTGATTCAGGAGCGGCTTCGCACAACGCAGTCTATATAGAAGAGTTATGCCGACAGGAAGGTCCGTAATGTTGCATACATGGTTAGGAAGACGGTTCTGCTCAAGGTCTCACCCATGTAGGGTGTTGTGAGATTCGGGAAGAAAAGCAAGTTGAGCCCTCAGTATATTGGGTCGTTTGAGGTGCTTTATAAGATTGGAGAGGTGACTTACAAGCTTGCCTTGCCACCTAGCTTGTCGAGCGTGCAAGTTGTGCCCTCCGAAAGTATGTCAACAATCTGTCTCATGTTTTGAATTTCAGCACGGTTCAGTTGGATGGTGATTTGACTTATGATATGGAGTCGATGCCCATTCTGGGTCGGTAGGTTAGAAAGTTGAGGCCAAAGGATATAGCTTCAGTTAAGGTGCAGTGGAGAGGTCAGCTAATTGAGGAGGCTACTTGGGACACCGAGCGAGAGATGTGGAGGAGATATCCACACCTATTTGAGAATCCATGTACATTTCTAGACCTGTTCAAGGCAGAACGTTTGTCTAAAAGGGGGGATGTAACGACCCGGCCAGCCATTTTGAGAGTTGTAGCTCTGTTACCCTATTTACTGCTCATTTTGTACTTTATAGTTATTGCATGACTTACTAGGTTAGTCAGTTCGGGTTAAGAGGAATTTCGGAATGAATTGAGACACTTAGTCTCATAATTGAAAGCTTAAGTTAAAATGGTTGATCGAATGTTGACTTATGTGTAAATGTCTCCGAAATGGAGTTTTTATTGTTCTGTTAGCTCCGTTGGGTAATTTTGGAGTTAGGAGCGTATCCGGATTGTGATTTGGAGGTCCGTAGTCGAATTAGGCTTGGAATGGCGAAAGTTGAATTTTTGGAAAGTTTGATTGGGATTGAACTTTTTGATATCGGGGTCGGATCCCGATTCCGAATGTTAGAGTAGGTCTGTGGTCTCATTTTTGACTTGTGTGCAAAATTTGGGGTCAATTGGACGTGATTTGATAGGTTTCAGCGTCATTTGTAGAAGTTGGAAATTTCTTAGTTTCAATAGGCTTGAATTGGGGTACGATTCATGTTTTTGATGTTGTTTTAGGTGATTTTAGGGGTCGACTAAGTTTGTATGAGGTTTTAAGACTTGTTGGTAAGTTTGGTTGAGGTCCCGGGGGCCTCGGGTTGAATACGGATGGTTAACAGATCAAAAGCTCAAGTTGAGTGATTGCTGAAGGTGAACTCTGCTGGTGTAATTGCACCTGCGGAGCATTAATTGCAGGTGCGACCTGGGATGCACAAAAGTGATGTTTGGGCTGGTGGAATGAGGACGCAGGTACAAAGATTTTTCCGTACCTGGTTGGTCGCGGGAGCGGAGTGATGGACGCAGAAGCGGATGTTTGCTCAGGTACGATAGGCTGTTCTGCACCTGCGGTTGCGAAGATGTGGGGGAAAGGACCGCAAAAGCGGAGGCCCAGCTCTAGTGATTTACTACAGAAGCGGAATTTCGGTCGCTTCTACGACACTGCATAAGTGGTTAAGTGTCCGCAGAAGCGGAAGTGCTGGGCAGAAAGTTAAATATAAGGGTTCGCAATTTTTGCTTCATTTTAATATTTTGAGCTCGGGTTTTAGCGATTCTTGAGAGGACTTTCAAGGGGATTCTTGAGGTAAGTCCCTTGTGCTCATTTTTGATAAATAATTTTGTTTCACCTATTGAGTTTTCCGCCTAGACTGTGTGGTTTCAAGGTGAAATTTGAGGGTTTGAGGCTAGAGATTTTGAGAGTTGATTTGGGAGATTTTGGTATCGGATTTCGATAAATTTGGTATGGTTAAACTCGTGGTTGAATAGGTTTTTGAGTTTTGTAACTTTTGTCGTATTTTGAGATGTGGGCCTAGGAGCCGGCTTTGAGTCAATTTTTGACTTTTGATTTATTACTTCGTATTTTCTTATGAAATTGATTCCTTTTGCCCATGTTGATTGTATCGTATTGTTTGTCGATAGATTCGAGGAAACTGAAGGCCTATTCGCAAGGCAAAGGTGTGTCGGAGTAGAGATTTTATTGGATTGAGGTAAATAATAGTTCTAAATATTATTCTAAGGTTATGAAACTCTGTATTATGTGTCTTGTGATTGGTTTGGAGGTGACGCACATGCTAGTTGACTGGCGTGTGGGCGTGCACTATAGGAATTGTGACTTTGTCCATTCCGGGAAACTGCGAACTTGAATGACTTGTTGTTAGCTGTATTATCTCCTTGTGTTATAGAAATTTGACTGCAAATCATGTTAGAAATCATGTTTAGGCTATGTGTTGGTACTGTAGGGACCCACAGAGGTCGTGTTACCTGTTGAAATATCTGCTAAATGCTACTTGTACTCAGTCACAGTTTTACTTGCATATCATATATCAGTCTCTATTACATTTTGTTAATACATTATATCATATATGTTTTGGGATAATTTTCATGATTTCTGAGAGCCCAAGAGACTGGAGAGGTTGAAGACCGAGTGAGGCCGAGGGCTTGATTGTGAGGATATTAATACTATAGCACGTGAGTTGTCCGTGCGGATCCAAATGTTGATACTATAACATATGAGTTGTCCGTGCGGATTATAGAGCTTAGGCTGAAGGAGCCCCTCAGGAGTCTGTACACACCCCCAGTGAACGCAGGTACCTAATGAGTTGAAGTGCCAAGTGTTGAGCGATTGAGAAAGATTGAGTGACTGTTGCTCTGAAAGGATGCTTTTGATTTCATTAATGTTGGAATTAGCTGCCTCATTTATCTTGAAATTTCTCAAAGATATTCTATTCTGATTAACTTGAACTTGGCATGAGGTAACTGATTTGATCCAAAATTGTCGAACTTGAAAGCATGTCTACTTTATTTTGTTGAAATTACTGAAATTGAATTATAATTGCAGATCTCGTCACTACTTTCAGTATTTTATTAAGTCTTGTTACTTATTGAGTTGGTTGTACTTACGCTACACCCTACACTTTGTGTGCAACTCCAGGTATTTCCGGACATTATAGGTGTTGATTTCATCGCACAGTTGATCTTTAGGAGATTCCAAGGTAGTTGCCCAGCGCTTCACAGAACTTGTTTCTCCTTCCGTATCCTTTTTGCTTATTGTATTTAGTTTAGGACTATGTTGGACAATATTTTCCAGATTTGTGATATTTAGATGCGCATGTACTCCGTGACACCCCGATACTGGGACTCTCCGCGTTATGTTTTGAGTTTTATCCCCTTTATGAGAACCTTTTTATCATCTAAAGTTGCTTTAACTCATTTTCTGTTAAAAGTATTGAAACATTTTGAAATGTCGGCTTGCCTAGTACCACGTTACGCGCCATCACGACAGGTTAGGATTTTGGGTCGTGACAAAACGTTTATGTTGTTTTGGTTCTTCCTTGTTTAGCAGTTGTTATCGTACATGATCATTTTGGCTCTCTCTTTAGATGCTTCTTTTATGTTACTTTCATGTCTAATTTCCGATATTAATTCATTTCGGTTATTCCTTCGCTTTCCATTATTTATTCTTATTGCATTTCCATAAGTGCTGGGCAAAAAGTTAAACACAAGGGTTCGCGATTTTGGCTTCATTTTAACATTTTGAGCTCGGTTTTAGCGAATCTTGAGAGGATTTTCGAGGGGATTCTTGAGGTAAGTCCCTTGTGCTCGTTTTTTATAAATAATCTTGTTTTCCTATTGATTTTCCCACCTAGATTGTGTGGTTTTGAGGCAAAATTTGGAGGTTTGAGGCTAGGGATTTGGAGAGTTGATTTGCGAGATTTTGGTGACGATTTGGTGTCAGATTTTGATAAAGTTGTTATGGTTAGACTCGTGGTTGAATTGGCTTTTGGGTTTTGTAACTTTTTTCGTATTTGAGACGTGGTCCTAAGGGATGGATTTGAGTCGACTTTTGACTTTTGGTTTATAACTTCATATTTTCTTGTGGAATTGATTCGAGGCAATTGGAGGCCTATTTAAGAGGCAAAGGTGTGTTGGAGTAGAGATTTACTCGAATTGAGGTAAGTAACAGTTCTAAATAAGGTTCTAAGGGTATGAAACCTTGTATTATGTGTCTTGTGATTGGTTTGGAGGTGAGCACATGCTCGGTGACGGGCGTGTGGGGTGTGCACTTTAGGAATTGTGACTTGGTCCATTCCGTGGAACTACGAAGTTGAATAACTTGTTGTTAGTTGTGTTATCTCCTTGAGTTATAGAAATTTGACTGCATATCATGTTATAAATCATGTTTAGGCTATGTGTTGGTACTGTAGGGACCCACAGAGGTCGTGTTACCTGTTAAATTATTTGCTAATCGCTACTTTTACGTATTCACTGTTTTACTTGTATATCATATCTCAGTCTCTATTGTTCCTTGTTGATACATTATATCATATGTTTTTCAGGCTAATTTTCATGATTTCTGATAGCCCAAGAGACTGGAGAGGTTGATGACCAATTGAGACCGAGGACGTGGTTGTGAGGATATTGATACTATAACACATGACTTGTCCGTGCGGATCTAGATATTGATACTATAGTACGTGAGTTATCGGTGCAGCACGTGAGTTGTCCGTACGGATTATAAAGCTTGGGCTGAAGGAGCCCCTCAGGAGTCTGTACACACCCTTAATGAGCGGAGGTACCTACTGAGTGCGAGTGCCAAGTGCTCAGCGATTGAGAAAGATTGAGTGACTGTTGCTCTAAAAGGATGCTTTTGATTTCCTATTGTTGTACTTAGTTGCCTTATATCATTGTCTTGAAATTTCTAAAAGATATTATATTCTGATTTACTTGAACTTGGCATAAGATAACTGATTTGATCCAAAATTGTTGAACTTGAAAGCATAGCTACTTTCCTATGTTGAAATTAGTAAAATTGAACTATAATTGTAGAGATCGTCGCTACTTTCAATTCTTTATTTAGTCTTTTTACTTACTAAGTTAGTTGTACTCACGCTACACCCTGCACTTCGTGTGCAGATCCAGGTGATTTCGGACGCGATGGGTGTTGATTTCATCGTACAATTTATCTTTTGTGAGATTCTAAGGTAACTTCCCGTTGCTTCATAGACCTTGTTTCTCCTTCCATATCCTCTCTGCTTGTTGTATTTAGTTTCGGACTATGTGCAGTATTTTCCAGACTTGTGATATTTAGATGTCCATGTACTCCGTGACACCCCGGTATTAGGACATTCCGCATTATATTTAGGTTTTTATCTCCTTTATGAGAACTTTTTTTATCATCTAAAGTTGCTTAAACACATTTTCTGTTAAAATTGTTGGAATATTTTGAAATGTCGGCTTGCCTAGTACCATGTTACGCGTCATCACGACAGGTTCGGATGTTTCTGTTGTTTTGGTTCTTCCTTATTTAGCAGTTGTTGTCGTAAATGATCATTTTGGCTCTCTCTTTAAATGCTTCTTTTATGTTACTTTCATGTCTAATTTCCGATATTAATTCATGTTATTATCTTGTTTCGTTTCGGCTATTCCTTCACTTTCCATTATTTATTCTTATTGCATTTTCATACTTCTTATTTATATCCTAGTAGATGACTTGACCTTACTTCGTCACAACTCTACTGAAATTAGGCTTGATACTTACTAGGTACCGTTGTGGTATACTCATATTACGTTTCTACATAATTTTTGTGTTGATCCAAGTATGACTGCTCGTGCCAGATGCTAGAGTTGATTCGATTTGTTGTTGTAGAGACTTCAAGGCATACCTGCACCACGTCCTCTGTCCTAGGAGTCACCTTCCCTATTTTACTTTTTGTTGTATTTCTTTCAGACATTGATATATTAGATATTCTACTTTTATTGTATAGAGCTTATTACTCTGTTCCACAGTTCTTAAGGATTGTATGGTCAAGATTCTGTTTTACGGAAGTTTCTATCATATATTCAGCTTTGTTTTAGCATTTTGATAATTGTTTCCACCAAGTTATTATTATTATTATTATTATTATTATTATTATTATTATTATTATTATTATTATTATTATTATTATTATTATTATTATTATTATTATTATTAGGCTTACTTAGTCGTAGAGACTAAGTACTATCACGACATTCTACGGAGAAAAATTGCGGTCACGACAAATCTCTACCATCAGCACGGTCACGATTTCCAAACGTTCCACGATCTTCTACTATACTACCCAAATAATACCCGAAAATAGTAATTTCGTGTGGGCGAAATTTCTAGGAAAAGGGGCTGAAAGTTTTTTCCTAGAAATTTCGGCCATCATGTTCTCTCCTCACTATGTGAAAAACCTTGTATATTTATAGCACAAGTTTTAAAGGTTAAAACTCTTTTATGAAATTAGTTGAACTTTTTTCATTTAAAAGATGATTCATTTATTTTCTATTATTAGACACAACAGGGACCACATAAGATTAACAAGATTTTCAATTATAAAATTAATTTATAATTTTAAAAACTAATATCCACCATAACAAATTATAAATTAATCAACTAAAAATTTATAATTGAACTCCTTATTCAATTTCGAAATTTATCCATTAAATCTTATTTAACTCCCCATATTAAAATTCAAATACTAAATAAAATTACCAGTAATTTAATTAATTAATTATTTTTCTTTAGACTATCTCTTAACTTATTCCATGTGTCGGGTAACAAATTCACCGATCAAATTTACACATAAAAATATTTATGAAGTTTCATAAAAGTATATCACAACTCCCTAAATCGAGACATGAATTTACTTTGTCAATGTACATTATTATTATTATTATTATTATTATTATTATTATTATTATTATTATTAATCCACAAAAGAATCTCGTCTTTTAATAAATAAAAATAATTATAATATACACAACTAATAATAATTATATTAAAATTAAAAATATAAGTACATCTAATTGCTAAAGAGCTTATTTTAAGTCAATATAAAATACTTATCTCTACTTGATCCGTTCAATATACCAAATATAATAGCACACGAAGTTTGAATTAAATCAATCCTATAATTAAAATAAATTATATTTAATCTTGTTTTAAAATCATTCCTTTTGTCGAATTCCATTATTAGAGGGTGAACTCAAACATTATACAATCTTTGGTGCATAAGATAAACTCTACTAGAAAAGATGCAGAATTCATTATCTAATAAGCCGTCTCCAGAAAAGATAATTTGTGAAGAAATCGTACACAAAAATGTGCTTAGTATTAAATGCTATGCTATTCAGGATCAAAATACGGAAACCATGAAAGTTTTATTCCATGAGTTGGGTATAGCA
This sequence comes from Nicotiana sylvestris, assembly GCF_000393655.2. Lineage (NCBI taxonomy): Eukaryota > Viridiplantae > Streptophyta > Magnoliopsida > Solanales > Solanaceae > Nicotiana > Nicotiana sylvestris. Next base: position 86,927,477 of record NC_091058.1, read on the forward strand.
CGATCCCAACAAAAACAGGAACGTAATTACACTCTAAAGCTTAGGAAGGGAAAAAAACAAATTAAAAAGGGAAAAGGTTGCTTTGTCAAAGACTGATCAAGTCAAGTTCCTTTTCTAATTTAGTTCAAGATGCTTGAGGCTGGTTACGTGCCTTCTCCTTCTCCTTCACTTCACTCCCTTGTTTTGTATCATACTCTAACGTAATCATCAACCAACACACATGAATCGGAAAACTGGAATTAAAATTGTAGAGAAGAGGAATAAAGAAGAAAGGGAATAATAAAAACAAAAAAAGGAAAATGCATGAGTAAGTAGTTTACCAGGAGCATTTCCATGGACGATCTTTTCCTCAACATCTTGGTTTCCTCCATATATCCCTCCAAAACCTTCTTCGTCTGACCTCGTTGCGTATCCTTCTCCAAAGCTGGACATTGTGTCCCTTTCATCCAACAAATACCAATTTCAGTATGTTGAAGGCAGTTCTAGGTTTTAAACTTGACAAGTTTACCTATTAAAGTTCATAGCACCTAATTCATTGTAATTTTGAAACTACGAATTCAAAATTTAATAAATGTTACATTTTTTAAATGGATAATCAACTACGCACTTACTTAGGTTTGGTCTCAGTTCCAGGTTTCTTGGTCTCGTCCATTTTGATTTCGTCCTGTTTCCCGGCTTCTGTCAATAGAGTCCGGAATCTGATCTGAGAAGACTTTGAACAAATATTAATGTAATGCGAAGGATTTGAGAAGACAGCAAGTGGTTGTGCTTTGGTAGCTGATCTGAGGGCGTTGAGCATATTTGCCGATTAGATTTATATAGTCAATGGAAACTTAGAGCAGCTTATATAGAGAGGACAAAAGAGATGATGAAAGGGTGATGGATGTTGATCCTTATCATGCTCCGTACCACAAGTCTCAACTTTCTCCTAGCTTCACACGTATGGTTTTCTTCTGACAGTAAATTCACTCCGACACCTTAGATTTCGCCACACATGTTCTGTTTATCATGTATGCATGACACGTTTAGACTCATTGCCACAGTTGAAATCGATTGGGTGAAATAACAAACAATAATAGGTAAGAAAATCTACTTCATTAAGAATAATAATAACAGAAAAACAAATTTACTATTTCACTCCGAGCAAGCTAGATGACATGTTTCAATAAATTGGACATTATTTCTACCAATGGGATTCTGTCCAAACAACTTGAATTCAAGTCCTATTTGGGTGTAAGGTGAAATTACAAGATATTACAGTTAAAAAATAAGATGAAAAAAAATATTTTTTAAGGGTTGAGGCACAGATATTTTGCTCTCTTTAAGGAAATTTAAACCCACTACGGTAGCATCTTCACCGGTCTAGCAGTAATACTCTTGACTTGTCCCCCTCCAGGATACAACAGCCCGATAACGTTGTATGACTTGATTAAACTCTGGACAAGTTTTTGAATCCAAAGCTCCACCAAAATGAACACCTTCCTTCAACAAAAATAATATTCTCTGTTGTAGAGAATAAGTTGGAGACATAGATTTTCTCTTTCTCTTAACTCTCTTTTTCACTACACCAAGTTCACTTTTGCATACACACTAACACAAGGAAGAAACACCACTATTTATAGGTGTAAATTATAGAATAAATAACAAAGTAGTGGGATATTAAAATAGTAGAACATGGATTGTGGTTACAAGATATAAGTTTTAGTCGGTAATAAGTGGTAGATCATGACATTAGTGGTTTCAAAAGTTACACCAAAATAATGACCACTTTCTTGCCAATTTACAACCACTATCTCACAAGAAATAAAACACTTTAATATTATAATTTTAATATTAAAATGCACTAATACCAGCATTCCCCAACTTATTTTAATATCGAAATAAGAGAGTTTATCAGTTGAAGGGAGACTATATATTATGCATAATGAATGTGTGATCTGCATTGAATCTCCACTTAGTAAAACAACCATCTCTATTCCAGAGTCAGTAGTGGTCTCAGACTTGAACTATGACCGCTTTAGGGAAATAAAGTATCACTACTTACACATAATAATTGAGGTGTTGACATGAGCTTTATTAGTCAGCACATTACGGCATTGTGCTATGTTACAACCCATATCCACACGCGTTAGTTCATGCCATATATTAGTTAACATAAATCCAAGAAGGAATTACCTTTGAGGTGATAAGAAGTTAATTTTATTGGTCTTAAGTGATACAAGGGTGTATAAGGGTGATTAACAAGTATTAGAAGTTAAACGAATCAACGATGTTGTAACTCGTATTTTCAGGTAAACCTAGAGGTTCTTAATACACTCAAGAGGTCATGTATTAAGGTATTTGAATCATATACTATCCGTATCATAAGTCTTGAAGTCAAACGAGTTATGAAACAAAAGTCGACAAACGTTGTCGCAACTTAGGTTCATAATTTTACTTAAACATTAGGTAAAATGTTTCTAAGCTTTTCTCCTAATTTACAAGAAATTACGGGGTGATCTACCCACCAAATTAAAGATCTATGAGTCTAGTTTCCAACGCATTAAACCGTTTGTCAATACGATCTCGGAGTATAGAGACATTCATATTTTCGCAAGCCTGCGCAGATTGGTAGATGACAAGAAGGTGCATCACCTACTTGCCAAAATGATAGAACAAAACGAATGTTAACCCCTGAACCTCCTCCCCAAAAATCCCACACAAACCCTAATCGATTTTCCCTCTCTTTCAAGTTCTATTTGAAGGTAAAACCTAGAGTTTGAAGAACCAAGGGAAGGGCTGAGTTATCCAACAAGTAAGGTAAGTTACTGCCATCTTTCATACATTTTTCTCTGCTGTGAATTCATGGTAATTCGTTCTATACATGTAAGAACTCACGGGACGGTGATCGGAAGCCGTGAGTTCGAGTTATTCACTTGTAGCGGACTGTTTTGTTGACTATTTTGTGTTGCTGTTGGGCTGCGTGTTTTACTACTGTTTTGTGGAGTTTTGGAGGTGGAAGGGTGTGGATAAACACCATATATATGTAGGGTTGTGAGCTGATAGTTATTCATAACATTTCTGGATCGTTTGACACGACTACGATGGCCGTCGTATGTATGATGTAATTAGGTTGTGCGTGGACTGTTTTGGGAGGCTCAATATGTTTATTATTGATGTTGTTTGGGCTGTTTGGTGATTGTTTTGAATGGTGTGAAGTTATATATATAGGGGAGGTGTTGTCCGTTTCAACGTAAAATAGGTTGTGGTCGATACATAATAGTTATGAAGCTTAAATGATAACGATAGTATCGTTTCTCTTATTGTAGACTAAGGAGTTGTGACAATTACATAACTTGCGATTGGGGAAGTATATACAAGGTATGTGAGGCTATCCCTTTCCTTCTTTTGCACGACTCCGATTGTACATAATGTAATGAACGAGCTTCAAAAGATACTCTACTATTATAAGCTAGCAGTACTTACATTGCTTTCCTTCTTATGGAACGATTGATGTTAATGTTACTTCTCTTATTCTTATGTTATCAATGTTGTTGGTACTTCCTGATTCTTATAAGGTTCATAGTGAAGAGTTAGTCCTAATAACGTGTATAGAGGATACCGACCTTACGTCACTCCGAAAGGTTAAGAATGTGATTCCATGAGTCGAGCATGCATTATATATATATGTATCTATTTTACTCTACCGAGCCGGGCTATAGTCGGCCGGGTACGGCACCTATTGGGCAACCACTGATCAGTTGGGTTTTACCGAGCTCCACGTGGTCGGGTACGATTCTACCGAACCTTATGATGGCCGGGTACATTTTTTACCGAGCCTATTACGATTGGGTACGATATGATGATGATGATGCCCGCAGAGGCGTATGTTTTAAAAGTTTATGTACACATACATATGTATCATGCATTGTATGTTAGTATCCCTCAGAGGTACTCAGATGTTCCAGGTTGTATATTCTCTATCCCTGCTTACATTACTGTTCGTATTTATGGTTCCCTACCTTACATACTCAGTACTTTATTCGTACTGACATCCTTTTGTTTGTGGATGTTGCATGTCGTGCTGCAGGCCCTGATAGACAGGCAGGTGCAGCTCCCCCACCACAGTAGGTTGTCCAGTTCAGCAGTGTTTGGCGAGATCCCTTCTCCGGACTTGCCGTGGTCTTGGTATGCATTTTTGTTATAGACATTATGGGTATGTCGGGGCCCTGTTTTGGCTATGTTACAACACTTATGTTCATTTAGAGGCTCATAGACAGGTGTCGACTCATGTATAGTTTGGTATGCCTTGTCGACTGGTTTTTGTTGTATAGTCTTTCATGGTAGCGTGGTAGCTCGTACCTTATATGTAGTTTCTTGACTGTCTGGTCATCCCATGTTATGTATGTTCATGCCATCATATTTTATTGTTGGTTATCCATGATCCATGTCTACCATTTATTTTGATCTTGTCAACTCTAAAAGATAATAAAAATTTGTTAGATAAAATATACGTTGGTGCTCGGCAAGTATGGTCGGGTGCTAGTCATGGCCCTCCAGTTTGGGTCGTGACAAACTTGGTATCAGAGCAAGTCTGTCATAGGGATTGTCTATCAGCCGTGTCTAGTAGAGTCTTGATTATGGATGTGTAGCGCGCCAAATTTATAATCAGGAGGCTACATGACATCTAGGGTTGTTACCTTCTTCCTCATTCTAGATCGTGCGTAGAGTTGAATCGTAAGTGTTCGTCTCTAATATTCACCTTGTTTTTTTTCAGCGATGCATTCGACTAGGAAGCAGACAATTAGTAGACGACTTGATACAGCTGTGGGAGAGGGTACCAGTCAGGTGACCCAAGCCAGAGATGGCCAAAGTGAGGCTCAAAGTGAGATGCCGTCTCATAGCTCATCTACTCCTTCTCCTCCAGAGGATATTAGGAGGCACCCAGCACCTCCAGTTCCTCCATCTGGCACTACAGACCAGGATATGCAGAGTGTTTTACAGTTATTGACTAGCTAGGTAGCTGCTCAGGCTCAAAGGCAGAATACAGGTGTTGCTGATAAACTAGTTAGTATGAGAGTTCATGATTTTATTAATTTAGACCCTCCAGTGTTTACCGGATTAGACCCCAAGGAGGACCCGCAGAATTTTATTGACGAGGTTCATCGTACACTGCGGGTTATGCATGTTAGTGATACAGAGGCAGTAGAGTTGGCTTCTTATCTGCTACATGATTTAGCGGTTCTCTAGTATGATAGTTGGGAGAGATCCAGGGGTCCGAACGCTCCTCTAGCTGTGTGGAAGGAGTTTTCTGAGGCCTTTCTTCGTCACTACTTGCCAGTTGAGATACGACGAGCTAGAGCTGATAAGTTCTTGAACCTTAGACAAGGTAATATGAGTGTGCGAGAGTACAGTATGAAGATAGATTCTTTAGCAAGGTATGCTCCCCATATGGTGGCCGAGATGAGTGATCGGGTGTATTTGTTCGTGAACGGATTGGGACCACATCTAATAAATGAGTGCACGACAGCTTCCTTGGTGGAGGGCATGGATATTTCCCGTATTCAGGCTTATGCCCAGACCCTAGAGGATCGTAAGCGCCAGTAGAGGGCAGATAGGGAGCAGGATAGGGGCCAGCATAAGAGGGCGAGATTTTTAAGGTATTCTAATGACTTCAGAGGCAGCGTCAGGCCCCAATCTTCGAGGAGTTCGGTGCCACCGGTAGCTAGTGCTCCTCCACAGTTTCAGAGGCCTCGATATGATTGATTTACTTATTCTGGTCTAGGTTAGAGTTCTCAGGCATCAGGCTCACAACATCACAGGAATACTAGTCAGACAAGACCCACAACACCATGTTGTGATCAGTGCGGCAATGCCCACTTTGGACTGTGCCGTCGAGGTTCTGAGGCATGCTATTCTTGCGGACAGCCTGGCCATATGATGCGGGATTGTCCTAACAGGGGAGGTGATGGTATGGCTCAGCCAACTGGATCCGTGTCTGCTTCTTCCTCATCAGTTCGACCTCAAGCACGGGGTTTTCAGCAGTCGACAGGTCGTGGTAGAGGTAGAGGTGCAGTGCCGAGTTCGAGTGGTGGTCAAAATCAAACCTATGCTCTAGTAGGTCGACAGGATCTCTAGTCATCTCCAGATGTTGTTACAGGTATATTATCTGTGTTTTCTTATGATGTATATGCGTTGATTGATCTGGGATCTACATTATCATATGTTACACCCTTTGTGGCTAATAAGTTTGGCATTGAACCTGAATTGATAAGTAAACCCCTTGCGGTATCTACTCCGATAGGAGATTCTGTGATTGCTAGAAGGGTATATAGAGGTTGCACTGTGATGATTTGTAGTCGTCAAACCTCGGCAAATTTATTTGAGTTAGAAATGGTTGATTTTGATGTGATAATGGGAATGGACTGGTTGGCCTCATGCTATGCAAATGTTGACTGTCGTACGAAGATGGTTAGGTTCCAATTTCCGGGTGAACCCATCATTGAATGGAAAGGGAACATTGCTACACCGAAAGGTAGGTTTATTTCCTATCTTAAGGCAAGGAAAATGATCTCAAAAGGTTACATTTATCATCTCGTTCGCGTTAGGGATGCGGAGGCGAAACCGCCTACTTTACAATCAATCCCTGTGGTCAACGAATTCCCAGATGTTTTCCCAGATGAACTCCCAGGCCTTCCTCCTGAAAGGGAGATTGAGTTTAGCATTGATGTGTTGCCTGACACTCAACCGATCTCTATTCCTCCATACAGAATGGCCCCGGCAGAGTTGCGAGAGTTGAAGGTGCAGTTGAAGGACTTGCTGGATAAGGGCTTTATTAGGCCTAGCACTTCACCTTGGGGTGCACCAGTCCTATTCGTGCGGAAGAAAGACGGGTCGTTACGGATGTGTATCGACTATCGACAGTTGAATAAGTCTACTATAAAGAACAAGTATCCACTTCCAAGAATTGATGACCTGTTTGACCAACTCCAGGGTGCCAAGTATTTCTCCAAGATTGATTTACGTTCAGGGTATCATCAGGTGAGGGTTAAGGAGAAGGATATTCCAAAGACGGCCTTCCGGACAAGATATGGGCACTTTGAGTTCTTGGTGATGTCGTTTGGACTAACAAATGCCCCAGCAGCTTTTATGGATCTCATGAATATTGTATTTAGGCCCTATCTTGATGTGTTCGTGATTGTATTCATTGATGACATTCTACTATATTCTCGTTCGGAGGCGAAACATGCGGGCCACTTGCGGATAGTATTACAGATGCTTTAGGATCGTAAGTTATATGCTAAGCTCTCCAAATGTGAATTTTGGCTGAACTCAGTAGCGTTCCTTGGCCATGTGATATCTGACAAGGGTATTAGTGTCGACAATCAGAAGATCGATGCAGTAAAGAATTGTCCGAGACCTACAACATCATCAGAAGTTCGCAGCTTTCTAGGGCTAGCAGGATATTATAGGCAGTTTGTAGAAGGGTTTTCCTCTATATCATCACCATTGACTAAGTTAACACAAAAAGCTACCAAGTTCCAGTGGTCTGACACTTGTGAACGTAGTTTTCAAAAGCTGAAGAATCGATTGACATCCGTACAAGTGCTCACTCTCCCTGAAGGAACAGAAGGTTATGTGGTATATTGTGATGCCTCAGGTATAGGTTTGGGGTGCGTATTGATGCAGCATGGGAAGGTGATTTCTTATGAATCAAGACAATTGAAGAAGCATGAAAAGAATTATCCAACCCATGATTTGGAATTGGTAGCAGTAATATATGCTTTGAAGATATGGCAGCACTACTTATACGGTGTCCATGTTGACATCTACACAGATCACAAGAGTTTACAATACATCTTCAAGCAGAAAGAGTTGAATTTGAGGCAGCGTAGGTGGCTTGAATTACTTAAAGGCTACGACGTCGAGATATTGTATCATCCCGGTAAAGCCAATGTCGTGGCAGACGCTCTCAGCCGTAAATCAATGGGAAGCTTAGTACATATTGAGGCAGGTAGATGGGGGTTGACTAAAGAGCCTCATCATCTAGCCAATATGAGAATTAGATTGTCAGACTCTGATGACGGACGTGTTACTGTACAGAATACATTAGAATCATCTTTGGTAGCCAAGGTAAAAGCACAACAATATGAAGATCCTATCTTAGTACGATTAAGAGAGAGCATTCAACAGTGTAAAAGTATGGATTTTGAGATCGGAAGAGATGGGGCACTGAGATACCAGGGCCAATTATATGTGCCTAATGTGGCAGGGTTGCAAAAGAAGATTATGAATGAGATTTATCAATCCCAATATTCCATCCATCCCGGCTCGACAAAGATGTATCATGATGTCAAGGAGCAGTATTGGTAGGATAACATGAAGAAGTCTATTGCAGAATTTGTAGCCCAGTGTCCCTATTATCAACAAGTAAAGATAGAACATTAGAAACCCGGTGGATTGCTTCAGAATATAGAGATTCCGACATAGAAATGGAGGTGATTAATATGGACTTCACTATTGGATCGGTCTTACAAAATGTGCCCATTTTCTGCCAGTTAAGACAACTTACACGGCTGAAGATTATGCGAAGTTGTATATCAAGGAGATTGTTAAGCTTCATGGTGTGCCGGTATCTATTATATCAAACCGAGGAGCTCAATTTATAGCTAACTTTTGGAGGTCTTTTCAGAATGGTTTAGGCACACAAGTGAATCTCAGCACTGCATTTCATCCGCAGACTGACGGACAGGCTAAACGTACCATTCAAACACTGGAAGATATGCTACGAGCATGTGTTCTAGATTTTAAGGGAAATTATGATGACCATCTTTCACTCATAGAATTCGCCTACAATAATAGCTACCATTCCAGTATTAAAATGTCCCTATACGAGGCACTATATGGGAGGAGATGTAGATCACCAGTTGGATAGTTTGAAATCGGTGAAACAGAACTATATGAGCCAGATTTGATTCACCAAGCTATTGAGAAGGTTAAAGAGATACAGGAGCAATTGAGGACGGCACAAAGTAGGAAAAAATCTTATTCCGATGTCCGACGTCGTGATCTGAAGTTTGAGGTTGGTGATTGGGGTTTCCTGAGGATCTCACCAATGAAGGGTATTATGCATTTTGGGAAGAAAGGTAAGCTGAGTCCAAGGTATATCGGGTCGTATAAAATTCTTCGACGGATTGGACAGGTTGCTTATAAGTTAGAATTGCCATCCGAATTGGAATTTGTCCACCCGGTATTCCATGTATCTATGTTGAGGAAATGTATTGGAGACCCTTCTCGAGTCGTCCCGATGAAAGATGTACAAGTTACAGAGGACCTATCATATGAAGAAGTGCCAGTGGCTATATTAGATCGACAAGTCCGCAAGCTGAGAACAAAAGATGTAGCATCCATCAAAATATTGTGGAGGAACAAGAATATGGAAGAAATGACATGGGAAGCAGAAGAGGAGATGAAGTCTAAATACCCGTACCTATTCCATAATGAAGATAACAAGGATGCTAGTGGAACACATGATACATTGGAAGGTGAAATGGCTCTATGAGGTAAGCAATAACTTGAGAATACTCTTCCTTAATACAAAATGGCGATATGCAGATAATGTACATGTCCATAATGCTTTGGATACTCTTGTAAGGCCATACATTAAATTAACTGCTTGCAAGTTTGTCCTCTATTTATGGGAGAAAATTGGCCGGAATCCACGATGATTTAAACTCCCCATGAACCCTTACATTCGAGGACGAATGTTCCTAAGGGGGAAGGATGTTACAACCCATATCCACACGCGTTAGTTCATGCCATATATTAGTTAACATAAATCCAAGAAGGAATAACCTTTGAGATGATAATAAGTTAATTCTATTGGTCTTAAGTGATACAAGGGTGTATAAGGGTGATTAAGAAGTATTAGAAGTTAAATGAATCAAGGATGTTGTAACTCGTATTTTCAGGTAAACCTAGAGGTTCTTAATACAATCAAGAGATCATGTATTAAGGTATTTGAATCATATAATATCCGTATCATAAGTCTTGAAGTCAAACGAGTTATGAAACACAAATCGACAAACGTTGTCGCAACTTAGGTTCATACTTTTACTTAAACATTAGGTTAAATGTTTCTAAGCTTTTCTCCTAATTTACAAAGAATTATGGGGTGATCTACCCACCAAATTAAAGATCTATGAGTCTAGTTTCCAACGCATTAAACCATTTTTCAATACAATCTCGGAGTATAAAGACATTCATATTTTCGCAAGCCTACACAGATTGGTAGATGACAAGTAGGTGCGTCACCTACTTGCCAAAATGATAGGACAAAATTAAAAACCCTAAGTCGGACAAGAGAGTACTTTTAAGGGGTTATGAACTCAGTTATTTCATACATATTTCAGACCCTCAAAACCAAAGTTAACCCCTGCAACTCCTCCCCAAAAATCCTACACAAACCCTAATCGATTTTCCCTCTCATTCAAGTTCTATTTGAAGGTAAGCCTAGAGTTTGAAGAACCAAGGGAAGGGCTGAGTTATCCAACAAGTAAGGTAAGTTACTGCCATATTTCATACATTTTTCTCTGCTGTGAATTCATGGTAATTCGTTCTATATATGTAAGAACTCACGGGACGGTGATCGGAAGCCGTGAGTTCAAGTTATTAATTTGTAGCGGACTGTTTTGTGAACTGTTTTATGTTGTTGTTGGGATGCGTGTTTTACTACTTTTTTGTGGATTTTTGGAGGTGGAAGGGTGTGGATAAATACCATATATATGTAGGGTTGTGAGCTGATAGTTATTTGTAACATTTCCGGGTCGTTTGACACGTCTACGGTGGCCGTCGTATGTATGATGTAATTAGGTTGTGCGAGAACTATTTTGGGAGGCTCAATATGTTTATTATTGATGTTGTTTGGGTTGTTTGGTGATTGTTTTGAATGGTGTGAAGTCATATATATAGGGGAGGTGCTGTCCATTTCAGCGTAAAATAGGTTGTGGTCGATACATAATAGTTATGACGCTTAAATGATAACGATAGTATCGTTTCTCTTATTGTAGACTAAGGAGTTGTGACAATTGCATAGCTTGCGTTTGGGGCAGTATATACAAGGTATGTGAGGCTATCTCTTTCCTTCTTTTTCATGACTCCGATTGTACATAATGTAATGAACGAGCTTCCAAAGATACTCTATTATTGTGCAACCACTGATCAGTTGGGTTTTACCGAGCTCCATGTGGCCGGGTACGATCCTACCGAGCCTTATGATGGCCGGGTACATTTTTTACCGAGCCTATTACGACAGGGTACGATATGATGATGATGATGCCCACAGAGACGTATGTTTTAAAAGTTTATGTATACATACATATGTATCATGCATTGCATGTTAGTAGCCCTCAGAGGTACTCAGATGTTCCAGGTTGTATATTCTCTATCCCTGCTTACATTACTGTTCGTATTTATGGTTCCCTGCCTTACATACTCAGTACTTTATTCGTACTGACGTCCTTTTGTTTGTGGACATTGCATGTCGTGTTACAGGCCCTGATAGATAGGCAGTTGCATCTCCCCCACCACAGTAGGTTGTCCAGTTCAGCAGTGGTTGGCGAGATCCCTTCTACGGACTTGCTGTGGTCTTGGTATGCATTTTTGTTATAGACATTATGGGTATGTCGGGGCCCTGTTCAAGCTATGTTTCAGCACTTATGTTCATTTAGAGGCTCATAGACAGGTGTCGACTCATGTATAGTTTGGTATGCCTTGTCGGCTGGTTTTTGTTGTATAGTCTTTCATGGTAGCGTGGTAGCTCGTACCTTATATATAGTTTCTTGAATGTCTGGTCATCCCATGTTATGTATGTTCATGCCATCATATTTTATTATTGGTTGTCCATGATCCATGTCTGCCATTTATATTGATCTCGTCAACCCTAAAAGATAATAAAAAAAAGGGTTAGATAAAATGTACGTTGGTGCTTGGCAAGTATGGTCGGGTGCTAGTCATGGCCCTCCAGTTTGGGTCGTGACATGCTATCTCGGTTTTTATGAGTGTTTTTCAGAACAAGCCCAATTCTCATAGGAAGCGACCTACTTCCACACTCACATAGGTTTAATCTATCAAGGGTGCTCCTGTAATTCTAACATCTCACTCATACGAGCTACATATTTTCGTTAAGAGTTAATAAAACTAAACCTCACAAATCGTTATAGGATAAGTGCACTCACACCATAGGGATGGAACAATAACAAATATAATAGTGCATTTCAAACCAAGCCATCATATGATTCGTTCTTCCCATTGAACCTGGTTATATGATGTCTAGTCCCCAGGTTAGGTTTTATAACGACCCGACTGGTAGTTTTGCTTTTTAAACCCCATCCCCCTAAATAAGCCTTTCCGTACTTACTTTTATTGATTTATGACTTGCGGGAATGGTTGATTCGGGATTTGGAGGAGTTTGGGTTGAAATTGGAACAATTGATTCCTTAAGGTTGGCTTAAAAGGACAAGTTTGACTTCGGTCAACGTTTTGAGTAAACGACATCGGAATCTATATTTGAAGGTTCCAACAGGTTTGTATGATGATTTTGGACGTGGGCGTATGTCCGGATCGAATTTGGGATAACCCGGGAGTATTTTGGCGCCAAATAGTGAAAGTTGATTCCTTAAGGATTTTGAAGTTCTTAAATATTTGGCTTGGAGTGGGTTTTTGTTTTATCGAGGTCCAAACGGAATTCCGAGATCGGGAATAATTCTGTATTGCCATTTAAGACTTCTACGCAAAATTTGGTGTCAATATGAGTAGTATAAGTGTGTTTCATTGCATTGGATGTAAATTGAAGAACTTGAAGTTCATAAGTTTAGGTCAATTGGTTTTAAGGGGTGATTCTTAGATTTAGCATTGTTTCGGGCGTTCCGAGGGTTCGAGTGAGTCCGTTTTATTATTTCAAATTGGTTGGTATGTTCGGGCGGGTCCGGGGACCCCAAGCGTCAATCGGACGAAGCTTGAGTGAAGTTGAGAAGTTTTGGAAGGAGCTGAAGCTCTTGGTATCTGTCATAACTGCACCTGCGGTTGGTCAGCCGCAGGTGAAAGACCGCAGAAGTGGTCTAGCCTTTGCAGGTGCGGCCCAGCGGAGGAGCCCAGGAGCTGCAGATGTGACTCTTCTTTCGCAGAAGCGGAACCGCAGGAGAGGTCCCAACCAGCCCAGCCTAACCCAGCAGATGCGGATATTCTCTCGCAGAAGCGAGACCGCAAATGCTGTCCCCTAACCGCAGGTGCAGAAATCGCTGAAGGCAGTTCCTTTATTTAATACGAGAATGTGTCATTTTTGACACATTTCATTCATTATTTGGGCGATTTGGGAGCTTCCAAAGAGGGATTTCAACCTAGCACTTGTAAAGTAAGTTACTCCTTCTTAATGTGAGCTCAATACTTGGTTTATGGGTAGATTAACACACAAAGGTTAGTGAAAATTATGAGATTAGAGTAAAACCTAGGATTTTGATAAAACAAGATTTTACCACGAAATTTGTTATGGAATAAAGTAAAAATCATATATTCTTGATCCTTAGGTTATTGGTAACAACTTCCCTTACATATTTCCGGAATCAGGGTATGTGGGCCCAGGGATGGATTTTAGAAAACTTGTATTTAGGGTTAGGAAATTACTTTAATAGTTAGAATGTGAACTCTTGAGCTTGTATCGACTATTTCTTACCCTATTTAATTAGTTTTGTATCGTTCGACTTTAAATTGAGGGTTTGAGCACGTTCTTGATATTGGATGTAAGCTTTAGAGCGAGGTGAGTCTCCTTTCTAACCTCGTAAGAGGGAAATAAACCCCTAGGTGAATCTAATAAATGTATGTGATTGTCTGTGGGAGCTACGTACGTACGTGGTGACGAGAGTCCGTACGTAGATACTATCATGCTAATTGTCTGGGTAGTTTAGGACGTGTATCATGCCATACTTGCAAATGCTTATGTTTTTACTTGCTAATGAGATCACTTAGGACATGTTAGGGATTGAAAATAAATATAAACAAACGTATGCACGTACTTGAGAACTTGTATGAATTTATTTGATTATAAATGCACCTTTATGTGCCTTCTTGATAATAATTGATATTTGTGGATCGGGTCGATCGCTTCAGTAGAAATAGATGCATCTATGGTTCGTGCCATTCGACCCTCTGGCAGTGCACAACTATTATTATGTTGGACCAAGCGGTACGACCTCAGCATAATGTGCGCATGATATTTATGTGGAAATGACTTTATGATTTACTATGTTTAAATGCTTGAAGTGCAAATTATTATGTGGCATGGCTGAATTTAATATATCTTTTCCTTCTAAATTCTGAGATTGTTATTACATTCATACTGATCATGCTTAGTGTAAGCCTTATATATTATTATTGATATTAACCTTGGTAAGTGTCAAGTTGATCCCTCGTCACTACTTCTTTGAGGTTAGACTGGATACTTGCTGGGTACATATTATTTATGTACTCATACTACGCTTATGTACATAACTATATAGGATCTGAGGCAGGTGCATCAAGCTACCCCTCCGGAGCGCATTCCTGATTCCTGATCAAGATCCCACGGTGAGCTGCCCCTACTGAGCCGTTCTGCAGCATACGGGAGTTATTTTCTTTTGTAGTTGATTGTGTATTGTATACTCTGTTTCAGGCAATAGGATAGTGGTATTTTGTATATTCTACTAGTTGCCCTAGTATTGTGACACTAGTTCCTGGCACACATTGTAGACTATTATTTTGGGTTGCATTTCTATTGTTATGAAATTTTTGATTTTCAATCTGCTAAAATATAAGTTAAGTGAATATTGAAAATGCTTAAATAAAACAAATTGAGAATCCACTAGTTAATTAGGATTGGCTTCCCTGACAACGCTGTTCGGCGCCATCACGACCTATAATTGAATTTGGGTTGGGACAACATGGTATCAGTGAACTAAGTTCATGTAGGTCTCACAAGTCATGGGGAAACCTAATAGAGTCTTGCAGATCGATACAGAGACATCTGTATTTATCTTCAAGAGGCTATAAGGTGTTAAGAAACTACTCTTTATTCACCTCCTATCGTGCAGTGGATGGTATACTAAATTTTCTTCTTTTATTCTTTCACAGTTGGTGAGGACGGGCACGGAAGATGTTCCATACCCAGGAAGAGTTGCTTCCCCCATTGTTAGAGGTCGAGGCAGGTAGGGGACGAGGGCATCCCAGAGCTGTCCTAGTAGCACCACCAGCGGACTTCATGACAGCACCGTGTTTCCAGGAGGTCATGGGTCGTATGTTGCGGTTCATGGACACCATGAATTAGGCTGGTTTATTCCCAGCGGATCCAGCTTTATCCCAGGCAGGAGGGGGAGCACAGACCCCTACTGCTCAGGCCCCTGGCCATGCAGTTGTAGTGTATCAGACTCCGGGTGCACTACCAGCGTATGGGGCTCATCTAGTTGCTACAGTGGTACCCGATTCTAGACCAGTTGCGGATGGCGACTCGCAAAAGTTATTGGACAAATGGACAAGGCTACACCCTCATATTTTCGGGGGTGAGCGCCTTGAGGATGCCCAGGATTTCATTGATAGGTGAAGGGACAAGATGCACAACATGAGGATATTGGAGTCTTATGGGGTCGACTTCACCACTTTCCAGCTGGAGGGCAGGGCCAGTAGATGGTGGCAGCCTTATGTTCTTGGCAGGCCAGCAGGTTCTCCTCCCATCACTTGGGGTCAGTTCACACAGTTATTCCTGGACAGGTATATTCCACCCTCTAAGAGGGAAGAGCAGCGGTATCAGTTTGAGTAGCTTGAGCAGGATGTCAGTGACCGACTATGAGGTGAGGTTTTTTGAGTTATCCCGCCATGCACTGATGATATTTTCTACTCATGCAGAGAGGGTGCGAAGGTTCGTTGCGGGGTTGCATTTTGGTATTTTGGCCAACATGGCCCAAGAGGTGGAGATGGGGACTCCTTATCAGCTAGTGGTGGAGATTGCTCGGAGGATTGATGGCTACCGTCTAAGTGGTAGGGGGCAGATACAGCAGGACAAGAGAGCTAGATTCTCCAGAGAGTTCAGAGGTGCCCCGGCTAGGGGCAGAGGTCAGTTTGGGAGAGGCCAGCCTAGCAGGCCCCCATATTCAGCACCACCACCTTCTCGAGGTGCTCCAGTATGCCCCTATTTCAGCGCCATACCATAGAGTTCTTACCGCCCGCCAGCTATTCAGGGTTCCTCCAATGGGTATTCAGGTCCCCAGGGTTCTTCTGGTTCCTATTTCAGTGCTATGCCGGAGAGTTCATATCATCCACTAGCTATTCAGACTTCTTCCAGTAGGTCTACAGGCCATCAAGGTTAGACATCAGGGCAGTAGGTCGCCGCACCACAGGGTTGTTTTGAGTGTTGGGACCTTGATCACATGAGGAGATACTGCCTCAGGCTTCGGGGCAAAGCAGTATAGCAGAGTCAGCAGCCCATGATTACAGCACCGGTTGCCCACCTGCCTAGAGGCAGGGAACAAACTGGCAGGGGCTTGTCATGCCCCGATGGGCCGCGATGAACACCCGGTATCTTAATCAACCGAGTACTAACGTAACGTATCTTTCTTATTACATTATCATATATACGTGATATAAGGGACTAATAGGCCAACATGATTATTTATAAACTCAAGAAATAGGCCGACAAGGCCGTACAATTTTTCATGTACATGACATATATATACAAGCCTCTAAGAGTATATAAATGTTATAAAGGTCAGGACAGAGTCCCGTCATACCAAACAATACACGTCTAAATCATACCAGCCAAACAAGCAACTCCGAAGCAAATAGAGCGAACCAACATCTTTTGCTGAGCTGATAGCCTACTTGGAGGGCTCTCGACTTATCTATCGGGAGCTGCGGGCATGAAACGCAGCATCCCCAAGCTAAAGGGATGTCAGTACGAACAATGTACTGAGTATGTAAGGCACATAAAGAAATATATAAGAGACATGAAAGAAATATAGAGTATATGGCTCAACCTGTAAGTTTGAATAACTTTGTAAATCATAAATTACTTTTAGCGTCATGCATTTGCGTATGAATTTCATGTCGTGCATAGGTATATATTTCATAACATCATCAGCCTCTAAGGGCATCCCATCATATCATATCGGCCACTGTGGTCAAAATCATCATCGTATACCAGCTGATCAGGTGGTGGTGCGTATATAATGCCATAACCTTTCTCATATCCCATATACATACATATATACGCGTATATCCGTTTGAATAATATTTCAACCACTGTGATCAACATCATCATCATATATCAGCTCATCAGATGGTGGTGCGTACATAATGCCGTAACCTTTTTTCATATCCCACATATATATATTTATATATATAAGCGTATATAATGCCATCTGGTCATGGGTCAATGAACATTGTGTGAAATGCATGAAAAATACGTAATAATCTCAATATTCCTTCCGGATAAATTTTTCCAATTGCGTATTATTCTGAGACCCACGAGCAGAAGATAATAATATTTTTCATGGGGAATCAAGAATATAGACACTCCTACTATTTCTATGAATATAATAATTTATGGAAACTGTGTGTTTGCTCGTTTCTTCAGTATCATATGGACCATGCCAAAAGAAAGAAGGGATATCCTTAACATACCTGGAGAAGGAAAACTCTGTGTAATATTTCGTTGGAAAACCTTCGTTGATTGAACGAAATCTCCCTCTGCTCCTTAAAGATTCACGGACGAAATTGTTTCCTGGTTCTTAAAATTTTGGAACGAAATAAGTGTTCCCTTGAAATTTTTGAGAGGGAACGTTTCTGTTCTTGCAATTTTGAAAGAACTTGTTCCAATTTAAAACCACGTTTCTTTTGGTTGAAAACTTTAAAAAGGAACGAATTTCTGATTTCTCTTTAGGATTTGAATGAATCCAAATCAAGGAAACATTTTTGTTTCTTAAAAGTCTTTGAAAGACTAGTTTTTTTTTTGGAGTCACTTCTTTGATTCCTAAGAATTTTTGGCAGATAATTCTAATCCTTAATCTTGCTTATGCCTAGGTGGCATAATAAGTGACTACTTAGTCACTCTTATTTTGGTGGCTTCTTGCCACGTATGGTTGGGTATAATTATTAAGTTTTTATCCGCTTATTAGTTAATCAGGTGATGTTCCACTACCTGGTAATTAACCAATTACCCGCATAATTGAGAATTATTTTCACTTTCTTAAAATACTACTCACTTTTCACATACCTTATACACCTTACTATCATGATCATGTGGTACCTTGTATGGTACTAGTCCATAAATATCAGGTATTTTAGCTCGAGCCATATTTTATCCCAAAATGCCAAACTTTGACAAAATTCATTTTCTTAGACTTGCTCCCCCTTTCACCTTCATGAATTTACTAATCACTTGTGAAATAGCATAATCCTTATAATCCCCAAATAATCTTTTCCTTGGACTAATGTCAATTACCTTACGACAAATTCAACGTAAAATACTGCAGGGTGCAACATCATCGTAACTTATTACTGCGAAGCGTAACATCGCCGTAATGTAATACTGTCGGGTACAACATTATCGTAAATTAATACTGCAGGACGAAACATCAATCGTAATATACTACTGCAGAGGGTAACACCATCGTAACATATTACTGCAAAGCATAACATCGTCATAATATAATACTGCGGGATGTAATATTAATGTAATATTGTGGGACGTAACATCATTCCCCCCTTTGGAACATTTGTCCTCGAATGTTGACTGATGCACTTATCATTTTATAGCTTATGCCTTCCGAATACTTTAGTACTTTCCTTGCAACCTAAACAGATGTTTTGTGAATAATTTCAAAGGCCAAGGCATTTCCCCCTTTAGGCTTTTTTTCTTACACCACAACTTGTGGTTGGAATCCTTTCAATCTCGTAATCGTTGCTACCTTTTTATCATACAATCTGTACGAATCTAACCTTGTAAATGTACCTATGCTACTCTTCTCCTCTTTTTCCTCCATTTTGTAGCCAATCTCTAGACCTCACTTTGTGAACATATACATAACTATAACAAAGTGCTCCTCTGGGAACCTATAAGTATACTGAAGTTCTTCGCTCTGTACTTTGTTGAACTTGTGAATATTACTCTATCTTGTTTCATAGCCCCAATTATCCATCCGTATGACTTTACTGCATCAAGGTAGGTCATACTATATCATAACTCTTATCTCGATTTCTCGTTCCTGAAGTCTGCTACCAAATTCCAGGTTACTTTCATTGCTTATCCAATATGTATAAATCTATATCCTTTAATGCTTCCACATTACTATTTATCTTAAGAATGATGGCCTAATTTTATCTCATACTTTATAATTTTTATCCATCCATTGTTGATTCACCTCAATACTGATCTATAATCTACCCCTGATAACTTAACCTTTTATGTAACATTGCCGCTAGGGTCCATATTTCATCGGGGAACATCTGAAATGATTAGACTGATCCACCTGGGGCTATACCATGCTTTCATAAGCGTATGTCACGACATCCCAATGTGATTCACCTTACGTGGGTATTTTAATCCTGTACAATTCATAAAATCATTACCAAATTGAAGGCTCAAACGTCATTCTTTATTTATCAAAATTATACCCTTATTCTACTACAAGGGAAGCATTCCATCTTCTACACATGCTACTAGTCATAGACCCCTTTGAGTTTATTCACGCTATACTGAGCTTTCTATGACTCAGAGGAACCATCAGCTTCTTTGTTTTCACAGGCTTAATCCCGAGGACTTATCCATTTTCGTCACCTTCTCACTTGCCTTCTTCTTATCCTTACTCTTGTCTTTCTAAAACCTTGTCGTTCTATTATATTTTATCTTGCAATCAATTCCCATGCATTTTCTAGAACACCAAGCGAGACACTGCCTCATCTCTAACTCTTTTTTTACTTTCTAATTAGACCTTTCGGTACTTAGAAAACATAGACTGGGAAGTATTCCATTGACGACGCTGCTATTATTCCTGGATACTGAATCCCAGCGTTTCTAGCCTTATATCCGAAGTAAGGACTATTCACAGCCTTCTATATTTGAGTATCTCGTACGTTGTTCCCCTTCATCTTTCTTACCTTAAAATCTTAATCATATCTTCTATCTCTTTCATGACCTCCCTTCCACATAGGTATAATTTACATTCACAACTTGAAGCTCTATCATAACACTTGCACCTCTAGGCATACATAATTCGATGGGAGTTTCATACTGACTTCTTATGAGGTTGGTATGTTTTTTAACTGGCTTTATCGTAGAGCCGTTATAGAATATGGTTGTTGTACTATCTCTCTTGTACCTATGATATTAAGCGTGATTCTGCTATGTTCTCAATCATGATTCCTATAACTTTTTGGGTCTAATAATCGTATTCCTGATTTACTTCGTTGATGTAACTCTTTAGTTTCCTGTTCCTTCTGATCAGCCTTTACGTAGGCTTAAGCTATCTTCCAATCTGTGGCTCATGGTATCAGTTATTACCTTAGCCTTTCATGGGCGTTATTGAATATCCATGATACAATCTTCTAACAATTCAATCCTTTGTCTATGCCCTGGGCTTAATTCTTTCTTTTAACTTATACCGGAGTCTTCTATGGCTGTATGATTGTTAACAAATATGCTACCTGGATAATTCTCCAAAATCTTGAGTGTATCCATAACGTACTAACTCTGGGTCATTGATCAAATAATTCTTTTGTTCCATCTTAGCTTTCTTTCAACGTAAGATATTACTTTTCCTCGTCTTTCTGCCCTCTCGTTGCATCCACACTTAGCTTATCTTAGTGCCCACACTTCCCAGAGTTTTTATGCAACTCATATGATCTCGAATATTACCTTTAACTCTTACTTCCCGTTCATTAGCCACGTTAGGTGCCACTTTCCTTTGGAATGCTTACAATGTTGTTGCGAGATTGTTATTACACTACCATTTCCTCTTTAGATCGTTGTGCTTAGGTTAAAGCCTTCTTTCTTATATCCTCAGCTAGTCTCTCGTTGTAGTACTTAGGGAGAACCCTTGAATCTCGTAAAGCTGTGAGCTTATTACAGACCTTTTTTTATGTCCTTACTTGTCTATAATGATCTGTAGTTGCTTACTTCCATGCCTTTGTGCTTGTATGGTTGCTTCTGAACTAATATTTTGACTGCCTTCCCAGTAGCACTTTCTTTTATACCCATAACACTCATACGGTACCTTTAACTATCCCGGCTCTTGTTTGAATATATCTCAAGTATTATAATGATATTCTCCGAGGTTGAATTCTCCATGTTGGGTTCTACTATGTTTATCTTACATGATCTGATGACTCGTCTGTAACCTCGTGTTTAGCCATAACTGAGATCTTCCTGACCAATTACTAACTACTCGTTGGCCCATTCTGGTATCAATATTCCTCGTAATCTTTCTTGGGTTATTTACTTTGTTTTTACTTACGTCTCACACTGGCTCCTTATTTATTAATAACAACTCAGGCAGGAACCTTTACTTCCTCTCCTTGATGTCATGCTTGCACAATATTCTTGAATCGTAGCGTATCTATAAGTTTTGTATAATTGCCATCTCATTCCTCTTTTATTTATCGCATTCTTCCTTTACCATTCCATAGTCACTAGAACCACTTAATTCTGGCTTAATGCCACATTACTCCATATTCCCCTATTTAGGGGTGTACGAAAAGCTGAAGCCACGAGGATCTACCTATAGATGTTTTACCTCTTCATCTTTGGTGTCATTTCTCAACATCAATGATCCTTACACGCCTTGCGGAAATTCTTCTGTACCAAGGATGAAAAATTCCCTTACTCACGAGGGTGACACTTAGCGTAATTGGCACATACAGTCTCTTAAGCTTAACTTTGCTCACATTGCTTGCTCTAGGGAAGCGTCTCCCTGAATGACTATTCTCTGAATTCATAGTGAATCTTCTTCTGTGGTCCATTATATTACCGCCGGAACAAAATCTGAAATTCCCATGATGCCGAGTACTTTCCAATAATTCAGTCCCTAATTCATATTTAGTTTATCTTGTTTACCAGTCCATACTGATTTTTGTTACTCTGGGCATTAACTCTGCCCTCTGGTAGTCGCGTTGGAGTCACTAACTTATTTCTCGAAATGAGGATATAACCTTATGGCCTATACTCTTTCATTGTCTTAAGGCCCATCACCTTTCGTCCCTTCCTTCATTTGACTATAGGTTTTGTAACACTCTACCGTTTTCATCCATATATCACACCTTATTCATAATGCTTCCTTATCTCTCTTCTCATTACTCTGCTAATATTTCTGCATATCCTTTTTCTTGTGAAAACATCAATACGATATTATTTCGTGTTTAGCTTCCCTTTGCTCCATCCAATGGGTTTTTGGGTTGCTCAATATCCTCACTCTACTAGGGATGAGAGCCACACTTAAGGTAATATTTATCCCATCCAGGCTTTTAGTGCCTATCTTCTGAATGCTAGTATTCACATCTAATCGTAATATTCTAAGGTGCACCATCTGGGTGTCTCACAAGAAGATCTATTGGCACATTGTAATACCCTTCAGAAATGCCAACAAATGAAAGTAATCCATTTACCAATTTGGGTTACTGTAACCCCAGCGGGATCTTGATATCTCATCCTTATCTTAACTAAAACTGTTAGCCCCCACAGGGCATAACTGAAATGGGTGTGACCAATTTTACATACCTCTGTTACTGTTGAATATAACTGAAAAAGCTTATTTTCTTCTTCCTCAATTATAAATGTTGTTAACCTTCATTAACTGGGGGCCTCGTGTCCTTCTTCATCTTACTTCTTTTGCTTATTGGAACATGTATTTATCTTGTTAATCTCTCATTGTCTTTCACCATAAATATGGGGAGGCATTCTAGCCTTAAGACTTCTTATCAGGAAGCTTACACCTTTCCGTACACCCATGATCTGCTAAAGGCCTCACATTTACTTATCGTAGGCATTATACAAAAATCCAATTCCTCCGACTCAGCTCTTTCTCAAATATCTCTCTTTCCAACCTTCTTTCCGGATGTAGGTATCGTCTTATTAAGAATGAAATAGAATTTTGGAGTTTGAATTTTTTTTAAGTCAGCTCTACCACACGATCTAAAGTAAGAAGAAAGAGTGACAATCCTAAATGCCCTGTAGCCTCCTGCTTATAAGTGTGGTGCACGACACACCCATAAACAAAACTCTACTAGACACGGCTTGTAAACTCCTAGGACAGAACTCCTCTGATACCACTTTTGTCATGCCCCAATGGGCCGCGACGGGCACCCGGTATCTTACTCAACCGAGTACCATCGAAACGTATCTTTCTTATTACATTATCATATACACGTGACATACGTGCCTAATTGGCCAACATGATTATTTATAAACTCAAGATATAGGCCAACAAGGCCGTACAATCTTTCACGTACACGATATATGCCTACAAGCCTCTAAGAGTACATAAATGTCTTAAAGGCCTGGATAGAGTCCCGCCATACCAAACAATACACATCTAAATTATACCAGTCAAACAAGCAACTCCAAAGCAAATGGAGAGTACCAACATGTTCCGCTGAGCTAATAGCCTACTTGGAGGGCTCTCGACCTATCTATCGGGACCTATGGGCATGAAACACAACGTCCCTATGCAAAAGGGACGTCAGTACGAATAATGTACCGAGTATGTAAGGCACATAAAGAAATACATAAGAGACATGAAAGAAATATAGAGTACATGACTCAACCTGTAAGTCTGAATAACTTTGTAAATCATAAATTACTTTTAGCGTCATGCATATGCGTATGAATGTCATGTCGTACATAGGTACATGTTTCATAACATCATCAGCCTCTGAGGGCATCCCATCATATCATATTGGCCACTGTGGGAAAAATCATCATCGTATACCAGCTGATCAGGTGGTGGTGTTTATAAAATGCCATAACCTTTCCCATATCCCATATACATATATATATATATACATACATATATACGCGTATATAACACCGTTTGAATCATATTTCAGCCACTGTGGGTAACATCATCATCATATACCAGCTGATCAGGTGGTGGTGCGTATATAACGCTGTAACTTTTTCCCATATCCCATATACATATATTTACATAATCCGAACACACCCCTAAGCCTAAAATCACCTAACAAAGCTAACGGAAACATCCGATTTTCATTCCAAGGCCGTCTTCACACTTTTCTGACTACAGTCAACTTTCCAATACTTAAGCTCTCATTTAGGGACCAAGTCTCCCAAAACTCTCCAAAACTTAAAACCGAACATCCCAGAAAATCAAAATAGCAGAAATAAACTTGGGGAAAGAACCTAACAGGGGATCGGGGCGTTAATTCTTAAGACAACCGGCCGGGTCGTCACATCCTCCTACACTTAAACATATGTTCGTCCCCGAACGAGCATAGAGACATACCTGAAGTAGTGAAAAGATGAGGGTAACGACTACGCATATCACGCTCGGTCTCCTAGGTCGCCTCCTCGATCGGCTGACCCCACCACTTAACATTCACTGATGCAATGTTCTTTGACCTCAGCTTTCTGACCTGCCTGTCCAATATTGCCACTGGCTCCTCAACATAAGATAGATCCTTGTCCAACTAGACTGAACTGATATCCAACACGTGCGACGGGTCGCCGTGATACCTCTAGAGCATCAAAACATGAAATACCGGATGAACTCCTACCAAGCTGGAGGTAAGGCAAGCTCATAAACAACATCTCCAACACGCCTTAATATCTCAAAAGGGCCAATAAACCTCAGACTCAACTTCCCTTTCTTGCTAAATCTCATAACGCCCTTCATAGACGATACCCTAAGCAGAACCCGCTCTCCAACCATATAGGAAATATCACGAACCTTCCGATCCGCGTAACTCTTCTATTTGGACTAGGCTGTGCGGAGTCTATCTTGAATCACCTTAACCTTCTCCAAATCATCCTGAACTAAGTCTGTGCCCAATAACCTGGCCTCACCCAGCTCAAACCAACCCACTAGGGATCTACACCATCTCTCATATAAAGACTAATACGGTGCCATCTGAATGCTGGACTGATAGCTGTTGTTATAAGAAAACTCCGCCAATGGAAAGAATTGATCCCAAGACCCTCTAAACTCAATCACACACGTACAGAGCATATCCTCAAGAATCTAAATAGTGCACTTGGATTGTCCGTACGTCTAAGGGTGATATACTGTACTCAACTCCACCCGAGTACCCAACTCATTCTGAACGGCCCTCCAGAACCGTGATGTACACTGAGTACCCCTATCTGAGATGATGGACACTGGAATACCATGCAAACAAATAATCTCCCAGATATAAATCTCTGCCAACCGCTCTGAAGAATAAGTAGTGCACACAGGAATAAAATGAGCGGACTTGGTCAGCCGATCCACAATCACCCAAATAGCATCGAACATTCTCAAAGTCTGTGGGAGACCAACTACACAGTCCATGGTGATCCGCTCCCACTTCCACTCTAGAATCTCTATCTGCTGAAGCAACTGATCACATCGGACTCAACCTAAGAAAGAGTGGGCGCTAATACTTTTACCCAATAGTGGTATCGGGGTCAATTTTCCACAGGGAGCTTCAATTTGGAGTTGAGTGTTTGTATGGTCTAGGACTATGTTTTAGCTCCTAATTGATCTTCTAACATTTTCGGTTTTCTTTTGACTATCAACTACAATTTATCAACTACAAGTTTAAAGCTAAGTTAGGCTAAGATATTGATTCTAAGTTGTATGCAATATAGAGAAAGACACTAGGGTCGTGGCATGTACCTAGGTGGGTCAACTAACGGGTAGAGATTTCTAATGCAAGAATGATGAATATGGGACTTATGCTATAACCGTTGCACTTTTGCACCCACTCTCACACCTCTCGGTAGAGAGAGTGATTTTGCCCAATTGACTCTCTCGAGGCCAATTGGGTAGGCCAATTTGCCCAAGCAACTTATGGTTCAAGTTGGGTAATTACTCTCTCGAGGTTTAACCCGTTAATTGGGACTGCCATTCTCATGGGTCAATCCCAATTCCTTGTTGGAATTAATCTTGGGGTCATAGACTCTCTTTCTCAAGAAGAGTCAAGAGTCACTAAGCTAGACTTAGTGTTTGCAACCACCAAATATTAATAAAAACATAAGATTAATCCAAATAACAAATACCCAACATCATTCATGTACCAAACAATCACACCCATTAATTACCCATACTGGGGTTGAGCCACAACCCTAGCTAATGGGTTTAGCTAGCCATAATAGAAACAGAAATTGAAGAAATAGTAGATGAAATTGACATAATAATTAACTACAATGTTAATCTTCTCAATTCTACGTTAATACTAGAAGAAATTGCCCAAAATAGGCTAAAACTATGAAATCTCGAGTTCAGCTGCTATCTGATAAAAACCAGAAACTGAAAACTGCATCTAAAAAGTAAAATGTTCTATTTATACTACACAGAAAAAACCAGATAAAAATACCCCTGAGGGTTTGGCGCGGACCGCGCACAAATGACACGCGACCGCGTAGGGGTTTGGGTCTTCATATCTTGCTTCTGACACTGGGGACGCGGACCACACAAATGTGATGTGCATCCGTGTATGGTGTTTCTGAACTTCATCCATGCTGACCGCACTGATTAGGTGTGCGGCCGCATGGGCTTTTGCCTTGAATGATTGAGTCTCTGACAGTCTTGGGCGCGGACCGCGTGGAAAGGAGCGCGGACCGCGCATCTAGACTTGAAAATTGCATGGTCTCTGAACTATCCTACGCGGCCGCGTGGCAAAGCAGTGCGGACCGCGCAGGTTGACCTTGAAATTGCATGGTCTCTGAACTATCCTGCATGGCCGCGTGGCAAAGCAATGCGGACTGCGCAGGTTGACTTGGAAATTGCCCAGCCTCTGAACTCTCCTGTGCAGCTGCGTGACACATCAGTGTGGACCGCACAGGTCATTTTGTTCCCCACTTCAGTTGTCTTTTGACACTTGGCAAATTTCACTCCTTTTTGAGCTGATCTTTGGTATTTGTCATCTTGTCGCTCTAACCTGCAAACAAGCGCAACTTGTAAGCATTTTGGGACTAATTTATGGCAGTTAATGCACAAGGCTTAGGTAAGAATGGGTATAAAACATGTAGAAATCACAGTTATCAACTCCCCCAAACTTAAACCTTTGCTTGTCCTCAAGCAACTAAAATGAGACCTACCCCTCAATGGAAAACACCCACGTAATTCCTCTTTATCCTAAAGTAACCTCAACAAGCATCAATTGAGACTAACAATTGCCCTTAATGCGAATGCATCATTAACACATTTAAACTTTGAAAACTTGGGGATCAAGTGTGACACAAGAGCATCAAGAGTTGACATATTTCATCAAGGAACCTTTCTCAATTTCTTTGGTCATTGTGGAACCCAAACTCACACATCCTCGACTTTCCCTAAGTGAACCTCACCTTTTTAGAGTATTTGCACACAAATCGAGGTGAATGGACTTCTCTCTCATCTCTCACAAAGAAAAGGCCCTAAGTACGGCTCTAAGTACCATATACTTGCCCCTTATGTAAGTATCCACTAATATAGGCTTCCCTCAACTCAAGATCATATAGGGCTTTTGAGGGGTCATTGTGAAGGCTTTGGGTAAAGGTAGGACATGTTTTTGTTCAAATGGGTTCAATCTTCCCTTAACACTTTTTTTGATTTATTTTGGCACACTTTCTTGACTCAATTGAGTAATTCACTTCTTTCAAGGGGTTAGAGAGATACATTGCCACTATTTCTTTTGCAATTCAAACCCTTTCTCCTTTTTATCACTTTTCCACACCTTTTTCACTTTTTGTTTCTTGGATTTCCTTTTTTGGTTCTTATTCATTTTTGTATTTCTTTTTGTCTTTTTCTCTTTTTCATTGTCTTCCTTTTCTTTTGATTTTGAGCCTTTTTACCACATTGATTCCTTTCTTGCCTCCCCCCCCCCAAACTTAGACATTTGCCATTTACTAAAGGGAAGATTTGGGTGCCAAGAGAGGGTTTCATTAAGATTGGGTATAGGCTTGTAGCTTGGTTCATGAAAGAAAAATGTTTAAGGCTCAAAAGGGGTGAACTAGGGATTATTTCATTGGTAGGTCATGGAAATTGTTCAAGTTTTACATTTTGAATCAAGGAGAGCCTATAATCACCTCTCAAGTCAAGTTCCACCTATGATTTCGCCTCAACAAACATTCAGGGCAAGTTCTAGACCATCGGCTCGGTACTTGGGCTCACGATTCGAATTCTCACTACACACACTCAAGGATTGCCAAAGACGGAGTCGAGGGCCCACAACGACCTTAGATATGATTCAAGCGCACAATGGCCCAAAATGACCACATGATGATTGTTTGGTCAACACAAGAGTCTCAAGTCCACAACTTTCACCATCCTAAACAAAACATAATGTATTTGACCATAGGATCAAATGCAAATGTGCTAGGCCCAAGTGAAGCTTTGCCTGAGGTAAACTTAACAACAAAAACTTGAAAATCAAAAAGAAAAATCAAAAACGGACTAAAACCCTTAAGAAGGTTGTCACACCATCTATCATTGGGAAGAGCCACCTGGTTCGCACAACACTCTACCCTTGGAAAGAACCGTGTCATTAAGAAAACCAAGGGCTTATTGCAAATGCCAAAACAAAACAAAAAGTCTACGAGCCTGACTTTGCAACTAAAACGAAAAATTTTAACGAAAAATTGAAAACCAAAATGAAAACCGAATGAATATGTACAAAAGGGGAGTACAATATACAACTAGGGGGAATGAATATATACATAGAGTTTAAGAGCATCTAGAATGAACAGTTATATACAAGCAATCTACAACTACGAATGTGCTGAAAGTAAAAGAATATATACAGTAATCCAACAGTCAATCAAAATAGTAGAGCCACACCTCCACGAATAAAAGCTAGCATTGTCCCCAATGCTAACTATCAAAATAAGCACAAAAATGATAGAAAGGATATATAAAGGCCCCTCAAGCCTCATCCGTCACCCTGTGCTGGTCAGTGGCTCCTAAGTCCTCTGTACTAGTGGGGACCTCCGACTGGTCCCCGGCCTGCTGTTGCTGTGCTGCTGGGACAGGTGCCTGCTCAAGAACTGGCTCATCAACTGGTGGGCCAGTGGAGGGACTCTCCTAAACCGGTGCTACCTCAATCACAACTCCCTTAGTGCTAGGGAGTTTCCTCTTCTTCCTCGGCCTCTACTCCTCCTCCTGTACCTGTGTTATTGCTGGCTCTATAGCCGGATCCCCAAATAATAGGTAAATTGGCAACTGATCCGCCATGATCTTGTCCACATCCACTCTCAACTGTATCACTGACTCCTTGGAAGCCTTCTGCTTCCTCAGCTTCTTGTGCTCCCGAGCCAAATTCTCCAATGTTTTGCCATGTGCCCCAACCGCCTTAGTCAAGGCATCCTGCGTCGCCATCATCTTTTCCTGGTTTGCCAGGATCTTCTTCATTGCATCCTCTATGGAGGAAGGAATCTCAACAGTAACTGGTGCTCCCTGTGCCTGTACAACAGTGGTCAATGTAGACAACTTGGATGTCGCAGCTGACATCTAGTTGTTCAAACTGGCAAGGGAATGGATGAGCTGGTTTGTGGTGAACCAGTGAGTCTTTGATGAAGGGACTACCAGGTCAACTGCAATAGAAGGACCGGTTGCTGACGATGGACCTGGAGGCAATGCCTCATCAGTAGCAGGAATGGTGGAAGGCTCACTGGGCTGCTCAATGACCGTTGACTCCTCAGACTGGCCATGTGCGGTGGAAGTGGATGCCATATTCTTCTTGCCCCTCTTCGGGTTGTCTGGACCCAACTGACTATACCATGAGTACGGGGCCACCGGAGGTACCTTGAAATCATATTTCTTTTTCTTCACTTTCAATTCTCTGAAGTACAAAGAGAGTGTGTTTGGGAAGGGGTAGTTTGTTTGGGTCTCATTACCAACTGTAGAAATCACTCTCGACATAATATTACCCATATTCAGAGGGAGACCCTCCATGATAGATGCTACCAAGACAGCACGAGGAAGGGGAATAGAGTGATCATGTGTAGACGGGTCAAGTCGAGTACACACGAAAGTCAACCACCCTTTGGCTTCAAAGTTCAGGGTGTTCCTAAAGATCTTTTCTTATGCTTTCAACCAGACTGGGACTGTACCCGGGGCTGCCAAGTGCTCGGCCAACCAAGGACGAACCTCCTCTTTCATTGCTAGCTTTTCTAAATATTGCGATTCATCCTCTTCTTCGAACCCCAAGAATTCATTCAACGATTTGTCATCAAACACAACTGTCTTGTCCCTCACTTTAGTTGCTTTTGAGTCTCGAACGATATGGTGAACATTGCTGTAGAATTCCTTCACCATATGCTCATTCGCCATCTCAACACATTCTTTGAAGAAGCCCCAACCCTCTCTAGTGCGGAATTGTGCTTGCACATGAGGGTTGAGAGGGACAAGATCGACATCTATGAACCGCCTCTCCGGAATCAGTTTCCTTTTGGGCCACCACTCCCGGAATCTGTGGAAAGCAACCTCACTAACAAACCTGTCTTCCCCTGCCTCCGATTTTCTAGTACGCTCTATCCCTCTACCTGTGGCTCACCTCCCTCAGCATACCCTCCACTCTCCCCTGATGATGAAGCTGTGGGAGATGTGGAGTATTGCTCTTCTTCTCTTGCTACGGACTCATCAGACGAGTCCGAGATGACATTAACCGGCTTCTTGGAGGAGGCTACATTACCATGATTCGGGGAAGTGGAATCACGAAGTTGAAATGAAGTAGTCATGTGGGTGGGGGCAGACTCCGAGGTAATGCTCCGTGAAGGTGCATACTCACTCCCCGTGGAATGAGATGCATCTCTATCAGCTTCCCGGATTATCTTCCGGGTTTTCTTTATCAAATCCCTGGTTTGAGGAGTGAGTTTCACCCTCTTATTTTTCTCCCCTCGAGAGGAACCACCTCTCCCGAGTTGTATTTCTTTGCCCGCTCATTTTTTTAACCATTGTCTGCAAGGAATACATGTCTAACATTGTTAGTAGAAGCACATAAGGTGAAGTAGACAGTTCAGTTGAATGCAAAGAGTACAGACACAGTGACACAGACAGAGGGGCGCGGACCGCACCAAAAGGCACGCGGTCCGCGCAGTATACTGACACCAACACATACCTCTCTGAATAAACCGACGCGGTCCGCGCAGGTGAAATACCCAAATGTTGACCTCTCTGAACTCTTCACATGCGGTCCGCACTGTTTTGGACCGCGGCTGCGCTGGGCTCACGGGGACCGCACACAAATGGCAGGCGAACCGCGCAGAGAGGTTCATCATCTCTTAACCAGAGTCACGCGGACCGCGCACAAATGCTGCGCGGCCGCGTAGGGCTAATTTAAGTGAGCCGGGTGTTTGTTCAATTAAATCCAATTTTTGTTCACCTTTTTGGGTCCTAAGTGTCCCTACTCAGTTATTCAACAAGATTCCATGCCCATGATTAAACAAAAACACACAGAAATCTAAGCTAACAGTTAAACTAAGAAGAAAAAGACGAAAGTAAGAAGTTACACTAGTAGAAAGCAGTTAAATGAAACAAAAATTAGACTATGATTGAAATGAATGAGAGTTGTTACCAGGGATTAATGAGATTTCAACTATGTGCACAATTTGTCTTGATGAACAGTGAAAACAATAGCTCAGGTGTAGATTTGGCGAAAAGGTTAAAATGAGGCCCAAGGCCTCTATTTATAGAAAAACCCTGGGACCCAGTACCTACCTACCAGCGCGGCCGCACAAAAAGGGACGCGGACCGCGCTGGATTTTGCATCCTACACATTAGCTGTTCAATCCACACGGACCGCACTGTTTTGGTGCGCGGCCGCGTGGGACTTTGTCAGAGACTTGGTACTGTCAGCCATCCCAGCGCAGACCGCACTGCTTTGGTGCGCGGCCGCGTGGGACTTTGTTAGAGAGCATGTAATTCTGGGTCCTCCAGCGCGGACCGCACAGAAATGTCACGCGGCCGCGCTGGGTCTTCTGTGCCTTAACCCTTCAGCTACTCAAACCTACGCGAACCGCACTATTTTGCTGCGCGGCCGCATAGACAATATTCAGAGACTGACCATTTTGCACTTTTTCCCTGCACTAGTTCAACATTATCCCTACAACACTTCACAAACTATCAGCTCAAAAATCCTACTCTACAATAGAAAAACAAAGAAAAAGAAAAAGACATGGGTTGCCTCCCAAGAATCTCCTGATTTAACGTCGTGGCACGATGCATGTTACCATCACAGTCATTTCAAATAAATGAGTGCCACCACGTGGCTGTCATCAATCTTGCCCAAATAATGCTTAACACGATGCCCATTGACCCAGAAAACTTCGCCATTCTTATTTTTGAGATCAATGGCACCAAAAGGAGTTACACCAACCACTTCAAATGGGCCGCTCAACTTATACTTCAGCTTGCCCGAAAATAACCTCAACCGGGAGTTGAAAAGAAGAACCATGTCACCAAATTTGAATTCCTTCCCTCGGGAATACTTGTCGTGAAGGTGCTTCATCTTGTCCTTATACAAGGATAAGCTGGAGTAAGCATGAAACCTAAACTCATCAAGTTCATTCAATTGCTCAACCCGGAGATTTGCAGCGACATCCCATTCTAAGTTCAACTTTTTCAGGGCCCACATAGCCTTATGTTCCAATTCTACCGGAAGATGACAAGCCTTCCCAAACACCAACCGATACGGCGACATACCAATCGGAGTCTTGAAAGCTTTACGATAAGCCCAAAGAGCATCATCCAATTTCTTCGACCAGTCGGTCCTATTTGCATTGACAGTCTTGGACAAAATGCTCTTGATCTCATGGTTGGACACCTCAACTTGGCCACTCGCTTGAGGATGATAAGGATTGGTCACCTTGTGATTTACCCCATACTTTGATACCCCCGTCACTGATGATAGCACGTGGAGTGCCAAACCTCGTGAAGATACTCTTTTTCAAGAACGCCACCACACTTCGAGCTTCATTATTTGGCAAATATATGGCCTCAACCCATTTCGACACATAATCAACCGCTACCAAGATGTAGGTGTTGCCACAAGAACTTACGAATGGTCCCATAAAGTCTATCCCCCAAACATCAAAAATGTCAACCTCTAGAATCGTGTTAAGGGGCATCTCATCTTTCTTCGAAATCCCTTCGGCATGTTGGCATTCATCACATCTTTTCACAAAGTCACTGGCATCCTTGAACAAAAAAGGCCAATAGAAACCAAAACTCAACACTTTAGACGCCGTCCTCGCCCTGCCATGATGGCCACCATAGGGCGAAGAGTGACAAGCTTCCACAATACTCAATAGCTCTTCTTCGGGAACACACCGGCGAATTACACCATCGGTGCAAATTTTGAAAAGATACGGCTCATCCCAATAGTAGTCCAAACAATCCCGCTTGAGCTTCTTCCTTTGATTAAGAGAGAGCTAATACGGAACCACACCGGTAACAAGATAATTGGCAATTTTGGCAAACCATGGCATGTCTAGCATTGAAACCGAGAGGAGTTGTTCATCCGGAAAAGCATCATTTATCTTAAGGCCGTCCAAAGGCCTCCCTTCCTCCTCCAATCGAGACAAGTGGTCCGCCACTTGATTTTCACTACCCTTTCTATCAACAATCTCCAAATCAAATTCTTGAAGAAGAAGCACCCATCTCATTAACCTCGCTTTTGAATCTTTCTTCGTCATCAAGTACCTAAGGGCGGCGTGATCGGTATGAATAATCACTTTGGCCCCCATAAGGTATGGGCAAAACTTCTCCATGGCAAAAACAATGGCAAGCAATTCCTTCTCGGTGACCGTGTAGTTCCTTTGAGCTTCATTCATTTTCTTACTTGAGTAGTACACCGGATGGAACATTTTGTTGATTCTTTGGCCCAAGACCGCCCCCACTGCAACATCACTAGCATCGCACATGAGCTCAAAGGGCAAGCTCCAATTTGGTGCGGTTATGATGTGGATAGTTGTCAACTTTTGCTTTAGAAGCTCGAAAGACTCCATACATCTCTCATTGAACACATATTTTGCATCTTTCTCTAGCAATTTACACAACGGGTTAACTACCTTAGAAAAGTCTTTGATGAATCTTCGGTAGAAACCCGCGTGTCCAAGAAAACTCCTCACCCCTTTGACAGAAGTAGGGGGAGGGAGCCTTGAGATCACCTCAATTTTCACCTTATCAACCTCAATCCCTCTTTTTGAAATTTTGTGACCCAACACAATTCCTTCTTCTACCATAAAATGGCATTTCTCCCAACTGAGAACTAAGTTTGTGTCTTCGCATCGGGCCAACACACAATCCAAGTTTTGGAAGCATTCACCAAATGAGTCCCCAACCACACTAA
This sequence comes from Nicotiana sylvestris, assembly GCF_000393655.2. Lineage (NCBI taxonomy): Eukaryota > Viridiplantae > Streptophyta > Magnoliopsida > Solanales > Solanaceae > Nicotiana > Nicotiana sylvestris. The sequence continues at coordinate 86,962,016 of NC_091058.1, forward strand.
AATCATCCATGAAGACCTTCAATATTTCCTCCACCATGTCGGTGAAGATTGCCATCATACATCGTTGGAAGGTCACCGGTGCATTACATAATCCAAATGGCATTCGAGAGAAGGCGAATGTGCCATAAAGACATGTGAAGGTTGTCTTTTATTGGTCTTCCGGGGCAATGAGAATTTGGTTATAGCCTGAATACACATACAGAAAACAATAGAAAGCCCTGCTCGCAAGACGATCAAGCATTTGGTCCAAGAACGGCAATGGGAAATGATCCTTTCTAGTCACCTTGTTCAACTTCCGGTAGTCCATGCATACCCTCCAACCCGTCACAGTACGAGTCGGAATAAGTTCATTGTTGTCATTGGTCACCACCGTCATTCCTCCCTTCTTTGGCACACATTGTACCGGAGAAGTCCACGAACTGTCAGAAATTGGATACACCACACCGGCGTCAAGCCACTTGATGACTTCCTTTTTGACCACCTCTTGCATGGCCTCATTGAGTCTCCTTTTATGTTCAAGAGACGGCCTAGCATCCTCCTCCAATATTATCTTGTGCATGCAAAACGCGGGGCTAATACCCCGAATATCCGCCAATGTCCATCCAATCGCCCGCTTTCACTTTTGAAGAACCGCCAAAGTGGCGTCAACCTCACGTTAGTCAAGCAAGAAGAAAGAATAACCGACAAAGTGAAACTAGGACCAAGAAATTCATACCTGAGGTGAGGAGGAAGTGGTTTCAACTCCAACACTGGTGGCTCCTCAATAGATGGCTTGGTGGGTGGAGTTTTGCAATTTTCAAGATCAAGAGATAACTTCCTCGGTTCATAAGAATATGAGCCCATGCCATGTAATGGGTTCACACACTCCACCCTTCTAGCATCATCATCAACATCCATGTTCAATAGCACGGTCTCAAGTGGGTCCTGAATATTTGCCATTGCGCTTGTGTCATCCACTATCACCGTTGTGACAATGTCAACAAACGAACATACCTCGGTGCCATCCGGTTGCCTCATTGATTTGCACACGTGGAACACCACCTTTTCATCTCCAACACGAAAGGTCAATTCTCCCGCTTCCACATCAACCAAGGCTTTCCCCGTAGCTAGGAAGGTCCTTCCATGAATGATAGGCACCTCGAAATCCACTTAGCAATCCAAGATCACGAAATCAGCCGGCAATATGAACTTATCAACACGAACAAGGACATCATCAATAATCTCCAAATGTCGCTTCATTGACCGGTCAGCCATTTGAAGCCTCATAGAAGTTGGACGAGGTTGTCTGATACCCAAGGTCTTGAAGACCGAATATGGCATGAGATTGATACTTGCCCCCAAGTCGCAAAGGGCTTTTGCAAAGTCGGCACTTCCAATGGTACATGGGATAGTGAATGCGCCGGGATCCTCAAGTTTTGGAGCCATAGAATGCACAATTGCGCTCACTTGATGGGTCATCTTGATTGTCTCACACTCCATTGATCTCTTTTTTGTAACCAAATCTTTCATGAACTTTGCGTATCCCGGCATTTGCTCGAGTGCCTCCACCAAAGGCACGTTGATAGTCAAACTCTTCATCATTTCAATGAATTTCTTAAATTGGTTGTCACCCTTTTGCTTGGCCAACCGTTGAGGATAGGGCGGATAAGGTCTAGGCAAGGGTGCCTTGGCTTTTGGCACCACCGGTTCGGGCATATTAATGACGTGTTCCCTAGACGGGTTCACGGCCTCTTGAGTCTCCTCCTCACCCTCATCAATTTCAATTCTCACATCATCACTTGCACTTTGTTCAAGAACATCCTCAACTACCAACGGGATCTCATCATTTCGTAACTCATCTTCATCTACCGCAAATTGGTTTCCTCTTGAGGCATGCACATCACCACCTCTTCCACTTCACGTTATCACTGACATCACATGATTATTGTGCCCACCCTTGGGGTTTACTATCGTATCACTTGGTAGAGCACCCTTTGGGCGAGTATTTAAAGACTGAGAGATTTGGCCTAATTGCATTTCCAAGTTCCGGATAGATGTGTTATGCGAAGCTAATTGAGCCTCGAAATCTTGGTTCTTTTTCATCATTTGCTCGAACATGCTTTCAATTCTCCCCATCTCGCTTCCGGACGAACTCGTACCTTGAGAAGGAAAGGGGGGTGGATTGTTCGGTTATTGGTACATGGGGGCCCTTTGAAAACCTTGCCCCCGGTTGCCTTGGCTGCCGCCATTATTCCACCCTCCTTGATTGTTGTTGTTGCCCCAATTATTTTTATTACCATGCCAATTTCCTTGGTTGCCTTGATTACCCCAATTGTTGTTTTGGTTGTTGTTATTCCAATTACCTCCACCTTGTTGTTGGTTTCCCTAATTACCTTGAGGACGCCATTGTTGGTTTGAAGAGTTACCTCTATTCCCTTGATAGTTGTTGACATATTGGACCTCTTTGCTTTGATCCTCATAGCACTCATTTGAATAACCACCACCATCATTGTTGTTGTCATATTGTTCACAATTACCTTGAGGTTGTTGCCCTCTTTGACTCCTTTTCAACATAGAAACACCTTCCATTGCGTTGACTTGGCGCGAGTTTTGGACTTGTTGCAATTGCGCCTTTGCTAATTGATTCATAGTTGTTGTAAGCTCGGCTATAGCTTGGCCATGATCGTGCAATTCCTTGTGCAAATAGATGATCGTGGGGTCACCTTGGGGCACGTTTGCTCGGCTTTGCCATGCCGAAGAGGTGTCGGCCATTTCATCAAGTACATCACATGCCTCTTTGTAAGAAAGTTTCATAAAGTTCCCTCCGGCCAATTGGTTCACGATGCATTGATTTCTGGTGTTGATGACCCGATAAAAGGTTTGTTGAATCATAGCCTCGGTCATGTCGTTATTAGGGCACTCTTTCACCATTGTTCTATATCTTTCCCATATCTCATGCAAAGGTTCCGTTGGCTCTTGCTTGAAAGCTAGAATTTTATCCCGAAAAGCTGCCATATGACTTGGAGAGAAGAACTCGGCAATAAATTTGTCCGCCAATTCATCCCATGTTGTAATAGAATGATTGGGGAGACTTTCTAACCAATCCAATTCTTTACCCCGAAGATAAAATGGGAAAAGCCTCAATCTCAACGCATCATCGGACACGTTTGTCTGCTTGCTACCCCTACATGTATCCACAAACCCCTTCAAGTGCTTGTAGGCATTTTGATCGGAGGCACCCGTGAAATAACCTCTTTGCTCGAGCAAGGTCAGCATAACATTTGTGATTTGAAAGTTCCTCACCCGGATTCAGGGAGGAACAATAGCACTGGCGTATCCTTGATTTGGTAGAACTCTGGGAGCCACTCTTGGCGGTGCCGGAGGAGGGTCTGGAATGTTGTTGTTCTCATTTGCATTTATATTGACATGTCGGCCTCTCCGTGGAAGTTGAGATAAGACCTCATCTTGTTCTAGATCCTCTACCTCCTCCCCCGCTATCACATTGTCGAGAGGGTCATTTGCATTAAGAGCCATTGTACCTGATTGATCGACACAAACAAAGTTAGTAAATAAGAAGGAAAGAGAAGCAAAACACAATACTAGCTACACAAATAGTCAACACCATAAAGCTCCCCGGCAACGGCGCCAAAAAGTGATCGCAGCGGACTCAACCTAAGGAAGAGTGGGCGCTAATACTTTTACCCAATAGTGGTATCGGGGTCAATTTTCCACAGGGAGCTTCAATTTGGAGTTGAGTGTTTGTATGGTCTAGGACTATGTTTTAGCTCCTAATTGATCTTCTAACATTTTCGGTTTTCTTTTGACTATCAACTACAATTTATCAACTACAAGTTTAAAGCTAAGTTAGGCTAAGATATTGATTCTAAGTTGTATGCAATATAGAGAAAGACACTAGGGTCGTGGCAGGTACCTAGAGGGTCAACTAACGGGTAGAGATTTCTAATGCAAGAATGATGAATATGGGACTTATGCTATAACCGTTGCACTTTTGCACCCACTCTCACACCTCTCGGTAGAGAGACTGATTTTGCCCAATTGACTCTCTCGAGACCAATTGGGTAGGCCAATTTTCACAAGCAACTTATGGACTCTCTTTCCCAAGAAGAGTCAAGACTCACTAAGCTACACTTAGTGTTTGCAACCACCAAATCTTAATAAAAATATAAGATTAATCCAAATAACAAATACCCAACATCATTCATGCACCAAACAATCACACCCATTAATTACCCATACTAGGGTTGAGCCACAACCCTAGCTAATGGGTTTAGCTAGCCATAATAAAAATAGAAATTGAAGAAATAGTAGATGAAATTGACATAATAATTAACTACAATGTTAATCTACTCAAATTCACGTTAATACTAGAAGAAATTGCCCAAAATAGGCTAAAACTATGAAATCTCGAGTTCAGCTGCTATCTGATAAAAACCAGAAACTGAAAACTGCATCTAAAAAGTAAAATGTTCTATTTATACTACACAGGAAAAATCGGATAAAAATACCCCTGAGGGTCTGGTGCGGACCGCGCACAAATGACGCGCGGCCGCGTATGGGTTTGGGTCTTCATATCTTGCGTCTCACACTGGGGACGCGGACCGCACAAATGTGACGTGCGGCCGCGTAGGGTGTTTCTAAACTTTATCCACGCAGACCGCACTGATTAGGTGTGCTGCCGCGTGGGGTTTTGCCTTGAATGACTGAGTCTCTGACAGTCTTGGGCACGGACCACGTGGAAAGGAGCGCGGACCGCGCATCTAGACTTGAAAATTGCATGGTCTCTGAACTACCTTGCGCGGCCGCGTGGCAAAGCAGTGCGGACCGCGCAGGTTGACCTTGAAATTGCATGGTCTCTGAACTATCCTGTGCGGCCGCATGGCAAAGCTGTATGGACCATGCAGGTTGACTTGGAAATTGCCCAGCCTCTGAACTCTCCTGTGTGGCCGCGTGACACATCAGTGCGGACCGCACAGGTCATTTTGTTCCCCACTTCAGTTGTCTTTTGACACTTGGCAGATTTCACTCCTTTTTGAGTCGATCTTTGGTATTTGTCATCTTGTCGCTCAAACCTGCAATCAAGCGCAACTTGTAAGCATTTTGGGACTAATTTATGGCAGTTAATGCACAAGGCTTAGGTAAGAATGGGTATAAAACATGTAGAAATCACAGTTATCAGCAACCCACCTGCTCTCTGGTGCTCACACTTCACCTGCTGAGAGTTGAGACACCGAGCTACGAATCCAACTATATCTTTCTTTATCCGCCTCCACCAATAATGCTATCTCAAATCCTGATACATCTTCGCAACACCCGGATGAATGGAATACCGTGAGCTATGGGCCTCCTCTAGAATCGACTCTCGAAGCCCATCAACATTGGGTACACAAATCTGACCCTGCATCCTCAATACCCCATCATCACCAATAGTCACCTCTCTGGAATCACCATGTTGAACCTTGTCCTTGAGGATAAGAAAATGAGGGTCATCATATTGCCGGATATGATCAAATAAGGAAGATCGAGAAACCACGCAAGCTAGAACCCGACTGGACTCCCAAAGATCCAATCTCACAAACTGGCTGGCTAAGGCCTGAACATCCATCGCCATAGGCCTCTCCGGTGCTGGTAAATAAGCCAAACTCCCCAAACGTTTTGCTCGGCGACTCAAAGCATCGGTCACCACATTGGCCTTGCTCGAGTGGTACAAAATAGTTATATCATAGTCCTTTAGCAACTCTAACCACCTTATCTGGTGCAAATTTAGATCCTTTTTGCTTGAACAAGTGCTGCAAGCTCCGATGGTCAGTATAAATCTTACAAGGCACACCGTATAAGTAATGGCGCCAAATCTTCAGGGTGTGAACAATGGCAGCTAACTCAAGGTCGTGAACAGGGTAGTTCTTCTCATGTATCATCAACTGTCTGGATACGTAGGCAATCACCCTACCGTCCTACATCAACACCGATCTAAAGCCAAACCCTCAAGGCATCACAATAAACTTTATAAGACCCCAAACCTATAAGTAGTATCAAAATTAAGGTTGTGGTCAAAGTTGTCTTGAGCTTCAGAAAGCTCGACTCACACTCCTCCGTCCACTGAAACGGAGCACTTTTCTGGGTCAACCTATTCGTAGGGGCTGCAATCGATGAAAACCCCTCCACAAAACAATGGTAGTAACCCGCCAAACTAAGGAAACTACGGATCTCTATAGCTGAGGATGGTTTGGGCCAACTCTGCACCGCCTCTATCTTATTTGGATCCACCTGAATACCCTCACTCGATACCACGTGGCCTAAAAATGACACTGAGTCCAACAAAAACTCACATTTTGAGAATTTAGCATATAACTTCTTCTCTCTCAAAGTTTGAAGCACAGTCCTCAGGTGCTGCTTATGATCTTCCCGACTCCGGGACACCAGAATATTATCAATAAAGATAACGACGAACGAGTCAAGATATGGCCGGAACACACCGTGCATCAAATGCATAAAGGCTGCTGGGGTGTTGGTCAGCCCAAATGACATAACAAGGAACTCGTAATGACCATACCGAGTCCTGAAAGCAGTCTTTGGGATATCTGGCTCCCGAATCTTCAACTGATGGTAATGATAACAGTTCTTCACAGTAATCATGTACAACTGGCGATAATCAATACGCATACGCATAGAACCATACTTTTCTTCACAAACAAGACAAGAACGCCCCAAGGTGATATACTAGGCCGAATAAAACCCTTATCAAGCAATTCCTGTAACTGATCCTTCAACTCCTTCAACTTAGGAGAAGCTATACGATACGGAGGAATAGAAATGGGTTGAGTGCCCAGCAACAGATCAATGCCAAAATCAATATCTCTATCAGGCGGCATGCCTGGAAGGTCAGCTGGAAACACATCGGGAAAATCTCGTACTATTGGAACTGAATCAACTGAAGGGGTATCAATATTGTCATCTCTCACATAAGCTAAATACGCGTCACACCCCTTCTCAACCATACGTTGAGCTTTAAGAAAAGAAATAACTCTACTGGGAGTGTGGTCTAAAGTACCCCTCCACTCAACACGCGGTACACCTGGTATAGCCAGTGTCACGGTTTTGGCGTGACAATCAATAATAACATAATGGGGCGACAACTAGTCCATGCCCAAAATAATATCAAAATCAACCATGCTGAGTAACAATAAATCGGCCCTTGTCTCAAAACCACTAAGAGCAACCAAACATGACCGATAAACATTGTCCACAACGAGAGAATATCCCACAGGAGTAGAAACATAAATAGGAGAACTCAAAGAATCCCGAGGTACTCCCAAATGTAGAGCAAAATAAGAAGACACATAAGAGTAAGTAGAGCCTAGATCGAATAGAACTGATACATCTCTGTGGAAAACCAATATAATACCTGTAATGTCAGAATCGAAGGCAATAATCTCGGTACGGGCAGGAAGTGCATAGTATCTAGCTTGGCCTCCCCCTGTAGGGTAACCTCTACCTCCCCGACCTCTACCTCTAGCTGGCTGAGCAGGTGAGATAGCAACTAGAGCTGTAACCATAGCCTGAGAACTCTGCAAGGCACGCTGTGGCTGAGAAATCTGTGGAGGTGCACCCCTCCCAAGTCTGGGCCAATCCCTCACCATATTACATGTGTCACCACACTCAAAATAAGCAATGGGAGGATGTGGTGGCTGTGACTAGCTATGGCCAGGTCTGCTGGACTGACCTCTAAAAGCACCCTGCGCAGGAGGCGCGCTAGATACCGGTGGTGCATAATAAGGCTCTTGAGGTCTAGGAAGAGCTGGAGCACTGATCGCTGCCGACTCAACACTACACTATGGTAGGAAAAGCGGATCGCAATAGCTTTTACCCGAATAGAGGTCCGGGATCAAATTTCCACAGGGAGCTAGTAGTGGAGTTGTATTTTCTGTCTAGCCTAGACTTGCGGTTGTGCTTCTAATGTCACTTCAAGCATCTTTTGAGTTTTTGTATTTATAACTACTATTATAAAACTACGGATTAAAGCTAGATTATGCTAGGAGAATATTGCTAAGTTGTAATTATTGGGAAGGAAGAGCACTAGGGTCGTGGCATTACCTTGGTGGCTAATTGACGGGTAGATGTTACTTAGGTTCGATTGACTTATTTGGGGCTTATGCTATAACCATTGCACAATTTTACCCACTCTCACACCTCTTGGTAGAGAGAGTGATTTTTCCCAATTGACTCTCTCGAGACCAATTGGGTTGGCAAATTAGACCAAGCAACTAGGGTTCAAGTAGGGTGATTACTCTCTCGAGATTTAACCCGCTAATTGGGACTATCATTTCTTATGAGTCCATTCCAATTCCTTATTGGGTCAATTTTGAGGTCATAGACTCTCTTTCTCAAGAAGAGTTAAACCCACAAGGCTTGAATCAGTGTTTGCAACCACCAATTCTAAATTAAATCATAAAATCAACCCAACTAACAAACACCCATAGTCAATCTAACCCTAGATGGCAACACCCATCAATTACCCACACTACGGTTGAGCCACAAACCTAGCCAATGGGTTTAGCTACACATAATAAGAGAAGAAACTGAAGAAATAGATGAAGAACTACACATATTAATTAATTACTAAGAAGAAACTACAATAATCTATTGTTAATGGGAAGCAAACATGCCAAAAATGGCTACAACACCAAGCTCAGTTGTTCTTCTGTTCTCAGATATGACTGCTCTCTTAAAAAAATAGTAAAATGTTCTATTTATACTAGGCTAAAAAGTTGAACAAAAAAACCCCTGTGGGGTCAGTGCGGGCCACACAAAATAGACCGCGGCTGCACTGGCTCTTGGGCTTCAGTTGTTTGATGACTTGAACTGGGGGATGCGGACCGCGTGGGAGCGTACCGCAGTCGCGAAGGCAACTGGTGCGGTCCGCGTAGACGTGACCGCGGACCGCGTAAGGACAAATGCCCTTTGCTGAACCCTATGAACGTGGACCGCACAGAGCACGAGTGCGGTCGCGAAGCTTCTCCGCGGGCTGCGTGAATCCTACCGCGGCCGCGTGCCCTTAAGCTTGAAAATGTCCAGTCTCTGAACCTCCTAGTGCGGCCGCGGTCACTATTATGCGGTTCGCATTAGGCCCCTTTTTCTTCACTTCTCTTGGTCTTTGATACTTGAGAAGGTTTCACTCCTTTTTGAGCCGATATTTGACATTTTGTCACTTTGTCAATCAACCTGCAATCAAGCATAACTTGTGAGCATTTTGGGACTATTTTTGTATTAATTTATACTCAAAGCATAGGCAAGTAGAGACATAAACACTTTAAAATCCTAACTTATCAACTCCCCCAAACTTAAAACTTTCTTGTCCTCAAGCAAACAAAATAAGACCCACCCCTTAAAGTAACATCCAAGTAATTTCAGCTATCCTAAAATAACCTCAACAAGCATCAATTGGGACTAACAATTGCCCTCAATACGAATGCATCATTAACACATTTAAAACTTTGAAAACTATGGATCAAGTGTGACACAAGAGCATCAAGAGTTGACACATTTCATCAAAGAGCTTTTCTCACTTACTTTGGTCATTGTGGAACCCAAACTCTCACATCCTCAACTCTCCCTAAGCGAACCTCACCTTTTAAATATTGACACACAAATCGAAGCAAATGAAATTTCACTCATCTCTCTCAAAAAGGAAGGTCACAAGTCCGGCTCTAAGTACCATATGCTTGCCTCTTATGCAAGTATCCACTAATGTAAGCTCCTTTTAACTTGAGATCAAATAGGATTTTTGTGAAGTCGTTGTGAAGGCTTTTAGGCAAGGTAGGACATATTTTTATTCACGTGAGTTCAATCTTCCCTTAAGCACTTCTTTTGATTCATTTCGGCGCAACTTTCTTGGCTCTTTTTGAGGATTTCACTTCTTCACAAGGGGTTAGAGAGACACATTGTCACTCTTTCTTATACAATTCAAAACATTTCTCCTTTTTCTACTTTCTCCACACCTTTTTCACTTTTGTTTTCCTTGAATCCCTTTTTATTCTTGTTCACATGGGACTTTCTTTTTGTCCTTTTTCTTTTCTTGCTTTTTCATTGCCTTCTTTTCTTTCTTTTGTACCTTACTGCTTTGCTTCCTTTCTTGTCTCTCCCCCCAAACTTAGATTTTTGCCATTACTCAAGGGAAGATTTGGGTGCCGAGAGAGGGTAATCGTTTAGAACGGGTATAGGCTTGTAGCATTGGTTCTTGAAAGAAAAAGGTTTAAGGCTCAAAAGGGTTAACTAGGGATTATTTCATTGGAAGGCTATGAAATTGTTCAACTTAGAATTTGGATCAAGGAGAGCCTATAATCATTTCTCAAGTCAAATTTCACCTAGGATTTCGCCACAACAGACATTCAGGGCAAGTTCTAGACCATTGGCTCTGGACTTGCACTCAAATTTCAATTCCTCACCACACACGCTAGGGATTTGCTAAAGACATCGAGTCGAGGGCCTACAACGACCTTAGTTATGATTTAAACACACAATGGTCCAAAAAGACCACATGATGATCGTTTGGTCAATGCAAGAGTCTCAAAGCCACGACTTTCACCATCCTGAACATAACATTATATCTTTGACCATGAGATCAAAGGCAAATGTGCTAGGCCCAAGTGAAGATTTTCTTGAGGTGCCTTTAACTACGCTATCAAAAACAAAAGAAAAATCAAAGAAACAGACTCAAACCCCTAAGAAGGTTGACATGCCATATATCATTGGGAAGAGCCACCCGGTTCACACAATACTCCAACCTTGGAAAGAACCGTGGCATTAAGAAAACCAAGGGCTTATTGGAAACACCAAAATCAAAACAAGCGTCTACGATCCTAACTACAAAGCTAAAAATGCAAATTTAGCGAAAATAGAAAATAGAATAAATATGTACAATAGGGGAGTAGAATATACAACGGGGGATGAATATATACTGAAATGTAAAGTTATATACAGCCCAAAGTAAGAAAAACACAAAATCAATAAAAATAAACTAAGAATCTATATATATACAGTCATCCAGAAAAAAGTAGGGCGCACCCCCACGAATAAAAGCTGGCATTGTCCTCAATGCCAACTATCAAATAAATATCAAAACAATAGAAAAGATATAGGATCTCCCAAGGCCTGGTCCGTCTGCATAGGATCATCAGTGGTCCCAAAGTCCTCTGTATGTATGGGAACCTTAGACTGGTTCCCGATCTCCTGCTCAGCTGCTAGAACTGGGGCTTGCTCCTGAAACGGCTAACTGATAGGTGCATCACTAGAGGGAGTCTCATGTGGGTCTGGTAGCTCTATAACTGCACCAACTGAACTGGGGAGCTTCCTCTTCTTTCTTGGGTGCCTGGGTGCCTGCTCCTGCTCTTGTTGTGGCTGTGGCACTGGTGCTGCTGCTAGGGCTAGATCCCTGAATAACAAGTCTTAAGGCATCTGGTCTACCAATAGCCTATCCACATCAGTCTGTAGCACTCTCACCGACTCCTTGGACGCCCTTGACTTCCTAATCTTCTTGTGCTCCTTGGCAAGCTCCCTCAAAGACTTGCCATGTGAATCCACCGCCATAGTCAAGGCGTCCTGAGTCCTCATAATCTTCTCCTAATTTTCCAGGAGCTTCTTCAGTGTGTCATCAATGGACTGAGGAAACTGAGTAGTGGAAGGTGCTGAATGGGCCTCAACTGTAGCAGACAATGTAGACAACTTGGATGTTGCTGCTGACATCCAGTTTTTCAAACTGGCTAGTGTCCATCTCAACTGCTGGGTCGTGAAAGGATGAGTCCGGGAAGAAGGGACCCCCGTGTCAACTGAAGTACTGGGGCCAGCAGAGGAGGAGGGTCGTGGAGGCAAATCATCATCAGTGGTGACAGTAGGCATGGTGGAAGGCTCCAAGTCCCACCTCCAAGTCCCGAAAATACATAGTAAGGGTGCTGGGAAAAGGGTAGTTCCGGTCATGCTCAACCCCTACTGCAGAAATGGTGTGGGACATCACATTGCCCACATTGATAGGATAACCTGCCATAATAAAAGCAATAAGAATCTCCCGGGCAAGTGGAATAGTCTGATCATAAGTAGTCGGGTCGAGCCGACTACATACAAAGGTCAACTACCCTCTAGCCTCGAAGTTGAAAGTTCTCCGAAGTATTTTGGTCCCTGCTTGTAACCATTTTGGAACCATACCCGGGATTGCTAGGTACGAAGCTAACCGCGGACGAACCTCCTTGCCCATTGCTAACTTTTCATTGTACAGGGACTCATCTTCGTCAATGAACCCCAAATACTCATTCAACGCCTTCCTGGTAAAAACCATATTTTTGTTTCTCACTTTCGTCACTTTAGTGCCTTTCAAGATATGAGCCACATTGTTGTAAAACTCCTTGACCATATGCTCATTTGCCTTCAAACAATTGTCTTTAAAGAACTCCCAACCTACTCGAGCCTAGAACTGTCTATGCACATTGCGGTTTAGGGGTAGAGGGTCTTTGTCAATAAAGCTTCGCTCAAGTATCAACTTCCGTGACGGCCACCATTTTCCAAATTTGTGGAACGCCACCAGGCTGACAAATAGATCTTCCCAAACTTCAGGTTTTCTAGTTTTCTCAACACCCCCAACCTGGGGTACCCCACTGTCCGGCACCTCATTATCACTATTAGTCCCGCCTTCTGCACTCTCCCCAGATACTGAAACTGTGGGGGAGGTGGAGTATTCACCACTGCCTGCTGCTGAGCCATCAAACGACTCATAAGGTATATATTGTGGGGCTTGGGCAGTATGTGAAGCCGGTACTGTAGTAGCTGGCCCTGAATCAGAAGAGAGGTCCTGAGAGGGTATGTACTCACTCCCCAATTGGTCGTCTATAACAATTTGTTTCCTTGATTTCAGTTTAGGTCGGGAAGTCAGTTTAACTTGTTTTCCTTTTCCTCCCCGGGAGGAGTCACCTCGGCCAGGTTGTTTAGCATCTCTTCCTCGTTGTTTTACCATTGTCTGCAAACAAACACATCTAACATTGTTAGTTGAAGCACATGCAGTGAAACATGTGAGTGAATTAAAATTGCAGAAGCAAAATAAAAGTTACAGACACTGCTGCAGAACCAGGCACCGCAGACCTCCCCATCAAGAATGCAGCCGCGTTGGAGGCACCGCGGACTGCGCTAAGGCGATCGCGGGCCGTACTGAACAAAACCCCAGGAAGGGTATTCTCTGAATATCACACCGCAGTCCGCACAAAATAGGGTCGCGGCCGCGGTGGGCCAGCGCGGACCGCACAAAAGTTACCGTAGCCGCGCTGGACACAAGTTGTTCCTCAGTTATTCAAGCATTGCGGACCGCATGAAAGCATAACGCGGACCGTGTTAGGGCACCGCGGACCATGATAAGGCGACCGCGGGTCGCACTGGGTTAGGTTCAGTGAGTAAGCTAGGGATTGCATGCTTTTGTTCTATTTTTGTTCAACTTTTTACCCCTACTTGTCCCTACTCATGTACCCAATCCTTAGTTATTTCAAACTAACATGGAATCTACCCTAGACTAACAATTCAAAAACAATTGTGAAGGCGAAGAAGTTACAGACTACTGGCAAGCAATTAAAATAAAAATAAAAGAGTAATAATCAAAAATGCATGAAATGTTACCAGGATTATGAAGAATGAATGCAATCTATCCACAAAAGCAAGAATCTCAGTCTTGGACGGGGATGAACAGTAGAATTAGGGTTCTGGGTTTCCAATTTGCAAAAAGGGTAAAATGAGACCCTTGGTCTCTATTTATAGAGCTCCAGTAGGACCCGTACTTACCTACCAGCACGGACACACAAAAGTGACCGCGGACCGCGCTGGGTTTATTTGTGTGACGCCTCATGATGAAACCTATGCGGACCGCACAAACGTGTAACGCGACCGCGTCAGCCCACCGCGGACTGCACTAACTTGACCGTGTCTGCGGTGAAGAACTTCAGAGAGTCCCCCTTTTGACTCATGCCAGTGTGGACCGCAAAAAATGCACCGTGGCCGCGCTGGCAATCTTCAGAGACTACGCCATTTTCCAACTTTGTTTTGCACTGCTTCAACACAATCCCTGCAACATCTCATAAACAGTTAGCTAAAACATCCTAATCTACACATGGGTTGCCTCCCAAGAAGCGCCTGATTTAACGTTGCGACACGACGCATGTTACCACCACATCACTTTAGATGAAGAAGCACCACTACGTGGCTGCCATCGAACTTTCCGAGATAATGCTTGTCCTGATGACCATTGACTCTGAAGACTTCACCATTTTGTTTTTTAGATCAAGAGCACCAAACGGGGTCACGAACACAACTTCAAATGGCCCACTCCACTTTGACTTGAGCTTACCCGAAAACAGACGTAACTGGGAATTAAACAAGAGAACCATATCCCCAACTTTGAACTCCTTGCCCCGAGCATATTTGTCGTGAAGGTACTTCATTTTGTCCTTATAAAAGGACGAGCTGGAGTATGCATGAAATCTAAACTCATCGAGATCATTAAGTTGTTCAACCCTCAGATTCGCAGCAACATCCCATTCTAAGTTCAACTTCCTCAAGGCCCACATAGCCTTGTGCTCCAATTCCACCGGAAGATGGCAAGCTTTCCCAAACACCAACCGGTACGGGGACATACCAATCGGAGTCTTGTAAGCTGTCCGATAGGCCCAAAGAGCATCGTCCAATTTTTTCGACCAATCGGTCCTATTTGCATTTACAATTTTAGACAAGATACTCTTAATTTCTCGGTTGGAGACTTCCACTTGACCGCTAACTTGAGGATGATAGGGGTGGTTACTTTGTGATTAACTCCATATTTGGCTAGCAATGAATCAAAAGCTTTGTTGCAAAAGTGAGATCCCTCGTCACTAATGATAGCACAGGGAGTGCCAAACCTCGTGAAGATACTTTTTTTAAGAAATTCCACAACACTCTGAGATTCATTGTTGGGAAAATCCACGGATTCGACCCACTTGGAGACATAATCTACCACCACCAGAATGTAAGTGTTTCCACAAAAGCTCACGTAAGGACCCATGAAGTCGATGCCCCAAACATCAAAAATGTCTACCTCGAGAATTGTATTGAGGGGCATTTCATCCCTTTTTGAAATTCCACCAGCTCGTTGGCATTCATCACATATTTTGACCACATCACTAGCATCTTTAAACAAAGTAGGCCAATAAAATCCGCAACTAAGCACTTTAGAAGCCGTTCTCTCCCCGCCATGATGGCCACCATAAGGTGAGGAATGGCAAGCTTCCAAAATACCCAATTGCTCCTCTTCCGGGACACATCGTTGAATCACACCATCGGTGCAAATCTTAAACAAATAGGGCTCGTCCCAATAATAATCCAAGTTATCCCGTTTGAGCTTCTTCCTTTGGTTAGAAGAGAGCTCACACGGGATAATTCCGGTAACAAGATAGTTTGCAATATCGGCGAACCATGGTATTCCACTCATTGACACCAAAAGGAGTTGCTCGTCGGGAAATGTATCATTGATCTCAAGGCTGTCACAAGGCCTCCCCTCCTCCTCCAAACGGGACAAGTGGTCCGCCACTTGATTCTCGCTACCCTTCCGGTCAACAATTTCTAAATCAAACTCTTGAAGGAGAAGAACCCATCTCATCAATCTTGCCTTTGAATCTTTCTTGGTCATCAAATACCTAAGGGCGGCATGGTCGGTGTGCACAATAACTTTAGCCCCCATAAGGTAAGGACGGAACTTTTCCATAGCAAAAACAATAGCCAACAACTCCTTTTCAGTGACTGTGTAGTTCATTTGAGCCTCATTCATGGTCTTACTTGAGTAGTACACCGGATGGAACATCTTGTTGATCTTTTGGCCTGAAACCGCCCCCACCACAACTTCACTCGCGTCGCACATGAGCTCGAATGGTAAGCTCCAATTTGGTGCGGTGATGATGGGGGTAGTTGTCAACTTTTGTTAAAGGAGCTCAAAAGCCTCCATGCATTTCTCATCAAAAACAAACTTGGCATCTTTCTCTAGCAATTTGCACAACGGGTTAACTGCCTTAGAAAAATCTTTGATGAACCTCCGGTAGAAACACGCGTGCCCAAGAAAACTCTTCACCCCTTTAATAGAAGTAGGGGGAGGAAGCCTTGAAATAACCTCGATCTTGGCCTTATCAACTTCAATTCCTCGCTTCGAGATCTTGTGACCCAACATTATACCCTCTTCTACCATAAAATGGCACTTTTCCCAGTTTAGAACAAGGTTGGTATCTTAACACCGGGCCAACACTCTATCCAAGTTTACCAAGCACTCCTCAAAATAATCCCCAACCATGCTAAAATCATCCATGAAGACCTCCAAGATATCCTCCACCATGTCGGTGAAAATAGCCATCATGCAATGTTGGAAGGTCGCCTGAGCATTACATAATCCAAATGGCATTCTGGAGAAAGCGAATGTGCCATAAGGACATGTGAAAGTCGTCTTCTCTTGGTCCTCCGGGGCAATGAGAATTTGATTGTACCTCGAGTAACCATCCAAAAAACAATAGAAAGCCCGGCCCGCAAGACGATCAAGCATTTGGTCAAGGAATGGCAATGGGAGATGTTCTTTTCTAGTCACCTTGTTCAGCTTCCGGTAATCCATGCAAACTCTCCAACCCGTCACTGTCCGAGTCGGAATAAGCTCATTGTTGTCATTGGTTACTACAATCATTCCACCTTTTTTCGGTACGCATTGCACCTGAGAAGTCCATGAACTGTCAGAAATGGGATAAACCACACCTGCGTCAAGCCACTTGATAACATCTTTCTTTACCACTTCTTGCATAGCCTCATTTAGTCTTCTTTGATGCTCAAGTGAATTCCTCGCATCCTCCTCCAATATGATTTTATGCATGCAAAAGGCGGGGCTTATACCCCGAATATCAGATAGAGTCCATCCGATTGCCCTTTTTCGCTTTTGAAGAACCGCCAAGGTGGCCTTAACCTTCATGTTAGTAAGGCAAGAAGAAAGAATGACAGGTAAAGTATAATTTGAACCCAAGAATTCATACCTGAGGTGTGGAGGAAGTGGCTTCAACTCCAACACCGGTGGATCCTCAATCGATGGCTTCGTTGGTGGAGTTTTGCGGTTTTCAAGATCTAAAGATAGCCTTCTAGGCTCATAAGAATATGAACCCATACCATGCAATGCATTCACTCACTCCACTCTACTAGCATCATCATTGACATCCATGTTAAGAAGCACGGCCTCAAGAGGATCTTTAACATTGATCATGGAACTTGTGTCATCCACTATCACGGTTGTGACAATGTCCACAAAAGAACACACCTCCGTGCTATTTGATTGTCTCATTGATTTGCAAACATGGAATATCACCTTCTCATCTCCCACTCGGAATGTCAACTCACCCGCTTGAACATCAACTAATGCCTTCCCCGTAGCTAGGAAAGGTCTTCCAATAATAATCGGCACTTCAAAATCCACCTCACAATCTAATATGACAAAGTCGGCCGGCAATATGAATTTATCAACACGGACAAGAACATCATCGATAATGCCCAAGGGTCGATTCATCGATCGATCCGCCATTTGAAGTCTCATTGAGGTAGGTCAAGGTTGCCCAATTCCCAAAGTCTTGAAGACCGAGTACGGCATCAAATTAATACTATCCCCAAGTCACAAAGGGCTTTAGCAAAATCCGCACTTCCGATAGTACATGGGATAGTAAAAGCTACGGGATCCTCAAGCTTGGGTGCCATTGAATGCACTATGGCACTCACTTGATGAGTCATCTTAATTGTTTCACACTCCATCGACCTCTTTTTTGTAACCAAATCTTTCATGAACTTTGCATACCCCGGCATTTGCTTAAGTGCCTCAACCAAAGGGACATTGATTGTGAGGCTCTTCATCATGTCAATGAATTTTTTGAATTGATTGTCACTCTTTTGCTTTGCTAACCGTTGAGGATAAGGTGGAGATAGCCTAGGCAAAGGTGCCTTGGCTTTTTGTACAACCGGCTCAGGCATGTCAATCACGTGTTCCCTAGACGGGTTCACGGCATCTTGAGTCTCTACCTCGGCCTCATCATTAATATCAATCCACACATCATTACTCGCATTTTGATTAACCACATCATCAACAATCAAAGGTACATCATCATCCCGCAACTCAACATCTTCATCCATAACTTGCTTTTGCATTGAGGCATTCACATCACCGCCTCTCCCACTTTTTATTGTAAAGTCATCACATGATTATTATTCCCACCCTTTGGATTCACCACCGTATCACTTGGTAGCGCACCCTTGGTACGAGTATTCAATGCTTGAGAGATTTGGCCTAATTGCACTTCCAAGTTTCGGATAGATGTGTTATGTGAAGCTAGTTGGGCCTCAGAATCTTGGTTCTTTTTCATCATTTGCTCGAACATGCTTTCAATTCTCCCCATATCACTTCCGGACGAACTCGGACCTTGAGAAGGAAAGAGGGGTGGGTTGTTCGGTTGTTAGTACATGGGGGCCTTTGAAAGCTTTGCCCCCGATTACCTTGGTTCCCGCTATTGTTCCACCCTCCTTGAATATTGTTGTTGCCCCAATTATTGTTAATACCATTCCAATTTCCTTGGTTGCTTTGATTACCCCAATTGTTGTTTTGGTTGTTGTTATTCTAATTACCTCTGCCTTGTTGTTGATTGCCCCAATTTCCTTGAGGACGCCATTGTTGATTTGAAGAGTTACCTCTATTCCCTTGGTAGTTATTGACATATTGGACCTCTTCGCTTTGATCATCATAGCACTCATTTGAATAACCACCACCATCATTGTTGTTGTCATATTGTTCACAATTACCTTGAGGTTGTTGTCCTCTTTGCCTCCTTTTCAACATAGAAACACCTTCCATTGCATTGACTTGGCGCGGGTTTTGGACTTGTTGCAATTGCGCCTTTGCCAATTGATTCATAGTTGTTGTAAGCTCGGCGATGGCTTGGCCACGATCTTGAAATTCCTTATGCAAATGGATGACCGTGGGGTCACCTTGGGGCACATTTGCTTGGCTTTGCCATGCCGAAGAGGTGTCGGCCATTTCATCAAGTACATCACATGCCTCTTGGTAAGAAAGTTTCATAAAGTTCCCTCCGGCCAATTGGTTCACAATGCATTGATTTGTGGTGTTGATGCCCCGATAAAATGTATGTTGAATCATAGCCTCGGTCATGTCGTTATTAGGGCATTCTTTCACCATTGTTCTATATGTTTCCCATATCTCGTGCAAAGGTTCCATTGGCTCTTGCTTGAAAGCTAGAATTTCATCCCAAAGAGCTGCCATATGACTTGGAGAGAAGAATTTGGCAATAAATTTGTCCGCCAATTCATCCCATGTTGTAATAAAATGATTGGAGAGCCTTTCTAACCAATCCAATGCTTTACCCCGAAGAGAGAACGGAAAAAGCGTCAATCTCAATGCATCCTCGGACACGTTTGTCTGCTTGATACCCCAGCATGTATCTACGATCCCCTTCAAGTGCTTGTAGGCATTTTGATCGGAGGCACCCGTGAAATACCCTCTTTGCTCGAGCAAGGTCAGCATAACATTTGCGATTTGAAAGTTACCCGCCCGGATTCGGGGAGGAACAATAGCACTAGCATATCCTTGATTTGGTAAAAATCTGGGAGCCACTCTCGGTGGTGCCAGAAGAGGGTCTGGAATATTGTTGTTCTCATTTGCATTTACATTAACATGTCGGCCTCTCCGTGGAACTTGAGGTAAGACCTTATTTGGCTCTAGATCCTCTACCTCCTCCCCCGCTATCACATTGCCGAGAGGGTCATTTGCATTAAGAGCCATTGTACATGATTGATCGACAAAAACAAAATTAGTAAACAAGAAGGAAAGAGAAGAAAAACACAAAACTAACTAAACGGATAGTCAACACCGTAAGCTCCCCAGCAACGGCGCCAAAAAGTTGATCGCTACCGACTTGACACTAACTATGGTAGGAAGAGCGGATCGCAATAGCTTTTACCCGAATAAAGGTCCGGGATCGAATTTCCACAGGGAGCTAGTAGTGGAGTTGTATTTTCTATCTAGCCTAGACTTGCGGTTGTGCTTCTAATGTCACTTCAAGCATCTTTTGAGCTTTTGTATTTATAACTACTATTATAAAACTACGGATTAAAGCTAGATTATGCTAGGAGAATATTGATAAGTTGTAATTATTGGGAAGGAAGAGCACTAGGGTCGTAGCATTACCTTGGTGGCTAATTGACGGGTAGATGTTACTTAGGTTCGATTAACTTATTTGGGGCTTATGCTATAACCTTTGCACAATTTTACCCACTCTCACACCTCTCGGTAGAGAGAGTGATTTTGCCCAATTGACTCTCTCGAGACCAATTGGGTTGGCAAATTACACCAAGCAACTAGGGTTCAAGTAGGGTGATTACTCTCTCGAGATTTAACCCGTTAAGTGGGACTATCATTTCTCATGAGTCCATCCCAATTCCTTGTTGGGTCAATTTTGAGGTCATAGACTCTCTTTCTCAAGAAGAGTTAAACCCACAAGGCTTGAATCAGTGTTTGCAACCACCAATTCTAAATTAAATCATAAAATCAACCCAAATAACAAACACCCATAGTCAATATAACCCTAGATGGCAACACCCATCAATTACCCACACTAGGGTTGAGCCACAACCCTAGCTAATGGGTTTAGCTACACATAATGAAAGAAGAAACTGAAGAAATAGATAAAGAACTACACATATTAATTAATTACTAAGAAGAAACTACAATAATCTATTGTTAATGGGAAGCAAATATGCCAAAAATGGCTACAACACCAAGCACAGTTGTTCTTCTGTTCTCACAAAATGGACCGCGGCCGCACTGGCTGTTGAGCTTCAGTTGTTTGATGACTTGAACTGGGGGATGCGGACCGCGTGGGAGTGTACCGCAGCCGCGAAGGCAACTGGCGTGGTCCGTGCAGATGTGACCACGGACCGTGTGAGGACAAATGCTCTTTGCTAAACCCTATGAACGCGGACCGCACAGAGCAGGAATGCGGCCACGAAGCTTTTCCGCAGGCCGCGTGAATCCTACCGCGGCCAAGTGACCTTAAGCTTGAAAATGTCCAGTCTCTGAACCTCCTAGTGTGGTCGTGGTCATTGTTACGCGGTCCGCACTAGGCCCCTTTTTCTTCATTTCTCTTGGTCTTTGATACTTGAGCAGGTTTCTCTCCTTTTTGAGCCGATCTTTGACATTTCGTCACTTAGTCAATCAACCCTGCAATCAAGCATAACTTGTGAGCATTTTGGGACTGTTTTTGTATCAATTTATACTCAAAGCATAGGCAAGTAGGGACATAAACACTTTAAAATCCTAAATTATCAAGCACTACTGGCTGCTGGAAGAGCTGAATGAAAAGGGCGACTAATATAACCCCTACTATGACGACCTGCAGCTGGGGTACAGGCACCAGAATAATGGCCCGACTCTCAAGACCTCTTGGCCTCCCTCTCCTCTCTCTCCCTAGAAAGCATACCCTCGATCCTCCTAGAAATACTCACCACCTGCTAATATGAAATATCCATATCCAACTCACGAGCCATGCTAGATCTGATGCTGGGAATAAGGCCCTCAATAAACCAACGAACCCTCTTGCGGACAGTAGATACCAAGGCTGGTGCATGCCTAGCCAAACTGGTGTAACGGACAGCATACTTTGAAACAGTCATAGCACCCTGGTGCAAATGCTTAAACTCTGCACGCCATGCATCCCTAAGGCTCTGAGGAACATACTCCCTCAGGAACAGATCTGAAAACTGAGCCCAAGTCAGTGAAGCAGCCTCATCTGGACTGTTTAAATCATAGGTGTGCCACCACTCATAGGTGGCTCCTTGAAGCTAGAAGGTAGTGAAAGAAACCCCACTCGATCCTGAGATACCCATGGTACGGAGAATGCGGAAACACTCATCAAGAAATCCCAGATCATCTTCTAATGCTAGACTACTAAATGCAGGAGGCTTGTACTTCTTGAACCTCTCAAGCCTCAACTGCTCCTCCTCGGAAGTCACTGCCCTGTCCTCGGGATGAACTGGCACTGCCGGTGGTACAGGGATAATCTAAGGGACCTGCTCAATAGGCACTCGCTACTCAGGAGTGCGGGCGGCGGGAGTCCGTGCTCCTCCCTCAGCTTGGGACGTGGCTGCAGCAAGGGGAAGCACCCCTGCCTGAGCCAAAGTGGTGTACATGCTCATGAACTATGCCAAAGTCTCCTGAAGAGCTGGAGTGGTGGTAGTAGTAGGTGTGTCAGGTACCTGGACTCTGGCTAGATATTTTGGTGGTACCTCGGCGGCAGCTCGCGCAGGTGCTCTGGTTGTACCATGTGCGCATCCTCGACCTCTACCCTGGCCCCGAACTCGAGTAGCATGTGTCCTCACCATCTGTGAGAGAATAGAAGATAGAAATTTAGAATTGTGATGTCAAAATATCGCACGACAAGGAAATCAAATGAAGTGGAAATTTTCCTAACAGTTACATAGCTGTTCGTAGATAAGTACAGACGTCTCTGTACCAATCAGCGAGACTCTAATAAACCGACTTGTGATCTGTGACTCCTATGAACCTAGAGCTCTGATACCAACTTGTCACGACCCTGTTTCACCCTCCGTGAACCATTGTGACGGCACCTAATCTCTACAACTAGGTAAGCCTAAATTGCGGAATAAAACCAAAATTTGCGTAAGTAAACAATTTAAAAGAAGAAATAAGGTAATAACAGTGTTTAAATGTGCCTCTCGGCATACACCATGTATATAAATCTCAAAACCAATATCCTAATACAAGACCTGGAAACCCATGAATCACAAGCTAAGAAGAAGAAATACTACATAGCACTAACTCCAGAATTTGTCTAATAAGAACAGAAAGTACAGATGGGCTAAATACTAAAAGGCAGAAATAGAAAGGGACTCCTCAGTCTACGGACGCGGCAGATGTACCTTGAAGTCTCTAAGTAGTCGCCTCCCTCAAGTATGGTAGGCCTGAGTAGAAGTACATGGATCTACACATGAAAAACATGCGCTGAAAGGGCATGAGTACGCCACAACGGTACTCAGTAAGTGTCAAGCCTAACCTCGGTTGGGTAGTGACGAGGAAGGTCAGGGCCCTACTGAGGTTAAATACAATATAAGGGTTAACAGTGTGTAATAAAACTGTATGAATAAGTGCAAGAGTAAGAAATAACATAGAATTGATAGAACAACAACGACTAGAACAGAGATAAAATAAGCCACAGAAAGAAATTCAGCTCAACACAGAGATAACAACCGGGGCACCTTCTAAGATACCGTTCTGTAGTCCTAATTACAATTGTCCAGTGGATCTCCCGGGATACCATCCCGTAGTCCATCATATATATGTCCGAAGGATCTCCCGGGATCCTATCCCGTAGTCCAACTATCAATGCGCGAGGATCTACCGGAATCCTAATCCGTAGTCCTAAATGTAAATACTCAGTACTAGGGGAATCTACCGGGTGCATTCCCATATAACTGTGCAGGGGGATCTAATGGAAATCTAACCCGTAGTCCCAAAGTAAATAGACAAGGGGGAGATACCGGAATCCCACATCCATAATCCCAAAATAAATACACAGCATCAGCAGCAGGAAGATATACATAAATGGCAAAATTTCATATTAAGGAAATAAGTGATTCTAGCCTAGCATGATGCACAGAATTCAAGTAAGGTAGGTTGAACCAAATAAAGCAATTAAGTCACTTAGGCATGCTTTCCTAAGCTAACAATAGGTTTAATAGTGCAACAAATAGAAATAGGAAAGGAAACATACTAGTAATTGCTTAAAGAAAACCGGATTTCCAACAATTAGCACAAGTACGCACTCGTCACCTCACGTACAAGGCATTTCAATTACCAATTATACCAATCCTAATGGGAAGGTCCCCCACACAAGGTTAGACAAGCCACTTACATCGAATAAGCTCAAGTCAACCCGAAACCACGTTTTTGCCACGAGTATTCGACTTTAAATGGCTCAAATATATTCAATTCATTCGCATAATGTAAATAACACTTCAAGTAATTGATTCTACAATTAAATTCTAAGCTAATACGCGAAATTATGTAAAATGACGAAAATGCCCCTCGGGCCTACATCTCGGAATCAGGTGAAATTTATATTTTCGGAATCCTCATACTCTCACAAGTCTATGCATAACAGGAACACTAAAATTGGAGTTCAATTGACCCCTCAAATACCCCTTTTTGTTTCTCTTAAACTCAAGCCCTAATTACCCCTTTCTTCCAAATTTTCCACCATTAATCAGGTATTTAATCACATAAAAATTAGTTATGAAGTCAAAGATGTTACCTCCAAGTGATTCCTCTTGAATCCCTCTTCAACCATCTTTAAAAAGCTTCAAAATTGCCTAACAATGGAGGAAACTAGGCTAAAATTCGACTTTATCCATTCTGAGGCCGTCTTCACACTGTTCCGACTACGGTCAACTTTTCAATACTTAATCTCTCATTTAGGGACCAAGTGTCCCAAAACTTTCCGAAACTTAAAATCGAACATCCCGGCAAATCAAAATAGCAGAAATAAACTTGGGGAAAGCAGTTAATAGGGAATCGGGGCATTAATTCTTAAGACGACTGACCGGGTCATCACAGGTAGAGATGCTTCAGTGCTATTTGATCCATGGTCTACCTATTCATATGTGTCATCTCTGTTTGCTCATTTTCTAGATATTCCTTGTGAGTCCTTGGGTACTCCCGTTCATGTGTCCACTCACGTGGGCGATTTTGTGGTTGTGGATCAGATCTACCGGTCCTGTGTGGTCACATTTTGTGGTTTCAAGACTACAGCAGATCTCCTATTACTTGATATGACTGCTTTGAGGTCATCCTGGGCATTTATTGGTTATCCTCATACCACACCGTCCTAGATTGCCATGCCAAGACTATTATTTTAGCGATGCCAAAGTTGCCAAGGTTGAAGTGGAAGGGTTCCTTAGTTAGAACATCTAGTCGGGTGAACTCTTTTCTGAAGGCTCAACATATGGTCAAGAAGGGTTGTTTGGCTCACCTAGCCTATGTTTGGGACATCACCGTAGAGTCTTTGACTATTGATTCAGTACTAGTAGTCTGAGAGTTAGTCGATGTATTTCCTTCTGACCTTCCTAGCATACCACCAGATCATGATATTAATTTTTTCATTGATTTGGCTCCAAGTACCCAGCCAATATCTATTCCACCATAACGTATGGCTCTGAAAGAGTTGAAAGAGTTGAAGGAGCAGCTTGAGGAGTTGAAAGGGGTTTGTTAGACTAAGTGTGTCACCTTGGGGTGCACCAGTGTTATTTGTAAATAAGAAGGATGGGACCATGCAGATGTGCATTGATTAGCACCAGTTGAACAAGGCTACCATCAAGATCAAGTACCTATTGTCACGCAATGATGATGTGTTCAACCAGTTGCAGGGTGCTAGGGTGTTTTCTAAGATCGACTTGAGATCAGGGTACCATCAGTTAAAGATTCGGGACTTAGATGTTTTGAAGACTGCTTTCCATACTAGATATGGTCATTATGAGTTTCTGGTGATGTCCTTTGGCTTGACTAATGCTCTAGAGAGGTTTATGGACTTGATAAACATGGTGTTTAGGCCTTATATTAATTCATTTGTTATCGTTTTCATTGATGACATCTTGATATACTCACATAGCCTGGGAGAGCACGAGCAGCATTTGAGAGTAATGCTTCAGACCTTGCGAGAGCAGAAGTTATTTGCTAAGTTCTCCAAGTGTGAGTTTTGGCTAGAGTCGGTGGCATTCTTGGGGCATATTGTGTCAGGATAGGGTATTAAGGTGGATCCCAAGAAGATTGAGGTGGTTCAGAGTTGGCCACGTCTTACTTCAGTGACCGAGATCAGGAGTTTCTTGAGGTTAGCAGGTTATTACCGTCGACTCATGCAGGGCTTTACATCTATTGCATCACCTCTAACTAGATTAACCCAGAAGGGTTCTCCTTTCTGTTGGTCCGATGATTGTGAGACGAGCTTTCAAAAGCTCAAGTCAGCTTTGATTACAACATCGGTTCTTGTGTTGCCTTCCGGTTCGGGGATATATATGGTCTATTGTGATGCTTCACACATCGGCTTGGGATGTGTGTTGATGCAGGATGGGCGAGTTATTGCATATGACTCATGTCAGCTGAAGATTCATGAGAAAAACTACCCTGTGCATGACTTCGAGTTAGCAGCAATTGTTCATGCTCTTAATATATGGAGGCACTATCTGTATAGGGTGTCCTGTGAGGTTTACACTGATCATCGCAGCTTGCAGCATTTGTTCAAGCAGAGGGATTTTAATTTGAGGCATCATAGATGGCTTAAGTTACTAAAGTATTATGACTTCACCATTCTTTATCATCCGGGCAAGGAAAATGTGGTCGCAGATGCATTGAGTAGGAAAGTAGATAGTATGGGTAGCTTGGCATTCATTTCAGTGGAGGAGAGGCCACTAGCCTTCGACATTCAGCCCTTGGCTAACAGACTTGTGAGCTTGGACATCTTAGAGCCCAGCCGAGTCCTTGCGTGTGTTGTTGCTCATACTTCACTTTTGGGGTATATCAAGGCTCGGCAGTTCGATAATCCGCATTTGGCAGTTCTTAGAGAGACGGTGCTACATGTTAGTGCCAAGGAGTTTTCTATTGGTTAGGATGGAGTTCTGCGACTCTAGGGTCGCCTATGTGTTCCTAATGTTGGTAGCTTGAGGGAGAGAATTCTAGAGAAGGCACACAGTTCATGATATTCCATTCACTCAAGTGCTACGAAGATGTATCGTGACCTGAGACAGCATTATCGGTGGCGGCAGATAAAGAAAGACATAGTTGAGTATGTGGCTCAGTGTTTGAATTGTCAACAGGTTAAGTATGAGCACCAGAGGCTAGGTGGACTATTACAGCAGATGCATATACCTGAGTGGAAGTGGGAGCGCATTACTATGGACTTCATAGTCGGGTTGCCGTGGACATTGCGGAAGTTGGATACGATTTGGGTCATTATCGACAGGTTGACCAAGTCGGCACACTTTATTCCAGTGGTGACTACTTATACTTCAAAGAGGTTGGAACAGATCTACATTAAGGAGATAGTTCAGTTGCACGGTGTTCCCATCTCCATCATATCAGATAGAGGCCCTCAGTTCACTTCACATTTCCTGAGAGCTATTTAGAGTGAGTTGGGGACCCGTGTGGAGCTCAGCACAACATTCCATCCTCAGACCGACAGACAGTTAGAGCTAATATTTTAGATGTTGGAGGACATGCTTAGATCATGTGTGATTGACTTTGGAGGACAGTGGGATCAGTTCTTGCCTTTGGCCGAGTTTGCTTACAACAACAGTTATCAGTCCAGCATCGAGATGGCTCCATTTAAGGCTTTATATGGCCGGCAATGTTGTTCTCCTATTAGGTGGTTTGATCTCGATGAGGCTAAGTTGTATGGTATAGATTTGGTGAAAGATGCCTTAGAAAAGGTAAAGTTGATTCAGGAAAGGCTCCGCACAGCTCAGTCCAGACAGAAGAGTTACACGGATCAGAAGTCGCGCGATGTATCATTCATTGTCGGCGAGAAGGTTCTCTTGAAAGTCTTGCTGATAAAGGGTATTATGAGATTCAGGAAGAAGGTCAAGTTGAGCCCAAGGTTTATTGGCCCATTTGAGGTGTTGAGGCGAGTTGGGGAGGTTGCTTATGAGCGTGCTTTACCTCCCAGCTTCTCGGGAGTTCATCCAGTTTTTCATGTATCTATCCTACGGAAGTATCACGCCAACTTGTCCCATGTGTTGGACTTCAGTACTATTTAGCTGGATGAGAGTTTGGGTTATGAGGAGGAGCCAATTGCCATTATCGATAGGCAGAATCGCCAGTTGAGATCCAAGAGGATTTCTGTGGTAAAGGTCCAGTGTAGGGGCCAACCAGTCGAGGAGGTGACCTAGGAGTCCGAGGATGACATGCAGAGCAGATATCCACGCTTATTCGGCACTTTAGGTATGAATCTAAACTCATTCGAGGACGAATGTTTGTTTAAGAGGTGGAGAATGTAACGATCCGACTGGTCATATTGCTTTTTAGAACCTCGTGCCCCTAGATAAAACTTCCCCTACTTGCTTTTACTGATTTATGACTTTTGGAAGTAAGCTTTGGAGCGAGGTGAATCTCCTTTCTAACCTCGTAAGAGGGAAATAAACCCCTATGTGAATCTCATAAATGTATGCGATTGTCTATGAGGGCTACATACATACGTGGTGACGAGAGTCTGTACATATCTACTATCATGCTAATTGTCCGGGTAGTTTAGGACCCGTACCATGCCATACTTGTAAATGCTTATGTTCTTACTTGCTAATGAGATCACTTAGGACATGTTAAGGATTGAAAATAAATATAAACAAGCGTATTCACTTACTTGAGAACTTGTATGTTATTTGATTAAAAATGCGCCTTTATGTGCCTTCTTGATAATAATTGATATTTGTGGATCGGGCCGATCGCCTCGGTAGAAATAGAAGCATCTATGGTTCGCGCCATTCGACCCTCTGGCAATGCACAATTATTATTATGTTGGACTAAGTTGTACGACCTTGGCATAATGTGCACATGATATTTATGTGAAAATGACTCCATGATTTACTCTGTTTAAATTCTTGAAGTGCAAATTATTATATGGCATGGCTGAATTTGATATATCTTTTTCTTCTAAATTCTAAGATTGTTATTATATTCATACTAATCATGCTTAGTGTAAGCCTTATATATTATTATTGATATTGACCTTAGTAAGTGTCAAGTCGACCACTCGTCACTACTTTATCGAGGTTAGACTGGATACTTGCTGGTTACATGTTGTTTATGTACTTATACTATGCTTTTGTACTTAACTATACAGGATCTGAGGCAGGTGCATCTAGTTACCTCTCTAGTGCGCGTTCCTGATTCCTTATCGAGATCCCACGGTGAGCTGCCCTTTTGAGTTGTTCTGCAGCATACCAGAGTTCTCTTCTTTTCTAGTTCAATATGTACTGTCTACTCTGTTTCAGGTAGTAGGATAGTAGTATTATGTATATTCTACTAGTTGCCCTAGTACTTGTGACACTAGTTCCTGGCACACACTATAGACTATAATTTTGGGTTGCATTTCTATTGTTATGAAATTTGTGATTTTCGATCTGCTAAAATACAAGTTAAGTGAATATTGAAAATGTTTATATAAAACAAATTTAGAAGCCACTAGTTAATTAGGATTGGCTTGGTTGACAACGGTGTTGGGCGCCATCACGACCTAAAATTGAATTTGGGTCGTGACAGGTTTCCTCATATATAACTTATGAGTTTATGGTCTTCAATCTCATTCCCCTCGATGTACTCCAGACCCTTTTGTTGCCAAGGCCTTGGTTAGTGGATCTGCAAAATTATCACATAATCAACATCAATTTTACCACTTTTCAAATATCATACAATATTGTGTTTCTCCTTATAGGTCTGGATTTACTATTGTAATAATGGTTTTGCACTCTACCAATAGTTCAAATATCATACAATATTGTGTTTCTCCTTATAGGTCTGGATTTACTATTGTAATAATGGTTTTGTACTCTACCAATAGCAGCAGTGCTATCAAAATAAATTAAAAAAGGAAAAATTGGTTTTTCAAAATAAGAAATTTGAAATAATAAATCTCTCAACAAATTCACTTTCCTACTAGCTGAAGCTAAAGCAATTAGTCAAGCCTCCATAGTAGAGTTAGCAATTATTTTTTTTTAATTTCCAACAAACAGCATCACCTCTCAATGATAAAATGTTCCAGTCTGCATCAGAAAAGCCTTCAAGTACACAAAGATATTTTTTATAAGATAATCCATAGATTTTTTTCACCAAGTAAATACCTCATAACTCTTGTTGTGGCATGTCAATGTTCATTACCTGACTTGCTTGTAAACCTGCTAAGTACTTATACTGCGTATGCAATCTCAAATCAAGTATAATCAGTCATATATTCTCAAGCTTCCAATTAAGCTAGCATATTCCTTTTGATTTATCACATCATTATCACTTTGTACAGAAAATAACACTTGAAGCAAAAGGAGTTACAACATGCTTGCAATCAATAAAACTATTTTTATCAAAATTTTCTTAACAAAATGTGACTGGTCAAGGAAACATGCATTGCATGTTTTATTAAATTTTCATTCTAAGAATGAAATTTGTCGCACCCAAATCTTTTATGTCAAAATGGCTACTAGCATATTTTTTTAATTTCTCCAATAACATTTATGTTAGGGCAATATTAACTAATCATCAATATATAGGCAAACAACATGTGAATTATTCCAAGACTTATCATAGATGTAGGTACACACTTCTTGATTTAATCAATTTTCGCTCATACATGAATACTCAAATTACTCATGGAATAATTCTTTTTTACCCCCACTAATTTTAGCATTATTAAAAAAAATCATGAAAAAATATATTACATATTCATAAAAAATATAAGGTGAAAAGTTTATACCTTTTCTCCTCTTAAGCTAAGCAAGTAGAAAAATACTTTACCCTTCTATCTCTTAAAGAGAGTGAACTTCTACCTTGATATCTGTTATTTTCTAACTGCATAAAAAAATTGAATCTTCTTAAAATTGTTGGTGAAATTATAAGAAATTACAGTTGAAAAATAAGATGAAAAAAAAATATTCTTCAGGCTGAGGCCCGGATATCTCGCTCTCTTTAAGGAGATTCAAGCCCACTACGGTAGCATCTTCACCAGTCCAACAGTAAAACTCTTGACTTTTCTCCTCCGGGATACAACAGTCCGACAACGTCGTATGACTCTAACAAACTCTGGACAAGTTGTTGAGTCCAAAACCCCACCAAAATGAACACCTTCCTTCAACAAAATAATATTCTCTATTGTACAGAATAAGTTGGAAACTTAGATTTTCTCCTTCTCTTAACTCTTTTTTTTACTACACCAAGTTCACTTTTTTCATACACACTACCAGATTTTCTCACCTACAACCCAAGAAAGAAACACCACTATTTATAGGTGTAAAATTTCTTCCATAGAATAAATAACAAAGTAGTGGGTGTTATGAAATATTATAATTATATTAGTGGATGTCTATAACTCCTAAAGAAGTTACTCCCATTACTCTTCTACATTAACCTTCCAGTCTCCCACTACTTCTTATTATTGTTGTAAGTCTCACACCTCCATAATCCCCTCCATGATCTTCCCCATGATCTCAATAGTTAATACCATGTTCATGACATCCCTTTGTATTACCTCAATGTCATCCTATAAATAGAGGGTTTGGGCATCACATTGTATACACTTGGAAAACACTTGAATACATGAAAGAAATAAGAATCTCTCCACTCTTTTCCCTTTATATCTCTTGTCTATATTATTGTTTCGTATTGTTACTTTGAGCTTAATTTTTTAACACGTTATCAGTACGAAGCTTTAACCAACCTAGAAAATTTGAATGTTTTACAACCTTGAACCAATTTGGTTGAACCAATGGAAATATGGGCATTTGTTACGTATGCCATATTAATGTTTAGTTTTCTTCTTTTGTCCAGGGAGTATTATTTTTCAATAATACCATGAATTACATGTTTAATTTATGAAAATTAAGACTTCATGTAATTTTGTGTTACTCGGCCATTTAGTTTTATTTGTGCAGGAAAATAAGATGGTTGAATCAAGAATGATCATAGATGATTCTAATGATGGTTGTCTTGATTAAAAAATAAATTACTAAGGTACATATAGAGCACCTCTGCTGCCGAATGGCAAACAGGAGGTATGTATTTTTTTTTTCTTTCATGATCACATGAGCCTTATTTTCTGATGGTATAAGACAATATTTTAACGAAATCAATATTATTACGAAATGGAATTCTGACTATATGGTTATAAAACCATAAGGTTTTTCAATTATACTTTAATTTTTCATATCATTTATGAAATGCATATTTGGTACATAGAGTGAAAATACCGTGTATGACAATTTCTTTTCACGATTCTTTATTTTTAATGCACTTATTTATTTGACAGCTCTACAGAACTATTCATTTGCTTAAGTATGAAACTTGATTAACTATAAGTTTCGTAGCACGAAAGACTAAGTTGAATATTATGTGAATGTATGGGAAATAGATTGAATATTGTAACGTGTTTTGCTCTGTCAATTTTAATTTTATCTTAACTTACTAAGTTGACAGAGAAGCCTATCTATGATCCTTGCATTTCAACGTAACTAATGTTGCATAGAGCTTTCTCTTGTATAGCAATAATCTTTATATAGGTTCTTATTATTATGCATATGATCACGAAGTGTTCATATTTTTGAAGGTTTGAGGGTGAGTCCCTAAGTATTTCGGCCCATTATGATATTTGTTAAGGGTAAGACGGTGGATTTAAGTTCCAATGCACCATGAGGGTACGACATCGAGTTCGAGCCCTGATGCTCTATGATGATAAGAGTTGGGTTCGTGTCTTAATTAAATATGGCCTAACATGCCTTTATATGGGTAAGACATTGGCTTGAGTCTCAATGCACCATATTGAAAATGTAGTGATGACAAAAGAAAAATAATGTATTTTTCATGAAAAAGCATGAAGCTTGTCCCATTTGATTTGCTCCATTCTTGAAGTGAATGTGATAGCGGTGCATAATAAGTCTAAATGAAAAGAAGTGATTGATCAATGAACGTGGGCATGCCAAAGATCAAAATAATAATAGTCATCATTATGCTAATTGTAAAAAGGAGAACAATAAGGGTTCTTCAAAGGTGGAGGAAATGTGTATCAACATGGTCTGTAAATATTAGGCACGTGCAGACGATTATAGTCCACTTTTGAAATAATGCGACTTGTAATAAGCATTGTAAATGCAGACTCATATGTGATATAAATTATGCACAAGAATGTATTCATGCATGGTTGAATAAATACTACAACTCACCTCTACGGGAGGTTTGAGAGAAAGAAAGATAATAAACATTACTGTGTGGTTACATGAATATGTCATTGGTCGCGTACATGTGGTACGCCAAAAATATTTTGTCATGTCTTATAAAAAGTTATTAAAGACAAAAGTAAAGCAAGATCTGATTTTGCTTATGATGATTGACCATAACTATAATAATTTAATTTTTCTCCGTGAAGGAGACATTTACCATATGGATGGTGAGAAAAAAGTCTTGTAGTACAAAATCAATTAAGAGCTCCGGAAAAGCTAATTTGTTACTACTCGGATAAATGAAATTGACCATGACATTGATGTTGTAGTAAGTCTCAAAATGAATTTTTGAGTTTCAAATATACACTACGGGAAATTGAGGATATGACGACATTTATTTAGTAACTATTGAAATAAATGTCGGAAAATTTCCTTTTCTTTTGACATTTATGACAAAATGTCGTAAAAATTACGACATTTAATATTAATTGTCATAGAAACAATGACATTTGATACTAAATATCGTAAAAAATGACATTTAATAGGAAATATCATTAAAACAATGACATTTGATACAAAATGTCGTCAACATAATGACATTTTTTAAGAAATGTCTTAAAAAGTACGACATTTGCTGCAAATATTGTAAAAATTAGACATTTGATACAAATTGTCATAAAAAGGACGACATTTGGTATAAAATGTCATAAAACAATGACATTTGGTCTAAACTGTAGTAAAAATACGACACTTTAACAAATGTAAAAACTTTTGATACAAATGACAAAAAACATGACCTTACTTTAAATGTCATATTATTTGTCGGTAATTACGAGTAGAGAGGGGAACAAGCACCTCTCTCTGCCGCTCTCCTCCCAGATGTAGGTATTCCTGGAAGTGAGAACACCGTTGCCTAACTTGGTTCAACTCTATTTGTGACCTTTTCTCGTATGTGGGACTCTCTATCGGGGACAGGTACGGGGTCTGGGTCGGTCGATACGATGAACAGGAAATCAAAAAATCTTGCTTCATTGAAGTCCCTCATGGAAGAAGAATTGGCTGATGTAGAAGGCTCTTGACTAGCTCAAAAGGAAGCAGCTGGAGTGTGTAGATGGGCTTTGAATAAGAGTTGGGTGATTTATTTCCAATACATTAACATCTACGATTGGAAATTTCTCTATAGTTTCTAAATTTTAAATCATTCGTTGTCTTAAAAAAAATATCACGCCCTTTATATTTAATATTTAATTTGTTAAAATATTGTGATAATTACCTACAATATAGACGATTTCGTTTCTTGTTGCGTAATAATTTAAAAGGCTCGTCCAAGACTAGCTCCTGGGCGAGTCATTTGCACAATGTCTTGAGGCAGCTCAAGTGTAGGGCTTAATTTGTGAGGCTTACATGCACCCCAAACATAAGATTATGCACCTTACACGTTTATTGCTTGGCGCTCGGGCTCGCTCAATAAGTACTAGGTAAATCATCTGTTAAATTTTCTGATTAACAGTGTTGACCCTCAAAATACATTAACAAATGAATGATCTTAACTCAAATAACGAGTCATAGTATTGTATATTTACTAAGTGAGAACATCGTGAGGGTTAATGTTATTTGAACATTTTCTCTGAATATATAGATAGTCGAACTGTATATCCTCACTCGCTATTGATTTTGTAGTTCTTAGATTTATTTCTACCAAAAGAGACTTTAACACTTTGTATTTATTTCTGAAGGAGTAATATTTTGAATTATTATATTGATAAAGTTTGTTGATTATTACTTTTAGGAAGGTAATTAAATGTGTAGTTTGATAATAGTTTAATTTGTAACTTCGAGCCTTTTAGGGAAGTAATCAAATATATGTAGTTTAATAACAATTTTAACACTATTGCATTATTTATACTTGTAAAACATGTTAGATAGTTTGTTTTTTATGAGTTTCCTTAATCCTATGATTTTCTTAAACTTTTAATGTACTTTCTATATTTTTAGTTATATATATATATATATATATATATATATAATATTTTAATTAAAAGTTTTAAATCGGCAAAATTTTTGATTTCTTGAACTAAAAAATTTAAAGATTTATGAAGCTTATGCCTCCCCCGATATTCAGTGAAATGCCCACATCATATGCCTCGCCTTTTAATAAATTTTGCCGATTTAAAACTTTTAATTAAAATATCAATGTTTAGTCAAAATATATATTATTATTACTACTACTTTTGATGTTGGATTTAAAGATGAAATATTTTAAAAAAATAAAAATATATATGAAACCAAGGAACCAACATTTTTGAGAAAGCTAATTAAGTCGTAAGCCTTGGAAGAACCGGACTCATCCCCTCTCTCCTCTCAAAATCAATTTTGGATCAAAATCTTAAATTGGATTTGCCAAAATTTCTCAAGTTTGCTTCCTTTTCCCCAAGACTCAAAAGGAGCTATGTATGGAAAGTATGGGAGATTTAGAAGGAAAAGATTTTGGCGGTAAGAATTTTGCTTCCCTCCTCCCAATTCTAAAAAATATAGTTTTCCTTCCTTAGTTAGAATTCTACAAAAAACCTAATTATTTGCATTCCACTGTGCTATAATAGATACTTGGAGACGAAAATTGTTGAGGCTTTGCTGCTGAGATCCACAAAGCTTGTTTTCTACAAATTCAAGGTACCCAATTTAGTTAACAAATATCTTTCTTTTTCTTGGTTGTTCGGATTTGGGTTAACAGATTTCTTTCTTTTTATTAATTGTTCGGATTTGGGTTAACAATTTTCTCTTTTAGGTATTGATTGGTAGATTGATTTTGATTTTTTTGGTGGTCAAACAGTGTGTTTCTAGACGTCTGTTGTTTAGTACATTTATAAAGTTGGATATAAGATTTTCATTATTTAATGGTAGATTATGCTTAGAGTTCAATTAAATTATTGGTTTCTTGGTGATTAAAGGGTTGATTATTGTATAGTAACATATTGGTTATTCTTTTTGTTGTTTGCTTTGGTTGAAAAAATTGGATCTTTTATTATTATTTTTTTGTGTGTGTGAGAGAGAGAGAGAAAGTTTGGTGTTAATCTTTGTGAGGAGTACCTCATTTTGCTGTTTTTAATAAATATATTAATATTAATTTTTATCATGTAAAAGTTTATGCGGTCTATACAGTTATGTCACTTTATACAAAATATCTTTTAGATATTGATTATTAGATTGGTCTGAAAATGAAGAGGATATTAAATGGGTTAGAGAAGGTGTGCCAGGAATAGAAATTGACCCACTTATTTTGGAAAGTATTGAAACATATGATGAAGAAGACGACATATCTTAGTTACTTTTATTACTTTTGTCACTATTTTAGTAAAGATTGTTATTAAACATAAATCATCGAGTTCGGGAATTCTTATTATGCTTTTTAGTTGTTTAAATCTCACATGCGTATATATCTTTTTGTTTGGCCTGCTAATTTGATATTATTTTATACGTCTGGATAGTAGAAAATATTTTTCAATTTTGCAGGAACTATAGTTTTTGAGGAACTTTGTTGTGATGGAAAGAAAAAGACAGAGAAATTCTAGTCAAGAAATGCTTCTACCTGATTTTTCGGAGCAACAAGAAGAATAAATGGGCGGTGCAGTGATGCCTCAACCACCTCAAAATTGGCCACCAAATGAAGGACAAGCTATCCGATCTGGTAAATCAAGAAATGATTCGCATGAAACAGAAAATTTCCTAGGTACTTATTTTGTATAACTAGTGTATAACACGCTTATTCTGTGTGTTGTGCTCCACTATTTCTAGTTGTTAATAATTGAAGTGTTGTACTTTACACTATGGATATACTACAATGTAATTTGTCCATGATTAATTAAATACTCTTTAAGAGTGTCATGTACAATTACTTTTTTTAACCAAAAAAGAAAAAAGAAATAAGAAAGAGATATTAGTTGGGTGAAGATTCTAAATGTAAAGACTTTTCAGTAGTTCATTTCTTATTAAGAAAAAAGAAATTGAATGTTTCATTGTTGTTGTGTTTTGGCTAGTTTTCAATAGCAAATTGTTAATTATTTCTGAAAATTAACTTTGGTACTTAAGTATGCAATTAGCCAATTGTGTTCTTTTCCTAAATTTCTTTTGGAGCAAAAAGATCTAGAGTGCGATTTTCTGATGTAATTTTCGATAGAGCATAAGCAAAGGGGAGTGCTCCCTAATTATTATCAAAGGAGGTGCTTTAACAGTTTCTATGGTGCAACGCTCCAAGATGAATAACAAGTTGTACTTTCTTTTTAAATTTGCCTTCCTCCTAATGCAACTAGTCTGCAGTATAGTGAAGTTGCTACCTTACTAGTTATGAATGATTCTCTTTTTTATATTTGGTCATTGAAGACTCTAGTGCTAATGAAGAGTAATCTAAGCGACCTAGGGGTCCTACTATGATGCACTCAGGATGGGGAAAAGATGGTGGCATTTTACATGTTGAGTTGAATAATCTTAGTTAAGCTATTGGACCTGATGCAACTAGATTGAGTTCAAAACTTGGAGTCATAGCAAGAAATGACATTTTAGCTCCTTTAAATCATAAAGATTGGAGGCTTGTGCCTAAACTGTACAAGAATATGATATGGGCTCATATTAAGGTGCTTAGAAAATTAAAGATAAAGGTTATATACTAAGATGCTTATTGATTTTATGCTTTTATACATGTGTTATATGTTGATGTTTGCAGGAAAAATACTGATGCAACTGAGGATATGAGACGTATGTTGATGATATCGGTTGGATCTAAATGGAAAGAATGGAAGCATGAAGCAAAAATGATTGGTTATGAGCCATACAACAACGATATCGAGCGTTTAGCTAAACGTCCAGACAGGGTAGAAGAAGACCAGTGGCGTGCATTAGTTTATTATCGGAGCTCTAATGAAGCAAAAATATTCACCGAGCATCAAGCATCTTCTTCTCTTGCCCTTAGAATATGCTATTAGCGCATTCCGTATGCGGATCATACTTTTTCCTCTAAATATTTTTATGCTTTTCCTCTGTAATTTTTCTTACCTTTTCTCTTTTTTCTTTTAAAAGTTTTATTTTTTGGTCTGATATTTGGCCATGGATTATCTCTAATATATAAAATTACGTGCAACTTTTCTAGGAAAAGAGCAAGAGGAACAAAGAAAGTTGAGTATGCCACACACATCAGAAAGAAAAAGTCATTCTCAAATTATAGATGATGTATGCCATATTTACTATAAGTTTTCTGCAATTTATATATCAATACTTATTTTCTTGAATATATTTATTATAATTTTTTTACTATTTAAACAGATGACAAAGAAGAATGGTGTAAAACCAAGTCGTATCGAGGTATTCAAAGAAACACATACGAGAAAGAATAAACAACCAGTAAATGAGATAGCTGATGAAACTATGGTAAATTTCCATTCTTTATGAATATAAACTACTTTTTTCCAATATAAAATTTTATTAACTTTTCATTGTTTTGCCTTTTCTTTCCAAAAGAAAGAAATGGATGAACATGCTAAGGTGTACCCTGAGTTAAATTCCCTGGAAGTGCTCCCAATGATGTCAGGTTATGGGACCAGACACTCATGGAAATGTTCGAACTTTAGGAAAAGGAGCAGCTCCAAGTTTTGTTTATGGCCCTGCATATAAGCGATCCCAGGCTGAGCAAAGAGATTTTGATAGAAGGGTTGAGATAGAAGTTGAAAAACCTACCTCCACTATGAGAATTGCGATGGAAGAAAAATTGGCTGAAGCAAAAGAAGAAATATAAAAGACGGAGAAAACGTTATTTGAAGCAAAAGAAGAAATAAAAGCGATGGGGGGAAAATTTTAGAAGCAACAAAGGATATGGATGCAAAAATAGACGATAAAGTAAAGTTGGGTGTAAAGGCATATCTAGAATCTTTGGGTATTACTATTGGCTCAAATAGGAAATTATGTGGTGATGAGCAGGTAAAAAATATTGTGCTCTTTAGCAAAAATTTATTGTATATAAGATAATCTTGTAATTTAGTTTTCTTTTAGTTGTAATAATCTTCCTCTTTGGTGATAGGTTTCTGATAACTCAATGGACAATCACCAGCAATCACTATCACCTGTTTCACTTGTTCACACAAAGATGGTGAGTTTGTAAACTCATTTTAACTATATATTTTTCCGCATACTTTTGAAGAGTATAGTTTTAACTATGTCAATTTTCGCTTCAGTTACGTAAAGCTTCAAAATAGCATTTTAAAGTATAGAGGCTATTTTCCAGTAAAAACGATTATGAGTATGTCCTCACAAAAACGATTATGAGTATTTTCCAGTAAAAACGATTATGAGTATTTCTAATTGAGAGTGAAGCTGTTTATGAAGAGTTGATCAAGATTCATAATGTGTACAATAATGAACCAGAAGCTGAGCCAATGAGCAATAATAATGGTTGAAATTTAGTTTTTAGTGTTTTACAAACAATAGTTAGAATGATTTTTTTAGCAATAAGTATTATTGAGTTGATTGAATATTGAAGTATATCGAACTGATGAATCACAATTGAGGAGTCTGTGTGGAGAGTTGCTGAGAAATAATATGTTTTTGTCCTAGTTGTTGTAATCTGGAATTTATAAACTGAGTCTTACTATATTGTCCAGTCCAATATCAAATTAAAAGAAGAGATCTTCATGCTTTATCAGTCAGTATTCTTCTTCTTATCCAAAAAGTAATTGTACAGAACACCAAGATCACTTCGTCAATTGCACTAATTTCTGTTATCAAGGGGGGATCATAGGGGCATATGTTTCTTGTCATCAATTGTTGCCCTCTTTCTTTGAAGAGTCAAGGGTATCACAAGCAACTAAATCTTAGGAGCTTTCATCGCCTTTTTCCCGTTTTTGGTAGTGAAATTTTGGCGGTAAGTGTTGACATACTTCCTGATATCATCTTCCTTGAAAAGGTTGAAGAGCTTTCTCATCTTTGATGCATGTTCTTATGAAAAAGCATCGCACCTCTTGAGGCTCTTCTGCAGCTTACACTTAAGGATGGAGTTTCATTTTTTAAACTTGCGTTTGACAATGATGGTGGCATTCTTGTTGCAGCTGTGAAGAAGTTAGCTTCTTTTTTTTCTTTTTATTAATTGATAAGATTCTCATCAAGCATGATTTTACCCTTCTACACAAGATATTTAGCCTTTTGTAGAACTTGAAAGAAAGAGTAAGTTGAAGACTCTTACCTAGGTGAGGAAAATAAAGATCTATGATTAAAACGCCATCATATTAGGAAATAAAAATTATTATATGACTTTTGTCCTGTTTTTATATATCTTGTATTCACAATTTTCTAAGTTGTAAATTTTGTAAACTACAGAGTAACCAATCTAATATTTCTTCTCAGGTTAACATAATCAAGAAGGCTGGAGTTAGTGAAGTTGGCACAAAGAAAAAGAAGCGGGTAAGTTTGAAAAAATTACAAGGTTCTTGTTCCTCCTTTTCAAAGAGAGAAACCCTTCATGTTATAGTTTGCAAAACTTATATAACATTCATTAGTTTTCATCTCAATATACCATTTACGGAAACTAATATTTCAGAATTTAACCCTCCCCTCTCCCACCATGTTTTTACCTCAGTCTCAAAGAAAAATAAAAACTAAAAGAGTACGGAATGATTTTCTTAAGTGCAAGATGAATTGAGAATAGATGAGCATTTTCTTTTTCTCGGTAAAGGGTGAAATTGTGGTTTTTATTGAACACTATTTTTTTAGTACAGAATCGATGTTGAACTCTGATATGAATTTGCATTATTGACTATTGATATAGTATTTGTTGCCATTATTATTGTAGAAGTAAATAGATTCTCCTAAGTGAGCTATCTCATTAAGATTTTATTTCAACCTTTCTTGGACAAGTAGTTTTATGTGTGCTTACTTGTATTTAGCTTTTTAGGCCTGATCGTGTTTATATTTATTTAAATCTTGCAGAACCTCCATCGGGTGGAATTATATTTTCTCCCTTCCTCTCACATCCCCCCACAACCAAAAAAATATCATCAACTGCATTATGATATTACTACAATATTTCAGTTGTTGTTCGGTTTGGGCAGTTGTGTTCACTTTCTTGGATTTTTTGATTTATGTTGTCTGTTTCTTTCTCTCTTCATTTGCTAGTATTATATTCATTATAAATTTGTTTCTCTTTTATAACATGAATATGTTATTATTTTTGGTATTCTAATTATTTTAGAGGAGGAAAGAATTCACTTTATTATAAATGGATAATTCTTTGTTTTTTCTTGTGACCTCTTGTGAAACATTCTCGAAGGAAGTGATGTCAATTACTGGTAGTAAAAAGCTTGACTGTGGAGGGTTAGTTTTATATGATTTAGTCTAGAAGTTGAGGAAAATTAATTCGAATTAGGAGTGATCTTAAAGTACTTACACATTGAAATTACTGTCTTTTATGATTTAGTTAGATTTGAGTTTTACATGAGAACAAATCATTTGATTCGACATTATTTATCTTGTACTAAGTACATTTTATGTTGCTACTTTGTTCTTTGGATACTGTGCTAAAAGATATTTGCTTTAAATTTATTTCATGTTTGTTATATAAGTTGATATTTGTAAATATAAATGTGATCATGATGAAACTAAACAGAGCATTATTATTTACATTCTAATAAATATGATACAGATATTAATTTAAGTGTCAAACATTTAATGCGACATTTTGCTATGTTGTAAAAGATATGTAACTAAACTTTTTTAATGACATTCACATAAACTGGAAACGACATTTTGTATATATCGTGAATTTTCTTAGTGACATTTACCAAAATATCGGAAATTTCAATACGACATTTTGTAAAGATCATACGTAAATGTCGTATTTATTTTTAGTAACATTAATCTAATTGTCGAAAATTTTAAGTGACATTTCCTATATGTTGTAAACTAAATGTCGTAACATTCTTACCGATATTTACCTAAATATCATAAATTAAATGTCATACATTTCTTATTGATATTTACATAAATGTTGCAAAGTAAGTGTCTTAAATTTCTTATCGACATTTACCTAAATGTTATAAAATAAGTGTCATAATTTCTTATTGACATTTACCTAAATGTCGTAAAGTAAATGTCATAATTTCTTACCGACATTTACCTAAATGTCGAAAAATTACCGACATTGAAATTAATGACATTTGATGAAAATATAAATTAAATATCGGTAAATAAATTTGTAACATTTAAACAGTTTAATACGAGATTTATTAAATGTCGTCATATCTCCAATTTCTTATAGTGATATTAGCCAAAGTGGTTTTCACGACCCAAAATCTAACCATGATGTGATGGAACCTATTGTGTTATAAGGCAGGCCTATTTTCAAAAATATTCCTATTAAATCGATTATAAGAATTTAATAAAACATTACCAACATTCAAATTTCTCATAAACTAAATCAATTCTAAATATAATTAATATAAAAATACGGAAGCTAGCCTTAAACATCAAGGTGTCACTAAGTCATAAGCGTCTAGAGCTATAAACTAAGATATATATACACTGTCAACTGTCCAAAAGAAGAAATGACAAGAGGAGTAACAAGGTCCTGCGGACACTAGCAGCTACCTTGCAATCTCCACAAATAGCTGGCCTGAACTCAACGATCGTCGCGCTCTAACTCACCTGGATCTGCACATAAAGTGCAGGGTGTAGTATAAGTACAACTGACTCAGAAATAACTAAGGAACAGAGCAGTAGTGGTGAGCTAAGTAAAACAGCCAATTATTTATTTTCACAATTAAAAAAAATAAACAGAAATAAAAGGTAAATTCCATAAAGAATTTTAACAGATAAAAGTAGCAACAACATAAATAAATACAACCTCACAGCAATATCACACCATCACTCATCACTCGTACTCAGCACTCAACACACTCAAAACACTCAACACTCTGCGCTCACTAGGGGTGTGTACAGACTCCGGAGGGGCTCCCAAAGCTCAAGCGCTAAGCACGGACAACTCACGTGCCATTATATCAATACCTGGATCCGCACGGTCAACTCGCGTGCTACGCGGACAACTCATGTGCTAGGGTATCAATACCTGGACCCGCACGGTCAACTCATGTGCTACACGGACAAATCACGCGCTATGGTATTAATATCCTCACAATCAGGACCTCGGCCTTACTCAGTCATGTACCTCACTAGCCTCACCATCATCAATAAATAAAGGAACACAGCCCACATCAAGTATCACAACATAGTAGCAAATAACAAAGACTGAGGTAAACATGTACAATAATTTCTATGACTTAGTACAAATAATGTGAAAATGAATAAAGCCTAAGCATGATCTTTAACATGAAAACAAACAAGTTCAACAACAAGTAAACACATAACCACAAATAACAACCATTAGGCCTCACAGCCTCACGGGACGGACCAAGTCTCAATCCCTAGTGGTGCACACCCATACGCCCGTCACCTAGCATGGGTATCACTTCCACACAATCACATGATATCAAATCTCTGGGTTTATACCCTCGAAGCCAGAGTTAAAACTGTTACTTACCTCAACG
The DNA here is from genome assembly GCF_000393655.2 of Nicotiana sylvestris. Lineage (NCBI taxonomy): Eukaryota > Viridiplantae > Streptophyta > Magnoliopsida > Solanales > Solanaceae > Nicotiana > Nicotiana sylvestris. Next base: position 87,005,647 of record NC_091058.1, read on the forward strand.
ACATAAAATCCTACTCCGAGATGCCCTCGTCTCTGGACTCGGTCTGCAAAAGCTGTGAATCTATCCATAATCAGATCAATACCATCACCATGTACTAAAGAATCGAATTCCACAATAAAAACTACAAAATATGCCAAAAATCTGAAATCGACCAAAATCTGGCCCCCAGGCCCATATCTCGAATTTAGTCAATAATGGCAGAATCAAAACCCTCGTCCTCTCCCGAGTCTAACCATCTAAAATATATCAAAATCGGACTCTGTTTGGTCCCTCAAATCCTTACCTAAATCTCTCCAAAACTCAAGTCCTAACTCCCTCAATTTCATTTCGAAATCATCAATCAAATCCCAAAAACAAAGATGAATTCATGAACTATAATAAAAAAACGAGTAGAGAACACTTACCCCAATCTAAATGGTGAAAATCGCCCAAATCCGAGCTCTCCAACGCAAAATATGACGGAATGAACAAACCCTAGTTTTAAATATTTTTTTGCCAGCTATTCTGCATCATTTCTTGTACCAAATGATCCCGAAACTCATATTTTATGCCTCCAATGGATTCCTTATGAAATTCTAGTCATGTTAGGCTATTTAATCACTCAATTTGACCTTATAATGAATGAAATATGTAGGTTTTAATATTTTCAAATAGTGCAGATTTTTAAATACGCCGTTAGTGGCAATTTCTTAATTACTATGAAAAATCTGACAACCTAATTCTTAGTAAAATAACCATAAAATCCTCATACGATGTCCAAATTCCACGATTCTTTTTTCTACGGTTCCGTAATTATGATACGGATCTAATGCTTTAATCAAAAGAAATCAGAGCTCATTTATTCAATATGATATCATTTATACTTGAAGAAACGTCGTCGAAACTTAAGAAAAATGAGCGCAACACAACCCAAACCTATCCTAAACTCACCCGAGGCCCACGGGACCTCAACCAATAATTCCAACAAGACATATATCACTACCGAACTTAGTCGAACCTCCGTAACACCCAAAACACCAAATCAACCTCGAATTCAAGCCTAAGAATTTCTAAACTTCCAACTTTCGCCAATTCAAGCCTAATTCTACCACGGACCTCCAAATTATATTCCGTACACACTCCTAAGTCTAATATCACCCAACGAAGCTAATCAAATCATAAAAATCCAAATCCGAATTCGTTTACTCATAAGTCAACTTCCAATCGACTTTTCTAACTTAGCTTTCTAACTAAGAGACTAAATGTTCATTTCACTCCAAAACTACTTCGAACCCAAACCTACCAACTCGATACAACTCAACACAGCTGAACAATACATAAAGAAGCATAGATGGGAGAAATGGGGTTATAACTCTCAAAACGACATGCCGGGTCGTTACATCCTCCCCCTCTTAAACAAGCGTTCATCCTCGAACGAGTCTAAAAACATACCTGGAGTTTCAAATAGGTGAAACCTTCACTAATACCTTCTCGTCACATTCAAATCATATGAACTCATTTCGCGGTCACATCATACTCATCATGTATCCATCCAGCCACCATTTTTACTAATAGGGACACTACCGGACATATAAGTCCACAAGCACGAGCTCACACAATCAACACATCAGTGCTCAATCTACAGTTAAAACCTAGCCTCAAGTCCTCCAAACTATCCCAACATCAACACACAGAAATCACATCTCGTACCTCATCCAGGGAATCACAATCCGTCGATTCACAACTAATACTGAGCGCTCATGTGCACATATGAATACGTGGAAGGAATTCAAAGAGTTACACTTCAAGCTGAATCAATACCACACGATAAGAATTCAAGAAGGTGAAGTTTTCCTAAATGTTCTGCAGCCTCTCGAAGATAAGTACAAACGTCACCGTTCCGATCCGCAACACTCTACTAAACTCACTCATGACTCGTGAGACCTAAGTAACCTAGGCTCTGATATCAACTTGTCACGACCCAAAATCTAATCATGTCGTGATGGAGCCTATCATGTTACAAGGCAAGCCTATTTCCCAAAATATTCCTATTAAATAGATTATAAGAATTTAATAAAATATTACAAACATTCAAATTTCTCATAAACTAAATTAACTCTAAATATAATTAATATAAAAATATGGAAGCTATCCCCATGCATCGGATTGTCACTAAGTTATAAGCGTCTAGAACTATAAACTAAGATATATATAAACTGTCTAACTATCCAAAAGAAGAAATGACAAGAGGAGTAACAAGGTCCTGCGGACACTAGTAGCTACCTTGCAATTTCTACAGATAGCTGGCCTGAACTCAACGATCGCCGCGCTCTAACTCACCTGGATCTGCACATAAAGTGCAGGTGTAGTATGAGTACAACCAACTCAGTAGTAACAAAAATAACTAAGGAACTGAGCAGTAGTGACGAGCTAAGTAAAACAGTCCAATTATTTATTTTCACAATTAAAAAAAATAAATAGAAATAAACAGGTAAATTCCATAACCAAGTAAATGCCACAAAGAATTTTAATATATAAATGCAATAACAACATAAAAAAATACAACCTCACAGCAGTGTCACTCCATCACTCATCACTCGCACTCAGCACTCAACACACTCAAAACACTCAACACTCTGCACTCACTGGGGGTGTGTACAGACTCTGGAGGGGCTCCCAATGCTCAAGCACTAAGCACAAACAACTCACGTGCCATCATATCAGTACCTGGATCCGCATGATCAACTCATGTGATATGCGGACAACTCACGCGCTATGGTATCAATACCTGGACCTGCACGGTCAACTCACGTGCTACGCAGACAACTCACGTGCAATGGTATTAATATCCTCACAACCAGGCCCTCGGCCTCACTCAGTCATGTACCTCACTAGCCTCACCATCATCAACAAATAAGGGAACACAACCCACATCAAGTATCATAGCATATTAGCAAATAATAGAGACTGAGGTAAACATGTACAATAATTTCTATGACTGAGTACAAATAATGTGAGCATGAATAAATCCTAAGCATGATCTCTAACATGAAGACAAACATGTTCAACAACAAGTAAACACATAACCACAAATAATAGCCATTAGGCCTCACAACTTTATGAGACAAACCAAGTCTCAATCCCTCACGGTGCACACCCACACGCCCGTCACCTATCATGGGTATCACTTCCACACAATCACATAATATCAAATCTCCGGGTTTATACCCTCAAAGCTAGAGTTAAAACTGTTACTTACCTCAACGACATAAAATCCTACTCCGAGATGCCTTCGTCTCTGGACTCGGTCTGCAAAAGCTGTGAATCTTGTTGCCAGCATTTCCCTACTACTCTTCTATTGTATTTAGAGGCTCCGTAGACTGTTTATGGGTGGTGGTTGATGTTGGGAGTCTGTCGCGTCCCCTTTTTCCTCACAGAAGTGGGTTCATGACATTTAGGAGGACAACTAGTTCCCTTTTGAGAAATGGGTTTGGATTGAAGAGTCGCCACCTAATGATTTGAGTACATTAGGACACTAGGAAGAATTTGATTTAGGAAACCAGAGATTGGGTAAGGGCTTGAAATTATCCTGAGGGGAAGGTGTTAGGCACCCCTCAAGATCCACTAATGTGGTTCCCGGCCAGGCTACGGTTGTGACTTTAAGTACAAATAACATGAAGGCAAGTAAGACTTCAAATAAGAGGGGATTTGCACGTAAGGGTTACAAATATGTGAAATTAAAAGAAAACAAAAGAAAAGTTGAATTTTGAGAAAATAGTTTGAGAGTAAACAATGAAATAAACAAGTAAAGGAAAAGGGGGTCCTAGGTTTATAAATAATACGGATCACCCCACACAACATCCGGTAATCACTCCTCAATGAGGGGCTACACGAGATGTTATCATGTGGTCATCATATCCATATCTACCATTTCCCACCCCGTTAAGGTATTAAAGTACGGAATAGTCTCGTTTACTTATTGCATGCTATTACCCGCCCCAATCCTATCAGTGGGACTACTAATCCTAAAAGGGCGGAAAAGTTGGCTTTTTTGTGGTTTCAAAGGCAAAATTCTAAAGTGACAAAAAACACATGTAGCAAGTTTGGGGAGAAAGCACATAAACAAATAAGGCTCAACAGACCTCCTTAAAACCAAAGAAAAGCACATAGTTTAGCATGTCTTGCACATACTGCTTAGGGTCTGATTAAAACTTAAAAGGTTGAGGCAAATTGATTTATTACATATTTCAGATAAGAAATCCGAATCAGGCCCGCCTGCTGGTTGTAGATAAAAAGAATCTGACAAGTTTGCCTTATGGCTTGCCTAAGTGTTAGACGAAGACCTATAGGCATGCTATCTACTGATTTGAGAAATAAAGAGGTAAATGGATTACAAATAGTTTAGAATAATACAAGTTCTGCAATCGATAATGTATTACTACAAACAGTTTAAACTTACAAGCGAGTGAAGCGATTCAGATTTGATTAGAACCCATATAGGCATGCTTTCTATGTGTTTGTTAACTTAAAACATGTTATCTAGGTGTTGTATTTTATTACGAACGCGATATCTAATTTCACTGGTTGTTAAAACCTATAACATGTTTTCCTAATGAGAGGCGAGTATGCAAGAATCAGAAAGGACTTATAGGCATATTATCTACTTGCATGTGCATTCTATAGACATGGTATCTATATACGAATGCAGAGATTCTTATAGTCAAGTTATCTACATGAATGCAGAAATTCATAAAGACAGGTTATCTTCATGAATGCAGAAATGTAGAAATTCCTATAGACAAGTTATCTATGTGAATGCAGAAATTAATAATCTTGTAGGCAAGTTATCTATGTGAATGCAGAATTTAGAAATTTCTATGAGCAGGATATCTACATGAATGCAGAAGTGCAGAAACTATAGGCAGGGTATCTGTATAAATGCAGAAGTGCAGAAAAGCCTACGAACAGGACATCTACCCCCTGCATGCATGGTTACCCCTCCCTTTTAACTCATCACCCCAAAAGTTTATTACAAAGTTATTACAATCCAAAAATAAAATAGAGAAAATACATCAGAAAATTGAAAATTGCAACAAAAGAGAGCCTGATTTAGACTTCCTGTCTGAAGTATGAAGTAAACCAACTCCCAAGATCAAGACCCATAGCCTTTCTCTCATTTGGATGTGTCAGAGTTCCCTAAGAGACTCATATGGACTCCGGGTAGTGCTCACATCCAAATACATTGCAGGATTAAGTCATAGTGTAGTGTGGAAGGGCCAGCCCTCAAGTGTCCAAGTTCAGAGGGAACTCAAGGTCCCAAGGCAAGGTTCACAGGAGGGGAGCAGAACTTAGAAGCTAAGAGTGAGTGCAAGTGCAGAGTTCTGAGAGGGGAAAGGAGAAGGAAGTAACTTAAAACTAGTGCACATAGAGGTATAGGGGAGTGGGGAATTTGCAGGAAGAGCGGGCAAAGGGGCATAGCCAGCAATGAGACATACTGGCACACCCTCCAGCCTACTTAGAGGTTAAGACCTCAGGGGTTCAAAACTCAGTTCATAAACAACAATTCTTATTGTCATGCCCTAAGTCTCGACTTACAAACACATAGGGGTAATGTGATAGGGAGAAAGTGTTCACAAAAAGAGGCAAGCAGTAGCACATAGGCATATTAATTTAGATGCTAAACTTTATAGAAAACAATAAAGTAGACATGGATACAAAGACTGTAAGTAAACACATTGGGGTGATGCTGAAAATTAAGTTAGGACATACCAGTTTCAAAGGGACAAATAAAGAAGAAAGCAGTAGTCTTGTAAAAGCCAAAGTGTAGACAAGAAGCAAGAACACTATAAGTATGAATTCAGAAGAGGTTGTGAGCTTGTGAAGTCTGAAGTCTGTAGTGGTGAAAAGGGGTCGTGCCTTTTATAGTGTAGAAAGCAAGCAGAAATAAGGTAAGAAAATAGTTTGAAGACTGATTACCAATCAATTACACAAGGTTTCCCTTAATTAAGGGATTTAGATTCAAACGGGTAAAACTAATTAAGGAAAGAAAGTAGTAAAATACTTTGTGCAAAGTAGTAAATTAGAGGCAAATACATAACGTTTATTTAAGGATAGGGTCTTGATAGTACACGATTTGTGCAAATAAGGCAAGGGAATCAGTTAACAGCCAGGAAATCAGAGATCACAGATTTGGTATGAATGAACCAAGTCAGAAAGGTGGAAAAGGTTTTAGCTTAAGGAAAACAGTAACAATCAATTAGACCTATTAAAAAGGAATTCTGAATCAATCACTAGTTTGAAAACCTCTTTGAAGAAAGAATCAACATATATAAAAAGCATACAAACACGTTTAAACATGAAATAAATTTGTCATGCCCTTGCAAAATTAGTAGAAAGAATCCAGTGTAGAAGAGTTTAGCAAAAAGGTTCAACATTGTATGAAAACAAAAGTGTCCAAACTCAGTTTAGAGATTCAAAAATCAGTCTGAAAGGGTTAAGGGTTCTAAAAAATAAAACCCTAGTTCACATAATCAAACCTCGGCGGAATCCCCAAATTCTAGGGTTTCCACCTTGACTCAAATACAGAGATGAGGAGGCAAGTAGTCGAAGCATACTCAGAGGTTTCTTTCAGAAACTCATGAGAAAACATGCAAACAAGTAATAAGGTCCAAGCAAACAGAGTGAGGAGACTAATTTGAGGCATAATGAAAGAACAACTGATAGTAGAAGAAAAAGTAGAAGCAAAACATGCTTAAGCAGGTTTTTTAGATAAACTTAAATAAGGTAAAATAGCATGAACACTTAAGAACATGGTAGAAGGAAGCAATAGGCAAAGCATATCAGATCGTAGTGGAAGAAAATAGCATAGCATAGTGAAAAGCATACAGGCACATAGTGTAGAAACACAGTAGAAGAGTATGCATGGTAAAAGAAGAACATAAGAACATAGTAGAGACACACATACACAAAGGAAAATGAAAAGAAAAAGCCAGAGAAACACTTTAAGCATTTTCAGAAAAACCTAAATCGGAAAGAAGTGATTTTGAAAATAATTTTTGAAAGAAAAGTTGGGAAAATCGTTTGAAAATTCAAGTAGATCATAGATACATAAAAGATCGGAGAAAACCTCGAAGAGTTAAGGTTTCAGAAGAGCCCTAGAAATGAGAAAGGCTTGGAAAAGGTCTGATCTGAGTCGGAGAAGTCAGAACCAGGCTCGAAACACCATTGTACGCCGGAGCAAGGCCGGAGATGGCCGTAGAACCTTAAATCAGCGGAGATATGAGCAAAAATCTTCGAGGTCAGACCTCGAATCTTCAAGTATAAGAGCAAAGGGAAGTGAGTTTAAGACTCCCATGGCCTGAGAGGCCATGGATTCCGGTGGTTTCAAGGTTTGAAGATGGTGAGAGAGGCTAGGGTTAGGGAATGTTCGAGAGATTCTGAGAGAGGAGAGGATTTAAGAGGCGGTAGGTTAGGGGAAAATTATTTTAGGGTTGGGTGTATGTGAATTAAATAAAGAAAGGAATGATTGTGGTCGTTGATCAAAATGATCAACGGCTTGGATCAAAAGGGGAGGCCAGGCGGGTTAGACTAGTTGGGTCAGGGGCGGGTTAAAATGGGCCGGTCAATTTGGGATTTTAAATTGGGTTAATTGGGGGGTTGATTCAGGCTATAATTGAAATGAAATAGGGGTAGCATTTAAATAACCACTTTCTCCCTTTTATTTTATAAAAAATAGTAAAATGATTTCTGAAAATAAATTAAAGGTACTAACTTAATTAATAATATATAAATATTAAATTAAAAATACTGGAACCATTTTCATAAGTATAAAATGCAATTAAATCTTAAAATCGGCTAAAATTGCAATTATATGCAATTTAGCCTTAAAAATACTAAATAAATTTGTAAAAATGTACAAAAATTACCTTAGCTATATTTTGGTATAAATATGAGAATAAAATATATTAATCATCAAAATGATAATTTGAGGAACAATTATTAGTTTTTGTATTGTTAAAATAGGGCAATAAATTGATTTAAAAATCAGGAAAAATACTAAAACACTTGGGCATACTTATATATATATATATATATATATACTATTTTGAAAGTATTTTGCATATATAATATATACAGGGAAAAATTGGGTATCAACAGCTGCCCCTCTTTACCCCAGAAGGATGAAAGAGTTGTCGGGTAAAGATATGATAACCAATTTGACCGAACGAAATGGTTTGAAGAGGTTGATTGTGCTTTGGTTCCTGAGCTGCCTACATATCCCTGGTCTTACAGGAATCAGGCCATATATAGTTCAGGATTCGTCGGCGGATATGCTGATGGAGATTTTTTCAAGAACAGATGAGATATTCGGGTTGGGATGGATGGTTAAAGTCTAGTAGGGCCGCGGGAAATGGAGCGGGATCGCTCCTGCTGAGACGTCCATTGCTAGCCGGTTTACCTGCAAATAAGCAATACCAGTGTATATTGTGCGAAAAATTAAACATGATGCAATTTCCTGTCGAACCATGAATGTTGTCTTTGAACGGTTAGGATGACGTCCTCAGACCATGACGTCCTAGGCCATGCAGCGTATAATAAGGGATTCACAGGCTATGAAATGATGTTCTCGGGCTATGAGAATGGTGCCTCCGAACCATGATGCTTTTGAATAATGATATGCAAAAGATGAAAAGGGGTCCTCAGGCTTTGGCATGGCATTCTCGGGCTATAAAAATGGTGCCTCCGAACAATAATGCCTTTGGATGATTTGGCGATCTTTCAGCCTATGAGATGCAGTAGGTGGCGATCTTTCAGCCAGTGCAAATGTAAATAAGGTGGCGATCTTTCAGCCAGTGCAAATGTAAATAAGGTGGGGATCTTTCAGCCAATGCAAATGTAAATAAGGTGGCGATCTTTCAGCCATGCAAGATGTAAATAAAGTGTCGATATTTTAGCCGATGCAAGGTATAAATATAGTGGCGATCTTTCAATCGATGCAAGATGTAAATAAAGTGGTGATCTTTCAGCCGATGCAAGATGTAAATGAGGTGGCGATCTTTCAGCCATGCAAGATGTAAATGAAGTGGTGTTCTTTCAGCCGATGCAAGATGTAAATATAGTGCAGATCTTTCAACCATGCAAGATGTAAATGAAGTGGCGATCTTTAAGCCGATGCAAGATGTAAATATAGTGGCGATCTTTCGGCCGATGCAAAATGTAAATGAAGTGGCGATCTTTCAGCCATGCAAGATGTAAATGAAGTGGCAATCTTTCAGCCATGCAAGATGGAGGTAGAGCTTAACCTCGGAAGGCAGAATGGTAGCCTTATGTAATGCAGAGAATGCAGATGGAGGTAGAGCTTAACTTCAGAAGGCAGAATGGTAGCCTTATACAACGCAGAGAATGCAGATGGAGGTAGAGCTTAACCTCGAAAGGCAGAATGGTAGCCTTATGCAATGCAGAGAATGCAGATGGAGGTAGAGCTTAACCTTGGAAGGCAGAATGGTAGCCTTATGCAATGCAGAGAATGCAGATGGAGGTAGAGCTTAACCTCGAAAGGCAGAATGGTAGCCTTATGCAATGTAGAGAATGCAGATGGAGGTAGAGCTTAACCTCGGAAGGCAGAATGGTAGCCTTATGCAATGCAGAGAATGCAGATGAAGGTAGAGCTTAACCTCGGAAGGCAGAATGGTAGCCTTATGCAATGCAGAGAATGCAGATGGAGGTAGAGCTTAACCTCGAAAGGTAGAATGGTAGCCTTATGCAATGTAGAGAATGTAGATGGAGGTAGAGCTTAACCTCGGAAGGCAGAACGGTAGCCTTATGCAATGGCGAGAATGCAGATGGAGACAGAGCTTAGTCTCGGAAGGCAGAATAGTAGCCTTATGCAGGAAGTAAAAATGGCAAATGGCAATAGAGTTTTCTTAGCTGATAGCAGATTGCGGTATCGTGATTGCTGGGGATATTGTGCCTGCTGGGGACACTGTTGTGCGGATAGCAGTTGCGAGCAAGTGCAACGGTTCAGAGAGTTGTATTCCTGAACTTTGTGAGTGAGCGTATAGTATATTTGATGATTTTGCAACTCAAATGCCTGCATCCAAAGAAAAATCTGAGTTTATAAAGGGGGAAAGGTTAGTTCGTATCCCCGCTGGCTTTGCTTGACCTGCTCGTCTTTGATCTAGTGATACTGTACGTATCATTGGGGTAGCATTGCTAAACAAGGCAATTTTAGTAATAAACATAAATGCATAATTAAGAATAATTTTCTTTAGATGAACCAACAACTATGACGTGGTTCAAGACATTGCAACTTCGCTTGCTCCGGAATTTTGAGGGTCCTCTTCAAAATTCTGCCCCAGTTTACTGGGTTGCTGCTCCTGATGGTTGTTAATGATAAATGGCTAGAATCGACTTCGAAATTTTGAGGGTCCTCAAATTTCTGCCCCAGTTTCCAATAGCGGGGGAAATGGAAATTTTATTGAATTATGACCGAACCCATAGGGCTGCCTACGTATCCCCTCTTAAACGGGAATCAAGTTAGGCGTAGTTCAAATTACATCATAAAAGAAAGCATAAAGGTTACACATAGTATCGCTTGACTGCGTCTGAATTGATCGGCTTTGGCCAGACTTCTTCGTCCATTTTTGCAAGTATGAGGGCTCCTCCTGTTTGAACCCGGTGAACCATGTACGGACCCTGCCAGTTGGGAGAGAATTTCCCTTTGGCTTCATCTTGATGTGGAAAGATTTTTTTAACACCAGCTGCCCCGGTGTGAACTGTCTCGGCTTGACTCTTTTGTTAAAGGCTCTGGACATCCTGTTCTGATAAAGTTGACCATGGCAAACTGCATTCATTCTCTTTCCATCTATAAGAGCTAGCTGCTCGTAACGATTCTTCACCCATTTATCGTCTAGCTTTGCTTCTTGTATGATTCTTAATGAGGGAATTTCCATCTCGGGGGGAATGACTGCCTCTGTACCGTAAACCAGCATATAGGGGGTTTCTCCTGTCGATGTGCGGACTGTGGTGCGGTATCCCAATAAAGCAAATGAGAGCTTCTCGTGCCACTGCTTATGCTTCTCTATCATTTTCCTTAATATCTTCTTGATATTCTTGTTGGCGGCCTCTACGGCTCCGTTCATCAGAGGTCTGTATGCTGTAGAATTCTTATGTTTAATCTTGAAGGTTTCACACATTGATTTCATCAAATCACTGTTGAGGTTGGAGCCATTATCAGTAATGATTGACTCTAGAATTCCGAACCGATACATGATACGGTCGCAGACAAAATCCGCCATGACTTTCTTAGTCACTACCCTGTAAGATGCTACTTTAACCCATTTGGTGAAATAATAAATTTCTACTAGGATAAACCTGTGCCCGTTTGATGCAGCGGGTTCGATTGGTCTGATAACATCCATTCCCTAGCGGCGAACGACCATGGCGATCTTGTTGCATTAAGCTCATTTGGAGGCACCTTTATCTTGTCTGCATGTATCTGGCAGCGGTAGCACTTTCGAACATACTGGATGCAGTCTGTTTCTATAGTCATCCAAAAGTAACCAGCTCAGAGTATTTTCTTTGCTAAAACAAAGCCGTTCATATGTGGACCGCAGGTCCTTGCATGAATTTCCTCTAATAGCCTGGATGCTTCCTTTGCGTCGACACACCTTAATAATCCCAAATCAGGAGTCCTCATGTACAGGATTCCTCCGTTGTGAAAGAAATTGTTGGATAACCTCCGAAGCGTGCGCTTCTGAATAGCGTTTGCAAGCTCTGGATATTCTCCTTTTGCCAAGTATTCCTTGATATCATTAAACCAAGGCTTTCCGTCTACTTCTTCTTCGACATGAGCACAATAAGCGGGCTGATCATAGATCTTTACTGAAATGGGATCAATGAAATTCTTGTCTGATGTTGTATCATAGATGATAGGGTAGCCAGTGCATCGGCAAATTCATTCTGGATGCTGGGAACATGTTGGAATTCTATCTTTGTGAACCTCTTTCTCAACTCCTACACATGATGCAGATAAGGGAGTATCTTGGAGTTCTTGGTCGCCCATTCTTCTCAGACCCGATGTATAAGCAAGTCTGAATCCCCAATTACTAGCAACTCTTGGATGTTCATGTCAATGGCCATCTTGAGCCCTAAGATGCAGGCTTCATACTTGGCCATATTGTTGGTGTAGGGGAACCTGAGTTTGGCAGACACTGGATAATGCTGACCGGTTTCTGATACTAGGACCGCTCCTATGCCAACTCCTTTGAAATTTGTTGCCCCATCGAAAAACATTCTCCAACCGTTATAGGATTCTTCAATGTCTTCTCCTATGAATGATACCTCTTCATCAGGAAAATATGTTTTCAGGGGTTCGTATTCTCCTTCCACGGGATTTTCAGCAAGGTGATCTGCTAGTGCATGTCCTTTGATTGCTTTCTAAGTCACGTAGACAATGTAAAATTCACTCAATAGGATTTGCCACCTTGCTAGATTGCCAGTGAGCATGGGCTTCTAAAAGATGTACTTCAAGGGATCTATTCTTGATATGAGATATGTAGTATAGGCACAGAAGTAGTGCCTCAACTTCTGAGCTACCCAAGTCAAAGCACAATAGGTGCGCTCTAACAGAGAATACCGAGCCTCGTACGAGGTAAACTTCTTAATGAGGTAATAGATAGCTTGCTCCTTCCTCCCTATTTCATTATGCTGCCCTAGAACACAACCGAACGTTCATCCAATACTGCAAGGTAGAGTAATAGAGGTCTACCCGGCTCAGGTAGAACTAAGACTAGTGGTGTTGATAGGAATTCCTTGATTCTGTCGAAAGCTTTTTGGCAATCATCAGTCCATATGGTAGCGGCATCCTTCTTCAACATCTTAAAGATCGGCTCATAGATGACCGTGTATTGTGCTATGAACCGGCTAATGTAGTTAAGTTTTCCCATGAATCTCATTACGTCCTTCTTGTTCTTTGGCGGTGGCAGTTCTTGAATAGCTTTGACCTTAGATGGATCCAGTTCTATCCCTCAGCAACTCACAATGAACCCAAGTAGTTTTCCGGTAGGAACCCCAAATGAACATTTCACGGGATTTAGTTTCAGGTTGTATCTTCTCAGTCTGTTGAAAAACCTTCTCAAATCTTCCATGTGGTATGTGGCTTTCTTGGACTTTATGATGACATCATCTACATACATCTCAATCTCCTTGTGTATCATATCATGGAAGATAGTAGTCATGGCCTTCATGTAGGTGGCCCCTGCATTCTTTAACCCGAATGGCATCATCTTGTAGCAGTACATCCCCCACGGTGTAATGAAAGCCATTTTCTCAGCATCTTCTTCGTCCATCCAGATTTGATGATATCCAGCGAAGCAATCTACAAATGATTACAACTCATGTTTGGCGCAATTGTCAATCAGGATGTGTATGTTCGGCAAGGGAAAGTCGCCCTTTGGACTAGCCCAATTGAGTCTTGGTAGTCGACATAGACTCTGACGTTCCCATCCTTCATCGGCACCGGAACAATATTGGCTAACCATGTCGTATATTCTACTACCTTGAGAACCTTAGCTTTGACCTGCTTAGTGACTTCTTTCTTGATTTTCAGACTCATGTCGGGTTTAAACTTTCTAAGCTTTTGTTTTACCGGTGGACATGTCAGATCAGTTGGCAATTTGTGGGCCACAATAGATGTACTCAAACCAGTCATGTCATCAAATGACTAGGCGAATATGTCCTCATATTCCTTCAGAAATTCTGTGCATTCTTCCTTTTCTGACGGTGATAAATGAACATTGATCCGAGTTTCTTTGATATTTTTTGCATCTCCTATGTTAACAATCTTGGTCTCGTCCAGGTTGGACTTAGGCATGTTCTCAAAATTCTCAAATTCTTTAACAATCTCTTCTGGTATGTCATCTTTCTCTGAATCTGTATCCGTTTGTTGCATTGTCTCGTTGTATGTCACAGTCATTGGTTCATCAAGCTAGGTAATAGTAATGCTGTATAAGTAATGAGAGAAAAATAATAAGAGTAAGATTTGTAAGGAAACTGAAATGCTTTGATAAATTCCATAAATGTTTAGAACATTGGAAGATCTTATTTCGAAAATTCAAAAATGCGAAAGGAAGATCAACTAATAAAATTAAAAGACAGTGCATGATGCTTTGTTCAACCTTGCTACCCCGAGGCTTTCTGGGCTTTGGTGGTTCTGATGGTCCAATTATTGAGGCATTCTCCTCTTCTCACTACCTGTATGGAAGGGCTTTCCTCCCCCTCCCCCTCAAGAACAACACAACAATCCATGTCATTGTCCTCTAAGAATAAATTTTTCATAGCTGCTAGTGCTTCCTCTTCTTCTGACCCATAGATAACATTGGTCGGTTGGAAAGTCTGCTCTAAATATGGTATTTGCTGCTCCAGCGGATAGTAAGGATCGCGCCATGGTGGCGACCAGTTGTTGAATTCCTCCCAAGTACACTCATATCCCAAATCGAAAGTAGTGCCATGTTTCTTCATTTTGATAGGCTTGGTGATTCCTTGGAGGTTCTTGCCAAGTCCCTTTCCAGGTTTATATCCGCTCCAGTTCAATATGCTTTCAATTTTGTTGTCCCACCATTTGTATTTGTCAACGGCGTTGACTCGTTCGATGTGGTGATAGGTTTCCCCACCTATCTTTCTCCTTCCTCCGATTACTGGGATGGTTTGGCGACTGTATATGGGATTGCTACTATCGCCGTGAATGATCACCTCTTGGTGGTTACATTCAAATTTCACTTCCTGATGCAGTGTTGATTCTACGACCCCAGCGGCATGAATCCACAGCCGTCCTAACAGTAGATTGTAAGATGATGGCATATCTATTACTTGGAAATCGACATCGAGCCAAGTAGGCCCTATTTGCAAACACAAACTGATTTCCCAAATGGTGGATCTTTGGGAACCGTCGAAATCTTTGACATTGATGGCCCTGTCCTTGATCTCATGCAGAACCTTTCCCAATATTTTGAGTGTTACCAACGGACAAATATTGAGATTGGACCCTCCATCAATCAGGACCCTAGTGATAAAATAATCTTCGCATTGCACGGTGATGTGCAACGCTTTGTTGTGACTCAACCCTTCTGGTGGCAGCTCATCTTCATGAAAAGTGATCTTGTGACTTTCCAATACCTGCCCTACCATGTTTTCCATTTATCCTCTGGTGATGTTGCTTGGTACATATGCCTCGCTCAGCACCTTCAACAAGGCATTCTTATGCACGTCGGAACTTTGCAGCAAAGCTAGGATAGAAATCTGTGCTGGTGTTTTGTTCAGTTGATCAATGACTGAGTATTCCTTGGCTTGTATATTTCTCCAGAGATCGTCGGGCCCTATTTCAGTGATGGTCGGCCGACCAGAGGCCTGCTTACTCGACTCAGCTAAATGCTCCGGAGTATAAACCCTGCCAGTTCTTGTCATACCCTGTGCCGCAACGGCTTCCCCGAACTTGACCTTCCCTGATATGTAAGTGGATGTATCAGATAGGCTTGGTATTTGATAGGGGATTTGTCTCTTTGTGCAACCATTACGGCACCTACGTCCCTTTTCTTAGACGTACCACCAGACTGCAAAGCCTTATTGGTATCTTGCAAAGCTTCAAAATTCATAACCATACCACTTTTGATACTTTCTTCAATCCTTTCACCCAGCTTGATAATGTCGAAAACTTTCTGGCTCTCAATCAACATCAGCCTTTCATAATACTGCGGGTTTTGAGCCCAAACGAAAAACTTGTTCATTTGTTCTTCTTCTAAAGCAGGTCTGACCTCAACAACTTTTGATCTTCAGTAAGTGGAATACTCGCGGAATGTTTCTGTGGGCTTCTTTTTTAAGTTATAGATGTAGAACACATCTGGTGCATTTTCTTTGTTGAACCTGAACCTGTCCATAAAGTCGAACGCCATACTCACCCAGTTCGACCATTTCTTCGGGTCTTGGCTAATGTACCAAGATAGAGCATCTCCCTTCAGACTCCTCATAAAAAGCTTCATGCAAATCCTTTTGTCTTTCCCTACTCCGACCAGCTTGTCGTAGTATGTTCTCAAGTGGACTCTCGGATCCCCTATACCATCAAACATCTAGAAATTAGGAGGTTTGTACCTCTACGATAGTTTGACATTCAGCTGTATGCAAAGATCTTCGTAGTTCAACCCTTCAATCCCCTCGACTAGTCAATCTCTTGAGTTCCACAGCCAGGTTCCTAATGAGTGAGTCTTTATCATCAGACTCGGGTGTGCTTGAGACAGGTTGGGTGGAGGGTGGCATGGTTTCCACATAGATGGGGGTGTTATGGTGGAAATTGTCATTTGTGGAATTCAGAGGTTCTGGGATGAGTAGTGGAGTGTGGCAAATATTGTAGTGGTGGTGAGGAGCGGGATGGTTTTGTGGTTTTGGGATGTTTCATGGAGGCGTGGGGTTCCGAGCGTTTGGAAAATTGATATCTGGAGTGGTGAGGAGTTTGCCAGATTCCGAACTTGATCAAGTTCCTCCTGAAATTTCACCAGTTTCTGCTCGAGTTGGAACGCATTTTCTTTGGAGACCTGAGCACTATGAGTGACCTCTACCCGTTCAGTTGAGTTTTCCTTTCTGGTGCTGTTCAAATCTTCCATCTTTCCTTTGTTCCTGCTTCCGATAGGACTAGGAGGAGGAGTGGGTGGAGGGCCCTTTGATCTTGTGGAATATAATGACGATGCCAGAGTGCACGAACTAACCTTTTGGGGGGGGAGGAATAAATAAAACAAAAGTAAAAACAAAAAAGGTAACAAGTCAGTGACGACTATAAGAAAATGTCACGATATTTAAACACATAGTGCAAGAATGTAAATCGCGTCCTAATTTGGGAACCTCATTGTGCCCGAGGTAGGCCTAGAAACAAATTGATTTGGAGAACTTAGAATGCTAAATGACTCATTTTATTGATAAAAAGTAGACGAGTCCCAAATCGATAAAAAATAACAGGAAATAAAATATCACTAGTGGCCATAGGCCTTATTAGATAAACCAAAAGAAAACTCCTATCTATTTGGTCCCAGAAAAACCTTCCTCAAACTCGGCATCTTTGGCTCCATCGAACAACTTCACCAGCTCGCGAAGTCCTAGCAGCAGGTAGGCTCTGGCCAGGTGTTCACCCTCGTTTCCTTCAGCATTTTGGCAGTCCTCGATCCTTTTGAGAAACCTCCTTTCCAGCTCCATTAAACCTCCTTCTAGGTATCCTAATCGCTTGTTGGCATTGACAGCCATGTATTTCCACTCTTCAATCAGTTTTTGGTGGGCTTCTTGAATCTCACGGTGCTCGCTTTCACATTCCCGAATCCTCTTGCGCAGTTGGTTGTATTTGACCTGTGCTTCATCCCTTTCATCGATGATTCTGTGACCTCAAACAAACCAGGGTTGGCTCAGACCATTGTGATTATCCTCCAGTCAGCCTGAATAGTATGGGCTGCAACCAGTATGGTATCTGTCTGGATCGTCCCATGATGATATTGCAATGCCACATATGCTGAGCTTGGCACTTATAAGGACTATCATCAGCTTGGAAGTCAGCCCAGAAGTGACTCATCTTGTCGACCCTTGGTATAACCTGCTTCCTACCAGCCTGTCTCATAACTCGGAGAGGGACATAAAGGTAGGTTCCTCTCAAACCGATCAGTATCAGAAATGGTGTGTCCATGGATCGGGCGATGAACTCTTCAGTAGGGAACTACTCGAACATCCATTGTATTTGATACTCAATTAGATTTTCAAACAGCTCCACCCATCCCTTGGCATCTTCTGACTGAGCAAACATGTTGGGCATGTAGTTCATTCACCTTGGTTGATGGAAGGCTATATGATCGTCCCAGTCTCTACGCTGAATCTCTTGCCGATATTCACCCCTTTGAAGATGCTCCATGAGCCAGAGTTGGAGTAGAAAGTTGCATCCCTCGAAGTGTGGGGCTCCTTGTTGACATTTTTCCAAGGCTCGGTATATCTCTGCGATGATCATGGGCACTATGCTAAATGGTTGTCCACCAATTCCCTCCATCAAAGTTTTGGTGACCATGGCTAGCCTGGTGTGGATCCTTGCTTTCTTCATTGGAAACACTATCATCCCCAAGAAGCAGAACATGAAGACAAAAACCCTTCGGTAATATGCCCCAATGATGTAAGGGCGAACTCATCTGGATATGTACGGTAGGATTTGTTGTGACCATACCTCTCGTATAAATAATCAAAGGGAATGTAGGACTCCTTCAAACATGTCAAGTCTGGATTCTTCTTTAGGCCCATCATTTTGAGAAAACCTCTACCCTTGCGATATTCCGGCATTAACAAACCCGGGGTCTCCCATGTTATACCAGCCAATCCTCCTATTTCCTCTAGCAGGGGTGTCATCTCAATATCTCTGAAGCGAAACACAGACCTATCACAATCCCAGAATAGAGTAGCAGCTTCTATGATTTTGTTGTTGGGTTGGACCTTCGGGAGGGAAGGTAGATTTCCTAGGTATTTCCGAACAAGAGTCTGATCACTGGAATGAAGATCCTCCCACCAGCTTAGCAACCTTAGGTGGATGTTTGTGACCATGCCGAATCTGGGGACTTCGTGCCTCATGTTTCTGCAAGACAAAAGGGTTAGGGCCTTACCCCCACCAGACTCGACTATTAAATACCAATAATTGGCATAAAAGCATTTAGTTCTCCAAATAAATGCACAAAACGTGATAGTGTCCATTTGGGTTTTTGGGAAACCCAGTGGACTTTGGACAAGGCTATCTTAAAGAGTCATTATGCGGACAACATAACTGACTTGTCTAGGTTTGACCATGATGCATGCACAGTTTAAACAGAGTAAGGTTTCTATGGGGTCTTAGACTGGTACCCTTGAGCGAACAACTCAAGAGGGAAAGGCACGGAACCGTCGACTACACCGTTGATCAACTGGTTTTACTGCAAATACGTCTTTGCCGGATTTAAAGGGTGATAATATAGGAAGAGTGCAACCACTAATAATAAGCGTTGCTATGGTATTTTCTTGGCACGAGTGGAATATGATGTTAAAAACATGTTTATGCAATAATTAAAACAAGTTGTCACGTATTTGCACGTTCATAAAGTAATAATTACAATAATTTAAAATAGTAATAAAGGAGTTCCGTAAAGGAAAGCAGTAAAAGAAACAGAGGAAAGAAACAAGAGACGAGTAAGCTTTTGCAGTAGAAGAGGGAATTAAATTCCTAAAGGTATTAAACAAATAAGGCACATAAGAATGTAAATTCATAGTAATATCTTGAAATGGTAGAAGCCTAAAAGATATTCCTAGCAGAGTCGTCACGCTGTCGCGCCCCCCTTTTTCCTCGCGGAAGCGGATTCATGACATTTGGGAGGACAACTCGTTCCCTTTTGGGAATTGGGTTTGGATTGAAGAGTCGCCACCTAATGATTTGAGTGCATTAGGACACTAGGAAGAATTTGATTTAGGAAACCAGAGATTGGGTAAGGACTTGAAATTATCCCGATGGGAAGGTGTTAGGCACCCCTCAGGATCCACTAATGTGGTTCCCGGCCAAGCTACGGTTGTGACTTTAAGTACAAATAACATGAAGGCGAGTAAGACTTCAAATAAGAGGGGATTTGCACATAAGGATTACAAATAGGTGAAATTAAAAGAAAACAAAGGAAAAGTTGAATTTTGAGAAAATAGTTTGAGAGTAAACAATGAAATAAAAAAGTAAAGGAAAAGGGGGTCCAAGATTTATAAATAATATGGATCACCCCACACAACATTCGGTAATAACTCCTCAGTGAGGGGCTACACGAGATGTTATCGTGTGGTCATCATATCCATATCTACCCTTTCCCACCCTATTAAGGTATTAAAGCGCGGAATAATCTCGTTTACTTATTGTATGCTATTACCCACCCCAATCCTATCAGCCCCGAAGGTACTTGGGACTACTAATCCTAAAAGGGCGGAAAAGTTGGCTTATTTGTTGTTTCAAAGGCAAAATTCTAAGGCGACAAACAAAAAAAACACATGTAGCAAGTTTGGGGAGAAAGCACATAAACAAATAAGGCTCAACAAACCTCCTTAAAACCAAAGAAAAGCACATAGTTTAGCATGTCTCGCAAAACTTAAAAGGTTGAGGCAGACTGATTTATTACATATTTCAGATAAGAAACCTGAATCAGGCCCGCCTGCTGGTTGTAGTTAATAAGAATCTGACAAGTTTACCTTACGGCTTGCCTAAGTGTTAGACGAAGACCTATAGGCATGCTATCTACTGATTTCAGAAATGAAGAGGTAAACAGATTACAGATAGGTTAAAAAATACATGTTCTGCAATCGATAATGCATTACTACTGACAGTTAAACTTTCAAGCAAGTGAAGCAATTCAGATTTGATTAGAACCTCTATAGGCATGCTTTCTATGTGTTTGTTAACTTAAAACATGTTATCTAGGTGCAGCATTTTATTACGAACGCGATATCTAATTTCACTGGTTGTTAAAACCTATAACATGTTTGCCTAATGAGAGGCAAGTATGCAAGAATCAGAAAGGACTTATAGGCATATTATCTAGATGCATGTGCATCCTATAGACATGGTATCTATATACGAATGCAGAGATTCTTATAGTCAAGTTATCTACTTGAATGCAAAAATTCATAAAGACAGGTTATCTTCATGAATGCAGAAATGTAGAAATTCCAATAGACAAGTTATCTTTGTGAATGTAGAAATTAATAAGCATGTAGGAAAGTTATCTATGTGAATGCAGAAATCAGAAATTTCTATGAGCGGGATATCTACATGAATGCTGAAGTGCAGAAACTATAGGCAGGGTATCTGTATAAATGCAGAAGTGCAAAAAATCCTATGAGCAGGACATCTACCCCTGCATGCATGGTTACCCCTCCCTTTTCACTAATCACCCCAAAAGTGTATTACAAAGTTATTACAATCCAAAAATAAAATAGAGAAAATACATCAGAAAATTGAAAATTGCAACGAAGAAGAGCCTGATTCAGACTTTCTGTCTGAAGTATGAAGTAAACCAACTCCCAAGATCAAGACCCAAAACCTTTCTCTCATTTGGATGTGTCAGAGTTCCCTAAGAGCCTCATATGGACTTCGGGCAGTGCTCACATCCAAATACATTGCAGGATTAAGTCATAGTGCAGTATGGAAGGGTCATCCCTCAAGTGTCCAAGTTCATAGGTAACTCAAGGTCCCAAGGCAAGGCTCACAGGAGGGGGGCAGGACTTAGAAGCTAAGAGTGAGTGCAAGTGCAGAGTTCCGAGAGGGGGAAAGGAGAAGGAAGTAACTTAAAACCAATGCACATAGGGGTATAGGGGAGTGGGGAATTTGCAGGAAGAGCAAGCAAAGGGGCATACCCAGCAATGAGACATACTGGCACACCCTCCATCCTACTTAGAGGTTAAGACCTCAGGGGTTCAAAACTCAGCTCATAGACAAAAATTCTTATTGCCATGCCCTAAGTCTCGACTTACAAACACATAGGGGTAATGGGATAGGGAGCAAGTGTTCACATAAAGAGGCAAGCAGTAGCACATAGGCATATTAAATTATATGCTAAACTTTACAGAAAAAAATAAAGTAGACATGGATAAAAATACTGTAAGTAAACACATTGGGGTGATGCTGAAAATTAAGTTAGGACATACTAGTTTCAAAGGGACAAATAAAGAAGAAATCAGTAGTCTTGTAAAAGCCAAAGTGTAGACAAGAAGCAAGAACACTCTAAGTATGAATTCAGAAGAGGTTGTGAGCTTGTGAAGTCTGAAGTCTGTAGTGGTGAAAAGGGGTCGTGCCTTTTATAGTGTAGAAAGCAAGCAGAAATAAGGTAAGAAAATAGTTTGAAGACCGATTATCAATCAATTACACAAGGTTTCCCTTAATTAAGGGATTCAGATTCAAACGGGTAAAACTAATTAAGGAAGGAAAGTAGTAAAACACTTTGTGCAAAGTAGTAAATTAGAGGCAAATACATAAAGGTTATTTAAGGACAGGGTCTTGATAGTACACGGTTTTTGCAAATAAGGCAAAGGAATCATTTAACAGCCAGGAAATCCGAGATCACAGATTTGGTATGAATGAACCAAGTCAGAAAGGTGGAAAAGGTTTTAGCTTAAGGAAAATCAGTAACAATCAATTAGACCTATTAAAAAGGGATTCTGAATCAATCACTAGTTTGAAAACCTCTTTGAAGAAAGAATCAACATATATAAAAAGCATACAGACACGTTTAAACATGAAAGAAATGTGTCATGCCCTTGCAAAATCAGTAGAAAGAATCCAGTGTAGAAGAGTTTAGCAAAAACGTTCAACATTGTATGAAAACAAAGGCGTCCAAACTCAGTTTAAAGATTCAAAAAGCAGTCTGAAAGAGTTAAGGGTTCTAAAAAATAAAACTCTAGTTCACATAATCAAACCTCGGTGGAATCCCCAAATTCTAGGGTTTCCACCTTGAATCAGATACAGAGATGAGGAGGCAAGTAGTCGAAGCATACTCAGAGGTTTCTTTCAGAAACTCATGAGAAAACATGCAAACAAATAAAAAGGTCCAAGCAAACAGAGTGAAGAGACTAATTTGAGGCATAATGAAAGAACAACTGATAGTAGAAGAAACAGTAGAAGCAAAACATGCTTAAGAGGGTTATTTAGAAAAACTTAAACAAGGTAAAATAGTAAGAACACTTAAGAACATGGTGGAAGGAAGCAATAGGTGAAGCATATCAGATCGTAGTGGAAGAAAATAGCATAGCATAGTGAAAAGCATACAGGCACATAGTGTAGAAACACAATAGAAGAGCATGTGTGGTAAAAGAAGAACATAAGAACACAGTAGAGACACACATACACAAAGGAAAAGGAAAAGAAAAAGTCAGAGAAAAACTTTAAGCATTTTCAGAAAAACCTAAATCGGAAAGAAGTGATTTTGAAAGTAATTTTTGAAAGAAAAGTTGGGGAAATCGTTTGAAAACTCAAGTAGAGCATAGATACATAACAGATTTAAAAAGATCGGAGAAAACCTCGAAGAGTTAGTGTTTCAGAAGAGCCCTAGAAATGAGAAAGGCTTGGAAAAGGTCCGATCTGAGTCGGAGAAGTTAGAACCAGGCTCAAAACACCATTGTACGCCGGAGCAAGGACGGAGATGGTTGTAGAACCTTGAATCGGCAGAGATCTGAGCGAAAACCTTCGAGGTCAGACCTCGAATCTTCAAGTATAAGAGCAAAGGGAGGTGAGTTTGAGACTCTCACGGCCTGAGAGGCCATGGATTCCGGTGGTTTCAAGGTTTGAAGACGGTGAGAGGGGCTAGGGTTAGGGAATGTTCGAGAGAGTCTGAGAGAGGAGAGGATTTCAGAGGCGGCGGGTTAGGGGAAAATGATTTTAGGGTTGGGTGTATGCGAATTAAAAAAGGAAAGTAAGGATTGTGGTCGTTGATCAAAATGATCAACGGCCTAGATCAAAGGGGGAGGCCGGGCGGGTTAGATTAGTTGGGTCAGGGGCGGGTTAAATTGAAATTGGTCCGGTCAATCTGGTATTGGAAATTGGGTTAATTGGGGGGTTGATTCAGGATATAATTGAAATAAAATAGGGCTAGCATTTAAATAACCACTTTCTCCCTTTTATTTTATAAAAAATAGTAAAATAATTTTTGAAAATAAATTAAAGGTACTAACTTAATTAATAATATATAAATATTAAATTAAAAATACTGGAACCAATTTCATAAGTATAAAATGCAATTAAATCTTAAAATAGGCTAAAATTACAATTATATGCAATTTAGTCTTAACAAATACTTAACAAATTTGTAAAAATGTGCAAAAATTAAATTAGCTATATTTTGGTATAAATATTAGAAAAAAATATATTAATCACCAAAATGATAATTTAAGGAACAATTATTGGTTTTTGTACTGTTAAAATAGGGCAATAAATTGATTTAAAAATCAGAAAAAATACTAAAACACTTGGGCATACTTATATATGTATATATATGCTATTTTGAAAGTATTTTTCATATATAAAATATACATGGAAAAATTGGGTATCAACAGAGTCCAAACTAGAAAAGTTGGTACTTGATAAGCATGTTTTTCATTAAACTTGTAACATTTTGTAAACTATGAATGAAGTCATTAACGGAAATGAAATGAAAATTTCTAATGGAAGATTGCTTATTATTTTGATAAATGGGATAACTTTCCCTCTTTATTCATGAACTAGCTTGGGTAGAATGAAATCTAACAGGCTTGCTCAATCGTGTTTACTTGGTTGAGCGCCGGTCGCATTCCACGATTTTTGGGGCGTGACACCAGTTAAGGTTGGGATTGAATCCCTTAAAATCTGGAACGAATAAGGGGTGATATATATATATATATATATATATATATGGGCTCAGTCGCCTGCTATGTGGACCGTTTACTATTATATAAATTTAATAGATGCACCTATTCTATGGTCATATGTGTGTTTGTTATCAACTTGTAGTTTGGCTTTTGCAAGGTTACTTGCTCAAACTATTAGAGCATAGTTCCAGAATATAAATCATGATAATTTATCTTGATAATGCTGGTTTAAATCCAAGTTGGTTTAGCAGAAATTGTATGCCTCCAATTATAGCTAAACCATTGGTTATGAGATGTATTATTTAACATACAACAACACTTGTACGCATCTAGGCAAGTTATGATAAATTCTCCCTATCACAACTGGTTCAAGGTCAAGAACCAAATAAATTTTATCTAAAAATATAGATGTGCTATATGATTTAATTATCCCACCCCAATGCACAAAGATGGGTTCTCAAAGAAGGTTGGGATATGTGTTGGTGATCCCAACATTAGGGGGAGAAAATGGGTAGCTGAAAAAGTGATACGTGGAATAAATTATTATGAGTACATCTAGATCCTCATACGAGAAAATGTGAACTTGAAGTTCAAGTGATACTTCATTTGCAAAATATTGTCAGGCGTATTTGCTGACCCAAAGTTAAATATCATATTTCAGCTGTTAATGCTCCAAATAGAATAACGTCCATGATGGATAGAGTTTATGGCATGCATGAAGCGTAATAAACTAATCGGTTCCAAAAATTAAATTTCTTGAAGAAGGAGAGGAGCAAATAATAAAGATGGTCATACTAAGGAGGCAAGTGCTCTAGAAAAGCACCACGACATAACACTGTATAAGACCTCATGGAAGAGGCTCAGGTACCTGAAAATAATGAGATCTCAATAAGTTATGTCTTTATTGTGTGATGATGGAACCGATGTAAAATGACCATCGACAATATTGTTGATATAATGTAGAGATTAATATTATTAATATTGACGAAGATATTGAACTCAAATCTGTCATGGAATTTGGACAGATAGATGATTGATCAAATGAAAAATGCGGAATGAAAATTGACTTCACGTAAAAAATGTGATGTTGGAAGGGTAGTCCTAACACCTGAAAGGGTTGATTCATAACCAACATATACTCCCAACCTTCTTTGAAAAAATGCGCAATGAAAATTGACTTCACCTAAAAATGTGATGTTGGACGGATAGTCCTAACACCTGAAAGTGAAATGAAAAATCAAGTCGATAGAGATAAAAACAACTTGTGTCACAAGATTTTTCATAAATATCTTGGCATTAGTTATATGGAAATATATTCTCTTGTGGTGGATGAAATCATTTTCAGGTTTTAATTTGACAATACATGAAAAAACTTGATATGCATATAATGAAAATCCTTGAAGGATTTATATTATTCTGAAGCATATTAAGGTTCCAAAGAAATTTATTGTCACGACCCTAAAACCGACCCGGTCGTCATGGCGCCTATCGTAAAACTAGGACAGCCGACACAACTCCCGAATTAACCATTTAATCAATAATAATCATTTTAAGTCTTTAATCAATCAGATATCTCATAATATAAGTCTAAATGAATAGTGCGGAATAAATACACAAGCTCGACATCGGGGTGTCACAAGTCACGAGCATCTACTAAGGTCTGAATACAATGAAGAGTCTAAAAATATACTAAAAATAATCTAAGGGAGACAATAGGGACAAAAGCAAGGCTGCGAACTTCGGGCAGCTACCTTGCTAACTCTGATGACTCTACCACTGAGCAAACAACACCCGCTACCGGGTTCAGAAATACCTGAATCTGCACACAAGGTGCAGGGAGTAATATGAGTACTCCAACTCAGTAAGCAATAAAAGTAAATGAAAGCTGAGCAGTACGAAAACACGTAAACCACGTCAAAACGCTACAACAAATGCAGGACATTTCAACACAATACAGAAATCATTTACTTCGTAAATCATGCTCAGTTTCGGTAAAACCCTTTTAAAACAACTTTCAATAGTTTCAAATGAGTGATAAAACAGTGAGTAAAAATAATAGAAACGTAAATGGCCCCTCGGGAAAAACATATACCATAAGCCGCCCCTTAGGCATAATTTCAACAGCACCAGCGCCTCGGGCTACCTCATAATCACTCGTAATCAGTCCCTCTGGCATAACATAAATCAAGAACCACCCCTCGGGCAAAACATGGAACAACTACAGCCCCTCGGGCTACATCATATTACTCACACTGGGTACCCGTGCTCACTGGTGGTGTACAGATTCTGGGAGGGTCTCCTTACAGCCCAAGCGTAATAACAATCCATCTCGTAGCATAATCAAACATGCTCTCAGCCTCATATCAAGCTACCTCGTGGCGTAACAAATCAGGACCTCGGCCTCACTCAATCAGAAATCTCTCAAGCCACTCGGGCAATCGTAAAACATAATGCTCAGCCCAAAATATCATTTAAAATATCAAAACGGAGTAAATATCACTGAGTTACAAAAAGAATAGAATACAACATGACTGAGTACAAATATGAAGTCAAAACAGTAAGGATGAAATGCCCATCAAATGCCCATTCAAATCCCCAAAAAAAATCTCAAACTTTTCTTCCATTTTTCCCCAATTTCCACTCGAATTTCTCAAATTAAATGATAAAATTTGATACTAAATCATGGAATTAAATCAAATATGATGAAGAATACTTACCCCAATAGCTCCACTGAAAATCTCCTCAAATTTTACCTTCTCCCCAGCTCTCTAATGGTTTTTGTGACATTGGACTTAAACCCTCGATTTCCAAATAAAATCTGAATGTCCAAACATTTCCTTCATCGTGAACGCGGTAGCACCCTCACGTTCGCGAAGTACAAAACTTCACTAACCAAAATTCTCTCCTTCGCAAACGCGAGGGCCCACCCGCAAACGCGATGACCACACAGCTCGACCCTACGCAAACGCAAAACACCAATCGCGAACGCTTAGGCTTAATTACCTGAACTCCAC
Organism: Nicotiana sylvestris; assembly: GCF_000393655.2. Lineage (NCBI taxonomy): Eukaryota > Viridiplantae > Streptophyta > Magnoliopsida > Solanales > Solanaceae > Nicotiana > Nicotiana sylvestris. Next base: position 87,033,042 of record NC_091058.1, read on the forward strand.
ATGACCGTAGACTTTACGCGAACAAGAGGCCCAAGTCGCGAACATGAGTCCTACATTGAGAACGCGAAGAAAAACTTGACCGCCCCTCTCATTAACCCTTCGCAAACGCGAAGAAGGATTTTTCTGCAATAAAATACCAGAAAATCTGCCAAGTCCAAAGTCCAAAAATTGATCTGTTAACCACCCGAAAAACACTCGAGGCCCTCGGGATCTCAAACAAACTTACCAATATAACCTATATCATCATTCAAACTTGTTCCAACCTTCGAGATGCTCAAAACAACATCAAAACATCAAATCACCCTCGGATTCAAGCCTAAGAATTTCAAAACTTTCAAATTCCGCTTTCGATCAAAAACTTTATCAAATCTCGTCTAGATAACCTAAAATTTTGCACACATGTCACAAATAACACAACGGACCTACTCCAATTTCCATAATTCCATTCCGATCTTTATATCAAAATCTCACCTATCAACCAAAAAATGCCAAAATTCTAATTTCGCCAATTTAAGCCTAAATATACTCCGGACCTCCAAAACACATTCTGATCACGCTCCTAAGTCCCAAATCACCTAACGGTGCTAACCAAATCATAAAAATTTCAATCCGAGATCATATACTAACAAGTCAAACTTGGTCAAACCTTTCAAATTTTAAGCTTCAAACTGAGAACTGTTCTTCCAAATTCATTCCGGTTACCCTGAAAACCAAAACCGACAATTTACATAAGTCATAATACATCACACGAGGGTAGTCATGCCTGAGAACTGGAGAGTGAAGTGCAAAAGCTCAAAACGACTAGTTAGGTCGTTACATCCTCCCCCACTTAAACATACGTTCGTCCTCGAATGTGCCAGAGTTGTTCTGAAAACCATCAAATCATTGTGTAACCTTACCATGCACATACCTGAGGGTGATCCCACATCACCTTATCTCATATAGGTCCGACAGCACCATGTAACTGAAATTTCGCAATACCTAGCCCATAAACCTTAGAACCACATTTCCACTTCTGAAATCATCTATAAGATCAGAATCTCTCATCTATACTCTAAATAAACCCCGAACAAGTTAACAAACCATACTTATAACCTCAGATGCAATTACGTGATAACTTCTAATCTCAGCAGTTGCTCAAAACAACCGAATACCAATAATAAATCTCTTATCAAACAAATCCTCATTCCAACACTTCTGTATACTGCCAATGATAAAAGAAATACATAGAAAGTCATAACCATTCCTCAGATCAACCATTCGTGAAGCCACTTCTCTTTTGACAAGGACTATAGCAATTTCTAAGCCGAACATCGATATTATCCTTCCAACATACTGAAACTGAATCTGTTTGTATTCATTATAGATCCCAACGATCTCATCTAATCCAACACAACTACTTTGGTGACATGACACATCAATACAATCTAAAGCCACCACTCGTGCAATCCGCGCACTAATAAGCAACAATCCGAACATACTCAAATTATGAAAATGACTCAAATGAGAGAGTTGTACCGCAAGCTCACCAGTACCACCAAACACAATGATGGGAACCCATCACACGTCGTAGAGCCAGAGCACACGAATTTATCCTACAGGATCATACCTCCACATAGCTTCGCTCCAATGCGCGACCTCATCCAAACACTGGTCCATATGAAACACCTCAAGTCACAATGCTTAAATCGACAACCACGTGCAAATTTGATGTCTAGAACTAAAGCACATCATCTTAACCACGGTAAAGCAATTGACATAACATTACACAAACCAAAAAGGACACAATCGATACGCCATCCGTCGAGCAATACCTAATACTCTTCCCGCTCGAATTCCACTAAGAGGCCCCAATAAAACCGTACCACTTATGTCTATAAACAACAAATCCTAACGCCTCACAACACGGAAAGGTAACTCATAGATCTCCCCAGATCGCCAATAAACTCAATAACAATCGAATCAACACATCCCTCAACAATACAACTCGGAGTCAACCAAGCCAACGCGATGTAGAATCACACATCCATATTGTCCTACCAATGAACCCCTTATCAAGGAGTTCCTGAAGTTGCTCCTTCAAATCCTTTAATTCCACCGGTACTATACGATAAGGTGCCCGGCACGAAATTAATACCGAATCAACAACCCTGTCCGGCGACATGCCCGACAGCAGGAAACACATCCAAAAAATTCCTCACTACTGGAACTGAATCAATGGTAGAAGTCTCTGCACTGACATCCATCACGAAGACCAAATAAGAAAGACAACCCTTCCCAACCATCCGCTGGGTCTTCAAAAATGAAATCACCCTACTGGGAACATAACTCGTTGAACCTAGCCACTCAATCCGTGGCATCCCCAGCATAGCCACCGCCGCCGCCTTAGTGCAATAGTCCAGAATAACAAGACATGGAGACAACTAGTCCATACCCAATATCACACCAAAATCTAGCATACTAAGCAATAAGGATCCACTCGGGTCTCCAAACCTCAAATAGTTACCACTCAAGACTGATATACGCAGTCCACAACCATGACCTAACCTATTTATGAGAACTCCCAGTCTCCAAATCCACACAGCACGTGAATCACCATATCTGATCCCAACTCCACCGTCTGAATATACAACACACCTCTAATACCCAATCATCCCACGAGAGGTACTCCTATAATTCTTCTGTGCCACCAAGCAAACTTGAATATCAACAGTCGATCCAACAAGAGAGTGTCGCAATACTAATGAAGTATCATCAACTCAATCACATTGCTCTTTTCTAAAACGTATACCCTCATCAAGCCACACCAATTAGTAATATTATTTCCCTAATCATCTGAAGTTGCTCGTGCTGCCTATGAATTTTATGACCTTCCTTTCAGAACTGGACCGTGACCTTACACATGCAAATCTCAATCCTACAAAACATACCGCATATACCATACCATCCTAGGATAAACATGAGAACTTCATATCTCTTCCGAGCCACAAGCAACTACGTACTCAACTAGCCAAGAATTTTCCATTGATCTCATCTAGAAGAAAATCGCTATATATCTATGCTCCTCACGCTCATAGAAAACTTACATCTCTCACCGTGGTAGAAACCATCAAGAACTCTCCGAATTCTATTTGCACAAAACTAAACCGTCAGGACTGAATCCTTCTAACTCAACCAAGCTACGCAGGCCACTAAAACCCAAGAGCATTGCCGTGAAACAACTGCAGAAACTCATTACCTCGTAAGCATTAAAAGAACTAATCATATCCTTACCATGCCGATCCGGCCTACTACCAAGCTATCTCATCTATCCATGCTCCTTCTGATTTACCTTCAACTTGATACTTCTTCTCGCTATAACACCAAAATTCCTTAACCCAGACTCACCACACGAGACCTAAGCATAAAACCATACCATCTAAGGCTCATAAGCCGTTGAATACTCTGTTAAAATTTCCCAAAAACATCACATTAAAAATACCTACCCTAAAGTGACTCCATACAAACCCAAAGCCATTACCTTCACCTTCTTGATACTGATATATAGAATCCCATAATGATATAGAAATACCACGAGTCCTGAAACCCTCCAATGCAAACCTCAGTTTCTAGCCAAATATACAACTTGAAAATCTTCAATTATTACATGTAAAATCTTGAACCCATTAGAACCATTCTCGAGAGTCATCCACTCTACTCAAACCGCAATTAGACCGATCAAACGGACCGGACGACCTGTGCTCCAATAGCACTCCAACACCGCAGAATGTAACCTCACCTTAATGCAACCAAGCAACTTCCTGCTCTATGCATCGTACATCTGTTACCAATAATAACTCAAGTCATTCCATGATTCTCATACACCCATAAAGCATAACATAACCTTTATTGAAATTTCTTTTCTCGAGCCATCCTCGGTCTCAACCTCCATAAGCCATAACTGATTCGCTAGTATGCTTCAAACTGGAACCAACGTATCATATAACCGTGCAATCGACTAATCAATAGCAGACTCCCCCACTTGGCTCAAAGTCATAGGTCAAAACACACAATAACTCATAATGCATATACTCTATTACTGCCATAATACCATAGTGATATTAAACTCAATCCTTCATAAGATCGTGCAACACAAACCATATAGCACTTCAAACCTTCTACAAATCTCGCATTCACCCTCGTAACAGTCAACCCCACTCTCTTAAGTAACCCAAATTCAAATTGCAACACGTATATATTTCACGGGTAAAAGAGATCTTCCAACAAATAATATGAGGATCACACAACTTTAGAACACTCTGCAGGAGTTAACCCACCTGCTTCACCCAAACTAATAGCTCTTCATACCCTTCCATCGTCATAAACATTATGCAATCACTTAATCTTTCTAAGTATGAACTCATATTACAACATGAAATTTACATAACTCCCCAACTAGAAAACATGAAAAGATTCTTCACACTCCTATAACTCGGGGCTATACATCAAATCAAGATAGAAATCAAGCACCAAATAGTTCCTTCTATCCTCAAGCAGACCCTTCTCGTCACATCCAATCATATAAATACATCTCGCAGTCACATCATACTCATCACACAGCTATCCAGTCATCACCTCCCTTAATAGGGACACTATCGGACATATAAATCCAAAAACACGCACTCACACAATCAACAGCTGAGGGCTCAAGCTACAGGCAAGGCCCGGCCTCAAGTCCTCCAGACTGGCCCAACATCAACACACATAAATCACATCTCCCCCTTTAATCAGGGAATCACAAGCCGTCGATGCAAAGCTGATACCGAGCACACATGCATGCATACGAACGCGTGGAAGGAATTTAAAGAGTTTATTTCAAGCTGAATCAAGGACGCATGATAAGAATTCAATAATGTGAGATTTCCTAAAGGTTCTGCAGCCTGCCGAGGATAAGTACAGACCTCTCCATACCAATTTGCGAGACTCTACTAAACCTACTCATGACTTGTGAGACCTATGTAACCTAGGCTCTGATACCAACTTGTCACAACCCTAAAACAGACCTGGTTGTGATGGCGCCTATCGTGAAACTAAGCCATGTTGATACCCAATTTTTTCTAATATATTTTTAATATGCATAAATACTTTCAAAATAGCATATATATGCATATATAAGCAAGCACAAGGTTTTTATAATTTTTCTCATAATTTTAAAGATTTTAAATTGATTTATTTCCTTCCCTTTTACTCATAAAATCCCCAATAATTATCCCTCAAATAATTATTGTGGTGATTTAGTCCTCTAATTTCTATATTTATGCCAAAATATGGTTAAAATATTTTTTTATACATTTTTATAATTGCATTTTATATTTTTAAAGTTAAATTGCATATAATTACAATATTAGCTCTGTTAATGTATAATTACATTTATATGCATAAAATCGACCTTATATATTTTTAAAATGTTTAAAATCTATTTTAAATTATTTTAGTACATGAAATTATTTTTTAGAAATTGTTTATTATTTATTATAAATTATATAGGGATAAATTGGCTATTTAAAATATAGCCAGATTACATTTCAATTTTAGCCTTAATTTTAACCCAACCCCAGCCCAATTTCATATTAAATTACCCGACCCAAACCCTAAACCCACCTACTCGACCCAGAACTAATTAAATCCTGACCGTTGATCTAAGAGATCAACGGCCCGTATTAACTCCTTCCTTTTTTAATCCTAAACGACCCTAACCCTATCTCATTCTCCCAAACCCGCTGCATCTATATTCTCTCATCTCCTCTCTTCTCTCAGTAACTCAACCTAACCCTAGCCCTTTTAACCTCCGACCTCTCTTCTCCGGTCTTCTCTGGTGATGCCCATCAACTCCTAAGCCTCCAATGGCTTCTCTAATACCATGCTTGCCTTTTCTAAGGTCTTCAAGGGCCCAGGGCCACGCCGACTTGCATCTAGAATTTGTCACTTGTCTGTTCTTGGCTACTCCAATTTGATTTCGAGCAAAATCACGTCGTATTTGTTATGATCCTTGGGATTCTAGACATGTTCTTTCATCTCTATTTGAGTTTCTTCTGAAACCTTAATTTCTGCTTACATCTCCTAGATCTGTACAAATTTATAATTATTTGAGTTTGTTTCTTTGATGTTTTACACTATCCTTGGAACTCTTTTACGAGAATCATTGATTCCAAGTGCTTTTCGTCTCCTTCTAAAATTGGGGTTTTCGGAACTTCATCTAAAACTTTATTTAAACTGATTTGTTTATGTTTAAACTTCTATTTCTTGCATATTTCAACTGATTCTGTGAGTTTACAACCTCTTCAACTTGCCTATGTTGAAAGCCCTAATTTTTCTAGGTTTCTTCGTTTGATTTTGTGACTGGCCTATTCTTGTTTGAGTTTGTGACCATCTCGCTTCGAATGTGTTTCTACTAAGTTTCTTATGCCTAACTTACATTAGCTCTATGTGCTTGTATTTGTCTTAACTAGTCAAGACTCTCCTCTTTGCTTGCTATGTCTGGTTACTCCTATCTCACTCTATGTTTATGCTAAAACATTGACTCATGTCTCTCTCCTTGATTAACTCTGAGCTCCTTGTTTCTTGGCTTGATTTGAAAAACTTCCCTTTAGACTTTCGATTCTCCTATTTTAGCTTGTTTATTTGCTTATTCATAGGAACCCATGTTACTCTCCTTAAATCAGTAATTTCGAATCCTTGATTCCATGATTTACTATATGCTGATTGTTGATTATTTCCATATTCTGCAACTTTATTTTGTTTTCTTACCTTATTTGGTTAACCGACTATTTTACTGATTCGTCATTAGTTGTTTCCTTAATTGAACCCCTATGTACTTACCCCTAATTGTATATTTTGTACCTTATGCCCTACTTGATTTCTTTCCTTAATCATTTTTGCCTATTACCGTTGGTTGATTACCCCTTAATTAAAGGAGTACTTGCATGGATTTGATTTTGATTAGTATTTGGTTCCATAAATATTATGCTACTGTGATTTTTGCCTTATTTTTATCTAATTTCGAACTACTATATATGCACACTCTCTCACTAACACAAACACACGAACATTGGTTCAAAAACTCTCTATTTCACACTAAAAAGCTTTTTGCTCTCTTTTGGTCACTTACTACTGTCTAAAGTCAGCCGGCTACAAGCCAAGGCTGACTCTCTTTCACTTTGTGTTTATTGCCCCTTTTACTGGTATGTTCCAATTTTAATTCAAGTCCCAAAAATAATATGTTTTTCCTATTACTTCAATTTGTCATGTTTCTAATATGTTTTTATCTATGGTTTTGTTGTTCAACCTGGAATTAGCATGTCTATTTCATTGTCTTCTTTACTGCATGCTATATACCCCTTAGGATCCCCTTTATAGTATGTCTTAATGTGTTTATGTTTCCCTTATCCCTGGCATGCCCCCTTTCTGTGTAAAGTAACTGGCTATCCTATGCTTCTTGATTCTGTATTAACTCTACAGTTCATGTTATACTTTAAAAAGCCTTGACCCCCTTTTAAGCGCCCCTCTGGTTCTGTACCTATGTGTATCTATGTTTACTATGTGTCCTATGCTTACCAAATTCCCATTACCCTCTAGGTGGATGTGTGCACTTGTCTAACTTTATGTATTGAAGTGCTGATGAACTTCTTCTAGTTCTGTATTTGGTTTGGTTGATTGTTGATCACTTACCTTTGTTTAAAAATTGTATTATTCAATAACTCCCTATGTGTTTTACAAAACCATTTCAAGTAAATGTCTTTAATACTATTTTCCTACTAAAATCTTTCAAACTATGTCAAGCACTCTCACTCTACTTCTAAGTCATTAGGTTCTACCCCCTCCAGTGTGTGTACTACCTTGGGATCCTCTTGAAAACCCTCTGAACTCTGGAACACTGAGGTTGGCCCTTTCACACTGCACTTACTCAATTTGGTTACCAAGTCTAGGTGTAAGCACTGTCCGGGATCCTTGAGATCCTTAGGGAACTTTGATGCACCTAGACAATGATACTGTCTATGGAATTTGGGCATTTGAGGATGTTGGAGGCTTTGGAAACCTGGGCCTATTTGTAGGTTCCCTATAGAATAACTTTTTATTTTTCTTATCTACTTATGTAATTCATTCATATGGTCTGTAATAATTTGTAAACGAATATTGGGGTAACTAGTGAAAAAGGGCGGGTAGTTACATGTTTGTGGGGTAATACGGGTAGAAACCATGACTATAGGACTTTCTATTTTTTCTATGTTTTGCCTTATCATGTTAGAAATCATGCCTATAGGTCTCAATAATATAAATCATGTTTATAGGTCTTAAAATTGGTATCACAAGTAGATGTCATGCCTATAGGATATAATCCGATCCAACTTCTGTTATGAGGGATATTTACATGTGTTTTCATGCCTACCAGTTTCTAAAATTAGTTTTAAACAACTAGATATCATGCCTATAGGGGACACCATCAGAAATTCTGCCTATAGATTCAAACAAGTTTAGTTTAAATCCAGTCCATGATTAGTTCACTTCAAAACTGGTTTAGTTAGTGTCTTATTTTCCCTAAAACGATTTATTTCAAAAACTGCTTTAAATTCACTATTAGAAAGCATGCCTATAGGGATCTAAAAGTCTGTTTTAAAATTTGCCCTATTTTACTACTCTCTCCGTTTCAATTTATGTGAACCTATTTTATTTTTAGTCCGTGCCAAAAAGAATGACCCCTTTTCTTATTTGGAAATAATTTACCTTTACACAATGATTTATAGCCACACAAAATATATGTGCCTTATTTTACACCACAAGATCAAAAGTCTTCTCTCTTTTCTTAAACTTCGTGCCCAGTCAAATGGGTTCACATAAATTGAAACGGAGGGAGTATATAAAACATAATTATCATTATTCCGCATGTATGCAAGCCTATAGGGCATTTCTAAATCATGTAACTCTGAAACTATTTCTGTGGCTTAATGTTGTTCTGATTTTCACAAGCTTTAAAATTAGTAGGCAACTGATAGGGTCATTACTTCTGAGTTTATAAAATAAACTGCCTATCTTTTGTGTCTTGATATTCACTTGGACATCATGCCTTAGGATATTGTTTAACAAAAGGCCCTTATTTGTGCTTGAGTCGTGTTGCCTATGTGTATTGTTTGAGGAGGTAAACTTGAGCCTCTAATTGCTCCATTTTATCTTATGTGCTAAGGTCCTAATTTTTCTTGCCTGTCGCCTTAGTATTTTCACCTTTAAAACCTTAGGGGTCTGTCTAGAACTACCTATAGGTAGAGGTCATAAAATTCCTCCAGGACCATTAAGAAGGGACGGGCAACAGCATGCAATAGAGATCGCTGACCAACACTCGTTTTAATGACCACTAAATGGGTGGGAAGGGTAGATATGGGATATGATGACTACGCGCTAATGTCACGTGTAGCCCCTCATTAAGGAGTGTTTACCGGACATTGTGTGGGGTGATCCTATAGGCTAACAAACCTAGGACTCCCTCTTTTCCCAAAATTCCTTTTGTTTAAACTTTGTTTTATACGTATATAACTTGTTCAAAATCTTTGCCTTATTATTTGAGTTATACAAATGTGTTTATATTTATAATTGTTTGTTTCAAGTATTTATTTGTTAATGGAATAATTCGTGAATATAAGTTCGGCTGGGACCCACAGTTGTGGACCAAGAGGGGTGTCTAACACCTTACCCTCGAGATCATTTAGAGCCCTTACCCTAATCTCTAGTAATGCAAACTAGTTCCAAGAGTTACTCACTCTAGGTGCCCTAATGCACCATAACACGTTAGGTGGCGACTCTTCCAATACCCAATTCCAAAAAGGAAATGAGTTATTAACCTCCCCCCCCCATGAATGTCGAAACCCGGACTTCTCTCTCCGCGGAGGAAAAAAAGGGCGCGACAGCATGACGACTCTGCTGGGGAAACTTTTAGGCTCTCACCATAATGAACTTATCTTTTTACAAATTAGTCCAAGTATGTTTCATCCCATACCCTTCTCCCTTATTTGAATTTAACTGTTGTTTTTTTAAGCATTTATGGTTCTTTATCCCTGGAACTGACTTGTCTCTTGGTTTTCCTTTTCCTGTAACTGTCTTTCAATTATTTAAATGTTGTATTTATTTTCCCATACGTGCAAATACTTGACTACATGTTATTAATTGATGCATGAATCATGCTCCGCATCATATTCCACTCGTGCATATCAAATCCTATAGCAACGCTTTAATGAGTGGTTGCGCTCTTCCCATTTACTACCCTTAAATTTGGAAAGACTTATTTGCGGTAAAACCATTCAATCAGCGGTGCAGTCGATGGTTCCGTGCCTTCCCCCTCAAGTTGTTCGCTTGAGGGTACCAGCCTAAAACCCTATAGAAACCTTACACTGGTTAAAATTGTGCATGCATCATGGTCAAACCTAGTCGGATCAGTTATGTTGTCCACATAATGATCCTTTAAGATAAGCCTTATCCAAAGTCCATCGGGTTTTCCATAATTCAAATGGACACAACCACGTTCTATGCATTAATTCAGAGAACTAAAATGCCGATATGTTGATCATAAATGTATAAATAGTCGAGTTTGGTGGGGGTAAGGTCTAACCCTTTTGTTTTGCAAAAAAATGAGGCACGAGGACCCCAGATTTGGTATGGTTAGCATGTGAGAAAGTACCTGGGTAACCTTCCCTTCTTGATAGATATCCAGCCAAACAACAAATTGATCAAAGTTGCCACTTTATTCTGGGATAGTGAAAGGGCTGTGTTTCGTTTCAGAGATATAGAAATGGCACCGCTTCTAGAGGAAATTGGAGGGCTTGCAAGATTGACTTGGGATAATCCCGGGCTATTGGTACCAGAAAATCGTACATGCAGAGGAGTTTTGAAAATGATGGGGCTGAAGAAGAATGTCGACCTAGTGTGCTTAAAAGAATCTTACATACCTTTAGAATACCTGTACGAGAGGTATGGCCATAGCTAGTCTTTTCGTACTTACAATGATGAGATCTCTCTCACTTCTCTGGGTCACATCCACTGTAGAGTATTTGTATTCATTGTGTGCTTCCTAGGCCTGATAGTGTTCCCAATGAAAAAGGGAAGAATCCATACTAGGTCGGTCATGGTCGCCAAGACTCTGATGGAAGGGATTAATGGATAGACATATACCATAGTCCCCATGATCATAGCCGACATCTACAGAGCTCTGGAGCGCTATCAAAAGGGGTCAAGCATTTCGAGGGTTGTAATTTGTTGCTGCAATTATGGCTGCTGGAGCATTTCCAAAAGGGTCGCTATCGCCAAGAATTTCCGTGAAGGGATTGAGACGACCATATTGCCTTCCATCACCCTAAGCAGATGACTTACATTCTAGATAGATTTCAGTCGAAAAGCACCAAAGAATGGGTAAAGTTCTTCGACAATCTAACCGAGGAATAGGTGTAGTTTATGTTTGAATGGTTCCCAACAAACGAATTTATTATCAGGTCCAGGGATGCTCCGCACTTGGTGCTGATCGGATTGAGAGGGATATACCCATATGTCCCTATGCGAGTTATGAGGCAAGCAGGCAAGAAACAGGTTGTACTAAGGGTTGTCAAGATGAGTCATTTCAGGGCAGACTTTCAAGATGAGGAAGTCCCTTACAAGTGCCAAGCTCAGAACATGTGGCACTGCAAAATCATTATTGAGAAGAACACTGTTGAGCCAGAAGGTATCATGCACGATGCGAGCCTCTCTATGCGGCATGGTTAGAGGACAATCTGAAAGGGATGGTGACATCAGGGGTCAGTTGATGGAACAGAATCATAAATGAGGAAGCTGAAGCTCAGGTCAAATACAACAGGCTATGCAAGAGGGTCCACGACTCTGAAAATGAGCACCGAGAAATACATGAGAGGAATGTAAGGTTAATCGAGGAGTGGAAAAAGATGGCAATGACTTCCAACAGGAAACTAGAATATCTGGAGTGAGGAATAGTGGAGCTGAAGGGGGATATTTGGCCAAAGCCTACTTGCTGCTAGGGCTGCACGAGTTGGGGGATCTGATGGAGTCCGAAAGATCGAATCTGGAGAAGGTCCTTCTAGGACCAAATAGGCTAGATTTATTTGCTTTTTCCTAAAATGTAATAAGGCTAAGTGCCTGTAGTAACTTATTTTATTTTTATCTTAGTGTTGTTTTTGGATTCGTCTATTTTTATATTATGAAATGAAGCATTTATTGGCATTAAAAGTTCTCCGAATTTATTTGTCGCTAAGCCTACCTCGGGCACAACGAGGTTCCCAAAATAGGACACGAATTTATATTTTCACAATATGTGTTTAAATACTACAAATATTTCAGGATCATCACTGACATGTTACATTCTTGTTTTTTTCTTCTTTATTTTGATTATTCTCATCCCCTTTAGGTTGGTTCACTCATACTGGCCTCATCAGCTTATCACACCAGATCTAGAGGCCTTCCACCTCCTCCTCCTCCAAACAACACAAAGGGCAAAGGAAAGACAAAAATGGATGACTTGAGTGGTATCCGAAAGGAGAATATTGGGAATGCAGAAACTTCAGATTGTCGTAGTACTCCGACCCCAAATGATCTAGTCATGAGACTGGAACAAAAGATACTAGAATTGCAAGGAGAACTTGAGCAGGTTAGCAACTTGACAAACTTGTCAATCACCCTCAATGTCCCTGATATCCACCAACAAAACACAAAGAACCCGACACCTCCTCAGAACACACAAAACCAACACCCACAAAATCCTTCCGCACCAAATCAACATGCAACTCCACCCTAGAATCCCAACCCATTACCAACTCCACCACAACATCACATCAACCAATTCAGTACCCACCAACCACCACTTACCACACTCCCCAAAACACACCACCACTCATTCCCGATCCCCAAAACTCCATCAATGACCATCACTACACCCAAGTTCCTGGCACCCATCAAATCAACCCCATATATGTGGAAATTGTATCTCCATCTACCCAACCAACCTCATATGCACCAGAATCCTCCGATAAGGACCTGCTCATTAAAAACATGGCTGAAGAACTCAAGAAGTTAATAAGCCGAGTTCAAGGTGTTGAAGGCGACAGAGGAATAGAGGGTTTGAACTATGAAGATCTGTGCATACAGCCGGATGTCGAACTGCCAGAGGGGTACAAACCTCCCAAGTTCGAAATGTTCGATGGTACAGGTGATCCTAGGGTTCATCTAAGGACCAATTGTAACAAGCTTATCAGAATCGGGAAATATGAAAAGATCCGGCTGAAGCTCTTTATGAGGAGCCTTACTGGGGATGCTTTGTCTTGGTATCTCAGCCAAAATCCCAAGAAATGGTCCAATTGGGTAAGCATGGCGTCGGATTTCATGGACTGGTTCAGGTTCAACACAGAGAATGTACCGGATGTCTTATACATTCAGAATCTTAAGAAGAAACCTACTGAGACTTTTCACGAATACGCTACTCATTGGAGGTCAGAAGCGGCCAAGGTCAGGCCCTCTTTGGACGAAGAACAGATGAATAAATTCTTCGATAGAGCACAGTATCCTTAATAATATGAAAAGTTGATGATTATCGAAAATCACAAGTTCTCTGGCATCATCAAACTCGGAGAAAGAATCGAAGAAGGAATCAAAAGCGGGATGGTAACAAACTTCGAGGCACTGCAAGCCATGAATAAGGCACTACAATCAGGTGGCATATCGAAGAAGAGAGATGTTGGGGCAGTAATGGTGGCCCAGGGCCCAAAATCTTCACTTACCTATCAAACACCTCCACCCAAATATCAGACACCTCCACCCACATATCAAACGCCTCCACCCACATACCAAGCATCACCGCCTACATATCAACCTTCATCTCCCATATATTCCCAACCAGCCACTGTCCTTCACACCTACAACTCCCAACCATCCCACTTCTAATCACCACCAGCCCGTCAAATTTATCCAAGACCAAGACCTAACTTCGACCGCAAGCCACTCAGACAATACACCGCCATTGATGAGCCCATCGACCAACTGTATGAAAGGTTGAAAGTCGCAGGTTAAGTCATTTTTGTTCCCTTTGTAGCATTAGAAAATTCATCCCAATGGGTCAATCCGAGAAAAACTTGTGCTTGTCATTCCGGTATGAAAGGGCACACCACTGATGAGTGTCGAACATTGAAGGATAAGATCCAGACGCTAATTGACAACAAGGTCATACAAGCAAAGGAGACTGCACTTAATGTCCGCAATAATATCCTCCCTGATCACAGAGGTGATGGTGTACATGTGATAGAGACAAATGAAGAATGGGACCCTGAGGGGTCGATCGGGCTTATTCGAGAAGGCGATGACTTTAAAGTTGCAGTCACACTTACCCCTATTGTGATACAGACTCAGTCCCCAATCGAGGTTGAGGTAACTGCATCAGTTCCATTCGAGGTGGAAGTGGTTCCGCCCTCAGCCACCTCCGCTCCATTTGAAGTAGAAGTGGTCACACATTTTACTATGACAGTATCAACCACACCCCCGTTCAACTCAAAAGCAATACCTTGGGATTATGTTGCCAAGGCTGGGCGAAAAGGGAAGGCCAAGGTAGGGGAGTCTGACGCTACACAATGAATGACTAGAACCGGAAGAATCTATACACCTAAACACCTGGGAGGTTCAAGTAAGTAGGCCACCACTAGACAACCTATCATTGAGACAAGACCAGATGACCTGTGGAGGAATGTACATGCAAAGGAGTATTCTGTTGTTGACTATCTAAACAAAGTCCCTGCTCAGATATCTATCCTGTCACTATTGCGGAATTTAGAGGCACACAAGAACGCTTTGATGAAAGTACTAACCGAGGCTTATGTACCCAATAACATCACTGGTGGAGAAATGGCCAACATTGTTGGCAAGTACTGGAGAGCCATAAGATTATCTTCCACGAAGATGAGCTACCACCTGAGGGCTTGAATCACAATCGAGCACTGCATATCACGGTACAATTTGAAGACAAGTTCATTGCCAGGGTCCTGGTTGATGGAGGTTCGAGCCTAAATATTTGTCCATTGGACACTCTGAAAAGGTTGGACAAAGGTTTCCAAGAAATACGGGTAGGAAGCATGAATGTGAAAGTTTTCGATGGGTCCCAGAGGGCCACGATTGGGGAAATCAACCTTTACTTGCAGATGGGGCCAACTTGGTTTGGCGTTGAATTCCAAGTGTTTGACATACCAGCCTCATATAATCTTCTATTGGGCAGTCCATGGATCCATGCTGCTGGAGTCGTGCCTTCCATACTACATCAAGCCGTAAAGTTTTAATAGAACCGCCAGGAGGTAATAATTCACGAAGATGGGAGTAACCCCATTTACACTAGTCAAACCATCCCGGCCATTGGACATAGAAGAAGGCTAGGAGGGGAAATCAATCATCACATTGAACGGATCAATGTTGTCGAGAAGGATAAGTGATAGAGTAACAAAATAGAAAGCATACTAGCATGGTCCGGATATGAACTCGACAAAGGATTGGGAAAGAACCTCCAAGGCATCACCAAACCAATACAGCTAAAAAATCTTGGTACCACTTTTGGGCTCGGATACCAGTACACATTGCAAGAGTACAGGAATTGGTCGCCTCTGTGGCGTGGACCATATTACCCTCTTGAGAAACCAGTGCCACGTTTGGAATAGGCTTTTCATCAGGCTGACACAATATGGGGAACTGGATAGGAAGAAGCACTAGCTGGGTTGAAGAATTTGTTCTTGGAAGATGAGGACATGGACAGCGGTGCCATAATTGAGGAGGAGGAGGAAGAAGGCTGAGGCGGTGGAGAAGGGAGTTATTCTCAAAAATTGGACCGCCACACCATCCCAAGCCCATCGAGTCCCTGGGTAGCTTGGCAGAATTTGCTTCAATAGTCGTTCTAGGCATTTAAAATTTCCTGTAGTTTCGTTTAAAGTTTTACTTGTTTCAAAATAAATGCTCGATTCATCGAGTCGTGCTTTGTCTGAATAATTTTTCAAGTTTTAATCAAATGCATTTGCTCTTTATTATTCACTACTATCTTTACACTTTTTTCTTTCCACAGCGTTAATATTACTTTTCCTGATGAACCAGTGACTATGACATGTAATGAGGTAATGCAACATAAGAATAGTGATTCAGATGAAGAAGATGAGATACCCAAGGAAATTATTAGGGAGATTGGAAATTTTGAGAATAAGCCTAAGTCCAATTTGGACAAACCGAAGCAGTAAATTTGGGAGACACCGAGGCCGTCATTCCAGCCGAGGTAGAATGTACTATTTTCACTATTTTTTTTTATTTTTACTTTATTTTTATCACAAAAAAATATTTGTTCATCTTTAGGTTAAAGTCAATTAGCATATTTATATTTATAGTATTATAATATTTAAAAATACAAAAAAATTAGTTTCACTCGTAGTATTTAGTTTTATATTAGTTTATTTTAATTTAGAGTGATTTTTATATTTTTTATAGATACATTATATTATTTGGTCTTTTTAGCCTAAGTTCAAACCCAAAAAGACATAGTCCAACTCAATTACTCTTAGCTCATTCTTCTCAACTCATTAACCCATTTAAGTGCAAGATTTAATCTTAGTCATTTTTTTCCTTCTAACCCAATGGTCATCATCTCTTCTCATCTTCATATAAAATACTCAATTATAGAAATTTTACCCTAAGTTTTCAAGACCTATACCTAGCTAAGAAAAAATCCCAAAACAAAAAGGAAATCAGCCCCAATCCTGAAGGGACGATTTTTGGACTTAAATCCAACAAACTTCTGTCATCAAAACCTTGAATTCCTCCCTTAGCTAAGAGCATAGATCTTTGAATTCCACAAAAAAATGCACACACACTCACGCAAGGGAGATCGAGACAAAAACAGAAAACGGCAGGCCACTGCAAAGAAGGGGATCTCCCTTTCTAATCTGATTTTCAAGAAAAAGGGACCTCACCCAATTCAAGAGAACCGGCAGCCACCGTTTCTCACTTCTGATGCGACACCAGCCACAAAATGCAACAGAACTTGCTGCGAAACATACCCAGAAACGACCCTGAAACAGTAGCTCAAGTCGCTACTAATTCCATTGTGAAACGGTGTCAAAATACTACCAAAATTCTAGCCGAAGAATCCTTGGAACACAAGCTTTAAGTCGAGTCTGAGGTTGCGGACGAGGTCGTAGTTCATTAGTTCCGGTCGAGTCCATCTGAAGTTCATGTATATCGGAGAGTTTGCAAAAGACTGTGTTTGGAGGCTCTTTGTTCTATTTGTTCAGATTCGTTGAGATTGCTATTCATGATCGTGGAAATCAGAAGGTCTCAAAAACTGCTATAGTGATTGTCTCTGTTGCTTGGTTAAGTGTTGCAGTTTGTGTTTTTGTTGCTTTCTCTAAGCATTCTTGGCTATGGCTTGTATCCTGCTTCAAGTAAGCCACTCTCATTTAAATCCACAATTAGTTGTACTCAACATCCTTTGCTTCGTGTTTTAAAATTTTCATAACAACCAAATTGATCAAGTTAAAATACAGTACTTTATCCATTTAACCACTATAATAATAGTATCTCACACTTTTATGTCTTTTTCCTGTTATTATTGTTTGGTAGTCCATTTTATTGTGCATTCCCTGGTTACAATATTAGGAATTGATATTCTCCTCAATTCAAGAAGTCAAAATTGTCCAAATCTGAATCCCTAAACATTGATTTAAGACGTGACTATTATTGCTTTATCTGAAGAAATAGCTTTAACTGTTCGACGTAGTGTTTTTGTGGTGAATCATACAGAATAATGTCATAATAAAGAAATCATGAATATATTAGAATGCTTTGGGCACGGTGAATAAATTATTGTGACTATGGGTACGGTTTTCGTAGCATAGTCATGATCCGTGATTCCTAATTCGAGTGTGCGTTTCACGTGACTCGACCATAACTTCATAAGAATAAAATAAACATGTCGTAAATCGCGGCTACATTTCATGTAGCGCGGTTTGCAACGTGTACCAAAACGACAAGTGTACGACATCATGACTTGTTCCCAAAATTAATTCCATAAATATTAAAAGCGGTTATAAAGTTAAAACGCACAATAGACTTAAACCATGTAATAAATCAGATAATTAGGCCAATTATTAATAGTTGAGCGACCGTGCTAGAACCACGGAACCCGAAAATGCCTAACACCTTCTCCCGAGTTAACAGAATTTCTTACCTAGAATTTCTGGTTTCGCAGACTTTTAAATAAAGTCTATTTTCCTCGATTTGGGATTTAAAAAATAAATCGGTGACTTGGGACACCAAATAAACAATTCCAACTGGCGACTCTGAGAATTAAATAAAATAATCCCATTTTGATTTATGTCACTTTAGTTGGAAAAACTCCCTTATATACTCTCGGGTGTAAAAAATGAGGTGTGACAGTTCTGGCGACTCTGCTGGGGAAAAAAACCCAGAACTTCTGGTTCAGGGTTCAAGAATTCGAGCTTAGAATAACTATTATACTTGGCTTTATTTTTATCTGATTTTTACATGTTTGAGCCTAATGTGCTAAATGCCACTTTTTACCGCTTTGATATTGTTTGGACTATAATATAAATTGTTACGAAACCCTCTTCTCTTTGAGTCTTCTAAATCTTCTGGGAAGTGTGCACTTCGTGTAACTTCTTTTCTGTTAGAGTCATATCCCAATTTTAGAACGAGGTTCGGACAAGTTGCAAAGCCGGTGAAACTTCTGTATTCCCGGTACGCTGCCCCTCGGCTCGAGCTGTCCGCTCGGGTAAGCTAGGTCTAGAACAATACACCCAGGTTTTTAAACCTAGTATAACACACCCTCATGCCGGATCCCTAGTAGGAACGCTTGTTTGCATCACGTGCATTTGACTTTGGGGACTCAACACAAGGGTTGGTTCCGTCTAGGACAGGTGTACCCGAAATCAAAAGACCATCCTAATGCATTTTACTTGCTACTTGTACATTTATTTGCTTCATATTGCATGTTGACCGACTTCTAGAGTAAGGGAGAAAAGTTGGAAAAATCATATGAGAGAGATAATTACCCGTTTTCGGAAAATCTAGTGTCCAAAAAAGTACCGAAACTCTGCCGAAATTTTGAAAAACAAAAACAGAGAAAAGAAAAGGAGAAAAAGAAAATTGTTTCATAAAGTTGGTGTTGTTTTCTGTTGCGTCAAAATTGCCGAACTAGACGGATCTGATTCTCATCGGATGTGAGATACGTAGGCAAACCTCATCGATTCCGGCCCACCATTTTCAAAAAGTCCAAAAAAAATTACTTTACTTCCTTCTATATAAAGTCTTTATTTTAAGACCCCAATTTTCTAAAATTCAAAAAAAAAAATCTTTAAATTCCTTCTTTAGAAAGTCCCAAATAAAAAAAATTTAGCCAAAAATATTTTCTTGCATTTTAGAAGTCTTTCATTCGAAAAGAAAATCAAATCAAAATCCAAAAAAAAATATTTTCTACATTTTTTTGGAAGTCTTTTTCCCAAAAAAACAAAAAAAAAATCAAAATCAAAAATTCAAAAAATATTTTTTTCTTCTTTAGAAGTATTTCTTTTAAAATTTTGAAAACAAATCAAAAAGAAATCAAAATCAAAAATCCAAAAATATTTTCATTCTTCTTTCATTGAAAAGAAAATTCAAGATTCAAAAATATTTTCTTTCTTCTTTAGAAGTTTCTCTTTCGAAATTCAAAATTCAAAAAAAAAACAAATCGAAATTCAAAAATATTTTTTTTCTTTTTTATAAGTCTTTCTTTCGAAAATTAAGGGGAAAAAAAAAGAAATGAAAAAAAAAATTCAAAATCCATAAAAGGGATTTAGTTTATTTCTTTTATTCCTAATCTTCCCGAACTACGCAAGATCTTATTCATGTTCCCACATGATACGTAGGCAACCCACATCAGGTCCGATCAACCATTAAAAAGAAAAATGAAAAAAATAAAAAACAAAGTGAAAAAATAATGATAATAATAAGGACTGACTGAGTCCATTCTAACGTGTCTTTTATTTTGAATTGTGAAGAAAGTTTGAGGTGGTCGGTTTGTAGTAAGCGGACAACACAAGATCCAAGGAAAAATGATAACTTACATTGAAGTTGTTGCGAGTGCTCAAGAGACTCAGGGTCAGAGAGTTCAACAAGATTATACTATGGTTGAGGAAAATAGAGCACTGAAACAAAATATGACTGAAATGTGTCAAGCATGGGCCAATAACCAAGGACCGCCCTTATCCATTTCTGGTTTTTTGGAGTTTACACCCATCTCGACTACTACGACTCAGGTCTTATTGTCTTATTAATCATATCCACCTGGGTTCAATCTTTATCCCAACTGTGCGGCTATAGTTGGAACTTCTGTTGCACGCTTCCAAAGTGTTCCATTGACAACCAATCAGATAACAACTACTGTTATGCATGTCTTCACCGTCCCACAGCCGACAGTGGTGCAGAGGAAAACTCATGAGTCACAGTTTGCTACCCAGCAAGAACAACCCCACTCTTCTAAGTACCACTCGTACCTATTTGATCTTCCTGCAAAGATTGAGAAGCCTTCCCGAAAGATGGCACAGGAAGAAATGACACAAAGAGTGAAAAGCTTAGAACACCAGTTGAAAAACATGCAAGGATTGGCAGGTCAGAAGAGTATTGCCTTAAAGGATCTATGTATGTTCCTCGATGTCCACTTGCCACCTGGTTTCAAGATCCCCAAATTTGAGAAGTATGATGGACATGGAGACCCAATAGCCCACCTGAAAAGGTATTGCAATCAGCTAAGAGTGCAGGAAGAAATGAAGAATTGCTAATAGCTTATTTTGGAGAAAGCCTTACGGGTGTAGCCTCCAAATGGTTTATGGATCAAGACACATCTCGCTGGTATGTCTGGGATGACATGGCATGGGCCTTTGTCAAACAGCTCCAATACAACATTGACACCGCTCCAGACCGCAATTCCCCTTCAAACTTGAAGAAGAAACCAACTGAAAGTTTCAGGGAAATATGCCATTAAATAGACAGAGCAAGCGGCTAGAGTTAAGCCACCCATGGATGACCACGAGCTAATCACTGTCTTTCTTCAGGCTCAAGAGCCAGATTATTTTCAAAACATGATGTCTGTAGTGGGTAAATTCTTCTCAGAAGCAATCAAAATGGGGGAAATGGTTGAGAATGGTCTTAAGACAGGCAGAATTATAAGTCAAGCAGTTCTCAAAGCCGCAACTCAGGTTGTCCAGATTGAATTTGATAATTTTAGTGACACGAATGAGAAAGACGAAGAAATCATGATGACATCAGGGTCGAGAAAAGGTCCTAGGAGAGTGTCTCGAAGGTATGACCAGCCTCGTCTATTTTCAGATAACTCCCATGAGCATTACTATCCACCTCAGAACCCACAATACTCTGTTGTTTCACCTCAGTATGTTGTCCAGCCACCAAAACACCCTAGAAGGCAAGTGCGAGAACCGCAAAATCTCCACCAGCCTCCACAAAATTTTCAAATGCCCTATAACCCACATCCAAGCCAGGGGTATAGAAGGAAACAAAGATTGAAAGATAATTTTACACCAATAGGAGAGTCCCATGCAAACTTATTTGAGAAGTTAAATCATTATGACATGATTGCACATATTCCTCAAAATCATGTGGACCCACGTGCAATGAGCTTTGACCCTTCTAAAAGGTGTGAATACCATTCCAATGCCCAGGGGCACGATGTTGAAAGATGTCGGGATTCGAAAAGAGAAATAGAAAGGATGATCCAGGAAAAATTGATTGAAATAGGAGAAGACCCTGGTGATTATGATGAGCATATGGGTGGCTAAATGTCAAGCTTAGCAATTGAATAGTCCTTCTCTCCTCACTACGAAGGAATCTTGGTAGCTTGTTTTGATATTTTTTCTAGTATCTGGGTTATTTCAGGGTTGTGATCCAGATTTTATTTATTTTTATTGAGTCGAACCCTTCTATCCCTCTATTGTGTTTGTGGCAGTCTTGTCTGTATGTTTTGTTGTTATTTTCATTAACCGGGTTATTTTATGGTTCTAACTCGGATTTTAGGTTGTTTGTCTTATTGTTTACTCAATGAAATACAATTTGTCATTTTCCCTGCTTAGTTCTCTTCCCGCTAGTTTTAGTGACATGACATGCATGCAAAAATTTTGGCCAAATTTTAGAAAATTGATTTAAACTTGAATTGGATAACTGAGAACAAGACATTTTTGAGGATGAAAAAGAGTTGAAATACCTTGGAATTAAGCCCGAGTAAAATTCAAGTGGAACTAGAATGGTTATACACGTGGAGGTTAAGGATCTTTACCTTCAAAATCATTGTGAAGATCGGGTTGAGGAAGAATCAATTGAAGTTTGTTGAAAAGTTTGACATTAAGGGATGGTGTCTTATGACCACGACACACCAAGAAGACAAACATGTTCACCAATGTCGTGATTGCAAAAGGATACTATGTTTGGCGTTCTCGAGGCAGGGATGCTCTTTTTCTGCTATCCAAACACTTTATATCCTTCGCTACCCCTTTTGAGCCTGTGTTATTTTCTTTGACCACCCTCTTTTGGAATCAAATTTAGAGTCAAGAGTCAAAAAAATGAACGAAAAAAAAAAGAAAAAAAAAAGATACGTAGGCAGCCTCACGGTTCAGTCCAACTAAAAAAGAATTCAAAAAGAAAAAAAATCCAAAAAATCCCCATTAGATGAAACTGGGGCAAAGATTTTATTTCACTTTTGAAAGAATCGATTCCAAGAGTTGAAAGTCTACAACCCCCTTTACTTTGAGTCTATTTTGAGCCTTCATGACGTCTTTTATTTCCAACCCTATCCAAAAGCTTTCCAAACAAACACCTCCTAATATGCCTTCAAGAATGCCAAGAGAAGCATGCAATGAGGAACGGTTGTCACGCGACATAGAACTCTGTCAAGTTGCTCACACAAGAAAACAAAAGCGAAAGAAAAAGAAAAAGAAAAATGAGAGAGTCTTATTAGTGAAAACCCTCACGGGTACGGTAAGACGACGGTAAGAAGAGATGAATAAATGAGAGAGACTTGTTGGTAAATATCTCTCGAGACACCACTAGTCGAAAGTGAGACATGAAGTTGATGCAAAGAATTGGCACAAACAAGCCCGACTTCAAAGGTCATAAGAATGGTAAAAGGGAAGATTGGATTAGTTTGATAGATCAGGCCGTTAAGTCCAAAATGCATGTCATGATCATTAAGGCTAGTTAGCGCAAAATACAAAAAAATGAAAAAAGAAAAAAAAAACTTTTCCCTCTTTCCTTCCCGACAGGGGCAATTTTTTGTTGATAATATTTCTTTGCATTATTGTGTCCCTTCACTCTGAGTCGGTCCTTGTCAAAACAAGCAAGAAAAGATTTTAAAATCTGCTACCAGCTTTTCAGTTGCACAAAGTAAATTTGGCCAGCACACTCAGTTGTTACTGTCAACAAGCCTTGAGAATTCATGCAAAGGCTCTCCCAAAAGACTCTTGTCAGCCTGCTTGGTGGAAGCAAAGATAACTTGTGATTCTCTCTGACAGACAAATTGCTCAAAAAGTAGGAAGTCATTCAAGATATCAGAAAAGGTCACCTAAGCAAAGATTTTCAGTTGGGATAAGGCTGATTGAGCCACAAATACAAATGGTAATGGGTGTGAAACAATCTGGGTTGATGCAGAGCAAAAGTCCCTTGAGACCGACTCAAGCTAATTAAGCACAAAGCCAAGCTGCCAAAGACTCAAGACCACAAACCGACCACCACCTTTTAAAACTGACAAAATTTTCTTTATTTGAAGCAGGAACAAAGAAGTACAAGGAAAGTGGTACAAAAAAAAAAGAAGAAAAGAAGAAGAAAATCAAAATAAAAATAAAAAGAAGAAAAGAGCCGACAAAGGGAAGTTTCTCAAATTTTTGCCTTTTTCTATCTTGCTCATGTGCATAAACTTTGCCATTTGGTCGTCACATTTTGCCTCCTAGGATAAAAAGCCCTAGTCTGATGGATTTTTTCCCAATAAAAATCTTAGTCTGATGAATTTTTCTCCTAAGATAGAAAACCTAGTCTGATGAATTTTCTCCTAGGATCGAAATCTTAGTCTGATGAATCTTTCTCCTAAGATAAAAGACCTAGTCTGATGAACTTTCTCCTAGGATCGAAATCTTAGTCTGATGAATTTTTCTCCTAAGATAGAAGACCTAGTCTGATGAACTTTCTCCTAGAATAGAAATCTTAATCTGATAAATCTTTCTCCTAAGATACCAAAAAAGAAGAAAAGAGACCTAGTCTGATGAACATTTTTCCTAGGATCAAAATCTTAGTCTGATGAATCTTTCTCCTAAGATAACAAATTAGAAAAACCTAGTCTGATAAACTTTCGCCTAGGATCAAAATCTTAGTCTGATGAATCTTTCTTCTAAGATAGAAAACTTAGTCTGATGAATCTTTCTCCTAAGATAGAAAACCTAGTTTGATGAACTTTCTTCGAGGATCGAAATCTTAGTCTGATGAATCTTTCTCCTACGATACCAAAAAAGAAAAAAAAAAGAAAAAAAGAGGACCTAGTCTGATTAACTTTCTCCGAGGATCGAAATCTTAGTCTGATGAATCTTTCTCCTAAGACAGAAGACCTAGTCTGATGAACTTTCTCCTAGGATAAAAATCTTATCTGATGAATCTTTCTCCTAAGATACCAAAAAAATAGACCTTGTCTGATGAATTTTCTCCTATTAGTCTTGTGAGCATGTGATTTTCCCTATACGAAATACTCCTACAGAATCCAAGAAAATAGATTTTTCTTAATTATTTGCCATTTTTAGGAATTTTTGTAGAATTTTATTAATTGTTTGCATTTCTGTGCATGTTTAATTTTTATTTAAATCATGAAAAATACCAAAATATCATGCATTGAATTTAGGCTTTATTTTTACATTTTTTAAGATTAATCAGTAATTATGTGTTTTATAAAATGAAAATCACCAAAAAAATGCTTCATTTTACATCTTTTATTTTATTTTTAAGTTATTGATTTTTCTCTTTTAATTTAGGATTAAGTAGCTTTTATAATTTTTATAATTAGTTACTTAGTTTAATTTCACATTTTTAGATAATTTAGGACTCCAATTTTTGGATTTTTAATAAAAAGAAAAAGAAAAGAAATTGGAAATAAAAGAAGGAATTGAAGAGAGGGGTTTTTGAAATCTGAATTTGGGTTAATTCCACACCAAAATCAGCCCAAATATTTACCCAAATCTATCCAAACCCAGCCCAAAAAATCAAGCCTACTCGGTCCAATTCTCACTCTCCTAAAACGATCCCGCATCACCCCCTTTTGATCCCAGCCATTGATCATATTATATCTAACGGCTGGGAACTGATCAACCATTTAGATATAACTGTCCGAAGACAACCCCCCCCCCCAATTGAACTCCCCCTCATTTCACCTTCGTCCACATTTCTTTTTGAAACCCTAGCTGCCCCCTCGTTCCCACGCCGCCTCCGCCACAAACCACCCACCGGAAATCGCCTCACAGGGGTTTCGGTGCTCCAAACACCACCATTTTTACACCACAAAATTCTCATTCCCTCCTCATCTTAAATCCCCAATCATTTTTCCCAAATCCCCGCCGAATTGCTCGAATTTCGAATCTAAGATTCAAAACAAAAACCCTAACTCCTCCAAATTACCCCAAATTCATACCAGGTGATCCTCACCTCCCCTTCTTCCCAAATCCACTACCAGTTTCCCTCAAATCACCCTTAACACTGTCAATTTTCAAATCCAAGATTCCGAAAGAAAACTAAAAACCCCTAATTCATTTCTAATCTGGTTTCAACGGTTTCGAAGGATCGATTTGAGCCAAAGTTTACGCCAATCAATTGTTCTTGACAAGAACAATCGATTAGCATTAGTTTTGGTTGATTTCAAGACCTACTGGATTTCGACCAAGTCAGCACTAACCGGCCAAGCTTCGTCAAATTCCGTCGTCCTTTGATTTGCTCTGTTTGTTCAAGCTTTTCCGACCAAAATTAGTTTGTTTCTATTTCTTCTCTTCTTTTCTTTTAGTTAGTTATTTTTATTTTTATCATTTAGGTATCAACCTTGCTTGTTTTGATTGCTGGTTATTTTGAATTTCAGTAAAATAAGTTTATTTAGTTAATCATCTTAATTAAACATAGTTTGATGCATTTAGGATAATTAAGTCTGGTTAGTTTAAATTAAGGTTTTGCTTCTTTTCAATTGGTTCTACGTCTAATTTAGCCGCATGGTTTAGGTTCTCATTTTTCTTTCTTTAATTGCTAGTTTCATTACTTGTACGTAGGTTTAAGTTTTTTAATTAGGTTTTAATAATTTTCCTTTGAAACTCATACTAGTATTAAGTTTAAATTTTTCTTCTGTGTTTGTTTCATTTCTGATTCTGTTCATGTCAAATGAATTTAGGTTTAATTTTAAGGGTTTGGTTGCTCAATAATCTGTTCTTTTGATCTTTTCTTGTGTGTTAACTTTTGTCTTGTGGTGTTGGTTCTGATTTGCCAACAAATAGGAACCTTAGGGACTTAATTGAACCAAAAAGGTCTAGGTAAAGATGAAATAAGCAGAATTTAAAAGGGCAAATTGAGGTTTTACACTGAGGGAAATATCAGAATGTTCTAAGAATATCACAGTTGTCCCTATCCTTAGCATAAAATGCAGGAATTGGATAAGAAAAGGACAGACAGTTGTATAGAAATGTTGTACTATTCTGAAGTATAAGGAATTAGGTCAGAATATTCCTTTCTTGGGATGCTTTTTGTGCACTCTATAAATGGAAACTTTCCCGCACTCACACACACACATTGAGCATTATTCTCTGCTTGAAAAAAGTTCTAAAAAAAATTTTTTAACATCATTTTGCTGCACAAAAAGTCCTTTCTTCTGAAAAGATCAGATTTCAGAAAATTTTATAAAACCTTCAAAAACTTCTTTTTCTTTTGAATTTTTGTTGAAAACATGGTTTGAAGTAGAGGTTTTTTTTCTTGAGTTTTGGCTGGAATTTTTTGTTTCAAGACTGTTGGGGTTTGCTCTTGGGAATCCTGGTTTATTTGAGGTTTTGCTATGCTGTGTTTTACTGCTGCTGCTGTCAGCTTTCGTTTGTTGTTCGATCTTTGGATTTTCAGTTATTTATCTCCTTATTTTCTTTGCTGCTTCTCACTCTTCAAGGTATTGTTTCAGATCTCCTATGTAGTTTTTTTTATAAGTTATAAAAATATCAAAATTTGTAAATATATGTGTAATGAATGAGTGTTCCCTTTGTATTATTTGATTAATCTCTTTTTAACTTAGCTAATCTGATTGTAAGTGTGTTAACATGAGCATTTGTTGTGGTTAATTGATATTTGTAGCCTTCTTTTCAAAAAAAGAAGAGGGATGTCCAAATGAGAATGTATTAAACTTCATGTTGATTTTCAACTTCTGTTATTAAAGCTGCAGCCATGCCTCTATCCAATTTTGTGCAACAAATGTGTGCATTTTGCTTTTATTGTCTTATGTTTATCCTATTGCATATAATAGTAATTTGAACTTCCATGCAATATTGTGATTTGGCCTCCGATATTTTGGGAATTGTCATATATTTGGTTTGTTTATTGTTGTAGATCTGTAGGGTGAAGGTTCAGTAAACTTTCATTTGCTTCTGGGAAAAAATGATTTTAGAAAGGTTGTTAATCACGTGTCTTCTTTGAATTTGGATGTATGGAATGCAACATTCCTTCTAACATGTTTATCACCTTTGTTTTCATTTGTGGCAATGTGGTTGTAGATTTGCAAGCTAGCTCTGTAGCTAGCCTTGCAATTTCAAGATGTCTTTGAGTCACCAAATTTCATGGACTAGAGTAATTGCATTAACGGAAGGTCAGCATTGTTTGTTGGAGATTAATTATTGATTTAGCATAGAGCTGTAGAACTGATACAATTTGGTCTTCTGTATAAAACTTTTATAATTTATTTTTGTACGAGTGATTTATTTAGAAAAGATAGGTATTATAAAATTTAAAAGATGTATGCAATTGTTAATCAAGTATAGAGATTCAGCATGTTCTGGTAGTAACTAGGCCTGACTTTGGCCCAATTGGGCACTCCTCATGAGCCAGGCTCGAACTGAGGGGATTCTGCCTTACCATAGTGTTTGGGCCCAACGATGAGCCCAAATGCCCTTTTCTATTTTTATTTGTCACTTAGTTTGCCTTAATATGAAGCCATTTCACCTGTAGCTATTTTTCTGTTCAATACAAATGCTTTTTTTAAATGAACGTTAGGCCTAATCTCTTTGCCCTTCTTCTTTTGATCTCCTCTGAATAATTGTGGGTTTGCTATCGGCCCAGAACTCCCTTAATAAGTGCCTATGTATATTAATCAAAACACGCTTGTAATCAGGGAATTAGACTCGCTTTAAGATCTAAACCTTTAGGCTCTTTTAGTTAAATATAATTAAAAAAACGAGTTGAGGTGTGCCATGTCAAACAAAATTTATAATTCATGGCTCTCATAAGGTTAGATCAAGAACTAACACTTATAGAAAAGTTTTGAGGTATGCCATAAATAAATTAAATCATCCATGGTCCTCACAAATGTTGCTTTTAAAAATTGAATAATCATAGTTTGCTTTAGGCTCGATTTAAACTAGTATTGTGATTATGTATACGTTCGTGTAACATAATTGCGAATTTAATTCTAAAATAACTCAAGGATGCGTTCGCGCAACTTCAACCAATTGTTTCTTAATAAAATAAACAAAGTGTTATTAATTGTGGATACGTTCGCGTGACATGATTTTCGACGCGCCAAAAGAAAAGAGTATACGTATGCGTAACTCAATTCTTAAATTACGAATAAATCAAGTGATTAAAAGTAGTAAAATGATAAATGCACATTGGTCCTAAAAATGAGCAGTTAAACAATTTAAGACAAGTAATAATCACTAAGCGATCGTGCTAGAACCACGGAACCCGGGAATTCCTAACACCTTCCCCCGGGTTAACATAATCCTTATCTAGAATTTTTGGTTTGCAGACGTTTAAATAAAAGTCAAAATTTCATCGATTTGGGATTTTAAAATAAATCAGTGACTTGGGACACTAAATAAACTATTCCAAGTGGCGACTCTGAAAATATTAATTAAAATAATCTCATTTCGAATAATGTCACTTTATTTGGAAAAACTCCCATATACCCTCGGGGTGTAAAAAAGAAGGTGTGACAACTCTGGCGACTCTGCTGGGGATGGAGAACCCAGAACTTCCGGTTCAGGGTTCAAGAATTCGAGCTTGTTAATGTGATTTTATTTGGCTTTATTGTCGATATTACTGTTTTTTATGGACTTAATGTGCTAATTTCTATTTACCGCTTTGATATTATTTGGACTATATTTAAAATGTCTTCTTATGCCTCCCTTCTGAGTCTTCTAAAAAATGGTGCTCGCGTTCGCGTGGCCCACTTTTCTATTAGGGTTATACCAAATAGACCTGGGCTGGGCAAGAAACAAGGCCGGGCAGACTTTCGTGCTCCCGGTATGTTGCCCCCTCCTCGACTCGAGTTTGTCCGCTCGGGTAAGCCAGGTCTAAAACAGAAACCGGGATTTTAAACCTAGAATAACGTAACCTCATTCCAGATCCCTAGTAGGAACGTTTATTTGCATCACGTGCATTTGACCTTGGGGACTCAACACAGGGGTTGGGCCCATCTAGGACAGGTGCACCCAAAATAAAGACCATCCTAATGCATCCTACGTGCTACGTGAATATTTATTTGTTTCGGCTTGCATGTTGACCGGCTAGGGAAAGAAAATCAAGAGAAAAACCAAGAGTGAGGTAGGATAGAGAATTTACTCAGTTCTAAAACATCCCGGTATCTGAAAATGTATCGAAACTCTGCCAAAAAAAATTTTGAAAAGAAAAAGAGGAAAGGAAAATGTATTTCAAAAATAAGAGTGAGTCAAATATCATGTTTTTTCCAATTGTGTCAAAGTTGACCGAACTACGCAGGTCTGATTCTCACCGGATGTGGGATACGTAGGCAACCCACATAAGGTTCGACCTCATTTTTTACAAAAAATAATCAAGTAAAGTGTAGTTTAGGGCTTTGGTCAAAAGAATAAGCCGACCCAGCTTCGGTTGTATTTTTAAGTCGTTCTTACTGGAATAGCATTAGATTATCTTTTAATTGTCGAAAGGCTATTTTCGGGAAAAACGGGCAAGTCTATCCGTAAGGTTTCTCTTTCCATAAAATACTTTCCCCCGGCCTCAAAATTTGTTTGGAATTGTGAAAGGGCCACATTTACAAAAACGACTATTTTTTAGCATCAAGGGGGTCTTTGTTCGTTGATTTTCTTTTAGAAATTGAAAACTTGTATTGCAAAAAGAGTCCACAAGAGTCAACCCAAAACCTTAACCCTACACAGGTACAAATGAATACTGTCCAGAACCTGTTACAAATGAATACTGTCCAAGACCCGTCACAAATGAATACTGTGTAGGACCCGTCATAAATGAATGTTGTTCGAAACCTGTCACAGTTGGTCATAGAACAAGCTCAGCTGCAGCTTCGCATGTGGTGGCATGATTTAGATAAAGATGGCCAGGATTGGGTGAAAAAATCAGTCGGGTCACCTTATCGACATCATAAGCATCGAACCCCGGAAGGATTTAATCAAAGCCTTGGTAACCTTTTGGGATCATGTCCATAACGTGTTCCATTTCTCGGATTTCGAGCTCAACAACTTATATTCCCGAGGGCTCCCTCTGTGCACAAGTTCTTTGATCTTCTGAATATAAGTAAGAAAATGAAGAAGGCCCATGTAAGCAACGGATGTTGTTCTTTATACTTCTTGTACTTCAGGTTGGGGCACTCAGATGGGTTTGAAACGCATGAAAAGGGGTTAAACAACAAACAAGATAAAAGCACTTGGCAAATTCATCGTCACTTCTCTTTCATCGTGGCGTTCTTAGGAACCATGGTCTTTCCAAATGCAAAAGGGACAATAGATACTCGCGTGGCTAGAATTGCACAAATCCTCACTACCAAGAAAGATCACACACTTGTTCTGTTAGTGCTGGCAGACATTTATCGAGCATTGACTTTGTGCAAATCCGGGGCTCAATTCTTTGAGGGTTGCAACATTCTTCTTCAAATATGGTTGATCGAACATCTCCATCGTCACCCCAAGTTCATGAGTTATGGTTCGGACGGGAACAACTTCATCAAGAATTATGAGGAAAGGGTGGAAGACTACAAATCTCTTGAAGGGTTTGAGGCCTGGGTATCCCGTTTAAGAACTCTGAAAGCAAGTCAAATTGAATGGACCATAGGGTGGCTTCCGATAATGGAAGTCATATACATGACAGCTTCAAAAGGCTACTTGATGATGATGGGCCTGAGAAGTATCCAACCATATGCACCGCAAAGAGTTCTAAGGCAACTCGGAAGGTATCAAGTGGTACCCGAAGATATAGATTTGAGTACCCAAGTCATTGAGCTACACCCAGAAGTAACACTACCTGAGGCTTTAGTCCAACGGGATTGGAATGGTTTTCGATATCTGTAAAGTGACACCCAAGTACCGGATCTTGCAAAAGGAGAAGTGGATCCAAATTATGCTGCATGGTTTAAGAGAAGGTTTTATGCGAATGATGAGCCAGAGCCCGAGCCTGAAAGGCCCACCAATAGACCTCATGTTCAAGATTTTGATGATAAAATTCGGGAAAGGTTGGCTTGGGGAGAGAAGGAGAAAAAATATCAAGCCACCATCCACTCTTTGCAAGAAGAATTGAGAAATGTCGTATTCAATAATGATTTACAGGCACAAGAAGCTTAAGGTGAAAGAAGAAGGTTGGTCCAAGAAAATGAATCTCTCCGAGTCCAAGTTCGAAAAATGAGAATAGCAGCTGAGAACCCGGGCAGAAGCAGGAAAGATGAAAGGCCCATTTACAACCTTATGTAAAAAGTACGTGACTGTGAGGATGATTTGCAAAAGACTGAGTCTGAGCTAGTAAAAGTACGAACGAAGTTGGCCAAAAATGTAAAAGAATGGGCAACCTTTGTTTGATAGTTGAAGGAAAGATATGACAGAGGGGTCATGGGTTGGAAAAAGGAGCTTAATATCCTTGAGGTTGAAATGACTAAACAAGCCAAGAGCTTCAAAGCCGAGAGAGAACATTTCTACGCTTTGATGGCACAGCTAGAGGGAGACCTACAGCATTTGCAAGAACAGAATCATAGGGCCACCCAGGTTTTGGAGGCTAGATCTCAACAGATTAGGCAGTTGTTGCAAGAAAAGGGCTTCATTATGGAAAGGGTTAGAAGAATCGTCGACTATATTGTGATGAAGTGCAACGTGTGCGAGGACATGACTAGGTCCATGTTCTTCGCCACAGTAATGATCTTTGTTAGCCAGATAATGGATGATCTTTGTCGCCTCCAGGATGACATGGCACGTAGGCCCGCAGCAAGACCAGTTGGTGTTCCTAGGGCAGGATTGGAGGCATTGATGTACTCCTGATTGTTTTCTCTTTTTCGAGTCTGTATTTTCATTCCTAAAGTCTGTTTCAAGTCTATTTTAGTTTTCAATTCTCAAGTATGTAGTCTTTGTAATAGAGAAAGATTAGAAGTCTTGTTTTAATGAAAATTTGAAAAAATAACAAAAATGTTTTATTTATTTTATTTATTCCTTGAACTACGTGATGATCTGATTCACACGGCATCGTGATACGTAGGCAATCCCCATCGAATCCGGTCATGATTTTTTAAATAACTCAAATAAAAGAGAAAATGTTGAAAAGAGAAAACCAAAAAGAAAAAGCAAAAAGAAAAGAGAGATAACAAGGAAAAGAGAATGAGAACAAGAGAGAAAATAAGAGTGCAAAAGAGAGCAAGAGAGAAGATCGGGGAGATAAACAAAAACTGGGATGAGACATGCAATCGTTGCAAAACATGTAGAAACATATTTAACTGTATAGGTACATCACACCCCCAATGTGTGATTCCCTATGTGTTAATTGCTTCAAACTAACCGGCTTGTTGTGTCTACTGTTGAGTATAGGTTCTATTTTTAAGGTGGTTCGTTTGTGGTAACCTGGCTTCACAGCCTTACTTTACAAGATCCAAGGGTAGTGTAGAAATGTCATAAGAAGGTCATCCACCAACAATTCCCATCCTAAAGGATAGCCCGCTATCGGTTATCCCAACCTCAGAGTCAGCGGCTGCTGAAGAGAATAGGGCGTTGTGCCTCCGCGTGCTGGAAATATGGGACGCTTGGTCCAATGGTAGAGAGCCACCAAGTGCCATCCTCGGTTTCCCCAAGCTACTTGCTAGAGCAAGTGGAAATTCCAATGTCCCAATAAGTTACCCAAATACCCCACTTGGATACCCCACCATCTCTGCTCACTTCGCCGGAACACCTTCTTAGGTTCGCCCCCAGGTGATTTCGGGAGTGGCCTCCAACATATTTATCGCACCACCAACTTCGGCTACGACACATTCAACTTTGCCCAGGCCAAGCTTTGATCCACCATCCTTCACTTTCCAAGTATCGTCTTTTCCACCAGACCCTACCCATTTCACCACCAATTCTTACCCCCAACAACCCCGGTACGAGTTTACTGCAAGATAAGAGAAGGCTACAAATAACCCCGAGAAGAGGAAATCATTCGGAAAATGAGGAGCATGGAACAGAGCTTCAAGAATATACAAGGCTTGAGCGGCCAAAAGAGCGTATCCTACGTTGATCTATGCATGTTCACCTGGCTCTTGGTTTTAAGACCCCCAAGTTCGAAAAGTATGACTAGCACGAGGACCCCATAACCCACGTTAAGAGGTATTGCAATCAGCTAAGAGGGGAAAGCGGAAATGAAGAGCTCATAATGGCCTATTTCGGAGAGAGTCTAGTTGGCACTGCATCTGAGTGGTACATGGATCAAGATATGTCTC
Organism: Nicotiana sylvestris; assembly: GCF_000393655.2. Taxonomy (NCBI): domain Eukaryota; kingdom Viridiplantae; phylum Streptophyta; class Magnoliopsida; order Solanales; family Solanaceae; genus Nicotiana; species Nicotiana sylvestris. The sequence goes on from NC_091058.1 coordinate 87,067,063, forward strand.
GCTGGCACATATGGGATGATATGGCTCGACATTTTGTCAGACAATTCCAATACAACATAGACATAAATCCTGATAGGAATTCCTTGTCAAATCTCAAAAAGAAGTCATCGGAAAGTTTTCGAGAATATGCTATTAAATGGCGCAAACAAGAGGTCAGAGTCAAGCCCCTGATGGATGAAACTGAAATGGTCAGTGTTTTTCTGCAAGCCCAAGAGGCTGACTACTTTCAAAATATGATGTCTGCAATGGGAAATCCATTTGTTGAGGCTATCAAAATTGGGGAGTTGGTCAAAAATGGTCTGAAAATAGGTCGTATATTAAGCCAATCTGCTATAAGAGCTACGTCCCAAGCAATCCAAAGCGGGTCAGGAGGTATAGCAAACAGAAAGAAGAAAGAAGAGGTGGCGATGGCGGCTTCAAGTCTGAGAAACCCCTATCCACCCAGAGATTACTTCCCTCCAAGCACCCACAACATTATTATCCTCATTAGGATATGGCTATGCTATGGCTCCTCAGCCATATATAGTAATGAACATCTAGTCATACGCTCGGCCACAACAACAGTTTAACCAAAACCGAGCACCACTTCCTAGAAATAACCCTCCTCACCAAGATCCATATAATCCCCACAAATTTCATGCCAATTGGTGAATCCTACTCTAGCATTTTCCCTAAACTGGTCCAAATGGGTTTGTTGCAACCCATACCCCAAACTAGGCAAAACCCAAAATCGCCCTCCTACTGATATGGTACTCGATGTGCTTACCATTCAGGAGCGAAAGGGCATGACACTGAAGACTGTTGGACTCTCAAAAGGGCAGTCGAAAAGTTAATAGAGTAAAAGAGGGTAGTGCTGAAAGATGAAGAGATCCCCAATGTGACCAACAACCCATTGTCGGCTCACAACAATGGGCCAGTTATTGGAATGATTTGTGAAGATAAAGAGTTTGACCCAGCGCTAAAATCCATCATTGCCATCGCCAATATGGAAAGGAAGCCAAAGGCTGCTGCAAAGCAAGATAAGGGGGAGAAGAAGAGTAACTCCACTCCTCGAAGTGAAGAAAAGACTGTGGAAACCAAAATAGGGGCAGCACCCCCTAAAGATGCCATTCTTTATGTTCCCTGAGCTCACAAGAAAGAACAATTGGCGTGAGTCCTCCTAAGAGGTTCGAGCTGAACAAGGGACACAAGATGTATGTACCCAAAAGGAATTATGTGGCACGGGGACCAGTAATTCCACCCAGGTTGAACGAGCCTATGATCATTAGCCGCGCACCACAAAGGCCTATGAAAGACCCCATTGCAGTCCCCTGGAACTACAATAGAGCAATTGTAACATACAAAGGGAGGGAATCATAGGGAAAGTAAATGAAACCAACCCATCTTGGATGTACTTCAATTTGGAAGAAGTCAACAACACCAAGCATAAGTGTTTCCCGCTCAAAAAGCCAGTTAGTGCCGAAGAAGCAGAGGAGTTCTTCCGAAAAATTAAAACTACGGATTACGAGGTAATTGACCAACTCCGGAAGTCTCCTGCTCAGGTCTCACTCTTGTCTCTACTGATAAGCTCGAATGAGCATCAGAAAGTATTGATAAAAACCCTCAATGAAGCCTATGTTCCGATTGAAACCACTGTGGAGCAAGAAGGATGGCAGAAAGATTCTTCGCAGTCAACCAGATTTCATTTAGCAAGAATGATTTGCCCTCGGAAGGGGCTGCCCACAACAAAGCAATTCATCTAATAGTTAAGTGTGAAGGGTACTATGTAAAAAGAGTCATGGTGGATGGTGGATCAGGGGTCGACATATGCCCTCTCTCAACTTTGCAAAGAATGGAAATTGGGACTGAGAGAATCAGGCCTAATAATGTTTGTGTGCGTTCTTTCGATGGCATCAAGAGGGACACAATAGGGGAAATTGATTTGATCTTGACTATCGGTCCTGTGGATTTCAAAGTGACATTTCAGGTCTTGGACATGGATACCTCCTATAAGTTTCTTTTAGGAAGGCCTTGGATCCATGTTGTGGGGGTCGTACCTTCTACCCCCATCAAATGGTGAAGTTTGAACACAAAGATCAGTAAATTGTGGTTTATTGAGAAGACGAACAATCAATTTACCGGGACCCATCAGTCCCATGCCTCGAAGCTAGAGAAGGTAGAGAGTACATAGTTTATCAGGCTTTTGAGGTTGTGGTCGCAGATCAATGTGAGGAATGAAGCCCGTGTCCTTAACCCTTTTTGTCAAATGCATCCATCATGGTCGCTACTGAAATGATCAAGCGTGGTTATAAGACTGGGAAGGGACTCGGGGAATCATTGCAAGGTATCACAGAACCTATCACTTTAGCTACCAGCGAGAAGTTCTTCGGTATGGGTTTTCACGCCACAGAAACTGATATGACATGGGAAGATGAACGAAAGAGCAATGCTTGGGTATTACCTCAGCCAGTCCCGCATCTCTACAAAACATTCGTCAAGCCCAAGTTCACCGAAGAAGAAGAAGATGAGGCCTTCACGGCTGAGGAAATTGAGGACATATGTGGAGCCATGAGGTAAATGTTATATGAAGCTCATATGGTCCAGCCGGGTGAAGGCGCGAGCACTGCTGAGGTGCAATTTATGGGGCCCGATGCCAAGCTGCAAAATTAGAAGGCTACTCCGTTCTTAGTCAGGCGGGAATCCTGGTAGTCCAGTCTTGCCACTTTTTCTGCATTTCGAGTTATTCCAGGGTGTAACTCGAATATTTTCTTTTAGTTTATTGTCTTTAAAATTCCAATGTAAACCCTTCTATCTTCAAATTCAATGAAATGAAATCAATATTTCATCGTCTATGAATCTCTTTTTTTATTCTTTCTGATTTTTTTTACTTTTCTTATTTCTTCCTTTCAGTTCTAATAATGCGGACTTAAATAACATGACATGCTTGCGGACTTCATGCTCAAATCATAGCAAGTTGTCTAACTGTGAAATAATGAATCAAGAACCGGAATATGATGAAGATGAGGCTTTTAAGGAAATAAATCGAGAATTGAAACAATTCGAGAATAAACCTAAGCCAAACTTAAATGAAACTGAGCCGGTTAATTTGAGTAGTTCAGAAGAGGTCCAAGAAACCATGATAAGCATTCACACGGATGAAAGAACTAGGGATGCATTGATCCAACTTTTGTTCGAATTCAAAGATGTGTTTGCTTGGTCCTACGATGATATGCCAGGATTAAGTGTCGATTTAGTGGTCCACAAATTGCTGACTTACCCCGATTATCCCCCTGTCCAGCAAAAACAGAGGAAGTTCAAAACTGATATCAGTGACAAGATCAAGGAAGAGGTCACCAAATAGTTGAAGGCGGGGGTGATCTGAGTGGTCCGATACACCACATGGTTGGCTAATGTGGTTCTTATGTCGAAGAAAGATGGGAAAACTCGAGTGTGTGTTGACTATCAGGATCTGAACAAAGCAACTCCCAAAGACAACCTCTTTTTTCCAAACATCCACATCCTTGTTGACAACAGTACCAAACATGAAATACAATCTTTCATGGATTGTTATGCTGAATATCATTAGGTCTTGATGGATGAAGAAGACGCAGAAAAGACAGCCTTCACCACACCATGGGGAACCTATTGTTACAAGGTCATTCCTTTTGGTTTGAAGAACGCTAAGGCAACTTATATGAGGGCTATGACTACCATCTTTCACGACATGATACATCAAGAAATCGAGTTGTATGTAGACGATGTGATCATCAAATCCAGAACACAGGACGACCATGTCGGGACTTGAGAAAGTTCTTCGAGCGGCTGTGTAAGTATGATTTGAAGCTAAATCCAGCTAAATGTGCATTTGGGGTTTCGTCTGGCAAACTCTTGGGATTTATAGTCAGTCAGAAGGGCATCGAGCTAGATCCAATGAAGATATAGTCTATTTGGGATTTGCCTCCTCCGAGAACCAAGAAAGAAGTTATGAGCCTGTTGGGAAGGTTGAATTACATCAGCCGGTTCATTACTCAGTTAACATCCACATCTGAACCCATATTTAAGCTATTAAAGAAAGATGCGGTGATTAAATGGATAGATGAGTGTCAAGAGGCCTTCAACAAAATAAAAAAATATCTATCGAATCCGCCAGTCTTGGTCCCACCCAAACCTGGGAGGCCTTTGTTTTTGTATTTGACAGTCTTGGAGAATTTTTTCGGATGTGTCCTCGGGCAACATGATGTGACCGGCAAGAAAGATCAGGCAATATACTATTTGAGCAAGAAGTTCACTAGCTACGAAGCCAAATACACTTTGTTGGAAAGGACTTGTTGTGCCCTAACTTGGGTCGCTCAGAAGCTTAGGCATTACCTATTGGCCTACACCACTTATCTCATCACCAGGCTGGACCCTTTGAAGTATATATTCCAAAAGCCGATGCCCACAGGAAGATTAGCAAAATGGCAAATCTTGCTCACTAAATTTGACATAGTCTATGTCACCCCCACGACAATGAAAGCCCAGGATTTAGATGATCACCTAGCTGAAAACACCTTTGAGTACTTACTTCCTGGACAATGAGGTGAATTCAGTTGAGGTAACATCAGAAGACACCAATGCTTGGAAAATGTTCTTCGATGAAGCTGTGAACACAAAAGGTGTCGGGATTGGGGAAATTTTGATCTCACCCACTGGTCAACATTATCCATCCACAGCCCGGCTTCGATTTTTTTGCACAAACAATACTGTCGAGTATGAAGCCTGCATTATGGGTATGAATATGGCAATCAACCAAGATGTGGAAGAATTGATAATCATGGGAGATTCGGATCTAATTATCCGACAAGATCAGGGAGAATGGGAAACTCGGGATGTCAAGCCTATTCCATATAAGCAACATGTGGAAGATCTTAGCAAGCAATTCAAGTCATTCGAGTTCAAGTACATTCCTCGTTTTCACAATGAGTTAGCCGATGCACTCGCTACTTTGGCCTCGATATTGCCGTATCCAAGCAATCTCCACATTGACCCGCTGGAAATCCAAATCTGGGAAAGGCATGGCTACTGCAATACGGTTGAGATGGAACCAAATTTTTAGCCATGGTATCATGATATCAAGAGATTTCTGAAAACAAAAGAATATCCCGAGCAAGCCAATGGAGACCAAAAGAGAACCATTAGAAGGCTTGCCAACGATTTCTTCTTGAGCAGCGAGGTCTTGTACAAAAAGACTCTAGATCTCAACTTGTTAACATGTATGGATGCCCAAGAGGTCGGAAGAATCATGCATGAAGTGCACGCAGGAGTGTGTGGACCCCAAATTAATGGATACATCCTGGCAAAGAAAATCCTTCGAGCAAGCTATTACTGGATGACTATGGAAAAAGATTGCTTTAGCTTTGTCCGAAAATGTCATCAATGTAGTGCACGGTGACCTGATTCATGAACCACCTACAAAACGGCATCCTATGTTAGCACTGTGGCCATTCGTTTCTTGGGGTATGGATGTCATCGGGCCAATTGAGCCAAAAGCTTCAAAAGGGCATAGATTCATATTGGTTGCCATTGACTACTTCACAAAATGGGTTGAATCAGTCACTCTCAAAGCCGTCACTAAGAAAGAAGTGGTGGATTTCATGCACTCCAATATCATCTGCCATTTTGGTATTCCTACGACTATCATTACGGACAATACTGCAAACTTAAATAGTCACTTGATGAGGGAGATATGCAAATAATTTAATATCACGCATCGGAATTCCATATTGGCCCAAAGCTAATGGTGATGTTGAAGCAGCAAACAAGAACATCAAGAAGATTCTGAGAAAGATGATACAAAGTTCAAGACAATGGCATGAAAAGTTGTCGTTTGCATTATTGGGATATCACACAACTGTGCGCATATCAGTCAGAGCAACACCCTATCCATTGGTTTATGGCACTGAAGCCGTAATACCCGTAGAGGTTGAAATTCCATGTCTCTGAATCATCATTGAGGCTGAAGTTGAAGATAGTGAGTGGGTCAAGACCCTCCTAGAACAGTTAACCTTGATTGACGAAAAGCGGATGGCCGCAATTTGCCACGGGCAGTTGTATCAACAAAGAATGGCCCGTGCCTACAACAAGAAAGTGCGGCCTAGGAACTTTGAAGTGGGGCAACTCATTTTGAGACGTATTCTCCCTCATCACAAGGAAGCAAAAGGAAAGTTCGCTCCTAACTGGAAGGGCCCATACATTATCAGAAAATTATTGCCAAAAGGAAAATTGTACCTGGGAAACATTGAAGGAAATGACCCTGAAACAGCTGTAAATGCAGACGCGGTCAAAAAGGTATTATGTTTAACCCTTTTGTGGTACCAATATTATCCGATTCGGATGACGAAGGCTTTCATTCTCGCTACCCCAAACACTTCAACCCTTTTACTAACCCTTTGAGCCGATTACCCTTCTTTGATTACCCTCTTTGGAACCTGAAAACGTTTGTAAAAAAACAAAACAAAAATCAAAAACAAAGTTTCCCTAAACTATATTTGACTTGATTCCAAAAGGATATGTAGGCAGCCTCTCTCTGGGGTTCAGTCATACCAAAACAAAAATCCAAATTCCCCCAAAGTGAAACTGGGGCAGATGTTGTAATGGTTCAGCGATGATCCTGCCTGAATGGTTCCAAAGTTGTAATTTGATACAAACTCTTTTTTTACCCTAAAGCATGTTCAAGTCCTTCCGATCAATCGGTAAAAGATATTCAAAATTGGAGAACATAGTTACTTGGATCTGATGCAATCAAAATGAGAGAAGCAAAATGAGAGAGTCTTGTTGGTGAAAACCCACACGGGCACCATAAGGCGATGGCGAGCAGAGAAATTATAAATGAGAGAGTCTTGTTAGTGAACACTCGCAAAGAGCACTATAAGGCAACGGTAAGAAGAGAAATGAGAGAGGTCAATTGGCAAAAACCCACAAAGGGTGCCATTGATCAAAAAGAGGGAATCCCCTACAACCATCGGCATTGGAAGAGTCCCGACAAGATTTCTCAATTTTAAGACACAAATTAGGTTGGGTTTATGAGAAATTGGACGGTTGCGCCGATCAGGTATCCAGTCTAAGAAGCATGTCATGTCTATTGAAGTCTGCATGCACTCCAGATAAGTCCTACTTTCTTTCCCCGAAAGGGACACCTCTTGTTAAATTCAGTATCCTCTCCTTTGTTTACTTTTCTTTAAATCTCTTTCGGTTTAATTCTTCTCCAAAACTAATACAAAGAAAAGATGACAAGATTGGTTTTACAGGGTTCTGCTTAACAAAATCCGAATTCAAAGATAAGCACCCAAACTCAGCAGGTGCATCAAGTCGATCTCGACTGGCCATGATGGCCGAGGCTACAAAGTCAAAATTATGGAAAATGAAAGAAATCCAAAGTCAAATGCCCATAAAGGCGAAATAAGATGAAAAGGCCAAAACCCCACACGGTTTGAACCACCGTATTGAAAGTTTTGGAAACTCAAAATCCCAAGTATTAGAAGAGAGATCAATCTCCAAAAAGCCAGCGAACAATAGAGGTTTTCATCAAAAGAGTTGGGCCAAGATCAAAACAATCAAGGCCATAAAACCAACCACCGTTTCAAATTAACCATTGTTCTTTGTTTGAAAATATGAAATAGGTGCAATTCAAAGCAACCTTCCAAGAAGCAAGTGCAACCAAAGAGAAACTGTGCAAGGGCTAGAAGCAGCTTTACAGCATCAATCCATAAAAGGAAGTCCCCTCCAAAATTCTTTCCCGCATTTACTCATTCTATGAAATAAAAAAATAAAAATAAAAAGATAAAAAAAACATAAGAAAAATTCAAAAAAAACATGGTAGCCTAGGGTCCCCAATCTCTAGTTACGTTTTTTTCCATCATAGGGTCTCCACTCCCTAGTTGATTTTATTTTAGACATAGGGTCTCCACTCCCTAGTTGTTTTTTCAACATAGGGTCTCCACTCCCTAGTTGATTTTATCTTAGACATAGGATCTCCACTCCCTAATCGTTTTTCCAACATAGGATCTCCACTCTCTAGTTGAGTTTTATCTTAGACATAGGGTCTTCACTCCCTAGTTGCTTTTCCAACATAGGGTCTCCACTCCCTAGTTGATTTTATTTTAGACATAGGGTCTTCACTCCCTAGTTGCTTTTCCAACATAGGGTCTTCACTCCCTAGTTAAGTTTATTTTAGTCATAGGGTCTCCACTCCCTAGTCGTTTTTCCAACGTAAGGTCTTCACTCCCTAGTTGAAGTTATTTTAGACATTCGGTCTCCACTCCCAAGTCTCTTTTCCAACATAGGGTCTTCATTCCCTAGTTGATTTTATTTTAGACATAGGGTCTCCACTCCCTAGTCGTTTATCCAACATAGGGTCTCCACTCCCTAGTTGAGTTTATTTTAGACATAGGTCTCCACTCCCTAGTCGCTTTTTCAACATAGGGTCTCCACTCCCTAGTCTCTTTTCCAACATAGGGTCTTCACTCCCTAGTTGAGTTTATTTTTTATATAGGTTCTCTACTCCCTGATCGTTTTTCCAACATAGGGTCTCCACTCCCTAGTTGATTTTATTTTAGACATAGGGTCTCAACTTCCTAGTCGCTTTTCCAACATAGGGTCTTCACTCCCTAGTTGAGTTTTATTTTAGACATAGGGTCTCCACTCCCTAGTTGATTTTAGTTTAGATATAGAGTCTCCACTCCCTAGTCTATTTTCCAATATAGGGTCTACACTCCCTAGTTGATTTTATTTGAGACATAGGGTCTCCACTCCCTAGTCGCTTTTCCAACATAGGGTCTCCACTTCCTAGTTGATTTTATTTTAGACATAGGGTCTCTACTCCCTAGTCGATTTTCCAACATAGGGTCTCCACTCCCTAGTTGATTTTATTTTAGACATACAGTCTTCACTCATTAGTCGCTTTTCCAATATAGGATCTCAACTCCCTAGTTGATTTTATATTAGACATTGGGTCTTCACTCCCTAGTATCTATTCCAACATAGGATCTCCACTCCCTAGTTGAAGTTATTTTAGACATACGGTCTCCACTCCCTAGTCTGTTTTTCCAACATAGGGTCTCCACTCCCTAGTTGAAGTTATTTTAGACATAGGGTCTCCACTCCCTAGTCGATTTTCCAATATAGGGTCTACACTCCCTAGTTGATCTTTTTTAGGCATAGGGTCTCCACTCCCTAGTCACTTTTCCAACATAGGGTCTCCACTCCCTAGTTGATTTTAGTTTAGATATATGGTCTCCACTCCCTAGTCTCTTTTCCAACATAGGGTCTTCACTACCTAGTTGATTTAATTATAAATATAGGGCTCCACTCCCTAATCTTTTTTTTCCCAGAGATACACAATCCTGATTTTAATTGCTTTCAATAAAGAAATAGTTTAGATTTTAGTTACAATAACTCACGAAATTTTCCTAGTGAAAATTAGGGCAGAAAATTTCGTTCCTTTGTTTGCTTTTGTGTCTAAACATCTTTTCACCGTGAGGCACAAGGTTTGAGATGACCAAAAGAAGAAGTCTCAACCCAAATAAAAGAAAAGAAGGAATAAGGAAAGAAGTTGAACTCTAAGTGTAGAAGCGGAGAAAAGATGCAGACTGCCCAAGATATGATTGAAGTCGCCAGTTTTGCATGTCCCGCCTTGATCCGACAAGCTGAAGAAGAATGAACTAGCGGTTGCAGCTAACGAGCATCAAGATTCAAATCAGAGACTGCAGGAAGAACCATCCAAGACTGAAGATCAAGCTTTAGAAGGTTTATGTATAGGAATCTTGTAACTCGTAGTTGATAGACTTAGCTAGTTTAGATTTTCATCTTTTATGTCGGTGTAATAAGGAGCTCAGCAAGCAGAAACAGCAGTAGCAGCAGTGAAATCATAGTTTCTTGGTAGTCCCAGCTACCAAAACCTCCAGAACTACACTGACTTGATTTCTTCACAGCCAAGGATATATAGGCAACCTCTGAAGCAAGGTTTGGTCAGACTTTTTCAAAAAGATGTTTCTCATGGAGTTTCAAACGGGCAAAAATTTCTCCTAATTGCTCATTTTATTTTTGCCCGAAAACTCTTCATATTTCTGAGCAAAAAGAGGTAGCTCTGAGCATGTGATTTTTGCCCTATACGAAATACTCCTACTGAATCCAAGCAAATAGATTTTTCTTAATTACTTGCCATTTTTAGGAATTTTGTAGAATTTTATTAATTGTTTGCATTTCTGTGCATGTTTAATTTTTATTTAAATCATGAAAAATATCAAAATATCATGCATTGCATTAGGCTTTATTTTTATATTTTTTAGGAATAATCAATAATTATTTGTTTTATAAAATCAAAATCACAAAAAAAATGCTTCATTTTTACACTTTTCCTTTTATTTTTAGGTTATTGAGTTTTCTCTTTTAATTTAGGATTAAGTAGCTTTTATAATTTTTGTAATTATTTAATTAGTTTAATTTCACATTTTTAGATAATTTAGGATTTCAATTTTAGGATTTTTAATTAAAAAAAGAAAAGAAATTGGAAATAAAAGAAGGAATTGAAGAGAGGGTTTTTGAAATCTAAATTTGGGTTAATTCCACACCAAAATCGGCCCAAATATTTCCCCAAATCGATCCAGACCCAGCCCAAAAAATCAAGCCTACCTGGTTCAATTCCCACTCTCCTAAAATGACCTTGTATCACCCCCTTTTGATCCCAGCCTTTGATCATCTTAGATCTAACGGCTGGGAACTGATCAGCCATTTAGATATAACTGTCCGAAGACAGACCCCCCACCCCCATTGAACTCCCCCTCATTTCACCTTCGTCCACATTTCTTTTTGAAACCCTAGCAGCCCCCTCGTTCCCACGCCGCCTCCGCCACAAACCACCCACCGAAAATTGCCTCACGGCGGTTCCGGTGCTCCAAACACTACCACTTTTACACCACAGAATCCTCGTCCCCTCCTCATCTTAAATCCCCAATCAGTTTTTTCCAAATCCCTGCCGAATTGCTCGAATTTCGAATCTAAGATTCAAACCAAAAACCTTAACTCCTCGAAATTACCCCAAATTCATACCAGGTGATCCTCACCTCCCCATCTTCCCAAATCCACTACCAGTTTCCCTCAAATCACCCTTAACATTGTCAATTTTCAAATTCGAGATTCCGAAAGAAAACTGAAAACCCTTAATTCATTTCTAATCTGGTTTCAACGGTTTCGAAGGATCGATTTGAGCCAAAGTTTATGCCAATCGATTGTTCTTGACAAGAACAATCGATTAGCATTAGTTTTGGTTGATTTTAAGACCTACCAGATTCCGACCAAGTTAGCACTGACCGGCCAAACTTCGTCAAATACCATCGTCCTTTGATTTGCTCTGTTTGTTCAAGCTTTTCCGACCAAAATCAGTTTGTTTTTATTTCTTCTCTTCTTTTCTTTTAGTTAGTTATTTTTATTTTTATCATTTAGGTATCAACCTTGCTTGTTTTGATTGCTGGTTATTTTGAATTTCAGTAAAATAAGTTTATTTAGTTAATCATCTTAATTAAACATAGTTTGATGCATTTAGGATAATTAAGTCTGGTTAGTTTAAATTAAGGTTTTGCTTCTTTTCAATTGGTTCTACGTCTAATTTAGCCGCATGGTTTAGGTTCTCATTTTTCTTTCTTTAATTGCTAGTTTCATTACTTGTACGTAGGTTTAAGTTTTTTAATTAGGTTTTAATAATTTTCCTTTGAAACTCATACTAGTATTAAGTTTAAATTTTTCTTCTGTGTTTGTTTCATTTCTGATTCTGTTCATGTCAAATGAATTTAGGTTTAATTTTAAGGGTTTGGTTGCTCAATAATCTGTTCCTTTGATCTTTTCTTGTGTGTTAACTTTTATCTTGTGGTGTTGGTTCTGATTTGCCAACAAATAGGAACCTTAGGGACTTAATTGAACCAAAAAGGTCTAGGTAAAGATGAAACAAGCAGAATTTAAAAGGGCAAATTGAGGTTTTACACTGAGGGAAATATCAGAATGTTCTAAGAATATCACAGTTGTCCCTATCCTTAGCATAAAATGCAGGAATTGGATAAGAAAAGGACAGACAGTTGTATAGAAATATTGTACTATTCTGAAATATAAGGAATTAGGTCAGAATATTCCTTTCTTGGGATACTTTTTATGCACTCTATAAAAGGAAACTTTCCCTCACACACACACACACACATTGAGCATTATTCTCTGCTTGAAAAAAGTTCTAAAAATAGCTTTTAAAATCATTTTACTGCACAAAAAGTCCTTTCTTCTGAAAAGATCAGATTTCAGAAAACTTTATAAAACCTTCAAAAACTTCTCTTTCTTTTGGTTTTTTGCTCAAAACATGGTTTGAAGTAGAGGTTTTTTTTTTCTTGAGTCTTGGCTGAAATTTCTGGTTTCAAGACTGTTGGGGTTTGCTCTTGGGAATCCTGATTTATCTGGGGTTTTGCTATGATGTGATTTACTGCTGCTTCTGTCTGCTTTCGTTTGTTGTTCCATCTTTGGATTTTCAACTATTTATCTCCTTATTTTCTTTGTTGCTTCTTACTCTTCAAGGTACTGTTTCAGATCTTCTATGTAATTTTTTTTATAAGTTATCAAAATATCAAAATTTACAAAGATATGTGTAATGAATGAGTGTTCCCTTTGTATTATTTTATTAATCTCTTTTAAACTTAGCTAATCTGATTGTAAGTGTGTTAACATGAGCATTTGTTGTGGTTAATTGATATTTATAGCCTTCTTTTCCAAATAAAAATAAGAGGAATGTCCAAATCAAAATGTATTAAACCCCATGCTAATTTTCAACTTCTGTTATTAAAGCTGTAGCCATGCCTCTGTCCAATTTTGTGCAACAAATGTGTGCATTTTTCTTTTATTGTCATATGTTTATCCCGTTGCATATAATAGTAATTTGAACTTCCATGCAGCATTGTGATTTGGCTTTCGATATATTGGGAATTACCATATGTTTGGATTGTTTATTGTTGTACATCTATAGGGTGAAGGTTCAGTAAACCTTCATTTGCTTCTGGGAAAAAATGATTTTAGAAAAGTTGTTAATCACATATCTTCTTTGAATTTGGATGTATGGAAAACAACATTCCTTCTAACAAGTTTATCACCTTTGTTTTCATTTGTGGCAATGTGGTCGTAGATTTGCAAGCTAGCTCTGTAGCTAGCCTTGAAATTTCAAACTGTCTTTGAGTCACCAAATTTCATAGACTGGAGTAATTGCATTAACGGAGGGTCAGCATTGTTTGTTGGAGATTAATTATTGATTTAGCATAGAGCTGTAGAACTGATACAATTTGGTCTTCTGTATAAACCTTTTATAATTTATTTTTATACGAGTGATTTATTTAGAAAAGATAGGTATTATAAATTCAAAAGATGTATGCAATTTTTAATCAAGTATAGCCTGACTTTGGCCCAATTGGGCATTTCTCATGAGTCAGGCTCGAACTAAGGGGATTCTGCCTTACCATCGCGTTTGGGCCCAACGATGAGCCCAAATGCCCTTTTCTATTTTTATTTGTCACTTAACTTGCCTTAATATGAAGCTCAGCATTCCACCTGCAGCTATTTTTCTGTTCAATACAAATGCTTTTTTTTAAATGAACATTAGGCCCAATCTCTTTGCCCTTCTTCTTTTGATCTCCTCTAAATAATTGTGGGTTTGCTATCGTCCCAGAACTCCCTTAATAAGTGCCTATGTATATTAATCAAAACACACTTGTAATAAGGGAATTAGACTCACTTTAAGATCTGAACCTTTAGGCTCTTTTAGTTAAATATAATTAAAAAAAACAAGTTGAGGTGTGTCATGTCAAACAAAATTTATAATTCATGACCCTCATAAGGTTAGATCAAGAATAACACTTATAGAAAAGGTTTGAGGTGTGCCATAAATAAATTAAATCATCCATGGCCCTCACAAATGTTGCTTTTAAAAATTGAATAATCGTAGTTTGCTTTAGGCTCGATTTAGACTATTATTGTGATTACGTATACGTTCGCATAACATAATTGCGAATTTAATTCTAAAATAACTCGAGGGATGCGTTCAAGCAACTTCAACCAAATTTTTCTTAATAAAATAAACAAAGCATTATTAATTATGGACACGTTTGTGTGACTTGATTTTCAACGCGCCAAAAGAAAAGAGTATACGTACGCGTAACTCAATTCTTTAATTACGAATAAATCAAGTGACTAAAAGCGGTAAAATGATAAATGCACATAGGTCCTAAAAATGAGTTGTTAAACAATTTAAGCCAAGTAATAATCACTAAGCGACCGTGCTAGAACCACGGAATTCGGGAATACCTAACACCTTCTCTCGGGTTAACAGAATTCCTTATCTAGAATTTTTGGTTCGCAGACCTTTAAATAAAAATAGAAATTTCCTCGATTTGGGATTTAAAATAAGCCGGTGACTTGGGACACCAAATAAACTATTCCAAGTAGCGACTCTAAAAAAATTAATTAAACGAATAATGTCACTTTAATTGGAAAAACTCTCATATACCTTCGGGGTGTAAAAAATAAGGAGTGACAGCTCTGATGAATCTTTCTGCTAAGATAGAAAACCTAGTCTGATGTACTTTCTCCTAGGATCAAAATCTTAATCTGATGAATCTTTCTCCTAAGATAGAAGACTTAGTCTGATGAATCTTTCTCCTAAGATACCAAAAAAAAAGACTTAGCTTGATGAATTTTCTCCTAGGATCAAAATCTTAGTCTGATGAATTTTTCTACTAAGATAGATAACCCAATCTGATGAACTTTTTCCTAGGATCAAAATCTTAGTCTGATGAATCTTTCTCCTAAGATAGAAAACTTAGTCTGATAAACCTTCTCCTAGGTAGATGTCTTAGTTTGATGAATTTTTCTCGATATAAAAGCCTAGTCTGATGAATTTTCTCCTAGAAAATTAAAAAAAGAAAAGCAAAGAGGATGTCTCGATTAAAAAAAAGTCATTTTTCATGCTATTGAAAAAAAAAGCGTTGGGGCAATTTGTTTAAAAGAATGATTTTCTCAACAAAAAAAATGAAATTGATTTTCTCAACAAACAAAAAAACAAAAAAAAAATCCTTCTTGGTTCATTTTAGCATAGGTACACAATTCAGTAGTCTCACTAGCCGATATCAGCATAACCTAGTAATCTTTTCCAACACAGGGTCTCACTCCCTAACTGATGCCAGCATAACCTGGTAATCTTTTCCAACATAGGGTCACCCTCCCTAGTGGATGCCAGCATAACCTGGTAATCTTTTCCAGCATAGGGTCTCACTCCTTAGTTGATGCCAGCATAACCTGGTAATCTTTCCAACTTAGGGCCTCCAATCCCTAGTTGATTTCCTTTTAGATATAGGGTCTCCACTCCCTAATCTCTTTTTCTTAAGGATACACAATCCTGACTTTTATTGCTTTCAATAAAGAAGTAGTTTAGAATTTTGTTACAATAACTCACAAAATTTTCCTAGTGAAAATTAGGGTAGAAAAATTTCGTTCGTTTGTTTGTTTTGGTGTCTGAGCAGGTTTTACCTCGAGGCGCAGGGTTCGAGACGATCAAAAGAATGAGTCTCAATCCAGAATAAAGAAAAAAGAAGAAAAAGAAGTGAACTCAAAGTGCAGAAGCGAAGAAAAGATGTGGACTGCTCAAGACGTGATTGAAGTCACAAGCTTTGCATGTCCCGCCTTGATCCGAGAAGTTGAAAAAGGAAAGAACCAGCATCTGCAGCTAACAAGCATCAAGATTCAGATCAAAGTCTGCATGAAAAACCATTCAAGACTCAAGATCAAGCATCAGAAGACTCATAGATAGAAATATTGTAACTTGTAGCTGATAGGATTAGTTAGTCTTTTCAATTTTAATTTTTGATGCAATAATAGGACCGCGGACCGAAACTTCGACGGAACGGAACCTCACTCGACTCTCCACCTCGGTACACTCCATCACCTCATTCACTTCTGAACTATATGTGGCCTGATTCCTTTATAGCCAAGGATATGTATGCAGCTCAGATAACAAGGCTCGGTCACATTCTCCTTTTTTTTATTTTTTGGTCTCTCTAAATAAGGGTCGGGTCAAAAAATCTGTCTCATTGTTCTTTATGTGAAAACTCTTCGTGTTTCCAGTCAAAGAGGGACAGCTGTAAACATGTAATATCTGACCCTCCACAGAATTTTCACATTCATAGTGTTTAGATATTAGTTCAGGTCTAATAGTACTATTTTCACTATTTTATTTTAATTTTTACTTTATTTTTATCACAAAAAAATATTTTTTCATCTTCAGGTTAAAGTTAATTGGTATATTTATATTTATAGTATCATAACATTTGAAAATTCAAAAAATTAGTTTCACTCGTAGTATTTAGTTTTATATTAGTTTATTTTAATTTAGTGTGATTTTTACATTTTTATAGATACATTACATATTTGGTCTTTTTAGCCAAAGTTCAAACCCAAAAAGACATGGTCCAACCCAATTACCCTTAGCTCATTCTTCCCAACTCATTAACTCACTTAAGTGCAAGATTTAATCATAGCCATTTTTTTCCTTCTAATTCAATGGTCATCATCCCTTCCCACCTCCATATAAAATACTCAATTATAGAAACTTTACCCTAAGTTTTCAAGACTTAGACCTAGCTAAGAAAAGATCTCTACACAAAAAGGAAATCAACCGCAATTCTGAAGGGACGAGTTTTGGACTTAAATCCAATAAACTTCTGTCATCAAAACCTTGAATTCCTCTAGCTAAGAGCACTAGATCTTTGAATTCCAAAAAAAAATGCACACTCACTCACGCAAGAGAGATCGAGACAAAAACAGAAAACGGCAGGCCACTGCAAAGAAGGGGATCTCCCTTTCTAATCTGATTTTCAAGAAAAAGGGACCTCACCCAATTCAAGAGAACCGGCAGCCACCGTTTCTCACTTCTGATGCGACACCAGCCACAAAATGCAACAGAACTTGCTGCGAAACATACCCAGAAACGACCCTGAAACAGTAGCTCAAGTCGCTACTAATTCCATCGTGAAACGGTGTCAAAATACTACCAAAATTCTAGCCGAAGAATCCTTGGAACACAAGCTTTAAGTCGAGTCTGAGGTTGCGGACGAGGTCGTAGTTCATTAGTTCCGGTCGAGTCCATCTGAAGTTCATGTATATCGGAGAGTTTGCAAAAGACTGTGTTTGGAGGCTCTTTGTTCTATTTGTTCAGATTCGTTGAGATTGCTATTCATGATCGTGGAAATCAGAAGGTCTCAAAAACTGCTATAGTGATTGTCTCTGTTGCTTGGTTAAGTGTTGCAGTTTGTGTTTTTGTTGCTTTCTCTAAGCATTCTTGGCTATGGCTTGTCTCCTGCTTCAAGTAAGCCACTCTCATTTAAATCCACAATTAGTTGTACTCAACATCCTTTGCTTCGTGTTTTAAAATTTTCATAACAACCAAATTGATCAAGTTAAAATACAGTACTTTATCCATTTAACCACTATAATAATAGTATCTCACACTTTTATGTCTTTTTCCTGTTATTATTGTTTGGTAGTCCATTTTATTGCGCATTCCCTGGTTACAATATTAGGAATTGATATTCTCCTCAATTCAAGAAGTCAAAATTGTCCAAAGCTGAATCCCTAAACATTGATTTAAGACGTGACTATTATTGCTTTATCTGAAGAAATAGCTTTAACTGTTCGACGTGGTGTTTTTGTGGTGAATCATACAGAATAATGTCATAATAAAGAAATCATGAATATATTAGAATGCTTTCGGCACGATGAATAAATTATTGTGATTATGGGTACGGTTTCCGTGGCATAGTCATGATACGTGATTCCCAATTTGAGTGTGCGTTTCACATGACTTGACCATAACTTCATAATAATAAAATAAACATGTCGTAAATCGCGGGTACATTTCATGTAGCGCGGTTTGCAACGTGTACCAAAACGACAAGTGTACGACATCGTGACTTGTTCCCAAAATTAATTCCATAAATATTAAAAGCGGTTATAAAGTTAAAAATGCACACTAGACTTAAACCATGTAATAAATCAGATAATTAGGCCAATTATTAATAGTTGAGCGACCGTGCTAGAACCACGGAACCCGAAAATGTCTAACACCTTCTCCCGAGTTAACAGAATTCCTTACCTAGAATTTCTGGTTTCGCAGACTTTTAAATAAAGTCGATATTTCTCGATTTGGGATTTAAAAAATAAACCGGTGACTTGGGACACCAAATAAACTATTCCAAGTGGCGTCTCTGAGAATTAAATAAAATAATCTCATTTCGATTTATGTCACTTTAATTGGAAAAACTCCTTTATATACCCTCGAGTGTAAAAAAGGAGGTGTGACAAGGGTCCTCAAAATTCTGGAGCAAGTCCAGTCAATACCAACATGTGCCAGAAGGTCAGTAATCAACTAAGAAACTGGGGCGTTAATCAACTAAGTATTATGTCAAGTTGCATGAGTCTAATCCCTGACTCTCTATTTGCATGAGTCTAATCCTTGACTCCATGAGGCTAATCCTTGCCTCCCCATTTGTATGAGGGTAATCCTTGCCTCCATACTTGCACGAGTCTATTCCTTGACTCCATGAGGCTATTCCTTGCCTCCCCATTTGCATGAGTCTAATTCTTGACTCCATGAGGCTAATCCTTGCCTCCCCATTTGCATGAGTCTAATCCTTGACTCTGTGAGGCTAATCCCTGCCTTCCTATTCGCATGAGTCTAATCCCTGACTCCTTATTTGCATGAGTCTAATCCTTGACTCCATGAGGCTAATCATTGCCTCCCCATTTGCATGAGGCTAATCCCCCCCCCTATTTGCATGAGTCTAATCCCTGACTCCATACTTACATTGAGGCTAAGTCATGCCTCCCCATTTGCATGGGATTAAGCAATGTCCCTCGACACGAATATTGCTCTATTTCTAGCATGATCTATTTGCTTTCCAATCGGGCTAAGCTCTGCCCTCTATTTCACAAGACTAAGCCTTGTATTGCTAATACCATATCATTGCATATCATGGGCTGAAATATTGTCAATCTATCCAAAGGCGTCATAGTCTAAAAGGCATCATCCTCATAGCCGGAAGACACCATGTCATGGCCTGAGGATCCCTCAAACTTGTATATCATTATTCAAAGGCGTCATGGTTCGGAGGCACCATCTTCATGGCCCGAGAACATCATTTGCCTGCGAATCCCACACTAAAAAATTCATGGCCCAGGACATCATGGTCCAAGAGTGTCATCTTTAACCGTCCGAAGACAATCGTTATAGTTCAAAAGGAATTTGCATCATGTTTAATTTTTCGCAAATACATGTTTGTAGCATCTTTTATCTGCAGGTAACCGGCAGGCAACTGCTACCCTAGCAGGAGCGATCTCGCTCCAGTTCCCTCTAACCATCCGAGCTTTAACCGCTTACCATAACCGCTCATCGTAGCCGCTTCCGCATCGCGTGTCCGTTCTTGCAGTAATTTCATCGGCATATTCTGCAGATGAATCCAGAACTACACATGGCCTGATTCCTGTAAAGCCAGGCATATGTAGGCAACTCAAAGACCGGAGTCCGGCCTCTGTCCTTCCAAAACATCCCGCCCGGTCAAAATTGGCCATCATTTCTTTACCCGAAAACTCTTTTATCCTTCCCGGGTAAAGAGGGGTAGTTGTTGATACCCAATTTTTTTTATATATTTTTAATATGCATAAATACTTTCAAAATAGTATATATATATATATATATATATATATGCATATATAAGCATGCACAAGGTTGTTATAATTTTTTTCATAATTTTAAATATTTTAAATTGATTTATTTCCTTATCTTTTACTCATAAAATCCCCAATAATTATCCCTCAAATTATTTTTGTGGTGTTTAGTCATTATTTTCTATATTTATGCCAAAATATGGTTAAAATATTTTTATGCATTTTTATAATTGCATTTTGTATTTTTAAAGCTAAATTGCATATAATTGCAATATTAGCCCTGTTAATGTATGATTACATTTATATGCATAAAATCCACCTTCTATATTTTTAACATGTTGAAAATCTATTTTAAATCATTTTAGTACATGAAATTATTTTTTAGAAATTGCTTATTATTTATTATAAATTATATAGTTATAATTTAGCTATTTAAAATATAGCCAGATTACATTTCAATTTTAGCCTTAATTTTAACCCAACCCCGGCCCAATTCCGTATTAAATTACCCGAACCAAACCCTAAACCCACCTACCCGACCCAGAACTAATTAAATCATGGTCGTTAATCTAAGAGATCAACGGCCCGTATTAACTCCCTCCTTTTTAATCCTAAACGACCATAACCCTATCTCATTCTCCCAAACTCGCCGCCTCTGTATTCTTTCATCTCCTCTCCTCTCTCAGTAACTCAACCTAACCCTAGCCCCTTTAACCGCCGACCTCTCTTCTCCGGTCTTCTCCGGTGATCTCTCATCAACTCCTAAGCCTCCAATGGCTTCTCTAATGCCAAGCTTGCCTTCTCTAAGGTCTTCAAGAGCCCAAGGACATGCCGACTTGCATCTAGGGTTCGTCACTTATCTATTCTTGGCTACTCCAATGTGATTTCGAGCAAAATCACGCCGTATTTGTTACGATCCTTGGGATTCTAGATAGGTTCTTTCATCTCTATTTGGGTTTCTTCTGAAATCCTAATTTTTGCCTACATCTCCTAGATCTATACAAATTTATAACAATTTAGTTTGTTTCTTTGATGTTTTACACTATCCTTGGAACTCTTTTACGAGAATCATTGATTCCAAGTGCTTTTCGTCTTCTTCTAAAAATAGGGTTTTCGGAACTTCTTCTATAACTTTATTTAAACTATTTTTTTATGTTTAAACTTCTATTTCTTGCATATTTCGACTGATTTTGTGAGTTTACTACCTCTTCAACTCGCCTATGTTGAAAGCCCTAATTTTTCTAGGTTTCTTCGTTTGATTTTGTGACTAGCATGTTCTTGTTTGAGTTTCTGTGACTATCTCGCTTCGAATGTGTTTCTACTGAGTTTCTCATGCCTAACTTACATCAGCTCTATGTGCTTGTGTTCGTCTTGACTAGTCAAGACTCGCCTCTTTGCTTGTTATGTTTGGTTACTCCTATCTTACTCTATTTATATGCTGAAACATTGACTCATGACTCTCTCCTTGATTACCTCTAAGCTCCTTGTTTCTTGGCTTGATTTGAAAAACTTCCCTTTAGACTTTCGATTCTCCTGTTTTAGCTTGTTTATTTGCTTATTCATGGGAACCCATGTTACTCTCTTTAAACAAGTAATTTCGAATCCTTGATTCCATGATTTACTATATGTTGATTTTTGATTATTTCCATATTCTGCAACTTTATTTTGTTTTCTTACCTTATTTGTTTAGCCGAGTATTTTACTGATTCTTCGTTAGTTGTTTCCTTAATTGAACCCATATGTACTTACCCCTAATTGTCTATTTTGTACCTTATGCTCTACTTGATTTCTTTCCTTAATTATTTGTGCCTATTACCGTTGGTTGATTACCCCTTAATTAAAGGAGTACTTGCATGGATTTGATTTTGATTAGTATTTGGTTCCACAATTACTATGTTACTATGATTCTTGCCTTATTTTTATCTAATTTCGAACTACTATATATACACACTCTCTCATTAACACAAACACACGAACATTGGTTCAAAAACTCTCTCTTTCACACTAAAAAGCTTTCTGCTCTCTTTTGGTCACTTACTACTGTCTAAAGTCAGTCGGCTGCAAGCCAAGGCTGACTAATGGGTTCTTTTTCACTTTGTGTTTACTACCCCTTTTACTGGTATGTTCCAATTTTAATTCAAGTCCCAAAAACAATATGTTTCTCCTATTACTTCAATTTGTCATGTTTCTAATATGGTTTTGTTGTTCAACCTGTAATTAGTATGTCTTCTTTACTGCATGTTATATACTCCTTAGCATCCCCTTATAGTATGTCTTAATGTGTCTATGTTTTCCTGATCCCTGGCATGCCCCCCTTCCTATGTAAAGTAACTGGCTATCCTAAGCTTCTTGATTCTGTATTAACTCTACAGTTCATGGTATACTTTAAAAAGCCTTGACCCCCTTTTAAGGGCCCCTCTGGTTCTGTACCTATGTGTATCTATGTTTACTATGTGCCCTATGCGTACCCCAAATTCCCATTACCCTCTAAGTGGATGTGTGCACTTGTTTGACTTTATGTATTGAAATGCTGATGAACTTCTTCTAGTTCTGTATTTGGTTTGGTTGATTGTTGATCACTTACCTTTTTTTAAATTTGTATTATTTATTAGCTCCCTATGTTTTTTACAAAACCATTTCAAGCAAATGTCTTAATACTGTTTTCCTACTGAAATCTTTCAAACTATATCAAACACTCTCACTCTATTCCTAAGTCATTAGGTTCTGCCCCTCCAATGTGTGTACTGCCTTGGGATCCTCTTGAGAACCCTATGAACTCTGGCACACTGAGGCTGGCCCTTCCACACTGCACTTACTCAATTTGGTTACCAAGTTTAGGTGTAAGCACTGCCCGGGATCCTTGAGATCCTTAGGGAACTTTGATGCATCTAGACAATGATATTGTCTATGGAATTTGGGCATTTGAGGCTGTTGGAGGCTTTGGAAACCTAGACCTATTTGTAGGCTCCCTATAGAATAACTTCTTATTTTTCTTATCTACTGATGTAATTCATTCATATGGTCTGTAATAATTTATAAACGAATATTGGGATAACTAGTGAAAAAGGGTGGGTAGTTACATGTTTGTGGGATAATACGGGTAGAAACCATGCCTATAGGACTTTATATTTTGCTATGATTTCCTTACCAAGTAGAAAACATGCCTATAGGACTTTATATTTTGCTATGTTTTGCCTTATCATGTTAGAAATCATGCCTATAGGTCTCAATAATAGAAATCATGTTTATAGGTCTTAAAATCGGTATCACAAGTAGATGTCATGCCTATAGGATATAATCCGATCCAAATTCTGTTATGAGGGATATTTACATGTGTTTTCATGCCTACCAGTTTCTAAAATCAGTTTTAAACAACTAGATATCATGTCTATAGGGGACACCACCAAAAATTCTGCCTATAGATTCAAACCAGTTTAGTTTAAATCCAGTCCAAGATTAGTTCACTTCAAAATTGGTCTACTTAGTGTCTTATTTTCCCTGAAATGATTTCTTTCAAAAACTACTTTAAATTCACTATTAGAAAGCATGCATATAGGGATCCAAAAGACTATTTTAAAATTTGCCATGTTTTACTATATAAAACGTAATTATCATTATTCCGCGTGTAGGCAAGCCTATAGGGCGTTTCTAAATCCTATAACTCTGAAAATGTTTTTGTTGCTTAATGTCGTTCTGATTTTCACAGGCTTTAAAATTAGTAGGCAATTGATAGGGTCATTACTTCTGAGTTTATAAAATAAACTGCCTATCTTTTGTGTCTTGATATTCACTTAGACATCACGCATTAGGATATTGTTTAACAAAAGGCCCTTATTTGTGCTTGAGTTGTGCTGCCTATGTGTATTGTTTTATGAAGTAAACTTGAGCCTCTAATTGATCCCTTTTATCTTATGTGCTAAGGTCCTAATTGTTCTTGCTTGTCGCCTTAGTATTTTCACCTTTAAAATCTTAGGGGTCCATCTAGAACTACCTATAGGTAGAGGTCCTAAAATTCCTCCAGGACCATTAAGAAGGGACGGGCAACAGCACGCAATAGAGATCACTGACCAACACTCGTTTTAATGACCACTAAAGGGGTGGGAAGGGTAGATATGCGATATTATGACTACGCGCTAATGTCACGTGTAGCCCCTCATTGACGAGTGTTTACCGGACATTGTGTGGGGCGATCCTATAGGCTAACCAACCTAGGACTCCCCCTTTTTCCCAAAATTCCTTTTGTTTAAACTTTGTTTTATACGCATACAGCTTGTTCAAATCTTCGCCTTGTTATTTGAGTGATACAAACATGTTTTATTTATAATTGTTTGTTTCAAGTATTTATTTGTTAATGGACTATTTCGTGAATATAAGTTCGGTCGGGACACACATTTGTGGACCAAGAGGGGTGTCTAACACCTTCCCCTCAAGGTCATTTCGAGCCCTTACTCTAATCTCTGGTAATGCAAACTAGTTCCAAGAGTTACTCACTCTAGGTGCCCTAACACACCATAACCTGTTAGGTGGCGACTCTTCCAATACCCAATTCGCAAAAGGAAATGAATTATTACCCTCCTCCCCCCCCTCCCATGAATGTCGAAACCTGGGTCTCTCCACGGAGGGAAAAAAGGGGGTGCGACAGGACAGCCGACACAACTCCCGAATTAACCATTTAATCAATAATAATCATCTTTAAGCCTTTAATCAATCAGATATCTTATAATGTAAGTCTAAATGAACAGTGTGGAATAATTACACAAGCCCGACATCGGGGTGTCACAAGTTACGAGCATCTACTAAGTTCTGAATACAATGAAGAGTCTAAAAATATACTAAGAACAATCTGAGGGAGACAAGAGGGAGACAAGAGGGAGAAGAGCAGGGATGCGAACGTCGGGCAGCTACCTTGCTAACTCCAATGACTCTGCCACTGAGCAAACAACACCCGCTACTGGGTTTAGAAATACCTAAATCTGGATACAAGGTGCAGGGAGTAATGTGAGTACGTTAACTCAGTAAGTAATAAAAGTAAATGAAAGCTCAGCAGTAAGAAAACACGTAAACAATGTTAAAATGCTACAACAAATACAGGACATTTCCAACACAGTATAGAAATCATTTAGTTCGTAAATCATGCTCAGTTTTGGGAAAACCCTTTTTAAAACAATTTTCAATAGTTTCAAACGAGTAATAAAACAGTGAGTAAAAATGATAGAAACATAAACGACCCCTCGGGCAAAACATGTACCATAAGCCGCCCCTCGGGAATAATTTCAATAGTACCAGCCCCTCAGGCTACCTCACAATCACTCGTAATCAGCCCCTTGGGCATAACAAAAATCAAGAACCGACCCTCGGGCAAAACATGGAACAGCTACAGCCCCTCGGGCTACATCATATCACTCACACTGGGTACCCGCACTCACTGGGGGTGTACAAACTCCGGGAGGGGCTCCTTACAGCCCAAGCGCAATAACAATCCATCTCGTGGCATAATCAAATAGGCTCTCTGTCTTATATCAAGCCATCTCGTGGCGTAACAAATCAGGCCCTCGGCCTCATAATCATGAATCAGTACAACACTGCTATGGCGCGCAGCCCGATCCCACACTATCCTCACAATAAAGGCCCTTGGCCTCACTCAGTCAGAAATCTCTCAAGCCACTCGGGCAACACTAAAACATGATGCTCAGCCCAAAATATCATTTAAAATATCAAAACGAAGTAAATATGGATGAGTTATGAAAATAGTAGAATACAGCATGACTGAGTACAAATATGAAGTCAAAATAATCAGGAATAGTAGTAAAAATCCCCTAAGGGTACAAAACAGTTGGCACGAAACCCAAACATGGCATTCAGCCCAAAACATGATAATACTTTCCAAACACAATGATAGCAAACAGTTTTAAATCAAATACACAGTTTAATAGTCATGCAGGACGGACTAAGTCACAATCCCCAATGGTGCACAACCCCACGCTCGTTATCTAGCATGTGCGTCACCCCAATGTAGCACAACGATGTGAAATCCGAGGTTTCATACCCTCAGGACAAATATTTACAATCATTACTTACCTCAATCCGGTCCCAACTCTAGCCCGCTATGACCTTGCCTCTCGACTCGGTCTCCAAACGCTCCAAATCTAACCAAATACAGATATGTACCATCAAAATATGTTAAGGGAACAAAGCCCACTCGAAAATAACCAATTTATATAAAACAAATCCTGAAATTGGCCAAACCCGACCCCCGGGCCCACGTCTCGGAATTCGATAAAAATCACATCAATAAAATATTTATCCTCTCACGAGTCTATACATATCAAAATCATCAAATGACCATTCAAATCCCCAAAAGAATTCTCAAACTTTTCTTCCATTTTTCCCCAATTTCCACTCTAATTTCTCAAATTAAATGATGAAATTCGAGACTGAATCATGGAATTAAACCAAATATGAGTGAAGAATACTTACCCCAATAGCTTCACTAAAAATTTCCTCAAATTTCACCTTCCCCCGAGCTCTCTAATGGTTTTTGTGATATTGGAATTAAACCCTCGATTTCCAAATAAAATCTGACTGTCTAGACATTTCCTTCATCGCGAACGTGGCAGCACCCTCGCGTTCGCGAAGCATGAAGCTTCACTAACAAAAATTCTCTCCTTCTCAAACGCGAGGGCCCACCCATGAATGCAATGACCACACAACTCGACCCTACGCGAACGCGGAACTCCAATCGTGAATGCGTAGGCTTAACTACCTGAACTCCACATGACAGACTCTACGCAAACGCGAGGCCCAGGTCGCGAACGCGTAGCCTTAAACTCATACACCTTGGCGAATGCGGGACCTACATCATGAACGCGAAGAAAAACTTGACTGCCCCTCTTATTAACCCTTCGCGAAAGCGAAAAAGATTTCTCTGCAACAAAATACTAGAAAATCTGCCAAGTCCAAAGTCCAAAAATTGATCTGTTAACCACCCGAAACACACTCGAGGCCCTCGAGACCTCAACCAAACATGAAAACATAACACATATCATCATTCAAACTTGTTCCAACCTTCGAATGCTCAAAACAACATCAAAACATCAAATCACCCTCGGATTCAAGCCTAGGAATTTCAAAACTTCCAAATTTCACTTTTGATCAAAAAGTCTATCAAACCTTATCCGAATAACCTGAAATTTTGCACACACATCACAAATGACACAACGGACCTACTCCAATTTCCAGAATTCCATTATGACCTCTATATCAAAATCTCACCTATCAACCGAAAAACGCCAAAATTCCAATTTTGCCAATTCAAGCCTAAATCTACTCTGGACCTCCAAAACACATTTCAATCATTCTCCTAAGTCCCAAACCACTTAACGGAGCTAACTAAATCATAAAAATTCCAATCCGAGATAATATTCTAACAATTCAAAACTTGGTCAAACCTTTTAGATTTTAAGCTTCAAACTTAGAACTGTTCTTCCAAATTCATTCTGGTTACCCTAAAAAACAAAACCGATGATTTACATATGTCATAATACATCACACGGGTCTAGTCATGCCCGAAAATTGGCAATAGAAGTGCAAAAACTCAAAACGACCGGTCGGGTCGTTACATTTATCAAATAAAGTTTTAGCAAATCCTTATGTGGATCAGAGCAATCACGGGGTACATGATTTGTTTTTTTGTCTAGTGCAATGTGACGACCCGGCCGGTCGTCTTAAGAATTAATGCCCTGATACCCTATTAACTTTTTTCCCCGTATTTGTTTCTGCTATTGTGAGTTGTCGGGAGGGTTTATTTGGAGTTTCGGAGAGTTTTGGGACACTTAGTCCCTAAATGAGAGCTTAAGTTTTAGAAATTTGACTGTAGTCGAAACAGTATGAAGATGGACTTGGAATAGAATTTCGATGGTTCCATTAGCTCTGTTGGGTAATTTTGGGTTTAGGAGCATGTTCGGATTGTGTTTTAGAGGTCCTTAGCTAATTTAGGCTTGAAATGTCGAAAGTTGAATTTTTGAAGTTTCCAGTTCGATAGTGAGATTTTGATCCGAGGGTCGGAATGGAATTTTGGAAGTTGGAGTAGCTCCGTAGTGTTGAATGTGAGGAGTGTGCAAAATTTCAGGTCATTCGGACGAGGTTTGATAGAATTTTAGATCGAAAGCGTATTTTGAGAGTTTTTGAAATTCTTAGGCTTGAATCTGATGCTAAAATGGATGTTTTGATGTTGTTTTGAGCGTTCCAAAGGTTGGAACAAGTTTGAATGATGTTATGGATATGTTGGTAGGTTTGGTTGAGGTCCCGAGGGCCTCAGATGTGTTTCAAATGCTCAACGGCTCATTTTTGGAACTTAGAACATTGCAGAAAATGTTGCAGCAGTCAGTTCTGGTTTCCTTCTTTGCATTCGCGAGTGGGGTCTCACGTTTGCGAAGAGGAGCTAGGGCTGGTGAGGAATTTATGCTTCGCATTCGCGAAGTGTCTCCTGCATTCGCGAAGCTGGTAGTTCTATACCTACGCGTTCGCGATGGTTTTCCCGCGTTTGCATAGGAGGAGGAAGTTTTAAATCACATTTGCGACCTAGGCATCGTGTTTGCGATGAAGAAATTTGGGCCCAAGTGAAATTGTGCTTCACGAACGCGAGGGGCCTTCTGTGTTCTCGAAGAAGGAATATCTAGGCAGTATTTAAATAGCCCTCCGCGACCCTTCTTCATCTTTCCACCATTTTTGAATGGGATTGAAGCTTTTGAGGGTGATTTTTGAGGGAACCAAAGGGGAATCACTTGGAGGTAACATTTTTGACTTCATAACTCATTTATATATGATTAAAGACCTAATTAGTGGTGAAAAATTTGGGGAAATTGGGTAATTAGGGCTTGAGATTAAGAGACCTCAAAATGGGTATTTAAGGGGTCAATTGAACTCTGATTTCAGTGTTCTTGTTATGTATAGACTCGTGAGAGTATGAGGATTCTGAAAATGTAAATTTCACCCGATTCTGAGACGTGGACCGGAGGGGCATTTTAGTTATTTTACCTAATTTCGCGTATTAGCTTAGAATTTGATTGTATAATCAGTTACTTGAAGTGTTATTTACATTATGCAATTGAATTGATTAGATTTGGGCCATTTGGAGTTGAGTACTCGTGACAAAGACGTGGTTTCGGGTTGATTTTGAGCTGGTTCGAGGTAAGTGGCTTGCCTAACCTTGTGTGGGGGACCTTCCCTTAGGATTTGGTAAATTTGATAATTGAAATGCCTTGTACGTGAGGTGACGAGTGCGTACTTGAGCCAATTATTGAAAATCCGGTTTTTCTTAAGTAATTTCAATTGTGTTCCTTTTTTATGCTTTATACTACTTGCAATTTAAGTCTGCTATTAGCTTAGGAAAAGCATGTTTAATTGACTTAATTGTTTATTCGCGTAAACTGCCTTAATTGTATTATGTGAAGCATATTAGGTTAGAATTACCTGATTTACTTGGTACAAAATTGAGCTTAATTGACTATTCTTTGTGTTGCGCCTGTATGTTTTAACTTTGGGACTACGGGACGGCATCCCGAGAGATCCCATGTACGTATTTATGATTTGAGCTGAGGTGAGGGATACCAAGAGATCCTTGGCACATATATTGAGGATACCAAGAGATCCTCGGGATACTAAGAGATACCTAGCATATATTGAGGATACCAAGAGATCCCTGGCACACATTGAGGGTACTAAGAGATCCCCGGTTATTATCCTTGCGAAGAGTGGTATTTCCTTGTGATTGTTTTTATCTTTATTCCAGTTATTATATTTCCTTATTATCCTATATAAAATTCTTATTGTTTGCTTTCAACTATACTGCTTATCTTATTTTGTCATCCCTTATATTTTATTTAATCTTAGTAGGACCCGGACCTTCCTCGTCGCATCCTGACCGAAGTTAGGTTTGGCACTTACTGAGTACCGTTGTGGTGTACTCATGCCCTTTTTCTGTGCATGTTCTCATGTACAGATCCAGGTACCTCCACTCAGACTTTTCACGCTTTAGACGAGGCATTTTGTAGAGACTCCGAGGTATATCTACCGTGTCCGCAGACCGAAGAGTCCCTTTCTACTCTCCCTTTTAAGTATTAGACCTTCTGTATTTTTCTGTCCTTGTTAGATATTCTGGAGTTAGCTATTGGTATACATTCAAAGGCTTGTGTTCATGAGATTCCGGGTGTTGGTAAATGTATTAGTTTTTGAGAGTTAATATTGTGTATGCCGAGCGACACTTTTAAAAGCTGTTTTATTTCACTATTTTGGTTTTTAATTGTTTTCTTCTGCAAAATGGTTCATTTTTCGCATTGTTAGGCTTACCTAGTCGTAGAGACTAGGTGTCATCACGATGGTTCACAGAGGGCGAACCGGGGTCGTGACAAGCAATTAGTGCACTAATGTATCTTGCTAGAACCATGAGTATAACAGATATAGATTTGTTTATCCTAAGAAATATTGCCAAAGTTTTGTTGGTTATGCAAATGCAGGGCATTACATGAAGTTCGATTTTCATACCAAGATACAAACAACTTATAAATTAAATGACTCAATATGAATGAGACGTGTGATATTTTTTGAAGAGAAGGTTTCAATTCCATTGAAGATGATACTGCATGCATAGCTCAATTTAAAGAAGGATTATCGAAGAAGACAAAATAAAGCATATTTCACCAACGTTCTATTTCAGACATGATCGTTGTTCAACAAATTTGTTCAAGTGATAATTTGACAAATTTCTTCACAAGGCATTGTCGATCTCAATATTAGAGAAGTTGTTATACAAGCTTGTAATTCGTCGTCTCCGATAAACAAAAGTGATGTTTTCATCAGGGGGAGGCAAATACGCGTTGTACTCTTTTTCCCTTAGCTAAGGTTTTATCCCATAAGGTTTTCCTGATAAGGTTTTTAATGAGGCAGCAAGTAATTTGTATTACAAGATATGTGTACTCTTTTTCCTTCACTAATATTTTCTTCTATAGGGTTTTTTCTTAGTAAGGTTTTAATGAGGCACATTATCTATATACATCCAAAGATGAATGTTATGAAATATTATAATTATATTAGTGGATGTCTATAATTCCTAAAGAAGTTACTCCCACTACTCTTCTCCATTAACCTCCCAATCTCTCACTACTTCTTAATATTGTTGTAACTCCCACACCTCCATAACCCCTTCCATGATCTTCCCCTATAATCTCAATAGTTAATACCATGTTCATGATATTCTTTTGTATTACCTCAATGTCATCCTATAAATAGAGGCTTTGGGCATCACATTGCATACACTTGGAAAACACTTGAATACATGGAAGAAATAAGAATCTCTCCACTCTTTTTCCTCTATATCTCTTGTCTATCTTATTGTTTCGTATTGTTACTTTGAGCTTAGTTTCTTAACTGTGGGATATTAATAGTAGAATATGGGTTGGTGGTTACAAGATAAAAGTTTTAGTGGGTAATAAGTGGTAGAACATGGCATTAGCAGTTTCAAAAGTTACACGAAAATAATGACCACTTTTTTGAAAATTTCTAATTACTATCTCACAAAAATAATGCACTTTAATATTATAATTTTAATATTAAAATGCACTAACACCAAAATTGGGTTTTATAGGCAAACACTTTTTCTTGTACAATACGTAGCTTAAGAATACATGCTGCGTTTACTCATTTCTCTATCACCTTAATTATTACCTCTTTTGTTAAATCTTAATGCCATAATAGAAAACATAACACACTGAGATTTTTGTTTTGAACAATATCCTAAGAACTTGATGGAGAGAAATACACACAATGAATGGGACTTCAATATGGGCGGTGTTGCCAGATTATATGTTAATGGACCGACTTCAAAATGTTGCTGAAAAGCAATTGTTTACCCTAAAAATTAGATAACAATTAAACTTATAATGTGGTTTTAAGGATATGCAATTTTACCTAATACCAATTAATAAATGTAAAGCTAAGTGATGCAAATTGACAATAATATAAAGCAAACCAATGTTTGGAAACAGCCCTCGAGCTCGGATACCCTCAAGATAGTTATGCAAGAATAGTTAAAGGCGCAATAAACTGATAAAAAAGAAAATAAGCTGAGAAATATTATATTGCTTTGATATTCGTGAATGTAAGATGTCTACAAACAAAGAGGACTCCTCTTTATATAGTAAAAGAATCCTAATTATGGTATAACTCTAATTGCAGAAGTAAATCCCATGATTAGCCTAAACAACCGCCCTTGATCTGATCTATTCCGGGATTTTTGCCGCGATCTTCGATCGATTACGGATATCTCACCTTTTTGTTATTGCGCTTCATTCAAAGTCTATCATATATTGTCTCGATCGTTGTTGACCTCGATCTCGATGAGCACCTCGATTCTTGGGCTCGATATCTTATCTTCGTGCTCTGAACTGATCCATTACGAGACTAACCCTTGACGTGATTCCCCCGGTCTTCGATTAAATGGCAAAATCGAACAAGTCATATTTTAGCTGTATACAGATAGTCCCCTTGTTTCTTGGAGTGTAATGAGAAGAAACAAACTGAGCCTTCGATTTCATACTTCAACTAGTTATGATGTCACCCTTGTGACGTAAGCGACATAAATAACTAAAGTGTCGCGTCGTTACGGTTCCCAAGATCATTAATGAGCGTCAGTTGATAGTCGGCCACTAGTACCTGTGAACCGTACCGTGAATCCTTAAATAGGTCTTCTTCTCACTTCTTTAAACTTTAATTTGAATCTTCCTTGCACTAATCTTCAAAATCCTTCTGAGTTTTTTAAGTCTCTCTACAAATCTCCAAAGTTCTTCATAATTTATCAAGTCTTTCTGTTCTTGCACAGTTTCCAACCTTTTCCAAAAACTACAAATCTCATCTTTTTCCTTCCCTGAATACATATAAAGATGGAAAAAACATCAAAAATCATTCCTCAGAAGCAGAAAGCTTCTTCATCACGGTCAGCCGGTGACAAGACGCCGGTAGAGCCACGCATCGAGGAGTGTGTTCCCGGGGCATGCGATCTTACTTCCGATTTCAAGGTTGAGAAACCCTCATCGGTCCTTGGCCGATGTAAGCCAATGTCGAGATATATATGCTCGATAACAGAGGTCGACCTTAAGCAGGTGAAGAAAGATTGCCATTGGGAAGGCAAAGAGGTGGTGATTCCGACCCCCGAAGAGGACATCACCACTTACGTGAAAGGGTTCTTAAGTGTTTACACTTACCCCTTTATGCTGGGTCTCGTCGACCCAGTTATCCTCGATTTCTACCGCTAATACCAAATAATTTTATGCTAGATCCACCCTTATTTCTAGCGTATTGTCATTTTGCTTCGATTCTTCATGAGCAAAGTCGAGGGCATGCCTTTTACCCTCGACCATCTCATTAGAATGTACAGCCCTCGTCTCTATCGAGACGGATTAATAAGGTTTCAGCGTCGGGCCACCAAGGTGTTGTTCTCGAGCATAGATGAGGACAATGACCAAGGATGGATGGGTCGGTTTATCCGAGTGAGTACTTCCGACATAATTCAGGCCGAGAAGATGCCATTCCCCAAAGAGTGGAACATGAAGTGTAAGTACAAACCCCGCTCTTGGCCTCCATTTACTGCTTTGTTATTTGTGCTTTTTCTTATCGGTGTTTCTTATGATGCAGCGATATCTTGGGTGCCTGGTGAAATTCTGAACCTTAAGGGTTGGGTTCGGAAACTGGCATCGACTTCTTCATATGCCGAGTACTCGTGGCGTGATTTGGCAAAAGGCCGGTGGAAGGCCAAAAATCATGGTAAGTTTCCTTCTATGTGTTTGATGCTCTTTTCTGGTATGTCTCTTTTTTATTTCTACTTTATTTCTTTTAATACAAGTCTCGGAGACAACGCTATCATGAGGCCCCCATCTAAGGAAGATGAGGAGGCCCCAAATCTGGCTAAGGACAAGATGAGAAAAAGGGTCTGGCCCTCCAATACTCCAAAACGCAAGAAGAGCAAGGCTCGAAAGTCAAAGAAAGATGTTGTTGCCCTGTCTGAAAACGTAGTTGAGCAGCTATGAGATAAAGAAGAGGAGAATGAAGATGCCTCCTTCGAGCTGCTGACTCGAAAGAGGAGCGTCGAGGTCCCAAAGGCCACTGAGCTGGTGATGACCGAAGAGGTTCAGCCTCGAACCGAGGGGATCTCAGAAGATAGGCCGAACAAAGTCCCCGAGTTATCGGAGGCCGAAGATACATCCCGTCATGATGGGCAACCGGTGGTCATACCTGAAGGGGCTAGTTCTAAGGCCTTTCAAAACAAAGAGTACGCCCTAAGTGACACGCTTGGGGCAATAAATGTTGATGATTCGCCGCCCCTATCCACATTTTACGAGGGGCAAATTCAGGAAGCCTAGGCTTTAGAGACCCCCGACGTGGGAATGGCCCACGAAGGGGAGGACCTTTTCCACGGTTGCTTCGCGGGAGTTGAAGATACTTCCGATAAGGGTTATGCATCTAGTATCTTCGATGAAGCCCATCGACTTCTAAGTCAAGTAAGCCTTAGCTCCCTCTATCATTATTATTTTTGTCTTTATTTCCTGTTGTCTGATTTTCTTTCTTTCTTCATAGGCCTTGACGCTCTATCGAGAAGCATTTTCTAAATCTCGGACAGAGCTGAACCAGTGTGAGGCCTATCTCAAAAGGCTTACAAAGGAGAGAGATGCCCTAAAATTTCTCATTGGGCAAAAAGAAAATGAGATCAAGGACCTCTGAGCTGAATTGGCAACAGCTCATAAAGGGCAAATTGACCTGATCGAGCAGGTAATGTAAATTTTTGGAAGATCGTTATGTCAATCCGGAAACAACGACTAAAACTCCAATCCTGCAGGTTCAGCAGAGGGCCGAAAAGATCGAGAAGCTTCGTGAGGAGGCCAAGGAGGCAAAGACTTCAGGATGGAAACAAAACATGGATCGCCTTGCGTCAGAGAAAGAGGATGCTCGAGCTCAATTGTCGTCGGCCGAGCTTCAGCTACAAAGTATAAAGGAGGAAAATTTCGTCCACACCAAGAAAATCTAGGAGTTTGAGGCCCGATTGGCTGTTGAGCTCGCAAAGTCCGCATCTGAGGCAGAAAAAACAAAGGCTGATGCAGAGGAGGTCATGGTCATCTACCAAGCCGATGTTGAAGCTACTCACGCTCGAGCAAAGGAAATATTTGATGCCGCTTAGTTCCGAGCATTCTGTGTTGCCCAGCATGCCAAATACCAGTCTTGGAGATAGACTTTCGAGGAGATTCATGCTCGTGAGTTTGACCTTGTTGCCAAGATCGAGGGTGCGAAAGGACTCGAGGCCGAAGCTAGAGCGCTACTTTCTTCTGATGACGATAACTTCGGGAATACGAGTGGATCCGAGAGTGGAGAAGATGAAGATCAGGCTCCCAGGGAAGATTAGGTAATTAGGATTCTTTTATTTTCCTTTTTTGGATTTTTTGTGTAGGACCCTAAGTGGTCTTTGTAAATATTTTTGCATATATGAGAGATTTTTTTTCTTTCCGATTTGTTTCCAATTCCTGTTTTGTGAGAACTTTGTTTTACTTTTGCCTAATGATAATTCTGGTCTACTTTATAACTTACGAGAATTTTGACTCACTTTGTTGCCTTGTGAAAGTTTGCCGAAGTCAGATTAGTATAGTCTCTATAATCGAGTGAGTACGTGCTCGAACTCGGAGTAGAAAAAACCCTTAGGTTCCGATTGAGCGAATGTGAATCCCCAAACTCAACAAAATAATGACCCTTAGGATCTTGAATCGGGCCGATATGGCCTTTAAAAGAGTGGCTTTTTCCCCTTTTTCGGCTTAAAAAGTTTAATCATATAAAAAATTGTTATGCCTTAGCACGAGATAAATTTGTACCCATTAGGATTCAGTGTTATCGAAAACTTTGTTATGCCTTAGCATAAGTTTGTTCGAGAGTTCGAACAATTTGGTACCTCTTAAGGTTTTCGGGGGTTGATGTTATCAAAACCCTATGTAAATTTGCCAAGGGTAGCCTTTTTTAACCGGTTTTATGAAAATATTTGAAGGCCTGTTTGATTACGAAATTCAGACATCTCTGAACCGTATTGGTTTGGCCGTAGCATTTAACTTGAGATTTGCCCTTTTGGCTTGTTTCTCAATTATACTTCAAAGTGTTAGTCCCCGAGTAGGGTGGTCGTGGCTTATGAAACCGAGGATTGCCTTTTCAAGATCTTATGGTCTCGAAGTTTAATAATTCAACATGTCGATTTTTGGATGGCAATCCCCGAGTATAGGGTTGATAGCTCGAGCTTTAGTTGCGATCGACACTTGAGCCGGCTTCCGAAAGTAGAAGTTGCAAAGTAGAAATTTCACTAAGGCATGGAACATCTAATAAAGAAAAAATACTTCTTTCCATAAATTTTTCATGCGTACATGTTTCGCCATTGGGGCTCAAATAATCTACAAAGACAAGGTTCATTTGACCGTTTGGCCCTTTACAAAATTTTACCTAAAGAGACTTGCTGATATGGAGTATTTTCCTTGAGAACATAACATCCGAGAGTGGTTACATCCGAGGGTGATGACCCCTAGTATTTGAGGTTGATTGTAAAGAAGCCTCGGATACTGCTGAATTGTCCCCAGGTAGCACACCTCATTAAAAACCTCGTCGGAAAAACCCATTTGGGACCAAAATCGTTCTAAGGGAAAAAGAATGCAACGCGTACTTTAAAACCTGAGGTTTTTTGTTGAAGAATTTCTCAAAATCATCGCTCGAACACCTACAAAAAGTTAGTATTAAATACAAATGAAAAAGGAGAAAACCATTCCTTAGCAGTAACATCGTTTGAGGAGTGATATGTTCCAATTATTTGGCTATTGTTTGTCGTTCATTGTGCCAAGTTTGTAAGATCCTTTTCTGGTGATGTCGAGGACATGATATGGTCCTTCCCAATTTGGACCGAGCTTTCCCTTGTTTGGGTCTCGAGTGTTGATGGTGACTTTTCTCACAACTAAGTCCCCTATTTTGAAGTGTCAAATATTAGCTATTCGATTATAATATCTTTCGATTCGCTATTTTTGGGCGGTCATCCGAACGAAGGCGTCTTCCCGTTTTTCGTCTAGAAATTCGAGGCTTGTGTTCATAGACTCGTGATTTAATTCTTTTGTTGTGTATCAAAACCTGATGCTCTGTTCCCCAAATTCAACCGGGATCAGAGCTTCGGCGCCATATACTAAGGAGAACGGCGTTTTCCCCATAATGGATTTTGTCATTGTCCGATATGCCCAAAGGACTTTGGGCAAATTTTCTCTCCATTTCCCTTTAGCATCGTTCAACCTTTTCTTTAGGTTTTAAATAATGGTCTTGTTTGTTGATTCGGCATGTCCGTTCCCACCAGGATGATATGGTGTCGACATGAACCTTTTTATCTTGTGATCTTCGAGGAACTATGTTATTTTGCTGCCGACGAATTATTTCCCATTGTCGCATACGATCTCGGCGGGTATCCCGAATCGGCAAATGATGTGATCCCAAATGAAGTCTATGACTTCTTTTTCTCTGACTTTCTCTAAGGCCTGTGCTTCAACCCACTTATAGAAATAGTTAGTCATAAATAAAATGAACTTAGCTTTACCTGGGGCCGATGGTAGAGGGCCGACGATATCCATTCCTCATTTCATGAACGGGCATGGGGATATGACTGAATGAAGTTGCTCCCCGGGCTGGTGGATCATTGGTGCATGTCTTTTGCATTAGTCGCATTTTCGAACGAACTCCTTAGTATCTTTTTCCATATTGTCCCAATAGTATCCTGCTTTGATGACTTTGTGAACCAGTGATTTGGCACCGGAATGGTTCCCGCAAGTACCCTCGTGAATTTTTCGTAAGACGTAGTCGGTGTCTCCCAGACCTAAACATATTGCCAAGGACCCATCGAACATCCTTCTTTACAATATTCCATCTTCGGCCAATGTGAATCGTGCAGCTTTCGTTTGCAGAGTCCTCGATTCCTTAGGGTCCGACGGAAGTTTCCCATTCTTTAGATAATCAATATATTTGTTCCTCCAATCCCAAGTTAGGCTTGTGGAATTTATTTCCGCATGGCCTTCTTCGATTACCGATTTTGAAAGTTGTATAACAGTCCTCGAGCTAATTTCGTTATCTTTGACTGACGACCCCAAATTTGCAAGGGCATCATCCTCATTGTTCTGCTCTCGAGGTACATGTTGTAGGGTCCATTCTTTAAACCGGT
Source organism: Nicotiana sylvestris (assembly GCF_000393655.2). Taxonomy (NCBI): domain Eukaryota; kingdom Viridiplantae; phylum Streptophyta; class Magnoliopsida; order Solanales; family Solanaceae; genus Nicotiana; species Nicotiana sylvestris. The sequence continues at coordinate 87,105,077 of NC_091058.1, forward strand.
ATAGGGTTACCTGTAATTTTTCCAAGTACCTCTACATTCGATCTTCTCGAACCTCGAAGGTTTTGTTTACTTGGTTAACCACGAGTAGGGAATCACACTTGGCCTCGATGACCTCAGCTCCCAAAGTTTTAGCTAGCTCAAGACCTACAATCATGGCCTCATATTCGGCCTCATTGTTAGTCAACTTTGGGGTTTTGATAGATTATCTAATTGTATTGCCTGTGGGTGGCTTCAAAATGATGCCTAGTTCGGACCCCTTCACATTTGAAGCACCATCTGTGAAAAGGGTCCACACTCTCGAGGATGTACCTGATTTTAGAAATAGTTCCTTTTTTGACCTCGGGTATGAGGGCTGACGTGAAGTCGGCCACGAAGTCTACTAAGATTTGAGACTTGATGGTCGTTTGGGGTTAATATTCGATATCGTACTCACTGATTTTGACGGCCAATTTGGCCAGTCGGCCCGAGAGTTCGGGCTTGTGCAAAATATTGTGAAGGGGGTAAATGGGTACAACATATTTGGGTGACATTGAAAATACGGTTTTAATTTCCTAAAGGTGCTTATTAGAGCAAGCGCTAATTTTTCTAAGTACGGGTACCGGGTCTCGGCTTCGCCTAAAGTTCGGCTAACATAGTAAATAGTAAATTACGTACCTTGCTCTTCTCGAACTAGGACACCACTTATCGCGACCTCCAAGACTACCAAATATAAGTAGAGTTGCTCGTCTACTTTTGGAGTATAAAGCAATGGTGGGCTCGAAAGATACCGCTTTAATTCTTCCAATGCCTGTTGGCATTCCGGAGTCCAAGTAAAATTGTTTTTCTTTTTTAGCAGTGAGAAGAACCTGCTGTGACTTCGATCCGAAGACCTCAAGATGAACCGGCCTAAAGCGTCTATCCGCCCTGTTAATCATTGTATGGCTTTAACATTGTCCACGACTGTGATGTCTTCGATTGCCTTGATTTTATCAGGGTTGATTTCGATTCCTTGATTTGACACCATAAAACCGAGGAACTTTCCCAAACCGACCCCGAATGCACTTTTCTCGGGGTTGAGCTTCATGTTGTATTTTCTCAATATGCTGAAGGTTTCCTGCAAATGTGTCAAATGGTCCTCTGCACGCAGGGACTTAACTAGCATGTCATCAATATAAAACTCCATTGATTTACCTATTTGTTCTTCGAACATTTGGTTTACTAGCCGTTGATAAGTAGCACCAGCATTTTTCAGCCCAAATGACATTACATTATAGCAATAAGTATTGTACTTAGTAATAAACGAAGTCTTTTCCTAATCCTCTGGGATTATTTGTATTTGGTTGAACCCGGAGTAGGCATCGAGAAAACTGAGGATCTCATGGCCGGCCGCGGCATCGATCATGCGATCGATATTCGGCAGACGAAAGGAGTCCTTAGTACATGCTTTGTTTAAGTCTTTGTAGCCTATGCACATTCTAAGTTTATTCCCCTTCTTGGGGACTACAACTACATTTACTAACTATTCGGGATATTTTACTTCTCGGATGGATCCTATTTTGAGAAGTTTGGTTACCTCATCCTTGATGAATGCATGTTTTACCTCAGACCGTGGCCTTCTCTTTTGCTTTACCGGCCTAAACTTTGGGTCCAAACTCAATCGATGATAATCTCCGGTGGGATACCTGTCATGTCATGGTGTGACCAAGCAAAACAATCCATATTTTTAATAAGGAATTTAATGAGTTTTTCCCTGAGCTCGGAAGTTAACCCCTTCCCAGGTATAACTTTCAATCGGGCATATGTTCGATTAGTATGACTTGTTCCAGCTCTTTGGCCGTTGACTTCGTGGCATCGGAATCATCGGGAATTAAGAAGGTTCGAGGTATCGGATAATCATCATCCTCAAAAGTTTCATGTTGTTCCAATCTAGTCGAGGTCAGCGACTGTGGTTGCTATTTGACTTCCTACTTTTCTTTTGAGTCTGGTCACTTTGTTGATGTTAGCGTAGATACTAGTATTACTTCATCAAATGCAAACATCTCTTTAGCTACTGGTTGTTCACCGTACACCGTTTTGATTCTTTCCGGTGTTGGGAATTTCAAGACTTGATGAAGCATTGAAGGTATCACCCTCATGTGATGAATCCAAGGTCTTCCGAGCACTGCGTTGTACCTCATATCACCTTCAATCACGTGGAACTTTGTTTCCTAGATAGTTCCGGCAGTGTTTATTGGCAACATGATTTCCCCTTTGGTGGTTTCACTTGCCATGTTGAAACCATTGAGCACCTGAGCTGCAGGCACGATTTGATCCTGGAGGCCGAGTTGCTCTACGACCCTCGATCGAATAATATTTGCCGAGCTACCTGGATCAACTAACACACGTTTAACTTGAATTTTATTCATAAAGATAGATATTACCAGTGCATCGTTGTGAGGCTGTTTGATCCCTTCTGCATCCTCATTGTTGAAAGATAAGGTATCCTCTGGTAAGTAGTCATGGGTACGTTTCTCCCTTGTGATTGTCACTTTGGTGCGTTTGAGTATCGGGCCATGAGGAATATCGACCCCACCGACGATCATATGGAGCATGTGATGCGGCTCTTCCTGTTCGTTTTTCATGTTTGCATCCCTGTCTCTGAAGTGATTTTTTGCTCAGTCACTCAAGAACTCTCGAAGATGACCTTCGTTGAATAAACGAGCTATCTCATCCCTTAATTGTCTACAGTCTTCAGTTTTGTAACCATGGGTTCCATGGTACTTGTATATTTGATTAGGGTTTCTTTAAGCAGGATCAGACTGCAGGGGTCTGGGCCACCTAGTATCTTTGATTCGTCTAATGGCTGACACAATACTTGATGCATCGACGCTGAAGTTGTATTCCGATAACCGTGGCGCTTCCTTGGTCTCGACATGCTTATCGAAGCCACTCTTACTTATGAGCCCTCGGGAGCTTTGTCCTCGATCATGCTTTCTATCATTTCGAATGGGATTATGTCCTGACCCATTATTTCTGCGATCAAAGCTGTAAGGTTGGTACCGATCTCTGTTTGATCGGGGCTCTCTACCGATGTCTCTTTGAACTCTTCTTTAGAATCTATTTTGGGTAAGTGGAACCGGAAAGGGGATCCTAACTGATCATCCTCGACTCTGATCTTCGACTGGTACCTATTATGTATATTGGCCCAAGTCACAGCTAGATATTCAATCAAATTCTGCTTTAGTTGTCGTGACACTACCAACCTTCGCTCGTTCAAACCTTGAGTGAAAGCTTGGACTAACCAATCATCGGTGACCGGTGGTAGGTCCATGCGTTCCATCTGGAATCGAGATACGAATTCCCTTAGCATTTCATTGTCCCTTTGTCTCACTTTGAAGAGGTCCGCTTTCCTAGTGGCGACCTTTATAGCCACGGCATGAGCCTTTACGAATGAATCAGCAAGCATGGCAAAGGAATCGATGTAATTGGGTGGAAAATTGTGGTACCATATCATCGCCCCATTTGATAAAGTCTCTCCAAATTTTTTCAACAGAACAGATTCAATTTCATCATCTTCTGAGTCATTTCCTTTTATTGTGCATGTATAAGAAGTGACATGCTCATTAGGATCAGTGTTTCCATTGTACTTGGGAATTTCTAGCATATAGAATTTCTTCGGAATGAGCTTCGGAGCCGCACTTGGTGGGAAGGGCTTCTGCACGAACTTCTTCGAATCTAAACCCTTTAGAATCGGGGGTGCCCTCGATATTTGATCAACCCATGAGTTGTATGTTTCTACCTTTTTATCATTAGCCTCAATTTTCCTTTCTACTGATTCAATCCGTTTTGTGAGATCCTTGAGCATCGTCATGATGGCGGGGTTAGTTCCCGATCCATTATCATTCAATTTCTCTTATACAAGTTCGACCCTATAAACAACTTCCTGTGATGTATCGAGTTCGATCTGCTTGGTGCTCGATTCTGATTTTGGAGTTGGGCTATCGCAGTCTGCTGAGTTTGTAACATTTCAAATATCATTCGAAGGCTAATCCCGCCTTCTTCACCACTCTGTGCGTTCTGATTGGCTGCCTGGACATCTCTGTGGACTCTATCTTCAGGGTCGGCGCCTAAATTTCCATGAATAACAACACGAGAATTGATATCGATTGGAGGTACTCCATTTCTCGGGGCGACTATGTGCTTGTTCTCGCCATGAAGACCAAGGCCAGTGTCTGTGTGAGTGGGCACTGCTTGAGAGGTTGACATGTTGATTCTTGAAATCAAAGACACTTACGAGAACAAGTGTAAATGTAGTGTGTTATGAGGATTAATACTAGGCACTCACTATTATCCTTAGCTCCACGGTGGGCGACAAACTGTTTACCCTAAAAATTGGATAACAATTAAACTTATAATGTGGTTTTAAGGATATATGATTTCACCTACTACCAATTAATAAACGTAAAGATAAGTGATACAAATTGACAATAATATAAAGTAAACCAGTGTTTAGACAGAGCCCTCGAGCTCGGATACCCTCGAAGTAGTTATGCAAGATAGTTAAAGGCGCAATAAGATGATGAACTAGAAAGTAAGCTAAGAAATATTATATTGCTTTGATATTCGTGAATGTAAGATGTCTACAAACGAAGGGGACTCCTCTTTATATAGTAGCGGAATCCTAATTATGGTATAACTCTAATTGCAGAAGTAAATCCCATGATTAGCCTAAACAACCGCCCTTGATCTGATCTGTTGCGGGGTTTTCGCCGCGATCTTTGACCAGTTACGGATATCTCGCATTTTCGTTATTGCGCTTCGTTCAAAGTCTGTCAAATATGGTGTCCATCATTGTTGAACTCGATCTCGACGAGCACCTCGATTTTCGGGCTTGATACCTTATCTTCGTGCTCTGATCCGATCCATTACGAGACTAACCCTCGACGTGATTCCCCTGGTCTTCGATTAAATGGCAAAATTAGACAAGTCCTATTTTAACCGTATACAGCAATAGAGATGGTTTACTAGGAATTGGACTGTTTGTTTGAAGTGTTTTCAACCAAAAATGGGAATAACAAACTGGGCCGTTAAATTCTTGAACCTGAGTAACAATCGTAGGCCCAATGAAATCCTTATTCAAACAGACAAGTACTTTGATATCAAAGTCATTATATGGTGAAATTCATCTTTAGCTTACTCTGTAGGTCACTCAAGTAATGTTACAAATTCGAATTAGTGGCATGAATTGGAATTAGTGATTTTTTAATTATTAGTTCAGCGTTGAATTTAACTATATAAGAAAAGTTCAATATAAAGTCGTTGTAGTACTTCCAACGGTTATAAAGAAACACTTCATAATTTGAAAAGAATTCGCTCTCTTACAATGGGTGCCAATTAAAATTGTTCACCATTTTTTGTACTAGGACTACTGTTATTCTGACTTTTTTTTGCCTACAGCTCTGATAAGATGTGTTAGAAGGAAAAGGGGTAGAAATCTCTTGGAGATAAAGGGTTTTGAAACGAAAGTTATTGGGATCGGAAGTACAGAAGTAAAACAAATTTGGAGATCAATTTAAATAATACCGCTTGTACAGAAGAAAATAATTTGCTTTATTTATTCTTAGCACTCGATATTAGTAAATTTCTCATCTTTACCATTCAAACTGAAGATGGCTCGATATTTTTAATGCTAACGCATTAAAGTAGGAGCAAGATTTGCCGTTAGATCAAGGGGTATCTTTACTATAGAAACTAGTAAGGGTAGCCCTAACAGTATGCTCAGGAGTAGAGTGTTGATTACGGGTTTGATCGAATCATATAACTTTGATTCAAATTATGTATTTGGATATGTACAAAATATTAATTTAGATAGTAAATTAAAAAGTTTAGAATTCATAACTATAAACTTCAAATTCTGACATCTAAATATGCTAAATACTCGATTATAATTTATTTTCGTTATAGAAAAAACTTCTACTAAAGTCCATCTTCAAAGGATCCTAGAGTTAATCGTATATTATTTGAAATCATTTAAAAGGAAAGACTATCATAATTTTGTTGATCCCTACTATCACGTGAAAATCAAATTGTAAAAGTAGTTTGCTTCACGATCGAGTTCACTAATTAGCATAAGTAATTTTTTTGCCTAACTTATATTTTGTAATTTAAAATGGTCGTACATAGGTTCTCTAGTATGATGTTTCCCATTCAAAAAGTATCATTTAATATATCGACACATATAATTAAGAAAATTATTTAATAGCATTAATATAAGATTATTTAACTAAATGGTCCTTTGTATTTTTCTTTTGAGATTTATAAAATTCTATGTATGATAAAATCAATGGATATGTGCATTCCGTTGTTGATTTTAATAATTCATCCTCTAGCCATAGGAGCATGAAGCAAATGAGTAACAGGACAAATATCTTTAGTTTTTCCATATTCAAAACACACAGTGAACTCCATAGTAGCTACTTTGTCCTTTGGATATTTTGACAACACAAATTTTAGCATTGAAAATATAATTAAAAGTTGTTAGCTTAATTAAACTGAAAAACACAAATGAAGCTTAGTTGCTCACATGAACAAAGAAAGTAATATAATTTCCAACTGACTACAAATGAAGCTCTTGAACTAAAAAATTCAACAGGACGCCCCTGTGTCCTTAATGTTATCCTTGGGATAACCTTATGTTGCGACATGGTCAAAATTTGAATTTCGGTATTGCTAATCGCTGGATATGACAACAATAACAGCAGTTCGCGAGCCCAACACTACAACTAAAATTGTGATGAAAGAAGAAAATTCTAATATTATACTATTTTAATTGGTGTTTTCATAGAACCTATCGTGTAAAAGATATCAACTATTAATCAATGTTCTCAAGCATCAAGGGAAACTTCGCAAAATATTTAACTGCTTAGGTGTTCTTTGTCTATATTTGGCAATGAATATTTACTATTTGAAATATCCTTTATGTGTCAATTTTCTCTAGATTGAACACTATATATCATTTAGCGATTCAAGAATTTTAGCTAAATTTTTAGATAAAGTTATTATATTTAACTTTTGAGTATGATATTAAAGACAATTATAAATAATAAGTGAGTGTAAGATACATTTCAAGGAGATATTTTATTTTTATATTAAAAATAATAACTTACATTAAGTAATTCATCAAATATTTTGGGTACTTTAAAAGTAGAAGGAAACTAATTATAACCCAATTCATCATTTCATTGCTAGGTAGTGAAACCATTTGGAACGTGATCATTCTGAAAAATTATTTGTGTAACTCAGTTGCTTTAGTATCACAATTCTATCAAAAGCTTTGTCAAATAATGCTAATTGGGAACTAATAGATGACTATTTTTAAGTTTAATAGTAAACATGTTGAATAAATAATTAAGCTTGAGTATATAAAAGTTAATACGATAAAGTATAAAAGCATACCAAATTAAGAATGAATCATCTTTTTCCCTTTTTATTAATTTTGCTTGATATTATAATTAAGAACTAATGACTGAAGAGTAAAAACAATGGTAAAGTATTAATAAGTCTTTCAATGGTTACCACCAGGTTCTCGGCATTATTTTTCATTTCAAACAAAGTTTAAGGATCTTTCTATTCTTGTTTTTGCTTAAGTAAAGCTTCAAAAATATGGAGCAAATGTCTGGTTTCAACTGGAATAAAATCTCTACATACAATACAACTGGGGTCGACAATTTGGGCCTTAAAAATGCCTCAAATATTTTCTTTATTTACTAAAATATACTATAGCAATAGAAGTAGTAATATACAAAAGCAGGGGCAAAGATATTTTCTGTAAAGCAGACATATCAAATACAGCACAAATGGGGCTGACAATATGGGCCTAAGAATGCCTAAGAAGTTTCTTTTATGAGAATTTTTCATAAAGCACATCTTTTAGGTCTAATTAGCCCTTTATAGATACTCTTTGCTATATTCGTGTTATAGATATCTTTTATGTTTTTATACAATGTATTTCATGTATTTGAGATGTTGTATTCATTAATACAATCAAAAAAATAGGCGTAAAAACAGGAATTCCAGCTAAATCTGATATGTATTTAACTGTATTTAAGCGGCTTTAACGTGAAATACAGTAACGTATCTGCGCAGAATCTGGAAGGTTAAACTTGTTAAAAACGGAAGGAAATCAAATCACATGATATTCTCCTAAATTAACTCAACGAACTAAAACTAGTACACATTAATCTGTATTCTGCTCAAAGACAGCATCTCAGAAACGTGAATACAGCGAAAAAACAGAGCAACATCTGATCGAACTTCTTCCATTCTCTTCTCTTTTTTTTCGATTGATACAAATTATATAGAAAATAAGGTATTTATCCTCTATACATATGGCAAGTTTAACAGTTTTGTTGCGTCATTCTGGCAAGTGGAACGATGAGGGCAATTACATCGATTTTTCAATTGAGGGAATACTGATAAAGGAGTATGCCTCCTTTAATGATCTGGTTGTTTCAATTTCAAATCAATTGGGTATCGATTTGAGCTCCAAGACCATTAAAATACAATACAAAGTAGAAGGAAATTGCACACCAATGGAAATACACAATGATATGGGTTACAGAGTTTATGTAGAATTGAAAAAAGAGAACAGAGAATTTGGGATGTATCCTTTGTGCATAACAATTATCGAAAAAGATCTTATATCCGAAGGTAGTTTAAATCAAGGCGACATTGTGCAAATAGACGAAGGAGTTCAAAGGTACGATTCCGCTACATATGATACACTGGCTCTAGATTTTGTCAATTCAGGAGAAGCGATTGGAGTGTTCGAACTCCACAAGGATTTGATAATTTCAAAAACTAATCAAAAGGAGGTTATGGCTGGACAAGTTTATAAGGATAAGGCTACATTGAAAGAGGTGATGGAGAATTATGCTATAGCTCAAAGGTTTCAATTCCGGGTTGATAGGTCTAATGCTGTCAGGTTTGCATGTATTTAAATTTTTTTTCCATTGTATTTTCGATTATTTGTTCGAGCTGTAAGTTTAACGTCGTTGTATTTATGCGTATTTGTGTATTTCATCTAGATGATCACAGATGAAGTAAACATATGTTTGTTTAGGGCATTTAAATACATGTATTCATATGTATTTTACTGGTATAAATACACAACAGTGGCTCTAATTATTTTCTTATTATGTCTATTGTGGTATTAAGTGTATTCAGTTGTATTCATTGTATTCAAACGCATATAACTATAATGGAATTCAGTAGTATAAAAATTTATATATATAGATGTCAGGATGTATCTATGTCAGATTATATTTATCTGTATATGAGCTGCATTTTTTGTAAACACTTATGCTAATCAAATGTAAAATAATTAATTCTTTGCAGCTATGCATTCTTATGCATTTCAGAAGATTGTGAATGGAGGTTTAAGGCTTCAAGTATTAACAAATCAGAACTATTCAAAGTGAGAGAATTCAATGATAACCATACATGTCCGCTGAAGGACAAGGTGTATGAGCAGCGGCAGGCTAGTAGCAGCCTTATAGGTGGTATGATAAGGCCTAATCTTACAAACCATAAGAGGAAATACACTCCAAGGGATATTATTGATGATGTGAAATTAGATTTAGGTGTATATGTTAGCTACATGTTGGCGTGGAGGGCTAAAAAAATGCAATGAATTTTCTGAGAGGTGAACCGGTTGGTTCATACAAAAAATTACCAGGATACTTATACACAATGGATATGACATATCCAGGTTCCCACATAAGAATGGTAAAATCGCCAAAAAATAAATTCATGTACGTGTATATATCCTTGTATGCCTTTATAAGGGGGTTTGATCATTGTAGACCCATTGTTGTTGTGGATGGAAGTCACCTAAAATCTTACTACACCGGGACATTCGTTTCGGCAAGCACGTTGGATGGTGCAGGTGAGTATCTGAATTATAATACAATCTGTTAATATTTTTAAATATTGAAATACATTTTTTAAAAATAATTATACTCAATTGTATTTACAGGTCATATATTGCCACTAGCATATGGTGTTATTGATTCAGAGAACGATGTTGCTTGGACGTGGTTCTTTGAGCAATTCAAGATAGCATACGGTGAAAGGGAAAACATGTGCATCGTTTCAGATAGAAATGAGAGTATTATTAAATCTGTATCGAGAGTGTATCCAGATGTACCGCATTTTGCTTGTATATGGAATCTATGGAACAACGTATATAAGAAATTCAAAAAGAGCCATGCCAAGTTGAGCGAGATATACTTCTCTATGGCAAAAGCATACATGCAAGCTGAATTTGACAGTCTGATGGAGAAGGTGGAGAAGGTTGATATTAGGGTGAAAGAATACTTAGAGTTAGCTGGTTACGAAAAGTGGACTAGGTTGTATGCACTTGTTAACAGGGGATGGACAATGACGTCAAATATTGCTTAGTCAATCAATGTCGCACTAGTTTCAGCAAGGGAATTGCCAATATACGACTTCCTCGAAGAAGTTAGGAAGATGTTTGGACGTTGGAATTATAGTAACCGCAAAGAAGCTACACAGACATACACGACACTTGGAAAAAAATACCAGGGGATGCTGACTTTGAATGAGGAAATGTCTACACGTATGACTGTAAGATATATTTTAACATCATTGTTGTATATAGCTTAATTGTTACTGAATTAATGGAATGAATACAACTGAATACAATGATTTTTTAAGTAGAACTACCATTAATACATATGAATACAACTATATTCAAACTCATAAAAGATATATTTTTTCGTAGATCTGATATGAATAGAACTGAATATAACTAAAAACATGCTGCAAAAACTATTGGAATACATCAGAATATAATTAACAAAGTTGTATTATATGTAATTTTAATATGTATTGTCAATACGTATGATTCTAATGCTTTTGTTAGCATCCTGTTGCCTAAAGTACAGCAGATTAAAACAGTTGATTAATTGAATACAACTGAATACAGCTGAATACATCTTGAATACAAATGCAGTTGAATATATCTGACTACAGCAGATTAAAACAATTGAAATTAGCTGAATACAGCTGAATAAAGATGTTGAATAAAGCTGAATATAAAAATTGAATACAGCTAACTATAGCTGATTAATACAGTTCAATTCAAATGCTTCTAAAGTATGATTCTAATGCTTTTGTTAGTATCATGTTGCCTAAAGTACAACAGAATTCTGATAAGTTCTGCACTAACAGCAGTTGGTATTGTGCTGGTCTAAATATTTGATGTATTCATCTATATGCAAAAATTTCAGTTGTATGTAACTTATTAATTCAGCATTATACATTTGGTAATTCAGATATATGTGCTCAAAACTTATATTTCTATTTTTAAATGTAGGTGGTACCATCAACTGAATACTTACATACGGTTAACGATGGTGGGAGAAATTACACAGTCTGCCTTTTAGAGAGAAAATGTGTTTGTGGGAGGTTCCAAGTTGATGAATTGCCATGCCCACATGCTTGGGCTGTATTGAAGAGCAAGTTTCTAATGCCAGAAGAATATTGCTCTAACTATTACAAACCAAATACAATTGTAATGACATATGATTTGCCAGTGTACCCGCTACCGGACAGAAATGACTGGAATATACCAGAACATGCTGCAGAGGAGGTTGTACTACCACCCAAATGGAAAAGACCTCCTGGAAGGCCAAAGAAGAAGCGCGATAAAACATTAAGTGAATTGCTGCAGCCGAAAAATCAACATTCATGTAGCATATGTGGGCAGAGAGGACATAACAAGCGAACGTGTAGAAATGCTCCACGTAATAAATAGTTAACACTCTGACATGTATTAGTGCTTCAACGATTTGTCAATACTTATGTTAACATTGTCAAGTAATAAATTCTCATTGTCAAGTAATATATTCTGAAATGACTTTCATGAATAGTTTCTAAATACATATAGTTGAAATATTTTTATACAGATAAATACATATGCACTATACAGTTGAGTATAACTCAGTATGGATGAATACTAAAAAATACAACTAGATACAGCTAAGTATTTTTATGAATAATACAGTTGAGTAGCACTGAATGTAAATGAATACATCAAAATACAATTGAATACAACTGAATAATACACTTAAATACAACTAACTACTACTGAATAAAACAAGTTGAATACAACTGAGTACATCTGAATACAACTGATTACGTAAAATCTGTTTAATACATCTGAAATTGTGTTCTTTAATATGTGTTATCTGAACTTGGAAGATACATCTAAATAGATGCTACTGAATACAACTGAATACAACTGAACTTGACAGTTAAATACAACTGAATATAACTGAATCCAGAAAAAAATACATCTGAATTCTTTTATATAACCTACCATCAGCATACATAAAGTTTCTGACTTTGACATTAACATGTTCATTAACTAAAACGTGTTCAAGTAAAGTTGCTTGGTATTAACACATACGTGAATCCTGTAAGATAAATATGTATCCAAACTGAAGAATAAGCATGAATACTTATGAACAAATCAGTGAAACAATGATTGAAAAGTTGCAATTGTCATACACGAACACTGTTGATAAAGTGATAAGTTTTTCAAACTAAATACCATTTACACCAAAAACTACTCAAAATAGTATTCATCTTGAAACTACACTCCAAAACTACAATAACCTAAAGCTACTCTAATACTATCTGCATCCTTGAATCTGACTCCGTAATTTGCCTAGCAATCTTTGAAGGTGCTTCATTCTCGCTTATGGCATCAACGTCTATCTTCCGCATAGCATAGTCCTAGAGGAGAGCACCATATCTTTGATGAAGTAGAGAGGAATCAAATGTTATTTGTGTAATCTCTCCAAGAGTGCTCAATAACTCTGCGTATGCTGCAACATGCACCCCACAATCCCTAAAAAATAATTGATTGAAACAATTAAAAATAATGCATACAATTAGATTTGTATATAGCATACAATAATGATGCTTGAATACTTACATGCTACCAACTTTCTGTTGAGGCAGATCTGAAATAAAAAAAAACTTCAAAGGGATCATTATGTGACTTGCCAGTGTATGCTGAGTAAGTAGACCAATCTATGCCTTGACTATCTCTGTAAAAGCCACTGATTGATAGATATAGAGGTACAAGCTTATCTAGCTTATCAATCTCAGAAACTACATAAGCATCATGACCTGCAGATCTGTACGAGTCATACACTTTAATACATCTATCCTTGAATGAGACAATAGCCAATACCCAGTGTAGTTTGTCCTTCAAGTTGACTGGTATCATGACATTATCCACAGTATGCCAAGGTACATTTGCATGCAATCTGTAGCCTCTTATGTACTCACATACCACATCCTCTTCTTTGGCTACATTAGCATTACTATTTGTATCAGCATACCTGTCGAATATTTCAGCGATTCTTGTCTTGAATATACAATCAACAGTTGTATACTTGAAGTTGCTTGTTTGATTGTACTTTCCCTTCTTTCTCAAATAGTAGAATATGACGTCAATATGCTATACACAAAGTTAAGTACATGGTGTGAGTCCAATTAATCAAACTATTAAAGAATATAGCTGAATACAGAGAAATACATATGAAAAATACAGTTGAATACAACAGATTGTATGTGAATAAAACTGTTGACTACAACTGACTATAGCTTACTACATCTGATTAAAATAATTGAAAACAACTGAATATAGCTGAATAATACAATTGACTACTTATGATTTAAAGACTTCAATATGACTGTCTACAGTTGAATACAACTGAATACAGAGAAATGCACTTGAATACATCTGACTACAGCTGATTAAAATAGTTGAATTTAATTGAAATTAGCTGAATACAGCTGAATAAAGATGTTTAATAAAGCTGAATATAACAATTGAATACAGCTAACTATAGTCGATTAATACAGTTCAATTCAACTAACTATAACTAAATACATCTGAATACACCAAAATACAGCTGAATACAACTGAATGCAGAAGTTGAATAAAGGTGAATATAGCAATTGAATTCAGCTGACTATAGTTGATTAATACAATTCAATTAAACTGACTATTGTGAGCACGCGATTTTTTGCCTCATACGAATTACTCCAAAAGAATTCCCAAAATTGGGTCTTTTCTTTAATTATGTATTATTTTTAGGAATTATTGTGTGATTTCCCTGATTGTTCGCATGTATTTGTGTGCATGTTTAATTTTGTTAATGCATTAAAAATACAAAAATATAGAATTTTCATTTGATATTTGATTTTTACATTTTTTGGAATTAATTAATAATTAGATGTTTTACAAAAATGAAAATTCAAAAAAATATAACATATTTTTGTAATTTTAGTCAAATTGTGTGATTTTCTTTTAATTTGGCATTTAATTATTTGTGATAATTATTAGTTAGAATTAATTAGTATTTTTAAGTTAATTTGGTGTTTTATAATTAATTAGGATTTTAGTTTTAATTGTTGAAAAGAAAAAGGAAAAGAAAATTGCAAAGGAAAAGAGAATAAGAAGAGGAAAATCTGGTTGAGCCAATTTAGCCAGGCCCAAAACCAAAACTCAGCCAAACCCATTGAGAATAAGAAGAAGAAAATATGGTTGGGCCAATTTACTAATTGAGAAGCTATAATAGTGGTAGGGTAGTATTTGTATTGTCAAATTAACTAAAAGCACTAATTGAGTGGACAATTAAGTGGATGATTAAAGAAATGAAAAGTTGAATTGGTAGTGGCAAATGCACTAATTGAATGCCCATTTAACGGAGTTGAAAATCAGATTAGAGAGAAAAAAGAGGGGGCGGAGAGAGTGGTATACACTCAATATACACTCTGGATACACTGGATATACAGGGGTAGAGAGCTAAGAAAACTTGGAAGAGATTCTGAGAGAGGGAGAATATTCAAAGAGGGTAGAAGGCTAGGAAATTCGGAGAGGAAAAAAAATAAGGGGCGGAGAGAGCGGTATACACCTGATATACACTATGGATACACTGGATATACAGGGGCAGAGAGCTAAGAAAACTTGGAAGGGATTCTAAGAGAGATATAGGAAGAAAGATACACATAAATAGATACAGAAAAAAATCAAAAACGATTGCAGAATTTCAGAAAAATACACTGTTTCATTGAGTTATTTGGTATTTTCTGAAGTTTTCTTCTAGTATGGAAGCAATTCCTGGTTAACTGATAATAAAAAGAGTTTAGTCGAGTAGGGTTTGAGGTCTGCTGATTCACTAAGATTGAAATTAGGGTCTGACTATCGTATCACATCCCTTGGTTTCAAAATTAGTCTGCTGGTTCATTTTCAGGTGTTGAATACTACTGTTGTTGTTGGTTACTGCTGATACCTCATTTTTCTGCTTCCTTCTTTCATTTCCAGGTGCACACTTGAACTCAAATTGATGTAGCTTTGTGATGAACATGAAATGAAAGTACTCAGACATTTGTTTACTGGATGATGCATGTTTGGACGACTATACATCTGTAGTTAAGTAGATATTAATGATATGTAACTGTGTAGTGTAGTCTAATTGGATTTATATTCACATGAAACTCGGACTGCGTAATTTGTACCTAATTGGACTGTTTGGGACTGTTAATTTGTGGTTATCCAGTTGTAGCCTTAGTATAGCTTAGAACTTGCTTTAGTTTAACGGTTTTGTTTTAAAAAATAAAAAAAAATCAGAAATAGTTTGGGTGTTGCAATTGATTTTGAGATCAGCGCATGATATCCACATTAATTTTAATTTCAAGTTGAAGAGACGTCTCAAACAACTTTTTATTGCAGTAGCTAAGATCAGTAGATTAGTTACTCATATCAACATCTACATTTCATCAAGTGGTTTAGTTTAGTTGTATGATGATTAGATGTGAATATAGTGTGAAGTTAGGCTATTAACCTGTTCGTGTTAGTGTAAGTAAAATCTCATAATTAAGTTGCTTAGCCTGCTCATCTGAGGTTTATATTCATGACTATTTTTGTTAAAATTCAATTCACGTTTCCCAGTTTGTTTTGTCTTTAGTAATATCCAGAAGTTCACTAGTAGGTAAATAGATAAGAAAAATCTGAATTTTAGAATATAATTCCAATCCAGTCGGTTTAGACGTCTAGCTGTTTTGAATTTTATTGAGATGAGCATATGAGTATGTCAAGTGTTGATTTGAATAAATGTCAAATAGCTCCATCATTTGCAAGTTAATAAGCCTGAATGTCAAGGGTGGGCCTGAATGAAGTCTGTCCGAAGCCCAACTTGAGTTTTGACTGTGTCTTATTCTTACTGGGCTGAGCTTGAAGCCCCAGGGAATTACTGAAATTTTGAATAAAAGTCAAGGACGTAAGTATATTAGTTCTTGAACAATACTAATTAATTAGGGCTTTTTCTGTTATTATTAGAGACAAACTAAGTAGAAAATTGTAGTTTGCTTTAGGTTGGTCTTTAAATAATAAATGAGGCGAGCCCTGCTAAACAAAAATGCATAAATTGCGGGGTCCTCTTAAATGTCTATAATAAAATACTTAGAATTCGAGATGAGCCGTTTAGCGAATTTCACAGCCCTCTCCAAAGATAATAACACATTAGTCAGTTTAGGTGCGCTTTTAATAATTTACCTTCTTAAACTCGGGTGTGCATTTCATGTGACCCAAATCAAATCCCAAAAATGTTGAATAAAATGTGTTCAGGATTGCGGGTGCATTTCATGTGACGCAATCCAAAGACACGTTTTAAACGACGTTCAATTTTCTCTAAAAACAATTGAATAAAAGGGTTGAAAGCTAAATTTGGCACATAGGTTCCACATGTATATCAGATAAATAAGCTGAATATGACAGTTGAGCGACCGTGCTAGAACCACGGAATCCGGGAATGCCTAACACCTTCTCCCGGGTTAACAGAATTCCTTACTCGGATTTTTGGTTCGCAGACCGTTAAACAGAGTCATATTTTCCTCGATTCGGGATTCAATTGGTGACTTGGGACACCATAAATCTCCCAAGTGGCGACTCTGAATTTCTTAAAATAAATCTCGTTTCGATTGTCCTTTAATTAGAAAAACTCCCTTTACATATACCCTTTTCCAGGGTGTAGTTGAAAAAGGAGGTGTGACAGCTCTGGCGACTCTGCTGGGGACAGAACCCAGAATCTCTGGTTCAGGGTTCAAGAATTCGAGCTTAGAATAATTGTTATAGTTGGCTTTATCCATTATCTGATTTTGTTACATGATTTGGGCCTAATGTGCTAATTGATTGCTTTTACCGCTTTGATATTCCGTGAACTATATATAAACTGTTGTGAAATCCCTCTTCTCTCTGAGTCTTCTAAATCATGAAGAAGTGTGCACTTCGTGTGACTTCTTTTCTGTTAGAGTCATATCCCAAATTTAGAACGAGGTTCGGACAAGTTGCAAAGCTGGCGAAGCTTCTGTATTCCCGGTACGCTGCTACGCTGCCCCCCTTGGCCCGAGCTGTCCGCTCGGGTAAGCTAGGTCTAGAACAAACACCCAGGTTCTGAACCTAGAATAACTCAACTTCATGTCGGATCCCTAGTAGGAACGCTTATTTGCATCATGTGCATTTGACTTAGGGGACTCAACACAGGGGTTGGGTTCGTCTAGGACAAGCAACCTGAAATGAAAAAGACCATCCTGATGCATTCTATTTTTTTTCTGTGCATTTATTTGTTCGAACTTGAATGCTGACCGGCTTCTGAAACTCAGGAATATTAGAAATTAGAGAAAAAGAAAAAAAAGAGAGAGAGGAAATAACAGTGTAGAGAGTTAATTACCTATTTTTAGAATAAAACCAATGCCCAAATACTGTCGAAACTCTGCCGAAATTTTGAGAAAATAAAAAGAAAATATTTTATGTTTTTAAAATTATTTGTTTTACTCAAAAAGCAAAAATGCGTGAAAAAGAGTCTTTTATTTTAGTTTGTCTTGTTTTAAAAAACGGAGAAGAAAAATAGTTTGTTCGTTTGTTATAAAAGGAACAAAGGAAAAAGAATCTTGTTTTCAAAAATATCTAGTTTCTCTGCCCGAACTACGCAAGTTTGATTCTCACCGGATGTGAGATACGTAGGCAACTCTCATCGGGTCCAACCTCCCCTTTTGCAAAAATAGCCAAAAATGTCAAATTTAAATTTTCGTCATAAATAAGTCGGGTGATGCCGTTTTTGTCAAAAATAGCCGAATGTCCCCAAAAGGGACGCCGGAAGGCCAATTTTGCATGAATAACCACCTTTGGTCATTTTTAAGATTTCGATCGGTTTATCCACACAGCCTTAAAATCTTCGTCTCCGAAATGCTGAAAGGTCGTGTTTGAAAAACCGGGTCTTTCATTTTAGTTTGGGAAAAAAAATAGTAGTTTTGTTTAGAATCAAATAAATTTACCTTTTTCTTAATCACCTTAATAAATGTGCAGGATGAGGACAAATGCAAATGAATCTTTCACCATACTTAATGAGGTCCCCCTCAAGCTCCACATGTGGTGGAATAATCTGGGAGAAGGCAACAAAGAAATAGTGGCTAGAATCCTGGAAGGTCTTGTCGGTCTACTAAATGTCAAGCCAAAGTCGGATGTCATCGAGGCCTTAATATCATTTTGGAGCCCGACCCGCAATGTGTTTCGCTTTGGGGGTTTTGAGCTTACACCCACGCTGGAGGAAGTCGCGAGTTATGCGGGTGTGAATGGAAATCTGAGGGGTCAATATTTGCTGTCACCAAGACCGGTATCTCCGCACAAATTTTTGGATTTGCTAAACATCAGTCGGAGTGTTCAGAATGATGATTTGTCAGGAGGATGTTGCACTCTTCAGTTCCTGTATCAGTGTTATGGTAATCCTCGGGGTTTCAAAGAACCAAATCTGGGACTAACCCATGCTGGGAACAGAAGTAAATGGGAAGCAAGACAAACCTTGGCGTTCATAACGGCATTCTTGGGAATCGTGATTTTTCCACGAGTAGATAAGAAAATAGAGACAAGTCTCGTGGGGATGGTTGATGTTGCAATTAAAAGGGCAGATAGCACTATAGTTCCCCTGATTTTATCAGAAATTTACCGAGCATTGACTGTTTGCAGGGAGGGTGGACATTTTTTCCAAGGTTGCAATTTATTATTTCAATTGTGGATGCAAGAACATCTGTGCCACCGGGAGGGGTACATGAACTATGGGCTGACTGGGTTAAGTTGTATCGAAGAATTTGAAAAGCGCGTAAGGGGTATTGCATTTCCTGAGGGTACCGAAGCTTGGCTCATACGACTGAGGTCGTTGACTGCCGATCAAATTGAATGGGCATTTGGGTGGTTTCCCGTTACCGAGGTGCTATATATGTCAGCAGGAGAGTATCATATTCTTTTAATAGGTGTTCGAAGTATCCAACCGTATGCTCCCCATCGGGTACTACGCCAACTGGGAAGGTTTCAAGTCATCCCCAAAGATGAAGACTTGAGTAAGCACGCCATTGAGTTAAGTCCGAGAGCCACATTCCCGGAAGATACAATTCACAAATTGTAGAACGAATGCCGGTTCCTCGAGCCTAAGACTGTGGTTCGAGATCTGGCTAAAGGTGAGGTAGACCCGAAGTATAATGCATGGTTTGGGAAAAGGTTCCAGATTCTCCAAAGGCCCGCCAAAAGAGCCTATGCCCAACAGTTTACTAATGATTCACAAGAGCAATGGGGTTGGTTAGCAAAAGAAGAGAGTTACAGGGCAGAAATAGGCAAGCTGAAGCAACAGATTAAAGACCTGGAATTTGAAAATAGTCTGCAAATTGATGCCGATCAGGGAGAAAAGAACAAATTGGCCCAAGAAAATGAGGCGCTGAAAGCCTAAATTCGACAAATGAGGATAGATGCTGACAACCAACAAAGGAGTCGGTCGGATGAGCGGTTAATAAAAGGGTTGAAAAAGGAAATCAGTGAGTGCCGGGATGATTTGAAGAAATTTGAGGGTACCATAGCACAACTCCAGGCACAATGGGCAAAAAGAACAAAAGAGCGCACACAGTACTTACAGCAGGCGAGGAAAGATTATGAAAAGACCATTGTCAGTCTAAAAAGGAAGGTGACCACCTTAGAGAGCGAGGCGGCTAAACAAGCCAAGGCTTTTGAAATCGAAAGTGAACACTGCTATGATCTAATAGCCTTTATGGAAGATGAAATACAGCAGTTACAGAAACAATATCTGCGTGATTCTCGGGTTTTGAAGGCTAGAGGGGATCATATAGAACACCTACTCCTAGAGAAAGACCGAACCAGGGACAAGATTTTGACTATTGCTCATGCTATTACCAGGAAATGGCGGGTGTGTAAAAACATGGCCCGCACTACTTTCTTCTCGGCAGTGATGATATTTGTGGAGCAAATCATATATGAATTGGAACAACTGGAAAGGGGCCTTACACCTAAGCATGTGGCAAGGCCGAATGATGCCCCGCGGGCACCAAAATTTAAAACTTTAATGTATTCGTAGTTCGAGTCTGCATTTTCTTTTTTCCTTAGAGTTTGTTGTTTGTTAGAGTCTGTTTTTCCTTTCACATCAGAGTCTGTCAGAAGTTCTTGAGTTTGTACTTGGTTTGGTTTCGAGTCTGTTATTTTCCTTTCCGAAAGCGTCTAGTTTGTAATAGAATGTTTATTAATGAAAAATCGAAAGTTTCCAAAAAATTGTCTCTTTGCTTTTCGCACTTATTTTGATAGAACTACGCATGGTCTGATTCATGCGGGGACATTATACGTAGGCAATCTCTATAGGATTCGACCACCACTAAAAAGAAAAAGGGGAAATAAAGAAGGCTAAAAGAAGGGGCACAATTATGAGAGGCTGGGATGACGCACACAACCGAAGAAAATGCATGATAGAAAATGGTTAATTGCCTAGGTGCATTGCATCCCAACGTGTAATTACATATGTGTTAAACTCTAAGAGCTAACAAGTTTGTTGTTTTCCAGAGAGTTCAAGCCGTTTGTTTATTTAAAGGATACTGGCACATTATCATTACCAAACCAGATCAAAGGGACCAATACTAGAAATCATGTCTTTCCCGGAGGTCGACACTAGTGTTGAGGTAGAAGAGTTGGACGTCAAAAAAATGAAAGAGGAGATGTTCAAGCTTAAGCAACAGATGCCCGAAATGTACCAGGCCTGGTCCCAAGGGCAATCACCACCGTCTTACCCAGACAACCCGGCTTTTACCCCACCATTAGCTCAGTCTCAGGATCATCCCGCCACCAATCCAGGTTTTCCCATTTATCAACACTACCATGGCACTACTTCTCATATGCCGCAAGCTCCACCACCAAAATCGATTCCATGCCCTCCTCCGCCAGTCACCCCTGTCTTTGTGGCATCTCCACCAGCTGCACTCCATAGATCCCTGAGTGAACCAGTGTTCCAAGCTCAGGACAACCAGTATTATCCCCCGGAACCCACCTTCAAAGCTCCCGAAACCTACCCTTGCGATCCACGTTCTGATCTCCCGAGAGAAGCTGAGAGACCAGCCAAAAATCCCGAACATGAGGAGATGTTCAGAAAAATGAAAAGCATAGAACAATCCTTCAGGGATATGAGAGGTCTAGGAGGTCAGGTAAGAGTGGCTTACAAAGACGTGTGTTTATTCCCAAATGTACAACTACCGGTAGGGTTCAAATTCCCAAATTCGACTTGTATAATGGGCACGGTGATCCGGTGGCTCATTTGAGAGATTTTTGCAGTAAGATGAGGGGAGCCGGAGGAAAGGATGAATTGCTAATGGCTTACTTCAGTTAGAGTTTGAGCGGAGCAGCATTGGAGTGGTACACCCGCCAAGATCACGGAAGATGGTACACATGGGATGACTTGGCACAAGCATTCGCTTGTCACTTTCATTATAATCTTGAGATCATTCCAGACCGACTATCTTTGACTAAGCTAGAGAAAAGCACAGTGAAAGCTTTAGAAAATATGGTTTCCGGTGGAGGGAGCAAGCAGCAAGGGTAGATCCCCCAATGAAAGAGAGCGAGATGGTTAATTACTTTTTGCAGGCTTTGGAGCCAACTTACTTTGGTCATTTGGTGTCTGCAATTGGAAAGTCTTTTAATGAGGTTGTAAAAATGGGAGTCATGGTTGAGGAGAGGCTTAAGTCCAACAAAATCATGAGTTATTCAGCGATCAAGGCAACCACTCAGGCCATTCAAAGCGGCACTAGAGTGTACTAGGGAAGAAGAAGAAAGAAGATGTCACGACTGTTGAATTTAGAGGCCCATCACCCTACTATAGCCAACCACGACCCTACCACCGAAATTACCCCCACACTCCATATAGCCCTCCACAACATTACTACCCACCACCAGATCCCCATTTTTTCGTCCATCATGCACAAACCTATACCCAAACTCCGGCACACGCACAATGGCGTGAGCCGGCTCCACCAAATCCATACCCAGCTCTACAAAATACATATCCACCCCCAAGAGCCTACAGAAATCCTCCCCCTCCCCCCCGGAACGGGTTTCCGACGAAACTAAGCCTTCAAGAATGAGAGCAAAAGACTTTCACTCCACTGGGGGAATCATATACCAGTCTTTTCCATAGGTTGAGGCAGTTGGGCATGCTAAATCCAATTGAACCTAAAATGCCAAATCCTCATCCTAGAAATCTTGACCACTCGGTGAGTTGTGAGTACTGTTCAGGAGCCCCGGGGCATGATACAGAGAAATGTTGGAAACTAAAAACAGTTGTGCAAGAGCTTATTGATACTCATCGGATCGAGGTTCAGGCCCCATAAGCACCAAATATCAATCAGAACCCATTGCTAGCTCACCATGAGACCCATATGATTGAGTTGATACATAAAGGAGGGGATCCCAAGAAGCCCTCGCAGACGGTAATGATGGTCCGTTCCAGTGAAACCAGCTCAAAGGAAAAGGTAACTAATGGGAAATCAATGGTCCAGTTGAAAGGGGTAAACAATAAGCCAGCTGTGGTAGCCGAGAAAGGGTCGTCAAGCATTGTTGTAGTGAAACTCGAGAAAGCTAAAGTGGTAGTACCAGGGGTTGCAAGTGAACCTGTTGTGGTCGTGAAGGGGGCTCGCACAGAGCCTGTTATTATAAAACCAGTAACTCAGCTTCCAATGATCAACAGCAAAGTTGTTCCTTGGAATTATGAACGGGTGACGGTTATTTACAAAGGAAAAGAAATCAAGGAAGAAGTTTGTGAAGCACAAGGTTTGACTCGCTCAGGAAGGTGTTTTACTCCCGAGGAGTTAAGAAGAACTAAGGATGATCCAACGCCGGTGAAGAAAGTTGTAACTAAAGAAGAGGCAGAGGAATTTTTGAGGAAAATGAAACCGCATGACTATTCTGTTGTAGAGCAGTTGAGGAAAACGCCCTCTCAGATCTCATTGCTCTCATTCCTAATCCATTCAGATGAGCACCGCCGATCATTGATGAAAATCCTGAATGAGGCCCATGTTCCCGACAAGATCTCGGTGAACCATCTGGAAAAGATATCCAGTAAGATTTTTGAAGTAAACATAGTCACTTTTTCTGATGATGAATTGTCCATAGAGGGTACTGAGCACAACAAAGCCCTTTACCTGACAGTAAAATGCGAGGATTCCGTGGTTACCCGGGTATTGGTTGACAATGGTTCAAATGCGAACATCTGTCCACTCTCCCCTCTAAGCAAGCTGAAAGTAGAAGATGAGAGGATCCATAAGAACAGTATCTGTGTGCGAGGATTTGACGGCGGAGGCAAAGACTCAGTCGGGGACATAATGTTGGAGCTGACTATAGGTCCAGTAGAATTCACAATGGAATTCCAAGTGTTGGATATAGTTGTTTCCTACAATTTGCTATTAGGAAGACCATGGATCCACGCCGCTAAAGCAGTACCATCAACACTCCATCAGATGGTCAAGTTCGAATGGGACAGACAGGAAATAGTTGTGCACTGCGAAGATAATTTGTGCACTCACAGCAACACCATTATGCCATTCATTGAGGTGGAAGATGACAAGGGACCATGGGTCTACTAAGTTTCTGACACAATATCAGTCGAGAAAGTTCCAGAAGGGAAGTGTATCCCAAATCCAAAGATAACTGCCGCATCAGTCATGGTAGCATATGAAATGCTGAAGAATGGTTTTGTACCAGGAAAGGGTTTGGGGTCAGATCTGCAAGGCATCATACAGCCCGTGTCTCTTCCTGAAAACTTGGGAACATTTGGTCTGGGATTCAAGCCCACATCCGCAGACATAAAAAGAGCCAAGAAATTGAAACAGAGGACATGGGTCCTTCCAAAGCCGGTCCCACATCTTTCCAGATCATTTGTCAAGTCCGGTACGAGGAGTCGCCCAGCGACAGCAATTCCTAGTTCTGTGATTGATCCAGACTAAGAGTTAATGGAAAGATTTGAGAAGTTGTTCGACAGTGTGAACATGGTGGAAATTGGAGAAGGTTCTAGCAACGCGGAAGTGCAATTTGTCGGGCCAACAACAAAGCTTAATAATTGGAAGGCTACTCCTCTCCCTACTCGGAAGGAGTCTTGGTAGTTTGCTTTGATTTTCCTTTAAGTTTGTACGGATTATTCAGGGTTATAATCCGGATTTCATTTTTTTTTAGTCTGTTTGAGTGTGCAAACCTTGTTATCTTTTATCATTCAATAAAATACAATTTCCCTTTCTTCATCATTCCTGATGGTTTTCCTTTTTGTTTTGCTTTCTTTTCTATACAGTTCTTTTTACGCTGGTTCTAATGACATGGTATGCATAAGGAATCCTCAACCCAGTCTTAAAAATCAATCTGATTCTGAAATGTTAGTTCAAGAAGTAGATTGTGATTACGAATCAGAATACGATGATGAGGATGAAGCCTTCGAAGAAATTAGTAAGGAGTTAATTCACTTCGAAGAAAAACCCAAACCCAAACATTCATAAATGACACAGAAGCCGTCAATTTAGGGGACACAGACAATGTCCGAGAAACTAAAATAAGTGTCCACCTCAAGTCGAAAATCCGGGAGGAGTTAATCAAAATACTCATCGAGTACAAAGATGTTTTTTCGTGGTCATATGACGACATGCCGGGTTTAAGCACTGATTTAGTGGTCCACAAATTGTCCACTTATCCAGCATTCCCTCCCATCAAATAAAAGTTGAGGAAATTCAAAACTGATATGAGTGTAAAGATTAAAGAAGAAGTTACCAAGCAGTTGGATGCAAAGGTTATTCGGGTCACTCGATATCCTGTTTGGTTGGCTAATGTTGTGCCTGTACCGAAGAAGGATGGCAAGATCAGAGTGTGCGTCGATTACCGCAATCTCAACAAAGAAAGTCCGAAAGATAACTTCCCACTACCCAATATCCACATTTTGATTGATAATTGTGCCAAGCGTGAGATTGGATCTTTTGTGGATTGTTATGCCGGGTATCATCAGATTCTAATGGATGAAGAAGATGCAGAAAAGACGACATTCATCACACCCTGGGGAACTTATTGCTATCGGGTAATGCCATTTGGTTTGAAGAATGCTGGGGCAACTTATATGAGGGAAATGAATACTGTGTTTCACGATATGATACACAAGGAGATTGAGGTATACGTAGATGATGTGATCATTGTCACACCTCCTTTTTTCCTACACCCGAAGGTAGGGGTGTAAGTGGAGTTTTTTCAATTAAAGGACAATCGAAACGGGATTCGTTTATGTAAAGATTCAGAGTCGCCACTTGGGATAATTTATGGTGTCCCAAGTCACCGGTTCGAATCCCAAATCGAGGAAAAGATTGACTCTGTATTGTAGCCTGCGAACCAGAAATCTGGGTAAGGAATTCTGTTAACCCGGGAGAAGGTGTTAGGCACTCCCGAATTCCGTGGTTCTAGCACGGTCGCTTAACAATTTATACTTGGCCTAATTATCTGACTTATTATACATTTTAAACTTATTGTGTATTTTTAGCTTTTATTACCACTTTTAGCTTGATTATTTGTAATTATAGAATTGTTTTTAAACGAATCTCGCGTACGTATATCCGTTTCATTTTTTTGTATGTAAGGAATCATGTCACGCGTACGTGTACATAATTAAATTAATAATATTTTTTGTTATAAAAAATGAATTTGGCCGAAGTTGCGCGTGCTTAAAACAAACTACGAACATTTGTCATTTTTTTGTATGATTAAATGGTAGGCGGCGCGCCTCGGACTATATGAGATAATTTAATTTAATAACCTCCGAAAACCCATTTTTTATTGAGAAGATTTGCTCGAAGTTGCGCGAACGCATACTCCGATTTTTTTTCTTTCAAGAAATCGTAACCGTGTCACTCGGACATGTCCACAATCACGATAATATTTTAAATGGCCCTAAAGGTTTCTCTACGAATGTTTATTATTTTTATATCTACATTAATACGAGAGCCATGGGAATTCGTTGAATGGCGCGCCTCGATTTCCAAAGAATCAAGATTCATTAAGTGATGGTCATAGGTTATATGATTTAAATGTGTGAATGGCACGCCTCAAAACTATTCAACTAGAAGAATTAAGGAGATAATTAAATCTAATTTGAAATTAAAAATCACAACCACACCGCGAAAACAGTACCCGTGATTTAATTATGTGCCTAGAGCTTGATCACCATATTCATAAGTTGTTTGTTCTCTTCCTATGCTTGAGACCAATTGTATGTGTTTAAAACTTGCAAAATGGTTTACGTGTAAAGTTGGAAGAAATTTTAGCTGATATGCATACCATTTGTTTTATGAAATAACTGTCACTCCACCCGGAGCAAACTCAACTTTGTATATGCTCTACTTAAAATGCCAAAATCAGTACTCATAAACCCAATCCTCTTCTATGCATTTTATTTTTAGTACAAGTCCTAATTATTCTATTAATTTGCTTATGACGATTGGGTTTTAGACGAACAAAATCAAACCAATTATTGTCCAAACTTATGAAAACTATCTACAACTACCAAATCTATACCTTGCAATAATGTTGACATTATTTTTGTTATAAGAAATGGGCTAATTGCACTCCTAAGTTAAAATAGGCAATTTATTGTTAAGAAAGAAAACTAGTTTACAAATTGATTTGATGGACAAATTCACACTACATATACCACGAATACACAACTGAACCTTTCAGAATACTCTAATACTTTAAGCATAATGGATTATATCAATTTACCTCTAACTTATGGTTATCCCAGTAGCTGTTATCATACAAGATTACATACAAACAAGAACACTTATCTCAACAAGAATTAAAACAAAATTCCGATGTTTGACGAAATATACTATTGTGGTTCCTTGATATTTCCATACTACCATGCACTTAGCTAACAGGGCTTAAACAAAAAATTTAACTAATGGTCAATATTCTACCAAGTTCCCCATCTCAGCAGTTCAAAAGCAGCTATAACCAATGAGCTTCAGAAATAAGTAAATTTACTGTAGAGCTTACACTAACTTCAACAGAGGCAAGTTGACTAATAGCTCCCATGTTGAGCATATGATATGTTAATTAACTAAAAAAACAAAACTGAAACTTAAACTAATAGATTTAAATGGGCAGAAGACATATTTGGAACTCCGGATTTCATTTCATTGCGATATCGAAACCTTGTGTGAGATAAGTCTAAAAACATATACCTGGAAATGGGAGTAAAAAGGGGTAAGATTCAGCAGTAGCAACAGCAAGACCCAGCAGCAGAAATACACCAAGGAAAACCAATTTTTGAGCCAAATTCAAACCAGTAGAAAGATCAAATGATGATCAGTAATCAAAAATACAGCCAACACTTGAACCAAACACTTGAAAACCGACAAGTTCAAATCATTTTTTAACATCTGATTATTCAGGAATTATTTCAGAAATGAAAAGCCTTAAGAATTTCAGAAATTTTAATGGAACAGTAATATTTTGTATTCTTTCCCGTATTTTCCTGAATGTTTTTCTTTGTCTTTTCCCAATACCTCCTAGCTCTATCTCTGTATCTTTTTTCTATCTCCCTCCCTCTCAGAATGTTCCCTTAGAATGTCCTAGCCTTTTTTTTTCAGAATGCTCCCCTCTCTCTCTGAATATCCCCAAAAAAAATCCTAATTCTACCCTCTTATACAGATCTGCCTTACCTTTCAAACCTACTGCCCGACCCCTTTTTCCCACTAAAATCTAAATTTTTCCACTTAAAACCCACTAAGGAAAACTTTTCCTTATTTTCAGCCCCCATTCCCTTTTGTTCCCCATTACCATATTAATTTAAAGACACTAATATCCCACTAACAAAACACTAACATTAAAATATTATCCTAACTATTTCATTCCCAAATCACCCCTGAAACCCCTTAATATTATTGTCTCAATACAAACCATTCATCTGCATTAACACCTTTAACTCTAAAATCTTGTTCAAACTAACAATTATCTAAAACTAATTCTGATTAACAACTATAGCCAATTCTCCTAACAACTGAATGACTAAGGTTGAGTTCCCATTGAATCCCATGGACTGAATTTAAATCACAACACAGAACTCAACAGAATCATTATAACTGAAACTGAAAATTGAAACAAAATGAACATGAATGCAGGTAACATGAATGCAGGTTCATTGTCAGCCTATTGATAATGCCCTGAAGCTAAGTGTCCACAGATCAAGCATACACAATAACCATTTGACGAACTTATTGGTCTACAAACAAGAACGAATTAATCGACGAAAACTAATTAACCGATTGTCTACAACAATTGACAGCAATTACTCAGAAAGAGATAATCAGGCCATTCAAGTAACAATGACAAGAACATGGATTTGTAATAAAGCTTAACTAATCGACGAAACTTATTTGAATTGATTATACAGCCTATAATTATACACAATAAAGAACAGAAACAAATTCGACCAAATAAAAAGGTCTGAGGGAGAAGAACAGAACAATCAACAAAACTGAAAAATTAATATAACAATACTAAACACATAAACAGACACTTAAAACAACAGAAAATAGAATAAAAGAAAAAAGGAAAAATACCTTAAATGGAACAAAGAACAGACGGACTCGAATCGACTCGAATTTGAACTTTTTTGAGGTCAAACGGACCTTAATCGAGTGTTCTCAACTGAGAACACTTTGACTAAGGTCAGTTAAACACTCAAAACCTCTTGAAATTCAGACAGAAACCAGTTTTGGTTTTTCTAAGGTTTTTACGTTTTGATTTGGGGTTCGAGTGTTTCTAGCCAGATTCGAACCAACCCAATGGTGGTTTGGTGATGAGGGAGGTCATGGACATGTCCGGTATGAGTTTGGGACTGGTTGGGGTAGATCTAGGTCCTGCTCGAATCTTCGATTGAAGATTCGAGAAGTTGGAGGTTGATTCGAGGCAAACAGTCAACAGATCCGTAACGGGGGTGGTCAGGGGGTGCCTTGGTGTGAGTTCAAGGTGGATTGGGGTAGGTCCAGGTTTTGCTCGAATCTTCGATTGAAGATTCGAGAAGTTGTAGGTTGATTCGAGCAAAACGGGTAAGGGATTTGGATTGGGGGTGGTTAGGAGGTTTAGGGGTGTTATTTTGGTGGCCGGCGGCGTCATTGCCGTCGGGTTTCAGGCAAAGGAATGCCATGGCGGCTAGGGTTTGGGGGAAGGGCTTCGTCTCTGAGAGACGATGATGAACAGGGGTTTGTACTGGGGGCTGGGTATGAGGTTTCGTTTATATAGTGGGGGGTGGTTTGATCTTGGCCGTTCGATCAAGAGAGATCGAGGGTCCGGATTAGTTCACTTAACTCAAACGGTGTCGTTTGGAGTAGTACTGGGGCGGTCCGGGTATTGGAGTGACGGGTCGGGGGTCGGGTTTGGTCAAGGCTTTGGGACCGTTTGATCAGTTGAGATCAACGGTCCAAATTGAGACGCTTGAAACGGCGTCGTTTGGTTGAGTCACAGGTGGACTGGATTTGGGGCAGGTATGGGTTGGTTTTTGGCCTGGTTTGGCTGTAAGGGTTTGGGCTTGGCCAAATTGGCCCAACTGAATTTAACTCTTATTATTATTATTTTTCAATTTTTTTCTTTTCAACAATAAAACTAAAAATCCTAATTAAATTGTAAAATTGGCAATTAACTAAAAATATTGACACTTAATAATAACTATTACACGAAATTAAACATCAATAACGATAAAAATCACACAATTCGGACACTAAATGCAAAAGATGCAAAGTAAATACTTTTTGTGACTTTCCCATTTTGTAAAACACCTAATTATTAATTAATTCCAAAAATATAAAAATCCAATCCTAAATGCAAATGCTATATTTTTTTTGTATTTTTAATGCATTAATAAAATTAAACATGCACACAGATCTATGCAAACAAACAGGAAAATCGCACAATATTTCCTAAAAATAACACATAATTAAAGAAAAGACCTAATTTTGGGAATTATTTTGGAGTAATTCGTATGAGGCAAAAATCACGTGCTCACAATCATAAAATCAAAGCATCAGGACGACCACGTCGAGGATTTGAGGAAATTCTTCCAGAGGCTTCGCAGGTACAACCTCAAACTTAACCCCGCCAAGTGTGCATTTGGTGTTCCATCCGGAAAACTGTTGGGATTCATAGTCAGTCGGCGAGGCATCGAATTGGACCCATCGAAGATCAAAGCCATATAAGAATTGCCCCCTCCGAGGAACAAGACTGAAGTGATGAGTCTATTAGGAAGGTTGAACTATATCAGCAGATTTATTGCTCAGCTCACGACAACTTGTGAGCCTATTTTCAAGTTGCTGAAGAAGGACGCTGCGATCAAGTGGACTGATGAGTGTCAAGAAGCATTCAATGAGATAAAGGGATACTTGTCTAACCCGCCTGTGCTGGTACCGCCAGAACCAGGGAGACCTTTGATTCTTTACTTGACTATCCTGGAAAATTCATTTGGCTGTGTACTGGGGAAGCATGACGTCACCGGCAGGAAAGAACAGGCCATCTACTATCTTAGCAATAAGTTCACGACTTATGAGGTTAAGTACACTCACCTGGAAAGGACATGTTGCGCCCTAACTTGGGTGGCACAGAAATTGAAACATTATTTGTCATCCTACACTACTTACCTCATTTCGCGCTTGGATCCATTGAAGTATATCTTTCAGAAGCCTATGCCGACAGGGAGACTTGCGAAGTGGAAGATATTGCTCACAGAGTTTGACATCATCTATGTGACTCGGACCGCGATGAAAGCCCAAGCATTGGCTGATCATTTGGCCGAAACCCCGGTCGATGAAGATTACGAGCCATTGAGAACTTATTTTCCCGATGAAGAAGTGATGCATGTCGATGAACTAGAACAGGCCAAAAAACCAGGTTAAAAACTTTTCTTTGATGGGGCTGCTAACATGAAAGGAGTGGGGATAGGAGTCGTGCTTATTTCTGAAGCAGGGCATCACTATCGTGTTACAGCTCAACTTCGTTTCTATTGTACCAACAATATGGCTGAGTACGAAGCATGCATTTTGGGTTTAAGGCTAGCTGCAGACATGGATGTCCAGGAAGTCTTGGTCTTGGGAGACTCGGATCTTCTAGTACACCAAATTCAAAGAGAATGGGAAACACGAGATTTGAAGCTCATACCGTACCGACAATGTTTACATGATCTTTGTCAACGGTTTCGATCAGTGGAGTTCAGGCATATTCCGAGGGTCCATAATGAGGTCGTCGATGCTTTGGCTACCCTGGCGTCAATGTTGCACCATCCGGTCAAAGCTTATGTCGATCCTCTGCATATTCAAGTACGAGATCAGCATGCTTACTGCAACATGATTGAAGAAGAACTTGATGGCGAACCGTGGTTTCATGATATCCAGGAGTACATCAGAATGGGGATATATCTAGTGTAGGCCACGGGGGATCAGAAGAGAACAATTCGACGGCTGGCAAGTGGATTCTTCTTAAGTGGAGGAGTTTTGTATAAAAGAACACTAGACCTTGGATTGTTAAGATGCATAGATGCTAGACAAGCTACGACTGTCATGTCCGAACAACATTCAGGAATTTGCGGACCACATATGAGCGGGTATGTGCTGGCAAAGAAAATTCTCCGAGCAGGTTATTATTGGATTGTAACACCCCAAAATTTTTTTACAATATTTGCATTCTTGATTGAGCATTTTTTTTATAACGAGGAAATATTTTACTTTGCACTTCCTAAATATAGAATGGTCAATATATGAAAATTTCTTACTTTAGGTTGTGTTAATATTGGCAATGAAGTTCCATGGTGTTGCTATATGTAACACTTAATATTATTTTGACGAGTTGTTAGTAAGTATAGTATATAATTAAGTTTTGGGTATCCAACCTATTGTTTTATCTAAGAATATTTAGTAGTTGGGGAACCATTTTATTTCATATATGTCCATAAACTCCCTATTCTTCTACTCTTCAGAAACAAAGAAGAATAACTATCTACCTCTCTCTCTTTCTATCTCTATCTTTCTATCTCTATCTTTCTATCTCTATCTCTCTATCTTTATCTCTCACTCTCCTCCGTAAGAACAAGAAGCTGAAGTTTCATCAAAAAAAAATCATGGATTTCTACTAAATCAACGCACAAAATTCGTTTTTGGTGAAGATCAAGTTGCTCCTCTTGGTAAGTTTCTAAACTCGTTTTTATACTAGATACCTACTAGTATTTTCTACATATCTTTTTGTACAGAGCTCCAATTTAAGTGATCTATAACTTTCTGGAAAGGTATTTCATAAATCTATAATTTTTATGAAGGAAGCAAAATTTAGTTTTGTCTGTATATACCTAAAAAAGGGTCAAAAAGTACAGGACAGGTGCTGCCCAGATTTTCAGTTCTTGAAATACTCCATGTACTGCTGTTAGTAATTTTAGCATAACGTTTTGTTTAAAATTGATATGGTGGTGATTCAAGATATTCTGAAACGGTAATACATAGATCTACAACTTTTGTGAATACTATAAAGTCTAGTTTGTCCGTATAGATCTTCAAAACTGAGTCACAACTCGTAACAGTGATACTGTCCAGAATTTCTGTTTCAAACGTTTTTGGGTAATTTTTACCAATATCATATTTAGTTGACTTGTTAAATCACTGAACTTATTTAGATATTTGATTATGTATTTAAGGTATATAAACTCTTGAAAAAAATCAAAGGGGAAGTGTTTGAGGAAGTGGACAGATTTGGTTTGTTTACGGCGTAGACGATTCGAACGTCCCCAAGTTGTGATTGAACTGTTTTGTGGTAAAACACCAAGGTTTGTGTATAAACTTGTACTCTTTTTGCTTGCTGGAAATATGTTGAAATAACCTGATATTTTATTTTTCTTGTCTTCGAATTATATTGTTATATTCGGATTATATCAAGTCTTGTAAGAAATTTGCTAAATCGCTCATTCGTACGGATTGCTTGATCATTTTGCATTCTTGTTGGGACTTTTTCCTTCTTGTGGCAGTGACTTGGTCACTCACTTGGCATGCCTCTTGATTCGGATCTTTTGCCATCTTGACTTTGGATTTGTAGTTCGTCTTGAATTATGGAACTTGTCCGTGTTAAGTACGAACTAGGAAGCCATTTTTAATATGGTTCTTGATTCTCTTGTCTATTGGGTTTTGACCCCACTTGATTTGGGGCTTCGGTCCATCTTGATATCTGATTATGCTTAGTGTGATGGCATGACGTACATATTGGGCGAAAAATGAATTTTTGGCATACTTCCTTAAATTGATAGTATACACTTTCTAGACTCTTG
The DNA here is from genome assembly GCF_000393655.2 of Nicotiana sylvestris. Lineage (NCBI taxonomy): Eukaryota > Viridiplantae > Streptophyta > Magnoliopsida > Solanales > Solanaceae > Nicotiana > Nicotiana sylvestris. Next base: position 87,138,826 of record NC_091058.1, read on the forward strand.
AACATTGTTATTGATATTTGGAAACACTTCAAAGTTTAATATTGGTATGTTTGATATATTTGTTCATTTGTTTTAAATTATGTTAAATTGAGCTAACTATGACTGAAAAGGGTAATTGGAGAATTTAATGACTTCAAGCCTAAAGTTTATACACCACTAAGCTTTATGCTTAACGATAGTTGTTTTCTATCGTAGAAAATATTCGAGATGAAATCTGAAGATGGCCAGGGTGAAGTAGTCTCTTTGGCAGAATTTATGGAGATCACATTTGCATATGCACCTTGGTTTGCATAGTTTTGGGACGTGTACATGATATACATGATATACATGATATACATGATATACATGATATATATATATATATATATATGTCACACTTATGTTATTTGGAGGCTTGTTGGATTTTAAAGACCAAAATCTTGTAGCTTGAATTTGTAACCTATTTTATTGTATTAGGGTGTTTTAATAACTCAAGTCTTGTAATATGCTGAATTTACACTTTCTCTTGTAAATATGTAGAAAAGGAGAAAACTAGTTTCCTTTGTTTTTTATATATACCCGATAGTTTAAAATTTATGTACAATATAAACTTGCGGTGATTTTGAATGATTGTATAAATCAGTTAGGAAGTTGCTTTAATCTATTAATGTTTTGACATTGTATTTCATTTAAAATAAAATTATGGTGTATTTTAAATATATATATATTGCACTTTCAACCTTTTCGCATGGGCCTATTGCCCTTTCAACCTTTTCGCATGGGCCTACTTCCGCTACTAAAATTATTCTAAATATTTTTATTAATATCTCTTTTAATATTTTGTAAGTAGAAAATTAGATTTGTTTTCCTAAGTAGTACCCTCCCCAAGGGGTTGCTACAAGTTTTGGTATCAGAGCCACGGTTTGTGATTCTAGGATTTGTTTTGTTGTGATAGTACCTAGTATTTGTTGTTATTTCCTTTCTTTAAAATGACTTGGAGTTTATAAATTTTTGCATACTTGTTTAATTTAATTTATTGTATTTTGTGTGCATATGCATCATGTACATGTCCCTAATGCAGTGTGATCTTATCTTTTATAGGATTTTTAATATGGCCTCTTCTTCGAATAGAGCTGTTGAATCCGTTGATGAAAGTCAGACCCAGTATAATGCCATGCCTCACCTTCAGGGAGGAAATGAGGAACCCTTGCCTGACCTAAATCATCCTCGTGTTAGTGGAAATGAAATGGGCAGTAATCCAAGAGCAATGAGTCATAATACTCCATTTATGACTCCCCCATTCCAGCAGATGGCTGAATTCTTTCGTCACTTAGCTGGGACAATGTCAGAACCTAGTGAAATGAATTTTGAGAAGATGAGAAAAATGGGCGGAGTTGAATTTGAAGGCACTACAGATCCCACGGTAGCTGAACAATGGCTCGAGCGCATGGAGAGGGTCTTTGAACAACTAGAGTGTACTAATGCTGCCAAATTTAAGTATGCTATCTCTCTTTTACAAAAAGATGCCTATGATTGGTGGGTGAGTGTGCCAAATGCAAAAGCAAAACCTCCGGTGCTGACTTGGGATGACTTTGTGAAATCATTTCGTGCAAAATATGTTCCCCCTGTCTATTGTGATGCTAAAAAGAAAGAGTTTCTGAATTTAAGACAAGGGAGTATGTCTATTGCAGAATATCAACAAAACTTTCTCAGGCTTTCTCGGTATGCTAAAGGTATTATTGATGGTGAAAGAGACAAGTGCAGAAGATTTGAAGAAGGTTTGAATGGTTACATTCGAAAATCAGTGGCAATCTTACAACTTGATGATTTTTCCAAGCTGATTTCAGCTGCACTTACTTGGGAAAGAATTGACAAGGAAGAAGCTAGTAGGAGAGAAAACAAGTTTAGGAAGGGTAATTCAGAATATGGCGGTCCATCCAAAAAGGAAAAGTTTGACTATTCCAAGACTGAGAGTACACATAAATCATTACATCATAAGCAGAATAAGTCAAATTTTTCTACTACCAGTACTCCAAGTTATGGCCAAGGCAAAACTCATACACCTACTTGTGCACAGTGCGGGAAGAATCATTATGGTGCATGTAGACGAGCTTCTGGTGCTTGTTTTAATTGTGGAAGTATGGATCATAAAGTGAAGGATTGTCCTAATCCTAATCCTCTTTCTTATACACATACAGAAGGATCAGTTCAAAAGCCTGTCACTACTCATTCTCAAGCTAATAGTAGTGCTAGACCTCGAAATATGCAAGCAGCGGGTTCGAGTGTAGCTAATCAGGCTGGTGGGTCGAGAGCTGTTGCACGAGTTTATGCTATGAGACAGAAGAATGACCAGGATGGTCCAGACGTAGTTGCTGGTAAATTTCACTTATTTGGCATATCTGTTGTTACATTATTTGATCCTGGATCTTCGCACTCTTATGTTTGCTCATCACTTGCATTTCCCGACACTGTTAAATCTGTGAGACTTGACTTTGATGTGCTGGTCACGAGTCCATTAGGTCATCAGGCCATTGTTAATAGGATTTACCGAGATTGTCCATTCATGATTCAAAATCTGGTATTCCCTGTCGACTTGCTTGAAATGCCCTTCCGAGACTATGATGTTATTGTTGGCATGGATTGGCTCCATAGGCACCATGCATTGGTTGATTGTAGGTTGAAGCAAGTGACATTTAAAACTCCTGCATATTCACACATGGTAGTTCAAGGAGAAAGATCATTGACATCTAATATTATTTCTGCGGTCTTGGCAAGGAAGATGATTTATCAAGGTTGTGATGCCTATCTTGCTCATATAGTCGATACACGATTGGGGAGTCCAAGTCTTAAGGACATACCAACTGTGTGCGACTTTCCTGATGTATTTCTTGATGATTTTCCTGGGTTGCCTCCAGAAAGGGAGATTGAATTTCCTATAGATCTTGTCCCTGGAACTACTCTTATTTCAATCGCTCCCTATAGAATGGCTCCAGCTGAATTAAAAGAGTTGAAGGCTCAATTGCAAGAACATCTTGAGAAAGGTTTCATCTGTCCCAGTATTTCACCTTGGGGAGCTCCTGTTTTATTTGTGAAAAAGAAAGATGGCATTCTTAGGCTTTGTATTGATTACCGACAGCTGAACAAGGTAACAATCAAGAAAAAATACCCACTGCCTAGAATCGATGACTTGTTTGACCAACTGAAGGGTGCCAGCTTATTATCAAAAATGGACTTGAGGTCTGGATATTATCAGTTGCGTGTGAGGGAGCAAGATGTTCCTAAAACTGCTTTTAGGACCAGGTATGGCCATTATGAATTTTTGGTAATGCCATTTGGTTTGACAAATGCTCCTGCTGCATTTATGGATCTAATGAACCGTGTATTCAAGCCTTATCTCGATCAATTTGTGGTGGTGTTTATTGATGACATTTTAGTCTATTCCAAGAATAGAGAAGATCATGATAAGCATATCCGAATTGTCATGCAAATTCTGAAAGAGAGTCAACTCTACGCGAAGCTATCCAAATGTGAATTCTGGCCGAATGAAGTGGCTTTTTTAGGGCACATTGTATCATCTGAAGGTGTGAAGGTTGATCCTAGTAAGATTCAAGCTATTGTTTATTGGAAACTCCCTAAAACTCCAACTGAGATAAGAAGTTTCTTGGGATTAGCAGGATACTACAGAAGGTTTGTGAAGGGCTTCTCTATTATAGCTTCTCCCTTGACCAAACTTTTGGGGAAAGACGCCAAATTTGTATGGGATGACAAGTGTCAAGAGAGCTTTGAAAAGCTCAAATCCTTATTGACACAAACTCCAATACTTTCTTTGCCAGCTGAAGGAAAAGATTATGTGGTATACAGTGATGCATCTCATCGTGGCTTGGGTTGTGTTTTGATGCAAGAAGGGAAAGTAATTGCTTATGCCTCTCGAAAGTTGAAATCACATGAGTTGAATTATCCCACTCACGATCTTGAACTTGCTGCCATTGTTTTTGCCTTAAAAATTTGGAGGCATTACTTATACGGAGAGAAGTGTCACATATTTACTGATCACAAGAGTTTGAAGTACTTGGGTACACAAAAAGAGTTGAACTTGAGACAGCGTAGATGGCTTGAACTCATCAAAGATTATGATTGCACGATTGATTATCATCCTGGTAAAGCCAATGTGGTTGCAGATGCGTTGAGTCGCAATTTTCTTGCAAGTTTAACTCTAAGTCCTTTGCCTTTGCTTCTTGAATTAAGAGCCATGAATGTTTGCCTTTCATTTAATTCTAATGGTTCTATCATTGCTAATTTGAAAGTCAAGCCAGTCTTACTTGAGCAAGTCCAAGAAGCACAGAAGTTAGATGAGAAGCTGGTGAAACGGGTTGAAGAAGTCCAAAATGGAAGAGAATCAAATTTTTCATTAAGGAAAGATGGTACCTTATTTTATAAAAATAGGTTGTGTGTTCCTAATGATGATGAATTGAGAAAGCAGATCTTAATTGAAGCACATAGTTCACCTTATGCAATGCATCCTGGAGGTACTAAAATGTATCGGACCATTAAGGAGCACTATTGGTGGAGTGGTATGAAGAAAGACATTGCAGAGTTCATTTCTAAATGCTTGGTATGTCAACAAATAAAGGCTGAACATCAAGTCCCAGCTGGTCTCCTACAACCTTTGTCAATACCTGAATGGAAATGGGAAAGGATAACGATGGACTTTGTTTCTGGACTTCCACGCACTCAAAGAAATCATGATGCAATTTGGGTCATTGTAGATAGACTGACTAAGAGTGTTCATTTCTTGGCAATCAGAATGGACTACTCACTGGAACGTTTAGCAGAATTGTACATTAATGAGATTGTGAAGTTGCATGGAATCCCTGTTTCTATTGTGTCTGATAGAGATCCGAGGTTTACATCCAGATTTTGGTCTAGCTTGCAAGAAGCTTTGGGTTCTAAGGTGAATTTTAGTACCGCTTTCCATCCACAAACAGACGGCCAGTCTGAAAGGGTAATACAAATCTTGGAGGATATGCTTCGAGCCTGCATTATTGAGTTTAAGGGTAGTTGGGACAAACATTTGGCCCTAATAGAATTTGCTTATAATAATAGCTACCAATCAAGTATAGGCATGCCTCCTTATGAAGCTTTATATGGGAGAAAATGTAGAACGGCTCTTTGTTGGAATGAGATTGGTGAAAGAAAATTTGTGGGTCCTGAGTTTGTGCAACAAACTGAAGATAAGGTAAAAATCATCAAGGATCGTTTGAAAATTTCTTCAGACGGACAAAAGTCCTATGTTGATCTTAAAAGGTGTGAAATTGAGCATCAGGTGGGCGATAAAGTATTTTTAAAGGTTTCTCCATGGAAGAAGATTATGAGATTTGGCCAAAAAGGTAAACTTAGTCCTCGATTCATTGGACCTTATGAAATACTTGAAAGAATTGGTCCGGTTGCATATAAGCTAGCTTTGCCACCTGAATTAGGTAAGATCCACAACGTCTTTCATGTTTCTATGCTTCGAAAATACCGCTCAGATCCATCTCATGTTCTTCCTATTGAGTCTTTTGTGGTTAATCCTGATTTGACATATGAAGAAGAACCAATCCAAATCTTAGCGCATGAGATAAAAGAGCCTAGAAATAAGAGAATCCCATTAGTGAAGGTTCTTTGGAGAAATCATTCAGGCAAAGAAGCTACCTGGGAGCGAGAAGAGGATATGCGAGTTCAATATCTACATTTTTTTCGGGACTAGTACAAGGTAAATTTCGAAACGAAATTTTTTTTAGGGAGAGAGAGTTGTAACGCCTCAAATTTTTTTTACAATATTTGCATTCTTGATTGAGCATTTCTTTTTTATAACGAGGAAATATTTTACTTTGCCCTTCCTAAATATAGAATGGTCAATATATGAAAATTTCTTACTTTAGGTTGTGTTACTATTGGCAATGAAGTTCCATGGTGTTTCTATATGTAACACTTAATATTATTTTGACTAGTTGTTAGTAAATATAGTATATAATTAAGTTTTGGGTTTCCAACCTTTTGTATTTATCTAAGAATATTTAGTAGCTGGGGAACCATTTTATTTCATATCTGTCCATAAACTCCCTATACTTCTACTCTTCAGAAACAAAGAAGAATAACTATCTACCTCTCTCTCTTTCTATCTCTATCTTTCTATCTCTATCTCTCTTTCTCCTCCGTAAGAACAAGAAGCTGAAGTTTCATAAAAAAAAAACCATGGATTTCTACTAAATCAACGCACAAAATTCGTTTTTGGTGAAGATCAAGTTGCTCCTTTTGGTAAGTTTCTAAACTCGTTTTTATACTAGACATCTACTAGTATTTTCTACATATATTTTTGTACAGAGCTCCGATTTAAGTGATCCAGGACTTTCTGAAAAGGTATTTCATAAATCTATAATTTTTATGAAGGAAGAAAAATCTAGTTTTGTTTGTATATACCTGAAAAGGGGTTAAAAAGTACAGGACAGGTGCTGCCCAGATTTTCAGTTCTTGAAATACTCCATGTACTGCTGTTAGTAATTGTAGCATAACGTTTTGTTCAAAATTGATATGGTGGTTATTCAAGATGTTCTGAAACGGTAAGACATAGATATACAACTTTTGTGAAGACTATAAAGTCTAGTTTGTCCGTATAGATCTTCAAAACTGAGTCACAACTCGGAACAGTGATACTGTCCAGAATTTCTGTTTCAAACGTTTTTGGGTAATTTTCACCTATATCATGTTTAGTTGACTTGTTAAATCACTGAACTTATTTAGATATTTGATTATGTATTTAAGGTATATAAACCCTTGAAAAAAATCAAAGGGGAAGTGTTTGAGGAAGTGGACAGATTTGGTTTGTTTATGGCGTAGACGATTCGAACGTCCCCAAGTTGTGATTGAACTGTTTTGTGGTAAAACACCAAGGTTTGTGTATAAACTTGTACTCTTTTTGCTTGCTGGAAATATGTTGAAATAACCTGATATTTTATTTTTCTTGTCTTCGAATTATATTGTTATATTCAGATTATATCAAGTCTTGTAAGAAATTTGCTAAATCGCCCATTCGTACGGATTGTTTGATCATTTTGCATTCTTGTTAGGACTTTGTCCTTATTGTGGCAGTGACTTGGTCACTCACTTGACATGCCTCTTGATTCGGATCTTTTGCCATCTTGACTTTGAATTTGTAGTTCGTCTTGAATTATGGAACTTGTCCGTGTTAAGTACGAACTAGGAAGCCATTTTTAATATGGTTCTTGATTCTCTTGTCTATTGGGTTTTGACCCTACTTGATTTGGGGCTTCGGTCCATCTTGATATCTGATTATGCTTAGTGTGATGGCATGACGTACATATTGGGCGAAAAATGGATATTTGGTGTACTTCCTTAAATTGATAGTATACACTTTCTAGACTCTTGAACATTGTTATTGATATTTGGAAACACTTCAAAGTTTGATATTGGTATGTTTGATATATTTGTTCACTTGTTTTAAATTATGTTAAATTGAGCTAACTATGACTGAAAAGGGGAATTGGAGAATTTAATGACTCCAAGCCTAAAGTTTATACACCACTAAGCTTTATGCTTAGCGATAGTTGTTTTCTATCGTAGGAAATGTTCGGGATGAAATCTGAAGATGGCCAGGGTGAAGTAGTCTCTTTGGGAGAATTTATGGAGATCACATTTGCATATGCACCTTGGTTTGCATAGTTTTGGGACGTGTACATGATATACATGATATACATTATATATATATATATATATATATATATATATATATATATATATATATATATGTCACACTTATGTTATTTGGAGGCTTGTTGGATTTTAAAGACCAAAATCTTGTAGCTTGAATTTGTAACCTATTTTATTGTATTAGGGTGTTTTAATAACTCAAGTCTTGTAATATGCTGAATTTACACTTTCTCTTGTAAATATGTAGAAAAGGAGAAAACTAGTTTCCTTTGTTTTTTATATATACCCGATAGTTTAAAATTTATGTACAATATAAACTTGCGGTGATTTTGAATGATTGTATAAATCAGTTAGGAAGTTGCTTTAATTTGTTAATGTTTTGACATTGTATTTCATTTAAAATAAAATTATGGTGTATTTTAAAATATATATATTGCACTTTCAACCTTTTCGCATGGGCCTACTTCCGCTGCTAAAATTATTCTAAATATTTTTATTAATATCTCTTTTAATATTTGTAAGTAGGAAATTAGATTTGTTTTCCTAAGTAGTACCCTCTCCAAGGGGTTGCTACATGGATCACCATGGAGCGAGATTGTATCAGTTTTGTGCGCAAATGTCATCAATGCCAGATACACGGAGATTTGATTCATTCTCCACCATCGGAATTGCACACGATGTCGGCACCATTGCCCTTCATTGCTTGGGGCATGGATATCATTGGACCAATTGAGCCAGCAGCATCCAACGGGCATAGATTCATTCTGGTAGCCATTGATTATTTCACCAAGTGGGTTGAGGCCAAAACTTTCAAATCAGTGACCAAGAAAGCAGTGGTCGATTTTGTCCACTCAAATATCATCTATCGATTCAGCATCCCAAAGGTGATCATCACGGATAATGGTGCTAATCTTAACAGTAAATTGATGGAAGAGGTGTGCCAACAGTTTAAAATTACACATCGCAATTCTACCCCATATCGTCCCAAGGCGAATGGAGCAGTTGAGGCCGCCAACAAAAACATAAAGAAGATAATTCGGAAAATGGTAGAAAGTTCCAGGCAATGGCATGAAATATTACCGTTTGCGTTGCTGGGCTATCGCACTACTGTCCGTACTTCAGTAGGTGCGACTCCTTATTTGTTGGTATATGGAACTGAAGCAGTGATACCTGCGAAAGTTGAAATTCTGTCCCTTCGGATTGTCGATGAGGCTGAAATCGATGATAATGAGTGGGTCAAGACCCATTTGGAGCTGTTGAATTTGATTGATGAAAAAAGATTAGCAGTAGTGTGTCATGACCAGTTGTATCAAAAGAGAATGGCAAGAGCATACAACAAAAAGGTACGTCCCAGGAAGTTTGAAGTGGGCCAGCAGGTGCTGAAACGTATTCTTCCACATCAGGTTGAAGCAAAAGGCAAGTTCGCCCCGAATTGGCAAGGGCCATTCATTGTGACCAAATCCAATGGCGCTCTATGTTTAACAGATATCGAAGGAAAATGCATAGACATGACTATCAATTCTGATGCAGTAAAAAGATATTATGTATGATTTCTTTGTTATAACTGTTGATTGTTTGTATTTGGCATTATTTCGAAGATTGGAATGACGAAGGCAATTTGTTCTGCTATCTAAACACTTCACCCTTTGTTCCCCCTTTTTGAGCCTTATTTATTTCTTTCATACCCCTCTTTTGGAATCAATAACGAGAAAGAGAGAAAAAGAAAGAAAAGAAAAAGAGAAGAGAAAAGAAGTGAAAAGTATAACAACAAGGAAATTCACGTGTGAACTACGTTTGACCTGATTCCTGTTAAGGATACGTAGGCAGCTTCCCGGCTCGGTCATAGTAAAATAAAATATCCAAAGATCCCCAAGCAAGAAACTGGGGCAGAAGTTGTACTTGTAATAAGAAATGTGATTCCAAGAGTTGTAATTTTAAACCCGAGTCGAAATTGCTTTGAGGCTTTGATACCCTTTCTTTATAACCCCATCCAAAAGCCCACATTACGGTCCAAATAAAGACCTTCCGATCATTCTCTGAGAGATGCCAAGTCGAGAAATGTACAGAGAATTCATATCAGGGGCAACACTCCAGTTTAAGTAAGAAAAATTAAAAAATGAGAGAGTCTTATTGGTGAAAACCCTCATGGGCACCATGAGGCGACGAAAGCTGAGAGAAAATAAAAATGAGAGAGTCTTATTGGTGAAAACCTTCACGGGCACCATCAGGCGACAAGTAATTGAGGAATCAACAAATGAGAGAGGTTTGTCGGTGAAAACCCTTCAGGGCACTGCAAGTCGAACGAGGTCCGTAAGTTGGCAGAAAGTAAAATTGGGTTGTGGAAATCTTGGAGAACAAAGTAAAACAATTGGAAAGGAGATTGGTTAAATAGACTGGGCTGATTAATCCAAATGCATACCATGATCATTGGTGCCGGTGATTCCGCTCAGATAAGTCCCTTTTCCTGTCTCCAATAGTCATCCAAATTTGGATTCTTTTCTTTATTCTCAAAATCCTAGCATTTCATTACTGTTAACTTTACTTCTCTAAAGCTCTACCAAGTTTAGCCTTGTAAGAAGGAATTTCAAAGCTTACTACCAGTTTCGAATTGCACAAAGCAAAATGCAGCTAGAACATGCCAAAGATGATATGATGAAAAATGGGACCTATGGCGTAAGCAAAAGTTAAAACTGTGGAATGGTTCAGTAATGTCATGGGAGATGTACGGTTTCAGGCAGAAAGGTCAGGAGTGGAAAATAGCAGTTGGGGATCTTGCAGTTAAGGATCAGTCAGAGTCAAAACAATCTTTTCGATCAGTTCAAGGCAGTTGGACGAAGCAAAGAATGGCAAAGAGAAAATCACTTCCAGCAAGAATGCCACGATGAACCACCACGTTTTAAACTGACGAAATTTTCTTTGATTTGAAACAGGGGCAAAAATGGCATTTGTTTTGCGAAATCATCCGTAGGAAGAGTAAGTACCAGGCAGAATTGATCGCGGAAATTCTTAGGACCCTCCTGGAAAATAGGACTTAGTTTAAAATTCAAAATAATCATGAGTAGCGGAATTTGGCATGAGTGCACCCTAGAAGATTATAAGTGGAACTTTGAAGTTTGTATGTTTGAGATACACTTTGGACATTACCCAATGAGAACAAAGATTCTGACTTCTCTTCTTTCCCAGATTAATGATTATGATTTTCTGTTTCCTCAACATTTTCCCCAAGTAGAAACGCCATCTTTTTCCGCCTTTTCCAAATTTAGTCGGAAATTTTCAGGACCCTCATGTAAAATGGGACCTAGTTTTAAAAAAAAAAATCAAAACAATCATAAGTAGCATGAATATACCCTAGGGAATATAAGTTGGTTTCAAAGTTTGCATGTCTAAGATAGGATGTAATTAGGAGTTTTCAAGACCCTCCTGGATAATGGGATAGCTTTAAGACCCTCTTAGATAACAAGATTTAGCGGAAGTCATACCTTTAGAAGATATAACTTAGATTTAAAATTATCGTTTAGGTAAGAATTGTCAGGACACCCTAGATAATAGGACCTAGCTTTCAAATTCTTAGTAATATTTGGTAATATAATTCAGTTTAACACTCACATATGTGCCCAACCTCCAAACGAGGGCAGGAAGTTTTCTTTATTTTATCTGTTTCATTGAAGTAAGGAGCCCACCTGGAGATCAGGGAATACTTTCAAGTGCAGCAGTCATGAGCCCACCTGGAGAGCAGGTAATACATTCAAGTTCAGCAGTCAGGAGCCCGCCTGAAGAGCAGGGAATACATTTCAAGTTAGCAGTCAGGAGCCCGCCTGGAGAGCAGGGAATACATTCAAGTTCAGCAGTCAGGAGCCCGCCTGGAGAACAAGGGAGTACAATTCAAGTTTTAGGTTTCAAGTTCTTATTGATATTTGGTAATGTGATTCGTTTTACACTTACATATGTTCCCAGATACTCAAACTAGGGCAGAAAAATTTCCTTTGTTTTCGTCTATTTTGGTTGAATTCAGGAGCCCGCCTAAAGAGCAGGGAATACATTTCAAGTTAGCAGTCAGGAGCCTGCCTGGAGAGCAAGGAATACATTTCAAGTCTAGCAATCAGGTACCCGCTTGGAGAATAGGGAGAAGCAGTTCAAGTTTAGCAGTCAGGAGCCCACCTGGAGAGCAGGGAATACATTTCAGTCTTTACATTTTTCAAGTTTTGAAGTTGGGAGCCCGCCCATATAACAGAGGAATACATTGAAGTTTGAAGTCAGTAAAGTGGAGGGTTACAACAAAAATCCCCAGCAGAAATCAGAAGGAAGACCACAAGTCGAGCCAGAAGTAAAGAAACAGCGGAGGAAGCACAAATCGACAAGGCAACATCAGTCACAAGATCAAGTTTGGAAATAAATCTTTGTAAAACATAGATTATAGCTTAGTCTAGCTTCTTCATTTTTGTCATGGTGTAATAAGGAGGTCAGTAGGCAGTATTAGCAGCAGCAGCAGCAGTAACAACAAAACCGCAGCTTCATGGTAGTCCCAGCTACCAAAACTTCCCGAACTACATTGACCTGATTCCTTTATAGCCAAGGATATGTAGGAAACCTTTGAAGCAGAGGTTCGGTCAAATCTTTCAAAAATGCTTCCCCACGGAGTATTCAAACAGGCAAAAATCGCTCGTATCCGCTCACTTTATTTTTGCACGAAAACTCTTCATGTTTCCGGACAAAGAGGGGCAGCTGTGAGCACGCGATTTTTTGCCTCATACGAATTACTCCAAAAGAATTTCCAAAATAAGGTCTTTTCTTTAATTATGTGTTATTTTTAGGAATTATTGTGTAATTTCCCTGATTGTTTGCATATATTTGTGTGCATGTTTAATTTTGTTAATGCATTAAAAATACAAAAATATAGCATTTTTATTTGAGATTTGATTTTTACATTTTTTGGAATTAATTAATAATTAGATGTTTTACAAAAATGAAAAAAAAAAAATATAACATATTTTTGTAATTTTAGTCAAATTGTGTGATTTTCTTTTAATTTGGCATTTAATTATTTGTGATAATTATTAGTTAGAATTAATTAGTATTTTTAAGTTAATTTGGTGTTTTATAATTAATTAGGATTTTAGTTTTAATTGTTGAAAAGAAAAAGGAAAAGAAAATTGAAAAGGAAAAGAGAATAAGAAGAGGAAAATCTGGTTGGGCCAATTTAGCCAGGCCCAAAACCAAAACTCAGCCAAACCCATTGAGAATAAGAAGAGGAAAATCTGGTTGGGCCAATTTACTAATTGAGAAGCTTCTAATAGTGGTAGGGTAGTATTTGCATTATCAAATTAACTAAAAGCACTAATTGAGTGGACAATTAAGTGGATGATTAAAGAAATAAAAAGTTGAATTGGTAGTGGAAAATACACTAATTGAATGCCCATTTAAGGGAGCTGAAAATCAGATTAGAGAGAAAAAAAAAAGGGGGCGGAGAGAACGGTATACGCTCAATATACACTCTGGATACACTGGATATACCGAGGCAGAGAGCTAAGAAAACTTGGAAGAGATTCTGAGAGAGGGAGAACATTCAAAGAGGGTAGAAGGCTAGGAAATTCGGAGAGGAAAAAAAAGAAGGGGCGGAGAGAGCGGTGTACACTCGATATACACTCTGGATACACTGGATATACAGGGGCAGAGAGCTAAGAAAACTTGGAAGGGATTCTAAGAGAGATATAGGAAGAGAGATACACAGAAATAGATATAGGAAAAAAACAAATCAAAAACGATTGCAGAATTTCAGAAAAATACACTGTTTCATTGAGTCATTTGGTATTTTCTGAAGTTTTCTTCTAGTATGGAAGCAATTTCTCGTTAGCTGATAATAAAAAGGGTTTAAGTCGAGTCGGGTTTGAGATCTGCTGATTCACTAAGATTGAAATTAGGGTCTAACTATCGTATCACATCCCTTGGTTTCAAAATTAGTCTGCTGGTTCATTTTCAGGTGTTGAATACTACTGCTGCTGTTGGTTACTGCTGATACCTCATTTTTCTGCTTCCTTCTTTCATTTCCAGGTGCACACTTGAACTCAAATTGATGTAGATTTGAGATGAACATGAAATGAAAGTACTCAAACATTTATTTACTGGATGATGCATGTTTGGATGACTATACATCTGTAGTTAAGTAGATATTAATGATATGTAACTGTGTAGTGTAGTCTAATTGGATTTATATTCACATGAAACTCGACTGCGTAATTTGTACCTAATTGGACTGTTTGGGACTGTTAATTTGTGGTTATCCAGTTGTAGCCTTAGTATAGCTTAGAACTTGCTTTAGTTTAACGGTTTTGTTTTAAAAAATAAAAAAAATCAGAAATAGTTTGGGTGTTGCAATTGATTTTGAGATCAGCGTATGATATCCACATTAATTTTAATTTCAAGCTGAAGAGACGTCTCAAACAACTTTGTATTGCAGTAGCTAAGATCAGTAGATTAGTTACTCATATCAACATCTGCGTTTCATTAAGTAGTTTAGTTTAGCTGTATGATGATTAGATGTGAATAAAGTGTGAAGTTAGGCTATTAACCTGTTCGTGTTAGTGTAAGTAAAATCTCGTAATTAAGTTGCTTAGCCTGCTCATCTGAGGTTTATATTCATGACTATTTTTGTTAAAATTCAATTCACGTTTCCCAGTTTGTTTTGCCTTTAGTAATATCCAGAAGTTCACTAGTAGGTAAATAGATAAGAAAAATCTGAATTTTAGAATATAAATCCAATCCAGTCGGTTTAGACGTCTAGCTGTTTTGAATTTTATTGAGATGAGCATATGAGTATGTCAAGTGTTGATTTGAATAAATGTCAAATAGCTCCATCATTTGCAAGTTAATAAGCCTGAATGTCAAGGGTGGGCCTGAATGAAGTCTGTCCGAAGCCCAACTTGAGTTTTGACTGTGTTTTATTCTTACTGGGCTGAACTTGAAGCCCAAGGTAATTACTGAAATTTTGAATAAAAGTCAAGGACGTAAGTATATTAGTTCTTGAACAATACTAACTAATTAGAGCTTTTTCTGTTATTATTAGAGACAAACTAAGTAAAAAATTGTAGATTGCTTTAGGTTGGCCTTTAAATAATAAATGAGGCGAGCCCTGCTAAACAAAAATGCATAAATTGCGGGGTCCTCTTAAATGTCTATAATAAAATACTTAGAATTCGAGATGGGCCGTTTAGCGAATTTCACAGCCCTTCCCAAAGATAATAACACATTAGTCACTTTAGGTGCGCTTTTAATAATTTACCTTCTTAAACTCGGGTGTGCATTTCATGTGACCCAAATCAAATCCCAAAAACATTGAATAAAATATGTTCAGGATTGCGGGTGCATTTCATGTGATGCAATCCAAAGACACATTTTAAACGACGTTTAATTCTCTCTAAAAATAATTGAATAAAAGCGGTTGAAAGCTAAAATTGGCACATAGGTTCAACATGTATTAAAATCAGATAAATAAGCTGAATATTACAGTTGAGCGACCGTGCTAGAACCACGGAATCCGGGAATGCCTAACACCTTCTCCCGGGTTAACAGAATTCCTTACTCGGATTTCTGGTTCGCGGACTGTTAAACAGAGTCATATTTTCCTCGATTCGGGATTAAATCGGTGACTTGGGACACCATAAATCTCCCAAGTGGCGACTCTGAATTTCTTAAAATAAATCCCGTTTCGATTGTCCTTTAATTAGAAAAACTCCCTTTACATATACCCTTTTTCGGGGTGTAGGTGAAAAGGGAGGTGTGACAACTATAGCTTGAATACAGTTGAATACAGCTTAATACAGCTGAATGCAAATGAATAATGCAGCTGAATATAGCTGAATAAAACAGCATGTTGTTATTCAAAGAAAATTAGTCAGTTAGGGGAAAAAAACTTACGTTGTCATCTCATAGGTTCCCGTCAAACGATAGAAGGTAAAACCAATTTTTTGAAGTAACTTGATCAACTCCAAAATCCAATGGTATATGAAATGTTGACTTGTTCTTCTTGTAATGGTCTTCCAAATTACTTCTACAAGTATGGTATAAAAAATATTATATACATTTTTAAAAATATAAAAACTTAATACACATACCGGGGGAAAACTCGCCTCTGATCATGTCTAGCGAGAAGACCATCACGAACCCATTTGTTGTATTCCTAAATGATTAACGTAGGATGTGGCCCCGTTATTGAATCATCCTCAAATGGGTGTCTTTTTTCAAAAATGGGGGTCAACTTTACTGAGGTACCTATTGTTCATTGAATTCGTGATTAGAGACTTTTAAATTTAAAAACCTTGAGGAAAGCTGAATCTTTACTTTACAAAAATACTAACCTGCGGAGTCGAAGTTGGACTCATAAGGCGAAGAGTACCATCTACTTGGTCGCCGATTCCTATGAGATGGTATTGGGGTTGATTCAGCTTTTTTTGCATTGTTGTGAATCACAATTCTAGTTTCTAGAATTTGACTGGGAAGAAACTTGTCATCCAGCTCAAATTGAGATACATAGAATTCTGTAGATACACCCTCTTGACTAGTAGATGGTATGTTGGACGACACCTCTGATGTAGTTTTCCCCTCTCCTCTATACTCCAAACATTGATCATTAAGCACTTGTTTCTGTTTGTTGTATGTATCATTGTTAGTGTATTAACTTAATGTTACAATACAGTTAAATACATATAAGTGTAGTAAGAAAATAGATTTTGGTAATGGAAATGAGAGTTTGAAATACATCACACATATTCAAGAAATACAAATCAGAATACATCAAAATACAGCTGAATATGTTTAAATACAGTAGTTAATTCCATTTACATATTAAGATTAACACAGATATGAATACAGCTAAATACATGTGTTGGACGATGCATTTATCAGTTTAGTGAGGCAGTTAAAGGCTAGTCGAATACATACAGCATTTATAAATACAATTATTAAATTATAACAGCAAGCAGGAGATATAAACAAATGCTCAATATGTTAAGAATGGTATACCTCAACATTATCTCCGACATCTGTGTCAATGCCATCATCACGTCTCCCTATGGGTTCCTTTCTCTGGTGTAAACTTTCAGTTTGCTGATTTTGTTGAAGATGGTCAGAAAGATTCTTGAAGTTATCATTGATCAATGTTCTTGGAGACTTGAACTCTCCCACAACCTTAACAATACAAAAATAATTATAAGATTACGCCAAAAATATATGAATGTTATTCATTAAACTGTAATGTTTAATTTGTAGTTAAATACTCACGTATTCTTTGAATGAATTTAGGTCTTTCCTCAAAGAAGATACTTCGTCATTTTGGGAATCTTGCAGCTGATTGTCATGCAAAACTTTATGTCCAAATTTGGATACACAAACAGGAGGAATCTTGGGTTGATATTCTGTTTCGTTAGGATGCCTTTCGTGTTCCTTGCACTTTTTATGGGGCGGTGATGAAGATGGACCAACACTTGCAACATGTTTCTTCTTACATTGAAGCTCGGGTGTAGGAGAAAAGTCATCTGAATCATCTCCCAATTTGTCTGAATGAGCAGGAGAAGGTCTCTTCTCAACATCGGCGCCTACATGAGGATTCTGAATAATGGCAAGCTCTATATCGCTTGGACTGATGTCCTTGTAAACAATCTGAAAAACGAAATACAATCAAAGTCTTACTAGAAACATACAAATGCAGATCTGGAATACAAACTGAAATTTGTATTGAATATAAAATGCAATTGTATACAAATGCAGATCTGGAAGCACTAATGATTTGGAAATAATATGCAATTGTATGAAGAATTAATAATGAAGGCTACAACAGCTATATATTGTTGTATGCATATGAATGCATTTGTATGCATTAGATGTGTTCAAATGTATACAGTTTTTGTATGCATTTGTATACAAGTGTATGCAACTGTTTATTAGTCCCTATGCATTTGTATACATGTATCTTGAATCTGTATGCAAGTATTTATATCTGTAAGCATATGTATACAAATGTATATTGTTGTATGCATCCCCTGAAAATTTATGCAACTGTATTTTGTGTCTGTATGCAGCTGATAATACAAATATTTTCTATCTGTATGTATTTGTATACAAATATATTATGTTGTATGCATCCCCTGAAAATGAATGCAGTCTCTTGTATGCAAATGTATGAGTAATCTGGATGCATTTGTATGCAGCATATTTGTGAGAATATGACAGCTGAAACTACAACAGATATTACATCACCAAAAATGTATCTGAATGCAACTGCATACTTCTATATGCAAATGTATGCCTATTAATTATTACTAAAATATAAACTATCAATGATACAATTTATATATTACCATGTTCCCGGTGTCATTGAACATGTCGTTCATCAGATAAGCAAAGGTTGGCTGATATCCGGTGGTTCTCTAATTGAGTATTCTGGAGACCACGTCATCAACTCGGAGTGCAATTTTGGAATCAACAACTGAACAGCACTCATAAAACCACACTTGCATAGCTAGTGACATCCCAGCTATCCTGTAATACTTCTTCTCAACATCCATCTTCATGCTAATCGATTTTGTTAGCATTTTAAATGCTTTTAAACCACAATGATATTCAGAATAGCGCCCACTCTCTACCAAGTCAAAATGTAGCCTTGGTATAGTTGTATTATTCTTCTCGGATGAAAAAATAAAGGTGTGTATGAAATACAACAAAGATATCTTCAAGGCATCACCATCATTGCCGGGACCCCAGTTCTTGTCAGCAAAGCATTTCATCAATTGTTCATTCTTGACAAGATTAGCACCTCCAAAGTAAGTCTCAATAAGTCGGTTAGGAAACTTTTCACTAAACTCAAAATCTTCATCATTACCAACACATTTGAGGCCAGTCACAATCGCAAACTCCCTTAATGTGAAATGTAATGAAGTACCATTGACGTGTAATGCAAATACATTGTTAGGAGTGCCTTCTAACTGGAGAGTCATGAAGCATCTGAAGAGTTGATGTTGAACTTCACAGCGCTTCATTTGAAGAAATGAGCCAAAACAAGTATTGCCAAGTTGTTAGTACTGATCAGGAGTAAGGTTCTCTTTTAGCTGGGAGACTATATCAGTATTAGTATAAACACTGATATGGGGTGCAAATTTTGGCTGGTGTTTCACAAAAAAATTAATTCTCTGCATTTAACAAGAATAAATACATGTAAATACAATTGAATACAAAGCATATTTCATAGTAAATCTTACATGAATATATATGAATACAACTACATACACTTAGAAGTATAGATATAACCGAATACACAGAATATATTACAGTACATCTGACATGAATACATACGAATACAACTAAATACATTGACAAGGCTAAATACATATTAAAAAACTAGCTACAACACACATGACATAAAAAAATAAGCAAGCAGAATACATATGAATACAATTAAAAACTTACTGGAAAATTGAACAATTGCAAACAAAAAATAACTAAGATGAATACATATGAATACAATTAAAAACATACTGGAAAATTGAACAGTTGCAAACTATCAAAATACATAAGAATACATATACATACTTATAAATACAACTGAATACAGTAATACCAAATAGTACAAAAATGTGAAATTGAATAAAACTAAATATATTTAAATACAACCAGATACATACAAATACAACATTGTACATGTAAAATAACTTGAATAATTATGAATACATATAAGTTTCTTTGAATACATATTGATACAATAGCAATTACCTTTTGGTGTCGTGTATCTGATATTTTTTTTTTGCAGCGACTTCCTTTACATTGACGCATGAAGAATCATTCATAGGTTTTTTCATCTTTGAAACAACTGGATTTTTTGTTTCTTTTGAAGATTTCTCAACTTGGACTTCTTTCGACTTGTCATTGTGTAATTTAGTTCTTCTTTGTGAAACTGTAGTTGCTGACTTACCTGCAAAATCCGACTCCTCTTGAGTTATTTGCAACGAGAAAGAGGGCCCATCAAAATTGAGAATTTTGGTGGGTATACCTCTGGTTATCATCTTGTGTGGCATTGAATCCGCCATTGAAGAGAAAAACCAAAGCTTCCTGGTGAGCAAACAATACCAATGGTTATTGTTTCAGAAATTTATGAAAAATTTGTATAAAAATTAGAGAACCAAATTAATGATATCAAAGTTCGAAGAAGTAAACTTACCAGGAGAAAACTTACCAAATTTTAAGATATATTTTGAATATGGGATTGATAATGGCGGAGAAATAGAGAATTTGTATGGGAGAAGAGTTATGAAACGTGGGTTTGTGGGAGAAGAGAGTAGAGTGTATGCAAAAAGAGAGAGAACGTGTTTAGAGCAGATATACGGTAATTATGTGAGAGAAAATACTAAAAAGGAGAGATAGAAATATTATTTAACATATATAGTGCCTTAAATATAGAATGTAATTATAATTAGATATTTTACTATAAAGGATAAAAGGTATTTATAGGATGTAATATTTTAAATGGTATTTATTAAAAATAAATAGGGGAACTAAGGTTTTCTATAGGGTATAAAATTTCCTTCTTTTATTTACAAAATTTTGTGATGGCAATTGAGGTAATAATATACAAAAGGAGTGGCAAACATATTTTAGGTAAAGCAGGCATGTGGACGAAGACCACGCTGCTTCACCTAGTGCACTCCCATTTCTAATATAATAGAAATAACAATAGAGACAACGAACGATAGAAGTATTTTTTTTTTTTTTACCAAAAGATAAAAAGGAGTATTGTTATACCATTTTTAAACGATAGAGGTAATTTGGATATTTTTCATTGATAAATATCTCATCAATACCATTCAAATTAAATAATCACCTCACCTATTTGCTTCATTTCTATTATCACCTCACCTATACATATATTTATTGATAGTAAATGATACTTTGGGGAGGTAAAGTTATTTGAAGGAAGGTAAAGTGATTATTACTGACGGCTCCCGTCTTTATTTTGGTTGAACTCTATGATTACCTACCAAAGAAAAAGGAAAAAGAAGATAAGAGAAAAAATAACAGAAGCTGTCTTGACAGTGTTGGACCAGTCGACCGTTGGATCAGATTCTGGCGTCACCTACCCTACTAAACGGACCCTCCTTTAGAAAAACTTGCTCACAGACTTGTGATTTCTGTGCCAAATTCAATTCATAATAGAACACCTACGTCCTGGGACCCAGAATGCAACATGTCATGCACGTGTCATATGGCTTTCATCCTCGTTAATCACACGTAGGTAAACCTGCTAATCCAGGTCGCCAAATGTCTTTGCCAGTTTTCTTTAAGTATATTTAGTTTAGTTTTGGTGCAGCCACAAGTCTTTTCAAGTCTGACGCTGTTTTTAATTTTGTGAGTACCACTCCCACACTCATCAGTTTTTGAAAAAAGAGCTTCAGAAAAATGATAATAATATGCAGAAAACTACAGAGAGAACAGATTTAGCTTCAATCTAAAGGGCGCACTTTTATCGAAGCTCGGTGGATGGTCATCATCATTGTCAATTTTTAAATTGTCAGACCGACTTTTCCCAGTGGAAATGCAGAGTACCTATAATCTAATCGGCTCTGCGTCGTATTAGCCGTCTTATTGCTAGTAAAGTGCAGAGTTACCCATAATTTAATCGGCTCTGGTCCGTCTTAGCAGTCTTGGATTCGACTGGATACGGTACTTTTATTTTGAATTATATGAATACATTCATGAATAATTAAACATGACAGAAAATAATAAAATTATGGTCATTCTGCTAAGACCAGTTCCATTTAAGTATTAAATTACAATCTCCAACTATTAGATGATCAACTAAAGTAAACTCACCGAGATAATGCATTTTAATCGACGAATTTTAGAAAATCGTCGTGCAAGCGTTACCATTTTATATCTTTTTCAAACTCTTTGTAGGCGTATCAGTTAGTGTTACATGGCCCATTATGCAACTTGTCCTACATTTTCCTCGGCAATTCAGAGAGGAAGTAGTAATCAAAGCGCACTATGGATGGTCCAAAATTAGAGCAAACAATATAAGACTACAGCTGACCCAAGCTCTCAGTCTCAGGCTGTGAATTTGTCAAATAAATTAGAGGCCCCCTACCAGCTTCGAGCACGGCTCTTGTTCATCAGTTGCAGCTGCTTCCCCACTTCGTGACAGAAACTGAATAGGTGTGAGTAGAGATTGAGAGTAAGAATGGTACTACTCAGAGTGAAAGGGACTGCCATTAATATGTTACCATAAATCAAGTAGTACTATTTCTACTATACTAGCACAGGACTTGCTAAAAAGGAATGACTTTACTAGGGGTGTAAGGCTTCCTGAATGAAAGATTATGGCAAATCAGTAACGAAACAGCTTCTCAAGAAAAAAACTGTTTTTATTTTTCTAGCCCACAGGTTTTACTTAAAAGTCATTGTCAATGGAATTTCCATCGCAGAACCTGAGAGAAAAGGACGTTCTTCAATTGGATTACAACCTCATCTAATCATTTAGTCGTTTAGTCCATTAACCTTCACTAATCGTGCAAGCAACAAAATGCTAATAAGGACTGTACCCTATATCACAATAATAGACCAAATTCAATATAACTATCACAATAAAATTTACTAGACATGTTAAATTGGAACCTGGAAATACCATGAATTAACTAATTTATACATCAATAATTCACAAAAATATATGCACAAATTACAGTTGATGTTGTCCTACCCAACAACCCCGAAGATGCAAAATCAAAGCCTAAAATCTAAAGAAGAAAAAAAAAGATTAAATGACACTAAAAAGTACACAATTTATATTAACAGAGGTCACCAAGAAATTCAAAGCTACAAAGTTAACAAGGTGGGTTGCAGTTCCAGAGCTCAAAAATATCATCTTTCTATACTAACTTTTTTACTCTACAAGGGGAAATGAAATTGAAATTAAGCACTTAAATAAGTACCTAATATAACCACGCCACATAATTGATTTGTAGAATTAGTGCCAAGAAGAAACAGTCAAAAGAGGCTTATCATTCCAAGCCAAGGAGAGAAACCCAGGTGGAGAATCAATTAACCCATATGATGAACTATAATTATAGTTCCAAAGAAGAATTTTTGCTTGACTCATAGCATAATGACTAAGTGTCACTTCCTTAAAACCTGCCCCTTCCATTAATTCTTTCCAATGTTCTTTATCTTCCATACATTCTCTTCTGATTCCAGCTTCATCTGTTCCCACCGCTCCGGCAATTCTCCGGCCAAGTATCAGTCTTTCCACTTGTACTCGCTCCGGTGAGTCTTGGGTCAAACTCGGATCTAGTGACTCGAAAATTGTAGAGTAGTAATTCAAAGCATTGCTAAACCGCTGAAGAAATCCAACGTTGTTCAGACTCACCTCGTACTCGCCCAAAGTCACTATGCTTGGATTCAATGACTTTGCTAAATTAAGTGCAGTTTTTACACCAACACTTGTCTCGTCTAGTAAATTGTATAGTTGTAACATGAAATTTACAGCTAAAGTTTCATCTGGGTCGATCCGAAAACTAGACTCGTTTAGCTCCTGAACTGGTGTAAGTATTGGCTCGAATTCGAATTTAAGATCCAGAAGCTTCGCGAAGTCACGGAGACGGTTTCCGGTAGCTAAAAGCGAAGCTGCCGGAGAGTTACCTAAAACCACCGATGGAATGCCGGAGATTCTAATGCTGACTGGTTTTCCAGCTGATCTAGTGGCTAAAGCTTGTAAAAAAGCAGCCCATTGAATCCCATGAACAATGCCAAAATCTACTATGTGAATCCTCATTGCTTTTTCAGTTGCTTCAAGAATAGCCTGATTAGCCGTTAAATGAGCAAACTTTGAGTACGGACATGCATCGTTAAAGGCTTTGTAAGATAAAGTGAGCTCCTCTGGAGTGCAAGTACCAAATATTGACGGAATATTATCTGTTTGAAACGAAAGCCTACTGTAAAGAGCTTCAAAGAAATAGAACCCGACCCGCTCCGTTGGATCTCCTTGTTGGGAAACTGATTCCTTGAGTCGAATCAATGATTTTACTGCATTTTCTGGCTCTGAGTCAGCTAGTCTTGCACATTCCAGCAAAGATTTTAACAGTGGTTTTGAGGAGAAAGTTTCAGGGGAACTACAGTGCACATCACCTGATGCCACCTTCGATTCTTTATGAACAACTGGAGGAGAAGAAGATGGTGGTACCCATGGTTGTAATGGGTTGAGATTTTTTTGGGTTTCAGAAAAAATGACTCCATTGAGATCGGAAGTTGGAGGAGGAGGAGAAGAGGCAATACTGAGTCGATTCGGACAACTCGAGAACGGATCTCCGTAAAGGGCCGCGAACTCGGAACTCGTATGCCACGCGTAAGAACTAGACTGAAGATTGGAACTTCCAGTAGAATCTCCACCGCCAATCAAACTCTCCATCCACTCGTCTGAGTCAAACTCACCGCCCGGTCCACCGCTAAAATCAGTGAACCTAAACCCGGTCGAGTGGTGTTCCAGATTCGGGAACTGAAATCCCGGTTCGCCGCCGTCTGTGCCTCCGGCTACGACCTGAAATGGGTCGGTAAAACCCGGCCCGCCAGTAAGGCCACCATATCCTAAAGTGGGACTGTTAGTTAAGCTCTGGTGAGTTCCAGTCCAGGGGCTTAAGCATAACGGATTGACACCGCCCAAGAATTGCTGATGCTGCTGCTGTTCTTGCTGTTGGAGCTGCTCTTGCTGCTGCTTTTGCTTTATCACTTGCTGAGCTATTGCCATTAGATTTCCACTGTCCGTACACATGTATGCTGCCATTCTCCACCCAATATCTTGCTAGCTAAATCTACACCACTAAATATACATTACCTCAAGAAATTGCTGAGGTCGCAAGATTGAGTGGACTAACAGTAGCCCAGGAAGAGGGAAGAGAGAGTGAGTTAAGAAAAAGAGGATAGTGCACTAGTCTGTTGAGTGAGAAGGTCTTCTCTTAGCTTTAATTGACGAAAGCTCAACCTTAGAAGGAGGACAAAGTTTTTGTTTAAGTCCATCTGTCACTCACTATTTTAATAGTAGTAATAGTTTTTCTTTCTCATTTAATATGTATATTTCGTTTTGAGATGTAAACTGACTTATTTATTATTAAAATAAAAGTCATGTAAAGAGTGGAGCTAGAACCCGATTTACGAGTTCCATCGAATCCAATAACTTTTATCCCAATTATATATTTATCTTAAAAAATTTATGTATGTATACAATAATAACAACAATAGAGTAAAATTTCAAAGGTGCGGGGTCTGAAGAAGTTAGTGTGTACAAAGATCTTAGGATAGTGTGTACGAAGACCTTACCCCGGTCCAATAAAATAGAGAGGTTATTTCTGATAGACCCTCGTCTCAAGAAAACAAAAAAAGAAAAGAAAAGAGACTATAAAATTGTAAAGAGCGACGACTCGAACTCTAGACATGCAACTTAAGATAAACCTGCTTGAGCCATCGCACCAAGATTTTGTAAGCTCATTGAATATGTATAAATTATTTAAGAATCCAATAACTTAAAAAGATAAGATTTTCAAACTCATAAACTTTAAATTCTGACTCTCAAAAGTATAATGAATGTGACATTATTAAAGAAAACATTTGTAATTATGTGAGATGAGATTAAATTTCTAAAGATGTGTAAAATAAAATATTGTTAATTGAGGCGTTTCTAAATAAAGATAGTGTCATAAAAGCTGAACGGAAAAGTATGAGTCCTAAATTTTGTTTGGCTTTAAATTTACATTTACTTTCCTCTTCTAAAAAACAGACTACTCAAGCTCTTCATCATTTATTAGAGTTTCGGACATAAAACATCACTTAATTTAAACTTTTACTGAGAACTACTTTTAAGTATTCGCTTAGTACGATACATCAGTTTACAAAAGAAAACAAAAAGGTACATCTAATATGCCTTCCAAATTTACAGAAGTAAGTACAAATCGAACAATTGACAAAAAAATCCTACTTCAATCCATTTCGTAAAAGCATTGTATGCAAACTTTAAGGGATCCTTCCCATGATAGAACTAAGCCTGTTTAACGGGCCGGGTTGACCCATTTTCGGACCGGTCTAGACCGGTTGTAACCCAGATCGGTCGGACCGGTAGTTAGGGGGCATATGAGCTGGGTTATGGGTGTTGGTCCGTTTAAAAAAAAATCTAGTTAATTGGACAGGTCAAACTCGGTCAACGAAAAATACTGTTGAACCGGTTAACCGATCCGGCCCGGACCGGTTCAACGGCTAAAATCTGGAAAAAAATAAATTAAAGGGATATGACCGTCGGCAACGGTCAGCTTCAAATTTGCCCATTGCCCAATGGGTTGATTGCAAGAATAGCCCTTTTTAGGCAATTTTTTTTTAAAAAATAACACTTTTTGTAATTACTAATTTAACCCTTTGAAAAACTATAAATACACTCCCGTGTCCCTTCTTCTTCATTTCTTCACTCATATCTCTTTTCTCAAACTCAAATTCTCAATTCAAGTTAAATCATGCCCCGTACTTCTAGAGTGCGCTCATATGTTTGGGAAGACTTTGAGGTGGTAGAAGAAAATGAAGAAGTTCACAAAGTAAAGTTCAAGAACTGTGGTCTAGTCTTAAACCTTCGCCTAAAGTGGGTGGGCACAGGCTGTTTAAGAAGGCATATGAAGAGTTATCTTGAGCGTCCTCCATAAATTCATATTTAAGTTGATTTGAGACAATTTGAGTTATTTTAAAAATTATTAAACGTATTTATGCTTAATGTTTTAGTTTGTTAGATTAATTTGAAGTATTATTATGCAATTAAAATTTAGTTTTATTCTTTTTTCGTTAATTTACTTGTTGTTAAATGTAAATTTCAATTTGTAAGTTTGAAATAAAAAAAGCACTTGCAAATTATAAGTGCAATTTATTTTCCATCTTCATTGTATTCTATTATCTTAAATTTTTAATGAAATATTCAAAATTTCAAATATAAAGATTTTAAAGTCTTTACATCCTTTTAATATATATATATATATATATATATATATATATATATATATATATATATATATATATTAGTTTATGTATTTAAGTTACGACAGTTATACAAAAAAATAATTACACTAACCCGACCCGGCCCGCCCCCTTGGATCCGTAACCCTTCCGGTTCATATTTTATCCAAATGGACCCGGACCCGTTAAACCTAGTTTGAAAAAACCAATAACCGGCCGGTCACCTTTTTTCTTAACCCGGCCCTGCCCGACCCACTCGTTAAACACCTATAGATAGAAGGAAGTTTTACCTCCTATAGCAA
This sequence comes from Nicotiana sylvestris, assembly GCF_000393655.2. Classification (NCBI taxonomy): domain Eukaryota; kingdom Viridiplantae; phylum Streptophyta; class Magnoliopsida; order Solanales; family Solanaceae; genus Nicotiana; species Nicotiana sylvestris. The sequence goes on from NC_091058.1 coordinate 87,165,825, forward strand.
ATGTTAACACCTTATTTATTTTAAATAAATACCATTTAAAAAATTTATATTCTATAGATATCTTTTAATGTTTATTGCAAAATATCTAATTTTGGTTACCTCCTACCCCTAAGCTACTAAATACGCTATTCAGTTACACTATTTTCTTTCTCTCTCTACTTTGATACATGCCATTCTTTTCCCCCATTCAGTGAAAACACGATGCTCAATCTCAAAATTCCTCTCAATCACATCACCTACCATTAGTCACAAACGGTGATTTTGCTTGGTATACCACGAAGACCTCTCTGACTTTCTCTTTGTCTTAATTGTGGCTACAACATCATTCACATCCTTAGGCACAACTTCACCTCTGTACATCAAACAACATGCCATGTACTTCCCATGACATGGGTCGCACTTGACTATCATAGACGACGGCTCAAAGCAATGTTAGTAATTTTTGCAACCGAAATTGAATCCAAATGAGATGAAGCCTCCGATCGGCACACACAACATAGCAAACCCACAAACCTTTCTTAACTTCCGTCATCTTCAATACAAGATTCAAGCTTTAACAGAGTCCTTATTCTGCCACCAGAACTCATTACTGTCTTGCCATGATTTTTGCTCGGCTACTGTATAGGATGCTTGGGAACAGTGAGATTTAGGAATTTTGCTCGACGGCGGATTCGCCGAAAATTAGGGTTTATTCTTGAACAAAGACGACGGAGTTTGGGGCTGAGCAACTTGATTTTCTGTTAATATATTTTAATATTTTTTCAACGTATCACGCTATATTTTCATTGTCTTTTTTTCCATTGTAATTCAATGTATCTCACTGTATTCCATGTATTTCATTGTATTCACTGTCTTTTTTCCATTGTATTTCAATATATCCCGCTGTATTCTATGTATATTATTGTATTCACTGTCTCTCTATATGCCATGAATGAATTCATATGTTTTTCTTAATTAATATAATTTATGTATTCATATATATTATATAATTTCTCTGAAGATTGTATATTTTTGGGGTATTTTTCGGTTGAGAATATTTTTTATAACTGGAAATACAAATTTTGTATGTTATAATTGAGTTTGTTGAGTTATATTAGAAGTCTATTATGTTAATTGATTCACTTTCCGTTTAAAAATAGTGTAATCCCCTGTTTCACGTCGTGAATACAGTCGAATATAATAATTCGTCTAGTTGTAATCCTACATTTCACGCCATGAATACAGTTGAATACACTCGAATACAACAACTGATTAGCTGGACTTCCCTGATTTACGCCTATTTTTGCTACTATATTCATGAATATTGTAGCTTAAATACATCTAATTCATTTTATAACAACAGAAAACGTATCTACAATCCGTAATATAGCAAATGATATCTATAGATAGCTAATTACCACTAAAAAATAATGCTTTATGAAAATTTCTCTAGATAGAACGTGAGAGTGTTTTCTATCATGAGATTATTGTATTTTGTGATTGACTTCTTAAATATGTTTTGTCGCACTATGTAGGATAATAATTTCAAAATTATTAATCCTATAATGTTTCTTCAAAACGCCAATACTAGCATCTTACCCGCTAATTGTATGAGTGGGTTGTTCCTCGCTCAAATGTGGTTGAATTGAATAGCAAAGCAGCTAATGCGTCTCACTATTATGTGGTGAACTGATGATCACCCCGAAATATGCATTAACACCTTTGACATGCACTAAAAATATCGAATGCTCATGAAAATTTTAATCCCAAAGTAGTTCAATAAAATAAAAGTTACCTAAACTTATCTAGTGTAAAATCAAATATATATTCTATATTAAATCACGTATTATTCCGATAAATCAAATATCTTCCAATTAAAATACAGTTACTACTTACTAGATAATCTCATTATTTTTCAGTTCCACATTCTAATCTCACATTATAATATCAATATAACATGTTACCAAACCAAATAACCCATGAGTTTATCTCCGCCCACCTCATCTACCAATTGACAAATACTAACTATGATCACTCTATTTGAACTGTCCTATACTTCTTCGTTGTCAACTAACTAAAAGTAAGAGTTTGAAGACAATAAATAGTGTCTGAAATCCGTTTATTCTACGTTTATGCCAAAATCAGTGTAAAAACAGTGAAAGAATCTTAGAGAGACTCAAACACACATTTAGAATCGTCAAAATAGACTTGACTCGCAAGGCCAACTCAAACTAATAGTGTATGACACTTGATTAGTACTAATTTTCTCACCCATTTAAAATTGAAACATTCTCCAATCAACCCGTTGGCCTCATGGAATGTGCTGTTTTGTGCGGCCAGACATTAAACAGATCGTGAAAATTTCAACAAAAGAAAAAAAGAAGGTAAAAGAACAAAACTTTATACCAAAATTAAGGAACACAACAGTTTTAAATACTTGTACTTTTGAAATTAAATTGATTGTAACTGAATGCGTTCATATATCCTCTCCAAAATTTATATATTCACATTTGGTTCAAATGTTAAATAAAAATAGAGCTTTGATAACAAATATTAAAATATAAATTTAAAATATTGCGTTTGAAGGAAGAGTTGGAATTGGTCTCAACGTTTCTTTCTTCTTTCTTATTAAGACTTGTGTAGCTGTGAATCATCTTATTTCTCTAATTTTTCTTGCTCTGTTTTAGTTGATATGCTTGTTGGTCGCTTACAATGATAATCTTACTAATATAGTATCTTTTACTTGTCATTGTTTTTCTAATGGAATGTAATTGAAAAACTCATATAAGGAGGTCAAAACCCAATATTTTAACTTGTTAATTCAACTTTCATTAATTTTACTTTTATCACAATGGATGTTGAAGTGAATTTGCTCAACCTTTGCTGTGGACAATATAAAAATGAGGTAAGGAGTCAAAATAGTCAATACAAATTTCATTGAAAAGGTAACGCACAAAAATCTAATAGTGGAAATGCAATAATGTTTAAGCCTATATATAGTCCTCAGTGGCATGACGTGGCGCCAGTAAGGAGTGGGTCCTACGTTTCCCTGATATGAAAACTCCATGTCATTAACGTCCACGTGTACGCAACTTTCCTCCCGCTCTGTTCGGGGAACTTTGTGTTTCACTGTGGGGCCTACTCATTGTACCCACATTTGAATATGATACGTCAGTATACGGCGGGTCCACATCGCCGTCTCGTGACCTCATTGATTATCTGATCTTTCTGGAAGTCAGCATGACTTGATCTCCACCGTCCATTCTGAATCTGCGGCAATAACTACATTCCTCATTACGTTCGTGTTTCAACCTTTCAACTATTTTCGCAGTGATATTTTCCAGTTCAGTAACCCCCCCCCCCCCCTTTTATCTCCCTATAAACGTCAATGAATACAAATTAATGAATAAATCAACTATAGTTAATAAAATTAAAGTATATCGTGTCTCCTCAAATCTCTTTAGACTTGAAAAGTTGCTGAATGTGACTCCAGTGTAGTGGTTAATGAATAGATAATTTTCGGGGAAACCATATATAAATGGTAAATGTAAGAACTTTTGCTTATTCTCAGATTTAGGCATAGGAAAGTGCAGTTTCCGAGTTGGAGCGAAGTGTAAACATTTCAATTTTGATACTGGATTTGCCTGCTATGTGTAAAATTCAGTAGATTTTTGACCAAGGAAGTAAAGAAGGTTGAGCAACTTGTGGACACGTCAGCAAATGACTCAGATCTTAGCTGGTATCGTACCTCAATTGGTCAAATTGTGGCTAGAGGGTGAAAAAAGGCGAAAACGAAAGGTGGTGGAAAAAAAATGGAAGGTTGTGAAAAAAGGAAAAGAAAAAAGAAGTGGTGAAAAAAAGGAGATCATCTGATAACGTTGAATTGGGTTACGTCCATTTTGGTCGATTTTTGGGCCCGTTATGAGTTGCAGCAAGACGAAAAGGGAAAGATGAGAAAGACGGGACCAATTTGGTGAGAAAGCAACGGTACATGATATTTTGACGGGGTGATTACGGAGCCTATTGTCATGACCCGCCACACCATAATGTCATATATGTGCCACTTGACATATATTTTTGCCATATAAAAGGGTTACATAAGTTAGAGAAAAGATCTTGGTGGAATATTCTTGAACTATGAAAAATTTCCTTAGAAAAGTTCTAGATATTTATGCATTTGTAGGAAGGTTCTACAGAAATATAGAGGTTTTCTTAGGAAGACCCTAGAACCCTATAGAATTGTTAGGAAAGTCCTTAGAAAAATCTAGCCGTGTAGAATATTCTAGAGAATGGACTTAGTTGTAAATATGGAAAGACTTGGAGAACAATTATTATTTACATACTAGCCCCTGGGTGATTAGTATAAATAGGGGACATTCATTTGTAATTCATCGACCAAACAAAACAATCAAGTTCTCTCTACTACAAAAGCTTCCTTTAGCAATTCTCATGTGTTCTAACATTTCTTAGCGATCTTGAAGATAGTAAGGCTGACTTGGCATAGCAAGAACGTGAGCAAATTGTGCAAGATCGTGAGCGAGTTGCCAAATATCGCACGTGTAATTAGTTAATAACTAAGGACGTGACACTATGCCCTAGTGATAATAACAGCCAAACCCATCATTAATATGACTTATTTTCTATTCTTTTTCTTTATCAAGAAGGATGGTACGATATTGTGCTTACATGTGGCAAGAGTCTTTTAAAAATAATTTCTTTTGTCGGTACAAACTAGGATAAGATTTGCATATACATTATTTCCTCAAACCCTATTTGTAAGAATATATTTGGTATGTTATTTTTGTTGTAAGAAGGATGGTCCGCAAGAAGTGGAAGAGGAATGCATGTATAGTTGGTTGGTATTTTAACCCTACATCAAACGGAAGAATGGAGGTTTTAAAAATGACATTTTTGAAATTATCTATTTCATATAGAAGATGAGATTACCTATCCTAATTACAATTATAATTCTAATTAATTCTGAAATAATTGATTTTGAACGAAGTGAGACCCCTTGTTGACTTTATAACAACGGTTGTAAATGGTACGTTATGAATTGTAAGCATTAGGTAGTAGCTTTAATCTTGACCTGAATTATTGAAGAATATATAAATCAGCGAGTTGGTACGTAGCTACTGATCAATTTGAAATTAGTTTTCATGTTTCGGCTTCCTTTCATGTACTATAGCTCGATGGAGATCATTGATCACAAATACAGGGAGTTAGTGCACTTACAACGGAAGAAAAGAAAAGAAAAGACAAACAATAATTATATATCATCAAACTGAGGATGTAAAGAGAGGGGCCAGTGCGTCAATGGGAAGGCGATGATTGAATAAGGAGGACCGGACCACCTTTGAACAATTAAAAGAATTGTACTATATTAATAATAATTAATTAATTTTTGACATATATCAATTTTTGGAGGCACAGAAGAAAAGTATGTGTCCTTCAAGTTTGAACAATTTGTATGAGTGTAGTTGAGTCTTTTTTTGTCCGAAATCACTCGGTCTGCAGTCTCTGGTCTGACTCACTGGTGTTATTGGTTAAGGACACAAGAAAGACTAGGCAGAGACGCACTGTAGTAACGTAACAAGACATAAACATAAAAGTTTTTAAATCTTGCAAGGCAAGTTAAAAAATGTACGGTCACATTCAACTGCACATCCACCCATGGCCGCCACCTTTGTTTTGTTTCTTTCTGCTTTCTTTTACTTCAAACGTGAAGCCACTGGTTTGAATGAGTAGCACAATACTACTGGTAAAGACCATCTAATACTGACATTAATTAGGAAGAATTTTGTATTTATCCATATTTAGTTTTCACAATGGGTTCTGTTCAACCTGCAAAATAACATACTATGCTATGATCCAGAATTTGGGAAGAACATGAGTGTTCAACTAAAGATAGGAGAAAAAAAAGAAAGTATTAAGTAGGAATTGTTCCTATTCTTCTACGTATATGACACTATTCAATCAGAGTCGGATCCAGAATTTAAACTTTATAGATTCAGATTCGCAATTCTACCACATCTCATCTAATTTAATGAGTTCAAAATTTATTAATTAACGATTTTTGGGGCAAAAATATTGGGTGTGAGCAAAAGATCATGTATATAAAATATACAAGATACGCCTCTGCATTCAATTAAGTGCACCATTCAATCTTTTCAAAGCACGTGGTCAACAAATAATATTCGTTCCGGAGAATATATACATAAAATACTTAATTTAACAGAAAGATCATGGATTCATGTGTATCATATTTTGGGCAATACATCTGCCCCTTGTGGGGAGGTGGCTTTTGTACACATAAGAATTCTGTTTCCTACAAATATAGGGAGAGGGGCAGAGGGGGGAAACAATTTTCAAATGTTTCTTACAAGTTTTCCAAATGATTAGGATTTGGTTGGTATATGACGCAGAAAATGGCTTTCTGAAAGTATTTTTCAGAAGAAGCTTTGTCTCATTATTACTCTCTAAAATTTAGAAGCTGTTCAATGGACTATCGGAGAAGAAAAACGGAGAAAATGTTAAAATAAAGACTTTAAAGTAAAGAAAGCGAACACAAGTAGAGAGAGATTTATGATTCAACTTCAAATTCATGTATATAATGAATTGAAATCTCCTCTATTTATAGAAGAAAAGAAGTTGTTGTGTAAGCTGCTACTGCAAGTTGCTTGTATGCTGCTTGTAAGCTGCTACTGTAAGCTGTTGTGTAGCTTCTTGTAAGTTGTTTGTAAGCTGCTACTGTACAGATATAGATAATCTTCTACTGGGGGTAATATTTATCTATAACGGAGTACCGAAATGATAAGCTTCTTCAGGAAGCTTATTTCCAATAGAGTACTAAATAGATAACCATATTTACGGCGGAGTCCCATATGGATGAACTTCTTCATGAAGCTTATTTACAACGGAATACTAAATGAACATCCATAATATAATATATATTTATAAAAGAAAGTCATTTCCCCCCTTTTTAATGAAAAATATTTTCCAAAAATAATAAATTTTAGTATTTGATTGCTAGAAATGACTTATTTGCTGAAAATTGTTAGGTGAATATAGACCTGCCACGGACCCTGCTAGCTCCACTACTCCTTGAAGTTGAAGTTGAGAGCTGTTTCTCTCCAATGCCGTGTCATTATATATTCTTTTCCTCATCTTTCACATCTTTTCCAAATTTAAAAGGAGCAACAATAACAAGTTAACAGCAACAATAATAAAAGTAGTTTAGTCACCTATAATTTGCAAGGCTTCTAAAAACTAAGCTAGCCTTTGGCCATAAATTTTCTAATTTGTTTTAAAAATTTAATTTGGGTAATGTTTCGTTGAAGATCAAAATCTATTTAGGTATCATAGTTTACTTTTTTTTTTTTTTGAAAAGCTATGAAATGTGACTTATACGTATAAGTTTTAAAAACTATCAAAAATATCCAACAATACCAAACAAACAAAATTGTTAATTTTGTATATATAGAACCTTCATCGATGCTATTTATTATCGTCATTACAAACCATAGTCCCCAACATTTTTGTAATGAACTAAATAATACACTATCCTAAAACCATAACCTGATATTTTAATATCAACTGCTATTAATACAATTACTAGCCCCTATAATTCGTAAAATTGCAATAATATTACAAGATCCATCAGTCAAAAAAATAATAGTACTTAGCTGGTGGATTAGTTGAGTCATCATAGATGGTGAGTTTTTTTTTTTTTATAAATACAAACGTTTGGGGAAATTTTTAAAATTATTAAAAAATTAAATAGTAATATTTTGGGTCAAAAACAGGTCTAGAGCTAGTTTTGGGATTTAAAAATTTTATGGATAAAATCTATAAACAAATATGTTTTGCCAAAAAAAAAATTTGGAAAAAATTTGGCAAAATCTATGGCCAAACATAGGGCAAGGCTTAGGAGTTAATATTTGGAAATTGGAAGTTCTGGTTGTTATTTTTCTTGAGAAATAAGAATTTCTTGTAGTAGTTAATTAGCACTGTACTATTTTTTACCTTTTCCCATATGCATGTTAGATTTATTTGTCTTAATTGGTTTACGATGGATATTTGCTTCGTTTGTCTAGTGAACGGCCAAAAAAGAAAAAAACATAATGGAAATTCATTAATCCTCATCCCTCATGCATCTTTGGAATAAAATGTAAGAAGGAAAATGATTAAAGTCAGTCTTCACTTATCTTAACTTTAACTTCTTACTTTAGAGATAATATAATAGACCAAATATAGAACCTTATCTTAAACTCCTTTCATCTATTCCATTCGTCAATCCAATATTTATCTCTTTTCTTTTGAATTAATGGGAAGTAAAGGACGACAGAATTGATCTTGCGCCTATCAAAAACAAGCAACAATTCTGTAAATGAATATAACTCACATTTCACTCCCACAGATGTTTATTTGCCTTAGCTCATGTCTTTTCCTCATTTCCTAAATTTTGCTCCACTTTTCAAACTGTATCTGACAATGCCCCTTCGATGGAACTTAAAGTTGGATTGAACTAAGTCAGTAGTATTTTGATTTGATATTTACATAATTGGAGGTGAGAGTAGAATACAAGATAAGCTCTATGCAATAATAATGTAAACTATATTTATATAATCAAGTTACTTATAAGTAAGGGAATTACGTATTATATATCTCCACCATAAAGTATGAACTCATAGTAATATGATAAAAATGGTAAGTAAGATAATATCACATGTAGTACAAAATTTCTTACATATACTATAATATATACGAGATTGGCAACTGCATATAATATAGTATATATAGTCCACCAGACCTACCTACTTTAATATTCGTACTACAGTAGTACAGAATCACAAAACTCATTTAGCAGGAGGGGTGTAGTCTTAGATGTTTAGTTAATTACAGCAATATCATGAATAATGACAAAAGAGCTGGCTGTTGGTCAAAGGTTGTAATAGAGTGGTTTGTTGATCAAATCCAACAAGGAACTGCTTTAGTGGAAAATCTGCTATTACTTTTGTAGTGAGTTTTAGGAACAAAATAGAGACATATCTAGTGGCTTTTTGAACGTCTTGCATTGGACTTTTGGGAGGTTGGAAGATGAAGACGTTGCCAACTGAGTGGGATTGTACCGCACCTTTTGACTGAAAAAACTATTGAGTATTGACTCGTTATTGCTCGATTTAATCAAATCATTTAAGGAGCATTTTCAATCCCTTTCACCCACTAGAAAACAAATCATATAATAACGGATTGAAAAAAATTGCAATCCGTTAGTTATAATTAAAAAAATTAGTTAGTTATGAAAGTATCCTACAAAATGGATAGAGGAATGACATGACATACTATAATCACATACAGAGTGGTATCCTCTGCCTCAACAATGTTGAACCTCTCAATTGTTCTATAATGCTGTTAGATAAAAAATTATGACCATCAAATAACCCCGAGTTGGCAAGATGAAGTTTCTAACGACCAAGATAGAAGAAGAGACTATTCATGCCAGCTAACTTAATAATGAATTATCGGTGTGTTACGACTGGTAACTTAACACAGAATGATGAAAACCGTTTACTGCAGAAAGCAGCAATGACCTTTCTATTACAGAGGGAGAGTACGATATGTTATTCCATTGCAACACTCAACTCGCAATGAGTCATAGTCAGAGCGACTGTATTTCGTAGATTTACGAAACAAACTATAGACAATGTGGGTTGAAATATCTCATGTGTGGTCGTTTGGTAAGAGGGATTAAATTTATACCTTCAACCAAACAAGGTATAAATTTAATCCCACCAATTATCCCATCTATCCCATCTTATCCCTTCAAATGTGGTATTATTTTATACCATATCTCAAATGATATAAAATTATAATCCCGGTACTATTTTGTCCGCGTACCAAACGACCCGGAGCATAACCCCACTTGGTCTACCTCAGATCAATGAGAAAATTTGGAATCAAGGTGAAAGCACGATAGTATGCGACAGCCAAATGTCATCTGGTACTAAAATTTTGGGAAACATCAACACAGAGAGCAAAATTAAAGAATCCTTTAATTCTTTATGCATCACGACACACCAAAATCCGAAACACATGCAGAAATTTGAAGGGCAGGTCAACTGCTTTCATAAGCATGTGCTGCCTCCTATCACTCCGCGATTTAAGACCCACTTATTCATACTTAACAACCATTTATTTTTCGTATTCAACAACCCTTAAAAGTGAGAACTCACAGATAAAAGAAAAACTAGAGATCCGCCAACCATCCTTTACACACCACTCACTAAGACACATTTATTAGAAACGCCGATCCAAATCTGAAAAATTGAAAGCTTTTGAAAAGTTCCAGCATTCCTTGCTCATTAGAACATATAAGCCACAAATCGCTTTAACTGAGTTTATAAACGCATCGCGGTAAGTTGAGTCATCAACATCGTCAATCATGTCAAATTACGACAAGTAGAATATGCAGGAGCATAAACAAATAATAATACCAGCTTCTACAAGATCAGGAAGTGACAAGACAGAAGCAGTGTTGTGCTTCTAAATATTTATGCACACTTCAGGCTGCTTTAGATTGCACAATAAAATCAACAATTATTACCAAAATTTCACAATTTGGGTGATTTATTGCAACCTTGCATAATCCTTATTATCAACTTCTATGCCATCCAAATCCCCTACAAATAAATATATCAATAGACACGTGCCTTGGGTGGGAATGTCTCGACCTCGTCATCTAGAGTGTTCATATGAACTGGTCTGTACTCTAGCCGGACCTTCTCGTTCTCCCAATATCTGCAGATAAATAAACTTTGTTAACAAGCTAAATAAAGGAGAATGCATCTAACAATGAGAATAGCACTGAAGAACAATCAAGTCACACTTTCAAATAGAAAATTGTGGAAATATAGGCTGCTACTACATTCAGGAAGATGCTAGTTACAAACTTCAAAAAGCAACCATTAAAACGAACACCAATAGGACCAACCAGGAAAGCAAAAATTGAAAAGCAAAGTACTGGCAAATAGTAGGTAAAACAATCCAATCGAAACCCCCTGGGGTGGGCTAGTACTACCAATCTGATGATGATAGTTTATAAATGTGATTCTACACCAAGTTACCATAAGGCTAATAGAAAAGTCCATATTTTGAACAGCTTATAGCCAAATCCAACCGTAATAGCTGACTAGCAAGACTCAACGCCTAACAGCACGGCACATCATGATCCACAAGGAGAATACGAGTAAAGAAAACCAAAATAACAGGTGCCATATATTAGATTATTTCCCAGAGGAAGGCATGCAAGATAGATTTTATTCTCATGCAGCGGGAGGGACATATAATTGAGGGGGTGGTATCCTTATTGCTTCGTCCTTCGCTAATGAGAGGAAACATTCTGGCGCTATTGTTAACACACTCCAATGCTTGCCAGTCAAACAAGAAGTACATTAACATTTCCCATCAAGATTCACTTATCATGTGGCAAAAACATATCTAGTGTCAGCGGACAAAGGAGGCTCTCGGATTTTCGTGTATACTGCAAACAAGAATATATAGGTCCATGGAAAAGCAATTTAATGGATAATCAAGCAAGACCTTTTATCAATTATTGCAGACTAAATGACTAGGAGTAAGTGATAGCAATAAATAAGGTAATTTCTTACCCTAGTGTATGTTTCATCCACTTCTCATCATCTCTTTTCTGCAAAACCATCAAAATTTCACTCCATTAGGGACAAAAAATTAGAGGAAAAGTAACTGGTTCACAAGGAGACTAGTAGCATGTTTGGCCAAGCTTCTTTTTGGCCAAAAGTGTTTTTTTTTATTTTTATTTTTTGCCAAAAGCACTTTTGGCCAAAAATTGAGTTGTTTGGCCAAGCTTTTGGAAGGAAAAAAAGTGCTTTTGAGGAGAAGCAAAAGCAGTTTTGGAGAAGCAGAAAAAAGTACTTCTCTCCAAAAGTACTTTTTTGACAAGCACTTTTGAGAAAAATACACTTAGAAGCAATTTTTTAAAGCTTGGCCAAACACTAATTGCTGTTCAGAAGTGCTTTTCAAACTAATTAGCCAAACACAAACTGCTTCTCACCAAAAGTACTTTTGAAAAAAAGCACTTCTCAAAATAAGCTGATTTTTGCAGCTTGGCCAAACGGGCTATAGGAGAGAAATTGAAACTGACCGTAAAATCTTCACGAGCGTGAGCTCCTCTGCTTTCCTTTCTAGCCTCGGCTGAGTGCATGGTGATGCATGCATTGATCAAAAGGTTTTCCAGCTCAATAGTCTCTATAAGATCTGAGTTCCTACGAATTAAAAATAGGAGGAAATTCAAAAAAAGCAAAGAGGATACGAAACACCTTAATACTACTTAATAAGAATTGATATTCTCCTAGCAATAATACCATATTAAACTTCTATCCTTCAACTGAACATCATGGAAACTTTCCCATGTTTTGTCAATGAGCTGGCAACCTGTAAGGCAATAGAGGAAAAGGGTGCAGAGGAAGTAGTCAGCTCAGCTGATAAAGTCACCAAAAACTTAGAAGAAACAGAATCCTTCCCCAGACAACTCTTATGGAAAAAAAAACTGAAATAAATTTTAACAAAGATGAAAACCTCTTGCCTACCTTCCTCTAGTGTTTCTTGTGTGCGGAACACAGCAGCATTGTTTTGCATAACTCTCTGCATATTCAGCCGAATCTTTGATGTAGGCAGTGAACCATTTGAGTTCCTAATCTTGTCCAACCATGCAATGGTCCTCTCTCCTGCATCCTTCTCAAGTGGCTTCTGGTTCTCTCCTGCAGGAATGCATGTTCAGAAATCTTAAAAATGTTATGCATGCCAAAGGTTAGGGTAAATAGACTAACAAATTCTACAAACCTGGTCTTTGGATTTCAGCAACCCTATTAGCACATGCCCGCCCAAAAACAACAATATCTAGAAGAGAATTTGCACCAAGACGATTGGCACCATGAACTGATGCACATGCTGCTTCACCAGCAGCCATCAGTCCAGGAACCACGGCATCAGGATTATCTCCTTTAATAGTGACCACCTGCCAAACAAACATTTAACAAATGAGCTTCACCACCTAAATCGAGCAGGTTAAAAAACATAAGCTGAAAAATAGATTTTCAAAGAGAGTCATTAACTAATTTTTAATACCTCTCCATGGTAATTTGTGGGAATTCCTCCCATATTATAATGCACGGTAGGTAAAACGGGAATTGGCTCCTTAGTTACATCAACACCGGCAAAAATTGCAGCTGTTTCAGAGATACCAGGAAGTCTCTCCTTAAGGACCTCTGGAGGTAAGTGATTGAGGTGAAGATAGATATGATCCTTCAATGGTCCTATTGAAAGTTTGACAACAATATCAGAATTTTGAAAAAGGTCCAGCAGTCGTGACCGCTCTAAAAGGGGGAAGGAAAAAGGAGAGAAACAGGGCATGGGGTTAATCCTGAACACATGCACTACGCTCAGAAACTAAGCACCACAAATGTACTTGCGCAATCCTAGGAAAAGGGTGTCTAACATACACAGCTTGTCCATAAACAAGCACTTCCTCAGCTCTATCAAAAGATTCGATCACGAACATGTTCAATCTTTTACTGAAACTGCACATGGCAGTTTCTCAAAAGGAAAGATAAACGACCAGAATCATGGTGGATCTTTGATACCATAGCACTAAAAGCTTAATGAAACATGTGTTTACATTACGTTTTTTACAATACGTTTTTGACAACTAATAATGCCAACAATAGAAAGATATCTTGTCTTGATATAATAAATGAAACAACCAGATTGTGTCTGTCTGAGATGTATACTGTTCTTCATAAAAAAAAATCATAAGTAAAAAGAATACTTCACGTGTAATTGGAAACTGAAATTGGTCCATGATTAGTGCATCACAAAATTCTGATGAACTAATATATTTCAATACAAAAGTTAAAAATATTTGCTATTTATTACTTTGAGGTTGTTGCTGTATTTCAAGCGCAGTTAACATTATAGCAAGATTAACTTTAGATCAGAGTATTCAAAAGCAAAGAGTGCAAAAAAGCTCTAGTCTGTTGGAGCTTTAAGGGCAAAGCGCAATTAAAGAGTGGGCTTCAGTGAAGAAAGGCGTCAAGGAAGAAAATAAACAACAGAAATGCAGTGCAAGAAAATGTAACCATAAACACAAATCATAACCATTTGGCCAAAGCATATAAAAACTATTGAAAGAAAATAGATATGATGTTATGCCCTTAAAGACAGAACCCGTCCGTCGAGGTGCATACACATACATTAAAGCGCCAATTAAGCAAGCGAGCGCACAACATGGGCTTCACCGAGCTTCAGGGCTTAAGCGCATTAAGCGAACCTTTAACAACATTGCTTTAGATTTAGGTGGGCTAGCATCAAACACATTGTCTATGGATGATATTTTACAAGTTTCTAATTTTGGAGGAACACTCAAGTTTGCATTTGGTGATATGAGAGCAAAAGTATGTAACACTTCCAAAACCAAAATTCAGTTTCCTAGACTTCAATCATTCAGTGAGATAAGTTTCATTGTACAGATAAAAAAAAGCCTCTTAGCATTCCTCTGATAATCCCTACAAACAATTCCACTCATTAGTTGAGGATGTCCTTCCTTTAATTAATAAACCCACATACGATATCAGGGATCTGAGCAATATTAACTACACAAGAAATATCAGAATCAACTTGTAAAGCATAAATAGGAAGTCCAGTTGACTGATGGACATCAAATGCCAGGTCTTCCAATTAAGAGCTAAAACACGTGCATACGGACTGATGCAGCATTAGGCGGAAATCCAATGCATTGATGCTCAAAACCAATTATGATGACATCAAGAAAAATAAACAGAAGCTAGAGGTGATTTGCATAATATACTTTCAATTAAACAAAAATCTGGCATTTCAGACTTTCAATATGACAGTCATAACACAATCACTTTAACCAGACAGATCATGAACTTTGTCACAGATCATGAAGATACATGAAAAGGAAAGCAAGAGACTAGAACAGCAATCGAGTGAAACCAGTATAAGAATAGTAATAACCCTGAAACATTAGTGCTGTGGTGAATATCTACCCAATGCATTTGAAGCCAGGAGAATATTTACTCCATCAGAGTGACTTGAGAACATGGGGAATGCTAAACACATAAAATTATTTATTGAACTTAATCAATGATATCATACCTACACCACGCCCTTCTCGAATTTCCATTGTCATAGATCTGGAAACAACATCTCTTGACGCAAGATCCTTGGCTGTTGGGGCATACCTTTCCATAAATCGCTCACCCTCACTATTCCTCAGAATACCACCTTCACCACGAGATCCTAAGCATGGAATAAAGCACTCGTAATAAAAAACAGAAATTCAAGAATATGCCAACAGAATAGCGAAAGCACTATACTAAAAAAATCACTCATCAAAAAAGAGATACGTATTCACGAAATCAGGTAATACGAACGGAAGAATAGTTGACAGAAAATTGAAAAAACAATATATTATTGTCCTTACTAATAGCATCGAACAAGAAACACACCTTCAGTAATGAGACAACCAGCTCCATATATACCAGTTGGATGAAACTGCACAAACTCAAGATCCTGCAAGAAGACAACAACAGAGTTTCTTCGAAATAAGGTACCAAAAGTAGAGGGGAAAATTGCACAGACGGAAGATGTCAGTATTAAAGAGACCTCAAGAGGAAGCCCAGCACGCGCGACCATAGCATTACCATCTCCGGTGCAAGTATGAGCAGATGTTGCAGAGAAGTAAGCTCGACCATAACCCTAATCCAAAATTTATAAATGAGGAGGTTTAAAATTCATGACTACTTCCAGAAGTCTAAGCAGAGGAGAGGTCAGTGTTAACAGGTAAGTACCCCTGTGGCCAAAATAGTAGAGGCAGCACGGAACCGATGCAAGGTACCATCCTCCATATTTAGTGCTATTACACCTTGGCAGCTCCCTAGTTTTGATGCATTTTAAAGCAAAGAGAAGATATGATTAGTAGAATGAATCAACCAAAAATGAGCAAGAGTCCTACGAATCTACATGTAGCCTCAGCCACATATATACTAATCAATCATCCAATTAGGAAAATGTTCAAAGTATCAATAGAAATACAGGACATTTTTCAGTATGTATTCTGCTAGGTTACTTCGTTGCAAAGTGTCGAAAACAATCCAGCACAAGTGCAAGTATATAGTAAGTAGAAGAAAATACCATCACTGTTCATTAGTAAATCCAAAGCAAAATATTCCACGAAAAACTGTGTATTATGCTTCATGGCCTGCCCATAAAGAGTATGCAATAGAGCATGCCCAGTCCGATCGGCAGCACAAGCACAACGATATGCTTGTCCTCCTGTCCAAGAAAAAACAAGAGTCAGATTGATTCGATAATACCATTAGATCAAGAGTTCAACTTCTTACCTTTTCCAAAGTCTAGGCTTTGACCACCAAATGCACGTTGATATATTTTACCATTTTCAGTTCGAGAGAAAGGCAAACCATAATTCTCAAGCTCTATAACTGCTTTGGGCGCTTCTCTACACATGTATTGGATAGCATCCTGATCACCTGGAAAATCATCACCAGACTTGCATTGAGAGAAAGCAATGTACAAACACACAAGGAAAACCCTAAGGCAAAAATTCGAAGGTCCGGAGATTGGAACCCACTCTCTCAACCTTGTACCACTTCTTGCCCAAAAAAACAAATAACGAAATAAATAAATTTGATTAGTTTCTAAATAATGTACGACACACATTGCAGTCATATAGTATACTCGATGCGGTAAAACCATGTAACTTTGGCCCCTTAATTACATTGTTTGAAAGCAATTGGCTTTGTTTTGAAGCAGAACATGTGTAAGTAAGGTGTACAAATCTGTAACAATTGCAGTGCACAGATTTCTATTCTGCACTTTGAGGTTCACGTATACAAATGCAGCACTGAGTTAATGCAAACAGATATGGAGAAAATCTGAGTTCAAGACAAACTTACCTAACCAATCACTTCCTTTAACTGTATCATACATGTGCCACCTCCAATCGTCCTCTGTCATATTGCCTAATGCTGCATTTATACCGCCCTACGAAGGAAAATCACAAGCATATTGGGTCTCGAAATGGAAAATTTAGCAATTATATGCAATATTGCCTATCCGATAAGAGCTGTTAATATTTTAAGGATTGTTGGTTCATCTAGCAGCACAGCAAAACCAGTTTCTCCCCGATTTCTCTAAGAGAAACAGTTTTTTGGGGAGGAAGTGTAGAGACAAAATGCAAATTAAGTGTGTTCTACCTAGGGAAGTTACTTGCATATAGCAAACATGAACAAAAAGGATATAACATAATATCTTCATAAAAAACAACAAAATAGAAGGGCAAGCATAATAACTCATGCATAAGAAGACCAGGCAATTTGAATTTAAGCAAGTTCCGCATAAAGATTGAAAAGGGAATACAACAGCAGAAAATTTTAAGCCAGGAGGACACAAAAACGAGCTGATTTCCTTTTATACAGACAACAAAAATCTCCCTCAACTGGCATAGTCAAGAATGCACCACCATGAAGTTCTCAAATCTCAACAGATAACAAGCGAAGAAGAAAACTTTAAGCGAATGAGTAATATACTACTAAGAGAAAGGAAGAGTGGAAAACAATCAAAACAAAGTTCTCCGGTTTGATTTAACATACTCCAGTCATAAAGTGATTAATAGCTCTGTGCAAACTATAACACAAATCCACCTAAACTGCTACTGTCATGAGTTTAGCTTCTTTAAGAAAATACAGCAAACTTTTCCGTGTTTGTAATCATTTCCAAGTAAATTCAGTATAAATGAATATTGTTTAGTTGGCACAGCCCGCCAATGAACAGGTAACCTGACAGCAGTGAGCAATGGGTCCCAATTAGTGCAGATGATAGGGTGCTCTTTGTACAGCGTCATATTTTTGCCTAAAAATCTATACTTTCCGTATATGTCTTGTATATGGATTAGAAAACCAGGTACCTGAGCTGCAACGGTGTGAGATCGAGTAGGAAAGAGCTTGGTTATGCAAGCAGTATTGAATCCATGCTCAGACAACCCTATTGCCGCTCGAAGCCCTGCACCGCCTGCACCTACCACCACTGCATCGTATGTGTGATCCACCACCGTATACGACGATCCTCCCACATTCTGTCGGGCAGCACAGAATATTCATCCATGAAAAAAAAATCATCAGAACTAAATAAAATAATTATTTTACAAAGAAACCCGCAAACCTCAGCTTATATAGAAGAAAACAAAGCTAGTAAAAATAGGCCAAAAAGGAGCTTTGAGGATAAGAAAATGAAAAATCATAAGCTTGGAGAATCTACAATGATCGAACGCAAAGACCTTCAAAGAGAAAAGATCAAATCTAATAACAGCTAGGTCATGAGCCTAATGAAAGATCAAACTTTAATACAAAATTTAATCAATCGAAAATCCTTAAGATTCACTAACAGCTAGGTCACGAGTAATGAGACAGCAAAACTTCAATACAGAATGTATCAATCAAAAATCGTTAAGATTCAACAAATAGATAAAATCAGGTCATTATGATTAGCTGATCAAATTAATAGGTTGAAAAAAAGAGAGAGGAAAACCGCAGTCTGTGAGGAGAAAAGTCGGCGAAAATGGCCGCCGCCGGAGATAGATCTGTTGGAGGAAGCGCGAAGGCCACGCGACACACACCGCCACATTCTCACAGGTGAACCCACACGTATAGAAAGGATTGAGAAACAAATATGCCGCTGCTGATTATCTTTGGCGATTGTATGGAGAAGAAGACGATAGCAAAAGCGAAATAAAAATGGTATGCTATTCTTGGGTACTGGGACGGAAAGATTGCTTGGGCGAACACTGACGCTTATATTCCCGCTTTGCTGTAAATACCCCTAATCTTAACCATTTTTACTGAACGGCCACTATCACGTTCTTTATGACACACCAGTCATTTGTTAGATGTGCCATGTGTTCAAAATAAAATAATTTTCTCACAAAAAATATTCAATATATGTTATTTAATTTTAAATTTTAATTATATCTTACAATATAATTTTTGTGTCAATTGATCACCCTTAAGTAAATACAGTTTTGCCCCTGCATTCGCTACTCAAAAAGTATATAAAATAAATATATAATATATATTATCGATTATTCTTTTTGGGAGTGCCTAAAATACATATTTCTCTAATTTGTTTCACTTTGGTTAATTTTTTATTAAAGAAAATTCCTTTTAATCTTAATTCATTGCAGAAGTTACTCCTGCACCAATGCATATGTTGCTCACTTAATTATCGTAATTCGTAAGAATACGACATAACATCCGGGAAAGGCAATAATTTTACTTTATCAATTTGAATCTCTTTGTTTTATTTTATTTTTTTATAAAAGGAAATATCAATTAGATGTCTACTAATCCATTGTCTACAAGACTACAACTACAAGGTAGTTCAAACTTTATCCACTTGTATAGGTCAAAGCGGTCCTTCATTGAATTCTTTCTCTACGTACCGACGTTACGATGATGAATGATTGTAAACTATGCTATGAATGTAAATACCTCTTTCTAGTTGTATTTGTGAGTTTGAAATTTTATCACAGTCCATTTTCTTTTATTGAGCCGTAGTATTTATATTTATTTAATAAATTTTGTAAAACATAGACAAAGTTAAAACTAAAAAACAGAGCTATTAAGTTGAAACTCAAATGATTTAGCAAAAGAAAGAAAGGTCTCTCCAAATATAAATGGTAGGAGAATGGACGCGCAGATAGTTTCCAAGCCATAGGGAAACTAACTAATGGGAGAAGCTAGCAGCGTGGCCTATGTTCTCGCCGCTTAACTACCAATTAGTAAAGTCCTCTTTGATTACACATCTTCATTTATGATTTTGGAAAAAGCTAGAATATTCCAACAACATTTGCGTAATGACTACCCATAAAATTCAAACTAGTCAATTAAATAGGTCCATTTTCATTTTTCCCCTTACCCTTTTTTTTTTGGCATTTTGGAGAAGTGACAAATTGTTCCTCAATGGGTAGAAATGGAATTTGATCTCCAAAACTCTAACGATAACTAGTTTTCTTTTGCATCTTATTAGGCTTGACTTGAGATTGTGCCTAGCCAAGATGAGCTGCTTGTTAAATACTCAATCGAGTCAATAACTATTATATGAAAAAGTTCAATTATTGTATAAAAATACATTAAAGTTTATTGGTGGACAGAAGTAGTTTTATTTTTAAGGTAATTAAGGGTGTTACTCAACCAAGTCGAATTTTGACGTGAAGCTTGCTTTATTAAGAGAAAGACACATCTTGGCGGCTTTTCTTGAAAAGAGTTGAGCTAGAATAAGAGTTAAGTCGAGTTGTACTCAAACATGCATAGATAATGCTCGCCATGGTACCTTATACTTTGAATCACTTCACTAATCATTAGAATTTGTATGCTTTTAATTTATTGCATTACTCTTCTATCCTATTTTGTTCGATATTGTCTTTCTAGAGTTAAAACTGTTGTGTTTAGGATACAAAATATTTAGTCAGATACTCAATTACAAATCGTTGATTCTATCACGTCATAAATTGTAATGATATGGGAGTACAGCAGATCCAATGTGTAAAAATAGCATGATAGTACTTGCTAAAATTCAAGAAATGAAAGGACGTGAAAGTTAATACCAACAGCCAGTATATATTTTAACATGCCAAATTGTCTGTTGGCTATGTTTCCCTGATTTTACTTATAGTTTTCTTCGCAATAATTTTTTTCCTTACTTTTTTTGGTTATATACAATTTTTTTTCCTTACGATCAGAACAGAAATTGAGAAAAATAAACTAATATACATTCTCAGAGAAAGAGGAAGAAAACAATTGCTACATACTAAAACATTCTCCAAGATTAAAATCTCCTCGTTCCCGGGTCAGAGGCCCTATTTAAGGTCCAAAAGCCAAACAATATAAAAGGAGGCCGCATAAATAGTTGAGCATACTGAAGGCCTAATGATAAGATATTGGAATGTACTTGTTTGACTCAAAATTTAGTCCGGATCCAACCAATTAGAGTTAAATAAAATAGAGTCACTATAACCCAATATTAATATTCAAAAAGATGTTAACTGACAATAAATAGTATTGAATGACATTTAAGTAAATAAGAGCATACGAGATTCAGGTTGTTTTGGGTTAAGTGAAAAAGTTATGCAAGAATCTTAGTAAAAAGGTATTTTTGGTATAGTTGCAATAAGCCCATATTCTCTCTATAAATTCAATGTGTATTCTTACAAGTGAATATCTTATGTCCCCTATCATTATGTCTCTTTCTATATATAGGGAACATATACCCAAAAAACCCAATAGTACAGGTACAGAGAATATCCACTAGAATATTCTCTTTTGTGTCTGATCCTAAAACTAGCCGTTATAACTCTATCTAAGATGCTCGACCTCGACCTTGATCTATGATGACTCTTCGACCTTGGTCTTCACTATCTCTTGGACCTCACCCTTCATATCTTAAGGGGTTACTTCGACCTCGGGCATGCCTTTATGAAGTCATACTAATAATATGGGCCTACGAAGGATCTCTTAATGTTGACGCGGTTTGCTTGTATCAAAGATAATTTTTTGTTCATACAGTTAGTCCCTCCGCTTGTTGAGGTCATCCTCGCGGGTGAGTTCGATGAGCGGATAATGTCGTTTGTGGTCAAGCTTATCGAGCAAACTATACGGGTCGTGGTCGTTGTGGCGATCAAGCAATGTGGCTCTCCGTGGGCCGCGTATTTCAAATTCCTTGAATTTTTTAGGTAATTTGTTGGAGCCATCTAGTCCATGAGAATGGTGATATTACGATGACGTTGTTTCCCCACGCATAGCGTCGATTCTCGTGTGGCCCTTGATTGGTTCTACCATTTTGATCTCTATGCAAATTATGACCAACCATGTTGATTCTGGTGCCCCCAAACCTTATAAATTTGGGATGGTTCATTGATTTTGAAGTTTTTCCACACTCTTTCTATATCATAAGCAGAATCTTTCTTCTCCTTCGTAGGACTTTACCGCTTTCTATGACTTTTTTTACTTCTTTGTCCTTCTCTACATCAACGTCTCACTTCCTATCCCATATCCATATGAAAGATCATTCTCTCCCTCTAGATATCGTTTTCCCTGATCAGGGGGAAGATGGTGCAGTTGCTATTGAGGAGGAAATCCTCCGTACTGTAGAGGAGATTGTACCTCGGTACCCTGACTCAAACTCGACTTCCACAAGGCACCGGAAGTGGTGACTGAGAGGTTCCGGTCTAAAATGACGATTGAGAGTTTAGCCATATTTAAGGCTAGGCTCGGCCTTCCTGGTCACGTGGAGTTGGTCCCTACGGGTGACGATGAAGTGCGGGTCCATCGTCCCAGATTCTGCAACCTTTATACATATCTGTTCATAATCGGTTATTCACTCCCTTTGCCACTGTTGATAGAAGAATTGTGTTGCACCTATAATGTGTGCCCATCACAACTCGCCCCTTATGTCTTCAAGATGGTCACGATGTCAGCGAATTTTACCAAATTGGTTGACGTCGAGATTACGGTGCGCCACCTGATTCACCTCTTTGCCCCAATTTCTATCGAGGGTCGTTGCTAAATCTTCATCACCGTGGGGGGAAATTATTAGTGGTGAGGAAGGACGATAAGGCTAGTCGGCACTTTTGACTTGATTATTTCTTTGTCAGGACCGAGGCTGAAGTGCCCGTTGTCGTCGACTTCCTGAGGCTTGGAACCCCACTCATAAGTGCTCGTATTGTTTGTGCCTTTTTAACATTTTTCTTGTTGTGGGTTGCTAATCGCCTCTTCTTTTTCTGTAGCTACCATACGACCTCTCCAGTTGGTGACACATATGTTACATCTCGCGTTTTCGTACGTTAAAATTTTGCTTTCAGTTAACCGGCGTAGACTCGGGGATGAGATCATCTTGACATTAACGTACTTACGCTATTGATAACAAGCGATAAATAAGTGTTATGAAGGATAAAGGGGTACACAGATTAAAGAAAACGAGTTTCGTTGAAAGTGACCAATTTGGAATAAAATACGGGTCGAGCGATAATACCCGATAATTATGAACTAGTACCATGCAATGTACCATATGACCATGGTAGTATAATAGATAAAGTATATTAAAAATAAGTTGAATTTTAAGTAATTTGGAATAATTTTTAAATTATGCGGGTAATTGATTAATTACCGGGTAACGGGACATTACCCGATTAACTAATAAGTAAATAAAAATTTAATAATTTACACCCCCACGTGGTAGCCCTCCCTATCGAAAATAATGACTCTTTAGTCTACTATCCTAGGTGGCAACTTAATGTCTTGGATGGAAGACACCTTTTATGGTTTAAATAACCAAGGTGATAATCCATTAGCCTTTTCTGATTCTGTCAATATCCACAAGACTTGGCAACATTTCTTTGTAAAAGATTCAAGCCAACAAATCTATCTTGGTTTGAAAACAAGGATGTTGAAGCAGGAACCATTTCGTCCAAATCTTTAAGCCAAATTTCGATTGAAATTTCAAAGAAGCAATTTTATCCGAGTTTCATAAAATCCAAGCAAGAAATTCGTTCAAATTCAAAGAAGCAGAAGCTTCATTTCGTGCAAATAATTCAAGGAACAGGTATGTTAAGGCTCCCCTTCTTTCTTTTGGCATGGTCCAAATTATACTGAAGAAACGGGCAAACATACAGTTTTCATAAATTACTCTATTCATAGGAATAGTAGGGGTGTCTATATTCTTGATTTCCCATGAAAAATATTATTATTTTTTGTTCATGGGTCTCAGAATAATACGCAGTTGGAAAAGTTTATCCGGAAGGAATATTGAGATTATTACGTATTTTTCATGCATTTCACTCATTTATACATGTGCATCTACCCATGACCAGATAGCGTTATAT
Organism: Nicotiana sylvestris; assembly: GCF_000393655.2. NCBI lineage: Eukaryota > Viridiplantae > Streptophyta > Magnoliopsida > Solanales > Solanaceae > Nicotiana > Nicotiana sylvestris. The sequence continues at coordinate 87,189,814 of NC_091058.1, forward strand.
ATGCATATATATGTAAAAATATGTATATGGGATATGGAAAAAGGTTATGGCGTTATACACGCACCACCACCTGATCACCTGATATATGTTGATTATATTGCCCACAGTGGCCGAGATGATATGATGGGATGCCCTCAGTGGCTTGATGATATTATGCACACCCATACCTATGCATGGCATGACATTTATACGCACGTGCATGACATTATAAATGTGTCAGAATTTATAAAGTTATTCAGATTTAAAGATGTGTTTCTGTATTCCATGTTTCATCTATGTCTTTTACGTACTAATTTTCATTCCTTACATACTCAGTACATTTTTCGTACTGATGCCCTATTTCACGGGGCCTGCGTTTCATGCCCGTAAGTGCAGGTAGGCAAGCTGATGGTCCCCCTTCTTAGGATCCCTGATTAGCGAGAGTTGGCATGCTCCACTTGATCCGGAGCTGCTTTGATTTTGGTACGATACGTTTGTGTATATATATATATATATATATGTATATGGGTATGACGTGGCTCAGTCTTGTCTTTGTACAATCATGTTTCTATTAGAGGTCTGTAGACAGTATGTCTAGTTGGATTATATGTGGCCTTGTTGGCTTTTAGTTTTGGATGTGCAGTTGTCTATAGCAGCCTTGCCGGCTCGCCCACTGTATTCTGCCTACATACGTACATATGCATTGAAGGCAGGTTTCCTTCTTGTATGTTATTTTCGTAATTCAACAGATATTATTCAGGTTCATATCTTAGATGCATGCTTAGGGGTATTTGACAGGTAGGACTCAGGCACCCGTCGCGGCCCATCGGTTTGGGTCATGACAAAAGTGATATCAGAACAGTTCTGTCCTAGGGTTGTCTACAGACCGTGTCTAGTAGAGTCTTGTTTAAGGGTGTGTCGTACATAACACTTATAAATAGGAGGCTACAGGACATATAGGATGTTATCCTCTCTTTTTATCTCAGATCGTGCGATACAAGAATTTATGTACCTAATAATATGCTATATTTTCAGCAATGCCTCCAAAGAGTACGACCGCCCAGAAGGGAAAGTCCGTGGCTGGTGAGACTACTAGTCGAGCGCCACGAGTTACCAGGGATCGGGAAGAGTCTCATAGTGAGGTTCCATCTCAGACTTCACATACCCCGCCCTTTCCAGAAGAGCTCCGAGGGGCACCAGCTCCAGCTCCCGGCCCTGTACATTTAACACCTCAGGCGGATGCACCGAGTCAGAAGATGAGAGATGTTATTCAATTATTGACCCGATTAGTAGCCGCACAGGCTCTGTGTCAAGAAGTAGGTATTGGTCACGCAGATAGGTCCGTGAGTGCGAGGGTTCGTGACTTTATTAATTTAGACCCTCCGGTATTCACTAGAGTAGATCCAAACGAGGACACTCAGGTATTTATTGATAGAGTGCAGATGATGTTACGGGTAATGAAGGCCACTACGACTAAGTCAGTTGAGCTAGCTTCCTATAGACTCCGAGATGTTGCAGTTAATTGGTACGAGTCTTGGGAATTGTCCAGAGGTGAGGATGCCCCTCCAGTAGTATGGTAGGAGTTTACAGACGCTTTTCTTCGTCATTATCTGCCACCAGAGCTTAGACGGGCCAGAGTTGATGCATTCTTGACCCTTCGGCAGGGTAACATGAGTGTTCGGGAGTACAGTCTTCAGTTTGATTCGTTGGCTAGGTATGCTCCCACTATTGTATCTAAGATGGATGATCGGGTTCACCGGTTCGTGATGGAATTAGAGCCTTACTTGCTTAATGATTGTATGTCAGTATCACTTCAGCCAGATGTGGATATTTCTCGTATTCAGGCATACGCTCGGGGTGTAGAGGAGCATAAACAAAAACAGAGGGCCGATCGTGAGCATGATAGGGCCTAGAATAAAAGAGTGAGGTCTTCGGGTCCTTTTGGTGAGTTTCGAGGTGGTCAGAGGCAGCGATACTCGAGGTATCCATCCCAGCCATCGGCTAGCGCCCCCCTCAGTTTGGTGGTAAGAGATTTGATTGTTCTACATATTCAGGGTCTGGCTAGAATTTTAGGGCCTCAGGTTCTCAGTATATGGGTAAGTCAAATCAGATGAGGCCACCCTTGCCACGATATACTCAATGTGGTAAGCAACATACCGGACAGTGCCGTATGGGATTAGGTGTTTGTTATACTTGTGGTTATCCGGGCCACGTTATGAGGGATTATACGATGAGAGGTAATGCAAGCATAGCTCAGCCATCGGGATCTGTAGCTAGTTCGTCATTATCAGTATGCCCCCCTGGGCAAGGTCCCCAAGCACCAATGAGTCATGGTAGAGGCAGAGGCAGAAAATCTAGCTCAATCAGCCCTTAGAACCGCATTTATGCGTTGGCAGGACGACAGGACCAGGAGTCATCGCTTGATGTTGTTATAGGTATGTTATCAGTCTACTCATATGATGTATATGCACTGATTGACCCAGGTTCCACCTTATCATACGTTACTCCGCTAGTTGCTGGTAAGTTTGGAATAAAACCTGAATTGGTTAAACCTTTTGAGGTATCTACACCTGTTGGGGACTCGGTGATAGCTAAGTAAATATATAAGGATTGTATAATAGTAGTTCATGGTCGACCTATCGTAGCAGACTTAATCGAGTTAGATGGGGTAGAATTTGATGTTATAATTGGTATGGATTGGTTGGCTTCTTGTCATGCCAACGTTGATTGTAGGTCAAATATAGTCCGATTTCAATTTCCAGGGGAGTCTGTTTTGGAGTGGAAAGGTAACACGACATCGCCGAGAGATAGATTTATTTCCTATATCAAGGCAAGAAAGATGATCAGAAAGGGCTGTATTTATCACTTAGTTCGAGTTCAGGATGTGGAAGTAGAGTCACCAACCATTTAGTATCCCAGTGGTTAATGAGTTTCCTGATGTTTTTCCTGATGAACTTCTGGGTCTCCCGCCAGAGCGAGAAATTGAGATTTCTATTGACCTACTACCAGATACCCACCCAATATCTATTCATCCCTATAGAATGGCCCTCGCAGAGCTGAAAGAATTGAAAGAACAATTAAAGGATTTACTTGAAAAAGGTTTTATCAGACCTAGTACGTCACCGTGGGGAGCACCTATTTTGTTTGTGAGAAAGAAAGATGGTTTATTACAAATGTGTATTGATTATAGGCAGCTGAATAAGGTGACGATCAAGAATAAGTACCCGCTCCCGAGAATTGATGATTTATTTGATCATTTGCAAGGTGCCAAGTGTTTTTCAAAGATAGACTTGAGGTACGGGTACCATCAGGTAAGGGTTAAGGATGAAGATATTCCGAAGACAACATTTAGGACTAGATATGGGCACTTTGAGTTTCGGGTTATGTCGTTCGGTCTGACCAATGCTACAACAGTATTTATGGATTTGATAAACCGTATGTTCAGTCCTTTCTTAGATCTATTCGTAGTTGTATTTATCGATGATATATTGGTATATTCACGTTCAGAGGATGAGCATGCTGATCATCTGCGTATTGTGCTCAGAGTTCTACAAGAAGGGAAGTTGTGTGCAAAATTTTCTAAATGTGAATTCTGGTTGAACTCTGTAACTTTCCTTGGGCATATCATTTCGGGTGAAGGCATCCGGGTGGATACATAAATGATTGAGGCAGTAAATACTTGGCCTAGACCCACAACACCGATGGAGGTCTGTAGCTTCCTCAGTTTGGCAGGTTATTACAGGTGATTTGTGGAAGAATTTTCTTCCCTTTCAGCACCTTTAACAAATTTGACTTAGAAGGAGAAAAGTTTCAATGGACTGATGCTTATGAACGGAGTTTCCAGGCATTAAAGGACATATTAACTTCAACACCAGTTCTAACGCTCCCAGAAGGGACCAATGGTTATGTTATCTATTGCGATGCTTCAGGCATTGGATTGGGTTGTATGCTGATGCAACATGGTAAGGTTATGGCTTATGCTTCTAGACAACTAAGAAAACACGAGAAGAACTACCCGACCCATGATTTAGAGTTAGCCGCGGTGATTCATGCACTAAAGATGTGGAGGCACTACTTGTATGTCATTCATGTTGATATCTATACGGATCATAAAAGACTCCAGTATATCTTCATGCAAAAGGAACTGAATCTACGTCAAAAGAGATAGTTGGAGCTACTAAGAGACTACGGTTTTGATATTTTATACCATCCAGGGAAGGCGAACCTAGTAGCCGACGCCCTCAGCCGTAGATCTTTGGGTAGCATGTCGTATTTACAACCAGATAATAGGGGAATAGCCCATGAGATTCATCAGCTAGCTAGTCTTGGAGTTTGGTTACTGGACTCAGGTAACATTGGAATTACTCTTCAGGATACGACAACCCCCTCTTTAGTAACTAAAGTAAAGGAATGTCAGTATGAAGATCCTGGCTAGTCGATTACAGGGATACCACTCTTCCTAAGGAGAAGACACCGTTTGAAATTACAAAATATAGGGTCTTCAGATATCAAGGGTGATTATAGGTGCCTAATGTTGCAGGGCTGCGTCGGCAGGTTATGGGAGAAACTCACTATTTTTGTTATTCTATCCATCCAGGAGAGACAAAGATGTATCATGATATCATAGAGGTATATTGGTGGGACGGAATGAAAAAGGATATAGCAGAATTTGTTGCTCATTGTCCTAACTATCAACAGGTTAAGATTGAGCATAAAAAACCTGGTGGATCATAACCTCAAGGTGTGTGTATAAATTCTTGTGTTGGTTATTGTCGTTGGTCATGTGACGCCATTGTCATTATTCATAATTATGGTCCTATGTGTCGTTGGGTCATTAAGCTTCTAGGGGGAAAGTTGGTAGTGGTGTTGTTATAGAGGCGACCTTGCCAAAGTTATATAGATCACGCGGAGTTGAACATTCGAGGACGAATGTTTCTAAGGGTGGAAGGATGTTACATCTCGCGTTTTCGTACGTTAAAATTTCTCTTTCAGTTAACCGACGTAGACTCGGGGATGAGATCATCTTGACGTTAACGTACTTATGCTATTTATAACAAGCAGTAAATAAGTGTTATGAAGGATAAAGGGGTACACAGATTAAAAAAAATAAGTTTCGTTGAAAGTGGCCAATTTGGAATAAAATACGGGTCGAGCGATAATACCCGATAATTATGAACTAGTACCATGCAAGGTACCATATGTCCACAGTAGTATAATATATAAAGTATATTAAAAATAAGTTGAATTTTAAGTAATTTGGGAAAGTTTTTAAATTATACGGGTAATTGGTTAATTACCGAGTAATGAGACATTACCCGATTAACTAATAAGTGGATAAAAATTTAATAATTTACACCCCCACGTGGTAGCCCTCCCTACCAAAAACAATGACTCTTTAGTCTACTATCCTAGTTGGCACCTTAATGTCTTGGATGGAAGACACCTTTTATGGTTTAAAATAACCAAGGTGATAATCCACTAGCCTTTTCTGATTCTGTCAATATCCACAAGACTTGGCAACATTTCTTTGTAAAAGATTCAAGCCAACAAATCTATCTTTGGTTTGAAAAGGATGTTGAAGCAGGAACCATTTCGTCCAAATCTTTAAGCCAAATTTCGATTGAAATTTCAAAGAAGCAATTTTATCCAAGTTTCATAAAATCCAAGCAAGAAATTTCGTTCAAATTCAAAGAAGCAGAAGCTTCATTTCGTGCAAATAATTCAAGGAACAGGTATGTTAAGGCCCTCCCTTCTTTCTTTTTGCATGGTCCAAATTATACTGAAAAAATGAGCAAACACACAGTTTCCATAAATTACTATATTCATAGGAATAGTAGGGGTGTCTATATTCTTGATTCCCCATGAAAAATATTATTATCTTCTGTTCGTGGGTCTCAGAATAATACGCAGTTGGAAAAGTTTATCCGGAGGGAATATTGAGATTATTACGTATTTTTCATGCATTTCATTCATTTATACATGTGCATCGACCCATGACCAGATAGCGTTATATCTGCATATATATGTAAACATATGTATATGAGATATGGGAAAATGTTATGGCATTATATACACACCACCACCTAATCAGCTGGTATATGTTGATGATATTGCCCATAGTGGCCGAGATGATATGATGGGATGCCTTTAGTGGCTTGATGATATTATGTACACCCATACCTATGCATGGCACGACATTTATATGCATATGCATGACATTATAAATGTTTCAGAATTTATAAAGTTATTCAGATTTAAAGATGTGTTTTTGTATTCCATGTTTCATCTATGTCTTTTACGTACTAATTTTCATGCCTTACATACTTAGTACATTTTTCGTACTGACGCCCTATTTCACTGGGCCTGTGTTTCATGCCTGCAGGTGCAGGTAGGCAAGATGACGGTCCCCCTTCTTAGGATCCCTGATTAGCGAGAGTTGGCGTGCTCCACTTGATCCAGAGCTGCTTTGATTTTGGTACGATACGTTTGTATATATATATATATATATATATAGGTATGACATGGCTCAGTCCTGTCTTTGTACAGTCATGTTTATATTAGAGGTTTGTAGACAATATGTCTAGTTGGATTGTATGTGGCCTTGTCGGCTTTCAGTTTTGGATGTATAGTTGTCTATAGCAGCCTTGCTGGCTCGCCCACTGTATTCTGTCTGTATACGTACATATGCCTTGAAGGCAGATTTCCTTCTTGTATGTTATTTTTGTAATTCAGCAGATGTTATTCAGGTTCATATCTTAGATGCATGCTTAGCGGTGTTTGACAAGTATGACTCAAACTCCCATAGCGGCCCATCGGTTTGGGTTGTGATATCATATTGCCAATTGGGTCAGACATGTCCTTCCTCATACGTCGGGGATACGTGATTGGCCGAGTTTTTATTAGAAATTCAGACCGTCTCTTCCTTTGGCAGGTAATCTCTTCCCTATTATCGACGATGTTGCTCTTTCGTCTATGTCTATCCTTTAGGCTGATCTATTCCTTGTCAATTTTTGTCTAGGCTCGATCAGAGGGGCTACGAGGAGGTTGAGGCCCCCCGTACCCTCATTCCAAAATAGGAGAGCCACTACGCCTTCAATCTCTGCCCTTGTTTCAGCTGTTGCCACTGCTGTCTTCGTCCCAATTCTAATTGTCGTTGCTTCTGCCCCTATTCCTATTCCAGCCGTCGTGACTTTCGCTCCTCCCCCATTTTCACTTGCTGATGAGGACAATGAAAACTCGCCCAATGACGGGGATCTTCAACCTCGAAAAAAGAGGTCCGTGGATGTGGGTGGTAGAATCCCTTCGACCGTTGACACAATTTAAAGAGGTTTCACGTTACATGAAACAATGATAATTTTTGTAAATGATGTTGACCCGAGTCTTGAGACCTCGAGGCTAGTAAAACTTATTGTAAAAATACCTTTACATTCGGGAGGGGGGGAGATCGAGGAGGTGGTTGTTGGCGATGGCCATGCACTATCGTGACAAGAGGAGGCTTCAACCTCTTGAATAGCAGTGGATGCCTCTTCGCCTACTGATGATAGGGGAAAATTATTGTTGAGGATGGCAACGAGTTAGGCTCCAATGTCAATTTGAACACTTGATAATGATCGACGAGGGACTTACCCAGCTCAAGGTGAGGTATGAGGTGGGTTCGAGGACCATCACGCCCTATGGATCGTGATTTATTGGTGAACATCGAGGAGATAGTCCCTGGCCTCGACCTTCTTTGTTCCAATGTCGAGGGTAAGATCCTCAAGGAGATAGATGATAATGCTCTACGAAGAGTATTGTCGGCTTTGCTCTTAGGGTAAGTATTGTTGTACGACCCTTTCCTAATATTTTAGAACATTCTAATTTTTGAATTTTTCCTTTGATTTGCAGATGGTGATTTGGAAATTGAGAGCGCCAGGAGGGAGGAAAGGAGCAAAGAGATCTTTGTGAAGCTGAAAGAGAAGTATACAGAGTACCGCGGTAAATACCGGGATCTCCAAGTCGGCTTTGCGAGGGCAGTAGATGTGCGGGTCTTAAGGGAAACCTTGAAGAAGAGGGATGAGGAGTTGGTGCTGGCTAATAGAAGAGTAGCATCCTCGAAGGGATGTTAAGGGGGGCGTAGAGGCCTAATGTAGTGACCTTCAAGCCCAAGTGGCTCAGCTGCGAGGACTACTTGAAGAGTGCTGGTTCTAGCGGAGGACCTCAGCGGTGAGATTACCGAGAAATAGGAGGAGCTTGAGAAGGCGGAGTCCTCCCAGTTAAATGCTCGGAGGGAGGAAGAAATCCTCGAGTTGGAAAATAAGACTCTTCAGGCTGAGCGAGAAAATTATCAATCAACAACAAGAGCTAAGGAGGACTGGCTCGAGGAGAGGACATGGGAACTGGAAAAGGAGAGCTCCGACCTTCATGACCGAGTTATTTCCCTAGAGGTTGAGAGGGCTTAAATACTTGCGCAACCGTCTTCTTCCAATGCTTCTGATTTCCCCAGTGTCCCACGGGAGTTGTACGAAGAGTGGATCCATGCCGAGGCCCAACTATATGTGTTTCGAGACTTGCATACAATGGGCTCTATTTCTGAGGTATCCTTAAACGATGCTCGGGTTAAGGCTCATGAAGCTCGAATCGCATGTGGGTATGATCCTGCCATGCCTCGACCTGACGAGGAGGATGTGGAATAGGGCATAGACCGGATCGATGAGGATGGCTGGTACGATACCATTTATCCTCAAGGCGAAGGTGGTAAGAATGTTGGGAATCAAGATGATGAGGGCGCAAAGGGTCGTGATGACGGTGGCCAATAGTTTTTCCTTTAGACTTTTTTGTGTATTTTTGCCAGTGTCTTCAAGAGCCTTTGTAAATAACTCTTTATTTACATGTGGAATATTAAAGTTGTTTTTGCACCTTCTTCCATTCCTATGATTTATTTATGTACTTGTTTATTTTTGACTTTATCGTTTGCTCATTATACTTTGTACTTTTTTATTGTCATCGTCTTCTTGCTGGTCGTAGCCTTGGGGACGAATATTTACAAGCCATATCAACCATTTGTTTACATATGTCGAGTATGTCTCTTCGTTTGGATTTGTCTGATAGGTGTTGTTTAAACTTGGTTGATTTTGATCTTTTGTCAAGTTATGGCCAAGGGCTGACAGATGTTTGTTCGAGCTGGGTCGAACTTAACCATTCCTTAAATTGTGGGTCGAGGGCCGATAGGCATTGTTCAAACTCGGTCGAACATAAACTTTTATTTAAGCGTGACCGAGGGTCGATAGGTGTTTGTTCGAGCTAGGTCGAACTTAACCTTTTATTAAATTGTGGGTCGATGGGATAGGCGTTGTTCGAACGTTCAAACTTAAACTTTTATTAAAGTACAATTAAGGGATGAAAGGTGGTTGTTCGATCTAGGTCAAACTTAACCTTGTGTTAAATTGCGACTGAGGGACAATAGGTGTTTGTTCGAGCTGGGTCAAACTTAACCTTTTGTTAAGGTGTGGTCGAGGGCCGATAGGTGTTTGTCCGAGTTGGGTTGAACTTTACCTTTTGTTAAGGTGTAACCGAGGGCCGATAGGTGTTGTTCGAACTTGGTCGAACTTAACCTTTTGTTAAGGTGCGGCCGAGGGATGATAGGTGTTGTTCGAACTGGTCGAACTTAACCTTTAATTAAGGTGCAGCCAAGGGCCGATAGGTGTTGTTTGAACTTGGTCAAACTTAATCTTTAGTTAAGGTACGACCGAGGGTCGATAGGTGTTGTTCGAACTTGGTCAAATTTAACCTTTTGCTAAGACGGTTTTGATAAACATAAGTTTCTATAACTTTGACGTTGTTGCTATGATTAAATAATTGGATAAAGTTACAAACTTTGGGAATTGGATGGCATCCCAGTCCCAGTCTATCTAGTCCCTTCATTGTTTGACTTGGAGAGTATTGAGGAGCTGGGCAATGAAAGAGAAACCAGTCCCTTCTTTGCATACTTTGACTCAAAGTGTCCCTTTCGTCGCTTTATTAAAAACCTCCTTGAGAAAACCCTAATGGGACAAAACTCAAGTGAGGGAAAAAATACGACTTGAGGGGGGGGGCATTTTTTCCTTCTAGAAGTTGAACTATTTGAGGTGGCTGATGTTCTAATTGTTCGGTAATTGTTTTCCTTTCATTGTCTCTAGTTGGAATGAACCTTTGTTTTCTTTGGCTATAATTTTGTATGGACCTATTTCATTCCCAGTTTGCCTTTTTCGTAGATCTCTTCTTTCTTAGGTTTAGGCTTAAGTATGTACTCTCCAACTTTGAGTGGTCGGACCTTTGCCTTCTTGTTATAGTAACATTCCACTTGCTGCTTTTGGGCGACCATTCTTATGTATGCCATGTCTCTCCGTTCGTAGATCTCATCGAGCTTTTGCATTCTACTCTCATCATTGTTAGTGTGGATTTCATAGGAGTACCTTAGGCTGGGCTCTCCGTCCTCGACTGGTATACTGCTTTGGTTCCCTACACCAGAGAATAGGGCGTCTCTCCTGTGCTTGTCTTTGGGATGGTTCTATACGCCCATAATACTTTTGGGAGTGTTTCCGGCCACAGTCCTTGGCGTCTTCGAGGTTTTTCTTCATGATGTTTAATATGGACTCTTTGGAGGATTCTGCCTGCCCGTAACCTGCTGGGTGATAAGGGGTTGAAAGTATCCTCTTAATATGCCATTTCTCAAGGAATTCAACGATTTTCTTTCCTGTGAATTGGGGTCTATTGTCACAATTGATCTCTTTGGGTAGGCTGAATCGACAGTTGATGTTTTTCCATATGAAGGCAATTACCTCTTGTTCGATATTTGGGCGAACTCTCCTACTTCCACCCATTTGGAGAAATAATTAATTAAAACTAAAAGAAACCGTACATTACCTCGCCCTGCTGGGAGGGGGCCTACAATGTCCATTCCCCACTTGTTGAACAGCCATGAAGAGGCGACTAAGTGAAGATGTTTGCCTACTTGGTGAATTATTGGGGCGTATTTCTGACATGGTTCGCATTTCTTCACAAATTCCGAGGTATCTTTTTTCATGGTGGGCCAATAGTATCCTACCTATATGAGACACCTAACGAGCGCTCCATCGCCGGAATGAGCACCACAATGGCCTTCATGGACTTCTTCGAGGATGCACTAGGTTTGGTTTGGACCCTAACATTTCGCCAGAGCACTGCCATATGTTCTCTTGTATAAGTTGTTTTGGAGGAGGTTATATCTGCCTGGTTGCATTCATAGTTTTTTGGCTTCCTTTTTTTCATTTGGGAGTGTGTTATCCTACAAGTAGGTGATAATACGATTGGGCCAATCCCAAGTTAAACTTACAGACCTTACCTCGATTTCGTCCAACGACGAGTTGAGGAGATGGACTACACTTTTATCCTTGGTCGTGATGCTTTTGGTGGCTGCAACCAATTTGTCGAGGCCGTTCGATTCAACATTCTGGGAACGCGAGATTTGGTCGAGCTGGCATTCGTCGAATTTGGGCAACTACTTACAAATCTCAGTTTGATGTTTTCGCAAACTTTGTTCTTTGATTTGAAAAGTCCGTGTGACTTGATTAACTACAAGTTGTGAATTACACCAGAGCTTCAATTGCTTTTCCCCATACTTGAATGCTAGTCTCAATACTACAGTTACGACCTCATACTCGGCCTCGTTGTTAGTCATATCTGGGCATCTTGTGGACTGGCGAATTACTTCGCCGGTAGGGACCTTGAGTACGAGTCCTAGTCCGGATCTGGAAACATTGGATGTGCCATTGGTGTATAGGACCTAGATGTCTTGTGTTTGGAGAGAAGCTTGGACGGCTTCCTTCTGGACCTCAATCATTATCTTTACGCTAAAGTCTGCGATGAAGTCAGCGAGCACTTGTGAGTTTATCGCTGTTCGTGGCTGCTATGTGATATCGTGCTTTCTTAGATCGATGGGCCACTTGGCCATCCTCCCTGACAATTCGGGTCTATGTAAAATGCTTCTTAGAGGAAAGGTAGTAACGACCGAGATAGGGTGGCATTAGAAATAAGGTCTAAGCTTTCGTGAAGCTACGACCAATGCAAGGGCTAGGATCTCGAGGTGTGGGTACCTCGTCTCGGCATCGACGAGTATTTTGCTAATGTAATAAATGGGAGATTGTGTACCGTTACTTTATTGGACCAAGACTGCACTTTCTGCCACTTCAGAGATGACAAGGTACATGTGGAACCTCTCCCCGAGTTAGGGCTTCGAGAGTAGAGGTGGCAAGGATAGATATGCTTTTAGTTATCGTAGAGATTGTACGCAATCAGCCGTCCACTCGAGGCTGTTATCCTTTTTAAGTACGCTGAAAAAACTGTGACATCTATCAGATGACCGCGAGATGAATCTAGATAGGGAGGCGATTCGACCAGTCAACCTTTGGACCTGCTTCTTAGTAGTCAGTTGCTCAAGTATCCCTTCGATAGCTTTGATATGGTCTAGGTTGACTTCGGTTCTTTATTGCGACACTAAGAAACCCAAAAATTTCCTTGAGGCTATACCAAATGCACATTTCTCTAGGTTTAGTTTCATCATGTACCGTATTAGTATGTCGAAAGCTTCCCTCACATGGTCGATGTGATCCCCCGCCCTTACGGATTTGACCAGCATATCATCAATATATATCTCCATGGTCTTATCGAGTTGGTCTTTGAACATTCTGGTGACCAATTTCTAATATGTGGCTTCTGCATTTTTCAACCCAAACGACATGACCCTATAACAGTACGTTCCCTAGTGGGTGATGAACGTGGTTTTCTCCTGGTCCTCTTGTTCCATAAGTATCTAGTTGTATCCTAAGTACGCATCCAAGAAACTCAGCAGCTCGTGCCCGGTTGTTGCATCGATGAGTTGGTCGATATGTGGCAACGGGAAGCAGTCTTTCGGGCATTTTTTGTTTACGTCTGTGAAATCTACACACATCCTCCATTTCCTTTTGACCATCAGAACGTTGTCTATCCATTTGGGATATTTTGACTCCCTGATGGATCCATTTTCTAATAGATTTTTCACCTCTTCGTGGACGACATCATTGACTGTAGGGTTAAACTTTCGCCCGACCCGCCTTATGGGGGAGGGGGAGGGGTAGAATGGATCAAAGTTCAACTTGTGTATGGCAGTCTCCTTGGGGATGCCAGACATATCTGCATGGCCTAAGGCAAACAAGTCTGCGTTAGATATTAAAAATTGAATAAACTTACCTAGTTCAAGGAGTTTGCAATCGATGTAGGACTTTTTGCTGGGATCATTGGGATCTAATTGAACGGGGTCGAGGTCTTCTATAGTTAAGTTTGTGGCTTCGACCGTTTCAGGGTCCGTGATGACATTAGTGGTCTCTTCTTGTGTCGACATCAACCCTATTGATTGCGATGCTTCTTTTTCCTTATCTTTCCTTTGTTGGGTCATCGAGCCGAGGTGGTACCATTCTTGGGATGTGCACTGTTCCCCGCGTATGCTGAATATTCCCTAAGGTGTCGAGAGTTTGATCACTTGGTATAAACTGGAGGGGACGACTCTGATGGGATGTATCCATGGTCGTCCCTCTATGGTATTACATGTGGTGGCCTAGTCCATGATGTGGAACATTTTCTCAAGATCTATGCCGCCAGCGAGGACGGGGGGTGTAATTTCTCCCGAGGTCCGTTCAACCAGATTGTTAAAACCAGTTAGTGTGATATAGCGAGGCAATATCTTATCCTTGAGTCTTATTTGGGCGAGGACTCGGGGATGGATTATACACGCTCTACTCATACCATGATACACTTAAAATCAATATCTGAAATTCGTAAAGTAATGATAAGCGCATCGTTGTGAGGGAAAGTCAAACCTTCGGCATCTAACTCTTTGAAGATGATACTTTCTTTGAGTACGTCATGTCATTCATGTGCAATCGATGTCATGACCCAAAACTCAACCTATCGTGATGGCGCCTATCATGATACTAGGCAAGCTAACTACTTATACATTTCCAATACTTTCAAATTTAAAATATAATAAAACAACTTTAAATAAGTAAAAAATCTCATAAAAATTGATAAAAACTATCACAACTCGATAAAGAAGTTTTCCAAAATCAGGGTGTCATTGAGTACAAGAGCATCTATACAAATAAAAAGTCTGAACATTATCTAAGAAACTAAAATTGAATAAGTAAACTGAGGGATAGGGGAGGAGAGTCAAGGTCTGCGGGCACCAGGGCAGCTGCCTCGATAATCTCTAGATGACAGTAAACTCTGAGAATCAGCAACCACCGTATACATAAACACCTGAATCTGCACACGAAGTGCAGGGTGTAGCGTAAGTACAACCAACTCAGTAATTAACAAGTCTAACTATTGGGTTGAAAGTAGTGACGGGTTTCACATGTACAATTTATTTACAGAATTACGATACAGAAATGTAGTCATGCTTTCAAGTTTAACAGTTAAAGCTCAAATAGATAAGATATGTCAAGTTCAATTGAAAATAGATATGGTACATCTCAATATCTATATGTCAGTTATGTATGCCAATTGAATTACAAACAGTGACGAAATCATATGCATACTCTTAGAGTATCAATTACCCAGTCCTCCCATTCACTCCATCCTTATAGTCACTCATTTCTCTCAGTTACTCCATCCTCACAATCACTCAATCCTCCCAATCACTAGGCACTCGCGCTCGACATTCACACTCACACTCAATAGGTACCTGCACTCATTGTGGGTGTGCAGACTCCGGAGGGGAAAATCCAGCCCAAGCGCTATAATAAGCCAATCATGGCATGAGTCAATAAAACATGCTGCAGCGTGTAGTCCGATCCCATAAATATCCTCACAATCAGGCCCTCGGCCTCACTCAGTCATCAATCTCTCCAGTCTCTCGGGTTCACAAGAGTCATGATAATTAGCCCAAACAATGATGATATGGTGTATAAATAGATGGCAACAAAGACTAAGATATTATATGCAAATAATAGGTATGATTGAGTACATAATTTCAAATTAAGCAAATAATTCAACATGTAACATGACCTCTGTGGGTCCCAACGGTACCAACATGTAGCCTAAGCATGATTTCTAATATGATGTGCGACTCAATTTCTCTAACACATGAAGAATATATGGATAGCGACAAGATTATTCAACTATATAGTTCCACGGAATCGAACAAGTCACAATTCCTACGGTGCACGCCCACACGCGCATCACTTAGCATGTGCGTCACCTCAACACCAATCACATAATACGAAATTCGGGGTTTTATACCCTCAGAACCAAATTTAGAAGTGTTACCTCAAATTGTGCAAATCTCTACTCCAACAATCCCTTGCCTCGCGAATTGGCCTCCAAATGCCTCGATTCTAGCCACAAACAATTCGATATAATCAACATGAGTTAAAGGAATCAATTTTGATATGAAAATACTAAGTTCTTAATCAAAAGTCAAAAAGTCAACTCAAAAGTCAATCCATGGGCCCACGTCTCAGAATTCGATAAAAGTTACAAAATTCGGAAGCCCATTTAACCACGAGTCCAACCATTCTAAATTTACCAAATTCTGATATCAAATCACCACTCAAATCTCCAAATTAAACTCTCCAAATTCCTAGCCTCAAACTCACAAACTTCAACCTAAAAAACATACAAACTAGGTGGGAAATTCAATGGGGAAATAAGATTGTTGAATAAAAATAATCACATGTGACTTACCTCAAGAAGCCCTTCGAAATCTCTCTCAAAAATCGTCTTAGTCTGAGTTTGCAAAGTCCAAAATAAGAAAAATTATGAAACCCTCAAATTTAATATTCTGCTCAGTGCTTTCGCATCTGCGGGCCAAATCTCCGCACCTACGAAATCTCTTTTATGATAAAAGTTCCGCTTCTGCGGAAGTCACTTAAGTCCACAGGGTCCGCACCTATGCTCCAAGTTCCGCACCTATGGAAACGCTTCTGCTATCCTAGATCCGCTTCTGCGAGACATCACATCCTTCCACTTTTCGCATCTGTAGAGCCTTGCTCGCACCTTCGGGCTCGCAAATGCGACACTTCCCTCGCACGTGCGACCAATAAAAAACCCAAACAAACTCGCTTCTGCACCACTCGAGCCGCACCTGCAGCATCACACCTGTGACCAATCCTCTCGTAGGTGCGATCACACCAGAAGGTCCCCAGCATCACCAATGCTACAATGCCTCATTTTTATCCGTTAACCATCCGAAATCCACCCGAGGACCCCAGGACCTCAACCAAACATACCAACATGTCCTAAAACACAATACAAACTTAGTCGAGCCCTCAAATCACATCAAACAACATTAAAAATACGAATCGCACCCCGATTCAAGCCTAATTAAAACTAAGAAATTTTAACTTCTACAATCGATGCAGAAACCTATCAAATCAAGCCCGATTGACCTTAAATTTTGCACACATGTCATAAATGATACAACGGATCTACTCCAACTCTCCAAATTAAAATCCGATCCCGGTAACTACAAAGTCAACTCTCGGTCAAACTTTTAATTTTCCAACTTTCGCCGTTCCAAGCCTAAATTAACTACGGACCTCCAAATCACCACCCAGACACACTCCTAAGTCCAAAATATCCAATGGAGCTATCGGAACCATAAAACTCCATTTTGGAGCCATTTACGCATAAGTCAATATCTGGTCAACCGTTTCAACTTAAGTTTCTAACATTGAGACTAACTGTCTCAACTCATTCCAAAACCCTGGAACCGAACCGACTACCCCGACTAGTCACATAACAATATTTAGCATAATATAAGCAGTAAATAAGGGAACTGGGCTACAACACTCAAAACGACTGGTCGGGTCGTTACAATCGATCTCTTGATCTTTTGGGTGGCGGTGAACTTGATGCCGTAGATGGAGGCATCATCATTGCCGCCAATAATCATATTGTTGGTGCGGGCCGGTGAAGGAGGCTTTGGCGGTCCTTGACGTTCTCAACTCCTGGCGAAGGTGTTCCTCCCTTTGTTTCTCAGCAGCTCTTTGAGGTGTCCTTACTGCAGAATGAAGAGGCCAATGTGTATAGAATTTTCCTGCTCGTGCTTTGTCAAATTCTAGTATAGTTTATGATATTTTCCCACAGAGATTGGAATATTTATGCTACAGACTTTTAATATTTTAACTACTATTTGAGAGAATCAATTTGATGAAAAGTGAGTGAAGTTTAAAGCTTGTTAATTACTTAAACAAAAACCAAGAACTTTCAGAAGATTTATAATTTAAAAGAGTTGGGAATCGTTGAATTCACTTGATAATAAATTACAATAAAATCTCAATTTTTACATATATTTCTCTGAGGAATAATTGCTTATTGCTAATACAATTATATTTAGCTCACTAAGAAGTAGTCAATTAATAGGACCCCGTGAGGTTGTGCGATTAATTGAGTTAAAATTAGTGATTGATTAAACCAAAATATTTTTCTTGCTTGAATTGTGCTAAGAGGTAGTAAGCACTTCGTAAGAATATTTTTACTAAAAAATTAATTATCTTGCCTACAATAATTCCTCCGTGAGAATTAAAACCGAGGCAAGCAATATTACGAACTTGGAATAATACTTTATTGAAAGATGAAATATATAAACGGCCCCTTAGGTTGTCCCAACGATCACTTCGGCACCTCAACTGAGTCTATTTTCAGCCAGGCACTCATTCATTCACAAAAGAAGATCAAGTAAACGCCTGACACTATCAGCCTCTATAGCGTGACATACACACTCGGAAATGCAAGTTGCCTGCCTAAAATTAGATTTTTCCTCCTAAAAATAATATGGACTCCACCTAATTTTAACATCTTCTCCACCTCCAATTTTCTCCTCCACCATCTGTGCCTTCCTCTACCCTAAATCAGTTATGCCTCCATTTTCTCTTCCTTCACTTCACACTTAAACACTTTTATTTTCTATGACCTAAATCACTCATTTCACACTTCAAAGCTCCTTTAGATGGTGTAAATGACTAATAACTTAAATTTTGTGAAACTCTGTTCTACAAAGATCCCCTCACTCTTACCAACTATATATGTCTAATGCTATAAATTTTTTAGTTCTTCACATTTATGCATTTCTTTCTCAAACCTACAATTTTCTTGCTCGGTATTCAAACCAATTGGATTTCCATGACTTTGATTTCTTTTTATTCTATTTATTAAATATTCAAAATCTTTTTCTAACCAAGTGAATTTATAGTGCAATTTTGTTTTTATCCAGATTACTCAATGTGATAAAGAAGAAATTGAAATGTGCAATGAGCACTATAAGAACAGAGAAGTCATGGAAGACTTTTTTTCTTTTCTTTGGGGGAAGAAGAAAAAGAGATGTGGTAGTTTTAATAAAAAAAATAAAATACTGTTTTTTTATTAAGAGAGTTGCTGGTGTGTGTGTGTATATATATATATTTTAAATTCACGTACCATTTAGTGATTGATCTGTTTGACACGTCATCCGCGACTATAACTCGCACATGAGGTCTGCTGTATTCGGGTGTTTAATTGAACTTCTTTTGTGAATGAATGAGGTGTCTAGTTGAAAATGGATTCAGTTGCAGTGTCCAACTGATCGTTGGGGACAACTTAAAGGGGTCGTTTATGTATTTTACCTAATTAAAAATTACTCTCACTTTACTATTTTATTCATTGGTTATTATATACTATTAATTTTACTTCGTGAGAATTACAAAATCAATATAAGAATAACTTAGAGAAAAAATATATAGAAGTGATAATAATAACTAATTAAAAACTATTATTACTGCACAATACAAAGAATAAAAAGAAAGTTTCAAGCCAAGGATGCACTAAACTGAGATAGTATTATATATATATAGATAGTATTATAAATATATATATCAAGTTTCATCAATTATCCCAATAAAAGAAGTTACTCCATTACGAAGTAAGAAAAACTAATTTAGAAACAAAGAACATATGAAGAAATATTATTCTTCTAAAAGAAAGACAACTAGTAGAAAATACTAAAGACAAAAGAGAGAGACCAAAGAGTAGTTTTCTCTCAGCAAGACTCGATGTCTTCTCTCCAAAATTCACACTCTATCTATAGAGTTTTATGCCTAAGGTTCTCCTTAGTTACAACTATGGAAATTGTAGGTGCAACTATGGCTTTGCCAATTGAGTTTCATTCTGCAGAGAGAGAATCATAGTTTCACCTATGTAATTTACTTCATGATTTCCAACTGCTATCGTCGCAACTATGGTGCTTTAGTCCATTTGCTTCTTCATTACGAGTTGGCTACTCAATTGCCACTATTTTATTTATTTTCTTCAATTTTCATATGCTCTTCCTCCTGCAAAGTATGTTAGAAAATATGGGAGAACATGATATATTTATTCATGTTTTATTTAAAATCTTTAATATTTAACATATAAAAATATATGAATTAATTATATCCATCAAATTCCCCCACACTTGAATCTTTGCTCGTCCTCGAGGAAAAATATTTCTAATGATAAAAAAAATTTGTGACATTTTCTTCAAAACTTTGGTGTTAGTAGGATAGAAAATTTATTCAAAATTACTTCCTCCATCATGACAAATGATTAATCTTTTAAGCTTCACTAAATTTTTTTACCTTGCTTCTGATTTTATTTTATTGAAAAACAAAATTTGCATTCTTTTTTTTTTCTTGAATCTTTCGGAATTGATAACTATTATCACAACTCTTGAATATCACAATTCTTCGTCCCCAGGCTTGATCTTCAAGCCTGTTAATGTCCACTAATATAGATTCAACACTGATTTTTAAAATCTATTTAAGACTTTTTCTTGTCTTATATGTCAGGCTTCAGGCTGGTAGGATAAAGATATTTTTGTAGTGACGTTTCTTCTTTCAGCTTGGAGAAAATGTTCCTTGATACTAATTATTGCATTTTTTTCTCTTCAGTATTTTTGCATTTTCTTCTCATTTTGTATATATGCTTTCATCAATATAAAGAGATATATGAATATATATACATTTATATATTATATCTCCTTTTTTTTCTTTTCTGTTACGTGCCTTGCACAATCTTTCTTATATTTTTCTAACAAACATTACTTATCATGGCTAAAAGAAAATAATAATTTTAATAGTAATATACATCTTTTTTTTTTTGGTTTATAGATCATGGTTTTTTTAAAAAAAATGGATAAAGGCTCAAAGATAGGTTCTAAGAGGTAAATTCTTTTTTTCTTGGAAAGAATAAACTAAAAGAGGCTAAAAGGTGTATAAGACAAAGCCTAATTTCATCTTTCAAGAATCAGTGTCAGCCATTATTTCACCTCGAAGAATATTTAGAGCAAGTTGTAGAAAAATTATTGAGTCTATCTTCTTGTGATAATAACGTTTCTCAATTCCTTTGATCTTGCGAGTTGGAGACGCTAGTTTTGCCTTCACAAAATTAAAGTCATACGCATGGAACTGATATGATAATGAAGATATTTGACCACAATAAAAGAATTTATTTTACTAATTAAAAACCTACAGTGACATAATCTTTAGGAAGAAAACATTAATTATTATATTATAGAAAAATTTGTTATAAATAGAATTCTATAAGGTGAATGTCTATATTTAGAGAGATTCTCGGGTTTATTGCTTGATGGCTAAGCCAATCTCTCCCTATAAATAGAGGGTTCTATTCCATTGTATTTCATCCCATATCAATAAGAATTCTCTTCTCTCTACTTTTCTCTGCAATACTCTTCTTCTTCTTTTATTGTTTCATAACACGTTATCAGCACGAGACTCTAACCAATTGAGTAGAAGCTTCGGGATTGAGCATAATGATTGTCAATTATTCTATGAACTTCCTTCATGATTAGATTCTGAATTTAAGGTAAGTATTTTACTTTTCTCTTTCAAATTCTTGACATTCTATACTTTGATTTTAAATACAAGCAAAGACGATAAATTTTGATTGCAACTCTAATGGAGTTTGAAAGAAATTATAACCATCCAAAGTGGTAAAATTTCTATGTCTTGCCATGATCAAATTCATGTATGATTGTGGGCAAATAATTCAAAACCCGTACAATTGAATTTGCTCCATTCTCATTCCCTTTAGAGAATGTGATAGCAGTATGTGATAAGTCTGAAAGAAGACAAAATTACTACTATGAATGTATCAATGGATGTGGACATGATAATAGACGAAATTATAATCGTCATTATTTTGATATTAAGAATAATAAGGATTCTCAAAATAATCATTCACTTTGTGAAAGTAATATTTGTCATCGATTTGACATGAGATTTTATAAAGCACATATAGATGATTATGGTCCATTCATGATGTGAATGTGACAACATCTGATTTATGAATACATATCCATCTTGGAAGAATATGAACGTGCTAGTGGTAGTGAATATACCATACTCACATATAGAAGGAGGTTTAAGATGATATAAGAAAATAATATGGCATGAATGGTCATTGGTCACGTACCTATTGTACGCCAAAACATTTTGGTAATACGATTATTAAAGAATAACATTAATGCAAGAAACATATCTTGCATATAATTTTGACCATGACCATAATGGTATAACTTTCTCCTTGAAAGAGATATATGACCATATGAATGTTGATGAATATGTGGTAGTACAATATTAATTGAGAACTCTGGAAGAGCCAATTATACTATTTTGGAGAAACACAATTGATTACCAATAAGGTATTGTGTTGTAGTAAGTCTCAAAGAAACTTATTCAGTTTCTAAAGTATTCGCGAAAACGGTTGGTTATATTGAGACTATAAATAAAAGAAAGATTTAATATCTTCTATTACTACAACTTGTAGCGGGATAATATGTATGTGAAAAGTTACCCGCTTTATTCTTCAGTTTGTACTACACAAATAAAAGAATGCCACAATAAAGTAGAACTTTATTGATATAAAACTCATATCATAATAAACTTGGAGTTTATTGATATCCAGTTGGCATAGTTGGTTTAGTCATATCAATTTAAGTATGATGTGCAAAAATAAAAGAGAATTCAAATGAGTACACATTAAAGAACTAGAAAGTTCTTTACGAATTCTCCTAGGTTGCTTGTTCTCATTAATTAGTAGACCAACTAAAATTGGGATTGAATCCCATAAACGCTGGAAATATCAAAAGTGAATATGGGCCCATTCACTTGCCATGTATACCACATACGATGCATCTATGAGATAGTTACATGTGCGATTATTATTAACCCGCAATATGATGTTTTGCGAGGTAACTTGCTCAATAATTTAATTTCGAGCATAATTTCCAGATTTTCTACTCAAGAAAGTTTATCTTGATAAGTTGGTTTACATCACAGTTGGTTTAGCAAAATAATTTATTGAGTGCCTCCATTTAATAGCTAAACTATTGCTTATGAGAACAAAGTTACCTATATCAGTTTGTATATTACATTCTCCCCTCACAAATGGTTCGGGGTCAGGAACCAAATAATTCCATCTTATTATTATTGATGTGCGGTGTATATTTTGATTAGCACCATGACACACAAAGATGGACTCTCAAAGTTGAGGAAACAAATTAGTTTTTCTAACATGAGGGGCAGACATGATAAACACTTGAGAAAATGTTACGTGGAACGGATTATCATTTGTATATATAGATCCTCGAATATCATAATATGAACTTGAAGTTCATAAAAAGATAATTCGTTTGCAATATATTTCAAAGCATGCCATACGCATTTGCTGACCTAAAGAAAGTAACTATATTCTCATTGTAAATGCTCATATTAAGTCATAGAAGGACAAAGTCTATGGTACGCTTAAAGCATATAGACAAATCGGTTTCAAATAGCTTCTTGATAAAGAAGATGAGCAAATGATCAAAGTGATCATAATAAGGAGGCAAGTGATCTAGAAGATCACATAACATAACACTTCATAAAATCTCATGAGAGATTCAGGTACCTGAATATATGAATGAAGAGATCTCTATGTCATGTCTTTATGAAAAAATATTGGAACCGATATAAAATGTTCGTCGACGACATCTATCATAGCGCTAAGTATAGATGGGGATCTTAAGGTTGTCGAGACAGATACAAAAATATTGGCCAAATAGACGATACACAATTCAAATAGAATTGGTTCAATATGAAAGACATGTAGTTTTGGACATGTAGTTCAAATACTTGAAAGTATAAAGTCAATGGTATGTGCAATCAATTTTCGATATCTTATATGTCTAGCATGACATACAAACTTGATATGCATCTAAAGTCTATTATATGGCTTATATGACTTAACTTATATGACAATCCTTGAAGGATTTAAATCGCTTAAAGCACATACAGCTCTTGGTCTTGAAGTACCACATCTTAAGTGCAATTTGTGCACATATGTATCTTGCTATAACTATAAGCATGATAATGTGATAGCGAGAATACCTCTATGGAGATATTGAAAAGGCCATTCTACGGAAGTTTAGGAAGACATTACATCTCTATCAATAATGATAATTTTAAGATGCAATATATTCATTCAAGTTAATATGGTTGATTTGTTTATCAAGTCTCTACCAAAGATCGGTTTGAAGATGGTGCACAAGATTGGAATGCAAATGCTTAAAGATGAGAATTGATGCTCTCATCAGGGGGAGTTAATACGCGTTGTACTCTTTTTCCTTTACAAGATTTTTTCCCATTGGGTTTTCCTTACAAGGTTTTTAACGACGCAACTAAAAAGCGTATTGTTAGATATGTGTACTCCTTTTCCTTTTCTACAATTTTTTTCCCATTGGGTTTTATTTAGTTAAGGTTTTAACGAGGCACATTATCTGTTGAATAGACATTCAAGGGGGAGTGTTATAAATAGAATTCTATTTAAGGTGAATGTCTATATTTAGAGAGATTCTAGGGTTTATTGCTTGGTGGCTAAGCCAATCTCTCCCTATAAATAAAGGGTTCTATTCCATTGTAATTCATCCCATATCAATAATAATTCTCTTCTCTCTACTTTTCTCTGCAATACTCTTCTTCTTCTTTTATTGTTTCATAACAAAACTCTTTTTTTAAAAAGAAAAACATGAAGGAAGGAAGAAAGAAAAAATTAAAACTAGTCACGAAAGCCTCTAGTAGTTATAATTTCATGACCATCAATTTGAAAGAAAGATTTAGAGAAAGTTAAAACTAGCCAGAATACCACCTTGAGTGATCTTAAATTTCAAAAGCCATAACATAAGTTCAGGAGATCCTACAGAGATTGAGTCCTTTGCCCTTTCTTCACTTGCTATTCTTGACCATTGAAATATAAAGTACTTAGCCAAAATGAGAGTCAAGAACATATGGATGTCTTAAGTTAGGCTACTGCAAAACACCATGAACTCAAACTTATAGAAACTTTAAAGCATTAGAACCAGAATGAATCAACTAAGACAATATAGGGCTTTCATGGAACAAAATCAGACCGAGAATATAAGGATGACAGGGGATTAAATAAGACACACAAGAGACAATAATGAAATAAAATACTATTATACCGTATTATATAATACTATTCATAACTTTTCCTTCTCTGGATAAGAGCTTATTGAGTGAAAACTAATCCTAGCTGTGCTATATTTTTTTTTCTAGTTTCCTTCGCTAAAATAAGAACATTATATGTTAGGTGAGGATTAATAAAAACACAAGTACAAGAATACTATTAAGAAACACAAGACAACTTATACTACTTCATGCTTCATTAATATTCACATATTTTTTTAACCAGTTAGTTAAGCTTAATCCCTTCTACCATCTTAATTCTTCCTAGCAGCAAAATAGCCCAGCAAAAGCAGTCCAAAACCATCTTAATTCTTCCTAGCAGTCCACTAGAAAACAACCCAACTAGTTAAAGTTATGAGGTGATAAAATACTTCTTCACCTTATCATTCCCCTAACTTCATAATATAAAAGCAGTAACATAAATAGATATCCTAGCAAAGAAAATTCCAACCCTTCCCCAATGCTTTAACATTTCATCCTCCCGAATGAAAACGAGTCTCTAAATGAGACTAAACCTTTACACGATCACCATCACATCCATGATTTTCACCGCGATGAGTGACTATCACCTCCACCCAATCAAAGTCGGAGGGCACAATCTCTTCCCCAATAAGCTGTTGTCTCATTCTAGAATCCTTCCTAGGCCTTTTAGTGCCTTTTGCCTGAAAGGGGTGTACCCGTCAAAGTTGTCGATGAAGTCATGAAGGCCGGCAAATATATTTCAGAAAAAGAAGGGTCTACTGGAGCAGGTGAGGGTGGGCCGGTGACATAGTCGTCTGGAATAACAAGATTGGGAAACTTGGGAATAGGACAACATGGTTGATCCACAAACTGAAATTGGTGAAATTGACCTGGTTCAGTGTATCCCAACTTCGACTCGCTCATTCTTTTTACAAAGTTCGCAAGTTCCCATATCGTGGTATTATTATAAGGCATTTCCTACATTTTGATATATTCAATCCTCTCCAACTTATGCATCAACATTTGAATTTCAGCTCTAAGAATGTCAAACCTTGTATTGAAGAATTCCATAATGTACCTTGGAAGAACTGGTGCTTATTTTCTTCTATTCCTATACATCGGCTCTTCTTCTCCCCCCGTTTTCTTTGGACCATATGTATCCTCCATTCTTGCCCAAATAACTTTGTTGATTTCATTCTCCGAAATTGTCGGGTTCATGGTCAGAGCAGGTAAGACTCCAGCATCTAGGATCAACTTAGTTATTGTGGATTAAAACCACCACTACTTCTTTTTTGACTTAAGACGACACTCCCTGATATTCTCATTAATCAAATTACCCACATTAAGATTCATTTTAGAGCAAATGACATAAATAATGGAAAATCTGTATATAAAGATGTTAGTGCTATTGGTATTTGGGACCAATTGACTACTAACAAAATTTAGAATTGCTCTTGACTTAAGCATATATTAATACCATGGATGCCGTCGCAACCCAAAATTCACTATAGGCCGTGATGACGCCCAAAGTCCCCGTTAGGCAAGCCAACGCTTAATTATTTATTTTATTATTTTTAAAATTATGAATATTATTTAGATAGAGAGGTCAGTGCATTAAAATAAATTGTAGTTACATACAGTTTAATTAAAAATAATAAGTAAAAGTGTATCAATGTAAAACAATCCATAACAATTCTAGAACGCCCCCAAAATTCAGTGTCACAAGTGTATGAGCATCTACTAGAAGGTACAATAACAATACAACATCTATTTGGAATATAAGTTAGACAAGAAAATATAAATAATTCTGATAGAGACTCTGTATGCTGCGGATCGTAACATGGGATGCAGTAAAGTCCCCGCAATAGCCGTGCCTTTATGCCCAAAAGACTACCAAAAATATATACCCGCACAATAAGTGTAGAAGTGTAGTATGAGTACGTAAATTTGTCACGACCCCAAATACCCCGGTCGTGATGGCGCCTATCACAGTACTAGGCAAGCCAATCCAACACTTACCCCATCGATTACTTTTTATAAAATCATTTTCTAAAACTGATTAAGTCTCAAGTTCTTTATATATAATATATAAATCAATCGAAATACACGGAAACCAGTACAAAATATATTAACACAGCCCGAATCTGGTGTCACTAGTCATGAGCCTCTAAGTACAACCAAAACACGGTCTGAATAATACAAAATAGTTTGAAATAACAAAATACTAAGATAGGAAGGAGGAAGGCAAGGCTGCGAACACCATGCAGCTACCTTGCGATCTCCGGATAGACTCTAAGAGTGCTGGAAGCTCTCACTCTGATGCTCGGGCACCTGGATCTGCACACAGGGTGCAGAGAATAACGTAATTACGCCAACTCAATAAGTAACTAAAGTAAATAAAGTTTGAGTGCAGTAACGAGCATTTAAAATCATGTAAGAAATCTCAATAGAAATATCAAGTCAAAATCAGCAGTTCAACAGCCAATTATCTCTTAAAACTGCAGTTTCAATTCAAAACTTTTGAAAATGTTTATTCCATATTTTTCAATCGAGGGTCAGTATAAAAGAAGAGTGAAAGCAGCAAAAGGTCACAAACAAGCCCCTCAGGCAAGGTATCACTCATAAGTATAGCCTCCCGGGCAAGCCTCTCAGTCACTCGTGACTCAGCTCTCGTCAATCAGTACTCACACTCAGCACTCCCGCTCGATAGATATCTCATAATAATAATAATAATAATAATATCCGTTGCGGCGTGCAGCCCGATCCATAGTTTATAGTCGACTACGCTCACTGGGGGTGTGCAGACTCCGGAGGGGCTCCTACAGCCCAAGCGTCAGATCGCTGTGGTGCGCAACCCGATCCAATATATATCGTTGTGGCATGCAGCCCGATCCATAACATATATATATATATATATATAAAATCCTCACCATTGGGTCCTCAACCTCTCTCAGTCATTAACCTCACGGCCACTCGGGCATATCAGTGAAAATCAGGGAAACTCAGCTTAACAGTTTTCATATATTAAGAAATGGGGTGATGAAACCGGATTTAAACAATAAACATGCAAGACATGACTGAGGATATGCTTTCAAATCAAATAGAGTGAGGAAAGTAGTAAAAATACCCCTAAGGGTCTAAACAAGTCGGCACAAAGGCCCCAAACAAGGAATTTAGCCCAAATTAACAAACCAATTTCTAAACACGTGGATATCATATAGTGTATATCAAAACATGCAACTATACATTCGCCACGGGACAGACCGAGTCACAATCCCTACGGGTGCACGCCAATATACCCGTTACCTAGCATGTGCGTCACCTCATTTATCAAAGCAGTACAAAATTCCGGGGTTTTATACCCTCAGGTCTAGATTTACAATGGTTACTTACCTCAAACCAGATGAAATACTACTCCGCAACGCCCTTACCTCTCGACTCGGCCTCAAATTGCATCGAATTTATCCAAAATCAGAATCATAACGTCAATATAGGCTAAGGGAAAGAAGCCCACGCGAAAATAATCAAATTAAATGAAAAATCCCGAACTTGGCCAAATCCGACCCCCAGGCCCACGTCTCGAAATTCGATAAAAATCACAAAACTAGAATCCTTACACTCTCACGAGTTCATACGAGTTCATACATACCAAATACATCAAAATTCGACCACAAACGGCCCCTCAAATCCTCAAATCAAGGTCTCCAATTTCAAACCCTAAACCCCCAATTTTAACCACTATCTTCCATAAATTCTATGTCTAATCAGTAAAATATCACCATAGCATGAGTTTTAGTTCCAAGAATCTTACCTCCACGAAGTTCCCTTGAATTCCCCCTTTAAAATCTCCCAAAAAGCTTCAATCCCGGATGAAAATGGTGAAAAAGCAACCCAAATTTCGGGAAGGGAGACATATACTTTCTGGCATAGGGATTCCACACCTGCGACCCTTTTACTGCTCCTGCGTTACCGCTTCTGCGGTTTTCACTTAAAGTCATGGGACCACACCTGCGCTCGCTTACCGCACCTACGGTCTCGCAGGTGTGCCTAACCTTCCGCACCTGCGACTTCTGGTCTTCCAACTCCTGGCTGCATCTGCGGCTGCTCTTCTGCTTCTGCGATCTCGCACCTGCTGTCCCCAATCCACAGGTGCAGTTATGACAGGAATTCAGAAGCTGAAGCTACACACTTTCAAACCAAACTTTTTCCGAAAATCTTCCGAATCCCTCCCGAGGCCCCCCGATCTCAACCAAAAGTACGAACAAGTCACATAATACTATTCAAACTTATACCAATTTTTGGAACACTCAAAACAACATCGAATCATCAAAACACCCTCGGATTCAAGCCTAAGGTTCTGAAACTTCCAAATTCCACTTTCGATCAAAAAGTATATCAAACCTTGTTCGAATGACCTAAAATTTTGCACACACGTCACAAATGACACAACAGACCTACTCCAATTTCTAGAATTCCATTCCGACCCCTATATCAAAATCTCCACTACTAATCGGAAAACGCTAAAATTCAAATTTCGTCAATTCAAGCCTAAATATACCACGGACCTTCAAATTACATTCCGATCACACTCCTAAGTCCCAAATCACCTCACGAAGCTATCCGAACAATAAAAACCATATTCCAAGATCGTTTACACATAAGTCAACTTCCGGTTGACTTTTTCCAACTAAATGGCCAACTTAAGAGACTAAGTGTCTCATAACACTCCAAAACTATTCCAAACCCGAACCAACCGACACGATACTATGACATGTAGCTAAACAACACATAAGAAAGCAGAAATGGGGGAAATAGAGCGGTAATTCATGAAATGACAGGCCGGGTCGTTACATCCTCCCCATCTTAAATAAACGTTCGTCCTCGAACGGGTCATAAAATATACCTGAAGCCTCAAATAGGTGAGGATATATACTCCTCATATCCTGCTTGGTTTCCCAGGTAGCCTCTCCCACGGGCCTACCTATCCACTGCACTTTTACTGAAGCTATATCCTTTGATCTCAACTTTCAAACCGGACGCTCCAAAATAGCCACTGACTCTACATCATAAGTCAAATCATCATCTAACTGAACCGTGATGAAATCCAGAACATGAGACAGATCGCCAACATACTTCCGATGCATAGAAACATGAAACACCAGACGTACACTCGACAAGCTGGGTGGCAAAGCAAGCTCATAAGTCACCTCCCCAATCCTCCGAAGCACCTCAAAAGGCCCAATGAATCGAGGAATCAATTTACCCTTCTTCCCAAATCTCATAACACCCTTCATGGGTGAAACCTTCAATAGAACCTTCTCCCCAACCATGTAGAATATATCACGAATCTTCCTGTCAGCATAACTCTTTTGTCTCGACTGCGCTGTATGAAGCCGCTCTTGAATCACCTTTACTTTGTCTAAAGCATCCTGCACCAATTCTGTACCCAAAAGCTTGGCCTTGTCGGTCTCAAACCAACCAACTGGAGATCTACACCGTCTCCCATATAAAGCCTCATATGGAGCCAACTGAATACTCGACTGATAACTGTTATTATATGCAAACTCCGCGAGCGGTAGAAATTGATCCCATGACCCTCCAAAATCAATGACACAAGCGTGCAACATGTCCTCCAATATCTGAATAGTGAGCTCGGACTATCCGTCCATCTGAGGGTGAAAAGCTATGCTCAACTTAACCTGAGTACCCAACTCTCACTGAACGGCTCTCCAAAACTATGAAGTAAACTGAGTACCTCTATCTAAAATGATGGAAACTGGGACACCATGCAAGCGAACAATCTCTCGGATATGAATCTCTGCTAACCGCTATGAAGAATAGGTAGTACACACAGAAATGAAGTGCGCGGACTTGGTTAACCGATCCAAATCACCCAAATAGCATCGAACTTCTTCAAATTCTGTGGGATTCCAACTATAAAATCCATGGTGATCTGCTCCCACTTCCACTCTAGAATATCCATCTGCTGAAGTAAGCCACCCGGTCTCTGATACTCATATTTCACCTATTGACAGTTGAGACACCGAGCAACAAATCCCACTATGTCCTTCTTCATTCTCCTCCACCAATAGTACTGTCTCAAATCTTGATACATCTTCGCAGCACCCGGATGGATAGAATACCGCAAGCTATGGGCCTCCTCCAGAATCAACTCCCGAAGCCCATCCACGTTGGGCACACATATCCAACCTTGCATCCTCAATACTCCATCATCACCAATAGTCACATCTCTGGCATCGTCGTGCTGAACTCTGTCCTTAAGGAGAAGCAAATGAGGATCATCACACTAGCACTCTCTGATGCGATCAAATAAGGAAGACCGAGAAATCACACAAGCCAATACCTGACTAGGCTCCGAAATATCCAACCTTACAAACCGATTGGCCAAGGCCTGAACATCAACTGCAAGAGGTTTCCCCCCAACATGAATATACGCCAAACTCCCCATACTCACCGCCTTCCTACTCAGAGCATCGGCCACTACATTGGCCTTTCCCGGATGGTACAAGATAGTAATATCGTAATCCTTTAGCAGCTCCAGCCATTTACGCTGCCTCAAATTAAGATCCTTCTGCTTGAACAAGTGCTGGAGGCTACGATGATTAGTAAACACCTCATAAGACACACCATGCAAATAATTCCTCCAAATCTTCTATGCGTGAACAATGGCAACAAACTCTAGATTATGAACAGGGTAGTTCTTCTCACGAGGCTTCAACTAACGAGAAGCATAAGCAATAACTCTACTCTCCTACGTCAACACACACCCAATACCCATTCTTGAAGCATCACAATACACGGTATATGAACTTGAAGCTGATGGCAAAACTAACACTGGAGCTGTGGTCAAGGCAGTCTTGAGTTTCTAAAAGCTTGCCTCACACTCATCCGACCACCTAAAAGGAGCACCCACCCTTTTAAGTCAATTTGGTCAAGGGTGATGCAATAGATGAAAATCCCGGAACAAACCGATAGTAATAACCCGCCAAACCAAGGAAGCTGCGAATCTCTGTGGCTGAGGACGGTCTAGGCCAACTCTGAACCACCTCTATCTTCTTTGGATCAACTTGAATACCCTCACTGGACACCACGTGCCCTAATAAAGCCACTAAACTGAACCAAAACTCACACTTGGAGAACTTTGCATAAAGCTTCTCCTCCCTCAATCTTTGCAACACAACTCTCAAATGATCCATGTGCTCCTCCTGACTACGCGAGTACAACAGAATATCATCAATGAAAACAATCACGAACGAGTCGAGATAAGGCCAAAACACGCTGTTCATCAAATGCATGAACACTGCTGGGTCATTGGTCAGCCCAAAAGACATTACAAGGAACTCATAATGACCATATCTGGTCCTGAAAGCTATCTTAAGAATATCCAAGTCCCTGATCTTCAACTGGTGACACCCTGAATGGAGATCAACCTTGGAAAACACTATCGCTATCTGAAGCTGGTCAAATAAATCATCAATGCGAGGCAAAGAATACTTGTTCTTGATTGTAACTTTGTTCAACTGCTTGTAATCAATGCACATCCTCATCGTTCCATCCTTCTTCTTCACAAATAGAATAGGCGCACCCCAAGGCGACACACTAGGCCGAATAAACCTCTTATCAAGGAGTTCCTGAAGCCGATCCTTCAATTCTTTCAACTCTGCAGGTGCCATATGATACGATGGAATAGAAATGAGCTGAGTGCCCGGTACCAAATCAATACAAAAGTCAATATCCCTATCCGGTGGCATGCCCGACAGGTTTGCAGGAAACACATCAGGAAAATCCCTCATAACAGGAACATAGTCAATACTAGGAGTCTCTGCACTGACATCCCTCACAAAGGCAAAGTATGAAAGACAACCTTTCCCAACCATCCACTGGGCCTTCAAGAACAAAATCACCCTACTGGGGACAAAGTCAGTCGAACCTCGCCACTCAATCCGTGACACACCCGGTATAGTCAACGTCACCGTCTTAGCATGACAGTCCAATATAGCACGACATAGAGATAGCCAATCCATGCCCAATATTACATCAAAGTCCACCATACATAGTAACAAAAGGTCCTCTCAGGTCTCCAGACCCCCGATAGCCACCACACATGACAGGTATACATGGTCCACAACAATAATATCGCCCACCGGAGTAGATATATGAACAGATGACACAAGAGACTCACGGGGCATATTCAAATAACAAGCAAAATAAGATGACACATAGGAAAAAGTGGAACCAAGATCAAATAATACAGAGGCATCTCTATGGCAGACTGAGACAATACCTGTAATCATGGCATCAGAAGCAATAACATCTGGTCTGGCTGGGAGTGCATAGAAACGGGCTTGACCACCACCTAATCGACCTCCCCCTCTGGGGTGACCCCTAGCTGACTGGACCCCACCCCTAGCTACCTGAGTGCGTGGTAAAGTAACTAGAGCTGAAGTCGAGGGCTGACTCCTCTATTGAGATGGACCCTCAAGAAGATGAGGACACTGCCTCCTTATATGCCCAAACTCTCCACACTTGTAACAACTCCTCGGTGCGGGGAACGGGGACTAAAGGGAACCCCTAGCACCGGAATAACCAGTAGAAGGACCTAGCATGGAAGAACCCTGAACCGATGGAGCACGGGACGAACTCTAGGCTGGTAGGGCACTAAGTGATGAATGGCCCTGATATGAGCTATGAGAACCATGGACCGATGACGCCCCATGATGAATTGGGTGAGCTGACTGAGCATGTCTAAATGAACGGCCTCTGTCGTGCTGAAATGACCTCTCGACAAAGCACCACCAAAACTACCAGATCCTTGAGGCCTCTTAGACTCCCTCTCATCTCACTCCTGGTGACGAACTGACTCAATCTCACGAGCAATGTCAACAACCTCCTCAAAAGTAGCATATGACACCCTTTCCCGAGTCATAAGAAACCAAAGCTAATATGTGAGGCCATCAACGAACCTCCGAATCCTTTCTCTATTCGTAGGAACCAACCAAACAGCATGATGAGCTAACTTCGAGAACCTCATTTCATATGGTGTCACAGTCATATATCCCCAATGCAACTTCTCGAGCTGCTGGCGCAGCTCCTCTCTGCGAGAATGTGGCACACACTTCTCCAAAAAGAGAACGGAGAACTGCTACCAGGTAAGGGGCGCTGCATCAACAGGCCTACGCCTTTCATAAGCCTCCCACTAAGTAAATGCAGCTCCAAAAAACTGAAAGGTAGTAAATGCGACCCCACTGGTCTCCAGGATACCCGCTGTACGAAGAATCCTCAGATACTTTTCCAAGAAACCCTAGGCATCCTCACCCTCTGTACCACTAAAAGTTGGAGGCTAAAGTCTACCAAACCTCTCCAATTGACGTTGCTCATCATCAAGCATAACCGGTACCAAATAATCATGAGCTGGTGCAACTAGCTGGGCTGGAGGTGTTCTCGGTATCTAAAGTCCCTGCACGACCTGCTTAGGTGTGCGAGCAATGGGAGTTTGAGTACCTCCCCCGGCCTGAGAAGTAGCTGCGGCTGTAGTAACTGAGACCGCCTGAGCTAGGCCAGTGCACACTGATAGAATCTGGGCTAGGGCCTCCTGAAGTCCTAGAATCATAATAGGCACAGCCGGTGCCTGAACTGGTGCTGCTGGAGCGTCCACAAATAGGACCTGATCTTGAACTGGGGCGGCTGGTAGATCTACAGGTGCTTCCCTAGCTACTGTGCGCGCTACACCCCTACCCCTACCATGACCTCTACCGCGTCCTTGGCCTCTAGTGGCCCCAACTGGTGGTACTGGTTGTCGTCCGTCCTGACCGGTAGCACATGTCCTCAACATCTGTGAGAGAATAGAATAATAGAAGTTTAGTTCCAGAATCAACAGGTTTGCACGACAGGAATTTCAAGAAGGTGAAGTTTTTCCTAAAGGTTCTGCAGCCTCTCGAGGATAAGTACAGGTATCTCTGTACCAATCCGCGAGACTTTACTAAACCGGCTCATGACCCGTGAGACCTATGTAACCTAGGCTCTGACTTGTCATGACCCCAAATACCCCGTCGTGATGGCGCCTATCACAATACTAGGCAAGCTAATCCAACACTTACCACATCGATTACTTTTTATAAAAGCATTTTCTAAAGTCGATTAAGTTTCAAGTTCTTCATATATAATATATAAATCAACCGAAATAGGCGGAAACTAGTACAAAATATACTAACACAGCCCGAATCTGGTATCACTAGTCATGAGCCTCTAAGTACAACCAAAACATGGTCTGAATAATACAAAATAGTCTGAAATAACAAAATACTAAGATAGGAAGGAGGAAGGCAAGGCTGCGAACGCTGTGCAACTACCTTGCAATCTCCGGATAGACTCTAAGAGTGCTGGAAGCTCTCACCCTGATGATCGGGAACCTGAATCTGCAGACAAGGTGCAGGGAGTAACGTGAGTACGCCAACTCAGTAAGTAACTAAAGTAAATAAAGTCTGAGTGCAGTGACGAGCATTTAAAATCATGTAAGAAATCTCAACAGAAATAGCAAGTCAAAATCAGCAGTTCAATAGCCAGTTATCTCTTAATACTCTAGTTTCTATTCAAATCCTTTGAAAACATTTATTCCATATTTTTCAATCGAGGGTCAGTATAAAAGAAGAGTGAAAGCAGCAAAAGGTCACAAACAAGCCCCTTGAGCAAGGTATCACTCATAAGTATAGCCTCTCGGGCAAGCCTCTGAGTCACTTGTGACTCAGCTCTCGTCAATCAGTACTCACACACAACACTCTAGCTCGATATATATCTCATAATAATAATAATAATAATAATAATAATAATAATAATAATAATAATAACCGTTGCGGCATGCAGCCTGATCCATAGTTTATAGTCGACTATGCTCACTGGGGTGTGCAGACTCTGGAGGGGCTCCTACAGCCAAGCATCATATCGCTGCGGCGCACATCCCGATCCAATTTATATCGCTGCAGCGTGCAACCCGATCCATATGTATATCGCTGCGGCATGCAACCCGATATATATATATATATATATATATATATATATATATATATATATATATATATAGTATCGCTGCGGCGTGCAACCCGATCCATAACATATATATATATATATAGTCCTCACCATTGGGTCCTCAACCTCTCTCAATCATTAACCTTACAGCCACTCGAGCATATCAGTGAAAATTAGAGAAGCTCAGCCCAACAGTTTTCATATATTAAGAATGGAGTGATGAAACTGGATTTAAACAATAAACATGTAAAACATGACTGAGAATATGCTTTCAAATCAAATATATTGAGGAAAGTAGTAAAAATACCTCTAAGGGTCTAAACAGGTCGGCACAAAGGCCCCAAACATGGCATTTAGCCCAAATTAACAAACCAATTTCTAAACACGTGGATATCATATAGGGTATATCAAAACATGCAACTATACAGTCGTCACAGAATGGACCGAGTCACAATCCCTACGAGTTCACGCCCACACGCCCGTCACCTAGCATGTGCACCACCTCATTTATCAAAACAATACGAAATTCCGGGGTTTCATACCCTTAGGTCTAGATTTACAATGGTTACTTAACTCAAACTGGATGAAATACTACTCCGTGACGCCCTTGCCTCTCGACTCGGCCTCAACTCACGTCAAATCTATCCAAAATCAGAATCATAATGTCAATATAGGCTAAGGGAATGAAGCCCATGCGAAAATAATCAAATTAGATAAAAAATCCCGAAGTTGGCTAGACCCGACTCCCGGGCCCACATCTCAATATTCGATAAAAATAAAAAAACTAGAATTCTTACACTCTCACGAGTTCATAGATACCAAATACATCAAAATCGACCACAAAAGACCCCTCAAACCTCAAATCAAGGTCCCCAATTTCAAACCCTAAACCCCTAATTTTAACCACTATCTTTCATAAATTCTATGTCTAATCACTAAAATATCACCATAACATGAGTTTTAGTTCCAAGAATCTTACCTCCACGAAGTTCCCTTGAATTACCCCTTCAAAATCTCCCAAAAAGCTTCAATCCCAAATGAAAATGGTGAAAAACAAACCAAATTTCGCGAAGAGACTTATATACTTTCTAGCCCAGGGATTCCGCACCTACGACCCTTTTACTGCTCCTGTGGTTACCGCTTCTGCGGTCAAACCAACTGCATCTGCAGTTTCCACTTAATTTCCTAGGACCACTCCTGTGCCTCACTTACCGTATCTGCAGTCTCGCAGGTGTGCCTAACCTTCCGCACCTGCGACTTCTGGTCTTCCAACTCCTGGCCGCATCTGCGGCTGCTCTTTCAGTAGCTGAAGCTGCACACTTTCAAACCAAACATTTTCCGAAAATCATTCGAATCCCTCTCGAGGCCCCCCGAACCTCAACCAAAAGTTCGAACAAGTCACATAACACTATTCAAACTTATACCAATTTTTGGAACACTCAAAACAACATCGAATCATCAAAACACCCTCGGAATCAAGCCTAAGGTTCCAAAACTTCCAAATTCCGCTTTCAATCAAAAAATCTATCTTGTTCGAATGACCTAAAATTTTGCATACACGTCACAAGTGACACAACGGACCTACTCCAATTTCCGTATTCCATTCTAACCCCTATATCAAAATCTCCACTACCAATCGGAAAACATTAAATTTCCAATTTCGCCAATTCAAGCCTAAATCTACCACGGACCTCCAAATTACATTCCGATCACGCTCCTAAGTCCCCAATCACCTCACAAACCTATCCGAACCATAAAAACTATATTCCGAGACCGTTTTCACACAAGTCAACTTCCAATTGACTTTTCCAACTAAATGGCCAACTTAATAGACTAAGTGTCTCATAACACTCCAAAAGTACTCCAAACCCAAACCAACCGACACGATATGATGACATGTATCTAAACAACACATAAGAAGGTAGAAATGGGGGAAACAGAGCGGTAATTCATGAAACGACCGGCTGGGTTGTTACAAAATCAACGCTTACCCAATAAGTATTTAGCCTAACCCCGAAGAAGTAGTGACGAGGGGTTGACATCAATACTTAATAGTCGTCCAATAAATCAAGTACAGTAGAAAATAAACAAGTATGAGGCATGGTAAATAAACAGTGTAAGCAAATATCGGATACCTCCTTAACCAGTGTGTGTGTATATGTGTGTGTATATATATATATATAAAATGGCCCCACTAGATAAGTCGTCACAACGCAAATCAGGAAAACTCATGGATAGACTGGCTTTTTGTTAAATATTACGCACGATTCTGCCGAGGTGAATGGGTCGATCCCATCAGAGTATTTCATGAAGTTGCCGAGGAGCATGACCCGATCCCATATGAGTGTTTTATAGAAATGCCAAGGCGAATGACCCGATCCCATAAGAATGTGATACATGGTACTGCCGAGGCGAACGGCCCGATCTCATAAGAATATGATACTACTGAGGAGAACGGCCCGATCCCATTAGAATAAGAAGCTTTAACGGGTCCTTGACCCCACTCACGAATATACGTATGAGTTATGAAATTGAAAGAAGCTTTTTGATGAAAACGCACAACGCGAGAGAAATTCGTAAAGGAATCACAATTATTCTGTGGCTAATCAAGTAGCTCATCAAATCTCTTACAACAGCAAGTCCATCACTCTACACAAGCCTAGTGTCACGACCCAAACCGATGGGCCGCGACGGGCACCCGGTAACTTACTCAATCGAGTACCAACATAATGTATCTATTCATGTCATACTATTATAGATAATTGAGCCAGAAGGCTGCCGTGAGATAAGTAGAATATAATATGTGATACCAACTTATACATAAGATATATGGGCCTATAAGACCAAAATGACCACTCGTACACTGAACATCTTAACATAGGCCGACAAGGCCATACACTCTTTTACGTACATGCCATCTGTTTATAAGCCTCTAAGAATACATAATTTTTATAAAGGTCAGGATGGAGTCCCGCCATATTAAACAATACACATCTAACTCATACTAACCAAACAAGCAACTCCGAAGCAAATGGAGTGCACCAACATCTTCCGCTGAGCTGATAGTCTACTTGGAGGGCTCTCGACCTATCTATCGTGACCTGCAGGCATGAAACGCAGCATCCCTAGGCAAAAGGGACGTCAGTACAAATAATGTACCGAGTATGTGAGGAATGAAACTAAGTAAATAATAGGCATGAGAGAAACACGGAGTAAAACACTCAACATGTATATCTGGATAACTCTGTAAATCATGAAATACTTATAGTATCATGCATATGCGTATAAACGCCATGTCGTTCATATGTACATGTGTTCATAACATCATCAAGCCTCTGAGGGCATCCCATCATATCATCTCAGCCACTGTGGGCAAAATTATCAATGTATACCAGCTGATCAACTGGTGGTGCATATATAACGCCGTAACCTTTTCCTATATCCTATATACATATATATACATATATATGCGTATATAACGCCATCTGATCATGGGTCAATGTACATGAATGAAATGCATGAGAAGTACGTCAAAAAATCTCTCGGAGTGTCATAAGACCATTATGCCTTGAGTAGTATCATGAAGTAAACCTTTTTTTCAACTTATGTATTTTTCTGAACCCATGAACAGACAATAGAATAAAATGACACATGGGGAATCAAGAACATAAGCATTTCTAGTATTTCTATGAATAGAGTCATTTATGGAAATTGTGCATTTGCTCGTGTCTTTATATCGTATAAATCATGCAAAAAAGAAAAAAAGGATAGCCTTAACATAACTGGAGTATGAAAAAATCCGTATGATATTTTTGAGAAAGATTGCACCGTACTCCCTTAGTATCGCAAATCTCACATTGCTATAGTATTAAATAGTATTCGTATGAAAATTTTGAAGCAATAATGTCGCCATTACAAAATTTATCCTTGCTAAAGCTTTTGCTTAAGATATGAACAATTGATAACATTGCCATTATAAAGTTTATCCTGGCCAAAGGCTTATTCTTAAGAGATGAGAAATGCAATTGTGAATTAAAAAGGTTATTTGACCTTTAGGTGGGCTCCACTTGATAGGATGGCTAATCCATATGATTCTCTAAAGGCGACACATTAATTTATGACTTAAGAGTCATATTTAAGAATGTTTCTTGGCTGCCACGTTGGGGCCTTCAAACCTTATTCAAGATCTTGAATTACTTAACAACTAATTCATTAATTAATTGTTAACCTCCCACTATAATCAATAATTATCTGGTTATCCACATAATGAAGAATTATCTCAAATTACTTAAAATACTACTCATCTTTAACACACCTTATTATCATGGCCATGCGGTACCTTGTATGGTACTAGTCCATAAATATCGGGTATTTAGCTTAGGCCGTATTTTATCCCAAAATTCCAAACTTCGACGAAACTCATTTTTTTCGATTTGCTTACCCTCTCACCTTTACGAATTTACTTATCCTTTGTTTGAAATAGAATATACTTATAATCCCAGAATAATCTTATTCCCGAGCTTACGTCGATTAACGTATGACGAAACTTTAACATACAAAAAATGTGGGATGTAACACCTCATTTTCGAGCTTTTATAAATTTATTTATGGCACACTTTCACGTATGAAAATATGGGGTGTAACATCATTCCCTCCTTTGAAACATTCTTCCTCAAATGTTGACTGATGGACTTATAATTTTCATAACTTATAGCTCTTGTGAATACCTTACCATTTAGGGAACTGTTTTGTGAATAAATCCAAAGGCTAGGGCACTCCCCCCTTTAGGCCCCTTTCTCACGCCACGACTTGTGGTCGGAATCCTTTCAATTACGTAACTATTGCTATATTCTTTCCTACATCCTGTACGATTCTAACCTTATAAGTGCGCCTATGCGACTCTTCTCTCCTTTTTCCTCCAGCTTTTAGCCAATCTCTAGGCCTTAATTTGTGAGCATGTACATATCTTGACAAGATGTCCCTCTGGGCATCCATAGGTATACTGAAGTTATTCTCTCGGTACTTTGTTGATCTTACGAATATTGTCATACCTTATTTCATATACCTGTTTATCCATCCATATGACTTTACTGCATCAAGATAGGTCATACTATACCGTAACTCTTAGTTCGATTTATCGTTGTTGAGGTCTGCTACCAAATTCCAGCTTACTCTCGTTAGTTATCCTATATGCATAAGTCTAAGTCCTTTATTACTTCCTCATTACTGTTCACCTTAAGAATGACAGCCTAATCTCATCTCATACTTCATAAATTTTATCCATCCGTTGTTGATTCACCTCAATATTGATCTATAATCTACCCTTGATAACTTAACCTTTTATGTAACACTGCTGCTAGGGTTTACATTTTATCGGGGAACACCTGAAATGATTAGACTGATCCACCTAGGGCGATACCATGCTTTCATAACCGTATCTCACAACATCCCAATGTGATTCACCTTACATGAGTATTTTAATCTTGTCCAATTTATGAGATCCCTTTCTTTTCTTCATCAGATCATTACTCAATCGAAGGCCCAAACGTCATCCTTTATCAATCACAATTACACCCTCATTCTATTACAAGGGCAACATTCTATTTCTTCTAAATGCTATTAGTCTTAGACTCCTTTGAGTTCATTTAGGCTATAGTGAGATTTGTATAACTTAGAGAAACCATATGCTCTTCTTGTTTTCATGGGTTCAATCTTGAGCACTTATCCACTTTTGTTGCCTTCTCACTCGCCCTTTCTTATCCTTACTCCTGTCTTCTAGAACCTTGTTGCTTCTCCATACAATAGCTTGCAACCTTTCAACTTGCATGCATCATAGATTTCCTTATGTTATTCTGGAATATCAAGCGAGACATCACATCATCTCAAACTCTTCTTTTACTCTCTTAACTAGACCTCTCAATACCTAGAAACTATAGGCTGGAAGATATGCTACTGGAAATACCGCTATCATTCTAGGATATTGAATCCTCGCGCTTCTAGCCTTTTA
Organism: Nicotiana sylvestris; assembly: GCF_000393655.2. Lineage (NCBI taxonomy): Eukaryota > Viridiplantae > Streptophyta > Magnoliopsida > Solanales > Solanaceae > Nicotiana > Nicotiana sylvestris. Next base: position 87,231,331 of record NC_091058.1, read on the forward strand.
TCCAAAGTATGGACTATTCACAACCTTCTGTATTTGAGTATTTCATACGTTGCTTACCTTTACCTTATTATCATAAAATCTTATATCGTACCTTCTATCTCTTTCATGAACTCCCTTCCACATAAGTATAATTCACGTCCATAACTTGAAGCTCTATTATAATACTTGCATCTCTGGTGCATACATTATCCGGTGGGAGCTTCGTACTGATTTCTTATGAGGATGGTATTTTTCCAACTGGCTTTATCGTAGGGTCGTTATAGAATATGGTTGTTGTACTTTCTCTCTTGTATCTCTGATATTAAGAGTGATCCTGCAATGTCTTTAATCATGATTTCTATAATTTTCTGGGTCCAATAATTAGACTCCTGGTTACTTGGTTGATGTAACTCTTTAGTTTCCCCTTATTCTTGTCAGACTTTATGTAGGCTTAAGCTATCTTTCGATCTGTGGCTCCTGGTATTAGTTATTACTTTAGCCTTTCATGGGCATTATAGAATATCCATGATACAATCTTCTAACGACTCGATCCTTTGCCTATGCCCTAGCTCAATTCTTCCTTTTTAACTTATATTGGTGTCTTCTATGTCTGTATGATTATCAACATATATGCCTCACGTATAAAATTCTGAACTCTTATGTGCATTCATAAGGTAACTAACTTGGATTATTTGTCAAATGATTCTTTCTGTTCCTTCTTAGCTTTCTTTAAATGTAAGCAATTACTTTTCTTGGTCTTCTTGCCCCCTTGTTGCGTGCATACTTAGCTTTCCTTAGTTCCATCATATGTGGAATTCCATACAACTCATATGATCTTGAATATCACTTCTGATTTTACTTCCCATTCATTAGCCACGATAGGTGCCACTTTCTTATGGAATGCATACAATATTGTTGTGAGACTGTTGTTACAAGATCATTTCCTCTTTAGGTCACTATACTTAGGCTGAAGCCTTATTCCTTATTCCCTTAACTAGTCTTTTGTTTTAGTACTTAGGGAGGACCCTCTGATTCTTGTAAAGATACGAGCTTATTACATCGTATTCCAGATAGAATTTTTGATGTTCGTACTCACCTATAACTATCCTTAGTTACTTACCTCCACACACATGAGCTCATACGATTGCTTCTGAACTGAAGTTTTGACTGTCTTCCTAGTGAGACTCTCTTTTATTTCTGTAACACTCATACGGTACCTTTAACTACCCCAACTCCTATATGAATATATTCTTAATGATCACAATGTCATAACTGCGAAGCTGAATTCACTATATTGGGTTTTACTATGTTTATCTTACACGATCTGCTGACTCGTCTGTAACCTTCTATTTAGTCATAACAAGGCTCTTCCTGATCAATTACTAACTACTCGTTGGCCCATTCTCATCTCAATATTCCGCGTAATCTTTCTTGGGTTATTTCATTTGTCTTAACTTACGTCTCGCACTGGCTCCTTATTTATTAATAACAGCTCGGGTAGGAACCCTTACTTTCTCTCCTTGACATCGTGCTTGTACAATATTCTAGAATCGTAGCATATCTGTAGGATTTGGATAAGTGCCATCTCATTCCTTTTTCATTTTTATCGCATTCTTTCTTTACTATTCCATAGTCACTAGAACCACTTAATTCCGTCTTAATGCCACATCACTCCATATTCCCCCTTTTAGGGGAGTGCTAAGATTTAGTGTTACGACGATCTGCCTATAGATGTTTTACCTCTTTATCTTTTGTGCCTTTTCACATCATCGATGACCCTTACTCGCCTTGCGAAAATCCTTCTATAACAAGGATAACAAAATTCCTTACCCACGAGGGTGGCACTTAATGTAGCCAACACATAATAGTCCCTTAAGCTTAACTTTACTTACATTGCTTGCTTTAGGGAAGTGTCTTTCTGAATGACCTTTAAACGGTATTCTTCTGTCGTTCATTCTATTATCGCTGGAACACAATCTCTGAAATTCTCGTGATGCCCACTATTATAAGATCACTCAGTCCCTAATTCATGTTTGGTTTATCTTGTTCACCAACCCATACTAATTTCTATTACTCTGGGGTCTAACTTTTTCTTCTGGTAGTCGCATTAGAGTCACGAATTTATTTCTCGAAATGACGATATGGCTTTATGGCATATACTCTTTTGTTGTATCAAGGCCTGTCACCTCTCGTCTTTTCCTTCACTTGACTATAGACAATGTAATATTGTCGTCTTTTCGATCTACCTTTGCCATCCATGCATCACATCTTACTCATAATGTTTCATTAACTCTCTTCTTATTTCTCGCTAACATTTATGTCTATCACTTTATTCTGAAAACTTGAACATGACATTCTTTTGCTTTTAGCTCCCCTTGCTCCATTCATTAGCTCCTCGAATTTCCTAACATTCTCTTTCTACCAGGGATGGGAGCCACACTAAGGGAATATTTATCCCTTCCAGTGCTTATATTTTTAGTACTCATAACTAGCTGTACTATTTAGGTTGCATCATCGAGGTGTCTCACAAGGAGATCCATTTCCACGTTTGCACTATCCTTTATAAATGTCAACTAACTCTACCACTCATCCACTATTTTGGGTTACTCTATCCCCAGCCGGACCCTGATAACTCATCCTTCTCTTAAACAATGTTTGTTAGCTCCCATAAGGCATAACTGAGATTGGTGTGGCCGATTGTACATCCATCTGTCACTGTTGAAGGTAACTCAAAATGATTATATCTCCCTTCCTGAATGGTAAATAATGATAATCTTTATTAACTGGTAGCTCGTACCTGTCTTCATCTTGCTTCTTTTACTTCTTGAAACTTGTGTTTATCTTCTGAATCTCTAATTGTCTTTCACCATAAAGGTGGATAAATATTCTTGCCTTAAGGTTCCTTATCAAGAGGCTGACACGTCTTAGTATACATTATTCTGCTGAATACCTCATATTTGTCCATCATAAGCATGATGCAAAAATTGAGTTCCTCTGACTCAACTCTTCCACAGCTATATCTCTTACCAACTGTCCTTCTGGATATAGGCATCGTTGTATTACGAATAAGATAGTGTTTAGGAAATTGAGTTCTTACAACCAAGCTATACCACACGATCTAGAGTAAGAAGAAAGGGTGACATTCCTAAATGCCCTATAGCCTCCTACTTATAAGTGTGGTGCACGACACAACCATAAACAAGACTCTACTAGTCACAGCTTGTAGACTCCCTAGGACAGAACTGCTCTGATACCACTTTTGTCATGACCTAAACCGATGGGCCGCAATGGGCACCCGGTACCTTACTCAACCGAGCACCAACATAACGTATCTTTTCATGTCATACTATTACAGATAACTGAGTCGGAAGGCTGCTGTGAGATAAGTAGAATATAACATGTGATACCAACTTATACATAAGACATATGGACCTATAAGACCAAAATGATCACTCGTACACTTAACATCTGAACATAGGCCGACAAGGTCATACAATCTTTTACGTACATGCCATCTGTCTACAAGCCTTTAAGAATACATAATTTTCATAAAGGTCGGGATAGAGTCCCGCCACACTAAACAATAGACATCTAACTCATACTAACTAAACAAGCAACTCTGAAGCAAATGGAGCGCACCAACATCTTTCGCTCGCTGATAGTCTACTTAGAGGACTCTCGACCTATCTATCGGGACCTGCAGGCATGAAATGCAGCATCCCCAGGCAAAAGGGATGTCAGTACAAATAATGTACCGAGTATGTAAGGAATGAAACTAATTAAATAATAGGCATGGGAGAAACATGGAGTAAAAGACTCAACATGTATATCTGGATAACTCTGTAAATCATGAAATACTTATAGTATCATGCATATGCGTATGAATGCCATGTCGTGCATAGGTACATGTGTTCATAACATCATCAAGCCTCTGATGGCATCCCATCATATCATCTCAGCTACTGTGGGCAAAATTATCAACGTATACCAGCTGATCAGGTGGTGGTGCGTATATGACGCCGTAACCTTTTCCCATTTCCCATACACACACACACACACATATATATATATACATACACACACACACACATACTTTTATATAATGCTATCTGGTCATGGGTCAATGTACATGAATGCAATGCATGAGAAGTACGTTAATAAAATCTCTCGGAGTGTCATAAGACTATTATGCCTTGAGTAGTATCATGAAGTAAACCTTTTTGTCAACTTATGTATTTTTATGAACATATGAACAGATGTTAGAATAAAATGACACATGGGGAATTAAGAACATAAGCATTTCTAGTATTTCTATGAATAGAGTCATTTATGGAAATTGTGCATTTGCTCGTTTCGTTTGTGTCGTATAGATCATGCCAAAAAGAAAAGAGGGATAGCCTTAGCATACCTGGAGTAAGAAAAAATATGTATGATATTTTTGAGAAAGACTGCACCGTACTCCCTAAGAATCACAAATCCCACATTGCTATAGTATTAAATAACATTCGTATGAAAATCTTGAAGCAATAACGTCGCCATTGCAAAATTTATCCTTGCTGAAGCTTTTGCTTAAGATATGAACAATTGATAAAATTGCTATTATAAAGTTTATCAGAGGCTTGTTCTTAAGAGATGAGAAATGCAATTGTGAATTAGAAAGGTTATTTAACCTCTAGGGGGGCTCCACTTGATAGGATGACTAGTCCATATGATTCTCTAAAGGTGACACATTAATTTATGACTTAAGAGTCATATCTAAGAATGTTTCTTGGCTGCCACGTTGGGGCCTTCAATCCTTATCCAAGATCTTGAATTACTTAACCACTAATTCATTAATTAATTGTTAACTTCCCACTAAAATTAATAATTACCCGGTTATCCACATAATAAAGAATTATCTCAAATTACTACTTACCTTTAACACACCTTATTATCATGGCCATGTGGTACCTTGTATGATACTAGTCCATAAGTATCAGGTATTTTAGCTCAGGCCGTATTTTATCCAAAAATGCCAAACTTCGACGAAATTCACTTTTTTCGATTTGCTTACCCTCTCACCTTCACAAATTTATTTATCCCTTGTTTGAAATAGCATAACACTTATAATCCCAGAACAATCTTATTTCCGAGCTTATGTCGATTAAAGTACGACGAAACTTTAACATAAAAAAATCTGGGATGTAACACCTCATTTCCGAGCTTTCATTAATTTATTTATGGCGCACTTTCATGTATGAAAATATGGGGCGTAACACCCAGTATCAGGTTGTTACGCAAAATTAATTAATTAAGCAAGCAAGAATAATTCAACTAGTACAAATAAAGCATGGCGTGAATCCTAGTATACCCGAACATAATCAGGAATTCTAGCATGCACATGGACACTCGTCATCTCATACGTGTGCAACTCCCACAACATGTAGCATATAACAAGAATAACATCTATGCTGTAACTGACCCAACGTCTTACGATTTACTCTTGACTTGCCTTCGAAATAATAATAGCTCCTTTTAAATATATAACAGACCTCAAACAACACTCAACCCGCATGACCCAAATCACGAAACCACGTCGTCTTAACATCCATAAGTCATTTATAGCCTCTTCATGCACTCAATAGTATCTCCAACTGATACACCGTGCTGATTAGATCTTCTGCGAATCTGAAGTTGTTTCTCCCACTTCTCTAATACTACACTACAGACCCGATGATAACATAGACTACTCCAAGTACCCTTCACACTCTGCTGCAAAACCCAGTCTTCAGCCACATAACGAACCCAATAAATCCTTAAGCACCACACCTTAAATCTTAAATCTACTAGGACCATTATTGAGATTAGCCCACTCTAATCCAGTCTCGATTATTTAACCAATTAACTAGTGCTCCATTAGAACATGTGCACTCCTATGAAGCAACCAGATGAATCCTTTTCCTTGCCCATCACATCCATATAAGCATAACTTCTGAGCCATCCTTAGCACATGCACACGAATCAATAAGGCAAAATGAAACACATATACGTCAAACTTCCTTATCCAAAATTTCTCATCCTCTTGGTCATTGCTAATCCATCAATGCACCGATAACCCAAAACTATACAGGCACACGATCATGTGACTCACTTATAGATGGTGGGCTCCCCCACTTAGCTTTACAGTACAATCACATAGATCCAAACCCCCACAACGACCACTTCTTCCCAGTTACCATGATCCCATACCGTTGATCAGTTAAATTCCTCATAAGTTCTTGTTGGACTAATCATAACATATCTCGAATTATCCACCACAATCATATACTCGACCTCTTAACCATCGTATCATCTTCTTCAAGTGATCCAAGCTCACCTTGCAGTACATTCATCCCGTGTTAGGTAGAAAGTAGAACTCTTCATAAGAACCTCATCAAAAATCATGAAGCGCTAACCTGCTCACAAGAGATAGCCCACCTGTGTGCCCTCATCTCGACCTCCTCTAACTTCATTGCTATAGTAGTATCCATCATGAAATCAACTAACCTCCCTAGGTCAGCACTGATCACCATCCGTAAGAATCCCTTCATTTATTAACATAACTCGAAGGTCCAACAATATGTTATCAAGCCCTTCTCGCCACATTTAAAATTTACTAGGCATAGAAACCACCTCAGAGATCATCTCCTTTGAGCCATCAACATTGGAAACACTGATTTGGTCCTGATGTCATAACACACAACCATTTTGGATAACTTCCTCTTAGGTTCCATCTCACGACACCGTGCCCAGAGGCAAACAAATGAAGACTAACATGCTGATGAGCCTCAACACATTCAATCAAGGTTGGCGACACTACGATATTAATAAGAGTTCCACCAAATTCGAAGATATCAAATCTCGGCCATAGGCAATACCGACGCTGGGCTGAAATGACGAGATACTCCTTCATAATGCGACGATAATAGTTCGCCCGTATTGGTAGGGAATAGTATCCTACGCCGCATCCGTAGTATCTTCACAACTCGTCAGTGCCTAATTTATAACAAGCACTCCACACCGTATAAGAATGAGTAGGAAGGGAATGAAGACATAAGATACTATGGAAATAAACACATAACGAGGAATCAAGTAGGGAAGTGCTCCTAACAGCCCTGCAGCTTCTCGAAGATAAGTATTGACGTCTCCATACCGATCCGCAAGACTCTACTAGACTTGTTCATAACTCGTCAGACCTAAGTGAACCTAACACTATGATACTAAGTTTTCACGACCAGAAATCCACAATAGGCCATGGTGGCGCCCAACGTCGCCGTTAGGAAAGCAAACACTTAATTATTCATTTTATTATTTTTAAGATCATGAATCTTATTTAGATAGAGAGGCTAGTGCATTAAAATAAATCGTAGTTACGTACAGTTTAATTAAAAATAATAAGTAAAAGTGTATCAATGTAAAACAATTCATAACAATTCTAGAACACCCCCAAAACCCGATGTCACAAGTGCATGAGCATCTACTAGAAGGTACGATAACAATACAACACCTGTATGGAATACAAGTTAGACAGGAAAATGTAAATAATTCTGATAGAGACTCTGTATGTTGCGGATCGTAATATGGGATGCATCTAACCGTAAAGTCTCACAATAGCCACGCCTTTATGCCCAAAAGATTACTAGAAATATATACCTGCATAATAAGTGCAGAAGTGTAGCATGAGTAGGTAAATCAATGCATACCTAGTAACTATCTAGCCTAATCCCATAGAAGTAGTGATGGGGGGTCCACATCGATATTTACTAGTGGTCCAATAAATTAAGTACAATATAAAGTCAACAAGTATGAGGCATGGTAAATAAGCAATGTAAGCAAATACATGTACATGTTATGATCCTCCTCTGAGTGGAAACACTAGCTCTCAATTATCGGATACCTCCTCAACCGGAGTATATATATAAAATGGTCTCTACCAGATAGGTCGTCACAACTCAAATCAGGAAAACGCATGGATACGCTGGCTTCTTGTAAAATATTACGCACGATTCTACCAAGGCAAACGACCCAATCCCATAAGAGTATTTCATGAAGTTGCCGAGTCGAACGGCCCAATCCCATAGGAGTGTTTTATAGAAATGCAGAGGTGAACGACCCGATCCCATTAGAATAAGAAACTTTAATGGGTCCTTGACCCCACTCACGAATATACATGTGAGTTATGAAATTGAAAGAAGCTTTTCGATGAAAACGCACAACGCGAGAGAAATGTGTAAGGGAAGCACAATTATTCCACGACTAATCAAGTAGCTCGTCAAATATCTTACACCAGCGAGTCCATCACTCTACGCAAGCCTAGTCTCAGGTCGTTACGCGAAATCAAGTAACTAAGCAGGCAAGAATAACTCAACTAGTACAAATAAAGCATGAAGTGAATCCTAGTATACCCGAATATAATCAGGAATTCTAGAATGGACATTGACACTTGTCATCTCATACGTGCGTAGCTACCATAACATGTAGCATTTAACAAAAATAACATCTACGAGGTAATTTCCCCCTCACAAGGTTATATATGCGACTTACCTCACTCTGAAGTTCCATAAAAGTTCCATAACTGCTTCCAATGGCTCTTGAACTCCTCGTCTCAAAGCCAGACGATCTGAAACTAGTCAAACAACATGCAAATCAATAAAATATACTCCAATACTTACAATTTAACAATTTATAATAATTCCCAACTCTGCCCGAAAAGTCAACAAAGTCAACACTCGGGCCCATTTTCCCGGATTTCGAAAATATTCGAAGGCAAACATTGCCCATAATACCACAAACTCAAATATATAATTTATTCCTAATTCCATGTCCAATTTCATGGTCAAAATCTAAAAATATGATTTCTAGGTTTTCTTCCAAAAATTCCATAATTTCTATCAAATTTCCATGTTAAAATCCATATATAACCCATGTATTTAACTCAAAACAAGTAGGAATAACTTATCTTATGATATATGGCAAAAATGATCTTCAAGAATCTCCCCAAATCATTCGACATGAGCTCCAAGAACTTCAAAGTGATGAAACGAGCTCAATATCCCAAAATTAGGTGTTTAATACACCTACCAGGCCTCCTTCTTTGCGATCGCGGTCATTATCCCTGCGATCACAATTAACAAAAGTTACGACACTGGTTTCTTTCATCGCGATCGTGACCATAACTTTGCGATTGCGATGTACAAATTTTGTTTCCTCTTCACAGACACCCTTCAAACTTTCAAATTTTGCTGAATGCGTATGAATTACACTTAAACATTCCAGAATGACACCAAATATTACGTGCAAGTCATAAATCATGATACGAACCTATTCCAAGGCTCGGAATCCCAGAAAGACATCAATAAAATGAAAGTTCACTTCAAATCAATCTTAGGAAATTTTAAAACCTTCAAAATGCCAACTTTCCACAATAAGCGCCGAAATGCCTCCGGACCACAGAATACTCAACCCGAACACATGCCCAAGTCTGAAATCATTATACGAACCTATTGGAACCTTATATTCCCATTCCTAGGTCGTTTACTCAAAAGTCAAACCTTGATCAACTCTTCCAACTTAAAGCTTTTGAATTGAGAATATTACATCTGAATCAATTCCAAACTTCCCGAAATTCTATTCCGACTATGCGTACAAGTCATAAAACATGAAGTGAAGCTACTTAAGGCCTTAAACCACCAAACGATGCGCTAGAGCTCAAAATGACCAGTCCGGTTGTTACATTCTCCCCTACTTAAACATATGTCCGTCCTCAAACGTGCCAAGAACCACTCTGAAATTGCCCAAAACCACTGTTTAACACCTCGTGCACCTACCCGTGCCACCACAACCCATGTGAACACATTAGCTCCAGCCAGACTAAAGATCCTTCCTACTACCTTAGCCCACAAGCCTTAGAACCAAATTCGAACATCCGAAATTCTCTACGAGACCTGATTCTAACATATGAACACCATATCAATCTCAACCCGCTGTATCAAACACGATCATACACCCATGCTAAAACTACATAATGCACCGCATAATTCGTATGCCCATAATAATACCCTCTTATCGCAGAAGCTACAAACTAACTAACTTGATGCTCGTAGTATACCTCATATCCGCATAAGCCCTGATCCAACCCTCGTGATACTACAACGATGAGAACGACGTGTAAAAGCTCATAACCACCTACCAAATCAATGATTCATGGAGTCCTCCACTAAATAAGAACTCTTACCTTATTCTAAACTGAATAGTGACATTTTCCCTCTAATGTACCTTATATAAATCTGATTTTAGGTCCAATAACCTGGTCTCACCCAATAAAAGATGCTCGGGCAATAAGCCACCACAAACATCGCCAAAAATCTCATATAACACCATTAATGCAGCAACAAGCTACAAACTCGAATGTGACCCATAAAGAAGAACGAACTCTGGCAAAGAACCATCCAGCCTGTATAACAAATAAAATGGCCGAACAGGTGATATGAACCTATCTCAGAGATGAGAAACAAGGCATACAATTAAGTATAAGGAATCATATTCAACATCTCACTATTGCAGCGTGCAACTCGGTCCACATATGACACCGTTGTGGCGCGCAACCCATTCCAAGCATGACATCATTACAGCGTGCAACCTGATCAAGCCATACCTACGAAATACCCGAATAACCGTACTCAACATCGTTGCTTATACCTACAAAATACCCAAATATTGACCACAAGCACGCTAAGTGCAAAATACAACCATGGGGAGACGGATAGCGCCATGCGCTACAAAATTCAAGCTCAACTAAGGTATAATAACGACAAGATACATAGAACCACAACATATGCGAGTGATCAAGCAGTCTCATAACTGACATGGCATATTAGAGTATTACAAAGAATATCCGACGATAGGAATAACATCCAACGCCCGAAGGCTTCTCCATAAGCAGTGCTATGCTGAATGAATATATCTGACATGATGTAGAGTATACAATACACATTACTTCTAATAGTGGACCTCAAGCCGATTCTGATCATCCTATACTGGGCCAATAATCTTTCAAGGATCCACAATGACCCTATTCATGACACATAAGGGCAACCGTCTAATCCGGAACAAACTCCCAATGTCCACAACCAAAGGAATAGAGCGCCTCTCAATCATAACCTCTCCCAATGGCGATAGTACCAAAATCTTCATACTTGTTTTAAATCTCTAACAATCAAATGACTAACACGTCCCACTTATACGATCTTCTCGTGGGATATACTCCCACGACCTTCCGCACTAGGTAATAAAATCTGAACATTAATGGCCATGGACCATGCTATTTTTATAATAGTGGCCAAGCATCCACATTTCAATACCCCACAATCCTACCACAAAAACAGACCAACCTAAGGCTGCTCGAAAATAGTGCCAGCATACTCTGAACATCTAAAATCCTCCCCCACTCCTCCGATCTCGTGACATTCTTATCAATACCGAATTGTAACCTTGATCCTCAACTTCCCATTTCCACATCGCTCACTGTACTTATCATGTCGCTATGCGAGAGTACAAGAATTTCATTATAACTCCCGAACCACTAATAGAATAAACACTTCATCATCTAGAACCCTTTCACTCAACACATTTCAGAGGAACAATTGCAATACACAACTGAATTCCCATAAACACAAAAAATACAAACCTCAAGTTGTGGTCTAAAAACTCTTTCGGGATCCATCTACACATAACAAACCATCATAATCAAATACATCCAAATCATTCAAATTATGATGGCTATCAAGCCCGCATGTACAACCACGAATCACCTGTGTAGCTTAACATACAGAAGGAACTGATCATTTCCACAACCATGCCGATTCAACTCATTACTAACTGACCCAACTTCTTCCGATTTACACTTGAATTGCCTTCAAAATAATAATAGCTCCCTTTAAATACATAACAAACTTCAAACAACACTTATCCCGAGTGACCCCGAATCACAAGACCATGCCATCTCAACATCCATAAGCCATTTTATACCATCTCCATGCACTCAATAGTATCTTCAACTGATACACCGCGCTGATTAGATCTTCTGCGAATTTGAAGTTGTTTCTCCCACTTATCTAACATTGCATCGTAGACCCGATGGTAACATAGAATACTCCAAGTACCCTTCACACTCTGCTGCAAAACCCAATCTTCAGCCACATAATGAACCTGAAAAAATCTTTAAGCACCACACCTTAAATCTTGAATCCACTAGGGCCATTATTGAGATTCGCCCACTCTAATCCAATCTCGATTATTTAACCTAATAATTAGTGCTCTGTTAGAACATGTGCACTCCATGAAGCAACCAGATGAATCCTCTTTTCTTGCCCATCACATCCACATAAGCGTAACTTCTGAGCTATCCTCAGCACCTGCACATAAATCAGTAAGAAAAAATGTAACACATATACGTCAAACTTCCTTATCCAAAATTTCTCGTCCTCTTGGTCATAATTAATGCAATGATAACCTGAAACTATATAGGCACATGGCCATTTGACTCACTTATAGACGTTTGGCTCCCCCCACTTAGCTTTACACTATAATCACATTGATCCAAACCCCCACAACGACCACCTCTTCCTAATTACCATGATTCCACACTATTGCACAACTAAATTCCTCATAAGTTATTGTTGGACTAATCATAACACATCTCGAATTATCCGTCACAATCGTACGCTCGACCTCCTAACTGTCGTATCATCTTCTTCAAGTGATCTAAGCTCACCTTGCTGTACATTCATCCCATGTTGGGCAGAAAGTAGAGCTCTTCATAGGAACCTTATCAAAAATCACGAAAGCGCTAACCTGCTCACGAGAGATAGCCCACTTGCGTGCCCTCATCTCGACCTCCTCTAACTTTATTGCTATATTTGCATCCATCATGAAAACAACTAACCTCTCTACGTCCGTACTGATCCTCCATCTGTAAGAATCCCTTCATTCATTAATATTAACCGAAAGTCCAACAATATGTTATCAATCCCTTCTCGCCACATTCAAAATTTCCTAAGCATAGAAACCACCTCAGAGATCATCTCCTTCAAGCCATCAATACTAGAAACACTGATTCGGTCCTGAAGTCGTAGCACACATCCATTTTGGATAACATCCTCTTAGGTTCCATCTCACGACACCGTGCCTATAGGCCAATAAATGAAGACTAATATGCCGATGTACCTCAACGCATTCAATTAAGGTCGGCGACACTGCGATATTAATAAGAGTTCCACCAAATTTGAAGATATAAAATTTCGGTCGTAGGCAATACCAACACTGGACTGAAACTACGGAATACTTCTCCACAATACAATAATAATGGTCCTCCTGCATTTGTAGGGAATAGTATCCTGCACTGCATCCATAGAATCTTCATAACTCATCGGTGCCTAATTGATAACAAGCACTCTACACCATATAAGAATGAGTAGGAAGGGAACGGTGGCATAAGCTACAATGGAATCAAATGTATGACGACGAATCAAGTAGGGAAATGCTCCTAACAGCCCTGTAGCCTCTCGAAGATAAGCACATACGTCTCTGTACCGATACACAAGACTCTATTAGACTTGCTCATGTCTCGTGAGACCTAAGTGAACCTAATGCTCTGATACCAAGCTGTCACGACCCAAAATGAACTATAGGAATGGTGGCACCCAACGTCTCCGTTAGGCAAGCCAATACTTAATTATTCATTTTATTATTTTTAAAATCAGGAATCATATTTAGATAGAGAGGTCAGTGCATTAAAATAAATCGTAGTTACGTACAATTTAATTAAAAATAGTAATTAAAAGTGTATCAAATGTAACATAATCCATAACAATTTTAGAACACCCCCAAAACTTGATGTCACAAGTGCATGAGCATCTACTAGAAGGTACAATAACAATACAACATCTGTCTGGAATACAAGTTAGACAGGAAAATGTAAATAATTTTGACAGAGACTTTGTATGCTGCGGATCATAACATAGGATGCAACTCACCGTATAGTCCCCGCAATAGCCGTGCCTTTATGCCCAAAAGTCCACTAGAAATATATACATGCACAATAAGTGCAGAAGTGTGGCATGAGTACGTAGTACCCAGTAAGTATCTAGCCTAACCCCGAAGAAGTAGTGATGAGGGGTCGACATCGATACTTACTAGTGGTCCAATAAACCAAGTACAACAGAAAGTAAACAAGTATGAGGCATGGTAAATAAATAGTGTTAGCAAATATAGGTACGTGGTATGATCCTCCTCTGAACAGTAAACACTAGCTCTCAATTATCAGATACCTCTTTAACTGGAGTATATATATAAAATGGTCCCCACCAGGTAGGTCGTCACAACTCAAATCAGGAAAACTCATGATATGCTAGCTTCTTGTCAAATATTACACACGATTCTGCCGAGGGGAATGGCTCGATCCCATATTAGTATTTCATGAAGTTGCCGAGAAAAACGACCAAATCCCATAGGAGTGTTTTATAGAAATGCCGAGGCGAACGTCCCGATCCCATAAGAATATGATGCATGATACTGCCGAGGCAAAGGACCTGATCCTATAAGAACATGATACTACCAAGGTGAATGGCCCGATCCCATTAGAATAAGAAGCTTTAATGGGTCCTTGACCCCACTCACGAATATGCGTGTGAGTTATGAAATTGAAAGAAGCTTTTCGATAAAAACGCACAACGCGAGAGAATTTCGTAAGGGAAGCATGATTATTCTGCGGCTAATCAAGTAGCTCATCAAATCTCTTACAACAGTGAGTCCATCACTCTATGCAAGCTTGGTCTTAGGCCGTTTCGTAAAATCAAGTAACTAAGTAGGCAAGAATAATTAAGCTAGTACAAGTAAAGCATGGCGTGAATCCTAGTATACCCGAACATAATCAGGAATTCTAGCATGCGCACAGATACTCGTCACTTCATACGTGCGCAACTCCCACAACATGTAGCATATAACAAGAATAACACCTACGGGGTAATTTCCCCTCACAAGGTTAGACATGAGACTTACCTCACTCCAAAGTTCCATAACCGGCTCCAATGCCTGTCCAACTCCTCGATTCAAAGCCAAACATATTCAAAGGGCTACAACTTTCATTTTTGTATCATCCAAATTCCTTATAGATTGCAAGATATAAGCTCTCGAAGATAGACCACTGATAGGAGGAAATCCTTCTACGTGATCACAAATTTCCTTCCACGATCGCGATTCACAAGGCCTGGAACAACACTTTGCTCTTCGCGATCACGACCCTTTCTTCATGATCGCAAAGAAGGATGCACCAGATCTCAAAAACAACAGCTCAGACATGGCAAAGTGACTCGTAGTCCATTTGAAACACACCCGAGGCCCTCGGGACCCCGTCCAATCATACCAACCATTCCCAAAACATGATATAAACTTACTAGAGGCCTCAAATTACACCAAACAACATCCAAACTACGAATCGATAATCAAAACACCTCTTTCAACTTTCAAACTTTTATACTTCGCTGAGCGCGTCCGAAGTACACTTAAACATTCTAGAATACCACCAAACTTTATATGCAAGTTACAAATCATGTTACGAACCTATTCCAAGGCTCAGAATCCCAAACGAACATCAAGAAAATCAAAGTTCACTTCAAATCAATCGTAGGAAATTCTAAAACCTTCAAAATGCACAATTTTCACAATAAGTACCGAAATGCTTATGGACCACCCGATACTCAACCTGAACATATGCCTGAGTCCAAAATCATCATACAAACCTATTGAAACCTTAAAATCATTATTTTGAGGTCGTTTACTCAAAATTCTAGCATTGGTCAATCCTTCCAACTTAAAGCTTCCGAATTGAGAATTTTCCATCTAAATCAACTCCAAACTTCTCGAAATTTAATTCTGACTACGCGTACAAGTCATAAAATATGAAGTGAATATACTCAAGGCCTCAAACCACCGAACGACATGCTAGAGCTCAAAACGATCAATCAAGTCATTACAAATGTTGCTCTTTTTCCATTTTTTGTCAAATGCCCAAGTTGCTCAAAATGGACAAAGCCTTTCTTCCATTAAATCTAAATTTGGAGATTTGATAAATGCTCGGGTTACCTCATCATTGACATCAGAGAGTTCGTACACCTTGTTAATTTTTTCTGGTGAGTAGTTCACTTTCACTCCTCTTACAGTGAATACATTAGTGCTTTTGTCTAAGTTGTTGTAAAATTCAGTCGCCAAATCCACATAAAAGTTCCCTGGTTTCTTTGCAAAATCCTTCCACTGGTGGTGCTCAATGATTTCGTGAATGAAGGCATCCTTAATGCCATCTTTGGGGTCAAAATTCATTCCCTTCTTATCGATTGGGTTTTTTCTATTTCGAAATCATTTGTCACCAGGAGCAGATGGTGAAGTTGCCATGGTAAGGAAGAATAAGAGATTCAAAGAGAGGAAGAGATTTGTAGTTAGAGATGGTTTAATTCTGCGAAAACCACATTCTCGGATGTTCAAAACAGATGGTCCCCTCTTAATGTTTTATAATGGCCAATTTCTTCTCCAAAATTTGATGTGGTTGCAATTATAGAGAGTTGTATTTGAAGCATTACTTTGCAGCTTTAGGGTTTATATCTATTATTGTGAGTATAAGAGTGATCGATGGTCCTTCCTTGCATGGCTTTTCTTTTATAATCATTAAACTTAATTCTACACATAAAGGAAAATAGTACCATATATACACCTAATTGATATACCTATTTTTCTTGGAAGAACAAAAACACTGAACTATTCATATGAGCAACAAGAGTAAAGAACATGATCTTTCTTTATATTATTATATATATATTTTTATTTTTTTAAAACAAAGTGATAGAATTATGACATATAACTAAACATTTGATATTTCATAAATTATGTATATACTGTAAGCCTTATATATATATATATATATATATATATATATATATATATATATATATATATATATTATAAAGAGAGAAAAAATTATTCTATAAGCAAAAATATATATGTTTTTGACTTTCACATTTACAATCACAGAAGAAAGCTTAAAAGAAATGCTAACCACAGATGTTCTATGTGTAATAGACAGGACTAACTTAACACCTTAACAGTCATAGGGTCCGAGTTTAAATATAAACCCAAAATTTACCTGTGCTGCCATTTGAATTGCATCATTTAATGGTTAACTAAGTGGTCACTTAGGCATACCGATCACCATGGAGTTACTCCTGTGTGGGTGACTCTGGTTTTGTAGAGGCCTTCATGAGATGTTCCGATTGTACAATGACCTAGATATTAACTAGATCAATTATTTCAGCACTTAATTACTCAAACC
The DNA here is from genome assembly GCF_000393655.2 of Nicotiana sylvestris. Taxonomy (NCBI): domain Eukaryota; kingdom Viridiplantae; phylum Streptophyta; class Magnoliopsida; order Solanales; family Solanaceae; genus Nicotiana; species Nicotiana sylvestris. Next base: position 87,248,705 of record NC_091058.1, read on the forward strand.
TATGTTGGACTTATGAGGCTCCATTGCTTCTTCCTCAATGGCTACGGGTAGGTACCATAGTCCTGAGTTTAACGTCGTCAACTCGACTTATTAACAATGGAATGTATAAGGCTATCAAGGTTATCGATAGTTGTTGCTCAAAACGTCCTCCAAAATACAACTTTAACTTGTGACCATTTACCTTAAATTTGTCTCTTCCATTGGTCTGTTGAATTTCAATTTCCCCATATGGAGTGACATCTGTAACATTATAAGGACATGTCCACCTAGATTTTAATTTTCCTGGAAATAGCATCAACTGCTATTGTAGAGAAGCACTTGACCTCCAATTTTAAATTTTTTTGGTCGGATCAAATTGTCATGCCATTTTTTGATTTTTCTTTGAATTTTTTTGTATTTTCATATGCTTCCAATCTCATTTCTTCCAATTCATTTGTTATATCTCACGTTTCTCGTACGTTAAAGTTTCATATTCAGTTAAGTAAGTACCATGAAGGATAAAGGTTATACAAATTAAAGATAATGAGTTTCGTTGAAGGTTGTCGATTCGGGATAAAATACGGTCCGAGTTATAATACCCGATACTTATGAACTAGTACCATAAAAGGTAACATATGACCGTGATATTATGATGTATAAAGTATATTAAAAATGAGTAGAATTTTAAGTAATTTGAGATTTTTTTTAATTATACGGGTAATTGATTAATTACCGGGTAACAGGACATTACCTAATTAACAAATAAGTTGGATAAAGATTAAAAATTTCCTTCCCCCCACATGGCAGCAAGCCCCTTATTAAGCAAATGACTCTTAGTCATTTCTTTTTAGGTGAAATCCTAATACATTAATTACAAGACACCTCAAATTTTAAGACTTTCAAAACAACATTACAATTAGAAGTGGGGAAAACGTTAGCCATTCTGATAAATTTTCAAATTTCATTCCCAAAGACACTTCAATCAGATGCAAAACTCATTCCTAATATTTTCAATTCCAAGACATTACAATCAGAAGAGAGAAACGTTAGTAATTCTTCTTGCAACCAAACGATTCCAACAAGATTTAGCAACGTAAAATTTTGCAGTTCTAAAGGAGTACGGCACAATCTTTTCCAAGAACATCATACAAATTTTTTCCTACTCTAGGTATGTTAAGGCTAAGCCCTTATTTTATTTTGGCATGATCTCGTAATTACACGAGTTTGATAACGAGGCATAAAGAAAAATTTATATCCCGAAATTTACATATATTTTCCTAGTTTTGTAAGTTACAGTATTCTTCTTATCGGAACTCATATTCAATTGAGTATTTCCTTCTTCCAGTCAAGAGAGCATAGAGTCTATATATATAGTATTACAGTATTTTCATTACCATCGAGCTATAATCGATTGGCAGGCCCCTATTGGGCAACCTTTGATCAGATGGCAAGTTATATACCGAGCCTACTATAGCAAAGCACCTATGAGCGAGCCCAGTTGGTTGAGATACAGAGCCTAGTATGGCCGGGCACCTATGAGCGAGCCTACTACCACAGAACAGTTATATATGTATACCGAGCCTTATAGGGTCGGGAAACTATTTTACTTACTATATTGAGAGAATAGAGTCAGTATCAGCAGGTGAGCATATCTTCAGATTATCTTTGACCCCTAGTTTCTTTCAGTTATTACATTATCAATTCAGTTTCAGCTTTCAGTATATTGCCTTACATACCCAATACATTATTTCGTACTGACGTCCCTTTCTAGGGGTGCTGCATTTCATGCGTGCAGGTTCAAACAGACAGATGGGTAGACCTCCTCAGTAGGTGTTGCACGAGTTTAGCTTTATCGATAAGCTCCCCGTCCTTCGGAGTTGTCAGGTCTAGAAGTTTGGTGTACATTTTGTGTATATATGCAGATAGGTTATGGGTAGGTCGGGACCATGTTCCGATCACAGTACATCCATTAGTAGAGGCTTGTAGACATATCATGTCAATTAGTGCAATATGTTGGGATTGTAGGCCTTGTACGTATATTTTGTTGGCTTGTCTGGTATAGTAGTTATGAAATCCTTGCCGGCCCAGCTTTATGTTGACATTTAGTCAGTGTTAGTCGTTATTCAGTTTTATCTTTTGCTTCGCACATTATCTTGTAATGTGAACCATGGCCAGAGTATGACATTACATGTTTAGAGTCTCTTAGTCGCAAGTGGTACGCAAGGATAGATAAGGCACCGGGTGCCGGTCTCGCCCCTAGGCTCGGGGTGTGACAAAAGTGGTATCAGAGTAGTTCTATCCTAGGGAGTCTACAAACCGTGTCTAGTAATGTCTTGTTTATAGATGTGTGGTGCACCACATTATATAAGCAGGGGACTACGGGGAATTTAGGAGTTGGTTACACTTATTTCAAATCCAAATCATGCTGTAGCACTGATTTATAGGAAATTTGAGTTATACTTACGTGTTGGCATTTGCATGCACAAATGACGGTAATTAGGAAGACTACGACTAGCCAAAGGAGGGAAACAACAGTAGGTGAGGGGACTAGAAGGGTACCCTCAGTAGATGGGGCCTAATCGGAGGCCTAGGGAGAGACCCCTACCCAGCCATTACCAGCTCCTCTACCACCTGAGGAGATTCCTAGGGAGACCGCACATCCAGTTACCCCTCCACTTACATCAGATCAAGACTTGAGGAGTGTGGTACGTTTGTTGACACAATTGGTAGCTACCCGACAATAGGCTAGGGCATCCGCTAGTGCATGACCTTCTGAGGGATCTGGGAGTTCAAGCGTCCGAGAGTTTATTTCTTTGAATCCACCAGAGTTCACGGGAACAGATCAGAGAGAGGACACATAGGATCTTTTGGGTTATGCATGCCACAAAGAAAGAGGCAGTTAAGCTAGCAGCTTTTTGACTCCGAGATATAGCCATCCTTTGGTACGAGGGATGGGAAAGGTCTAGGGGATGTGATGCACCTCCCGCTATTTGGGAGAATATTTCAGATGCCTTCCTTGACCAGTACTTATCGTGCAAGATCCGACAGGCCCGAGTCGATCAGTTTCTAGCCCTCAAGTAGGGCAATATAAGTGTTTGAGAGTATAGTCTCCACTTTGACTCATTGGCCAGATATGCACCATTTATAGTTGCTACTATGCGGGAAAGGATCCACAGGTTTATAGCATAGGTTGGCCCCAGAGTTGACCGAGGCATGTGGCACCGCTGCATTACAGGATAGTATAGATATCTCCTAGATTCAGGCATTTGCCCAGAATATAGAAAAGGGTAGGTGTCCCTAGTACTTCGAACGACCACCTAGACATCCGCCACCTCAGTCACATGGTTATAAGTATAACCGTTATAGTCAATAAGGACCTGATGAGAGCTCCCAAGCATCAAGTTTGCAGCGATAACAAGGTTTGGGACAGACATGGCCATTTCTCTCGCGGTGTGCCATCTGCGGTAGAGGAAACTTGGGCCAATGACAAGCCGATTCTAATGCTTTTTATATATATGGACATCTGGGGCATATGATGCGAGATTGCCCAAATAGAGATTCTGGGGGTGTGGCACAACCAGCAAATTCAGCGATAAGATCATCTATGTCTGTGCATCTTTTAGGGCACGAGTCTCAGTCTTCGGCTGGTAGAGATCAAGGCAGAGGTAGAGGTTCCAGTTTAGGTGGTAACCAAAATTGTAGTGATGCATTAGCAGGTCGACAGGACCAAGAGTCTTCACCAGATGTTGTGATTGGTATGTTGACCATTTGCTCTTTCGATGCTTATACCTTGATAGACCCAGGATCTACTTTATCGTGTATTACCCCATTTGTCGTGGGGAAATTTGGTATAGTGCTTGAAATACTAAGTGATCCTTTTGTGGTATCTACACCGGTCAAAGAATCGATTATTTCTAGATGGGTTTACCGAGGTTTATGGTGTCAGTTTGTGGTCGCTAGACCTCAGCCAACCTAGTTGAGCTAGAGATGTTGGATTTTGATGCTATCGTGGGCATGGACTGGTTGGCAGCTTGCTACGTGATAGTTGATTATCGAGCAAAGATAGCTAGATTTCATTTTTTGGGTGAGCCCGTACTTGAATGGGTAGGTAATACAGCGACACCTAGAGGTAGGTTTATTTCCTATCTGAAGGCGAGGAAAATGATCGCAAAAGTGTACATTTATCATATTATGCGAGTTAAAGATGCAGACGCTGAGTTACCAACACTTCAGTCTATTCCAATAGTTAAAGAGTACGCAGATGTATTTCCAGATTAACTTCCAGGTATTCCTCCAGAGCGAGAAATTGATTTTGGCATCGATTTGCTTCTGGGAATGCAACCAATATCCATCTCTCTGTATAGAATGGCACTTGCCGAATTGAAAGAGTTGAAGGAGCAGTTAAAAGATTTGCTAGAGAAAGGTTTCATCAGAACCAGTACCTCACCTTGGGGTGCACCAGTACTGTTTGTACGGAAGAAAGACGGCTCGCTGAGGATGTGTATCGATTATAGGCAACTGAATAAGGTAACTATTAAGAATAAGTATCCACTTCCAAGGATAGATGACTTGTTTGATCTGTTGTAGGGAGCTAGATTTGATGTCAGGGTACCACCAGGTCAGAGTTCGGGAGAAAGATATTCCCAAGACAACCTTCAGGACCCGATATGGCCATTTCGAGTTCCTTGTCATATCCGTCGGGTTGATAAATGCACTTGCCATATTTATGGACTTGCCATATCTGTTCATGATAGTCTTTATCGATGATATTCTGGTTTATTCACGTTCAGAGGATGAGCATGTGGACCACCTGCGAGCGGTACTCCAAACCCTCCGTGATAATAAATTGTATGCTAAGTTTTCTAAATGTGAGTTATGGTTGAAGTCTATAGCATTCTTGGGGCACATTGTATCCGATGGAGGTATAAAGGTAGACACTCAGAAGATTGAGGCTGTGAAATCCTGGCCTAGACCTACCACTCCGACAGAGATTCGTAGCTTTCTAGGCTTAGCAGGATACTACCAGAGGTTCGTAGAAGGGTTTTCTTCTCTTTCAGCACCATTAACAAAGTTGATGCAGAAAGAGACTAAGTTTCAGTGGACAGAGGCCTGTGAGAAAAGTTTCCAGGAGCTTAAGAACAGGTTGACTTCTGCGCCAGTTCTAGCACTTCCAGAGGGTCCAGATCGTTATGCCATGTATTGTGATGTCTCATGTGTCAGGTTAGGATGTGTCCTAATGCAACATGGGAAGGTAATTGCATATGCTTCAAGGTAGTTAAGGAAGCACAAACGGAATTATCTGACCCACGACCTCGAGTTAGCTGCGGTTGTCCATGTGCTTAAGATACGACGGTATTATTTATATGGTGTTCATGTTGATGTATTCACAGATCATAAAAGCCTGCAATATATCTTCAAGCAAAAAGAGTTGAATTTGCGACAGAGGTGATGGCTTGAGTTATTGAAAGATTATGATGTTAACATTCTCTACCATCCAGGGAAAGCTAATGTTGTAGCAGATGCCTTAAGTCGCCGATCTATGGGTAGCTTAGCACATGTAGAGGCCGAAAAAGACAATTAACTAGAGAGATTCATTAATTGGCTTGTTTGGGGGGTTATGTTAGTAGACCCTGGCAATGGTGGATTTGTACTCCAAAATACTGCAAAATTATCTCTCATAGCTAAAGTAAAGGAGAGGCAGTACGAGGACGCATAGTTGGTTGAGTTGAGAGAGCGAATTCCATAGAAGAAGAAGCTATTGTTAGAACTCAAGGGAGATGGGGTTCTCAAATACAGGGGTCATTTGTGTGTTCTAGATGTAGTAGGGCTACGAGACTAGATTATGTCAGAGGCAGATTATTCGTGGTACTCCATTCACCATGGGTCGACGAAGATGTATCATGACATTAAGGATGTGTATTGGTGGAACGATATGAAGAAGAATATTGATGAGTATGTCGCTCAGTGTCCTAGTTTCCAGTAGGTAAAGATAGAGCACCAGAAGCTCGGAGGGCTAATGCAGACTATTGAGATCCCGACATGGAAATGGGAGGCGATAAACATGGACTTTATCACGGGTTTACCTCGTTCTCATCGTAAGTTTGATTCCATATGGGTGATAGTCGATAGGCTTACGAAATCAGCTCATTTCCTATCGGTCAGATCTACATATACAATAGAAGATTATGCAAAATTAGATATTAAGGAGATAGTGCGACTACACAGAGTACCGATATCTATTATATATGATCGTGGGGCCCAATTTACATCACATTTTTGGAGATCATTTCAAAAAGGTCTAGGGACTTAGGTGAATCTCAACACAACTTTTCATCCACAAACTGATGGACAAGCCAAGCGCATAATTCAGACGCTCGAGGATATGTTACGAGCATGTGTGGTGGATTTTAAAAGAAGTTGGGATGGACATCTACCTCTTATCGATTTTGCATATAATAACAGTTACCACTCCAGTATCCAGATGGCTCCATACGAGGCTTTGTATGGGCGCAGGTGCAGATCTCCTATAGGGTGGTTTGATGTTGGAGAATCTGGGTTACATAGGCCAGACATGGTTTAATAGGCCATAGAAAATGTAAAGATTATCCGGGAGCGACTGTTGACAGCTCAGAGTCGTCACAAGTCATATTCTGACATGCGACGATGAGATTTAGAGTTCGGGGTTAATCACTGGGTATTCTTAAAGGTGTCACCTATGAAGGGTGTGATGAGGTTTGGCAAGAAAGGAAAACTTAGCCCACGGTATATTGGGACTTATAGGATCATTCAAAAGTGGGACAAGTAGCTTATGAGTTAGAATTGCCCTCAGAATTGGAGTCTATCCATCCAGTTTTTCACGTATCTATGTTATGGAAGTACATTGGCGATCCTACCCGAGTGGTGCCCACGGATGATGTACAAATTACAGAAGACTTGTCATACGAGGAAATTCTGGTTGCCATCCTAGACCGACAAATCCGCAAGCTACGGAGTAAGGAGGTAGCCTCCATGAAGGTCTTATAGAGAAGCAAGAATGTGGAAGAGATGACATGGGAAGCGGAGGAAGAAATAAAGTCTAAATACCCTCACCTATTTCAAATTGGATATATGGCTCGAGATGGGATACCTCAGCACAACCCTATTCAGGCCAGTAGGTCCTCAGGTAAGCTCTTATTTTTGACTTCCCGAATTTATTATAGATAGTAGTGTGAGACCAAGTGTGGCTAGTTTTCTGACAGAGCGCATGGTGGTTTTAGTCTAGTGTACGTAGGAGACTCTGGCAAAAAATTTCCAAGGTATCTAAGAGTAAACATTCAAGGACGAATGTTTCTAAGGGGGGAAGGATGTTACATCTCACGTTTCTCATACGTTAAAGTTTTGTCTTCAGTTAATTGACCTAGAATAGTGTGACGACCCAGCCGGTCATTTTAAGAATTTTTGCCCCGATCCCCCATTAACTGTTTTCCCCAAGTTTATTTCTGCTATTTTGATTTGCCGGGATTCGGTTTTGAGTTTTGAAGAGTTTTGGGACACTTAGTCCTTAAATGAGAGCTTAAGTGTTGGAAAGTTGATCATAGATGGAACAGTATGGCGACATCCTCAGAATGGAAATCTGATGGTTCTGTTGGCTCCGTTGGGTGATTTTGGTCTTAAGGGCGTGTTCGGATTGTGTTTTGGAGGTCCGTAGCTAATTTATGCTTGAAATGCCGAAAGGTCGAATTTTGAAGTTTCTGGTTCGATAGTGAGATTTTGATCTGAGGGTTGGAATGGAATTCCGGAAGTTGGAGTATCTCTGTAGTGTTGAATGTGACGTGTGTGCAAAATTTCAGGTCATTCGGATGAGGTTTGATAGACTTTTTGATCGAAAGCGTATTTTTAGAGTTTTTGGAATTCTTAGGCTTGAATCCGATGAAAAGTAGGTATTTAGATGTTGTTTTGAGTGTTCTAAAGGTTGAAACAAGTTTGAACGAAGTTATGGGATATGTTGGTAGGTTTGGTTGAGGTCCCGGGTGCCTCAGGATGATTTCGGATGGTTGACAGAAGGATTTTGGGACTTTGGAGTTGCAGTTTCAGCTGTTCTTCTGTCATAACCGCACCTGCGATTGTGGGACCGCAGAAGCAGCGGATCTACCGTAGAAGCGGAAAAGGAGGAAAGGTAGCAGGGATCGCAGAAGCAGGGTTTTCACCGCAGAAGTGGCCCCGCATCTGTGAAAGGATAGCCGCAGATGCGGAAAGCTGTGCCTTAAGTGAAAAATCGCAAATGCGACCATTGTTCCGCAAATGCAGGACCGCAGAAGAGGTCCTAGGACCGCAGATACGGAAACAGCTTGGCAGAAATAATTTTGAGGGTTTAGTTTCAAAAGTTGGAAATTCGATTTGGAGCTCGGGAGAGGGAGATTTTGAGAGGAAATTGAAGAGGAGATCATTGGGTAACGATTCTTTAACCTTTTATAGTTATACTCCATCATTCTATAGTTAGTTTCATCATTTCATTCAGATTGGAGATGAAAATTAGGGAAAAGTTGGAAGAAAGTTCTTAGACCTAGAATTCGACTTTTGATTGAGAATTTGACCTTAGATTTGGATAATTTTTGTATGCATGAACTCGGGAGAGTGTGAGGATTCTGAAAATATTAATTTTACCTAATTCCGAGACGTCGGCCTGAGGGGCGTTTTGGTCATTTTACCTAATTACATGTAGTAGCTTAGAATTTCTTTGTAGAATCAGTTACTTGAAGTGTTATTTACGTTATGAAATTGAATTGAATAGATTTGGGCCATTTGGAGTCGAGTACTCATGGCAAGAGCGTGGTTTCAGATTGATTATTGAGCCGATTTGAGGTGAGTGGCTTGTCTAACCTTGTGTGGGGGACCTTCCCCTTAGGATTTGGTATATTTGGTAATTCAAATGCCTTGTACGTGAGGTGATGAGTGCGTACTTGTGCTAATTGTGGAAATCCGATTTTCTTTAAGTAGTTACTAGTATGTTTCCTTTCCTGTTTTTATTACTTGCACTATTAAGCCTGTTGTTAGCTTAGGAAAGCATGTCTAAGTGACTTAAATGCTTTATTTGCTCAAACTGCCTTACCTGAATTCTGTGCAGCATGCTAGGCTAGAATTACTTGTTGCTTAATATGAAATTTGCCATTTCTAAATATTTTACTGTTGTTGCTGTGTATTTACATCGGGACTACGGATGTGGGATTTCGGTAGATCCCCTTTGTTTGTTTATTTGGGACTACAAATGTGGATTCCGATAGATCCCCCTACACAATTATATAGAACTATGGGAATGCACCCGGTAAATTCCCCCAATACTGGGTATTTATATTTGGGACTACATATCAGGATTCCGGTAGATCCCCGCGCACTGATAGCTGGACTACGGGATGGGATCCCGGGAGATCCTTCGGATATATCTGATGGACTATATGACGGTATCCTGGGAGATCCACTAGATAGATGTAATTGGGACTACAGTACGATATCCTAGAAGGTACCCCGGTTGTTATCGCTCTGTTCAGTTGTACTTCCTTTCCGTGATTATTTTTCCTCTGTTCTAGTAGTTTTTCTCTTTCTATTCTACGTTATTTCTTACTGTTGCACTTAATTATACTGTCTTGTTCTACGCTGTTATATTTTGTATTTTATTTAACCTTAGTAGGGCCCTGACCTTCCTCATCACTACCCGACCGAGGTTAGGCTTGGCACTTACTAAGTACCGCTGTGGTGTACTCATGCCCCTTCTGTGCATGTTTTTCATGTGCAGATCCAGGTACTGCGACTACACCTATCACCCTTGAGGTGAGGCGACTACTTCAACGACTTCGAGGTACATCTGCCGCGTCCGCAGACCGAGGAGTCCCTTTCTATTCTAACTTTTAAACATTTGCCCTTCTGTATTTCTTTTCCTTGTTAGATATTCTGGAGTTAGAGTATTGTGTAGTGATCCTTAGCTTGTGATTTATGGGTTTCCGGGTCTTGAAAGTATGTATTGGTTGAGAGTTAAATATTGTGTATGCCGAGTGGTACTTTTAAACACTGTTTTATCACTCTTCATTCTGTTTTAATTTATTTTTATTTCGCACTTTGGTTATCTTCCGCAATTTAGGCTTACCTAGTCGTAGAGGACTAGGTGCCGTCACGATGGTTCACGGAGGGCGAAGCGGGGTCGTGACAAATAGGGGATGAGATTATCTTGAGGTTAGCATATTTATGCTATTTATAACAAGCGATAAGTAAGTGCCATGAAGGATAAAGGTTATACGGATTAAATAAAATGAATTTCGTTGAAGTTTGTCGATTCGGGATAAAATACGGTCCGAGATATAATACCTGATACTTATGGACTAGTACAACACAAGGTACCATATGACCGTGATAGTATGATGTATAAAGTATATTAAAAATGAGTAGAATTTTAAGTAATTAAGACAATTTTTAATTATGCGGGTAATTGATTAATTACCGGGTAACGGGACATTACCTAATTAACAAATAAGTTGGATAAAAATTAAACCCCCCCCCACGTGGCAGCAAGTCCCTTATTAAGCAAATGACTTTTAGTCATTTCTTATTAGATGGCATCCTAATACATTAATTACAAGACACCTCAAACATTAAGAATTTCAATACAACATTACAATTAGAAGTGGGGAAAACGTTAGCCATTCTAATTACGTAAAATTTTGCGGTTCCAAAGGAGTACGATGCAACATTTTCCAAGAATATCATACAGATTTTTCCCTACTCCAGGTATGTTAAGGCTAATCCTTTCTTTCATTTGGCATGATCTCGTAATTATAAAAGTTTGATAACAAGGCATAAAGAAAAATTCATATCCCGATATTTACGTATATTTTCCTACTTTTGTAAGTTACAATATTCTCTTTATCGGGACTCATATTTAATTGAGTATTTCCTTATTCCAGTCAAGAGAGCAGAGAGTCTATATATACAGTATTACAGTATTTTCATTACCATCGAGCTATAATCGATGGGCAGGCCCCTATTGGGCAACCTCTGGTCAGATGGTAAGTTATATACCGAGCCTACTGTGGTCATGCACCTATGAGCAAGACCAGTTGGTCGATATACAAAGCCTAGTATGGCCGAGAGCCTATGAGCGAGCCTACTACGACAGAGCAATTATATATGTATACCGAGCCTTATAAGGCCGAACAACTATTTTACTTACTATTTTAAGAGAATAGAGTTAGTATCAGCAAGTGAGCATCTCTTCAGATTATCTTTGACCCCCAGTTGCTTTGAGTTATTATATTATCATTTCAGTTTTAGCTTTCAGTATATTGCCTTACATACTCGGTACATTATTTCGTACTGATGTCCCTTTCTAGGGGCGTTGCATTTCATGCGTGCAGGTTCAGATAGACAGACGGGTAGACCTCCTCAGTAGGTGTTGCCCGAGTTCAGCTTTATCGGTAAGCTCCCCGTCCTTCGGAGTTGCCGGGTCTAGAAGTTTGGTGTACATCTTGTGTATATATGTAGATAGGTTATGGGTAGGTCGGGCCTTGTTCCGATCATAATATATCCATCAGTAGAGGCTTGTAGACATATCCTGTCAATTAGTGCAGTATGTTGGGCTTGTAACATGTACATATATTTAGTTGGCTTATCAGCTATAGTAGTTATGACGACCTTGCCGGTCCAGCTTTATGTTGACATTTATGTTGACATTTAATCAGCGTTAGCCTCTATTCAGTTTTATATTTTACTTCGCACATTATTTTGTAATGTGGCCCATTGCCAGAGTATGATATTACATATTCAGAGTCTCTTAGTTGCAAGTGGTACGCAAGGATAGGTAAGGCACCAAGTGCCGGTCTCGCCCCCAGGCTCGGGGCGTGACATCATTAACTTGAAAAAAATTCTTTTTACTAGTAGAAGTTAATTCAAAGTTTAATGCTTTGAGTGTCCAAAAAGCTTTGTGTTCTAATTCAACTAGAAAGCTTTTCCAAAGACTAATTTATATGGGTATGTTTCAATTGGCGTTTTGAACGCCTTTCGGTATGCCCATAATGCATCATCTAATTTTAAAGACCAGTCTTTTCTTACAATTCCAACCATCTTTTCAAGAATTCTTTTTAACTCGCCATTGGAAACTTCAACTTGCCCCTGTGTTTGAGCATGACATGGTGTTCCAATTTGTGAATCACACCATATTTTGATAGCAAAGTAGAAAATTGCCTATTCATGAAATGAGTTCCTTGATCACTAATAATGACTCGAGGTGTGACAAATCTAGTAAAAATATTTTTTCCAAGAAAATTACACACTGTATGAACATCATTCTTCCTTATGGGGATGACTTCAACCATCTAAATACATAATCCACAGCCACAAGGATGTATTCAAATGTGTGAGAAGAAGGAAAATGACTCAAGAAATATATTCCCCAAATATCAATTATTTCACACACCTGTATTGATTGTAATGACATCTCATCTCTCTTAGTGATATTTCCTGTTTTTTGACACCTTTCACATTTTGCAACATATGCTCGGGCATCTTTAAAAAGTGTTGGCCAGAAAAATCCAACCTCCAATACTTTAAATGTCGTACGGTTTGTAGCATAATGACTTCCAATTGCTCCATCATGGCAGTGATACAAAATTTGGTCATCTCTTCTTTAGGTACACACCTCCTGATGATATTATCTGCACAAATTTTGAACAAGTAAGGTTCATTCCACAAATAATATTTAGCATCAGAAATAAGCTTTTTTCTCTACTAGTAAGAGAGATCTTGGTGTGTCCATCTTCCAACCAAGTACTTAGCAATATTTGCGAATCAGGGTGGTTGAGTCACAACAGAGTCGACTGAAAAATGTGTTCATCGGGAAATTCTTCTTTTATCCTGTTGAGCTCAATGGGAGGGTCTTCTAGTCTAGACAAATGGTCAGCTACCTGATTCTATGTTCCTTTTTTTTTGTCCTTTATCTCAAGGTCAAATTATTGTAGAAATAAAATCCACCTTAACAATCTAGGTTGAGCATCCTTTTTTGCTAAGAGTTATTTTAAAGCTACATGGTCAGTAAAAACAGTGACCTTTGTTCTTATCAAATAAGAACAAAACTTATCAAATGAAAATACTACTGCCAATAACTCTTTTTCTGTTATGGAATAATTCAGTTGAGCCTCATTTAGTGTTCTACTAGCTTAGTAAATGAGACGAAAAATCTTATCCTTTCTCTGGCCTAAAATAACTCCCATTGCCGAATCTCTAGCATCACACATAACCTCAAAGGGTTGGTTCCAATCTGGTGACACAACTATAAGGGCAATTGATAATTTCTCCTTAAGGGTGTCAAAAGCTATCATACAATTACTTGAAAAATCAAACTTAACATATTTCATTAAAAGGTTAGTCAGAGGTTATAAAATCTTGGAAAAATCCTTTATGAACCGTCTATAAAAACTTGCATTAGCTATAAAGCATCGAATGCATTTAATAGTTGTGGGAGGGGGTAATTCTACTATTAGATCAATTTTAGCCTTATCAACTTCTATCTCTTTAGAAATGATTTTACGTCCTAAAACAATTCCATCTGTAACCATAAAATGATATTTTTTTCAATTAAGAATCAAGTTTTTCTCTTCGCATCTCTTAATAACTAAAGTCAAGTGATGAAGACTATCCTAAATGTTTTGCAAAAGAGTGTAAAATCAACCATACAAATTTCAAGAAATTTTTTAGTCATATCAGAAATAATTGCTAACATGCAACACTGGAATGTAGCAGGGACATTTCACAGACCAAATTGCATTCTCCTATATGCATATGTTCCATGAGGACATGCTAAAGTTATATTATCCTGATCTTCGGGTGCAATTGGTATTTGGTTATATCCTGAATAGCCATCAAGAAAACTGTAAAAACCATATCCTGCAATTCTTTCCAACATTTGATCAATACATGGTAAAGGAACATGATCTTTACGGATATCATTATTGAGAAGTCTATAATCAATACAGACTGTCCATCCTGTAACAATCCTCGTAGGTATGAGTTCATTATTTTCATTCTTTATAGCTGATACCAACTTTCTTTGGTACTACCTGAATAGAACTTACCCAAGGGTTGTCTGAAATTGGGTAAATAATACCTGCCACTAAAAGTTTGACAATCTCCTTTTTATCACCTCCTGCATTGCAGGATTCAGTCTCATTTGGGGTTGGATTATTGGCTTGTAGCTATCCTCCATGAGGATTCTATGCATACCAATTACTGGATTAATCCCTTTAGTATCTTCTACAGTCCACCCTAAAGCTCCTTTATGTGCTTTTAAGACTTGAATAAGTCTTTCTTCTTGTTCTGCAGTAAAAAATGATGAAATAATTACTGGAAATAATTCTTGCTCAAGATAAAAATATTTTAAATGAGAAGGGAGAACTTTGAGTTCAATTTTCGGTTGAACTTCTTCTGTTTGCATCTCTTTATCCTTAGAATAGTTTTCCAGTCTTTCAGCTTCTTTCCTGATTGTGGGATCATCATCTTGTGTAGTACCTGATTTGGTCAAATATCTTTCCATTGAGTCAGAAACTAATTGATCATATTTTTATTCATATGCAAGATCACTAATCATGTCAATAGAAAAATATGAAGATCATGCCTCATCTCCTGAACATCTTAGTATCTTTTACATATCAATGTTACACCTCACAATATTACGATGATGTTACGTCCTGCAGTATTATATTACGACAATGTTGTGCCCTGCAGTATTACATTACGATGATGTTATGCTTCGGAATAATAAGTTACGAAGATGTTGCACCCTGTAGTATTGTACATTGAATTTGTCATAAGGTAATTGACATCTGTCCAAGGAAAAGATTTTTTTGGGATTATAAGGATTATAAGTGATGAGTAAAATTCATGAACGTGAGAGGGGAAGCAAGTCGAAGAAAATGAATTTCGTTGAAATTTGGTATTTTGGGATACAGCTCAAGCTAAAATACCCGGTATTTATGGACTAGCACCATACAAGGTACCACATGGCCATAATAGAAGGGTGTGCAAAGTGTATTAAAAATGAATAGTATTTTAAGTAAATCGAGACAATTCTTAATTATACAGGTAATTGGTTAATTATTGGATAATGGAATATTATCCAATTAATTAAAGAGCCAATTGGATAAAGATGGGGAAGGAGTAACGTGGCAGCCCAAGACTTCATGTAATATGACTCTTGAATTTACATGAAATGTGGCAATTGTTAAAGAAAGTGAGTTATTTCCTAATCTCTTAAAAGACTACCAACAAAGAAATATTGTAACATTATTGGGAAATTTTTTCATCCAAGAATTTAGTAACATTGTTGACAAAGTCTTTCATCCCAAATATGGTAACGTGATTGACAAAGGACCTTCTGCCCAGGGAATATAGTAACGCTATTGTTAGAGAGTTTTAGCCAAGGAACGTAGCAACGTTATTGAGAAAGAGTTTTAGCCAAGATTATCTTGCATAGAAAGTTATTGCTTCGAACATTTCATATGGATTTTTTCCTACTCCGGGTATGTTGAGGCTATCCCTTTTTTTTTTGGCATGATCTATACAATATAAACGAAACGTGCAAATGCATAAATTTCATAAATGACTCTATTCATAGAAGTATTAGAGATATCTATGTTCTTGAATTTCTATGTGTCATAATATTTTATCATCTGTTCATGAGTCTCAAAAAAATACGAAAGTTGAAAAGAGTTTACTTTATGATATTACTCAAAGGCAAAATGGTCTTATGACATTCTGAAAGATTTTATTAACGTACTTTTCATGCATTGCATTCATGTACATTGACCTATGACCCGATGGCATTATATACTCGTATATATGTATGTATGTATATATATATTGGGATATGGGAAAAGTTATGGTGTTATATACGCACTACCACCTGATCAGCTGGTATACGTTGATGATTTTGCCCATAATGGCCAAGATGATATGATGGGATGCCCTTAGAGGCTGATGATGTTATGAAACATGTACCTATGTACGACATGACATTTATACGCATATGCATGATACGATAATTATTTCATGATTTACAATGTTTTCAGAATTACAGGTGGAGTCATTTACTCTATATTTCCTTAATGTATGTTATGCGCTTATTTATGTACCTTACATACTCAGTACATTATTCGTACTGACATCCCTTTTGACTGGGGATGCTGCGTTTCATGCCCACAGTTCCAGATAGAGAGGTCGAGAGTACTCCAAGTAGGCTATCAGCTTGGCAGAAGATGTTGGTGCGCTCCATTTGCTTCGGAGTTGCTTGTTTGGTTAGTATGAGTTAGATGTGTATTGTTTGGTATGGCAGAAATTTGTCCCCACCTTTATGAAAAATTATGTATTCTTAGAGGTTTGTAGACAAATATCATGTACGTAAAAGATTGTATGGACTTGTCGGCCTATATTCAGTGTTCAAGTGGTTATTTTGGTCTTAGTGGCACATATGTCTTATGTATAAGTTGGCATTACATGTTGTATTCTACCTATTTCATGGAAGCCTCTCTGGCTCAGTTATTTATGATAGTATGACATGAAAATATACGTTATGTTGGTACTCGGTTGAGTAAGGTACCGGGTGCCTGTCGCGGCCCATCGGTCTGGGTCATGACAAAAGTGGTATCAGCGCAGTTCTGTCCTATGGAGTCTACAAGCCGTGTCTAGTAGAGTCTTGTTTATGGGTGTGTTGTGCACCACACTTATAAGCAGGAGGCTATAGGGCATTTAGGATTGTCACTCTTTCTTCTTACTCTAGATCGTGTGGTAGAGCTCACTTATAAGAATTTAAATTAATAAATTCTATTTTATTCGTAATAAGACGATACCTACATCCGGAAAGAAGGTTGGAAAGAGATATAGTTGTGGAAGAGCTGAGTCAGAGGAATTTGATTTTTGTATGATGCCTACGATAAGTAAATATGAGGTCTTTGGCAAATCATGGGTGTACTGAAAGGTGTAAGCTTCCTGATAAGAAGCCTTAAGGCAAGAATACTTATCCACCCTAATGGTGAAAGACAATGAGAGATTCAGAAGATAAATACAAGTTTCAAAAAGCAAAAGAAGCAAGATGAGAAGAGTACGAGGCACCCAATTAATGAAGGTTAACCGTGTTTATAATTCAAGCAGAGAAACATGAGCTTTTTAAGTTATATTCACCAGTAACAGAGGTATGTACAATTGGTTACACCCATTTCAGTAATGCCCTGTGGGGGCTAACAGGTATAGTTAAGAGAAGGATGGGGCATCAAGATCCGGCTAGGGTTAGAGTAACCCAAAATAGTGAATGGATTATCTGTGTTAGTTGACATTTCCGAAGGGTATTACAAATGTGCCAATAGATCTTCTTGGGAGACACCCAGATGGTGCACTCTAGAATATTACGATTAGATGTGAATACTAGCATGAAAAAAATCAGAAGTAGGCACTGAAAGCCTGGATGGGATAACTATTACCTTGTGTGACCCTCGTCCCTATTAGAGTGAGGATGTTGAGCAGCCCGAAGAGCCGCTGAATGAATAAAGGAGAGCTAAAAGCGAAAGAATGTCGTGTTGAAGTTTTCACAAGAAAAGGGATATGCAGAAATATTAGCAGAATAATGAGAAGAGCGATAAGGAAGCATTATGAATAAGGTGTGATACATGGATAACAACGGTCGGAAAAAAAAAGAAAAAAGAAGAAATGACAGTATTACAGAGTCTAATCAAGTGAATGAAGAGACGAGAGGTGTCAGGCCTTGGGACAACAAAAAAGTATAGGCCATGAAGTCATATCCTCATTTTAAGAAGTAAGTTTGTGACCCTAACGTGATTACAAATAGGAAAAGCTAGACCCCAGAATAATAGAGATCAGTATGGGCTGGTGAACAAGATAAAATAAACATGAATTAGGGATTTAGTGATTTGATAATGATCGACATCATGAGAATTTTAGATTTCGTGTGGGCAATAATTAAATGGACAACAGAAGAAGATTCATGAGAAATTTAGAGAATAGTCATTTAGGAAGACGCTTTCCTAAAGCAAGAAATGTGAGCAAAGTTAAGCTTAAGTGACTGTATGTGCCAGCTACACTAAATGTCACTATCGCGAGTGACAAATTTTGTTATCCTTGGTACAAAAAGATTACCGCAAGTGAGTAAGAGTCATCAATGATGTGAAAAGACGGCAAAGATGAAGAGAAAAAACATCTATAGGCAGGTTGTCATAGCTCCAAGTCTTAGTATTCTCCTAATGGGGGGAATATGGAATGATAAAGGAAGAATGCGATAAAAATGAGAAAGGGATGAGATTTCACTTATCCAAATATTACAGATATGCTATGATTTTAGGACGTTATGTAAGCACGAAGTCAAAAAAAGGAAGTAAGGGTTCCTACCCGGGATGTTACTGATAGATAAAGAGCCAGCACGTGTGGTAAGTTAAGACAAAGAGATAACCTAAAAAAGATTACGCAGAATATGGATATGAGAATGGGCCGACGAGTAATTAGTAGTTGATTCAGGAAGAGCCTAGTCATGACTAGATAAGAAGTTACGGACAAATCAGCAGATCATGCAAGATGAATGTAATAAACCCCAACATGGAGAATTCAGCCTCGCAATAATGTCATTATAATAGTTGAGATATATTTAAATAGGACTCGTGGTAGTTAAAGGTACTGTATGAGTGTTACGGGGATAAAAGAAAGTGCCACTGGGAAGGTAATCAAAATGTCAGTTCATAAGAAACCCTACAAGCACAAGGGCACGGAGGTAAGCAACTATGGATAATTATAGGCAAGGAAGGGCATCAAAAGGTCCGTAATAAGCTCATAGTTTTACGAGGGTCAAGGGTTCTCCCTAAGTACTACAACGAAAGACTAGTTGAGGAAATAAGGAAAAAGGCTTCAACTTAAGAACAATGACCTAAAGATGAAATGGTCGTGTCACAACAGTCTCACAAAAACATTATGAGCACTCCAAAAGAAAGTGACACCTACCGTGGCTAATAAACGGGAAGTAAAATTAAAAGTAATATTCAAGATCATATGAGTTGCACAGAAACTCGAGCATGTGTGAGAACTAAGATAAGCTAAGTATGGACGCAACAAGGGGGCAGAAAAACCAGAAAAAGTAATAGATTACGTTGAAAGAAAGCTAAGATGGAACGAAAGAAATTATTCAATCAATGATCCAGAGTTGGTTATGTTATGAATGCACTTAAGGGTTCAAAGTTTTATACATGCAGCATATACAACCGTAGAACATTCTGGTGTATGTAAAAGAAAGAATTGAGCCCAAGTAATAAATGAAGGATTAAATTATTAAAGAATTGTATCATTCATATTCCTCAGTGCCCCTAAAAGGAACATAATAAATAATACCATGAACCACAGATCGGAAGCTATCTTAAGGCTACATAAAGGTTGATCAGAGGGAAGAGAAAACTAAAGAGTGACATCAACTAAGTAATCAGGAGTCTGATTATTGGACCCGGACAATTAGAAACATCGTGATCGGGATCATTGCAGGATCTCCATTAAAATTAGAGGTACGAGAGAGATAGTATAACAATCATATTCTATAACGGCTCTATGATAAAGCCAGCTAAAAAAGTAACAGTCTCATAAGAAGTCAGTATGAAGCTCCCACCGGATTGTAGTATTATAATAGAGCTTCAAGTTGTGATATGAATCATACCTATGTGGAAGGGAGGTTATGAAGGAGATAGAAGATATGATACGGGATTTTAAGTAAGTAAGGTAAAGGTGAACAACGTACGAGATACTCAAATACAGAAAGTTGTGAATAGTCCATACTTCATATAGAAGGCTAGAAATGCGGGGATTCAATATCCAGGAATGATAGCGGCATCGTCAGTGGCATATCTCATAGCCTATGGTTTCTAGGTATCGAGGAGGCTAAATAAGATAGTAAAGAAGAGTTATAGATGATGTGATGTCTCGCTTGATGTTCCAGAGTGACATAAGGAAACATATGATACAAGCAAGTTGAAGAAAGGTTGCGAGTAATATAAATAAATATGGGTAGGTCGCGAGATTAAGTATGGCAAAACGACAAGGTTTTAGGAAGGCAAGAGTAAGGATACGAAAGGGCGAGTGAGAAGGTGACGAGAATGGATAAGTCCTTAGGATTAAACCCATGAAAACAAGCGAGCTAATGGTTTTTCTAAGTCATGGAAAGCTTAATATAGCCTGAATGAACTCAAAAGAGTCTAAGACTAATATCATTTGAAAGAGATGAGGGTGTAATTGTGGTAGATAATGTTGCCGCAAGTCCTGATACATCTTAGCAGCGCTCGAATAAATAGAATACCGGGAACTATGGGCCTCCTCTAGAATCAACTCATGAAGTCCATCCACATTAGGCACACAAATACGACCCTGCATCCTCAAAACTCCATCATCTCCAACTGTAACTTGCTTGACACCTCCGTGCCGCACTGTATCCCTAAGGACAAGCAAATGAGGATAATCATACTGCCGATCTCGATTGTGCTCAAATAATGAAGAATGAGTTTGACTGTGCAATCTAACACACGGCTGGGCTTAGAAACATCCAACCTCACAAACTGATTGGCTAATGCCTTAACATCCAGAGCAAGCGGTCTCTTACTGACCAAAATACACGCAAGACTGGCCACACTGACTGACTTTCTACTCAAAGCATCGGCCACTACATTGACCTTTCCCGGATGATATAAGATGGTGATATCATAGTCTTTCAATAGCTCCAACCACCTCATCTACCTCAAATTTAGCTCCTTCTGCTTGAACAAGTACTATAGACTCTTGTGATCCGTGAACACCTCACATGACACACCATACAAATAATGCCTCCAAATCTTCAGCGCGTGAACAATGGTTGCTAACTCCAAATCATGAATCAGATAATTCTTCTCATGAATCTTTAACTATCGCGAAGCATAAGCAATGACCTTGCTATCCTGCATCAACACTGTACCAAGTCCAATACAAGATGCGTCACAATAAACTGTATATGGCCTTGAACCTGTAGGCAATACCAACACCGACACCATAGTGAAAGCTGTCTTGAACTTCTGAAAGCTCGTCTCACACTCATACGACCACCTGAATTGGGAACCCTTCTGGGTCAACCTGGTCATCGGGGCTGCAATAGATGAAAACCCCTCCACAAACCGACGGTAATAGCCTGCCAAACTCAAGAAACTCCGGATCTTTGTAGATGATGTGGTCTAGGACAGTTCTTGACTTCCTCTATCTTCTTCGTATCTACTTGAATACCCTCTGCTGAAACAACGTGACCCAAGAATGCAACTGGACTCAACCAGAACTCACACTTTGAAAATTTAGCATACAACTGACTATCTCTCAAAGTCTGAAGAACAACTCTCAGATGCTGCTCATGCTCCTCCTAGCTGCGGGAATAGATCAAAATATCATCAATGAAGACTATCCGAATGAATCCAAGTAAGGCTTGAACACTCGGTTCACCAAATCCATGAAAGCTGCTGGGGATTTTGTCAATCAGAATGACATCAGTACGGAAAGCTGTCTTAGGGACATCGAATGCCCTAATCCTCAACTGATGGTAGCCAGATCTCAAGTCAATCTTTGAAAACACTTTGACACCCTGAAGCTGATCAACCAAATCATCAATCCTCGGCAATGGGTACTTATTCTTGATTGTGACCTTGTTCAACTATCTATAATCTATACACATCCTCATCGATCCGTCCTTCTTCTTGACAAACAACACCGGCGCACCCCAAGGCAAGACACTAGGTCTAATAAAGCCCTTATCAAGCAAGTCTTGCAACTATTCCTTCAATTCTTTCAATTCAGTCGGCGCAATACGATATGGCGGAATTGAAATGGGCTGAATGCCCGGAGCCAAATCAATGCAGAAGTCAATATCCCTGTCGGGTGGCATACCAGGCAGGTCTGAAGGAATTACGTCAGGAAACTCATGAACAACAGGCACAAAATCCATAAAAGGAACCTCGACACTAGAATCATGAACATACGCCAAATAGGCCAATCATCCCTTATCAACCATACGCCGAGCCTTCATATATGAGATAGCCCTGCTGGTAGAATGACCATGAGTCCCTCTCCATTCTAAATGAGGTAAACCCAACAAGCTTAAGGTCACAGTATTGGCATGACAGTCCAAGATAGCGTGGTAAGGTGATAACCAGTCCGTCCCCAATATGACATCAAAATCAACCATATCCAAAAGTAACAAATCTACTCGAGTCTCAAGACCCCCAATCACAACTATACATGAACGATGAACACGATCTACCATAATAGAATCACCCATCGGTGTAGACACATATATAGAAGCACTCAAGGAATCACTAGGCATGACCAGATACGGTGTAAAATAAGATGACACATAGGAATATGTAGATCCTAGATCAAATAGAACTAAAACATCTCTACTACAAACCAGAACAGTACCTGTGATAACTGCATTAGAGGTCTTAGCCTCAGTCCTGGCTCGAAGAGCATAACATCGGGGCTGGGCCCTACCACTCTGAACTACATCTCTAGGACAGCCTCCTGCTGGCTGGCCTCTACCTCTAGCGGCCTGACCTCCACATCTAATACATCTACCTCTACCTCTAGCACCTCTACCTCTACCTATAGCTGGTTGAGCGAGCGGTGGAACACTCGGTGCCTGAAACATGGCACAGGAACCCTGATGCTGAGAGTTGCTTAGTGCTCGAGGGCAAAATCTAGCAATATGCCTCGTGTCACCACAAGTATAACAAGCCCTCGGCTGTTGAGACTGCTGACCCTGATAGCCTGAATACCCATCCTGAAAACTCTAGAGCGAAGGTGCACTAATAAAAGCTGGTGATGTACTGTAGGGCAACTGATTAGAATACTACATATGAGAACCACGGCCTCCTGGAGCACCGTGAGAAGCCTGTAGTGCTGAATAAAACTGCCTAGAAGGATGGCCCCTACCTCCAGATGAGGCACCACTAAATCTGCCCGAGTGATGAGGCCTCTTGTCAGACCCCTGACCACTCCCCTGTGATAGAACCATCTCAACTCTCCTGGCCACATTGGCCGCATCCTGAAAAGAAATCCCGTTCCCCATCTCCTTAGCCATCTGCAATCGAATAGGTTGAACGAGTCCCTCAATGAACCTCCTCCTCCTCTCTCTCTCTCTCTCTCTCTTAGTGGGAAGTATAATAAGAGCATGATGGGCCAAGTCAATAAATCCGGTCTCGTATTGAGTAACAAGCATAGAACCTTGCTAGAGACGCTCAAACTGCCTCCGATAGTTCTCCCTCTGAGTGATAGGAAGAAACTTATCAAGAAATAGCTGAGAGAACTGATCCCAAGTCAAAGCCGGTGACCCAACTGGTCTAGCTAAACAATAATCTCTCCACCAAGTCTTGGCAGATCAAGACAAACAAAAAGCACCAAAGTCGACCCCATTGGTCTCCACTATCTCCATGTTCCGTAGAACCTCATGATAGCTGTCCATATACTCCTGGGGATCCTCAGAAGATGTACCACCAAAGGTAATAGTGAAAATCTTGGTGAACCTATCCAACCTCCACAATGCATCTGCAGATATAGTTGGCTCCTTACCGGTCTGTGCCACAACACCAGGCTAAGCTACCCGAACTGGCTGAGCTGGTGGAGTCTGAAACTAGGGAGCCATATGCTCCGAAGTGCGAATAGTAGGAGTCTGGGCTCCTCCTCCAGCCTGAGAGACAGCTGGTGCTACAGGAAGCAAGCCTGCATGGGAGACACTCTCCATAAGGCCCACTAGACGGACCAGAGCATCCTGAAGTACCGAGGTGGCGATAAACCCCTCTAGGACCTGACCTGGTCCTATTATAACTATTTGGGCTGGAACCTTATCATCAAACTCAACCTAAGGCTCCGCTGCTAGTGTTGTTACTCGAGCTCTGGGCTGAGCCCTGCCTCTGCCTCGGGCCCTAGCACGGCCTCGGCCTCTACCCTTGCAGGAGCTGCTATTGGGGGCTTAGGCTGCTGGTCAGCTGATGAAGCGGTATGTGTTCTCTTCATCTGCGAAAGAACATAGTGGAATTTCAATTAGCATTGAGAAATCAAGTCGCACGACAGGAAAGAATAGATGTGAAGTTTTTCCTTACTCTATAGCCTCTGGGGGATAAATACAGACATCTCCGTACCGATCCCTTAGACTCTACTAAGCTTGTCTGTAAATTGTGAGACCTAAGTAATTTAGAGCTCTGATACTAACTTGTCACGACCTAGATTTCCCACCCTCGTGAGTCATGATGGCACCTACTCATGAAAGCTAGGCAAGCCGAGAGTTACAAATTTTATTACCCTTTTTACTTAGCCTTTCAACAGTTCAATTTAACAGGCGATCAACAGCGGAATAACCATAATAACAAAATAAAATCGGAAGACGAAATCCGATAATATCACTAAATACTAATACGGAAATCCAAAATACAACTCTACCCAGAATTGGTATCACAATGTCATGGACTATCTACAAATACTACAAACAGTGGTCTGAAGGAAAATAATACAAATCTGTCTCTGAAATACATAAAAACATAATGGAAAGATAGAAGGGGATGCCAAGGCCTGCAGACACTTGCACGACTACCTCGGGTCTCCTGATAGACTGAAAGAAGCAACCTCACTGTGGTCTAAATGCTCCAGCATCGGGCTCTACACACAATGCAGAGTGTAGTATCAACACAACCGACTCCATGTGTTGGTAAGTGTCGAGCCTAACTTCGACGAAGTAGTGACGAGTCTCGAACAAGACTACCAAATAAACCTGTGTAGTTATATCATATACAACAAGTAATAATGACAGAAACTAGCAGTTAAATATGGGAAGGGGAAACATGCTCGAGGAATATCATGTACAAACGGAAATTCAGTAAGGAAGCATACGGAGCACCAAGATTCAACTGTAAGCAAGAATAAGGGGAACAATCACAAGTGTACGACATCACAATTCGTGCTTTTACTCTCGTTCTCACCATAAGAATCAATATAATCGGCACGGCATCACCCTTCGTGATTTTACCTTATATAATTATGGCACGACATTATCCTTCGTACACTATCACTCATATCATGGAATTACATCACTCTTTGTGCTTTTACATTTACAATATTAGCACAGCATCACCCTTCGTGCATTAACACTCACTCACAAATATCACGCACGGCATCACCCTTCGTGCTTTTACACTCATCCTTACCCAAGCAACAATCACAAAGCAATTCGGGCATTGGAATCAATAAAATCACAATAGAACTCCGACAAGGGAACAATAGTATTACAATAAAATTTTGGCGAGGGAAGCAATATCATAGACAATAATATCCCGGCAAGGGAAACAATATCATAAACCTCTTCTCTTTTCCACAATTACTCAACTACTCAATTCTCAACTTGAGCCAATGCTCTAAAATGTTCAATTACCAAGAATACTTCCATGAACCTTGCTCAACATTAGAAATCATCATATTAAGCATGCATTACACATAACAGAATCACAACAATCATAGTATAATACTCACGGGCATGCTTGACACCTACGTATAGATACTCGTCACCACACCTATACGTTGTACTCAACAATTAACAAACAACAAATAAGACCACGACTTCTATTCCCTTAAGCTAAAGTTAGACCAAACACTTACCTCAATGCCACGAACACAATCAAGCCTCAACTACTGCTTTATCCCTCGACTCCACCACCAATTCGCTTGTATCTAGCCACAATTTACTTAACAATATCAATAAATGCTAAATGAATTAATTCTAATGCATGAAACTAGATTTTTCTAAAGATTTTCCCAAAAAGTCAAAAATAGACCCCGAGACCACATGGTCAAAACCCGAGGTTCGAACCAAAACCCGACCACCCATTCACCTACGAAGTCAAATATATAATTTGTCTTGAAATCGGACCTCAAATCGAGGTCCAAATCCCCAAAATTTGAAAATCCTAAGTTCTATCCAAATCATCCAATTCCCCATGAAAACCTTTGATTTTGAATTGAAATCATGTAAAAAGATGGATTAGATTGAAGAAAATGAGTTGGAAATGACTTACTAGTGATTTGGAAGAGTTGTTGCCTTTGAAAAATCGCCCAATATGTTTTAGAGTTTGAAAGAGTAGAAAATGGGGAAAAATCCCGTCAAAATTTCATTTAGCAGGTCTCAGATGTCGCAATTGCTACCAGGGTTCGCATTCTTGATGTGAGCTTCTTTTGTTGCTGACCTGAATTGCATTCTGAATTGAATTCTCTTATTTTCTAGGCGGGCGCCTGATTGCTGAACTTGAACCGTCTTCTCTTATTACTTGACACTGTTTTCCCTTGCACCTTGAACCATTTTTCCTTGAAACTTGAACTGTCTTCCTTCGAAACTTCCTTCCCTTGAAACTTGAGTTGTCTACCCTTATTCTCCAGGTGGGCGCCTGATTACAACAAAACAGACAAAACAAAAGAAATTTTTTCTACCCCAGTTTGTACTAGGAA
Source organism: Nicotiana sylvestris (assembly GCF_000393655.2). NCBI lineage: Eukaryota > Viridiplantae > Streptophyta > Magnoliopsida > Solanales > Solanaceae > Nicotiana > Nicotiana sylvestris. The sequence goes on from NC_091058.1 coordinate 87,275,234, forward strand.
GATTTGTGAGTTGTTAGTAAAATTGTAAATCACTTGTACTATTGATGCAATGATGAGAGTAAACTAAAGAATAGACTAGGAAAATTATAAACTAAGCTTGACTAAAGTAAAGACTGACCCTATTCTCCAAGCGAGGCCCCTGATTTCAGGAAAACTAAACATTGATAATCTTAAGAAAACTAAAAAAAATTACTCCCCCTTTTTTTCAACTTCAGACTTCCTTTTTTTTTAAAAAAAATTATTATCCTAGGAGAAAATTCGTCGAACTAGGTTTTCTATCTTAGGAAAAAGATTCATCAGACTAAGATTTTGATCCTAGGAGAAAGTTCATCATACTAGGTCTCTTTTCTACTTTTTTTGGTATCTTAGGAGAAAGGTTCATAAGACTAAGACTTCTATCCTAGGAGAAAGTTCATCAAACTAGGTCTTTTATCTTAGGAGAAAGATTCATCAAACTAAGATTTTGATCCTAGGAGAAAATTCATCAGACTAGGTCTCTATCTTAGGAGAAAGATTCATCAGACTAAGATTTTGATCCTAGGAGAAAATTCATCAAACTAGGTCTTTTTTTTTCCTGGTATCTTAGGAGAAAGATTCATCAGACTAGGTTCTCTATCTTAGGAGAAAGATTCATCAGACTAAGATTTTGATCCTAGGAGAAAATTCATCAGACTAGGTTTTCTATCTTAGGAGAAAAATTCATCAGACTAAGACATCTATCCTAGGAGAAAGTTCATCAGACTAGGTTTTCTAATTTATTATCTTAGGAGAAAGATTCATTAGACTAAGATTTTGATCCTAGGAGAAAATTCATCAAACTAGATTTTCTATCTTAGGAGAAAAATTCATCAGACTAAGACATCTATCTTAGGAGAAAGTTTCATCAGACTAGGTTTTCTAATTTATTATCTTAGGAGAAACATTCATTAGACTAAGATTTTGATCCTAGGAGAAAATTCATCAGACTAGGTTTTCTATCTTAGGAGATAAATTCATCAGACTAAGACATCTATCCTAGGAGAAAATTCATCAGACTAGATCACCCTCTTTTTTTTTGGTATCTTAGGAGAAAGATTCATCAGACTAAGATTTCTATCCTAGGAGAAAGTTCATCAGACTAGGTCTTCTATCTTAGGAGAAATATTCATGAGACTAAGATTTATATTGGAAGAAAAATCCATCAGACTAGGACTTTTTATCCTAGGGGGAAAAATGTAAAGATCAATAGCAAGACAAATAAAAGCAAAGATTTGAGAAACTTCCCTTTGTCGGCTCTTCTCGGCTTTTCTTTTTCTTCTCTCTCTTTTTTTTTGTTTTTTTTTCATTTTCATTTTTTTTTCTCTTTTTGAATCACTTTCCTTGCACTGCTTTATTCCTATTTCGTATAAAGAAAAGTTTGTCAGTTTTAAAAATGGTGGTCGGTTTATGGCCTTGCGTCTTGGGCAGCTTGAGTCGGTCTCAAAAGACTTTTGTTTTGCACCAACTCTGATTGTTTCACACTAGTACCATTTGTATTTGCAACTCAAACAGCCTTATCCCAATTTGAAATCTTTTCTTAGGTGACCTTTTCCGATATCTTGAATGACTTCCTGCTTTTGAGCAATTTGTCTGTCAGAGAGGATCACCAATTATCTTTGCTTGCGCCAAGTAGACTGACAAGAGTCTTTAGGGGGAGCCTTTGCATGAATCCTCAAGGCATGTTGACAGTAACAACTGAGTGTGCTGGCCAAATTCGCTTTGTGCAACTAAAAAGCTGGTAGCAGATTTTGAAATCTTTTCTTTCTTGTTTTGACAAGGACTGACTCAGAGTGAAGGATACAATGACGCAAAGAAACAAGTATTAACAAGAAATGTCCCTGTCGGAAGGACAGAATGAAGAGTTTTTTCCTTTTCTTCTTTTCTTTTTTTTTTCTTTTTTTTTTCAATAACTAGCCTTAATGGTCATGACATGCATTTTGGACTCAACGACCTGATCTATCAAACTAATCCAATTTTTCCTTTTTCCATTGTTATGACCTTTGAAGTCGGGCTTATTCGTGCCAATTCTTTGCATAAGCTTCAAGACTCACTTTCGACTAGTGGTGCCCCGGGGGGTTTTCACCAACAAACCTCTCTCATTTATTCATCTCTACTTACCGTCGCCTTACTGTGCCCGTGAAGGTTTTCACTAGTAAGACTCTCTCATTTCTTTTATTTTTCTTTTTCTTTGTTTTCTTATGTGAGCAACTTGACAGTGTTCTATGTCGCGTGGCAACCGTTGCTCATTGCATGCATCTCTTGGCATTCTTGAAGATTGACCAGGAGGTCTTTATTTGGAAGGCTTTTGGATATGGGTAGGAAGAAAGGTCAGCATGAGGCTCAAAATAGATTAAAGATGATGGGGTTGTATACTTACAACTTTTGGAATCGACTCTTTTAAAAATGAAATAAAATCTTTGCCCCAGTTTTAGCTATTGGGATTTTTTTTTGGATTTTTTATGAATTCTTATTTGGTTGGACCGAACCGTGAGGATGCCTACGTATCCTATTTTTTAAGGAACTAGGTCGAACGTAGTTCAAACATCTGACCTAACTAATTTTTTTCATTTTTTTCTTTGTCTTTTTTTTTGTCTCTTTTTTTTTCAAATCAGGTTGCCCCAGCTTCTATTTTCTGGGGGCATGGATCTTTGCCCGTTCTTTTCTTCTTCATTTTTTTTCACTTGAAAATTGCCCCGGTTTGTACTCTTGGGAGATAGACTTTTTTTTTCTTTTTTCTTTTTTTTTTACTCTTGACTCTAAACTTGATTCCAAAAGAGGATAGTCAAAGAATATAACACATGCTCAAAAGGGGTAGCGAAGGATATAAAGTATTTGGATAGCAGAAAGAGGGCCTCCCAGCCTCGAGAATGCCAAACATAGTATCTTTCGCGATTACAACATTGACGAACATGTCTGTCCTCTTGGTCTGTCATGGTCACAAGACACTTTCCGTCCCTTAATGTCGAAATTTCTAACAAACTTCAATTGATTAAACATCCTCAAGCCCTATCTTCACAATAATTTGAAGGTGAATTTTACTCGACCTTAATTCCAAAGTATTTCAACTCTTTATTAATCCTCAAAAATGCCTTTTCCTCAGTTGTCCAATTCAAACTTAAATAAATTTTCTAAGATCTGACCACAAATTCCGCATGCATGTCATGTCATTAAGACTAGCGGGAAAAGAACTAAGCAAGGAATGACACAAAAGGACAAAATGTATTTCATTGAGTAAATAACGAGACAAACAACCTAAAATCCGAGTTACAACCCTAAATAACCCGGCTAATGAAAATAGCAACAGAACAGAAGGACAAGACTCACACAAACAGAATAGAGGGATAGAAGGGTTTGACTCAATAAAACAAATAAAATCTGGATCACAACCCTGAAATAACCCAGATAAGAGAAAAAACATCAAAACAAACTACCAAGATGTCACGACCCCAATCCCCGGTCGTGATGGCGCCCAATACGATGCAAGGAAAGCCCGACCAATTCATCACTCACAATCCCTTATGTAGAATTCATTACCAATTAATAGGATTTAATGCCAAATTAATCTGATTATAACTCTGTAGCAATAGATAAACAGTACGAAAAATCCATCAAATCTAAATATAAATCCCACCGATCTGGTGTCACGAGCCAAGAGCCTCTAATACAAGTTTGTGTAGCAACCTATACATAGAGTTGCCTAGAATGCGGAAAAATAAAGAGGATAAGGGGAGAAATCGGGTCCTGCGGACGCCATGCAGCTACCTCGATAACTCCGGAATAAGCTGAACAACAGCAGAAAGCTCAAACCATGCCTCCGGGATACCTGTATCTGCACATATGGTGCATGGAGTAAAGTGAGTACTCCAACTCAGTGAGTAATAGCAATAAATAATGACTGACGGAAAGAAAACTCGTAAAAACACTACGTAGTTCTATATTAAAACGGTGAGAATATCAAAAACAACAACTGAATGAAGAAGTCAGTTAAAGGTCCTTTAAGCCAGTATTCATTTCATTTACTCCTTGCGATAACCGAATTCATATTTGTACTGCTGCGGCGTGCAACCCGATCCATATAGTATACTGCTGCGGCGCGCAGCCCGATCCATACATATATTTATATATACTGTTGCGGCGTGCAGCCCGATCCAAGAATAGTCGACTGCGCTCACTGGGAGTGTGCAGACTCCGGAGGAGCTCCTTAAGCCCAAGCGCTATACTATTGCGGTGTGCAGTCCGACCCATATAATATACTACTGCGGCGTGCAGTCCGATCCATAAAAAAAAATCTACTGCGGCGTGCAGTGCGATCCATATAATATACTACTGCGGCGTGCAGTCCGATCCATATAATATACTACTACGGCGTGTAGTCCGATCCATAGCATATCAAATACCCTCACCATGGGGTTCTCGACCCCTCTCGGTCAATATAGACTTGGCCTCTCGGGCACACTAAGATAAGACGGGGTTCTCAACCCACACGTTACTCTCATTAGGATTTAACAATTTCTAAAGCTGGTTCATATTTTGTTTATCAGTTAAGAACATGACTGAGGGTATGATTTCGACAAGAAAGGTGAGGTCAACCAATACAAATGCCCCTAAGGGTTCTACAGACCGGCACAAGGCCCCAAACATGGCAACTAGCCCATAATATAATGATATTAATTAAGTCTCAATCATAAGTATAGTAGAGTCATCAAATGGGATGTACCGAGTCAACGTCCCCAGTAGTAACAGACCCCACACTCATCATACAGCGTGTGCCTCATCTCAACATAGCACCATGTTGTGCAAATCCGGGGTTTCAAACCCTCAGAACATCATTTATAACCATTACTCACCTCAAGCAGGACGAAATCTTAGCTCGCTACTCCCTTGCCTCGCAAATCAACCTATTCGAGCGTCGAATCTGATCAAAACCACAAGTAATACGTTACAATAGGCTAAGGGAATACAACCCAATCGAAAAGACTCGAAAAGTATCGAAAATCACGAAGTTGGCAAAACCCGAGCCCCGGGCCCACTTCTCGAAAAATCAGAAAATTCACATCACCGGATTCCTTATCTCGCCACGAGTCTATACATATCAAATTTACCAAAATCCGAGCTCAAATACTCCCTCAACCCCCAAATTTACATTCAAAAAGTCAAGCTTTAATTCTTCCCCTTTTAATCAAATTTCCATGAATTTAGATGTTGAATCTACAATTAAATGATGTTTTTAAGTCATAAGACTCACCTCCAATCAATCCCAGTCGAAACCCTCTTTAATCCTCGTCCAAAAGCTCTCAAGGATGTTCAAAAATGGTGGAAATAGACTTAGGCTCATGGATAAAATGCTATTAAAAACCCTTCTGTCCAGCCCAGATTTCTTCTATGCGATCGCATCCAGAACTCTGCGATCGCACAGCACAAAATTCAAACTCTCAAAATTTCCTCTATGCGATCGCACTAAAGTCCCTACGATCGCAATGCGTTAGCTCCTGAACCTACGCGATCACATACCTTCGCTCGCGTTTGCATTGAACAAAATACCATCCTGGACCCCAGGTCCATTTATTTCTACGCGATCGCAATCCAACAAACGCGATCGCAATGAGTAAACTCCTCAACTTATGTGATCACAAGTCCTACTCCAAGATCGCAATGAGTAACAGAACAGCTTTCCCCAAACCTTCTATGTGATCGCAATTGCACTCCTGCAATCGCAGAGAACAAATGTCTGCAACACTTCAGCTGAAAAATCTGCAACTTCCAAAGGTTAGAATTGGTCTGTTTGACCATCCGAAATCACCCCGAGGCCCCCGGGACCTCAACCAAAATTTGTCAACCCGTCCTAAAACATCATTCAAACTTGTTCCAATCATCAAAACACCACAAACAACACCAAAACCATCAAATTACATCGGATTCAAGCCTAAATTTCTTAAAAACTTCCGAAATACGCATTTGATCAAAACCCCAACCAAGACACCTCCTAATGACCTGAAATTTTTCACACTCATCCAAAATCACCTAACGAAGCTACTGCAACTCTCAGAATTCCATTCCGACCCCGTACCAAAATCTCACCTACCAACCGGAATTCGCCAAAATACTAACTTCGCCAATTCAAGCCTAATTCTACTCAGGACCTCCAAAATCAATTCTGATCACACTCCTAAGCCACATATCAACCCCCGAAGCTAACCGAATCACCAGAAATCACATCCGAGCCCTCTAACTCAATAGTCAACACCCGGTTGACTTTTCCAAAACAAGCCTTCCTTAAAGAGACTAAGTGTCTCATTTCCCATCAAAACCAATCCGATTTAACTCTAACACACCGAATACCGATAACGAAACATGAAGAAGCATAAAATGGGGGAAACAGGGCAGTAACTCACGTGACGACAGGCCGGGTCGTCACATCCTCCCCAACTAAAACAAACGCTCGTCCTCGAGCGGGTCAAGAAACATACCTGGAGCCTCAAACAGGTGAGGATATCTGCTCCGCATCTCCCGATCGGTCTCCCAAGTATCCTCCTCCACGGGTCGACCTCTACACTGCACCTTCACCGAAGCGATATCCTTTGATCTCAATCTCCGAACCTGACGACACAAAATAGCCACTGGCTCCACATTGTAGGTCAAATCATCATCCAACTGGACCATGCTGAAGTCCAAAATATAAGACGGGTCCCAACATACTTCCGGAGCATAGAAACATGGAATACCGGATGCACACTCGACAGGCTGGGTGGTAAAGCAAGCTCATAAGCCACCTCCCCAATCCTCCGAAGCACCTCAAAAGTCCCAATAAACCGCGGACTCAGCTTGCCTTTCTTCCCAAACCTCATAACACCCTTCATGGGCGAAACCATCAGCAAGACCTTCTCACCAACCATATAGGACACATCTCGAACCTTCCGGTCCGCATAACTCTTCTGACGTGAGTGAGCTGTACAAAGTCTTTCTTGAATCGCCTTCACTTTATCTAAGGCATCCTGAACCAAGTCTATTCCCAACATCCTAGCCTCGCCAGGCTCGAACCAACCTGTCACACCTCCTTTTTCCGCCCCCACGAGGGGCGAAGGGAGTTTTCTCCAATTAAAGGACAGTCGAAACGGGATTTGTTTGTTTGTTTCAGAGTCGCCACCTGGGAATTTTAAGGCGTCCCAAGTCACCGATTTTAATCCCTGAATCGAGGAGAATATGACTCTGTTTGTTATTCTTCGAACCAGAAATCCTGAGTAAGGAATTCTGTTAATTCGGGAGGAGGTGTTAGGCATTCCCGAATTCCGTGGTTCTAGCACGGTCGCTTAACCATTTTTATATTTGGCTTAATTATCTTGATTTACTAAATACCTTTTTTCTTGTTGCCCGATTTTATTACCGCTTTTGTTTAGATTGTTTACAATTATATAAACGAATCACGCGTACGTATATTCGTATTATATACCTTTTATAATTGTAGAGAATCGTGCCACGCATACGTGTACACAAAAAGGTTGATAATATTTTTATATTTTTATTATAAAAAAATTTATTTGATATTCGAAATTGTGCTTAAAATAAAATTAAGAACATTCACCTTTCTTAAATAGTGGACCGCACATCTCGGGTTTTATGAAATTAATTTAATATCCTCCGACGAATCTTTTTTATTAAAATTTTGGCTCAAAGTTGCGCGAACGCATAATCCGAACTGCCTTAAAAAAATGTAATTTAGGCCACGCGAACGTATCCCTAATTTCACAAAATATTCTTGATAAAATTCTCTACAAATTGTTTATTGCATCCACTTATTTTTATATGAAAGCCATAGAGAAACACTGATTTAGACGTCTCTAAATTTTCTTGAAAAGAATTCAAAAGTTATTATGTGTTGACCGCAAGTCTTATTTTACGCGTATGAATTATATACCTCAAAACTATTCAAATTTTAAAGAATTAATGATATGAAAAAGAAACAAACAACATGTAACTAAAAAAACTACCATTTTTATCGTGGATACAACATTAATATATCCAAAAATCGAATCGCATATAAAACTGGAAAAGAATTAATTTGATAAACAAATTAATAGTTTCTGAAGAATTTTCATTGTTATATTTAATGCGAACTCTATTTCTACATATCCTTGACATAAAATGTTGCAATTCGTGCTTATAAATCCCATATCCTTCTCATATACTTGTTTTTAGTCCAAAGTTATAATTGTTTGGTTAATTTGTTTACAATGGTAGATAAGAATCAAGTTGATAAGAAAGAGAACTATTATACAAATTGATTCAATAAAATTGCATCACATGCAATATAGTTGTACGTCTGAACCATTCCTAATATTCTAACCTCGTAACGAATTATATCAACTCACCTTTCACTTATGGTTATACATGTAACTGTTATCATGCCATGTACGAACAACATACAACTTACATCAATCTAGTTTTAAATAAAATCGGACTTTTGTGACAAAATATGCTAGTAATGTAGTTTCTTGATAGTTCCATACTATTCCATACTTAGCCAACAATATCATAAGATTTAATTAATGGCTAGCTTTCTGCCATGTTCCCTATCTTATAATTTGAATATAGCTATACTTAATGAAATTCTGAAATAAATAACATTATTACAAAGCTTATGCGAATTTCAAAGGGATGATTAACTAACAGTTCTCACATCAAATGTAAGCTACTATATTAACCAACTGAAACAAAACTGAAATTTAAACTAATAGATTTAAACGAGTAAAAGACATAATTATAATTCCGAACTTCATTTATTTGGCAATGTTGAAGCTTTCCACAACATGAGTCTAAAATATATACCTGATATTGGAAGCAAAAGAAAATGAAGATGAAAATCAGCAGCAGTAATAACAGTACAACACAGCAACAACAGCCCAGCAACAGTAACAACTCAGGAAAAGAGTTTGCAAACCAGTAGAGCAGTAATCCCAAAAACAAAAGCTTCAAGCTTTGAATGAAACAACAACAATTAATACTGATTTCAAACAAAGAAAGCAGAAGATTTTTTTTTAGTTTTTATTTTATTTTGAAAGCTTAAATATTTTCGGAATTTTTCTTTCTCTTAAATGTTCAACCTTTTTTTCTCTCTATTTCTGTATTCTCTATATTCAGATTAGTTCCTCTATCTGTATTCCCTGTGTGTTATTGTCTATCTAAATTAGATTCAAGACTTCTATATATATCCCATCCCATAAATCTTTTAATCAATTAAAATCAATACTTTTTCCTACCAAACCCATTATTCTTCCCAATCATCTCCATTACATTAAATAAATATATCATCACCACCCCATTATCTTTTGTCCCCCATGCTTCACTAAACAAATACAAGATTCCTCCCCACTAAATGTTGTCTTGTCCCCCTTTATATTAAACAACTATATCACAACCCACCCCATTACATTTTGTCCCCCATGCTTCACATAAAAAATTACAAAAATGTACAATTCCTAAACTACCCCTCCGACCTTATTGCAATTACTAAACTACCCCTGAACGTACTGCAAATTACCAAACTACCCCATCAGCTATAACAAATCAATTAATCAAACTCAACCAAAATATAGCCAATATGACCAATTTCTACATAAATTCAAACAACAAATCTCATGAACATGATTTCTTCAACATTTCAACAACAAATCACATGAACATGATTTCAACAACAAATCACATGAACACAAATTGAACAACAAAGAACAACTAAAATTTGATTGAACAATATTTTTAGCAACAAACAAATCTATTTTCAGATTCAACAACAACAATCAAACAAGTATATTTAGATTTCTAAATTCAATAATATTGAACTTAAAATCAACTCTAACAACATTACAACAAACAATTCTTATATTAAACTTTAAACAAGATTATGAGACAAATTCAAGAAATAATCATAAATGATAAACAATAAACAAGAAAATCAAACTTATACTAATTTCGTATTCAAGAACAATCATACAAAGTATGGACATGAATTAAATCTAAAAATAAAAACGACGGATTCAAATGATTAAACCAACATACTTCCCTATTACAACTAAGTTATTTTAGGCAAATAACAAAACAAACTTAACAATTATGAATTTAAACTTAAACTTAACAATATTAACAATTTCTGGAAAATACATAACAACACATGAAACAAATTGAAGAAATAATTAATTAAATTTCAATTTGAATCTAACAAACTAACAAATATTTAAACAATAATACAAACATGAAATAAACATGAAAAACAAACTAATTATATTTCCATTTGAAATCTGAAAATTAAATCAACAAAACACATGAACAAACTAAAAAATTAATTCAAACGATAGACATGAACAAAACAAACATTTGCCGATTTTGGATTTGAGAATATCAAAACAAGATACGGACAAAATAAAACTCAAAATCTACTAACCGGATCGAACAACATACGTACTAACCAACGACGAACTCGACTTTAAGAAGCACGTCAAAACAGTAGCGGCAGTTGATGCGAAACAGAAGCAGCTGGGGTGCGTTCGGTTGTTCGTGCGAAGAAGATAGGCAGAAGAAGCAGCGATGGAACGGATGCAGCAACGCATCCATGGACGACGAGCTGGAACAGATGCATCTCAGCCATGGAGTCAACAGTGACGAGCTACTGTGTCGACGAAACATGAAGAAGAAAGCAGTGTTCGGACTGTTCGCAGTCGAAGACGAAGCAGTAAAGCTGGTCGTTTGGATGGGGAAGATGAAGCAGTTGGGGAGGTCGACGATGGTGGATGTTCACGATGGTGAGGTCGAGGAAGAAGAAGGAGCAGCAGCGATGGGGTTTCAGGTTTTTGGTCGAGGGCTTTCCGGCGAAGCAGCGGGCGGAGGAGCTGGTTGTTGGTGGCGTTTGGACGTGAGGGAGTGGGGTCGAGGGCAGCCATGGTTGTGCTTTGGAGTTTTGAGGAGAAGAAGCCACAGTGGGGGCGGATGGTTTTGGGTCTTTTAGGGTTTTTTTATTTTTTGTTTTTGTTTTGTGTTTTGAAAAAATGAAGAAGGGTGTTGGGTATTTGGACTGGGTCGACCCAGTTCGAAATGGACTGGGTCGTTTGGTAAGATTGGGTATTTTTGGGCTTGTAGCTTGAATTTGAAGAAAAGGCCCAATTCTGATTTTTTGTATTTTTGTTTTTTTTTATTCTTTTATTTATCTAAAACTAAATTATAAAAATACTTGAATTATTATTAAGAACTAAATTAAGTTATAAAAGCGCAAATTAACTCTCAATAACAATTAACGTACAATTAAGTAATAATTAAGCATAAAATTGTATATTTTGGACATTAATTGCTAAAAATGCAAACGATGCCTATTTTTGTGATTTTTATTTTTTGTAAAACAAACTTAATTACTAACAATTGTAGGATTAAATCCTACATGCAAAATGCGACATATTTTTTGTATTTTTATTAATTTAACAAATAAACATGCACAGAAAAATACAAATAATTATTCAAAATATCACAAAATTGCACACCAAGAAAAAATGAATTTATTTTTGATTTTTTTTTGGGAGTAATTCTCATATAGGGCAAAAATCACGTGCTTACAGCTGCCCCTCTTTGCCCGAAGACACGAAGGGTTTTCGTGCAAAGATAAAGCGAGCGATTTTTGCCCATCCGAGTACTCCGTATGAAGCATTTTTTTGAAAAAGATTTGACCGAACCTTTGCCTCAAAGGTTTCCTACATATCCTGGGCTAAACAAGAATCAGGTCAATGTAGTTCGGGAAGTCTTGGTAGCTGGGACTACCGTGGGACTGCAATGTTACTGTTGTTGCATGCTATTACCACTGCTTACCGATCTCCTTGTTACACCATGCTTAAAAGAAAACAAGAAGCTAGGCTAGACTGCGATTTGTTCTTGTTGCCTTGCTTTCTTGTCTGCTTGCATTTCTTCCGGTGCTTTTCTTCCGGTGCTTTTCTTCCTTTTGACATATGCACTTGAGTTTGTACTGTGACCTCTTGTTGCAACCTTCTGTTTCCCGGTGCCGGAGAATTTTATTGTTTCCTGCTGGGGATTCCTATTGTAACCCTCTGTTTTATTGTCCTCTGACTTGATCTTGAAATGTATGCCTCTGTTGTATGGGCGGGCTCCCAACTTCAATACTTGAAAATTAAAGACTGAAATGTATGCCTCTGTTATCTGGGCGGGCTCCCAACTTCAACGCTTGAAATGTAAAGACTGAAATGTATGCCTCTGTTATCTGGGCGGGCTCCCAACTTCAATGCTCGAAATATAAAGACTGAAATGTATGCCTCTGTTATCTGGGAGGGCTCCCAACTTCAATGCTTGAAATGTAAAGACTGAAATGTATGCCTCTGTTATCTGGGCGGGCTCCCAACTTCAATGCTTGAAATGTAAAGACTGAAATGTATGCCTCTGTTATCTGGGTGGGCTCCCAACTTCAAATAAACAACTTTTGAAATAAATGTCATTCCTCTCTTCAGGCGGGCTCCTGACTTCAACAACAACTTCTAAAATAAAATGCCTTTCCTCTCTTCAGGCGGGCTCCTGATTTCAACAACAACTTTGAAAATAATCGCCATTCCTCTCTTCAGGCGGGCTCCTGACTTCAACAACAACTTCTAAAATAAAATGCCTTTCCTCTCTTCAGGCGGGCTCCTGATTTCAACAACAACTTTGAAAATAATCGCCATTCCTCTCTTCAGGCGGGCTCCTGACTTCAACCAATAAATCGTCATTCTATTCTTCAGGGGGGCTCCTGACTTCAACAACTTTTCAAAAAATGCCATTCCTTTCTTTGGATGGCGAGATTTCAACAACAACTTTGAAAATAATCGCCATTCCTCTCTTCAGGCGGGCTCCTGACTTCAACCAATAAATCGCCATTCTATTCTTCAGGGGGCTCCTGACTTCAACAACTTTTCAAAAAATGCCATTCCTTTCTTTGGATGGCGAGATTTCAACAACCCTTTTTTAAAAAACGCCTTTCCTTTCTTCAGGCGGGCTCCTGACTTCAAACAATAAATCGCCATTCTGTTCTTCAGGGGGCTCCTGATTTCAACCAATAAATCGCCATTCTATTCTTCAGGGGGCTCCTGACTTCAACCAATAAATCGCCATTCTATTCTTCAGGGGGCTCCTGACTTTAACCAATAAATCGCCATTCTGTTCTTCAGGGGGGCTCCTGACTTCAACCAATAAATCGCCATTCTATTCTTCAGGGGAGCTCCTGACTTCAACCAATAAATCGCCATTCTATTCTTTAGGGGGGCTCCTGACTTCAACAACAAATCGCCATTCTATTCTTCAGGGGGCTCCTGACTTCAACAACTTTTCAAAAAATGTCATTCCTTTCTTTGGATGGCGAGATTTCAACAACCTTTTTTTAAAAAAAATGCCTTTCCTTTCTTCAGGCAGGCTCCTGACTTCAACCAATAAATCGCCATTCTATTCTTCAGGGGGGTTCCTGACTTCAACCAATAAATCGCCATTCTATTCTTCAGGGGGGCTCCTGACTTCAACCAATAAATCGCCATTCTATTCTTCAGGGGGCTCCTGACTTCAACAACAACTTTAAAAATGCCATTCCTTTCTTTAGGTTGGCTCCTGACTTCAACCAATAAATCGCCATTCTGTTCTTCAGGTGGGCTCATGACTTCAACTAATAAATCACCATTCTATTCTTCAGGGGGCTCCTGACTTCAACAACTTTTCAAAAAATGCCATTCCTTTCTTTGGATGGCGAGATTTCAACAACCCTTTTTTAAAAAACGCCTTTCCTTTCTTCAGGCGGGCTCCTGACTTCAAACAATAAATCGCCATTCTGTTCTTCAGGGGGCTCCTGATTTCAACCAATAAATCGCCATTCTATTCTTCAGGGGGCTCCTGACTTCAACCAATAAATCGCCATTCTATTCTTCAGGGGGCTCCTGACTTCAACCAATAAATCGCCATTCTGTTCTTCAGGGGGCTCCTGACTTTAACCAATAAATCGCCATTCTATTCTTCAGGGGAGCTCCTGACTTCAACCAATAAATCGCCATTCTATTCTTTAGGGGGGCTCCTGACTTCAACAACAAATCGCCATTCTATTCTTCAGGGGGCTCCTGACTTCAACAACTTTTCAAAAAATGTCATTCCTTTCTTTGGATGGCGAGATTTCAACAACCCTTTTTTTAAAAAAACGCCTTTCCTTTCTTCAGGCGGGCTCCTGACTTCAACCAATAAATCGCCATTCTGTTCTTCAGGGCGGCTCCTGACTTCAACCAATAAATCGCCATTCTATTCTTCAGGGGGGATCCTGACTTCAACCAATAAATCGCCATTCTATTCTTCAGGGGGGCTCCTGACTTCAACAACAACTTTAAAAATGCCATTCCTTTCTTTAGGTTGGCTCCTGACTTCAACCAATAAATCGCCATTCTGTTCTTCAAGGGGGCTCCTGACTTCAACTAATAAATCGCCATTCTATTCTTCAGGGGGCTCCTGACTTCAACAACTTTTCAAAAAATGCCATTCCTTTCTTTGGATGGCGAGATTTCAACAACCCTTTTTTAAAAACGCCTTTCCTTTTTTTAGGCGGGCTCCTGATTTCAACAACAACTTTTAAAACAAACGCCATTCCTCTCTTCAGGCGAGCTCCTGATTTTGGCAACAATTTTTTTTAAATAAACGCCATTCCTCTCTTCAGGCGGGCTCCTGATTTCAACAACTTTGAAAATAAAATGTCATTCCTTTCTTTAGGTTGGCGAGATTTAAATAACTTTAAAAATAAAATTCTATTCGAGGGCCGATGAACCCAGAATATCCTATTCGAGGGCGGACGAACCCGAAATATCCTATTCGAGGGCGGACGAACCCGAAATATCCTATTCGAGGGCGGACGAACCCGAAATATCCTATTCGAGGGCGGACGAACCCGAAATATCCTATTCGAGGGCGGACGAACCCGAAATATCCTATTCGAGGGCGGACGAACCCGAAATATCCTATTCGAGGGCGGACGAACCCGAAATATCCTATTCGAGGGCGGACGAACCCGAAATATCCTATTCGAGGGCGGACGAACCCGAAATATCCTATTCGAGGGCGGACGAACCCGAAATATCCTATTCGAGGGCGGACGAACCCGAAATATCCTATTCGAGGGCGGACGAACCCGAAATATCCTATTCGAGGGCGGACGAACCCGAAATATCCTATTCGAGGGCGGACGAACCCGAAATATCCTATTCGAGGGCGGACGAACCCGAAATATCCTATTCGAGGGCGGACGAACCCGAAATATCCTATTCGAGGGCGGACGAACCCGAAATATCCTATTCGAGGGCGGATGAACCCGAAATATCCTATTCGAGGGCGGATGAACCCGAAATATCCTATTCGAGGGCGGATGAACCCGAAATATCCTATTCGAGGGCGGATGAACCCGAAATATCCTATTCGAGGGCGGATGAACCCGAAATATCCTATTCGAGGGCGGATGAACCCGAAATATCCTATTCGAGGGCGGATGAACCCGAAATATCCTATTTGAGGGCGGATGATCTCATTTTCAAAATCTTGGAATTGTCTTACCTTCGACTGTTTTTCTTCGAATCGTGTTGTCTTGCTATTTCTTAAAACTTGAATTGATTTCCTCGTTCCTCCGAGAAAATTTTCGACAATGGCAGAAAATCTTCTGCCCCAGTTTTGGTGCTTTTCCTTGTTCTCCAGGTGGACGCCTGACTTCTGATATTTCAACTGTTCTTCCTTGTTCTCCAGGTGGATGCCTGATTGCTGATACTTCAACTGTTCTTCCTTGTTCTCCAGGTGGACGCCTGACTGCTAATACTTCCATTTCTCTTCCTTGTTCTCCAGGTGGACGCCTGACTACTAATACTTCCCTTGTTCTTCCTTGTTCTCCAGGTGGACGCCTGATTGCTAATACTTCAACTGTTCTTCCTTGTTCTCCAGGTGGACGCCTGACTTCTAACGCTTCAACTGCTCTTCCTTGTTCTCCAGGTGGACGCCTGATTGCTAACTTCAACTGCTCATCCTTGTTCTCCAGGTGGACGCCTGATTGCTAACTTCCATCGCTCTTCCTTGTTCTCCAGGTGGACGCCTGATTGCTGGGGATAATACCACTGGGGGAGTCTCCTTTCTTCCCCTCCTTCAAATTCAATTTTTTTTTTCTCTTAACACTGCTGAGATAAAAGTGTTATCTTCTTGGGATAACGTTGTTGAGGATAACGCTGCTGGGGAATTTTATCCATTCAAATTGATGGTTCATTCTTCTGGAAGCTGCTGGGGATGATAATGGCTTTTGCTTTTTCTAAACACCAATTTCATCTCCTTGGTTCTGTCTGCTGGGGATCAACTTCCTCCATTGGAAGCTTATTATGTTGGGGGCAACCCTGGTTCAAAGACCACTTCCTTGGTGCTATCTTTATTCCTCCCCAAATGGGTACCTGATTTCTAGAAAATTTTCTAAATGAAAAGAAAATTTTTCTGCCCCAGTTTGACAATCTTTATCATGCATTTCCGTTATAAATGCTATTTCTTTTACCTGTTTCAAATCAAACAAAATTTGTTAGTTTAAAACGCGGTGGTTGGTTGTGATACTCCTACTGGGATGGCTTTTCCCTTTCTCCTTCCTTGCTCTGCGTCCCACAACTTGTTGGGGATGATATTATTTGCTGGGGATAATCCTTTTCTGCTGGGGATATCCCTCTTCTTTCGTGGCATGGCTCGGAAACTTGCATTTTCCCGTCCTTTTAGTCTCATATAAATTTCCCAAATCATGCTCATTGCTCTCCTTGATTTGTCCACGGGCCTTGGCCTTGAGGTTTTAATAACCTTTGATTTTGGCAAGGATATCCCTCTTGACACTCGTTGGTCCTTTTGTCAATCTCCTTTTGCTGAAGATATCTTTCTTGATACTGGCCTCGCGCTTGTTCCTTGCTGACTATACCATTTGTATGTACTAGTCAGATCTTATCTTGGAAAGCTGATGGCCTATTTTGAAGTCATTTCCCACTGGTTCTGACCAAACAGACTCTACTGGGGAAATTTCTATGAAAGGAAAAGATAAAAGGAAACAGAATAAAAGACAACGGAAAAAGATGACTCTTTAACAAAAGAAACTATAAATAAAAACCTTTCAAACACAAACACCGACTCTAATAGTCATGACATGCATATGTGGCCTATCCTCTGTCATCAATCGTCTTTCGAGATCTTCCCTTGACTATCCCCCATCTGATTCCAATCTTATTTGACTTGTAGTGCCCGAAGGGTTTTCACTATCAAGCCTCTCTCATTTTGGTTTTTCTCTCAGCTTTCATCGCCTTATGGTGTCCGTGAAGATTTTCACCGATAAGACTCTCTCATTTGTATCACTTTCCAGCTGGGGATTTGGAGTGTTGCCGGTATGACTCTCTCTGCTGGAGATTAGAGTCCTTTCTGCTGTGGAACAGAATGTTATGTTCGCCGGTAAGACTCTCATTTGTCTGACTTGGCATCTTTTGCAGACTGGTCAGAAGGTCTTTCTTTGGACCGTAATGTGGGTTTTTGGACAGGCTAGAAAGAAAGGGTATTAAAAGCTCAAAAACAAAAATAAATTTGGGGTTTAAAATTACAACTTTCGGAACCAATTTTGCTTACCACAAGCGCAACCCTTGCCCCAGTTTCTTGCTTGGGGATTATTTATTTATAATTAATTTTTTTTAAAATTTTTTATTACACCATGCACACTGTGACCATTGTGGCCATTATGCACCCTATGACCGAGCCGTGAAGCGCCTACGTATCCTCTTTGAGGAATCAGGTCAAACGTAGTTCCCAATTCCTCTTTTTCTTCTGACTTTCTTTTGTTTTTTTGTTATCATTTTTCTCCTCTTATTTTTTTTCGTTTTTTGTTGATTTTTTTTCTTTACCTTCCAGGCTCGTATTTCCTAGTCGTTGCTATTGATTCCGAACGAGGGGTATGAAAGAAAATAAAATAAGGCTCAAAAGGGGTAACGAAGGATAAAGTGTTTAGGTAGCAGAACAAAATGCCTTCGTCATTCCAGTCTTCAAAACATGCCAAGTGCAAACAACACAATTGAACATAGATTTATAGTCTCTTCCGATGGTGCTGGACTTGACAATTATGTTAAACACTTGCTTTTTCATTTGTCATTTCTAAAGCACTGCTGGGCGACACTCTCACTCTCATGAACGACCCTCATGCCAATTTGGCGAATCTTGCATTTAACGGTTTTCTTTATGTTTTACTTGCCCCAGTTCCACATGACTCGGGCTTCAAATAATCTCAAACCGTTCTTATTTCCTTTAAATGCTTTGATCACCTTCCCAGGGTTTTATGATTAACTTTTAAGATTAGGCCCAAACTGTGTGCGCATGTCATGTCCCTAGAATCGGCATTGAACAAAAATGACAAAAGGACTAAACAAAAAGATGACTGAAAATAATAAAAGACCGGCTTTTGTATTAGACTACCGGCGAAATGGTTTGAATAATAAAACAAAAAAAACAACCAGAATAAAATCTTAACACAACCTCAACGAGACTTAAACAAACTGATATGACAAAAATGGAAAGATAAGAAGGTTTGACACAAGACAATATTCGGATTACAACCCTAAGAATAATCCGGATAACAGAAATGACAACAAAATAAGACACCACCAGCTTCTCTTTTGCTAACCAAGGAACGAAGCGTCCTCCCACTTTATCAAAATTGGCATCTTTAGCCACTGAGCTTCGCATCAATACTGCTAAGACCATTATCCGCTTTAATATCATCAACCTTAGTCAACAATCCCCCAATAGGATTCGAGTGCTTCTGTCATCAGGCCTGATCCCCGCAGAGTGTGTATCACGAGGTGCAAGTAAAGGATTCTGCGCTATATTCTGGGTGTCATTGTCTACCACAAACCAACCACCTTAACTTTCTTTGCTATTCAAAACGAAACAGGTTAGAATGGACTCAGTCGGTCCTCATTATTCACATCTTTTCCTCTTTTTTCATTTTTTTTTTCGATTTTTTTTTCTTCATTTTTTCATTTTTTTTCTTTTTTTCGATTTTTTTTTTCGATTTTTTTCTTTTTTTTCGATTTTTTTTTTCATTTTTTGTTGTGGTCGAATCTTATGGAGATTGCCTACGTATCATGACCCCACATGAATCAGACCTTGCGTAGTTCGGACCAATAAAAGATAAACAATACTAATCATTTTTTTTCAATTTACATATTAAAATAAACTGAAAAATAAAACAACCCACTTATTCTAATTAAAGATCTATAACCTTAAAACAAAAAGGTCAGCTTCCTTTCCCCGTTTGACAAGTGCAACCAAACGGCTATTTTTTGCAAATGTAGCCCCTTCCCAGTTTCACATGAATTTTGAGGTCGGGGAGGATTATTTCGACACTTTACAAACTTGTCCGTTCTTTTACGAAAATAGCCTTTCGACAACTCAAAGATACTCTAAGGCTATTTCGGCAAGAACGGTTTAAGATGCGGCCGAAGCTGGCTCGGCTTATTTTGACCAAATATCCAAACGGTATGCACCTGACCGTTGACTCTTTGTTTTTTTTTTCAAATTACAATAAAAACCTGGTGTTGCAAGCACGGCCCTTCAGCGCCTCGGGGACGAAGATTTTTTAAAGGCTGTGTGGGTCAACTGGACCAAAATCCTAAACATGACCCAAAAAGGTGGCTGTTTATGCAAAGTCAGCCTTTCGGCGTCCCTTTCGGGAACATTCGGCTATGTCTTGATAAAACAGCGTCACCCGACTTCTTTATGACACAATTAAAATTTGACATAATATATTTTTTGGCTATTATTTTTTAGCAAAAGGGGAGGTTGGACACCGCCCGACTTATTTATGACAAAATTAAAATTTTGACACGTTTTTATTTTTATTTTTATTGGTTTTTGGCTATTTTAGCAAAAAAAAAAAAGGGGGGGTTGGACCCGATGAGGGTTGCCTACGTATCTCACATCCGGTGAGAATCAAACCCGCGTAGTTCGGGTAAAATAACCGAACTATTTTAAAACAGATTTTTTTTCTTTTTCAGCAACAAATAACAAAAACACTTTCCAAGCATGACTCTTTCATTTTCATTTTGGCATTTTCGGAAAAATAAAAAAAAACTATTTTAAAAATAAGACCTTTTTTTTCATTGTCATTTTTCAGAGGAAGACAAACTATTTTCCTTTTTTATTTTTTTTTTTATTTTTTTGAAAAATAAGACAGAACAACGATTTTTTTTTCTTTCTATTTTTCTTTGCTTTTAATAAAACAAACTAATAAAACATTTTTTTCATTTTCTCAAAATTTCGGCAGAGTTTTGACAGTTATTTGGGCATTGGTTTTTTTTTTCCAAAAAAAAACAATCAATTCCCTAACCGCTATTTCTTTTTTTTTTCAATTTTAAAATATTATTCCTGATATTCAAAAGTCAGTCAGCACACAAGTCCGAATCAAATAAATGCGCAAGTAGGAGCAAGTAAGATGCATCAGGATGGTCATTTTCATTTTTGGTGCACATGTCCTAGACAGGCCCAACCCTTGTGTTGAGCCTCCAAAGTCAAATGCACGTGATGCAAACAAACGTTCCTACTAGGGATCCGACATGAAGCTGAGTTATTCTATGTAAAAAACTTGAGGCATATTGTTCTAGCCCAGGCCTACCCAAGTGGACAACTTGAGCCGAAGTGGGGGCAACGTACCGGGAGCACGAAAGTCTGCCCGACCTAGTTACTTGTCCCAACTTCGTCTTATTTGGTATGACTTCTAACAGAACGGTGGGCCACGCGCGCGTGTACACCATAAATTCAGAAGACTCAGAAAGAAGAAGGGTTTCGTAGCAGTTTTATATACACAATTCAGATAATATTAAAGCGGTAAAAAGCAACATTTAGCACATTAAGCATAAACATGTAAAAATCAGATAAAGCCAGATATAACAATTTATCTAAGCTCGAATTTCTAACCCTGAAACAGTGGTTCTGGGTTTGTCCCCAGCAGAGTCGCCAGAGCTGTCACACCGCCTTTTTCCGCCCCTGCGAGGGGCGTAGGGAGTTTTCTCCAATTAAAGGACAGTCGAAACGGGATTTGATTGTTTGTTTCAGAGTCGCCACCTGGGAATTTTAAGGCGTCCCAAGTCACCGGTTTTAATCCCTTAATCGAGGAGAATATGACTCTGTTTGTTATTCTGCGAACCAAAAATCCTGAATAAGGAATTTTGTTAATTCGGGAGAAGGTGTTAGGCATTCCCGAATTCCGTGGTTCTAGCACGGTCGCTTAACCATTTTTATATTTGGCTTAATTATCTTGATTTACTAAATACCTTTTTTCTTGTTGCCCGATTTTATTACCGCTTTTGTTTAGATTGTTTACAATTATATAAACGAATCACGCGTACGTATATTCGTATTATATACCTTTTATAATTGTAGAGAATCGTGCCACGCATACGTGTACACAAAAAGGTTGATAATATTTTTATATTTTTATTATAAAAAAATTTATTTGATATTCGAAATTGTGCTTAAAATAAAATTAAGAACATTCGCCTTTCTTAAATAGTGGACCGCACATCTCGGGTTTTATGAAATTAATTTAATATCCTCCGACGAATCTTTTTTATTAAAATTTTGGCTCAAAGTTGCATGAACGCATAATCCAAACTGCCTTAAAAAAATGTAATTTAGGCCACGCGAACGTATCCCTAATTTCACAAAATATTCTTGATAAAATTCTCTACAAATTGTTTATTGCATCCACTTATTTTTATATGAAAGCCATAGAGAAACACTGATTTAGACGTCTCTAAATTTTCTTGAAAAGAATTCAAAAGTTATTATGTGTTGACCGCAAGTCTTATTTTACGCGTATGAATTATATACCTCAAAACTATTCAAATTTTAAAGAATTAATGATATGAAAAAGAAACAAACAACATGTAACTAAAAAAAACTACCATTTTTATCGTGGATACAACATTAATATATCCAAAAATCGAATCGCATATAAAACTGGAAAAGAATTAATTTGATAAACAAATTAATAGTTTCTGAAGAATTTTCATTGTTATATTTAATGCGAACTCTATTTCTACATATCCTTGACATAAAATGTTGCAATTCGTGCTTATAAATCCCATATCCTTCTCATATACTTGTTTTTAGTCCAAAGTTATAATTGTTTGGTTAATTTGTTTACAATGGTAGATAAGAATCAAGTTGATAAGAAAGAGAACTATTATACAAATTGATTCAATAAAATTGCATCACATGCAATATAGTTGTACGTCTGAACCATTCCTAATATTCTAACCTCGTAACGAATTATATCAACTCACCTTTCACTTATGGTTATACATGTAACTGTTATCATGCCATGTACGAACAACATACAACTTACATCAATCTAGTTTTAAATAAAATCGGACTTTTGTGACAAAATATGCTAGTAATGTAGTTTCTTGATAGTTCCATACTATTCCATACTTAGCCAACAATATCATAAGATTTAATTAATGGCTAGCTTTCTGCCATGTTCCCTATCTTATAATTTGAATATAGCTATACTTAATGAAATTCTGAAATAAATAACATTATTACAAAGCTTATGCGAATTTCAAAGGGATGATTAACTAACAGTTCTCACATCAAATGTAAGCTACTATATTAACCAACTGAAACAAAACTGAAAATTTAAACTAATAGATTTAAACGAGTAAAAGACATAATTATAATTCCGAACTTCATTTATTTGGCAATGTTGAAGCTTTCCACAACATGAGTCTAAAATATATACCTGATATTGGAAGCAAAAGAAAATGAAGATGAAAATCAGCGGCAGTAATAACAGTACAGCACACCAACAACAGCCCAGCAACAGTAACAACCCAGGAAAAGAGTTTGCAAACCAGTAGAGCAGTAATCCCAAAAATAAAAGCTTCAAGCTTTGAATGAAACAACAACAATTAATATTGATTTCAAACAAAGAAAGCAGAAGATTTTTTTTTAGTTTTTATTTTATTTTGAAAGCTTAAATATTTTCGGAATTTTTCTTTCTCTTAAATGTTCAGCCCTTTTTTCTCTCTATTTCTGTATTCTCTATATTCAGATTAGTTCCTCTATCTGTATTCCTTGTGTGTTATTGTCTATCTAAATCAGATTCAAGACTTCTATATATATCTCATCCCATAAATCTTTTAATCAATTAAAATCAATACTTTTTCCTACCAAACCCATTATTCTTCCCACTCATCCCCATTACATTAAATAAATATATCATCACCACCCCATTATCTTTTGTCCCCCATGCTTCACTAAACAAATACAAGATTTCTCCCCACTAAATGTTGTCTTGTCCCCCCTTTATATTAAACAACTATATCACAACCTACCCCATTACATTTTGTCCCCCATGCTTCACATAAAAAATTACAAAAATGTACAATTCCTAAACTACCCCTCCGACCTTATTGCAATTACTAAACTACCCCTGAACGTACTGCAAATTACCAAACTACCCCATCAGCTATAACAAATCAATTAATCAAACTCAACCAAAATATAGCCAATATGACCAATTTCTACATAAATTCAAACAACAAATCTCATGAACATGATTTCTTCAACATTTCAACAACAAATCACATGAACATGATTTCAACAACATTTCAACAACAAATCACATGAACACAAATTGAACAACAAAGAACAACTAAAATTTGATTGAACAATATTTTTAGCAACAAACAAATCTATTTTCAGATTCAACAACAACAATCAAACAAGTATATTTAGATTTCTAAATTCAATAATATTGAACTTAAAATCAACTCTAACAACATTACAACAAACAATTCTTATATTAAACTTTAAACAAGATTATGAGACAAATTCAAGAAATAATCATAAATGATAAACAATAAACAAGAAAATCAAACTTATACTAATTTCGTATTCAAGAACAATCATACAAAGTATGGACATGAATTAAATCTAAAAATAAAAACGACTGATTCAAATGATTAAACCAACATACTTCCCTATTACAACTAAGTTATTTTAGGCAAATAACAAAACAAAACTTAACAATTATGAATTTAAACTTGAACTTAACAATATTAAAAATTTCTGGAAAATACATAACAACACATGAAACAAATTGAAGAAATAATTAATTAAATTTCAATTTGAATCTAACAAACTAACAAATATTTAAACAATAATACAAACATGAAATAAACATGAAAAACAAACTAATTATATTTCCATTTGAAATCTGAAAATTAAATCAACAAAACACATGAACAAACTAAAAAATTAATTCAAACGATAGACATGAACAAAACAAACATTTGCCGATTTTGGATTTGAGAATATCAAAACAAGATACGGACAAAATAAAACTCAAAATCTACTAACCGGATCGAACGAAATACGTACTAACCAACGACGAACTCGACTTTAAGAAGCACGTCGAAACAGTAGCGGCAGTTGATACGAAACAGAAGCAGCTGGGGTGCGTTCGGTTATTCGTGCGAAGAAGATAGGCAGAAGAAGCAGCGATGGAACGGATGCAGCAACGCATCCATGGACGATGAGCTGGAACAGATGCAGCTCAGCCATGGAGTCAACAATGATGAGCTACTGTGTCGACGAAACATGAAGAAGAAAGCAGTGTTCGGACTGTTCGCAGTCGAAGACGAAGTAGTAAAGCTGGTCATTTGGATGGGGAATATGAAGCAGTTGGGGAGGTCGACGATGGTGGATGTTCACGATGGTGAGGTCGAGGAAGAAGAAGGAGCAGCAGCGATGGGGTTTCAGGTTTTTGGTCGAGGGCTTTCCGGCGAAGCAGCGGGCGGAGGAGCTGGTTGTTGGTGGCATTTGGACGTGAGGGAGTGGGGTCGAGGGCAGCCATGGTTGTGCTTTGGAGTTTTGAGGAGAAGAAGCCACAGTGGGGGCAGATGGTTTTGGGTCTTTTAGGGTTTTTTTATTTTTTGTTTTTGTTTTGTGTTTTGAAAAAATGAAGAAGGGTGTTGGGTATTTGGACTGGGTCGACCCAGTTCGAAATGGACTGGGTCGTTTGGGAAGATTGGGTATTTTTGGGCTTGTAGCTTGAATTTGAAGAAAAGGCCCAATTCCGATTTTTTGTATGTTTGTTTTTTCTTCTTCTTTTATTTATCTAAAACTAAATTATAAAAATACTTGAATTATTATTAAGAACTAAATTAAGTTATAAAAGCGCAAATTAACTCTCAATAACAATTAACGCACAATTAAGTAATAATTAAGCATAAAATTGTATATTTTGGACATTAATTGCTAAAAATGCAAACGATGCCTATTTTTGTGATTTTTATTTTTTTGTAAAACAAACTTAATTACTAACAATTGTAGGATTAAATCCTACATGCAAAATGCGACATTTTTTTTGTATTTTTATTAATTTAACAAATAAACATGCACAGACAAATACAAATAATTATTCAAAATATCACAAAATTGCACACCAAGAAAAAATGAATTTATTTTTGATTTTTTTTTGGGAGTAATTCTCATATAGGGAAAAAATCACGTGCTTACACAACCAACTAGAGATCTACACCATCCCCCACACAAGGCCTCATGCCATCTGAATGCTAGACTGATAGCTGTTGTTGTAGGCAAACTCTACAAGTGGTAGAAACTCACCCCAAGAACCTCCGAAATCAATAACACAAGCGCACAACATGTCCTCCAGTATCTGAATGGTGTGCTCGGATTGTACGTCCGTCTAAGGATGAAACGTTGTGCTCAACTCTACCTGAGTACCCAACTCTCTCTCTGCACGGCTCTCCAAAACTGCGAAGTAAACTGAGTACCCCTATCTGAGATAATAGACACTGGAACCCCATGCAATCGGACAATCTCCCGGATATAAATCCCTGCCAACCGCTATGAAGAATAGGTAGTACACACAGGAATGAAGTGCGTGGACTTGGTCAGCCGATCCACAATCACCCAAATAGCATCAAACTTCTTCAAAGTCCGAGGAAGTCCAACCACAAAGTCCATAGTGATCCTTTCCCACTTCCACTCGGGAATAACCATCTATTAAAGCAATCCACCCGGTCTCTGATGCTCATATTTCACCTACTGATAATTGCGACACCGAGCTACAAATCCCACAATATCTTTCTTCATTCTTCTCCACCAATAGTGCTTCTTCAAATCCTGATACATCTTTTGCGACACCCGGATGGATGGAATACCGCGAGCTATGGGCCTCCTCCAATATCAACTCTCGAAGCCCATCCACATTGGGCACGCAAATCCGGCCCTTCATCCTCAACACGCCATCACCATCAATGGTCACATCCCTAGCATCATCATGCTGAACCCTGTCCTTAAGGACAAGCAAATGTGGATCATCATACTGGCGCTCTCTGATACGGTCATACAAGGAAGACCGAGAAACCACACAAGCCAACACCCGACTAGGCTCTGAAATGTCTAATCTCACCATACGATTGGCTAAAGCCTGAACATCAACTGCAAAAGGCCTCTCCCCAACTAGAATGTACGCCAAACTCCCCATGCTAACCGCCTTCCGGCTCAACGCATCGGCCACCATATTGGCCTTCCTGGGGTGATACAAAATGGTAATATCATAATCCTTGAGCAACTAAAGCCGCCTCCACTGCCTCAAATTAAGATCCTTTTGCTTGAACAAATGTTGAAGACTACGATGATCGGTGAATATCTCACAAGATACGCCATATAAATAGTGCCTCCAAATCTTCAAAGCATGAACTATGGCATCCAACTCTAAGTCATGAACAAGGTAGTTCTTCTCGTGGGGCTTTAACTGGCTAGAAGCATAAGCAATAACTCTACCCTCCTGCATCAACACACAACCAATCCCAACTCTCGAAGCATCACAATACACAGTATATGACACTGAAGCTGATGGCAAAACCAACACTGGAGCTATGGTCAAGGCTATCTTGAGCTTCTGAAAGCTCTTCTCACACTCGTCCGACCATACAAATGGAGCACCCTTCTGAGTCAACTTGGTCAAAGGTGATGCAATGGATGAAAATCCCTGAACAAACCGGCGATAATAGCCTGCTAACCCAAGAAAGCTACGAATCTCTATGGATGAAGACGGTCTAGGCCAACTGTGAACCGCCTCTATCTTCTTTGGATCAACCTGAATACCCTCACTGGACACCACGTGTCCCAAGAAATCCACTGACGCAAACAAAAACTCACACTTGGAGAACTTTGCATAAAGCTTCTCCTCCCTCAATCTCTGTAATACCACTCGCAAAAGCTGTGCGTGCTCCTCCTGGCTACGCGAGTACACCAATATATCATCAATAAAAACAATCACGAATGAATCCAGATATGGCCGAAATACACTGTTCATGAAATACATGAATGCAGCTGGGGCATTAGTCAGCCCAAAGCACATAACAAGAAACTCATAGTGCCCATATCTAGTCCTGAAAGCAGTCTTCATAATATCTGAATCCCTGATCTTCAACTGGTGATAGCCTGAATGAAGATCAATCTTGGAGAATACCCTTTCCCCCTGAAGCTGGTCAAATAAATCATCGATACGGGGCTGTGGATACTTGTTCTTCATTGTTACTTTGTTCAATTGCCTGTACTCAATGCACATTCTCATTGTGCCATCCTTCTTTTTCACAAATAGAACCGGTGCACCCCACAGTGACACACTAGGACGAATGAACCCCTTATCCAGGAGTTCCTGAAGCTGATCCTTTAGTTCTTTCAACTCTGCTGGTGCCATACGATATGGAAGAATGGAAATGGGCTGAGTGCCAAGCACCAGGTCAATACCAAAATCAATGTCCCTGTCCGGTGGCATGCCCGGCAGGTCTGCAGGAAACACATCGGGAAACTCCCTCACAACTGGAACCGAATCAATGCTAGGAGTCTCAGCTCCAACATCCCTCACAAGAGCCAAATATGATAGACAACCTTTCCCAACCATACGCTGGGCCTTTAGAAAAGAAATCACCCTGCTAGGCACATAGTCAGTCACGCCACGCCACTCGATTCTCGGAATACCCGGTATAGCCAAAGTGACTGTCTTAGCATGACAGTCAAGAATAGCATGACACGGAGATAGCCAATCCATGCCCAGAATAACATCAAAGTCCACCATGCTCAACAACAATAAATCAACTCGGGTCTCCAGACCCCCAATAGTCACCAAACACGACTGATATATATGGTCTACAACAATGGTATCACCCACCGGGGTAGATACATGAACAGGTATGACAAGACATCCTCGGGTCGTACCCAAATGATGGGCAAAATATGAAGACACATGGGAATAGGTGGAACCGGGATCAAATAGTGCAAAGGCATCTCTGTGGCAGACTGAAACAATACCTGTAATGACAGCATCCAAAGCAATGGCATCGGGTCTGCCTGGGAGTGCATAAAAATGGGCATGACCGCCCCTTGATCGACCTCCCCCTCTAGGGCGACCCCTGGCTGCCTGACCTCCACCCCTAGCTGGCTGGGCGGGTGGTAAAATAACTGGAGCAGAAGTCGGGGGATGACCCCTCTGCTGATATGAGCTAGCAGCACGGTGAGGACACTCCCTCCGCATATGCCTAAACTCTCCACACTTATAGCAACTACCCGGTGCTGGAGATGGGGACTGAAGGGAACCCCTCATGCCAGAGTGGCTAGCTGATGCACTCGGCCTAAAAGAACCCTGAGCAGATGGAGCACGAGACAAACTCTATGCTAGAAGAGCGCTGAGAGATGGCTGACTCTGCTGAGAACCCTGATAACCACAACCAGAAGATCCACCTCGGTACTCAGGTCGAGCTGACTGAGCGGGCCTGAAAGAATGACCCCGACCCTGCTGGAACTGGCCCCTCAAAGGAGCGCCACTGAAATTGCCAGAACCTCGAGGCTTCTTAGCCTCCCTCTCCTCTCTCTCCTGACGGCGAGCCGTCTCAATATCACGAGCAATATCAACTGCATCCTCGAAGGAAATACCCAGAACTCTCTCTCAATTCATCAGAATACGAAGGTGATAATTAAGACCATCCACGAACCTCTTAATCCCCTCCCGATCAGTCGGAACTATCCATGAGGCATAACGAGCTAACTCAAAAAATCTCGCCTCATACTGAGACACAGTCATATCTCCTTGGCGAAGCCACTCAAACTGTCTACGCAACTCCTCCCTTTGAGACTGCGGTTTCCACTTCTCCAAAAAGAGAGTGGAGAACTCCTGCCAAGTCAAAGGTGCTGCACCTGCCGACCTACACCGCTCATACGCCTCCCACCAAGTGAAGGCCGCTCCAGTAAACTGAAATGTAGTAAAAGCCACACCGCTAGACTCAAGAATCCCTGTTGTCTGAAGCATACGCTGACACTTGTCGAGAAAACCCTGTGCATCCTCTCCCTGAGCACCACTGAAAGAAGGAGGCTGAAGTCTACTGAACCTCTCGAGTCGACGCTGCTCATCGTCCGACATAGCTGGTACTACATACTCCTGAACGGGTACCACTGGCTGAGTTAGAGGTGCCTCTGGAGTCTGTAATCCCTGCACCACCTGCTCAGGTGTGCGAGCAGCGGGGGTCTGATTGCCTCCCCCGGCTTATGAAGTAGCTGCTACTGTGGTGGCTGAAACTGCCTGAGCCAGGCCTGTACAAACTGTCAAGATTTGTGCCAAGGCCTCCTGGAGACCCGGTATCACAATGGGCACAGCTGGTGCCTGCACTGGTGCTGCTGGAGCCTGGTCCTGAGTTGGGGCAACTAAAGGATCCACAGGTGCTACCTTTGCTGCTCTGCCTCTACCACCACCACGACCGCGTCCACGGCCTCTAGTAGCTCAGTAGGTGGTACTGGTGGTCGTCCGGCGCGTCCGGTAGCTCGAGTCCTCACCATCTGTTATAGAATGGAATAAAGAGAAATTTAGTATTCGGATCAACAGGTTCACACGACAAGAATTTCAAGAATGTGGAATTTTCCTAACAGGTTATGCAGACTCCCGAGGATAAGTATAGACGTCTCCGTAACGATCCGCGAGACTCTACTAAACTGGCTCAAGACTCTTGAGACCTAGTAACCTAGGCTCTGATACCAACTTGTCACGACCCCAATCCCCGGTTGTGATGGCTCCCAACACGATGCTAGGCAAGCCCGACCAATTCATCACTCACAATCCCTTATATAGAATTTATTACTAATTAATAGGATTTAATGCCAAATTAATCTGATTATAACTCTGTAGCAATAGATAAACAGTACGGAAAATCCATAAAATCTCAATATAAATCCCACCGATCTGGTGTCACGAGCCAAGAGCCTCTAATACAAGTTTGTGTAGCAACCTATACATAGAGTTGTCTAGAATGCGGAAAAATAAAGAGGATAAGGGGAGAAATCGGGTCCTACGGACGCCATGCAGCTACCTCGATGACTCCAGAATAAGCTGAACAACAGCAGAAAGCTCAAATTATGCCTCCGGGATACCTGTATCTGCATACATGGTGCAGGGAGTAAAGTGAGTACTCCAACTCAGTGAGTAATAGCAATAAATAATGACTGACGGAAAGAAAACTCGTAAAAATACTACGTAGTTCTATATTAAAACGGTGAGAATATCAAAACAACAACTGAATGAAGAAGTCAGTTAAAGGTCTTTTAAGCCAGTATTCATTTCATTTACTCCTCACGATAACCGAATTCATATTTGTACTGCTGCAGCGTGCAGCCCGATCCATATAGTATACTGCTGCGGCGCGTAGCCCAATCCATACATATATATATATATATATATATATATATATATATACTGCTGCGGCGTGCAGCCCGATCCAAGAATAGTCGATTGCGCTCACTGGGGGTGTGCAGACTCCGGAGGGGCTCCTTCAGCCCAAACGTTATACTACTGCGGCGTGCAGTCCGACCAATATAATATACTACTGCGGCATGCAGTCCGATCCATATAATATACTACTGCGGCATGAAGTGCGATCCATATAATATAATACCGCGTCGTGCAGTCCGATCCATATAATATACTACTGCGGCGTGCAGTCCGATCCATAGAATATCAAATACCCTCACAATGGGGTTCTCGACCCCTCTCATTAGGACTTAACAATTTCTAAAGCTGGTTCATATTTTGTTTATCAGTTAAGAACATGACTGAGGGTATGATTTCGACAAGAAAGGTGAGGTCAACCAATACAAATGCCCCCTAAGGGTTCTACAGATCGGCACAAGGCCCCAAACATGGCAACTAGCCCATAATATAATGATATTAATTAAGTCTCAGTCAAAAGTACAGTAGAGTCATCAAACGGGATGGACCGAGTCCACATCCCCAGTAGTAACAGACCCCACGCTCATCATACAGTGTGTGCCTCATCTCAACATAGCACCACGTTGTGCAAATCCGGGGTTTCAAACCCTCAGAACATCATTTATAACCATTACTCACCTCAAGCAGGCTGAAATCCTAGCTCGCTACTCCCTTGCCTCGCAAATCAACCTCCTCGAGCATTGAATCTAATCAAAACCACAAGTAATACATTACAATAGGATAAGGGAATACAACCCAATCGAAAAGACTCGAAAAGTATTGAAAATCACGAAGTTGGCAAAACCCGAGCCCCGGGCCCACTTCTCAAAAAATTAGAAAATTTACATCACCGGATTCCTTATCTTGCCACGAGTCTATACATATCAAATTTACCAAAATACAAGCTCAAATGCTCCCTCAACCCCCAAATTTACATTCAAAAAGTCAAGCCCTAATTCTTCCCCTTTTAATCAAATTTCCATGAATTTAGATGTTGAATCTACAATTAAATGATGTTTTTAAGTCATAAGACTCACCTCCAATCAATCCCAGTCAAAACCCTCTTTAATCCTCGTTCAAAAACTCTCAAAGATGTTCAAAAATGGTGGAAATAGACTTAGGCTCGCGGATAAAATGCTATTAAAAACCCTTCTGTCCAACCCAGATTTCTTCTATGCGATCGCATCCAGACCTCTACGATCGCACAACACAAAATTCAAACTCTCAAAATTTCCTCTATGCGATCGCACTAAAGTCCCTGCGATCTCAATGCGTTAGCTCCTGAACCTACGCGATCGGACACCTTCACCCGCGTTCGCATTGAACAAAATACCATCCTGGACCCCAGGTCCATTTACTTCTATGCGATCGCAATCCACCAAACGCGATCGCAATGAGTAAACTCCTCAACTTATGCGATCGCAAGCCCTACTCTGCGATTGCAATGAGTAACATAACAACTTTCCCCAAACCTTCTATGCGATCGCAATTGCACTCATACGATCGCAGAGAACAAATGTCTGCAACACTTCAGCTGAAAAATCTGCAACTTCCAAAGGTTAGAATTAGACCGTTTGACCATCCGAAATCACCCCGAGGCCCCCGGGACCTCAACCAAAAGTGTCAACCCGTCCTAAAACATCATTGAAACTTGTTCCAATCATCAAAACACCACAAACAACACCAAAACCATCAAATTACATCGGATTCAAGCCTAAATTTCTTAAAAACTTCCGAAATACGCATTTGATCAAAAACCCGACCAAGACACCTCCGAATGATCTAAAATTTTGCACACTCATCAAAAATCACCTAACGAAGCTACTGAAACTCTCGGAATTCTATTTCGACCCCCGTACAAAAATTTCACCTAGCAACCGGAATTCGCCAAAATACTAACTTCGCCAATTCAAGCCTAATTCTACTCCGGACCTCCAAAATCAATTCCGATCACACTGCTAAGCAACATATCAACCCCCAAAGCTAACCAAATCACCGGAAGTCACATCCGAGCCCTCTAACTAAATAGTCAACACCTGGTTGACTTTTCCAAAACAAGCCTTCCTTAAAGAGACTAAGTGTCTCATTTCCCATCAAAACCAATACGATTTAACTCTAACACACCGAATACCGATAATGAAACATGAAGAAGCATAAAATGGGGGAAACGGGGCAGTAACTCACGTGACGACGGGCCGGGTCTTCACACAAGATTCCTTCCTAGTGAGGAGGGAATGACTTTTCAATTGTTAAGCTTGACATTTAGCCACAAATTTGCTCATCAGGATCAGCAGAGCCTTCTCCAATTTCAAAATCATTAACTTCAGTTAGCAAATTTCCGAGAGGATTTTCATACTCCTTGTCACCACGCATCATCCCCACAAAGTGTGCATCATCATGTGAAGGTAAAAGATTCTGCGCGATATTCTAAGTGTCACTGTCTTGGATCACAATCAGGTTTTCCTGGATCATCCTTTCTATTTCTCTTTTCAAATTCCGAAAGCTTTCAACATTGTGCCCCTAGGCATTGGAATGGTATTCACACCTCTTATAAGGGTCAAAGCTTCTTGCACGTGGGTCCACAGGATTTGGAGGAATAGGTGCAATCATGTCATAATGCTTTAATTTCTCAAACATGCTTGCATATGACTCTCCTATTGGTGTAAAATTATATTTCAACTTTTGTTCCCCTCTATACCTCTGGCCTGGATGTGGGTTATAGGGTACCTGAAAATTTTGTGGAAGATGGTGGAGATTTTGTGATGCTCGTGCTCGCCTTTTGGGGTGTTTTGGTGGCTGGACAACATACTGATATGGAGCGACAGAGGATTATGGGTTCTGAGGTGGATAGCAATGCTCAGGGGAGTCATGGGAAACCTGATGAGGCTGCACATACCTTCGAGGTGTTTTCCTGGGACCTCTTCTCGAACCTGTTGTCATCATGATTTCTTCATCCTTCTCATTCGTGCCACTAAAATTATCATATTCAACTTGGACAGCCTGAGTTGTGGCTTTTAGAACTGCTTGACTTATAATTTTGCCTGTCTTAAGACTATTCTCTACCATTTCTCCCATTTTAATTGCTTCCGAGGAGGATTTGCCCACTACGGAAGTCATGTTTTGAAAATAATCTGGCTCTTGAGCGTGAAGGAAGATAATGATTAGCTCGTGGTCGTCCATGGGTGGCTTAACTCTAGTTGCTTGCTCTCTCCATTTAATGGCATATTCCCTGAAACTTTCAGTTGGTTTATTCTTCAAGTTTGAAAGGGAATTGCGGTCTGGGGCAATGTCAATGTTGTATTGGAACTGTTTGACAAAGGCCTGTGCCATGTCATCCCAGACATACCAGCGAGACGTGTCTTGATACATAAACCATTCGGAGGCTACTCCCGTAAGGCTTTCCCCAAAATAATCCATCAACAATTCTTCATTTCTTCCCACACCTCTTAGTTGATTGCAATACCTTTTCAGGTGGGTTATGGGGTCTCAATGTCCATCATACTTTTCAAATTTGGGAGTCTTGAACCCAGGCGGTAAGTGGACATCGGGGAACATACATAGATCTTTGAAGGCAACACTCTTTTGACCTACCAACCCTTGCATGTTTTTCAACCGTTGTTCTAACCTTTTCACTCTTCAGGTCATTTATTCTTGTACCATCTTTCGGGCAGGCTTCTCATTGTTTGCAGGAAGATCAAACGAGTACGAGTGGTACTCAAGAGAGTGGTACTGCTCTTGTTGTGTAGCAAATTGTGACTCATGACGAGGCTGTCCCTGACTACAGGCCCATGCTTGACACATTTCGGTCATTTGCTGTTTCAGTATTCTATTCTTCTCAAACACAGTAGACTCTTGTTGAACCCTCTGACCCTGAGTTTCTTGAGCACTTGTAACAGCTTCGATGTCAGTTATCATTTTTCCTTAGATCTTGTGTTTTCTGCTTACCACAAACCGACCACCTTAAACTTTCTTCATAATTCAAAACAAAAGACACGTTAGAATGGACTCATTCAGTCCTTATTATTATCAACATTTTTTCACTTTTGTTTTTCATTTTTATTTCTTTTTTTTTCATTTTTCTTTTCAATGGTTGATCGAACCTGATGTGGGTTGCCTATGTATCATGTGGGAACATGAATAAGATCTTGCGTAGTTCGGGAAGATCAATAATAAAGCAAATAAACTAACTCTTTTTTTTGGATTTTGAAATTTGTTTTTTTTTCGAAAGAAATACTTAAAGAAGAAAGAAAATATTTTTTGATTTCGATTTGTTTGTTTTTTTAAAATAATTTTTGAAAAGAAAGATGTCTAAAGAAGAGAAAGAATATATATATTTTTTAATTTTAACTTCTTTTTCTTTTTCTTTTTTTTTTTCCTGGAAATTTCGAAAGAAAAACTTCTAAAGAAGAAAAGAAAAAAAAATTTGGACTTTTACTTTGAATTTATGAAAGAAATGCTATAAAAGAAAAGAGAAAATATTTTTTGAATCTTGAATTTTTAAACAAATATTTTTGTATTTTGAGAGGGATTAAAAGAAAATATTTTTGTATTTTGTTTTTAAAATTAGGGTCTAAAAGAAAGACTTTCTAAAGAATGAACTAAAGGAGAATATTTTTGGATTTTTTTTTTAAAATTATGGGCCGAAACCGATGAGGTTTGCCTACGTATCTCACATCCGGTGAGAATTAGACCCGCGTAGTTCGTTAGTTTTGACGGAATAGGAAAATATGACTTATTTTGAAATAACATGTTTTTTAAAAAAACATTTCGGCAGAGTTTCAGGATAATTCATATACTTGCCTCTCACTCTCTTTTCTTTTTTTCCTTTTTTTTGATTTTCTCTTTTTTCTCTCTTTTTTTTCCCTTTCTCTATTTTAAAAGACAGTCAACATGCAAGCCGAAACAGATAAATACGCAAGTAGCACGTAAGATGCATCAGGATGGTTTTTTCATTTCGGGTACTGTTGAGTCTCCAAAGTCGAATGCACATGATGCAAACAAACATTCCTACTAGGGATCCGGCATGAGGCTGAGTTATTCTAGGTTTAAAACCTGGGTATATTATTCTAGACCTGGCTTACCCGAGCGGACAACTCAAGCCGGGGGGGGGGCAGCGTACCGGTAACCAAAAGATCATCCGGCTTTCCAACTTGTCCGAACCTCGTTCTATTTGGGATATGACACTAACAGAAAGAAGTCACGCCAGCGTGCACTCCTCAGAAGAGAGAAGAAAGGGGTTTCGTAGCAGTTTATATACAGTTCAAATAATATCAAAGTGGTAAAAAGCAACATTTAACACATTAGTCCCAAACATGTAATAAAATCAGATAATAAATATAGCCAAATATAACAATTATTCTAAGCTCGAATTCTTGAACCCTGAACTAGAGATTCTGGGTTCTAATCCCAGCAGAGTCGCTAGAGCTGTACACCTCCTTTTTCACTACACCCCAAGGAAGGGTATATAAGGGAGTTTTTTCCAATTTAAAGTGACAATCAAAATGAGATTATTTTATTTTAAAAAAAAAATCAGAGTCGCCACTTGGGATAATTTATGGTGTCCCAAGTCACCGGTTCAAATCCCGAATCGAGGAAAATATTGACTCTGTTTTAAAGTCCGCGAACACAGAAATTCGGGTAAGGAATTCTGTTAACCCGGGAGAAGGTGTTAGGCACTCCCAGATTCCGTGGTTTTAGCACGGTCGCTCAACTGTTATTATTGGCCTATTATCTGATTTTAAACATGTTTTAGCCTATGTGCAATTTTAACTTTAAAACAGCTATTATTTATTATTTTTAGAAAAGATTCAACGTCATCTAAAACACGTCTTGAACCACGTAACATAAATGCACCTGCGGTCCACGACACATTTTATTTAACATTGTTGGGATTTGGATTTGGATCACATAAATGCGCACCCGAATTTAGGAAAGTAATTTTTAAATAGCGCGCCTAAAGCAACTACGCACTCTCAACTTTGCGGGGGCCATGGAAATCAACTAAATGGCGCACCTCGATTTCTACGGATAAAAATATTAATTAAATGAGGGCCATGCATTTTGAGATTTTATTTGGTACGGCACGCCTCAAGACTATTCAACTAAAGTAAGTTAAGGATGTTTAAGTTTATTCTAAATTGGCGTTCAATCTAAAACTACTTAACGTCGTTAAAACAATATACAAAAATGACTAAACTAACCCGTAGATATCCTATGTTTATCTCAAATAGGCTCAGTGCATAACACTAGAATCAAGTAGTCAATCATTTAAAAGTTATATTATTATAACTCTACGATCTCTGCAACAAATAATCAATCACACATAAGTTTCAAGTTTACAAACATTTTTTAACACCAAAACAAGATATGTTCAAATCAGCCCAAACACTGAAGGCAAGTGGAAAGTAATCGTGTTTAGAATCATTATTCAAACAAGACAGAGCAATTGACCTATATTTCTGCAGTTCATAACAATAAACTGAAATCACGGTTGAACACTTCCCCTGAAAACAAATAGATATCCTTCTAAATCCACATGACTAAACGAATACAACGTCGATGAACTCTCTGAAAATTGGACTAGAAGTCAGAACCTACGATCTTCTTTTAAAACCGGAATTTCAAACAAAACCAACTTGTCGGATCCTTCAACGGAACTCGAGTACTCGACTGATTTTCGCCCGAGTTTAGAGCTGATTGGGACTATTTGATACTCCTTTTTTCGCTACTGTTTTTGGTGGATTTCACTTCTTTTGGCCAGATTTTGAGCAATTTCGCGAATGTTCTGTGTGGGAGGTGAGATGGTGTTAGTGTGAGATAATGGTTGTGAGGTGCTGTGATGGGCAGTCGTCGCTGGTGGAAGTCGATGGTCGGTTCGGCGTTGAAGAATGAAGGAGAAGCTGATGGGGTGCGTGAGGAAGATGAGTTTCAAGAGGGTGGGGTATGGTGTTCAGTGGCTCTCAACTTTTTGCAGAGTCTATTTTCTTTAGATCTTTTTGGCCTCCTCTTCAGCTCATTGTAGGCATTACCTATAATATAGGTCTAGGTTTTATGTGTATTTTTTGTGTATTTGCCAATTAATCCCTAGGTCCTTTTGTGTTAAGTCCTTAGGATCTTTTTATTTATTTTTTGTCCCAAAGAAGAATCTAGAAGGGTCCCTAGACTACACAATGCCTTTTAAAATAAGATAGAAATACTACAC
Source organism: Nicotiana sylvestris (assembly GCF_000393655.2). NCBI lineage: Eukaryota > Viridiplantae > Streptophyta > Magnoliopsida > Solanales > Solanaceae > Nicotiana > Nicotiana sylvestris. Next base: position 87,313,321 of record NC_091058.1, read on the forward strand.
AATGCCAAAGCTAATCCTAATTAATTAAACTAAACATGAAACTATTTTAGTGTTTTCGAAATTATATAAAGATAAAATAAGGTACTATTTTTATATTTTTTTAAAATTTATGAAAAATACATAAACTAAAATATTATTTTTTTGTAATTTTTATTTTTCTTGTAATAAAATAATGTAAAAGAGTCAAAATGAATTGAAATGACTATATTAGGCCTAAATTAAATATTTACGTGCTAAAATATAAAAAATCTTGGGGAGGGTCAAAAATCACATGTCTACACTCATTCCCTCAAACTACTAAGCGAAATGCAAATGCTCAAAATGACCGGTTGGGTCGTTACAACATTTGCGATGGTTTTGTCTCATTTGCGAACAAGATATCACAAATACGATATCTGCGACTGGTGCAAGAACTTTTTATCACAGGACTTAGCTTTATTTTCCTTATTTCCCACTTGTTCTTAGGCGATTTTGAGAGCATTTTATGAAGGGTTTTGATAAACATCAAGAGGTAAGTGATCCCTGTCAAATCTTTAGCTAAATACGCGAATCATGGGCAGATTTAACATGAAAATGGTAAAATTAATGAGATTTTGAGAAGAACCTAGGTTTTCGGTAAAAATGGGATTTGACCACAAAAGTTGTTATGGAATTAAGTAAAAATTATATATTTGAGTTCGTCAAGCTATGAGTAATATTTATCTTTAAAAATGTTTGGAATCCGGGCACATGGGCTCGGGGGCAAATTTTAAAAATCTTCCGATTCGGGTTGGATAATCAATCTAATAGATAAATTAGGACATTTTGAGTATATATTGATTAAGTTATATAATATTTAACTAGTTTCGTATTGTTTAGCATAGACTTGGGGCTTTTAGAGCGGATTAGTGGACCGGAAGTGAGCTTGAAAATGAGGTAAGTCTCTTGCCTAGCCTTGTAAGAGAGAACTCGTCCCTTTAGGTGTATCTTGTTGTGTATTACTTATGTGGGAGCTACGTATACACGAGGTGACGAGAGTCCGTGCGTAGCTGTATTCCATGATATGTCCGGGTAGACTTAGATCCACATCATGCTTTTAATTGTATTGTTATGTTTTATGCATATTAATTATCTTGAATAGAGCTGAGACTAGGGATTTTAAAGTTGTAATTATCACCTTGGCCTTCTTACTTTAGAAAATTAAGGAATACTTGATAACTATGAAAAATGCATGTACTCTCGCATCGCAAGTACTTCCGCGAGTGAGGTACACTTCTCTACTCTAATGGATCGGGTCGTTCGCCTAAACAGTATAGTAACACTACTCTTATGGGATCAGACCATTCCCCTTGGCAGTATACTAACACCACTCTTATGGGATCGAGCCATTGGCAGTATGGTAACACCAACGTATGGGATCGTACCGTTTGCCTCGGTAGTATGATGGTAACGCTATTCTTATGGGATTAGGCCATTCTCCTCGGTTGTATTGAATAACATCATTCTTATAGGATCGGGCTATTCTCCTTGGCAACTTCGTGCTTAATTATCGAAATGGGTTCCAGTTTTGAGTTAGGGTCTTCACGGCCAGTTATGAGATGTTGGTGATGTGTTTTGGACTCCTGTTGTATTTATTGTAGTTGCCTTTATTTGCCTTATTTATACCTGTCATATGTTCACCATGTCTACTTTACACACTTTCATTATTATTATTGACCTCTAGAAAGTGTCAAGTCGACCCCTCATCACTACTTCTTCGAGGTTAGACTAGGTATTTACTAGGAGCGCGTTGTTTTTCTTACGCACGCTACAATTTTGCACTGATGTACAAGAACTGAGATAGGCTCCACCAGTGGTCACACAGACGCATAGCCAATCATCTACGGAGACTTTAGGGTGAGCTGCTTACGTTACTACGATCTACAACACCGGAGTCTCCTTCCATCATATTTACTATTTCTGTCTATTACTTTGGGATAGTAGTTTGAGTAGTTTTGTATATTTTCTAGATTGCCCATGTACTTGTGACGCAGGATATTGGGGATTTGCTGCACCTATGTGCTGTTGTACTTGTCATTTCAATCACCATAGACTATATACCTATTACATTGATATTTTGTCCAAGAAAGATTCGTCAGAGTTGCATGAAATTTAGTGTAATAAACAAATATGTTAAAAATGGATAAGTAAATAGTAGTTTCACTTCTGGGATTGCCTAACGACGGTGTTAGGTGCAGTATCAACATAGTATGGAATTGGGTTGTGACAATTTGGTATCAGAGCTTTAAGTTCACATAAGTCTCACGAGTCATGAGTAGACCTAGTAGAGTCTTGCGGATCGGTGCGGAGACAATCGTGCTTATCTACGAGAGGCTATAGTATGCTAGGAAACTTCTCTTTATTCATCTCCTATCATGCAATTGATATTATACTAAGTGTCTTTCTATTGATATCTCAAATATGGTGAGAATGTGCATGCCTGATGTACCAGGCGATCGAGGGGCTGCTCTCCCAATTTATAGAGGCTGAGGTAGAGGCCAGGGCTCCGGTTCCAGTCAGAGGACAAGGGCGCCCTAGGGTTTCTCCTATTGTGCCACTTGTAGATTCAGTGGAGCAGGATGAGGTGTTTGTAGCTGTGCCAGCCCCAACAAATTTCATGACCACGTTGGGATTCTAGGAGGTCATGGGCCGTATGCTGCAGTTCATGGACTCTATGATGTAGGCTGGTTTATTTCAAGCAGACCCTGCCACATCTCAGGTGGGAGGGGGAGAACAGACCTCTACCATCAGGCTCCAAAGCACGTCGTTGCTATTTATTAGACCCCAGGCACACTACCTGGGGATGGAGCCTAGCCGGTTACAGCGATTATGCTAGAGTTGTACCAGTCGCGACCGATGATCAGCAGAAGTGGCTGGATAGATGGACTAGGATTTGCCCCTACCTTTGAGGGTGAGTGTTCAGAGGACCCCCAATATTTCATTGACCAGTGCAAGGATAAGCTCCGAAACATAGGGATATTGGAGTCCAACGAGGTAGAGTTCACCATTTTTCAATTTGAAGGCAAGGCCTGTACATGGTGGTAGGCTTATCTTCTTAACATGCCAGCAAGTTCACCTCCCTTGACTTGGGATTAGTTTATACATCTGTTCTTGGAGAAGTATATACCACATTCGTATAGAGAGGAGCTTCGGGGTCAGTTTGAGCGACACCGTCAAGGTACATGTCTGTCACCGACTATGAGGCAAGATTCACTGATTTGTCTCACCATGCAGCTATTTTACTCCCCACAGATGCAGAGAGGGTGCGGAGGTTCATTGCAGGCGTGCACCCTGAGATTCAGGTACCTATGGCCTGTAAGAAAGAGATATATTTTCTTCAGATTGTAGACATAGCTCGAAAGATCGAGCGTATTCGCAATCATAGTGGAGAGTTTTCACCAAGGGACAAGAGGCCTCGATAGTTTGGAGGATTCAGTGTCGCCTTACCTGGGGGCAAAGGTCAGTTCATGAGGGGTCAGCCCAGCATACCCATGTAGTTAGCACTACCGCCAGCTCGGGGTGCTTTAGCACGACCCTATTTTAGTGCCATTCCATAGAGTACTTACCACCCGCCAGCTATTTAGGGTCCCTCCAGTGGGTATTTAGGTAATCAGGATCATACTTCAGGTCAGCAGTCCACCGTTCCGAGAGCTTGTTTTGAGTGCGGGGATCTTGTCCACGTGAAGAGGTTTTGTCCTAGACTTTGGGGCAAGGCGAAGAAAAAGGATTATCGACCCATGATTACTGCACCGGTTGTCGCACCAATCGTACGACCGCCTAGAGGCATAGGAAAGGTGGGTAGGGGTCGTCCTAGAGGTGGAGGCCAGTCAGGTGGCACTCCATCTAGGTTCTATGCCTTTCCAAATAGACCAGATGCAGTAGCGTCAGATGTCGTTATCACATGTATTATTCTCTGTCTGCGGTAGGGATGCTACAGTACTATTTGATCCAGAGTCTATATATTCATATGTTTCATCTCTGTTTGCTCATTTTTTGGGTGTTCCTCGCAATTCCTTTGGTATTCCCTTATATGTATCCACGCCAGTGGGCGATTCTATAATTGTGGATCGAATTTACCGAGCCTGTATCGTGACTTTCTATGGTTATGAGACTTGAGCGGATCTTCTGTTGCTTGATATGACCGACTTTTAAGGTCATCCTGGGCATGTTGTGCCCCATTTTTTCTCGCAAAATCGGATTTATGACATTCGAGAGGACAACTCATTCCCTTTTGGGAATTGAGTTTGGATTGAAGAGTTGCCACCTAATGATTAAAGTGCATTAGGATACTAAGAAGGAATTTGATTAAGAAAATTAGAGATTGGGTAAGGTCTAGAAATTATCTCGAGGGGAAGGTGTTAGTCACCCCTCGAGATCCACTAGTGTGGTTCCCGGCCATGCTACAATTGTGACTTTAAGTGCGAACAACAAATGGACACGTAAGGGTTTCCAATACAAGTAGGGTTTTCACATAATGATTGCAAGTAGTTGAAGTTGAGAGAAAATAGAGAAAAGTTGAAGTTGAAGTAGTTAAAAGAGTTCTGAAAATAAAGCAAACAAGTAAGAAAAAAGGATGGGGGTCCTAGGTTTACAAATAATATGGATCACATCAATGCAATACTCGGTAATCACTCCTCAGAAGAGGGGTTACACTTGGTATTAGCGCACCGGTCATCATATTCATATCTATCCTTTCCTACCCCGTTAAGGTATTAAAACGCGGAATGATTTTGTTACTTATTGCATGTTATTACCCGCCTTGATCCTATTAGTCTCAGAGGCATTTGGGACTACTAGTCCTAAAGGGAAGAGAGATTTGGTCTTTTGGTTTAAAAGGACAAAATATAAGGCGACAATCAAAAACACGTAGAGCAGTTATGGGGGAAACATATAACAGTTAAAGGCTCAAACAGGCCTCCTCAACTTAAATACAGATTGTTTAGCATGCCTTGCACGTACTGATTATGGCCTAATTAAACTAAAAAGGGTGAGGCAGACTGATTTATTACATACTTTAGATAAGAAATCTGAATCAGACCTGCCTGCTGGTTGTAATTAACGAAGTCTGATTTAGCTAGCTAATTTACCTTATGGATTGCTTAGGTGAAACCTAAGGCATGATATCTATTAATGTAGAAGTATACTAATTCTAGAGAAGAGGACTTATTAGTTACAGAAAACATAAGTTCTGCAAATATTAAGCAATGCTACTACTGATTTTTTAGACTTATAAGCGAGATAGACGATTCAGATTTGGTTGATTACTCCTATAGGCAGGCTTTCTAGGTGTTATTGATTTTTAAACGTTTATAGAAGTGCAGAAGTCCTATAGGCATGGTATCTAGAATGTTGATTGTTATTTAAACCTATAAACCGTTTGCCTAGTGATAGATGCATATGCAGAATTTAGAAAGTCCTATAGGCATGTTATCTATATGATATACAGCGTTTGGGAATGCATAACCTATAGACATGTTTTCTATATAAAATGCAGATCATATAGACATGGTTTCTACGTGAAAATGCAAATCCTATAGACATAGAATCTATATGAAATGCTGAAACCTATAGACATGATTTCTATGAAATGTAGAAGTGCAGAAACCTATAGACATGGTTTCTACATATGAAATGCAGAAGCGACAGCTATAAGCAGGCTATGAGTGCAGAAATATAACAATTCCCTATGAACATGATATCTACCCCTTTTGCATGCATGATTGACCCTCCCTTTTTCACTAAAACCCCCATAAATTATTACAGCCCGAGAAAATGAATAAGAATTACATCAGAAACTTAAAATTCCAACCAAGGAAAGCCTGATTCAGACTTCTGTTTGAAGCATGAAGTAAACCAACTCCGAAGATCAAATTTCCAAAGCCTTTCTCTTATTTGGGATGTGTCAGAGTTCCTTAAGAGTCTCAAGTGGAATCTGGGCAGTGCTTACACCCAAATATATTGCATAATTGAGTTATAGTGCAGTGTGGAAGGGCCAGCCCTCGAATGTCCAAGTTTAGAGGGAACTCAAGGTCCAAAGCAGGGCTCATAGGAGGGGGCCAGAACTTAGAATCTAAGAGAGAGTGTAAGTGCAGAGAGGGGATTCTGGGGGAAAGCCAAGACAAGCTAGTGGTCATACCTAGCAATTGGAGTGCCGGCACACCCCAACCAACCTGTTAGCCACATGGTTTGGGAGTTAGAATCCCCTAAGGGGTCAAGTCCAGACATGAGCAACAACTTGGATGTTGCCATGTTCTGAACTTCAACTCAAACACATAGAAGGGGACAGGGGTGCAGGGATTCACAGTAGAAACATATGCTAATTTACATTAAACGTAGGCAGTAAAGCAGACAGGGGTGTAGAATCTGTAAAATAAACACATTGGGATGAGGCGGAAAATCAAACTAGAACATACCAGTTTCAGGGAAACAAGAAAAGAAAGCAGTAGTCTTGTAAAGCCAAAATGCAAACAAATAGTCAGAATGTTATGATTAGAGAACTATTATACTTGAGTAGTATAAAAGTGTTAAATTGAGAGTGTGTTGCTGAGAAAGGAGTCGTGCCCCTTTAATAGTGTAGAAGGCAAGCAAAATAAGGTAGGAGAATAGTTTTAAAATCAATTACAAATGTTCCCCTTTAATTGAGGGATTCTGATTTCAAACGGGTAAAATAATTAAGGAAAGGAATTGATCAAAACCTTTTCCAAAGCAGTACAAGAAAGGTAAATACACAGAGATTTATTTAAGGCAAAAGTCTGGTAGCACACGGTTTGTGCAAATAAGGAAAGGAAATCGACTAACAGCCAGTAAATCACAAAGTCTGAATTTTGGTATGAATGAATCCAGCCATAAAAGGTGAAGAAAGGTTTTACTTAAGGAAAATCAGTAACAATTAATCAAACCTAAAAAAGGGTTTCTGAATCAATCATAAGTTGGAAAACCTTTTCGGAAGAAAGAATTCATCACACATATAAAAGCATACAACCATGCTTAAGCACGAAGAGCTGTCATGCTAATCAGTAGAAGAGTCTAGCATAGAAGAGAAAGTTCAGAGTCATAAACAAAGAAATTCAAACATAGTTCACAGACTCAGGATGAGTCTGAGAGAGTCAAGGGTTCCAAAATAGAACCCTAGTCCAAACACAAGATCAAAACTCGCCAAAACCCCAAATTCTAAGGTTTCTCAACTCGAATCAGACACAGAGACGAGGAGGCAAATAATTGAAACAGGCTCAGAGATCTCTTTCAGAGACTCATGAGAAAACAAACAGATACAATATCAAGTTTGAAGCAATATAGTGAAGAAACTAATTCGAAGCATAGTGAGAGTAGAGGGAACATGTTTAAGAAAAACCTTTTAGAAGGGACTTAAACAGGGTTCAGAAGAGAAAAGAGATAGTATAGAAGAAACATGTTTAAAGGGAACTCAAACAAAGGTCCAGTGAAAGGCAAACAAAGAACTTAAGAACTCAGTAGGAAATACATACAGTAGGAGAAAACAAAATACCAGAAAAGTATATCAACAAGACAAATAGGAAAACACAGCAGGATGAACATGCGAGCATGGTGTAGAAACACAGTAGAAAGACAAGGCACAAAAGAACATATATAGTAGGAAAAAACATAAGAAAGCAGTAGAAGCACATGCATGACAAATACATACAAAGAAAAAGGAACAGAAAAGTCGGAGAAACATTTTGAACTTTTCAAAAACCCTAAATCGATGAGAAGTAATTTTTGAAAGAAAAATTGGGGAAAACGTTTAAGAACTCAAGTAGAGTACAGATATAGAATCGATTTAAGAAAATAATTAGAGAAAACCTCGAATAGCTAGGATTTCAGAGGAACCCTAAAGCGAGAAAGGCCTGGAAAAGGTCCGATCTGAGTCGGATAAGTCAGACATAGGCTCATAATGCTTGGATACACCAGAGCAAGGCCGGAGGGGCCATAGAACCTGGAATCGGAGAAGAACTGAACGGACACCATTGAGGTCAGACCTCCAAACTTCGAACACCAAGCATAAGAGCGGGGGGAGGTGAGTATAGGCCATCCATGGCCCGTGAGGCCATAAATTCTGGTGAGATTGAGGTTGAAAATGGTAGAAGACGATTAGGGTTTCAAGAACATTCGAGAGAGTTTGAGAGAGGGAGGGTATTCAGAGGCGGTTGATAGAAAGAAAATGAGGTAGGGTTAGGGGTGTGGGCGGATTAAAAAAGGAAAGGGGAATTCGTGGTCGTTGATCATAATGATCAACGGCCTAGATTAAAAAAGGGAGCCGAGCGGGTTGGATAAATGGGTCAGGGGTCAGGTTAAATAGAAATTTGGCCAGTCCATTTGGGATTCAAAATTGGGTCAATTAGGGGGATCAATTTGGGATATAATTGAAATGAAATAGGGCCAGATTTTAAATAGCCAGTTTTTCCCCTTTTATTTTATAAAAATAGTAAAAATGACTTCTGAAAATAAATTTAAAGTACTGAGTCAATTAATAATATATAAATATTAATTTAAAAATATTGAAACCAATTTCATAATTATAAAATGCTATTAATCTTAAAATGGGCTAAAATTACAATTTTATGCAATTTAGCTTTTAAAATACCAAATAAATTTGTACAAAATGTATAAAAATTATTCTAGCTATATTTTGGTATAAATATGAGAATAAAGTAAGTTATTCACCAAAATGATAATTTTGAGAATAATTATTGGTTTTTGTACTGCTAAAATGGGCAATAAATCAGTTTAATTTTTTTTTAGAAATTAGGAAAATTATTGAAATACTTGGACATACTTATATATGCATATATATGCTATTTTGAAAGTATTTTCATGTAAAAATACATAGGAAAAATTTGGGTATCAACAGCTGCCCCTCTTTACCCGGGAAGAATGAAAGAGTTGGCGGGTAAAGATATGATGGCCAATTTGACCGAACGAAACGGTTTGAAGAAATTGACCGTGCTCTAGTTCCTGAGCTACCTACATATCCCTGGTCTTACAGGAATCAGGCCATATATAGTTCAGGATCCGTCAGCGGAATATGCCGATGGAGATTTCCTCAAAGACGGACACGATTTTTAGGTTGGGATGGATGGTTAAAGTCTAACAGGGCTGCGGGAACTGGAGCGAGATAGCTCCTGCTGGGACGGCTATTGCTAGCCAGTTTACCTATAAATAAGCAACACAAGTGTATGTTGTGCGAAAAATTAAACATGATGCAAGTTCCCGTCGGACCATGAATGTTGTCCTTGGACGGTTAGGATGACGTCCTCAGACCATGACGTCCTGGGCCATGAAGCATATGATAAGGATTCGCAGGCCATGAAATGATGTTCTCGGGCTATGAGAATGATGCCTCCGAAGCATGATGCCTTTGAATAATGATATGCAAAAGATAAAAGGGGTACTCAGGCCATGAAATGGCATTCTCGGGCTATGAAAATGGTGCCTTTGAACAATGACGCCTTTGGACAATTTGACGGTCTTTCAGCCCATGAGATGCAAATGGTGGCGATCTTTCAACCAATTAAATGCAATAAGTGGCGATCTTTCAGCCAATGCAAGGTATAAATGAAGCAGCGATATTTCAGCCATGCAGATGTAAATAAAGCGGCGATCTTTCAACCGATGCAAGGTATAAATGAAGTGGCAATATTTCAGCCATGCAGATGGAGGTAGAGCTTAACCTTGGAAGTCAAAATGGTATCCTTATCCAATGCAGAGAATGCAGATGGAGACAGAGCTTAGTCTTGGAAGGAAGAATGGTGGCCTTATGCAATGTAGAGTATGCAGATGGAGGTAGGGCTTAACCTCGGAAGGCAGAATGGTAGCCTTATGCAATGCAAAGAATGCAGATGGAGGTAGAGCTTAACCTCGGAAGGCAAAATGGTAGCCTTATGCAATGCAGAGAATGCAGATGGAGACAGAGCTTAGTCTTTGAAGGCAGAACGGTAGCCTTATGCAATGCAGAAAATGCAGATAGAGGTAGAGCTTAACCTCGGAAGGCAGAATGGTAGCCTTATGCAATGCAGAGAATGCAGATGGAGACAGAGCTTAGTCTCGGAAGGTAGAATGGTAGCCTTATGCAATGCATAGAATGCAGATGGAGGTAGAGCTTAACCTCGGAAGGCAAAATGGTAGCCTTATGCAATGCAGAGAATGCAGATGGAGGTAGAGCTTAACCTCGGAAGGCAAAATGATAGCCTTATGCAATGCAGAGAATGCAGATAGAGACATAGCTTAGTCTCGGAAGGCAGAATGGTAGCCTTATGCAGGAAGTAAAATGGCAAATGGCAATAGAGTTTTCTTAGCTGATAGCGGATTGTGATATTGCGATTGCTGGGGATACTGTGTCTGCTGAGGACATTGCGTGTAGATAGCAGCTGTGAGTAAGTGAAACGGTTCTGAGAGTAGTATTTCTGAGTAATGTGAGTCTTGTGAGTGTATAGTATATTTGATGATTTTGCAACTCAAGTGCCTGCATCCAAAGAAAATTGTGAGTTTTGTAAGGGGGGAGGTTAGTTCGTATTCCCGCTGGCTCTGTTCCACTGATATTATGCGTATCATTGGGGTAGCGTTGCTAAACAAAGCAACTTTGGTAACAGACATGCATGATTTAGTAAAAAATATAACATAAATACATAATCGAGAATAGTTTTCCTTAGATGAACCTACGACTACGACGTGGTTCAAGACACTACAACTTCTCTTGCTCCGGAATTTTGAGGGTCTTTCTCAAAATTCTGCCCCAGTTTACTGGGTTGCTGCTTCTAACGGTTGTTAATGATAAATGGTTGGAATCGGCTTTAGAATTTTGAGGGTCCTCCTCAAAATTCTGCCCCAGTTTCCAATAGCGGGGAAATGGAAATTTTATTGCATTTTGACCGAACCCATAGGGCTGCCTACGTATCCCCTCTTAAACGGGAATCAGGTCAGGCGTAGTTCAAGTTACATCACAAAGGAAAGCATAAAGGTTACATATAGTATCGCTTCACTGTATCTAAATTGAACGGTTTCGGCCAAACTTCTCCATCCATTTCTGCAAGTATGAGGGCTCCTCCTGTTAGAACCCAGTGGACAATGTACGGACCCTGCCAGTTAGGAGAGAACTTCCCTTTGGCCTCGTCCTGATGCGGGAAAATCTTCTTTAACACTAGTTGCCTCAGTGTGAACTGTCTCGGCTTGGCTCTTTTGTTGAAGGCTCTGGACATTCTGTTCTTATAAAGCTGACCATGGCAAACTGCGTTCATTCTTTTTCCATTTAAAAGAGCTAGCTGCTCATAATGAATCTTCACCCATTCTGCATTGTCGAGTTCTGCTTCCTGTATGATACTCAAGGAAGGAATTTCTACCTCGGCAGGAATGACCACCACTATACCATAAACCAGCATATAGGGAGTTGCCCTGGTTGATGTGCGGACTATGGTGCGATACCCCAATAAATCAAATGATAACTTCTTGTGCCACTGCTTATGCTTCTCTATCATCTTCCTTAATATATTCTTGATATTCTTATTGGCAGCCTCTACGGCTCTGTTCATCTGAGGTCTGTAGGTTGTAGAGTTCTTGTATTTGATCCTGAAGGTTTCACATATGGATTTCATCAAATCACTGTTGAGATTGGAACCATTATCAGTAATGATTGATTCTGGAATTCCGAAGCAACAAACGATACGGTCGCGGACAAAGTCTGCCACAACTTTCTTAGTCACTGCCTTGTACGATACTGCTTCAACCCATCTGGTGAAATAATCAATTACCACTAGGATGAACCTGTGCCCATTTCATGCGGCAGGTTCGATTGGTCCGATAACATCCATTCCCCAAACGGCAAACAACCATGATGGGCTTGTTGTATTAAGCTCGTTTAGAGGCACCTTTATCATATTTGCATGTATCTGACAGCGCTGCTCCCTCCGAACATATTGGATGCAGTCTGTTTCCGTAGTCATCCAAAAATAACCAGCTCGGAGTATCTTCTTGGCTAAGACAAAGCCATTTATATGTGACCCGCAAGTCCCAACATGGATTTCTTCTAGTAATTTTGATGCTTCCTTTGCATCGACACACCTTAGTAATCCCAAATCAGGAGTCCTCCTGTACAGGATTCCTCCGCTGTGAAAGAAATTGTTAGATAACCTTCGAAGCGTGCGCTTCTGAATAGCATTTGTGAGCTCTGGGTATTCTCCTTTTGCCAAGTATTCATTGATATCATGAAACCAAGGCTTTCTATCTACTTCTTCTTCGATATGAGTATAGTAAGCTGGCTGATCATGGATCTTTATCGGAATGGGATCAAAAAAGTTCATATCTGGATGTTGTATCATAGATGATAGGGTAGCCAATGCATCGGCAAATTCATTCTGGACCCTGGGAACATGCTTGAATTCTGTCTTTGTGAACCTCTTTCTCTACTCTTGCACATGATGTAGATAAGGGAGTATCTTGGAGTTCTTGGTCGCCCATTCTTCTCGGACCTGATGTATAAGCAAGTCTGAATCCCCAATCACTAGCAACTCTTGGACGTTCATGTCAATGGCCATCTTGAATCCCAAGATACAGGCCTAATACTCAGCAATGTTGTTGGTGCAAGGGAATCTGAGTTTGGCAGACACCGGATAATGCTAACCAGTTTCTGACACTAGGACTGCTCCTATGCCAACTCCTTTAAAATTTGTTGCTCCATCGAAAAACATTCTCCAACCGTCATAGGATTCTGCAATGGCTTCTCTTATGAATGATATATCTTCATCAAGAAAATACGTCTTTAAAGGTTCGTATTCTCCATCCACGGGATTCTCGACAAGATGATCTGCTAAAGCCTGTCCCTTGATTGCTTTCTGAGTTACGTAGACAATGTCGAATTCACTCAGCAGGATTTGCCACTTGGCTAGCTTGCCAGTGGGCATGGGCTTCCGAAAGTTGTACTTCAATGGATCCATCCTTGATATGAGATACATCGTATAGGCACAGAAATAGTGCCTCAACTTCTGAGCTACCCAAGTCAGAGCACAACAGGTGCATTCTAACAGAGAATACCAGGCCTCGTAAGGGGTGAACTTTTTGCTAAAATAGCAGATGGCCTGCTCCTTCCTCCTCATTTCAACATGTTGCCCAAGAACATAACCGAATGCTCCATCTAGTACTGCAAGGTAGAGTAATAGGGGTCTACCTAGTTCGGGCGGGACCAAAACTGGCGGTGTTGACAGGTACTCCTTGATTCTGTCGAAGGCCCTTTGGCAGTCATCAGTCCATCTGGTAGCGGCATCCTTCTTCAACATCTTAAAGATTGGCTCACAGATGATAGTATATTGAGCTATGAATTGGCTGATGTAGTTGAGTCTTCCCAGGAAACTCATCACGTCCTTTTTATTCTTTGGTGGTGGCAATTATTGAATGACTTTAACCTTTGATGGATCTAGTTCTATTCCTCGGTGACATACAATGAACCTAAGTAGTTTTCCGGCAGGAACCCCAAATGCACATTTCGCGTAATTCAGTTTTAGGTTGTACCTTCTTAGTTTGTTGAAGAACTTCCTCAAATCTTCCATGTGATCAGTGGCTTTCTTGGTTTTGATGATGACATCATCTACATACAACTCGATCTCCTTATGTATCATATCATGGAAAATGGTAGTCATGGCCCTCATGTAGGTGGCCCCTGCATTTTTCAGGCCGAACGGCATCATCTTGTAACAGTACATTCCCCATGGCGTAATGGAAGCCATTTTCTCAGCATCTTCTTCGTCCATCCAGATCTGATGATATCCAGCAAAGCAATCTACAAATGATTGAAACTCATGCTTGGCGCAATTGTCGATCAGGATATGTATGTTCGGCAAGGGGAAGTCGTCTTTCGGACTGGCCCGTTTGAGATCCCGGTAGTCGACATAGACTCTGACCATCCCGTCCCTCTTTGGTACTGGCACAATGTTGGCTAACCATGTTGGGTATTCTACTTCCCTGAGAACCTTGGCTTTGACTTGCTTAGTGACTTCTTCCTTGATTTTCAGACTCATGTCAAGCTTAAACTTTCTGAGTTTTTGCTTTACCGGCGGATATGTTGGATCGGTTGGCAGTTTGTTAGCCACAATAGATGTACTCAGACCAGTCATGTCATCATACGACCAAGCGAATGTCTTCATATTCCCTTATAAATTCTGTGTATTCCTTCTTTTCTGATGGCGATAGGTGGACACTGATTCTCATTTGTTTGATGTTCTCTGCATCTCCCAGGTTAACAATCTCGGTCTCATCCAGCTTGGACTTAGGTCTGTTCTCAAAATTTTCAACCTCTTTTACAATCTCTTCTGGTATGTCATCTTTCTCTGAATCTATGTTCGTTTGTTGCGTTGTCTCGTTGCATGTCACAGTCATTGATTCATTAAGATAAGTAATAGTAATGTTGTATAAGTAAAGTAATGAGAGAAAAATAATAAGATTAAGATTTATAGAGAAAATGTTTTGCTAAATTCCATAATTGTTTTGAATATTGAAGATCTTATTGCGAAAATTCCAAAATGCGAAAGGAAAATCAACTAGTAAAAATGAAAGATAGTGCATGATGCTTTGTTCAGCCTTGCTACCCTAAGGCTTTGCGGGCTCTGGTGGTTTTGATGGTCCAATTGTTGAGGCATGTTCCTCGGCTTATAGCCTATATGGAAGGTCCTTCCTCCCCCTCCTCCTTGAAAATGACACAACAATCTATGTCATCATCTTCCACAAATAAATTCCTCATTGTTGCCAGTGCTTCCTCTTCTTCCGACCCATATATAACATCGGTGGACTGGAAAGTCTATTCCAAATGGGGTATCGGCTGCTCCAGTGGGTAGTAAGGGCCACCATGGTGGCGACCAGTTGTTGAACTCTTCCCAAGTGTACTTGTATCCCAGACCGAAAGTGGTGCCATGCTTCTTCAGCTTGATAGGTTTGGTGATTTCTTGGAGGTTCTTGCCAAGTCCCTTGCCAGGTTCATATCCACTCTAGTTCAATATGCTTCCGATACTGTTATCCCACCATTTGTCCTTATCAACGGCGTTGACTCGCTCGATGTGGTGATAGGTCTCTCGCCTATCTTTCTTCTACCTCCGATCGCTAGGATGGTTTGGTGACTATATATGGGATTGCTACCGTAGCCGTGAATGATCACCTCTTGGTGATTCCACTCAAACTTTACTGCCTGATGTAGGGTTGATGCTACAGCCCCAGCGATATGAATCCAAGGCCGTCCCAAAAGCAAGTTGTAAGATGTCGGCACGTCTATTACTTGAAATTCAACATCAAACCAAGTAGGCCCCATATGCAAACACAAGCTAATTTCCCCAATAGTGGACCTTTGGGAACCGTCGAAAGCTTTGACATTGATGGACCCATCCTTGATCTCATGCAGCCCTTTTTCCAATGTCCTGAGTGTTACCAATGGACAAATGTTGAGGCTAGACCCTCAGTGAATTAGGATTCTGGTGATGAAATAATCCTCGCATTGTACAGTGATGTGAAGCGCCTTGTTGTGACTCAACCCTTCTGGTGGCAACTCATCTTCATGAAAAGTGATCTTGTGACTCTCTAATACCTGCCCTACCATGTTTGCCATTTCTCATCCAGTGATGTTTCTTGGTACATATGCCTCACTCAGCACCTTCAACAAGGCGTTCTTATTTGCATCGGAGCTTTGTAGCAAGGCTAGGATAGAGACCTGTGCTGGTGTTTTGTTCAACTGATCAATGACTGAGTACTCTTTTGCTTGTATTTTTCTCCAGAGATCGTCGGGACCAGCTTCAATGATGGTCGGCCGTCCAGAGGCCTGCTTGCTTGATTCAACCAAATGTTCCGGGGTGTATACTCTATCGGTTCTTGTCATACCCTGTGCCGCGACTGCATCTTCGAATTTGGCTTTCCCTTTCCTTCTTGCCTCGGCTGTGTAGTCCCAAGGGATAGCCTTTGTTTGGAATGGTGTTATAGCTGACATTGATACTAGAATGGGCGCTTTTAGCCCAAATGGAGCATGTATTTTAGACGGTAAAATCGTAACTTCAAACAGCGCGGGTGTGTTTGCTTGAGACCCAAACTCGACCTCAATTGGTGTTGGCGTCTTTGTGGGAGAAGGTGCTTCAAACTCAAGTGGTATGGACATATTCACCTTGGTGTCCCCAGAAGGCTGGATCTGGACTACAATCGGATTAAGAGTGACTGTCGGTTTCTTTGGATCGTCACCTTCCGCGATCAAACTGATCAATTTGTTGGGGTCCCAATCATCTTCCATATCAATCATGTGAATGCCTCCACCCTTGTGGTCGGGCAGAGGGTTGTTGCGGACATTTGAAGCAGACTCCTTTGCCACAATAATCTTGTTATCAATTAGTGCCTGGATCTTATCTTTCAGAGAACGACATTTATCAATGATATGCCCTTTCATGCCGGAGTGGTATGTACATGATTTATTTGGATTGACCCATTGGGAATGGTTTTCAGGGGTTATAGCAGGGATGGGGGTATATAACCAGCGGCTTTGAGCCTTTCATACAGCTGGTCAATTGGTTCAGCAATGGTGGTATATTGTTTGGGAGGTCTGCGGTCAAAATTCAGTCGGGGTCTAGGAAAGTTTTGGCGAGTGGGAGGCGATTGATAGTGAGAGGGTTGAGCATTGTAGGCTTGGTAGACATGTGCGGGTTGGGAATATCTGGGTAAAGTAGGCTGATATGTGGGAGGTGGAGGTGATTGGTAAGTAAGTGGTGGAGTTTGGTAAGAGGGTGAGGGTGCTTGGTAATTTGGGGTAGGTTGATATGTGAGTGGAGGCATCAGGTAGGTTTGGTATTTGATAGGGGATTTGGTTCTCTGTGCAACCATTACGACACTCACGTCCCTTTTCTTGGATGTGCCACCAGACTGTAGAGCCTTGTTGGTAGCCTGCAAAGCTTCAAAGTTTGTGACCATACCACTTTTGATGCCTTCTTTGATCCTCTCACCTAGCTTGATGATGTCGGAAAATTTCTGGCTTTCAATCAGCATCAACCTTTCATAGTACTGTGGGTCTTGAGCTCGAATGAAAAACCTTTTTATTTGTTCTTATTCTAAAGCCGGCCTGACCTTAGCAGCTTCTGATCTCCAGCGAGTAGCATACTCGCGGAATGTCTCCGCGGGTTTCTTCTTTAGGTTCTGGATGTAGAACACATCTGGCACATTTTCTGTGTTGAACTTGAACCTATCCATGAAATCAGATGCCATGCTTACCCAGTTCGACCACTTCTTCGGATCTTGGCTAATGTACTAAGACAGAGCATCTCCCTTCAGACTCCTCATGAAAAGTTTCATGCGGATCCTTTCGTCCTTTCCTACTCCGACCAGCTTGTCGCAGTATGTTCTCAAATGAACTCTCGGATCTCCTGTACCATCGAACATCTCGAACTTTGGAGGTTTGTACCCCTCGGGCAGTTCAACATCGGGCTGTATACAGAGATCTTCATAGTTTAGCCCCTCAACTCCTTTGCTTCCTTCGACTCCCTGAATTCGGCTAGTCAACTTCTTAAGCTCTTCAGCCAGATTCCTGATGAGTGAGTCTTTATCATCAGACTCGGATGTGCTTGAAATGGGTTGGGTGGAGTGTGGCATGGTTTCTACATAGATGTGGGTGTTATGAGTGTGGAAATGGTCATTTGTGGAGTTCACCGGTTTTGGGATGAGCAGTGGAGTATTGTTGGAAGTATGACAGGTGTTGCAGTGGTGGTGAGGAGCGGGATGGTTTTGTGGTTTTGGGATGTTTTACGGAGGTGTGGGGTTTTGAGAGTTAGGAAAATTGACATCTGGGGTGGTGAGGGAAAATGATAAGCTCGCCAAGTTCCGGACCTGATCAAGTTCCTCTTGAAATTTCAACAGTTTTGGTCGAGTTGGGACGCACTTTCTTTGGAGACCTGAATACCATGAGTGACCTCTACCCATTCAGTTGAGTTGCTCAGATACTCTATCTTTTCTTTGTTCTTGTTTTTGACAGGACTTGGAGGAGGAGTGGGTGGAGGGCCCTTTGATCTTAGGAATATGATGACGATGCCAGAGTGCACGAACTAACCTTGGGGAGGGGAATAAATAAACAAAAAATAAAAACAAAAAAGTAACAAGTCAATGAGGATTATAAGAACAATGTTGCGATATTTAAACACATAGTGCAAGAATGTAAATCGTGTCCTAATTTGGGAAACCTCTTTGTTCCCGAGGTAGGCCTGACGACAAATTGATTTGGAGAACTTAGAATGCCAAATGCCTCATTTTATTAATAAAAAGTAGATGAATCCCAAATCGACACTAAATAATAGGAAATAAAATATCACTAGTGGCCATGGGCCTTATTACATTCATAAAACGAAAAGTAAATTCCTATCTATTTGGTCCCAGAAGGACCTTCCTCAGGTTGGATGCTCTCGTTGATCAGATCCTCCAATTCACGAAGGTTCTCCAGTAGAAATGCCTTTGCCATGTATTCTCCTTCATTTCCTTCAGCGTTCTGGCAGTCAGTGACTCTCTTCCTCACTTTCCCTTCCAATTCTAGCAGACTGTACTCCAGATATTCCAACTTTTTGCTAGCTTTGGTGGCCCTCTCTTTCCACTGGTTGATTTGGTCATTTGATGGAAGACTCCTCCACCAGTCTAGCAAGAGTGGGGGTGTGCTAATCATACCAAAACTGGGGACCTCGTGCCTCATTTTCTGCAAAAAAAATAAGTTTAGGCCCTTACCCCCACCAGACTCGACTATTTAATACCAACAATTAGCATAAAAGCATTTAATTCTCCAAATAAAAGCACAGAACGTGGTAGTGTCCGTTTGGGTTTTTGGAAAACCCAGTGGACTTTGGACGAGGCTGTCTTAAAGAGTCATTATGCGGACAATATAACTGACTCGACTAAGTTTGACCATGATGCATGCACAGTTAAACAGAGTAAGGTTTCTATGAGGTATTAGACTGGTACCCTTGAGCGGACAACTCAAGAGGGAAAGGCACGGAACCGTCGACTACACCGTTGATCGACTGGTTTTACCGTAAATACGCCTTTGACGGATTTAGGGGTGATAATATTGGAAGAGCGCAACCACTCATTATAAGCGTTGCTATGGTATTTTGTTTGGCACGAGTGGAATATGATGTTGAGAACATGTTTATGCAATGATTAAAACAAGTTGTCACATATTTATATGTTCATAAAGTAATAATAATTTAAAACAGTCATAAAGGAGTGCAGTAAAAGAAAGCAATAAAAGAAACAAGGGAAAGAAACAAGAGACGAGTCAGTTTCGTAATCGAAAAGAAAATTGAATGCTTAATAGAAATAAACAAATACTTGCGCATAAAGAAGCATAAATCACAATAATAGTCTGAAATGGTAAAAGCCTAAAAATTCCCCAGCAGAGTCGCCATGATGCCGCGCGCCTTTTTTCTCGTGAAATCGGGTTTATGACATTCGAGAAGACAACTCGTTCCCTTTTGGGAATTGGGTTTGGATTGAAGAGTTGCCGCCTAATTATTAAAGTGCACTAGGACACTAAGAAGGATTTTGATTTAGAAAACCAGAGATTGGGTAAGGGATAGAAATTATCTCGAGGGGAAGGTGTTAGGCACCCCTCGAGATCCACTAGTGTGGTTCCCGGCCATGTTACAATTGTGACTTTAAGTGCGAACAAAAAATAGACACGTAAGGGTTTCCAATACAAGGAGGGTTTTCACATAATGGTTGCAAGTAGTTAAAGTTGAGAGAAAATAGAGAAAAGCTGAAGTTAAAGTAGTTAAAAGAGTTCTAAAAATAAAGCAAACAAGTAAGAAAAAAGGAGAGGGGGTCCTAGGTTTACAAATAATATGGATCACATCAATGCACTACCCGGTAATCACTCCTCAGAAGAGGGGTTACACGTGATATTAGCACACCGGTCATCATATTCATATCTACCCTTTCCCACCCCGTTAAGGTATTAAAGCGTGGAATGGTTTCATTACTTATTGAATGCTATTACCCGCCCCGATCCTATCAGTCCCGGAGGCATTTAGGACTACTAGTCCTAAAGGGAAGGGAGATTTGGGCTTTTGAGTTTAAAAGGCCAAAATCTAAGGCGACAATTAAAAACACGTAGAGCAGTTATGGGGGAAACATATAACAGTTAAAGGCGCAAACAGGCCTCCTCAACTTAAATACAGATTGTTTAGCATGTCTTGCACGTACTGATTATGGTCTAATTAAACTAAAAAGGGTGAGGTAGACTGATGTATTACATACTTTAGAGAAGAAATCCGAATTAGACTTGCCTGCTGGTTGTAATTAACGAAGTCTGATTTAGCTAGCTAATTTACCTTATGGCTTGCTTAGGTGAAACCTATAGGCATGAGATCTATTAATGCAGAAGTATATTGATTCTAGAGAAGAGGACTTATTAGTTACAGAAAACATAAGTTTTGCAAATCTTAAGCAATGCAACTACTGATTTTTTAGACTTATAAGCGAGATAGATGATTCAGATTTGCTTGATTACTCCTATAGGCATGCTTTCTAGGCGTTATTGATTTTTAAACGTTTATTGAAGTGCAGAAGTCCTATAGGCATGGTATCTAGAATGCTGATTGTTATTTAAACCTATAAACCGTTTGCCTAGTGATAGATACATATGCAAAATTCAGGAAGTCCTATAGGCATGTTATCTATATGATATACAGCATTTGGGAATGCAGAACCTATAGACATGTTTTCTATATAAAATGCAGATCCTATAGACATGGTTTCTACGTGAAAATGCAGATCCTATAGACATAGAATCTATATGAAATGCAGAAACCTATAGACATGATTTCTATGAAATACAGAAGTGCAGAAACCTATAGACATGGTTTCTACATATGAAATGCAGAAGCGACATCTGTAAGCAGGATATGAGTGCAGAAATATAACAACTCCCTATGAATATGATAACTACCTTTTTTGCATGCATGATTGACCCTCCCCTTTTTACTAAAACCCCCATAAATTTTTACAAATTATTACAGCCCGAGAAAATGAATAAAAATTACATCAGAAACTTAAAATTCCAACCAAGGAGAGCCTGATTCAGACTTCTGTCTGAAGCATGAAGTAAACCAACTCCGAAGATCAAATTTCCGAAGCCTTTCTCTTATTTGGGATGTGTCAGAGTTCCTTAAGAGTCTCAAGCGGACTCTGGGCAGTGCTTACACCTAAATATATTGCAGAATTGAGTTATAGTGCAGTATGGAAGTGTCAACCCTCGAATGTCCAAGTTCAGAGGGAACTCAAGGTCCCAAAGCAAGGCTCATAGGAGGGGGGCAGAACTTAGAATCTAAGAGAGAGTGTAAGTGCAGAGAGGGGATTCTGGGGAAAGCCAAGACAAGCTAGTGGTCATACCTAGCAATTGGAGTGTCGGCACACCCCAACCATCCTGTTAGCCACATTGTTTGGGAGTTAGGATCCCCTAAGGGGTCAAGTTCAGACATGAGCAACAACTTGGATGTTGCCATGTTCTGAACTTCAACTCAAACACATAGAAGGGGACAAGGGTGCAGATATTCACAGTAGAAACACATGCTAATTAACATTAAACGTAAGCAGTAAAGCAGACAGGGGTGTAGAAGCTGTAAAATAAACACATTGGGATGAGGCTGAAAATCAAACTAGAACATACCAGTTTCAGGGAAACAAGAAAAGAAAGTAGTAGTCTTGTGAAGCCAAAGTGCAAGCAAATAGTCAAAATGCTATGATCAGAGAACTATGATACTTGAGTAGTATAAAAGTGTTAAATTGAGAGTGTGTTGGTGAGAAAGGAGTCGTGCCCCTTTTATAGTGTAAAAGGTAAGCAGAATAAGGTAGGAGAATAGTTTTAAAATCAATTACAAAAGTTCCCCTTTAATTGAGGGATTCTGATTTCAAACGGGTAAAATAATTAAGGAAAGGGATTGATCAAAACCTTTTTCAAAGTAGTACAAGAAGGGTAAATACATAGAGATTTATTTAAGGCAAAAGTCTGGTAGCACACGGTTTTTGCAAATAAGGAAAGGAAATCAATTAACAGCCAGTAAATCACAAAGTCTGAATTTTGGTATGAATGAATCCAGTCAGAAAAGCTGAAGAAAGGTTTTACTTAAGGAAGATCAGTAACAATTAATCAAACCTTAAAAAGGATTCTGAATCAATCATAAGTTGGAAAACTTTTTCGGAAGAAAGAATTCATCACACATATAAAAACATACTGCCATGCTTAAGCACGAAGAGTTGTCATGCTAATCAGTAGAAGAGTCTAGCATAGAAGAGAAAGTTCAGAGTCGTAAACAAAGAAATTCAAACTTAGTTCACAGACTCAGGATGAGTTTGAGAGAGTCAAGGGTTCCAAAATAGAACCCTAGTCCAAACACAAGATCAAAACTTGCCAAAACCCCAAATTCTAGGGTTTCCCAACTCAAATCAGACACAGAGACGAGGAGGCAAATAATTGAAACAGGCTCAGAGATCTCTTTTAGAGACTCATGAGAAAACAAACAGATACAATAGCGAGTTTGAAACAATAGAGTAAAGAAACTAATTCGAAGCATAGTGAGAGTAGAGGGAACATGTTTAAGAAAAAACTTTTAGAAGGGACTTAAACAGGGTTCAGAAGAGAAAAGAGATAGTATAGAAGAAACATGTTTAAAGGGAACTCAAACAAAGGTCCAGTAAAAGCAAACAAAGAACTTAAGAACTCAGTAGGAAATACATACAGTAGGAGAACACAAAATACCAGAAAAGTATATCAACAAGACATATAGGAAAACACAGCAGGATGAACATGCGAGCATGGTGTAGAAACACAGTAGAAAGAAAAGGCATAGAAGAACATATATAGTAGAAAAAAAACATAAGAAAGCAGTAGAAGCACATGCGTGACAAATACACACAAAGAAAAAGGAACAGAAAAGTCGGAGAAACATTTTGAACTTTTCAGAAACCCTAAATCGAGGAGAAGTAATTTTTGAAAGAAAAATTGGGGAAAACGTTGAAGAACTCAAGTAGAGCACAGATATAGAATCGATTTAAGAAAATAATTAGAGAAAACCTCGAATAGCTAGGATTTCAGAGGAACCCTAAAGCGAGAAAGGCCTGGAAAAGGTCCGATCTGAGTCGGATAAGTCAGACATAGGCTCATAATGCTTGGATACACCAGAGCAACGTCGGAGGGGCCATAGAACCTTGAATCGGAGAAGATATGAACGGACACCATCGAGGTCAGACCACGAAACTTCGAACACCAAGTGTTTAAAAGCGAAGAAAGGTGAGTATAGGCTATCCATGGCCTGAGAGGCCATAGATTCTGGTGATATTAAGGTTGAAAATGGTAGAAGACGATTAGGGTTTCAAGAACCTTCAAGAGAGTTTGATAGAGGGAGGGTATTCAGAGGCGGCTGATAGAAAGAAAATGAGGTAGGGTTAGGGGTGTGGGCAGATTAAAAAAGGAAAAGGGAATTTGTGGTCGTTGATCAAAATGATCAACGGCCTGGATTAAAAAAGGGAGCCAGGCGGATTGGATAAATGGGTCAGGGGTTGGGTTAAATAGAAATTGGGCCAGTCCATTTGGGATTCAAAATTGGGTCAATTAGGGGGGATCAATTTGGGCTATAATTGAAATGAAATAGGGCCAGATTTTAAATAGCCAGCATTCCCCTTTTATTTTATAATAGTAAAAATAACTTCTGAAAATAAATTAAAAGTACCGAGTCAATTAATAATATATAAATATTAATTTAAAAATATTGGAACCAATTTCATAATTATAAAATGCTATTAATCTTAAAATAGGCTAAAATTGCAATTATATGCAATTTAGCTTTTAAAATACCAAATAAATTTGTAAAAAATGTATAAAACTTAACCTAGCTATATTTTAGTATAAATATGGAATAAAGTAATTTATTCATCAAAATGATAATTTTGGGAATAATTATTGGTTTTTGTACTGCTAAATTGGGCAATAAATCAGTTTAAAAAATCTTTTAGAAATTAGGAAAATTATTGAAACACTTGGACATACTTATATATATATGCATATATATGCGATTTTGAAAGTATTTTCATGTAAAAATACATAGGAAAAAATTGGGTATCAACAAGGCATGTACTGGTTATCTCCGTATTATATCGTATTTGATTGCCATGCCAAGACTGCTACATTGGCGATACCAGAGTTGCCGAGATTAGAGTAGAAGGGTTCATTTGTCAGTGCATCTAGTCGGGTTATCTCTTTCTAGAAGGATTGACACATTGTTTGGCTTATCTAGCTTATGTTCGGGATACTGCTACAAAGACTCTAACGATTTATTTAGTGCCCGTGGTGCGAGAGTTCTCTAATGTGTTTCCTTCTGATCTACTAGGCATGCCACCAGATCATGATATCGATTTCTGTATTGATTTGGTTTGAGGTACCCAGCCTATCTTTATTCCATTGTACCGCATGGCTTTGAAAGAGTTGAAGGAGTTGAAGGAATAGCTTGAGGAGTTGTTAACAAAGGAGTTCATCAGACCGAGTGTGTCGCCTTGAGGTACACTGGTTTTTTTCGTGAAGAAGAAGAAGAAGGATGGGACTATGCGAATGTGTATTGATTACCGCCAATGGAACAAAGTTACCATTAAGAACAAGTACTTGTTGCCACGTATAGATGATTTGTTTGACCAGTTATAGGGTGCCAGGGTGTTCTCTAAGATTGACTTGAGATCTGGGTATCATCAGCTGGAGATTCGTGCTTCGGATGTTCTGAAGACGACCTTTCAGACTAGATATGATCATTATGAGTTTTTGGTGATGTCCTTCAGCTTGACTAATGCCCCGACGACATTTATGGATTTGATGAATTGAGTGTTCAGGTCGTATCTTGATTCATTTGTCATTATCTTCATTGATGACATATTGATCTACTCGCGTAGCATGGAGGAGCACGAGCGGCATTTGAGAGTTGTGCTTTAGACCTTGTGGGAGAAGAAGATCATTTGAGAGTTGTGCTTCAGAACTTGCGGGAATAGAAGCTCATTTGAGAGTTGTGCTTCAGACCTTGCGGGAATAGAAGCTCATTTGAGAGTTGTGCTTCAAACCTTGCAGGAATAGAAGCTATATGCTAAGTTCTCCAAGTGCGAGTTCTAATTAGATTCTGTAGCATTCTTGGGGCATGTCATATTATGCGAGGTTATTAAGGTAGATCCCAAGAAGGTCAAGGCAGTCCAAAGTTGGCCTCGTCCTACCACACCGAGATTAGGAGTTTTCTAGGGTTAGCAGGTTATTATCATCGGTTTGTAGAAGGCTTCTCATCTATTGCAGCACCTTTGACTAGATTGACCCAGAAGGGTGCTCTGTTCTAATGGTCTGATGAGTGTGAGGCGAGCTTTCAGAAGCTCAAGACAGTTTTGACTGCAACACCGATGTTAGTGTTTCCTTCCGGTTCTGGGATGTATACTGTATATTGTTATGCTTCACGCGTTGGCCTAGGTTGTGTATTGATGCATGAGGGGCGAGTTATTGCATATGCTTCACGTCAGCTGAAGCCTCACGAGAAGAATTACCCCATACATAATTTGGAGTTGGCTGCGATAGTTCATGCTCTCAATATCTGGAGGCATTGTCTTTATGGAGTGTCCTGTGATGCTTACACCGATTATCGCAGCTTGCAACATTTGTTCAAATAGAGGGATCTCAATTTGAGGCAGCGCAAGTGGCTTGAGTTACTAAAGGACTATGATATTACTATCCTTTATCATCCGGGCAAGTTGAATGTGGTTGTAGATGCCTTAAGCAGAAAGGCTGAGAGTATGGACAGTTTGGCATTCATTTCAGCAGAGGAGAGGCCATTGGCTTTGGATATTCAGTCCTTAGCTAACAGACTTATGAGGTTGGATATTTCAGAGCCTAGTTGGATTCTTGCATGTGTCGTGGCTTAGCCTTCATTACTCGAGCGGATCAAGGCTCGTTAGTATAATGATTCGCACTTGTTGGTTATCAGAGAGACAGTACTACAGGGTGGTGCCAAGGAGGTTACTATTGGTGAGGATGGTGTTCTGCGGCTCCAAGATTGCTTATGTGTTCCTAATGTTAATGGCTTGAGGGAGAAAATTTAAGAGGAGGCGCACAGTTCTCAATATTCTATTCATACAGGAGCTACGAAGATGTATCGCGACCTACGGTAGCATTATTGGTGGAGGTGGATGAAGAAGGACATAATTGAGTATGTGGCGAGATGTCTAAATTGGCAACAGGGCAAGTATGAGCACTAGAGGCCAGGTGGCCTACTTCAGCAGATGGTTATACCTGACTGAAAATAGGAGCACATTACTATGGACTTCGTGACATTAATATACTTGTACAAAAGGTCACTGAGACTTGGATGAGCTTGTTGGGACCTCTGCTGGTATGACCCTTCTTGTTGATATAGCCCTACTTGCTGATAAGGTTTGTAATTCGGTTGCCCACGATTTTTATTCTGGTATCCCGAAGGACCTTGTACATGTTGTTTCTGGAAGCTTTGAGAGTTTTCTTTAGCATTTGGGATACTCCACTAAAATCTTGGATGCTTTTGTACCATTGGACTATCAAAAGGATATGGCTTGTAACTGACAACATTAGCTTTTTCATCTATTTGATTGGTTGTTTGACATTCATAGTTCTGGTGGTTTCCTCCGCACATGTCACAAGCCTTTGATTGTTGTGTATTCACTTGAAAAGATTCAAACTTTTGTGCAAAAGAAACAATCTGTTGCATTAGTGTATTTAAAACATCAACCTGATTTACCATAGCAACCTTTTTAATGATTATACGCTCGGATGGTCATTAGATAGTGTTCTCAGAAATTTCATTCAACAATTGCAATGCTTCCTCTGTGGTTTTTCCTATTACGGACCCTTATGCAGTTGTATCTATCATATTTCTAGCAAAGGGTTTTAACCCATGATAGAAAATATACAATTGCATATGTTCAGGAATATCATGGCGTGTGCATTTTCTTAACATTGCTTTCAATCTTTTCCAAGCTTGATAACAGTCTGCAAGAAATTAGATATGGTCCCATCTCGTAATGGACCCTTGAGGCAAATTTCGCAACTAAGTCTTGGCATCTCCTTTTAAAGAAAAAGAAAATATCCTTAACTTGATAGTTTCAAGAGGTACCCCATTGTACTTAGTAATTTTCACAAGTTCTAAAAAATTAATTAAATGACTATGTGGATCTTCACTTGCATCACCAGTGAAGATATAAGATTGTTGAACTGTTTGAATCAGGCCGGTCCTGATTTCAAAGTGGTTGGCTGCCACTGAGGGCTTCCTGATACTAGATTCACAGTTGAAGCGATCAGGTCTAGCATAATCCCTAAGGATTCTGTTTGCTGGCCTTGGCGCCACTTCATCAAATTGCTCATCTACATGGACTGGTGGTGGGATCTCAAGTGGGTTAATATCCTCTGATTCCTGGGTTTTTTTTTTTTTTTTTACAAGTTGCTCCTTGAGAAGATGATGTTTGTTCTTTCCTACGCAATCGAAGAAATCTTTCAATTTCAGGATCGTAATTAGCTAACTCTTTTATAGAAGAGCGGGTCATAAACTACTTAAAATTTTGATAGTTAAAAAAAACGTTAACATTAATTCCAAGTGTAATACTAGCAATTAATAACTAAACTAAAGTAAATTTCAAAGATAATATAGATAGTAAGTGAAGAAAAATAAATACCACAATATGTAAATAATAATACTAGTAATTAGGCTAATAACAAAAAAAAATTATAAAACAATGAAACTAACAAGTAAGTGCCAACGAACTGAGATAGTATAGCAACATTGTAGAAGTACTACTAATAATAATAATATAATATTATAACTAAACTAAAGTAAATTTCAAAGATAATATAGATAGTAAGTGAAGAAAAATAAATACCACAATATATAAACAATAATACTAGTAATTAGGCTAATAACAAAAAAAAATTATAAAACAATAAAAATAACAAGTAAGCGTCAGTAGTAATACTAACAACGAATTGAGATAGTATAGCAATATTGTAGAAGTACTAATAATAATAATAATAATAATAATAATAATAATAATAATAATAATAATAATAATAATAATAATAATAATAATAATAATATTACAAAAAAAATGATAAGAAAATAATAATAAGTAACACCAAACTATATTGAAAATAGAAAAAGAAGTACGTCGAAGTACTGGCAATGAGAAAAAAAATGATACAACAAGTGATAGTACTGATAATAATTACACTAAATATAATGAAGGAAAGCTAATGATAGCAATAATAGGAGGAAGTACTAATATATTTTTTTTCTTTTTAAGGTGTTGTTACAAAAAGAAAACGATAATATTAATATGACAGTAGTACTTATAGTACTACTTAGTAAATAGTGATAATAGTAATAGATAAATAACAATAATAAGGTCTCAAATTAGTAATAAAATATTTAATCTAAAGTAGTGCATGCCAATCCCCGGCAACGGCATCAAAATTTTGACGAGATCAATGTGTATAGGATTTTCCTGCTTGTGCTTTGTCAAATTCTAGTATAGTTTATGATATCGTCCCACAGAGATTGGAACATCTATGCTACAAACTTTTAATATTTCAAATACTATTTGAGAGAATCAATTTGATGAAAAGTGATAGAAGTTTAAAGCTTGTTAATTACTTAAACAAAAATCAAGAACTTTCGAAAAAAATTTAATTTAAAAGAGTTGGGAATCGCTGAATTCACTTGATAATATATTACAATAAAATTTCAATTTTTACATGTATTTCTCTGAGGAATAATTGCTTATTGCCAATACAATTATATTTAGCTCAGTAAGAAGTAGTCAATTAATAGCACTCCATGAGGTTATGTGATTAATTGAGTTCAAACTACTAACGATTAAACCAAATATTTTTCTTGCTTGAATTGTGCTAAGAGGTAATAAAAATTTCATGAAAATATTTTTACTAAAAAATCAATAATCTTGCCTACAACAATTCCTCCGTGAGAATTAAAATTAAGGCAAGCAAAATTATGAACTTGGAATAATAATTTACTAAAAATTACTCTCACTTTACTATTTTATTCATTGGTTATTATATATCAATTTTGCTTCGTGAGAATTACAAAATCAATATAAGAATAACTTAGAGATAAAATATATAGAAGTGATAATAATAATTAATTAAAAACTATTATTACAGCACATTACAAAGTATAAAATGTATGTTATATATATATATATATATATATATATATATATATATATATATATATATGTGTGTGTGTGTGTGTTTCATCATCTATTCCAACAAAAGAAGTTACTCCATTACCAAGTAACAAAAACTAATTTAGAAGCAAAGAACTTATGAAGAAATATTATTCTTCTAAAAGAACGACAACTAGTAGAAAATACTAAAGACAAAAGAGAAAGACCAAAGAATAGTTTTCTCCCAGCAAGACTCGATGTCTTCTCTCCAAAATTCACACTCTATTTTAGAGTTTTATCCCTAAGGTTCTCCATAGTTGCAACTATGGAAATTATAGGTACAACTATAGCTTTGCCTATTGAGTTTCATTCTATAGAGAAAGAACCATAGTTTTATCTATAGTTTTCTAGTTGCAACTATGTAATTTCCTTCAGAATTTTCAACTGCTATCGTCCCAAATATGGTGTTTTGGTCTATTTATTTCTTCATTCCTAGTTGGCTACTCAATTCCCACTTTTTTGCTTTTTTTCTTCAATTTTCAGATGCTCTTCATCTCAGAAAGTATGCTAGAAAATATGGGAGAATATAATATATTTATTCAGGTTTTTATTTAAAAACTTAATGTTTAACATATAAAAATATATGAATAAGTTATATCCATCATAGCATGTTTACGACCTCTTGCCTTAGGGCGATGCAATCTTCTATCTTGTGCCTGTGCTCCTGGTGGAATTCGCAGAGGACATCGAATTTCTGGTACTTGGGTGTCACGACCCTAAACCCGAAACCGGTCGTGATGACGCCTCTCGTGAAGACAAGGCCAGTCGACACTTCCCATTTCAGTTTTAAGCAATTAAATAATAAGATTCAAGTCCAAATCATGATAAAATAACCCAAGGTTTAAACAGTTAATAGTACAAATATGCGGAAGAACAACCCAACACATCCCGATACCGGGGTGTCACTAGTCATGAGTATCTACCAATTCTAATACAAGTCTGAAAAGCCTATAAGCTATTACAAAATGTCTGATAAGAGATAGAATGATAAAGGGGGAGAAACACGGGACTGCGGACGCCAAACAGCTACCTCGTGGACTCCGAAATCTGCTGGGAGCTCTCAACTCGCACTGGCAGGATCCGCAACGCCTGAATCTGCACACGGGGTGCAAGGAGTAAAGTGAGTACTCCAACTCAGTGAGCTATAATCATAAATAAAGACTGAAAGCAGAAAATCACGTAAGGCACATTTCATGCTATAATGAAGCAGTAAAACCATTAAAACAGTGAATCAATAAAGGTACTAATAATCATATAAGTCCAGTTTAAACTTCAGGAAGTACCTTTTCAATAATTAAACAGATAAATGACAGACAAATAAGATAGATAAACACATAGAGGTTTTGCCCCTCAGGCACAATGTCAACAATCTCAGCCCCTCGAGCTATCTCTCACATCACAATGGGTACCCGCGCTCACTGGGGGTGTGTAGACTCCTGGAGGGGCCCTTTTCGGCCCAAGCGCAATATCAAGCCATCTCGTGGTATCATCACTAGGACCTGGGCCTCTTATCAACAAGCCATCTTGTGGCGTACATATCTCGGGCCCTCGGCCTGATAATCACAAATAGTGTTTCCTCACAAATAGGCCATCGGTCTTACTCAGTAAAAATCCTCACAAGTCACTCGGGTAATAGCAAAACATGATTCTCAGCTCAAAATATCATTTAAAAGATCATTTAAGTGTTAAAACAGAGTAAACATGGCTGAGTTATGAAAACAGTGGAATATAGCATGACTGAGTTCAAGTATAAAGTCAAAACAGTGAGGAAATATCAATAAAAATCCCCTAAGGGTTCAAATAGTTAGCAAGAAGCCCAAATATGGCATTTAGCCCAAATAATGATGATGGAAAATAGATTTCAGTCAAATACGCGGTAAAATAGTCATTCGGAACGGACTAAGTCACAATCCCCAACAGTGCATGACCCCATGCTCGCCATCAAGCGTGTGTGTCACCTCAATATAACACAATGATGTGCAATCCGGGGTTTCATACCCTCAGAACATCATTTACAATCATTACTCACCTCAATCCGGTCAAATCTCTAGCCCGCAACGCCTTTGCCCCTCGAATCGGCCTCCACTCGTGTCGAATCTATCCAAAATCAGAATCACAGCGTCAAAATATGCTAAGGGAACGAAGCCCAAGCGAAAATATGCAATTTATAACATAAATACTGAAATTACCAAAACCCGACCCCCGGGCCCACATCTCGGAATTCGATAAAATTTACATCAATAGGTTCTTTATCTCCCCACGAGT
The DNA here is from genome assembly GCF_000393655.2 of Nicotiana sylvestris. Taxonomy (NCBI): domain Eukaryota; kingdom Viridiplantae; phylum Streptophyta; class Magnoliopsida; order Solanales; family Solanaceae; genus Nicotiana; species Nicotiana sylvestris. The sequence continues at coordinate 87,344,884 of NC_091058.1, forward strand.
TCATACATATCAAAAGTACCAAAATCCGACCACAATAGGTCCCTCAAATCCTCAAGTCTAGGTCTCCAACACCAAGCCCTAGTTTCCCCAATTTTAACCTTTAAATTCCATTAATTATAGCTCTAATCCATGAAATAATACCATAGGAACAATTTTTAGGTCCAAAATCCTTACCTTAATGAAGTTCCCTTGAAATCCCTCTTCAAAATCGTCCAAAAAGCTCCAAAGCCGACTCAAAAATGGTAAAATAGCTCAAAATCGCGAACGACACAATTTATAACTTCTGGTCCAGGTATTTTTGCATCTGCGACCATATACCCGCTTCTGCGGTAACGCATTTGCGGTCCTTGAACTGCTTCTGCGGAAATCACTTAAAATGGCCAACCCCGCATCTGCGATGAAATATCCACACCTGCGCCATCACATGTGCGGTTCCTAGACCGCTTCTGCGACCAATTGTCCGCATATGCGGCATCGCATGTGCGGCATTGCACCTGCGGTCCCTAATCTGCAGGTGCAGAAATACCAGAAGTAGAAAATCTGTAGCTTCTTCAAAAATCCCAAACTCTCCGTCAACCATCCGAAATCATCCCGAAACCCCCGAGACCTCAACCAAAAGCACAAACATATTCCAAAATCTTATTCAAACTTGTACCAGTCTTCAAAACAGCTCAAACAACATCGAATCAACCAAAACACATCGGATTCAAGCCTTAGTTTCCAAAAATCTTCCGAATTCCGCTTTTGATCAAAAACCCAATCAAACCACGTCCGAATGACTTGAAATTTTACACACACATCCCAAATGACACAATGGAACTACTTCAACTCTCGGATTCCATTCCAACCCCTATATCAAAATCTCGCCTACCAACCGGAAATCGCCAAAATCTAAACTTCGCCAATTCAAGCTTAAATCTACTTCGAACCTCCAAAACTCATTCTGATCACGCTCCTAAGTCCCAAATCACCTTCTGAAGCTATACAAACCATCAAAACTCACATCCGATCCCTCTAACACATAAGTCAACATCTGGTTGACTTTTCCAACTTAAGCTTCCTCAAAAGAGACTAAGTGTCTCAAACCTTACCAAATCTTTTCCGAACCCGAGCCAACCAAACCGATCACATATAGAATCGATACACAAATCAATAAGAAGTAGAAATGGGGAAAACTGAGTGATAACTCATGAGACAACTGGTCGGGTCGTCACATTGGGTCGGATCTCATTTTTGGCATCCACTTCACATTCATTCCGAGTTTCTCCAGGGCGTAGACTATTTCTATAGGCAATACACAAAAATGCTTAGCATAAAACAAGGGGACAATACATCTTCCGTTCCTATGAGTCCTTGTCCTCATCCTAGATAGGCCATCATCATATCGAAAGGCCGGAGGTGTGGGTGCCCTGACGTATGGCTGATGTCTTTCCCTTTTAACCATGTGACTGGGTAATCCCTCCTTATGTTATCTCTTCATTCTCTTTTGGGATCGGCTTGCACTGAGATGAGCCACTGAGTTAGTCCATTAAGGTCGTCATCATCTGCTCGGACTTCGGCGCAGTAAGCATTATGGATTTCTTCCCAAGTGGTTGGGGATACTTCATCAGTTGGCTCAGTAACTTTCTGGTCGCTCTTGAACCCTCTCTACTTAACCCGTCCTGAAAGGTTGCTACTGTCATCCCTTCAGATACATTTGGTAAGGTTATCCTTACCCTGTTGAATCGGGCGAGGAAGTCCCCCAGTCATTATCCTAGGGATTGCCTGATAGCGAAGACGTTGTTTACTCTTGTTTCGGTTTTCTTGGCCCCGGAATATGCCGTCACGAACTTGTTGGTCATTTCTTCGATGGTTTCTATGGAGTGGGCTGATAGTTGTGAATACCATGTTAATGCCCATCTGGTTAGGGTTTCGCCAAATTTTTTCAACAAAATAGAGGACCATGTTCCTTGGTGAGATCGTTGACCTTCACGGCGATGACGTAATGAGTCACGTGATATTCGAGGTCAGTTGTTCCTTCATATATCCTGAGATACGGTGGCATTTTGAAGGACTTTTGTATATAGTGTGGGGTTGCTCTCTCACTGTGCGTTTGTTCGACGAACCGGTCGGCGTCCCTCTTTGGCAGTAGTTTAGGGGGTGCCTAGTATCTTGTCGACCCGTTCTTGGTGCTCTTTCATCTGGTCTCTGAGAGCGTTGTTATTGTTCTCTATTTCTTCCATTCTCTTCAGAACAACAGCGAGGATACTGTCACCTTCACTATTAGTAACATTGTGAGTTATACCTGGCATTGGAGGGTCTGGTTGGTCGCTATGTTCGTCTGCTTGTTGTATCGCGTGGGCTCATGCGGTCTCCATGATCGTGCATGGAGCTTGTTTATTGAGCATGCTCACTAATGTATCGGTCAACCACGCTTCGAGGAGCTTTTTCATGGCTAGTGGCGTCCCTTCTCTTGTGGACGTGGAGGCCCCTTTTCTATTTGGTTTTGTTGTGCTACAATGGGGGGAGGCGACCTCTCGCACGTGGGGGGGGGGGCAGTAGTTGTCACGTTGTCACCCACATTTCATAACCCTCATTGATGGTGTTCATAAGGTTGTCGAGGATATCACATGTCACCTTAGTCTTATCTCCTTGGTTACCTGCCATGTAAATTTCCGTACGTGCAGAGAAATAGAAAAACCTTAAGGTTTGTTAGGTTAGCAACTCACATGAGTCGTAGATCTAAAGGAAACCAAAATATTAGCTAAGAAGTCTCCACAGATGATGCCAAACTGTTTGACCTAAAATTTAGATCCAGGTTCAGCCAATTAGATTTAAAAATAAAATAGAGTCACTCTAAGCCAATATTAATATCCAAAAGAAGTGTTAACTGATTTTGTAATAAAATAATATGTGTGTTTGACCAAATGACAATAAATGTGAACAATACTAACAATCTTTAATGATTCAAAATGAGGTGGATAACATTAATTAACAATAAATAGCATTGAATAGCATTAAAGTAAATAAGAGCCTATGAGTCACCCGAAAAGAGATAAGATCTGTGGATATTCCTTCTAACAATGCTAATGATTGATGAGCCTTTGAACATTCAGGTTGTTCTTGGATCAAGTGGAAAAGTTAGGCAAGAATCTTAGTAAAAAGGTATTGTAGACATCGAAATTTTAAGGGATCAAGCCAAATCCTAAATTAAAGATACTACATGACTCTTGAAATCCTAGGAGTCTATTAGGGTTTCTTGGAGGTTACTCTACCCTAAACTCTAACTCACACATATATAAAGGGATACATATTCCTTTGAAGAGGTGTCTAAAAATCCCACAAACTCTTGGGATATTCATAAAGAGATCAAAATATGGCTGGATACTTCTTGACAATCAAATAATTCAAGAAGCTGGAGATCAAATACATCCACAGGAAGTCTGCATCATCCTACATTCGAAAAATACACGGCTTCAGCCCTCGAATCATGGAGATAATCAGGAGAGTAGAATCAAGGGAGAAATAGAATTGTACTCACAATTGATTAGTAAAAATATTTTTCTCATATTTTATGATTGCTATTTATTGTTCATATGTTGGAAATTAGCTGCAAACAAGTATTTTCCGTATGCTTGCAGTAAGCGCAGATTCTCTCTATAAGGTCAATGTGTTTTCTTACAAGTGAATATCTTATGTCCCCTATCATTATGTCTTTTTCTATATATATATGGAACATATATCCAAAAACTCTAAAAGTATAGGTATAGAGAATATCCACTAGAATATTCTCTTTTGTGTCTTATCCTAAAACTAGCCGTTATAACTCTGTCTAAGATGCTCGACCTCGTCCTTGATCTATGATGACTCTTCGACCTTGGTCTTCACTAACTCTTCGACCTCACCCTTCATCTCTTAAGGGACTACTTCGACCTCGAGCAGGCCTTTGCTAAAGTCGTACTGATAACATGTGGCGGCCTACAAAGGCTCTCTTGATGCTGATGCGGCTCGCTTGTATCAAAGATAATTTTTGGCCCATACAGTACTGATCAAAGGTTTCTTTTGGTGATTTTGTTCTCAAGAAACTATATTCAATGACCTTGAAAATAGATGTTTTTGGTTTTTTGATCCCCGCTTGTTGTATGGACAAACTTTTAAGATTAAAAATCAAAAGTGTTACACATGAATAATTGAGAGGTAATGCTTGTTAAATTTGAAGTTTTGGTCATGGGGCAAGTGAGGTCAAAGGGTCATTTGTGCACCGAAATGGCCTATTTGTGCCAATCACCATTTTCTGCTTTCTCTAAACCTTTTGTCCGTTAACATACCGTTTTAATGTTGGCCCTCTGGACTATCTCAGTTTTCCGAGTTCATTTCCCTCAAAGAACCATTATCTGACTATTGTTGCAGTTTGACTCTTCAGCAATCTTTTCCACATTCAAGTTATATACATATTGACGGTATAAATAAATTTATAATACCATTGTAGTTTAGATGGTTGTAATAAAGTTGAAAGTTCTTGTAGTGTTTTTAGATTACTTATCAGTACTTTTGATTGATAATTATCTACAAATACTTTTAAAATAATCTGATTGTATAAATATTGTTAACTAAAAAAATGCTTATAGTCGTGTGTTCTAAAAGCATATCCAAATTTCATTCATGAACCTTTTGTTTCTCTGAGTGAGATATAACACGTAGTTTAGTGGTCATGAGCCAAGCTAAGTGGGCTTTCCGCAGACAATGTAGTATAGCCAAATCATGACAAGCTACTGCACAGAAACAAGACCAATCATTAACAGGCTAATGGCAAAGGCCCAGAACATTAAAGTGATGCATACAAATGGTGGTTGGCGTAGGGATGAATATGCTAAGGAGCAATGAATATTAACGAGACACATTTAGGGTCAGGGAAAAATATTATCGGCATTTTTTTATATTCAAAAGGAAACAAGGCAACAAAAGAAAACTAGCTAGAAATCAAAAGATAGAAGAAATTAAACCCTCAACAGCATCTCCCTCAACACACGAAGAAATGCTAGAAACCTTAAGCATATGTCATTCAAAACACGGCTCTTGACTAAAGGCCAAATTGGCTAAACCATCAACTATTGAATTAGCCTCGTTATAGATATGATCAATAGAGACCACCCAATTCTTAGCCAAAAAATGACGAACGTTGTTGACAGTGTCATCATTCCGGTGAGGCACATACCCTCCCGACGCAATGCATGTACTACACTAGAATTATTAGTTTGCAAGTTTTACACTTATATTAGTTGATAATAATAAATTAGTAAAGATAAGTCAATTAACAATGGTTAAGTGAGACAAGTGTAAGTAGAAGACACATTTCACGTTATCACTAGTTTAGTATAAATAGTATGTGCCTAATTTTTTCATGAGGGGTAAAGAGTTGGAACAAGAATTTTCTTTCCAGAAGTTCACTAACCTTTATCTTTAATCTATGAGTTTGTTTGATTCCATTTTAGAGAAGTTTCTTTTTTCTTCTAAGTTTTTGACTTTTAGAAAAATACCCTTGAAACACCTTACTAATGAAATTAATGGATCGAACAAGACTTTAACAAAAACAAGAATTATTCTGATACGTACATTTTGCTTTCATAGTAATATTCTTTTATGACACATTATCAGACTACGTACCCCAGAAAATTGAAGAAGTGCTAGAAAATGAACGCGCTGCATCTCAATACACCAAAGAAGAAGGGACTGACATAATGAATTTGGCACGTCAGAAAATGAAAGGGGACCTAACATGTTTGGCTATTTGGATAAGCTATTCCTTTGTCTCCATCGACATATCTACGTTTTCTACGTTCAGCATATATTTTTTCATGTTTAATTTCACTGATGGTCACTCAATTATGTTTCAATTTCACTAAAGTTACTCAATTATTTTTTGTCACTTAAAAGTAACTAAACTTTTGCATTGTCACTAAAAAAATTCTTATCTTGTTTGTATGCCACATTCGAGTCGTTTTATAATTTTACTGAGGTTAAAATACTATTGTATCCAACTCACATAACATATTTATAATTTTCTAGTGAAATTAAAATAGTATTGTATTCATCTTACATAACATATTAATGTATCATAAGCATACAAGAATAATAATAAGGCTAATAAGGGTCTATTTTCACAATGAACATCCAATTACAGACAATCTATTGCAATTGTTTAGACAAAAGAAATATTGTATTTGTACGATAAAAACCCCACAAAAAATCACAAAACCTAATTTTATTAGGGGTGTGTGTGTGTTTCCCCTATTGAAACCCATTTGGGTTATGAGTCAAATCACATTAAGGAAGAAATGGATCTAAAATGGGTATGGTCCATTTAAACTTATGTGGCATTTATTTTTGAATTTTTCTCATTAAATTTTACGCCATGTCATATTTATGGTAGGGGTTTGAGCTAAAATAATTTTCAAGTGACAATGTGAAAGTTTAATTACTTTTAAGTGACAAAAAATAGTTAAGTGACTTTAGTAAAATTAAAATATAGTTGAGTGACCATTAGTGAAATTAACCCTTACACTTACTAATTAGGCAATATTTATCAAACAAACTAATGATTACCAAACTTAATCAAGGTCTGACCAATTAAATAACCTAAACACCATATTTGAGGAAGACATAGTTGTTCATTATTTAGATTAACAATAAATTCTACCACGTTACAGGTACTAATTAAAATACCAGGTGGGATGATCGTTGCCCACGAATTAGCTTGGAACCAATCAATATCTCAAAGTGAATTGTAGTAACAAATGTGCATCGAAATTCCTGCTATTGTTAAGACATAACATGGAGCGCAACAACGCTTACCATTTACTACTTAATTGTGCCGTTATTGTTTTTTTATGGTTACATTATATTGTATAACTATTGTTGTATTTTTTGTTTTTTGTTAAACAATAAAAAAGGTTGCGAGGAAAGACAAAAGTGCGGCACTGCCACTAGTTTGATGGATACAAAAAGGATTATTAGGGGTGGGTCCTGGAAATCAATTAAAAGATGTGATACATAAGGAAATATGATAGCTTTGGGGCTTCTTTTTTATTTTTAACCCGTGCTAAATTTTTTTTATATTTGATAGCCAAACAAATATATAAAATTTATATATATAATACAAAAAAAATAATATATTTTTTGACTATTATTTTGCTCCTATCTACCGGCGGTTTGGTTGTTATGTGATTGGACTTCACATGCTACACCTAACAAGATCTTCCAAAAGTCTAATATCTATTTTGACAATTATTCCAGTAGAAGATGGTGTTCTGTCCTCTCCGCCCGTTTGAGAATAAGACGATTCATAGCACCCAAATATAGTTGGTGCATATTCATGATCCCAAGACTGTTTGGTTTTTCAACTCGGTCCATGCTTGTTTAAAGCGATACTGGAAAATAAATAACCAATAATAATTACTATAATTTATTCTTCTGTTACACATATGCCGTAACGAATGCTTACGTATATACTCTCCATGCAATTTTTAATTTCCCTCGGGACGTGACTCATCAGATTAAATTAATTGAAACTTGGCCATGCAACGGTGTCTTAAATATATACAGAAAAACTAAATTATATTGCACGATTTATGAGCATCATTGTATAATTAGGAAATTCGCAGCAAGATCAAGAATAGAAGATTCGTAAGGTAAAATGGAGATTAATTAGGATACGCTGTATTTAAGTACTCAGAAAATTATTTATTAAGAGAATAATTTAATTGAAATTTAGCCATGCAATAGTGTGTTATATTAATAAACTTCATCCACTAATTAACTATGAGCATATATAATTTTAATAAAGAAATTCGCAGCAACATAAAAGAAAAAAGATCGCAGCAAAGTTCAAAACAGAAAAAAGGTAAAATGGAGAATAGAATATTTTGTTGTATTTAATTACACATAAAATTATGTACTAACACAGTAAGAAAAAGAAGAAAAAAAGGAGACAAGAAAAAGAAATAAAACATAAAAAAGAGAACAAAAAACTATAGCAGCTTCACTTCCCTAGATAAATAGCTAGATTTACAAACTGCGGTTTAATTAATTTGACCAGTTCAAGTACCATTGTCTCTTCTCTTTTGTAATACATGAAGCAAAGGCGATTTTCTTTAAAACTTCCTTGTTTTTCTAATTCTGAATAGAATGTCGTAGAGGCTGAGGTGGAGCCTAACGTCTCTTTTGTTCAGCTATTGTTTTCCCTTTGTTATAGTATACTATATGTTACCCTAGACGTTGTTTTACAATAATGAAGAGTGATCATTTGTTTGGATTCTGATGGGAAGGCCATTGGGGAAATCGACGTAAGGGAAGGCAAAAGGCTGATCAGAAGCAGCTAATTGCCAGTGGAAATTGAGGACAAGATAGTGGATGAAAATGGCCATCTCAAGTTTGGCCAATTCAGATCCTGTACACAACCGTGGTCCTCCCCCAAATGGCATGAAATTATTACTACTTTTCGTTGTGCTGCTCGTGCCTGTGCTTCCTCCGCTTGCTGAAGGCGACCCTTGTTCATTCTGCATTAACAATTAATTTAACACACCACTCAGCCAACAATTCATGAAATTTTTATTTGCCACACATAATTTCTTTTTCTTTTATATAAGTGGACAGGGATATTAATGTTGGACTGGGTCTTGAGGAATTTATATAATTAAGTTTACCAAATATTTGCATACTCATAAAGTTTTTTTAGCTATTCCATATTCGGTATTCACTTGCCCAATTAATCAGGATTCCATTGCATGAAAGTGTTCCCATCCTATACACCTGTTTAAGGGTGAAAAATCTACTCCATCCCATCACATCTCTACTATAATACATACTCGGACCACTTTAACTAATTCTAGCAAAATTTTCACTCTTTTTTTTTTGGATTATAAATTTATGCACTAGATTACAGTAGTAAATTTATTTAATTTACTGACTGTAAATATGAGTATTTTTATGCTAACTATTGGACTCTTTAGCAATAGAAATCAAAAACATCAATGAGTGTCCTTTCGTCCTCTCAGCTGTTATAGTCATTATTATCCAGACAAGTCAGATTACAGAAGAAGATTGGAGTGGACATGCAATTGCATGAATATCTGCTTTTGATTCTGTAGTACATTGAGATCCTGAGGAACTAGTACTGCTGCACCAAGCAGTCAATGCACTTGATGTCTTCAAGGAATTATTATCTTGCCTCCTCCATGCATTCTTGAATATATATTATGATGTTTTTGTCTAAAGAAAATCATTATTTGGTACCTCAATTGCTACACTACGCTAGCTATTCTTACCACAGGCGGAATTAGGAAAAATTTGAAAAGTGAAAATTCATATTATACTATACGGAATATATAATATTTACATACTATAATTTTCTGACAAAGAAAATATAATTAAACTTCTTCGTTACATGTAATTCTGCCCTAGGGATGGAGCTAGCTCTTTGGATACGGGTTTGGCTGAATCCATTAACTTTCGTCCAAATTCTGTATTTATCTTAAAAAATCATTGAATTATGTACAAATTGTTAACTTTGAACTCAATCACTTAAAAAAATTAGAATTCTGAACTCATGGTTTTAAATTGTGGCTGCGCCTTTATCTGACCTGTCTCGGCCCCAAAAAAGAAGATAGAATGGGAAATGAATGGAGCAGCATGGAGGTGAGCCAACATGAAAAGCACAGGTGCACGTGCACATGAAAACCCCACAGCCACATGCGGGTTGGGGTTGGCCGAAGGCTTTTAAGTTTGTAATAACCTCGATTGGGGCCTCCGATCCCCCACGCCCACACGCATTGCCACCCTTCTGGGACTTTGATCTGGTTTTGGGTTGGGGTATGGTCTATGGATGCACAAAAAATTAATTTCCTATTTGAGTTTTTGAATGTGTGGGTGGGTGTGGAGAAAATGTTGGGTCAGAGTCCTAACACTCTTTTTTTGGGGTCTAATTATTTGGTTTCTGAAATTTAATGTCTGACTAATTTAAACTTAGTTCCTACCGCATTCCTTCACGGTAAAGTAGTCTCACACATTCATATGGAGTACTCAATTCACAGCTTTTGGGTGGGGTACTTCTCCGTACAGTATGCAACATCTGTGCAGGAATTTGATCATGACAGTTCATTTTTGGTTTGGGTCCCTTTCTGTGGATTATTATGATTACAAGGATAGCTAAATCCCACCATGTTTTTTGCTTTTTTGATATTTTATAGACTCTTTATCATGCGACCCCAACAAATGGCCTCGATGGAATGTTCTGTTGGACTCATCTTCCAAGTTCCACCCCAACCTTGTCTTAATGCATTGCCTTATCCATTTAATTGCTTTCTTCTTTTGGATACAATTATATCAGCCATAGTTTTCTCACCGAGCTTAAAGATGTTATTTTCAATGGTACACTACTTTATTAGTACAATGCAAACTTAATGTGTGCGCATTTAACTTTATATTTTAAATTATACAAGAACAAACAACAAAATTGAATATACTTAGTTTTCCATATTGGCGGAGGACAGAACAGATCCAGGATCTAGATTCTATGAGTTCAATTTAATTTTAAGGTTTTTAATATTGAAACCATTATATTTTTAAAGTTATTAGTTCAGAACTAACTTTTGTTACAATTTTAATAAAGTTTAACATATAAAATTATACTCTGCGTCGAAAGTAGTGGGTTCAGATCAATCCAACGGCCAAATGCCCCTTGTTGAGGATGTCGTCGAGAATTTTGAGTAATTTTTTACCTCATCAGCTACTTTTGAGTTAAGTTAGACCAAATGTCTATTTACTTAAAAAAGAGCTTACTTCGTACCCCTGTGCTTACATTAAGTGCACCTAAATATGAGTACAAAATGGTTTCTTAAAAATAGAGGTGTAATTTCTTTTAGCTTCTTGTCACTTGATCTAACGATTCTCATGCATGTGCAACCTCAAGCACAGCACTAATAAAGGTAGCAGAGTATCCATTAAAAAAAATTGAAACTGTATAAAAGAATTTGCAGTCTCTATGAACCTACCTACAATAAATTTTAATCCGTCTAAGTGCTTTATGTAGTAGTAGAAGATTGAAAGAGAAAAAAAGTAGTAAAAAAATATAAGCACGTTAGAGGGTTTTAATGCAAAATTGACAAACCTGCCATCTCCACGGATCGAAGTGCTGAGGTCGGCCAAAAAGTGAAGGATCTAAATGCACTGCTGAAATCACCGGTAGCACTTTCCACCCACATGGAATGTCATAACCTTTTTTGTTTTCAAGTTGAAAAACCAAAAGATTGTTAAAAGGCAAACCAAATCAGATTCTAAAGCTGCAGACAGGCATTCTAGCTCATGTATATATTTTACTATCTCTGCTCTAACTTACCTTTATATCGAACATCTTTCACAGCCTTCCTGTGAAGAAACCTTACTACATTCCCAAGCCTTAGAGTCTCACTTATAACCTACAAAGTTTTTAAATAAAAAGTGAATCAATACGAAAGTATTTTACTTATATATATTGTCAGTAAATAATATTGTATTTTAAGATATACTCATTTTCCAGGTTATTATTTGCTACACTTTTCTTACGAACAATTATATATAATTATTTTTTAAGTGAGCTGATAGTATTAGGTCTTCACACCTCACACATGGTGGGAAGTTAGTGATATACTCCATACATTCACTTTTTGCTTGTCATGTTTCGCTTTTCGAGAGTTAAACCAAATAAACTTTGAACAACATTTAAACAAGTATTTTTTCACCATATTGATATGGTGAGAAAATTAAAAATTATAGTATTTTTCGTATAGTTTCCGAATATCTAAATTTTAGTTTTAAAATGTTAAGAGAATCTAATCTAATTTAGCTTCAAATATTAGTTAAATTGACTCTCCAAAAGCGAAACTTGACAAGTAAAAGTGAAAATAGGGAAAGCAAAACTTGACAAAGTGAACACAGGGAATACATGACAATAAGCTATCATTTATTTGACATTAGTTTTAAAGACTAGAAGCTTACACATTGGGTGAATTCCATTTTCTTATAGTCATCCCAAGTCAATTCTGTGACTCCTGACTCCTTTTTGGCTCTGGAAATCTCTAAGTGTTCTTCCTGAATATGTTATCAGCACAATAAATTAAAGGTTGGACTTCAAGAAAATGATAATCCATTCACTAATTAAAAGTTGATTAAATCTATGAGCTTACTGTTAGCTGTTGAACAGCAGCAGGACAACTTTCCAAGAAATAAATTGCAAGAGCTATGGCTACAGATGATGTTTCATGGCCAGCAAAAAGCAAACTTAGTAGCAAATCAAGAATTTGTTCCTTTGAAAGATTGGAATTTTTCAGAACCCAACCAAGTAGGTCACTTTCATCTCCTTTCATTTCTTCAAGTCTCTCTTCCATTTTTCTCTCGATAAAATTAAGAATTGTCGATCGAGACTGTAACAAAATAGAAAATTAAACTTAAAATTCAAGTCTTGAAACTAAACACTTTAATTTCTGCTTTTACTTAAATGATATGGTGGTATCAATATAGTAGTATATAATACCTGTAAAGCCCTTCTGTAAGCTGTTCCTGGAAAATTCAATGGAGCAGAAACTACTCCTTTCATAAATGTAATGTACTCTTTTTTCAGCTGCTCTGTCTCTGACTTTCCAGGTTCTAAACTCATGATATGTTCTGCCATAAAGTTGAATGTAAACTGTAGAAATTCAACACACAAAACAAGAACAATCACTAAAGTTAGAAAGAGCATATAGAAAATTTGATTAACATTTTGAAAAACAAAAAACTTACCTTTTTTGCTTCATCTTGAGCACAAACTACAGAATCCTCTTTCCAAGAACCAAGAACAAGCAGAGTATGCTTTTCAACCTCCCTTAAAAGCTGATTCCTGAGCCTAGCATTGCTCAAAAAATTCAGAGAAATCATCCTCATATCTCTATGCATTTGTCCAACTTGAACCAACATAGACCATTTTCCAAGAATTCCACCTATACTTCTCGGGTAACTACACTCAAACAATCTGCCTTCATTTTGCAAAATGTATCTGTTCAGCCCTGCATCTGCTGAAACTATTGTCGGTTCCCCAAACAAATTTGACTTGTAAATTTTCCCATACCTGCAAGTTTAAGTGTTCAGAACATACAGATTTTCCTGGTTTTATTTTTTCTAAAAAAAGTTGGGCTAAGAGTTTAATTAATTACCTTGAGATGTGATGTTGCATGAAATCTCCAATAGTAGTAGCAGAATAAGGTTTCAAATAGCCAATGGTTTCACCAAGAAAAGGCCAACCCATGTTTCCTGGTGGGAGATTTGGAAATTTGTGTTTTCTTTTGAATAGATTAAGAATAATAACTACAGCCAAGATTGGGGGAACAAGAAAAAGAAAAAACTCCAAGTCAGACATAGATAATTTCTGTTTTTCTCTGGCTCACAATAGGCTCTGTTGCTGAAATAAGATATTAATAGTAGTAATAACAGTGTTATATAGCAGTATATGCAGCTTCAGTTATGAATCTTCCCAGCTGCTACTATAAAGGAACTTTCAGTTTTTTGAAGCTCTTCTTGGAAAGTATATTGCTTTTTATAGGCTTCTTTGTTGTCGTTTAGCATTGAGTTCCTTCACACTTCAACTCTACTTTATTCTCTAATTAAATATAAATGCCTTCTTAATTTACTATTATTATATCCTCCTTACACTAAATACTGTACTACTATTAAAATAATTTTCATGTTTTTACCCGACTTCTTTTCTTGATTACATCACCACGATAGAGTAGAAAACCGAGATACATAAGTACAAAATATAAAGACCAATATTTTCGTTATTTCTAGGACATAATCATTCATAGGAACAGTCGTGAAACATAGTACTCCCTCCGTTCCAATTTATGTGAACATGTTTGACTAGGTACGGAGTTTAAGTAAAAAATGAAGATTTTTGGAATTTTTGGTCCTAAACAAGTTTAAATGGGGCCCAGAGTATTTGTGTGGTTATAAAAGCTTCTCATTAAGGGTAAAGTTGTAACTTTAAGCTAAATTGTTACCAAATTTAAAAGGGTTCATTCTTTTTGGAACGGATCAAAAAGGAAATAGGTTCACATAAACTGAAACACAGGGAGCAATTGTCTTTGCAGTTAAATTAGACCTATGATTTATCTTTTTTAATACAGTATTAGACCTATCATTCATATTTTTCGATTTATCTAATATTGAACCAATATATTATTATGTTGTTTATTCCAAATATTCAGCCTTGAATGTGAAATTAAATATCATATCTCCAATTTCAGCTCAATCTGAACCTAGGGCCGGGAGATCTTATCCTTTAGGTGTCTTCTTTTCATAGAGAAAAATGAATTATATATGTAATTAAACTTGCAATCTGAAAGTCATACTTTCATGTTCTATAAACCATTAAAATTCCAACAATTTGTTTGTATTCGTTTTCCTTGCAAGAATGTTGTGATAATGTTTTATACTAGAAAATGCACTCGATATTTGCGCCATAATGATAAATGTATTAAAGTTTTTTTGGAAAATACTTAATTATTCAATGTTTGCTAAGAAGAATACTAATCACAAATTGGAGTAATAAGATTTCTTTGACTAGACTCGGGAAAACTTGTCTTCATTTGTTGCTTTTTGATATCTTAGTTTAGTACTTTCAAATCTCCTTCATAGTTTGAGACGGTGGATAACTAATTCTCTATCAATGAAGAAATCGAAGTTGCAGCGAATCAAAATATGAGAAGAAAATAAACACCATACATAAAAGCACGAGATAGTGAGAGAGAGTAAAAGGAAGATTTTACGAGGGGTTAAAAACTAAAGACTTGAAGAAGTAAAAGAGGGCAATAAATGACAATAAATAACTTTCAAATAGTAGATGAGACAAAGATAACCCAACACTAATGAGATCCTCATATGTCTTTCTGACAATGTTTGATGATATAAGCGATGTTATCTTTCAATCCTTCTTTGGATCCGGAGAGGGGATAAAGAAAAGGAAAGTGTAAAGTCAAGCTTTGCTTCTATTCGATAAAGTGAGAACGTTGGTGAATTTCTTTACAAAATGTCTAATCCCCTTTATGATTCACATCTCTTCCTATTGATAAGAGCACATGGGCCACAAAACTCTAGATAATACAATATAAGGTAATATCCATTAAAATAATCTCTAGGGCATCTAAATCCTAAGACTAGTTATCACTTCGTACTGAGGATAAATGCTTGTCCTTGTCCTCATCTTCCGCCAAGCCATTTTTACCTCGGCACCACTTTATTTTTCACATTTGACCTCGACCTTTTGGAGTCATATCGGCACGTCAAGTCATCGAAGGCTTTATCACCGTTGACTAGGTCAAACGCATAAAATGAAGTTTTTACCCGTACAATAAGGTTCATGTCCAGATACACTTTTAATTTCACAATTTTTTTAACTTCAAATTTAGATATTATTCTATTCAATTTCAATCAAATATTGGCCAAGAATTGACCATGTACAATAAGGAAATAGGTGGTTCTGAGCTTTTCTTCTAGCCTAACTAGGAGTACTTTACATCATCAAATAATTTTCACATGTGAGAAAATGTTGATACCATTAATCATCAAATTATTAAATAATGCATATTATAGAAATTTATCAATAATTATATATTATAAGTGATATATGTAAATATCTTTTCCTGGTCATCGTGGTTTATTTATAGTGTTGCAACAAGAAGAACCAAAAGTTATTATAAATACCTCCTTTGCGATTTTGGGGTCATTCTATTATGCACAAGAGTCCAGTATGACTTTCGGATGACTTTTGGTAACACTTGTTTTCTAAACATCACACGATAACTTTTTGGTAAACTCTTTACTAAACATCAAATACAATACGGTCGGATTTGTCAAAAACAACTCCAACGTGTTATAGGCATTTAAGTTTTTAATGTCCTGTCCTTTTCATATTTTTGTACTGTTTTTGCCGTGTATCTTGCTGCTCAGCTATCGTTCCAAAATAATAACAAATTAAGTATTAATTAATCTCCGCCCTTTGTGTATAAACCCATACAGGAAGTTATAATTATAACCTAGTTGTCGTCAACGTTAATTCATCGGACTTCAATTTGATTGAATATCCAAATATCCAATTAAAACTCTATACTATATTGATGCTGCACTATCGACTAACATGCTCCAAATCATGAAATAAAGAAAAGGAACAAGGGCAACAATAAAACTAAATTTAAAAGTAAAAGTTATTTATCTCAAGTAAATGATCAACTGAGAAACCCACTTACATTTACAAATTTGAGAACGAAAGATTTTATTATTTATTTTCAAGACAGACAAAGGACATCCGAGGCACAAAATGCTCTTGTAACTATAGACTAGATGTCTTATGAAAATTACTGCACTTATAATTTGTAAGCATTCATTTACCACCTGTTTTTTATTTTCTTTTTAGCCGGATCTAAGAGGTATTTTGTTTAAAATGGCAAGTGGTTATAGACTACAACAACGCTGTTCTTTAATCCTTGCAAACATGATACAGATATAAATTTTAACTTAAATTTATATGTACGCGCGTATAAATCGAAAACTAAGGTAGAAAGCTAGTAAATAGCAGCAAGTTTATTCTTTTCTTACGTGTAATATCAATAGTATTTTTGTACTTTCTTATCCTTAGATTTGTATTACTAACAATTATTTTTTTGCTTTAATTTTCTTGTTATTTTGTTGGTATAACTGCTTCGTGTTACTGCTTCCTTTTCGTGGTTTATCCATTAGTATCATATTTCTTTTCAACAATATTGTTATTATATTTTTCCTGCCGAGAGTTTATCGGAGTCAACCTCTCTATTTTAATAAGATAGGGTAAAGTTGCGCTACCCTTCCCAAATTTATTACAGTGGGTTTTTGTTGTATAAGAGAGAGAAAGAGAGAGTTGGGGAGTCCTAAGTATTAAATTGTACCGACTGACTTCAGCTCATTTGAAACCAAAACATACTTATTGAGCTCTCATTATTGTTAACTTTATTAACAAGAGAAGGTGAGATCCAAACCGTTAAAGTTGGAGAAATGGCTTTTATCATAAACGAACGGCTATTAAAAAATACATCCACCTGGCCCAATAAGTTGTCTTCTCCATAATTGTGGAACCAACGGATCAAACAATAAGAAAAAACAACTCACCATTCGTGCGGGGTGGACCTTTTTTCAGATGAACATTTTTATCTCTACCCAATCATTGCCAGTATGTCAAGTCTCCCGTGTCAGTTCCACACGTGTGGCAGAGCGGGGGCCAGAATATTATATGCGCACCAACTGCGAACTTTAGGTGTAGGCCATAACGCCGGCCGTGATTCATGAGTTGGGAGATTAGGGTTGGGGCTTCTTTACAGCCCGATTTGATTAGACTTTGCCATAACACCCAAAGGAAAGGAAATGCTCAATTTTTCGTATCTAAGTCAAACCTCTTTATAATGGTTTTATTGTTTTAATATTTTTGGACTGCTATAATAAAGTGTTATTAAAAAGATATATTTTTTCTGTTTCAAATTAGATGACACACTTTTTTATTAGTCCGTTCCAAAAAGAATAACATATTTTTACAATTCGAAATAATTCATCTTTAAACTCTTCATTTTATCCAATTTACCCTTAATGAGAAACTTTTATAACCACACATTACACATATGTCATGTCTTAACAACACTTTTACTCCTTAAGCTTTTAAGATTGCAAGTTTAAAAAGTTTTCTTTTTTTCTTTTTAAATTCCGTACCTAGTCAAACTTCCTTAACTAAATTAAAACAGAAGGAGTATATTATAACAAAATATAAAAATTAATTTTGCGAAAAATTAAACTTTATTGTGAATAATATTATATAGGGATGATGTTAAAAATAAATCTGATTGTATATGCACTTTAAGAAAGAAAAGCGAAAACAGAGTTGAGCTCAAAATAAAGAGATCTTTAATGGTAGAAAAGGACAAACATCCTCGATTCTACTTGGCGTATGTCTTGTCAAGGGAGAAAAAAAAAAGGGATCTAATTGATTAGTACTACCATTTTGTCTTAGATAATGAAGAATTGCGTTTATGAAGTACTTGTATTCATTGAATAGGATAACTCATTGAACAGCCAACTCGTAATAATAAGAAGATGAGTTGTGATTCTATGTGACGCATGGTTCATTAAAGAGTAGTCAAATGGACAGGGTGAAGTATATGACTATCGATCACTACGGCATCTAGGGTTGTACATAGGTGGGGAGTTTGGTTCGAATTTTCTAATTACCAAATCAAATCAATTGTATCGGGTTATTAAATCTAAATACCAAATCAACCTAATAAAAATCGGGATTTTCAATCTCGATTTTTCTCGGATTTTCGGGTTTTTTCGGGGTTTTCATAAAATCTTTGTAGCACAAAATATAGAATTTGTGCTCCAAATATTTCTTTAATCCAAGTAAGATAGAACTATTTAAGTTATTTTTCAATAAAATAACATAAATATGAGATGAGTCATGGCATTGTACTAAAATATTCAACAATAAAGATAATAAAATCGCATAAAATAAGTATTATTAATAAGCATAATGAAAAGAAACATAATTTAAAATTACCAATAAGTTATGCATTTTATCTAAACCACGGAAAAACTAAAGAATAAATATCCAACACTATTTTCATTCATAGTACAATTGATTTGAATGTCTTTTATTAGCATTAGTATTAATTTGATATTGATTTAGGATTTATTTGAGTTACTAACATTTATAGACTATAAAACTTATTGGATCATCCAAAAATTATAAGTCCAAGCTTGAAATAATACGTGAAAAGATAAAACTATGAAAAAGCTTAAGAAATATTTATAAACTACACTATAATAAATATTTTTATGTATTAAATATATTTAAAACGTCTATACATATAATGTTGGGTTGATTTGATTTCGTTTTGACTTTTTTAGTTAAAATCAAACTAAATATGGTCGGATTTTTTTTTTCAACACCAAATTACAGTCGAATTTTTTTCTCGATTTGACTTGAATTATCGGATTGATGCGATTTGTCGATTTTATTTGTACACCCCTAACTGCATCTATGCTTTATAGTAGGGCATGCACTCCCTAAATCTAATGAAATGTAGTTATCCGAATTCAAGACCTATACCAACTGACCAACCGACGAATTATAGTTGTCAAGATCATCTAGAATCTTACAAATGTCTGACATCGAGCGACTTGGACAAAGAGCGGCACCACACACGATCGATTTTAAGTCAAACCTTCATATGAGAGTTGAGGGTTGGCTCATTTGGTGAGCTCCTTGAGTAGCGTACATTCCCTTCCCCTTTACTCCCTCACACAATGCATGTAATATAGAAAAAACCTCCCTTTGTAGCATCTTCCAACTTCTACACTAGATAACACCTCTCTATCGTTGCATAGGCCATCGTAGCCTCTAGAGTAGAGAAATTGAGTTACATAAATCCATTAGGGGATGATAACATATGTCTAAGCATTGTTAATACGCAACCAATTGATCAGGGGTTGATGTATCACATCCCAGCATTTCAATGCACTAACCCACTAGGGACAATCAAATCCATAACATTCTCTCAATAGGAAAAAAGAAAAAAACATGGGCTAATTGCATGTATAACGTAATGCCTTTAACAAATAATTAACCTCACTCGTGGTCAACTATTACAAATTCTACCTATAATGGGAGAAAGAATCCGGGATCGATCTCTATTTGATCCTTCTACTAGCATTTTGTGTTCATTTAAGGCAGGGCAATACGACGCACAAAGTATTTCGCGTTCATACAGGGTCCGAAAAAGGGTTGTACCCAAGACAGAGGCGGATTCAAGATTTAAATTTTATGGGTTCAATTTTTGAAGGTTTTTTTGCATTGAGCATGTCATATATATTTTCAAAGTTATGGGTTCATATTCACTATTTCTTACAATTTTAATAAATTTTTACACATAAATTTATGTCACGCTTCGAAAGATATGAGTTCAATTGAATCTGTAGCTATCGTGCTAGATACACCAATCCCCCAAGGGGTATAACGTAAAGAGTTTATCCTAATACAAACATTAGTGGCTGATTCCATGGCTCGATCCATCTCAGACAGAGGCAGATTTATAAGCTTAATTATGGGGCACGTGAACCCATGGTCTCTCCATAAAATTAGATATTTTATGTACAATATTTTAAAATTGGTATAATATTAACTGTTGGCACTCATGCTTCAAGAATATTGAATGATGCACTTGGTTGAAGGTTGTGTTATTTATCAAGAGATATAGAGATCAATTCCTACTAGGTACATCTTTATCTTCTTTTTTTTAGTGCACTCATGTACTAGAAATTCAAGATCCGCCTCTGATATAACAATTTTTATGGAAAATAATGATAGAAAAATACTTTTGATATCTCAAAAAGAAATATTTTAAAACTATGTCTAGATTCATTTTCTTACTATTATATTAATGAGTCATTATTATAGCAATTATTTTAAAATATTTGTAACAGAAAATTTGTTAAATTTGAATTTAATTTGGGACAAAATAAATTAGACAATTGAATGGTCATTAGTATGTATTGTACGTTATTGAAAAGTCAATGACATTAATATTTGAAAAATCAAGGCCAAATACATATGCAACCCATCCAACTTGGCACCATTTTTTATTTTGGCACTTTATCTCTACTTTGTTTCATTTTGGCCCTCTAACTCTATTTTATAGGTTCCACTTTGGCCCTCCAACTTTATTTCTTATGTTCCACTTTAACACAAAAGCTAAAACCAATGCAAAAAATATAGCCCGTTAAATCTGAGGTGTAATAAATATTCAATTAAATATTGCCACCTTATTTTTTCATCCATATCAAACGGGTCAATACTAAAATACTTGAACCCGATCGTATTTTTTCATCCACTGTTGCCCCATCTTCATTTTGTAAGTTCTAAAACTTTCATCTGCCGATTTCATACCTGACCCGTTTAGATGAAATAAATCCACAAAAAATACGGTCGGATTCAGGTAATTTAGTATTGACCCATTTGACATGGATGAAAAAATCATGTGACAACATTTAATTGGATATTTATTACACCTCAAATTTAACGGGCTATATTTTTTGCACTGGTTTCAGCTTTTGTGTTAAAGTGGAACATAAGAAATATAGTTGGAGGGCCAAAATGGAACATATAAAATAGAATTGGAGGGCCAAAATGGAACAAAGTAGAGATAAAGTGCCAAAATATTAAATGGTGCCAAGTTGGATAGGCTGTATATATATTTGGCCAAAAATCAATGACCAATCTTAATGACTTAAGTTTTAACGTATTTTGGAATAGCCTTTATGGCTTGAATGTTTTCTTATGGTCTATTTCTTTGAATAGCCTCATAGATAGTCTACTTCTGGTTATACTTTCGACTACATATGTATCTTCGTCTTCGTAACAGAAAAGTAGGGAAAAAAAGCTAAAAATATTTTCTTTCCCTTTTCTTTGTGATGGGTTTTCTTCTTGTTAATCTTTGTTGTTTCTGCTCCTAGTTATATTAAAAGGGTTTGTTGAATCCTGAGAGATACATCTAATTTTATTTATCACGATATGAGCGAAATATCCATAAGGACAATGTTCTTGACACGCATCAAGCTAAATATTATTCTCCATAATCCAATATTTTTCCAACAAATAACGGATAGCAACTCCACATGAGAGAAAATTGGTATTTAACGTTAAAGTTGGTCGTAAGAGAATTTCAAAAGGACTACTATTTGTAATAATGGAGACGGGAGGGATAATTGCGTGTGATAGCCGACACTCTTCCATGCTATCCTCTAAATGCTCGTCTCAAAACATAAGCCAAAAATCCTGTTTGAAAAATCTATGTCGAGGCTACATGAAAAGAGACCAAATCCCCTTTTTATGAGTAGATGAAAAAAAAAAGCAGAGACTAAAGCGTAAAAGCAAGAGAGAATAAGAAGCCATTTTGTCCGTTGTTCCACTCTCTTTCTCCATCAAAAGAGGAGTCAGTCATGGGCAATTGGAAAAATATCTAATTTTGGTCCACGACTCCAGACCATAAAAATCATAATTCTGTAAGCCAAAGGGCATTAAAAATCATTGCGCACGCCTGGTTTCGTAAAACGTGGCTACACCATGCTCATAGAATTCCAGGCATTGTGTGCCCATTCCGAATCATTACCTAACTTTTGTGTTACCATCATTGACTAATGGACTAATGACTAATCCCTGCTAACTTTTTCCATCTAGATAAATCCCACTTGTATTTTAAGATCAAACCCCTATCAAGCTTGAAAATATACACTTGATTAAGCAGCCATTTTGGATTTCTTAGGCCTTCTTTTTGTAGCCATGTCCCTATGTTTGAGGCTCACTGTGTCACACATAAGATAAAGCCAAGCATCTCGTCTCCGTATAATTAGCCAACTTTGCATATGCCGCGGGTGAGTTCTCAACTTAGACACATCAATGGCTAGCAAGCATCTCTTTTGTCTTCACTAATGGCTAGCAAGCGTTTATACTGTAAATTAAAGAATTAATTATAGGTAAATCTATAATAAGTGAGACTAATAATCTAATTATATAGGCAATCGTCTATAAAAAATGACATCAGTAACTTAAAAAAATTAAAGCAGCTAACCTAATATAGCATGTTAAGACACATTCTAAAAAAGTTTGTTGCATTCTCAGCGTAAGTTAAATCCGTTTCTAATAGTGTAAATCATGGGCTACAATACGATATCTTCCCTTTATATAGAAGTAAGTAGCAAAACAAAAAATGGCAAAATATGGACAAGTTTGACGGAAGGAAACCACTAGAGAAGAATAGAGGGGTTAAAATTCTAATCAGTTTAAGCTTAGCTTACAGCTTTTTTGGATGGTTGTTACGTCTTGGCTGTTGTATTGTATCGTATTGTTACATTAAATACAATATTTATTTTGATTGTTACTTACATTTTATTCTATCGTATCGTTAAATTCGTCGTTACATAACGATGAAAAGTCTCACTTTATGGAACGACTGATTTGGTGTGGTCGCGTCGTTACCTTTTTTCTATCATCTTGCTTTTTTTTTTTTGTATTATTAAATAATCTTATTTTATCATTTACCATATCTTTTTATATAATAATATTAATTCATACCTTTTTTTTATAATATTGCAAGTTTATTTTTTATATTGGTGGTGCATGACATCATGAAACGACAACAAATAATATAATCTATTCAAATATTGTATATATCAAAGCGATACAGTATATAATTATAATACAATACAATATCATACGATACATTATGAAACGATATATAACAACCATCCAAACAAGTTGTTAGGGATGGGTTGATAAGAGGCTGCTCACTTTAGGTTCGAGTTATGTTACATCAAACATCATTTATGTCCCACTCTCTAACAACATGATTTGCCTAAACGATGAGGACTCGATCTAAAGAATTACTATTAAATAACAAGATTTAGAATTTAGGGGTGCAAGCAAATTCGATCAACATCAGTTCCTGTTGAGTTTAATAAATAATGTTTAGTTATTATTGAAACTTCAGTAATGATTGGCTTTATGGGCAATGAAGCCCAGACAGTAAAAGCTAATATTAATTTAAACTTAGTGGAGAATTGATTGACCGAGAATTTCGGCCTTCAACACCACATTGTACAATGAAGCTATTTATTTGTACTTTTCTACAGAAAATGAAGGGAATATAGCGGTCCACGTGTCACTTTGAATTATAGTTTGACAAGTCCGAATTGCAAAAGCATTTTCAGCTTTGAGGTGAATGAGTTCTGAAGTTTATATATATATACCTTTGAGTTTATTAAACTCTGACCATATATCAGTTTTATAATCAGAAACAGTCTCAATTTTATCAGCAAATTTTTTTGATAAATCAATTGGTCTAATATTTAAACCAGAAAGCTTTTTATCTAAAAGCTGGGCTAACATAGGAGTAGGACGGGGATAATAATAAGTCTGCATCCTAGGTTTGTCAGCATACTTATGATTTCGTTTAACTATACCTTTGAGTTTATTAAACTCTGACCATGTCTCAGTTTTATAATCAGAAACAGTCTCAATTTTATCAGCAAAATTTTTTGATAAATCAATTGGTCTAATATTCAAACCAGAAAGCTTTTTATCTAAAAACTGGGCTAAATCATCAAGAGATTTAAATTTAAAATCCTGAATCTCAGGAGGTCTTTGAATATGAGTAGGAATTGCTTGATCAACTGTTTTACTTCCTGAAGTGGAGGCAATATCAGTTGGTCCTTTTTTTAGTACTCATTTCTTTTATTAAAATAGTCAAATCATCAAGCTTTTTATCAAGAGAACCAATATGTTCTCCTAAAATTTTTACATACAAACCCAAATAATTGTTTTGAGAAATCAATTTATTAATTTCTTCAATACTAATAGCTGCCACGTTATCATCAATAAATTTTTGAAAGGCAGTGAAAGTAATACCAGTATTATTAGGTAGAATAAAGGGAGCCTGAGGAGGATAAATTGCTTTAGTAATATTACCACTCCCGTCTTTGTAAGATCTTTCCAAAACCTTTATATAAAGAGGTAAATAAGTTGTTATAAACCAAGGAACAAAATACATAATTTGATTATGCAAGGCACAAGTTTCAAAAAATTCTTGAGATATATTGTTCAAATCATTTTTGCTATAAGTGTCAAAAAACCATGTTTTAAACTGGTTCCATTTTTCACTAAAAAATTCTTTTTGAATATAATTACGTGCCCGAGAACCGGGGCTAAAATCAATTGGTGTGGAATCATTAAATATTATTGGGGTCAAAATCCATCTCGGATACAGAAGGAATATCCTTATCAGAAATATTGTCATTATCTTGAACAATATTTGTTTGAGGGTTAATCTTAACCCTTCCAACCATCTTAACCTTTTGTTCAGGCTTATCACTAGCAATAGTGTGTAGAGAAGCTGCACGATTGCGAGCTGGACCGTAGACTGGTTCAACAGGGGAAATATGTTGAATAGCAGGTAGAAGTCTATGATTAGAAAATGAATGTCTATTATAAATAGTAGACTTATCATCAAATTGAATACAAATCCTTCCATCCGGATTTTGAATCTTGATGGTCTTACTGATAGACAATTAACCATTCTCGTGCACAGAATGCTTATGTATTCGACTATCTGTAAAAGTGTTAAAAATACAGATAGAACTATTTGCAAAATGATTATTGCAGGTTTTACTGGCCAACTTCGTGGCTGGTGGGATAATCATTTATCTGTAGAAGAAAAGGCTTTCGTTATTAATGCTACAGCAACCGACGAAGGTGTTGATAACATAGGTATGGCTCTAGTGGTGGAGGGATATATAATTCAAACTTCCTAAAAATCTTTGTAATTGTGTCCTGTCAGTAATAACATCAGGAAATTTTGAGGCAAAATCAATTGATCTTTGCATTGGGGTAATTTTTCCCTGGCAAATATTATGACCTAAAAAACGAACATTCGTTTGGAATAGACTCATCTTTAGTTTAGAAATTACTAAACCGTTTTGTATAACAATTTTTTTGAAAATATCAAGATGCTTAATATGCATCTCCAAAGTTTTAGAAATACTAATATGTCGTCAATATAAACGATGACAAAATCTAAATAAGGGTTAAAAATATCATTCATAATTTTTTGAAATTCAGAAGGGGCATTTTTTTAAACCAGATGGCATAACATTCCATTCATATTGCCCAAATGGAACGTTGAAAGCAGTTCTATAAGTATGCTCTTTAAATATTTGAATTTGCCAATAATCAGATTTTAAATCAAATTTTGAAAATATATTGGCGTCATATAACCTGGATAGCAAGTCCCTTTTATTGGGGATAGGGTATCGAATCCATTTTAGATGTTTATTTAATGGTTTATAATTTATAACTAAGCGAGGAATACCTCGTTCCTTTTCTACCGCATTATTAACATAAAAGGCAGAACATGACCAAGGAGATTTTGAGGGTTTTATCAAACCCTTTTGTAACAAACTATCAATCTCGTTTTTGCAGAATTCAACTTGTTCAGCATTCATCTGGCAAGGTCGAGATTTGGTAGGAATATCATCCTCAGAGAAGTTTTCTTCGTAAGGAAGAGTTACAATATGCCTTTTCCGGTTCTAAAAGGCACTAGAGTGATCGGCGCAAACATCAACATCCATCTTTTCAGCAATCAATTTAATCTTTTGCTGAACTTTAGCAGACTGTAAAGTATCGAATATATTCATGCTAAGAATTTCTAATTGCAATGAATCAATATGCCTTTGTTTCATATTAATCAAGGCATTAATATCTCTAGTTACGGGATCTGTAACAAAAGAATAACTTATCTTTTTATCTTGATAAGTAGTAGAAAACCCATGTTCATCTATATTATTGAACGGATAAATAGCATTAATAAAAGGGGATCCAAGTATAATTGGAGGGTATAACTGGTTTTTTACCAAAAAGAAGAAATGAGGAATACTGTATTGGTTGTGTATCTTCCACGAGGTCATCACCACTTGTTTCACTTCGCATTGAAGTGTCTGATTTGTCGCATTGATCCAGTGACTGAAGCAAGTTTCTTTTCACTTCTTCTAAGTATTGATTTATCAAATCAATTTTATCTCCTTCTTGAACTGAGATTCTTCGAGCAATATGTTTAACTGTGCTTTCTTCTATCATCTTCTTTTGAGGGGTCGTTATATATAATTGGATTTGTGTTTTAATAGAATCCAATAATTCTTGACCATATAGTGTTTTTGTTTTGGGATCAGTCTTCATCAATTTGTCCCAAAAATTGTTGTAGAATACCCTATATAAACAAGGGATTTGTTCTTCCGTAGAACCTAGTTCAGGAGTCCATTTATGAATCCAGGGGATAGAGAATTCAATAAATAAGTAGATTTGATCAATTTTTTCTAGATAACAGATATGATCTGCGTGATATAAATATAAATATAAATATATATATATATATATATATATATATATATATATATATATATATATATATACATATGTATATATATATATATATATATGTATGTATGTATTGTGTGTGTAGAGGATTAGATTACGAAACACTAACCGCTTGTTTGGATAGTTGTTATCCATTGCAGATTTGTATCTCTATAGGGTAAAATATATAGTGCTACATAGCCGCTCAAAAGAGGGACACGTGGAACCTAAGACGAGGATAATCAAAATCGAAGGCAATTGTCTCATCTGTCACCGGAAATAATAATGCTCATAATGATGCAATAAATATTCTTTGCCCGATAACATTCAATGAAGAATATTCCACAACATTAAGTATGTTGCTCGTTACAAGAAATTTGACATTTATGTTCATCATTACATTATTGGCCCTTATAATTGGCATTAAAGGGAACGATCCCAGGACCTCTTTCCCTAGGCCTGACTATAAAGAGTGTTCTTTGTTATCAATGTAAGTGAGGAATTTTATAGAGAACTAATACTACAATCTACAAAAAGCTCTATACAATTTTATCTTCTTATTTTTTGTCCTTATTATTGTTCTTATCATTGTTGCACCCGGAGGCTTCATTACAAGAATCTTTATTTCTGTTATTCCGTCTTCCTATCAAGGCTAGGTGTTATATATTTCTTCAATCATCTTATTATTCCATGATCAAGTTAATTCACTTGTCTAGAAATCACGTACAAATTTAACTGTACTACTTTTCGGATAAACAGTTTGGCGCCCACCGTGAGGCCTAGACAGCCGTGTAATTAAATTGATCCTTGCCTCTTTTACTAATGTATTTTGATTATTTTGTCTTAGAAAAAATCATAAGAAATGGTAGATAACAGTGTTAACAACATACACAATCTCGAGGTTTGAGGGGATCAACCTCATTTCGAGAATTCGATTAGTGACACCCACAACGAGAAGAAGCGCCACGCCGGTGCATGACAGATGATATCCTCGACATGTTGGGGAGACAACTTTCGATGACGCCGAAGAGGAGCATGTTGTTGATAGGTAAGGTTTCTACATGAACAACAAGTGATTATTCTAGGCCATTTCACGCGGCAGGATTAGGTTATGACGGAGTTGAAGCAGGCGCTGTCGGGAGCTTCAAATAATGCAAATAGACGAGAGCTAGTTTCTCCCCGCGCTGTCGCAAATCAAACAATGCAGAGGGTCGACAACAATTCCCCGAGGGGCGAAGTTGGCTCCGATGGGGTTCGGGGGAGCAGATCTGGTCCCAATAACAAAGATGATCCCTTAAAAATGAACTTTTACGGTTTATAAGAGAGGTAAACGCCCGCATGGACCAAATCCTAGGCGCACCACCAGTGCTTAAAGGACCGAACTCAAAAACGTATGCTCAGTTGCCATACAAACCGAGCATGGCACCAGAATTAATTTGGAAGCGGTTTAAATGCCTGACGTACCAAAGTATGATGGAACTTCAAACCCTCAAGAGCATATAACCACCTGTACGATGGCGGTAAAGGAAAATAATCTAGCTCCTCACGAGATTGAATCTGTTTTGCTGAAAAAATTTGGAGAGACTCTCATGAGGGGAGCCCTGACGTGGTATTCACTATTATCCGAGCATTCCATAGATTCCTTTGAAATGCTCACGGATTTTTTTTATTAAGGTTCATGCCGGGACCAGAAAGGTGCAGGCCTGAAAGGCCGACATATTCAGAATTGCACAAGGAGAATTTGAGTTGCTGTGAGAATTTGTTACCCCGTTCCTAAAGGAGAGGATGTTTCTCCCGACTGTTCCCGACGAATGGGCGACTGAAGCACTCACCATGGGACTGAATTCGAGAAGTTCAGAAACTTCCCGAAAACTAAAGGAAAGTTTTCTTGTGTTCCAAGCAACTACTTGGGCGGACATACACAACCGGTGTGAGTCAAAGATAAGGATTGAAGATGATCAGGGTGGTTTTTCTGTCATCGGCGAAGGAATGGGAGAAGAATAAAGAAAAATCAAAAGATGAATTCGACACGGATAGACGGTCTTCGAGGGGCTGATTTTTGCCCTACGGAGGGACAGAAGGCCGCAGCAGAGGTTTCTGGTCAGCAGATAGATTCACAACCGACAAAAGATCTAATCACGGTCGGAATAATAGATTATTGCAAGACAAGAAAGCGCCGGGTACGCAGGATCCTACATACCTCAGGCTATCAGAATACAATTTGAATGTCAGCGTAGTATAATTGGTATCCGCTATGAGAAACATCAAAGAAGCATGGTTTCTGAAGCCGATGAGATCCAATCCCACCAAAGAGATACCAACTTGTGGTATAGATACCACGGGACGAATGTACACCTGACCGGGGACTGTCGACATCTTCAGGAAGAAGTGGAAACACAGTTGAAGAATGGTCATCTCAGAGAATTCTTAAGTGACCGAGCTAAGAACAATTACGGTCGTAACAATGCGGAATCCTCGAAAGTAGGAGAAAATTCTCCATGCCAGATGATCAACATGATCTTCTGGGGGAACTAAATCAACAGAGTCACTTTTTCGGTGGCAAAAAGATAAAAGTATCAATAACCCATAGCAAGAGGCTCCGAGAAGTCACCGAAGACGATATTACTTTTATAGAGGATGACGCAGACGGATTACTGTTATCGCACAACGAGACTGGTAATTTCTTTAAATGTGCTAGATTTTAAAGTTAAACGTGTTCTAGTGGATCCAGAAAGTTTGGCTAATATCATACAATAGAGAGTATTGGAGCAAGCTAAACTCACCGGAAGCATTATTCCAGCCACAAAACTCTTCGCTGAATTCAACCTCGCGAGCATGACAACCCGAGGAGAGATTTTGCTACTCATGAACACCGAAGGGGTGATGAAAACAACTCTTTTCGAAGTGGTAGACAGTGATATGAGATATAACATTATTTTGGAAAGACCATAATTGCACGAGATAAAGGCGGTACCATCAACGTATCATTAGTTGTTGAAGTATCCAACAACCAAATGAGTTAAATATATAAGGGGTGACCAACTGGCGACAAGGGAGATGAACGAAATTTCTGTCTCCAGTAGCAAAGGAAAGGGACACGTGATAAGTGGAGATTTTGACAGCTTATTAGTGCTTTTTAGCTTTTGTTTTAGTCTAAAAGCATTGAATTGTGTTCCCAAAACTAATAAAATTGTGCAAAATTGCAAAAATGATGGAAGTTGATCTCCCGAGACGAAATCCAACTCAAAAAGAAGTAGTTATAGGCATAAGTCAATAAAGGGCGCAGAAGCACAAATGTGTGATCTGTAGAAGCAATTCTATGGCCGTAGAAAAAATTACGGACCGTAGAATTCCATTTGCGGTCGCAGACCAAGAAGAAGAACTTAGAAGACATTTGCGCAAAGTGCAGAACGCACATGAACCGTGTGGCCGCAAAGCTAGGCTAATAGTTGAAAATTCGAGAGTGTTCAAAAAGACCAAGTCCAGGAGCCTCTGTGAATTGCAGACCGCACAAGAATTGTGCGTCCATAGAAGAGTTGCCTTGCGGTCGCATACCTAATTGTGCGAAATGCAGAATATTTCCTCGCGGCCGCAGTTCAGAAATATGCAGCCACGGAACTCCACTTCCTACCAAGATGAAGAAATCTGTAGACAAGTTTCACAAAATTATGTCAAGTTTGAACATCTGAAGTTGCTGAAGCCGTTTTTTTTTGCTATTTTAGGATGTTTTAGCCTATTTGAATATTTATCATTAGATTTCATTATTTAATCTTCCGTTATGAGTTTTACTATCTTTTCTTCTTTGTTTCTTCCATACCCACTATGAATAGCTAGATTTTACTAGGGTTTGTGACCTAACCCTAGCGTGAAACCCTTATGACTGATTAATTTTATGCTTGTTTATGATTGAGTGTTATTATTTAGCTTAGTTCATGCTTCAATTGTCAAATTGATGGTTGCAAACGTTGATTCACGCCTATTTGACTTAGTCTCTACTTGAGAAAGAGGGACCTAGTCTAGGATCACTTAGCTAACAAGGAATTGGGTCAATTGAGAGATTGATTAACCCAATTAAAGGGTTCAACCTAGAGATAGTAACAACCCAACTTGAGCTCTTATCAAAAGTTTTGGTTGATATCCATTTTGTCTTGAGAATGCCAAATTAGGCAAAACCACTCTCTGACCGAGAGGTATTGAGTGGGTCATGTAGAGTTGTAAGCTATAATACACCTCAATCAACAAAACAAACATTAAAATTTTTATCCCATTAGGCAAACACCTAGGTCATGGTCATAACCCTAGGCTTTTTATCCATTTGGAAAAAAATTAAAAATAATTATTTCTAGTCTTCGGTGTTTATTTTGCAATCTTAGATTAACATTAGAAATAGAAATAAAAATCTTGTTGTTGAATTGCAATCTAGATAGCCCATCCGCTTACTTCGAATATATATACTCCTAGCTCCCATTTTAGTTCCCTATGGATTCGACCCTGACTCTTAGTTGGGTTTCTATTATTGCATACGATCGTTTCATATCTCTTTTGAGGTGTGCATTTGGATGTGATAAATTTTTGGTGCCGTTGCTGGGGAGTTAAAAAATGGTGTTAGCTATGGACAGAAATCAGCCTAAGTGTTGCAACAATTGCAAACCGCAGTTGAATTGTGCGGACTGCACATTTATAGTTGTTACAGCAAAAGTGCTCTGCGGCCGTACAATTATCTTGCGGACCGCACAAATGGAAGGTGGAAAATACCAACTCTCTGAAGTTGGTCTGTCAGAAAAATGGTCAATCTGCGACCACAACAAAAAATCTGCGGCAGCATCAAGGAATCTGCATCCGCACATAAAATTCTGCCGACCGCAGATAAAATGCTGACTTAAGCTCATAAGGTAATAGAGTGCGGACCGCAACTAAAATTGTGCGGCCGCACTCGCTCCTCCTTCCCTTAGAAAATCAATAGTATAAATAGAGAGCTAGGGCAATTGTTACACTTGTTCCTCTCTAAGCGCAAACACAACACTATATTGAAGTTTCTTGGTGAATCATCTGCCCACACGCCCATTAATTATTAATCACCCATTCCTTAAACTCATTCACATCTGGTATGCTTAAATTTCTTATTAGATTTATCCATCTTTAATTTCTAGCCTTTTAATTTTTTTAGGCCTTTTGTCAATAGAACTCAATTGTTCATTCATGTGGGGGTATATTTGTAGTGGGTCAACAAGTACATGCTCTATGGGATTGGGTCAATGTATTTTCATGCCTGTATGTTGTTACCATGTCAAAATTTGCACAAAATTGCAAGACCTAGATACCAATAATGAATGATTCATAGTTTTATTGAGAAGGAATCTGCGGCCACAAGAAAATTGTGCGGATCGCATAATTCCCATAGCGGCCGAAGAACAACCCTTGTACTATCATCAAAAAGTCTACAAAAGTGTGACTCAAATGTGCGGACCGTAGAAAACATATTACGACTGCACATCAACAAAATTTCTATCATGAGAGAGTTGACATATGTTGAGTTTCTGAGTTACGACCGCAAGTGAAATTGTACGGACCACACTTCACTTTTGCGGCCACAAAGCTAAATTGTGCGATCAGCAAGATTTCATCTACGGTCGCAAGGAAATTGTATAGACCGCAGATCCTTACCCTTCAGGAATATTGTGTTTATGTCCCTCACTATGTTTTCTGGTGTTTTATTATATATCTCCTGTGTCTGATTGAAGATATAATTGCATCTAACAATTGTTTCTACTTGATACAGATAATGGTTCGTTCTAGAGGCAGAGGTAATACTTCTAAAGGGAGGGGTGAACCTTCTAAGGGTCGGGGAAAGAGTGCCTTACCTCTTAGTCAACAAAGAACAATTACAAAGAAAGTTATAGCCGGCAGAGTGAGAGGTGCAGACCTCTTCGAGATGAGCTCTTATGTCCTGTCTAGGGAAGTATCAGAGGACAACTCAGCCTCTGTTGAAGATCAGTCGGTTGTCTAGACAAGGCCGCCAATGAGATATCAACTCAGGGACGAGTCGTCCTCATCTCATAGCACTTATAAGGGTTCAAAAAGTTCTAGTAAGGCTTCTAAGCCATCCACTACACCTGTCCTTGAGGCACCGAATACATCAATTTAGGACATCCTCGATGATGGCAGAAGGGGAGATGCTACAACTGCCAGCCTTGAAAGGTCTAAGAAGAAAGAGGCCTAGGATGACCATTTTGTGAGTTTGGCTGCATTCACCAACTTTCGTACTTGGTGGCCAGTGAGGTCTCTCACTCTTGAGCAACAGTTTTAGTTGAAAGACTTGGAGAAGTATAACCCAGCAGTGTTGAGGCAGTTTAAAGAACATAAGGGGTGGATGTGGTTCACCCAGAGTGTGGTAGATGCCAAAGAATACCTAGTCCATGAATTCTACGCCAATGTGGCGCATATTAAAAAGGGGACAAAGTTAACCAAAATGTGTAACCTTAAAGTGAGATTTGATCAACATACACTCAACACGTACTTGGGTGTCAAGCCAAAGGAGTATTTAGAGAAGTATGCAACGGAAGATGCAGCCCGACCTTGGTTAACAGAGATTCTAGTAGCACCCGGGCCACCACTACCATGGATTACCGTTGGGGATCCTATTCACAGTAGTATTTTGAGTTTTGAGGCAAAGGGGTGACAAACCTTTGTCTGCAGCAGACTGGACCCGAGCTAAAATAAGACTTATCTTCCGATTCCTTGGGAAGTTCTAGTTGTTTCTATTATGGTCGGGTACCCTATCATGTGGGTGCAGTGATTTCGGCCAACATCTTAGTGATTGCTCGGTAAGATGATTCGTCCTACTCATATCCCAACACTATTGCAGAGTATCTCACAGATGCGAGTGTAGAGCTGAGGGATTATGATACAAAGGTGTGTCCGAAGAAATCTTTCTCTTGGTATTCACTGATGGATGCAAACAACCCTAAGAGAAAAGGTCAGCCATCTAGCACCACGAGCCTATCTGATGAGCCAGCTATGGTAGTTGCGGAGGCAGTTGATGTTCCATCCACTTCAGTCGAGCCTTCCTCTAGTGTCGCAGCTATGCCTCCACCATCATCTTCAGTTCCTACTGCAGTTCCTGCCACAGGTTCTACCTCGGCTTTGAAGCTGGTGCCCATGCTTACTGCTCCACTTTTTGCATTTCGAGTATACTAGACATTGGCAAACCTCAACAACTGGATATAGACAGCCACTGCAAAGCTGTCTGACTTATCAGTACTGTTACAACATAGTCTTCTATTCAGGCACCTCAGGTTCCCTCGACTGTTGAAGAGATATTGAAGAAGCTTCTAAAGAACCAGACCACTATTATGGCTACTTTGGTATAGCACGGGTTAGTGATCGAAGAGCTGGAAAAAAAAGTAAAGAAAATTAGAAAGTCCCAGGCTAGGAAGAAGTCAATAGAAAAGCTCCGAAGACAAATGACCAAGTTTGATGTAGCCGGAGATCTCCTCTTTGACATGCTAATTGACCCACACCATCCAGGCCCAGATCCTACAGCATCGGTGGCACCAACTGGCCAGTTTGAGGAGCTAGTCCTGGCTGCCGACACTGCTGAGGCAGTGCACGAGATGTTCACCAACCCAGCCACTCCCAGAGTTAAGAATGATGAGATTCAGTTGGATGAGCATGAGGGCGGTGACATTGTTGGGATACAGAGATGTCCAAGGAGCCATAGGGAGTTTTCTTCACTCTTTCCCTTCCTTTACTCTTATTTTGTTAAGTATTAAGGACATTGCTTATCTTTGTTCGGGAATGGGAGGGGGGGTTGAGTTCATTTTATTGATCTTATTTGGTATATTCTGAGACACTTGGCCTATAATAACTTGATAGTATTTTATTTTTCTTTCTCATTATGTATATATTCTCTCTCTTCTCATCATTTCTTCACTCTTTCCCTTCCTTTACTATCTCTCTCTCTCATTATATATATTTGTTATGCTTTCAATAGTTTTTGCTTTGTAGCTTCTTTATGTTAGTTTCCCTATTAGTTATTGTTTGATTTAGTAGTTTCTCTTTATGTTCTAGTAGATAATAAGCCTTTGTGTTTTTTAATGCCACAATTCTTTTCAAAGGTTGTTATTGTGTGAACCGGGTGACTCGTCCCAACGATGGATAGCGTGACAACCTTCTTAAGGGACTGAGTCCGTTTTGTGTTTAGGTAATAACAATAATAGTGATGAATAAAAAGATCTAATTAAGTCAAGCTCAAAGAGTCAAACATGCTTCATTTGGCACCAACACATTTAACTATGTGCTTATGGTTAGAGACAAGGTTTTAAAAGAAAATAGCTCTAGTTAGTGACTTTGTGACTCTTGTGTTGACTTTGGTACCATCGGGTGGTCTAATTGGACCATAGTGAACTTCAATCTTGAATGTGGCCGTTGTGGGCCCTCGACTATATCCTCTTTAACAATCTAGTTGCATGAGGGGCGAGATACTTTGTTTCTAGTCCAAGTACCAGTGCGAAGGGTCTAGAACTTTTTCCGAATGCGTTTTAAGGAAAAATCTTAAGTTTTGCTTGTTTTGAGAAGTGATTGTAGGCTTTCCTTGTCCCGTTTGAGTTTTCTATTGCCTACCAATATTGTCTTCCCTAGTCAACCTCTTCGAGCCTTTAGCCTTTCTCATTTGAAAACTATGTTACAAGCCTTTACCCATTCTATCGTGACCCTCTCTTGTCACTCGAGTTTTTCTTAACACTCATGTGAAACAAATGGCTAAAAACATAAGTTTGGAGGAGAGACGAGGAAATTGAGAAAGGTACCAAGGAACAAAAAGAGGAAAGAAGGAAATGCAAGAAAAGAAAAGAACAAATAGAAAAATGCAAAAAGTGAATAAGTGGAAGAGTTGAAGGGATTCAAAGAAAGGTAATGATCCCAAACACGGAGAAATCAAAAAGGGAGAAAATGAATGTAATGATCAAGAAGGAGTGATGTAAGTCGCTCTAGTCCCCCAAGGAAAAGAAAGTGTCTCAAGGAATTGGCAAAGTATGAGCCGAGAAATGAAAGATGGAGTGCCTAAGGAAGGTGTAACTACTTACCCATATTGTATCAAACCCTAGTCCAAAACCTTCATTGCATCCCAAAAGAAGTCCTACTTGATTTTGAGCCGAGTGATCTACATTAGTGCTGATCTACATGAGGGACAAACCTATGGTTCTTGAAGCCGTACTTGTGACATTTAAGAGAGATAAGTGAGTCTTTCATAAATATTTGAATTGAGTGCTAATTTCTTAAGTGAGCTTGGCAAATGAAAAGTAGAGGAAGAAGAGTTTGGAGTCCACCATAACCTACAAGATAGAGCGAGAGTCCTTGATGAGTAAAGTCAACTCTTGAAGCTCAAATGTCACATTAGAACTATACGTGCATGAATGTTTAATAGGATACTAACAATCGGACAGAAGATGTACTAATTAGTTTAAGATTATAAATAGCAAACTAGAATTGACTAAACTAAACTTAAATTCTTAATGTAGCAAAAGTACCAATAATTCAGGGAAGCTAGTAATATTACTAGTAGAAGATATTTCAATGATTCGTTACTATTTGCATAGAAGATAACGACCTTATAATTTTTTTTTTCTATTTAAATATTATTTCATGTGAAAAAGGTTATGTAACTAAAAAAGTATTTTCAATGTGTCATGAAACTGACCTCTCCCAACACATAGGTGGATTTTGAAATTCCAAAATAGCATCATTATTAGGTATTTCTTTATTTCATTTACCTGAAACTATTTTCTAAATACACATTCTAATAAATACTATAATTACATATAAATTATCCCAATATGCATAATTGTTATATTCTGTAATTCAACATCAAATTTTAAAAATACTTTCAAAATAACACTAAATTCATACTTTCACGTAAAGACATTTTTTTTAAAAAATTATACCTATTTTATAAATGTAGCAAACTGAGAATTCCATGTACCTAATGAAATTTTTAAAAAATTAAGTTTTGCCCCGCCCCGCCCCGCCCTATTTATCTTATGCCCTGCCCTTCCCTATTAAGTGTTTGCCCTGCCCCGCCCTGCCCCACCCACTTATTAGCGCATTTTTACTTTTGTATTAGTCTAAAATCATTGAATTGTGTTCCCAAAAGTAATGAAACTGTGCAAAATTGTAGAAATGATGAAAGTTGATCTCCCGAGATGAAATTCGAATAAAAAAGGAGTATTCTGACACAAGGAAATAAAGGGGCGCAGAAGCACAAATGTGCGATCTGCAGAAGAAATTGCGGATCACAAAATTCCATCTGCGACTGCAAACCAAGAGGAAGAACTTAGCAGACATTTGCGCAAAGTGCGGACCGCACATGAACTATGCAGCCGCAAAGATGGGCTAAGAGTTAAAGATCAGAGAATGTGCAAAAGAACCAAGTCCAGGAGCCTCTGTGAATTGTAGACCGCACAAGAATTGTACGGCCGCAGAAGAGTTGCCTTGCGGCCGTAGACCTAATTGTGAGGACATCAGAAGATTGCCTTATGACTATAGTTCAAAAATGCATGGCCGCAGAACTCCACTTCCTGTCAAGATGAAGATCTGCGGACCGCACATGGAATTGTGCGGCCGCAGAACCTTCCGAGGAGCATTTTTGTCCGTAATTTTCAGCCTTATATAAATAGACAGTTTCATAAAATTAGGTCGAGCTTGAACATCTGAAGTTGCTGAAGCTGTTTCTCTTTGCTATTTTAGAAAGTTTTAGCCTATTTGAACATTTTATTATTAGATTTTATTATTTTAATCTTCCATTATGTGTTATTTTAGCTTTTCTTCTTTGTTTTCTTCAATGCCCATTGTGAGTAGCTAAATTTTTACTAGGGTTGTGACCCAACCCTAGTGTGTAACCCTTATGGATGATAAATTTTATGCTTGTTTAAGATTGGGTGTTTATTATTTAGCTTAGTTCATGCTTCAATTGTCGAATTGATGGTTGCAAATATTGATTCGTGCCTATTTAACTTAGTCTCTACTTGAGAAAGAGGAACCTAGTCTAGGATAACTTAGCTAACAAGGAATTAGATCAATTGAGAGATTTATCAACCCAATTAAAGGGTTCAACCTAGAGATAGAAACAATCCGACTTGAGCTCTTATCAATAGTTTTGGTTGATACCCATTTGGTCTTTGATAAAGCCAAATTGGGCAAAATCACTCTTTGACCGAGAGGTATTGAGTGAGTAATATTAAGTTGTGAGCTATAATACACCCCGATAATCAAAACAACAATTAATGTCTTTATTCCATTAGGCAAACACCTAGGCCATGGTCATAGCCCTAGGCTTTTTATTCATTTGGAAAACCTTAAAAATAATTATATCTAGTCTTATGTATTTATTATGCAATCCTTAGATTAACATTAGAAATAGAAACAAAAATATTATTGTGGAAGTGAAATATAGATAATTCATATTGTTGTGGTGTGGAAGTGAAATTCGACACCGACTCTTAGTTGGGTTTCTATTATTGCATACGACCAATTCATATCTCTTTTGAGGTGTGCATTTGGACGTAATCAACACGTGGCATAGCAACTACAGGAAATAATACACGCTCAAGAATCAGACGAAGTAGGGGGGGGAGGGGGAGATGCGTTAGAATTTTATCAGGTATCGAGATATTTCCAAGTTCCAGTAGAGACGGACGCAACGAAATCCACAACAGAAGAGCTCAAGCAAGTTGCATTATCGGAAGTGTTCTTAGAAAGGAAATTTTACTTGGGGACAGGACTACACCCCGAACTCAGGTCTGGCTTTATTGAATTTTTTAAATCTAATGCCGATTGTTTTGTACGGTCACATACGGATATGACAGGTATCCTGATGGAGGTAGCCGTACACAAGTTAAGTATGGATCACAACATACTTCCGGTAAGACAAAAGAAATGCCCTATTGCAGAAGTCAGGAATAGATTCATAAAAGAGGAGGTAACTCGCTTACTTAATATTGGGTCAATCCGAGAGGTAAAGTATCCCGACTGGATAACTAATGTAGTTGTAGTTCCTACGAAGAACAACAAATTTCGCATGTGTGTATATTATAAGGACTTGAATAAGGCGTGTTCGAAAGACTCGTTCCCACTGTCAAACATCGATCAAATGATCGATGCAACGACCGAGCACGAGTTAATGAGTTTCCTTGATGCGTATTTCGAGTACAAGCGAATTAAGATGACCCAGAGGATCAGGAAAAGATTTCATTTATAACAAATTTCGGAAAATATTGCTATAATGTGTTGTCCTTAGGGTTGAAGAACACTGGAACTACTTACCAACGGCTTTTAAACAAGATGTTTGAAAAGAAAATAGAAAAAAACAATGGAAGTATATATAGACGATATGCTCGTTAAGTATTAAATGTAGGTGATGCCCTTAAGCATCTGCAAGAAACTTTTGACATCCTGAGGAAGCATAATATGAAGCCTAAACCCCAAGAAATGCGCCTTCGGGGTCAGCTCCGGCAAATTCTTGGGATTTTTAATATTGCAAAGGGGGATTGAGGTAAACCCCAATAAGATCGAGGACATCGAAGACATCCCGTACCAACTATCAAGTGTGAAGGAAGTCCAAAGGCTCATGGGGAGATTGGCAGTTAAACATGTTCATTTCCCAATCATCAGAAAAATGTCACCATTTCTTCGCACTACTCAAAAAGAAAAACCACTTCGAATGGACCCCCGGAGTGCCAACAAGATTTGAGACATTTAAAAAGATATTTTTCAAGCCCTCCGCTACTTTTCAAACTAGAGGAAAGTGAAACACTATTAGTCTACCTTGCGGTCTCGGAAGTTGCGGTAAGTGCAGTTTTAGTCCGTGAGAACGAAGGTATGCAATCTCCCATTTAACAAGAGCAGAAACTCGCTACCCATATTTGGAGAAACTGGCCTTAGCTCTCGTAGTCGTCGCTTGGAAGTTGAGGCCCTATTTCCAATGTCACCCAATGGTCATGGTCACCACTTTCCTTTACTGAATATCCTCTACAAACCCAAACTCTTGGGTAGGTTGTCCAAATGGGCCGTCAAAATGAGGGGATTTGACATAGAATATAAACCTAGGACTGTGATTAAGTCATAAGTCTTGGTTGACTTCGTGGCCAATTTCAGTTCGGGATTACTGCCTCTGGCGACAAAAGAAGTAGCAATGGTGTCGGAATCAGCATTAGGGGTTTGGACCTTTTTTACGAATGGAGCTTCCAACGTAAAAGGGTCCAGGCTCGGAATAGTATTAATCATACCTTCAGGGGAAACCCTAAGGCAAGCCATCAAAATGATCTTATTAACTAACAATGAAGCAAAGTATGAGGCTTTGATTATAGGACTCGAACTGGCCCGAAGACTTGATTATGGGATCTTCAAAACCAAAGAGGAGTGCATGCAACAATACATGGTAAAGGTCCAGGCCCTGTTGGTGCAAATTCGGGAGTAGTCGATTACTCATATCCCGAGACAAGAAAACGTAGAAGCAGATGCGTTTGCTAGCATGGGATTATCAATGGAAATAAAGGGATCCGAATTCGAGATGGTAGTACAATTGATGAACTCGGACATAGATGTAAATAGCTACTATGATTTAAATATAACTAGTTTGGTATGGGATTGGAGGAATGAAATCATCAATTATCTCGAGCACGGAAAGCTGCCTGAAGACCCGGGCACCATGCACCAAAGCATCCCGCGCATCCCCAACGTCCCGGGCACTGCGCGCCAAAGCAACACGGTATAGCTTCAAAAGGGGCCAATTGTACAAAAAGTCTTTCCAAGGCCTGTTGGCCCGATGCTTTGGGACATCCGAAGCCAACTATGTTATGCGAGAAGTCCACGAAGGGATATGCAACAACCATATGGGTGCAGATTCCTTAGTACTAAAACTGATAAGGGTAAGATATTACTGGCCTCGCATGGAACAAGATGCCAAAGTGTTTGTACAAAAATGCGATACGTGCCAACGTTATGCACCGTTGGTACATCAACTGGCAGAACCACTGCACTCAATTCTATCCCCTTGGTTGTTCATGAAATGGGGGATGGACATCGTTGGACCACTATCGTCGGCTCCTAGTAAGGTACGATTTCTTTTAATTTTAACTAACTATTTTTCTAAGTGGGTAGAAGTAGGTCCTTACCAAAAGATTGGCGAGCACGAAGTGGTTGATTCTTCTCCGAAAACATAATTTGCAGGTTCAGAATTTAAAAGGAGATAGCGTGCACTAATGGTCCACAATTTATTGGCGCAAAAATCACAAAGTTCCTCGAAGGTTTGAAAATAAAGAGGATCACATCTTCGCCCTACCATCCAAGCACAAATGGTCAAGCGGAATCAACAAACAAAGTGATTATATAATACCTTAAGAAAAGGTTGGAAGTAGCTAAATGTAAATGACCCAAAAAATTGCCCGGAGTCTTTTGGACATACCGAACAACGGCCAAATCAAGCGCATGAGAAACTCCTTTTTTCCTTGTGTACAGGGAGAAGCATTGATCCTGATGGAAGTAGGGGAACCCACCTTAAGAAATTTACAAGCAGGTGAAAAGTCAAACATTGAAGCAATGTTAGTCAACATGGAGCTACTTGATGAGGGCAGGGTCTTGGCGTATGTGAACACCTAATTTTTGATAATATTTAATTTTTTATCACTTCTTCTATGTAAATATTTTAGGGGTTTTAACCTACAATTTTTAGCTTTGTTACACTTTTTATTATAGGGTAAAAATACAAAATTTAAAAGGTTAATTATTACTATTAATATTATTTTATTTTTATTTTAAAATAATAAAACAATTCCGAAAAAATATTAATTTTTTTTAATTTTCAGGAGTGATTTAAAAAATAAGAAAAAGGAAAGTATTGAATAAGAAAAAATAAAAGTAAGAGTAGGTGGAATTCTCTTTTAAAAAGTAAAAGAAAGTAGAAAATTAAAAAAATAAAAGTAAAGTTTTGTGGAAATTTTAAAAATATAAAAAGTAAAAGAAAGTTGGAATTAAAAAACAAATATAAAGGTATCTGAAAATTTTAAAATATTTAAAGTAAAAGAAAGTAGCATTTTTAAAAGAAAAGCAGAAGAAAGTAGATTGTTTTTTAAGAAAAGTTAAATAAGTGGAATTCTCTTTTAAAAAGTAAAAAAGTGGGATTTTAAATAAGATAAAAGTAATTAAAGTTGGAATTTAAAAAATAAAAGTAAAGAAAGGTGAGATTTCGTTTTATAAAAAAAAAAAAGCAATTTGTAAGTGAGATTTCTTTTAATTAAAAAATAATAAAATAATAAAATATTTTTTTAAAAACAAAATTCTGAAAAATCTCGAAAATTTTGCTATAAATAGAAGATAAAATTTGAGAAAAGAAAGAAAAAAAAAAAGAAGAGAGGGGGAGGAGAGAAATTTAGGTTGAAAATTTTCATTAAATTTTTCTTTCAATATTTCGGGCCTTGAATCTTGGGTTTTAAGAAGAGTTGACAGAGATTTTGTTGTTGCTGCTGTATTGACTCTACAACTTTCCGATTTTATTCATTTGAATTCACTCTCTTGTAGGTATGTAATTCAAGATCTTGAGTTAAAAAATGTCGGAGCATCTTTATTGAAGCAGAAGCAAATTGATTTGGTTCTTTTGATAAAGTTGCTTTCGTATTTAATCGGTTAGCATGAATGATGTTTCTTTGATTGAGTGAATTGAGATTTGCAAATATTAACGTTATTTTAGTATGTTCATGACTCTGTCTCATTTTTTTTTCTTTTATTTTTATTTTTCTTGGCTCATGACTTGTAACCAGCATGTATTGTTTTGTCTACATTTACATTTCAAGCTCATGTAGCACCATGTTCATATTTTGAAATTTAAAGAAGTATGTGAAGTTGAACAATTTGTCAACATTAAGATGTAAAAAAAAATAGATTGCGTTAGTGGAAAGATCTTATCTTCAGTTTATGTTATTGGCTGCATATTCTCTTAAATTAACCATGTGAAGATTCAACTTCCTCTGCTTCGAAATGGTACTGTAGAAGTTATAGTGGTGATACTACAACTTTCTCTTTAGAATTGTGTTAAATAAATTAATTACTTTATGTGTTCTTTGTTATAATCAAGTTCAAAAATGCATTTTTGTATGTTCATGTTTGTTTTGTTCCTTCTGGTTCATCCGAATAGTTCTCAGCATGGTTTTTTTTGTGCTCATATGGTCATTTAAGATTCATTATTTTGTTATAAAATTTTGTTAGTTTCTTCCTAGAATTTGAAAACGAAAGTCGGTCTTTTGAAGATGATATGGAGATGAACCCAAAGCTGGCACCTGTCTTTTGTTATTTTCACATAAATGCCAACTCCACCTTTCTAAATTGTAGTATGCTATAACAAAAGGCTCCAGTGATATACATGTAGCTAACCCATTTCTTTAGGCCTTTTGTACTTATCAATTTATACCACTCCATCCATAATAAAACATCAAAACTCATGGCCCTCATTTAATTAATTTTAAATCCTTAGAATTCAAGGCATGTCATTTAGCGAATTTTCTATGGCCCTTGCAAAGTTGAAAAATGCGTAGTTGCTTTAGGCGCGTAATTTGAAATTACCTTCCTAAACTCGGGTGTGCATTTCATGTGACCCAAATCCAAATCCCAACAACGTTAAATAAAATGTGTCGTGGACCGCGGGTGCATTTATGTGACGTGGTTCAAGACATATTTTAAATGACGTTGCAATCTTCCTAAAAATGAATAAGAGCGGTTAATAAGTTAAAATTGAACCATAGGCTAAAACATGTATTAAAATCAGATAATAGGCCAATTATAACAGTTGAGCGACCGTGCTAGAACCACGGAACCCGGGAATGCCTAACACCTTCTTCCGGGTTAACAGAATTCCTTACCCGGATTTTTGTGTTCACGGACTGTAAAACAGAGTCAATCTTTTCCTCGATTCGGGATTTGAATCGGTGACTTGGGACACCATAAATTATCCCAAGTGGCGACTCTGAATTTTTAATAATAAATGAATCCCGTTTCGATTGTCACTTTATGTTGGAAAAAACTCCCTTATACCCTTTCCGGGGTGTAGGAAAAAAGGAGGTGTGACAGCCTGGCGACTCTGCTGGGGACTGAAACCCAGAACTTCTGGTTCAGGGTTCGAGAATTCGAGCTTGGAATAATTGGCTTTGTTTATTATCTGATTTTTACATGTTTGAGCCTAATGTGCTAAATGCTGCTTTTACCGCTTTGATATTATCTGAACTGTATATAAACTGCTACGAAACCCTTCTCTTCTCACCTTCGGGGATGTGCTCGCTGGTCGAGACTCACTATTCTGTTAGTGTCAAACCTTGGAATAAGAAAGAGGCTCAGACAAGTTACTAAGCTGGATGGCCGTTTGGTTCCCGGTACGTAGCCCCCTCCTCGGCTCGAGTTGTCCGCTCGGGTACACAGTCTAGAACAAATA
Organism: Nicotiana sylvestris; assembly: GCF_000393655.2. Classification (NCBI taxonomy): domain Eukaryota; kingdom Viridiplantae; phylum Streptophyta; class Magnoliopsida; order Solanales; family Solanaceae; genus Nicotiana; species Nicotiana sylvestris. The sequence goes on from NC_091058.1 coordinate 87,389,376, forward strand.
CCCAGGATTTGAACCTAGAATAACTCAGCTTCATGCCAGATCCCTAATAGGAACGTTTGTGTGCATCATGTGCATTTGACTTTGGAGGCTCAACACAGGGGTTGGGTCTGTTTAGGACAGGTGTACCAAAAATGAAAAAGACCATCCTGTTGCATCTTACTTGCTACTTGTGCATTTATTTGCTTCGGACTTGCATGCTGACCGGCTTTTGAATATTTTGAGGAAAGAGAAATAGCAGTATGAGGGTTAAAGAGAGTTAATCTCCTGTTTTGAAAAAAACCCAATGTCCAAATAGTGCCGAAACTCTGCCGAATTTTTGAGAAAATTTTTAAAAAAAAGAAAAAAAAAGGAGAAGGAAAAGAAAAAAGATTTGTTTTCAAAAATAGTTTGTTTATTTTGCCAATAAAATGAAAAAAGAATCTTGTTTTCAAAAATAGTTTGTTTTATTTGCCGAACTACGTCAGTTTGATTCTCACAGGGTGTGGGATACGTAGGCAACCCTCATCGGGTCCAACTTCTTTTTGCCAAAAATAGCCCGAAACGAAAATAATAATAATTTATTTTACTGTAAATAGGTAAGGTGATGCCGTTTTAATCAAAATAGACGAATGTTCCCGAAAGGGACACCGGAAGGCTGATGTCGCATAAACAACCACCTTTGGTCTTTTTCCAATTTTTGGCCAGTTAGTAGGAACAACCTCAAAATCTCCCTTCGGAAGTGCTGAAAGGCCGTATTTGCAAAGTTGGGCTTTTGGTTTTAGAAATTGTTTTTTGAAAAAAGGGTCAGTTTTGATTCAAAATAGAGTAAATCATGATTAATCACCTTAATAAATGTGCAGAATGAGCACAAGCCAGAATTTACCAGTAACAATTATGAACAAGATCCCTTTGGAGTTGCACATGTGGTGGGATGACTTGGGCAAATCAGGGCGAGACACGGTCAATCTATACTTGGGAGGCCTTGCTGGGTTGCGGAAAATTAATCCCAGAGGGGATATCATAAAGGCATTGGTCACATTCTGGGACCCGACTCACAACGTATTTCATTTCTCAGATTTTGAACTTACCCCAACATTGGAAGAAATAACCGGATATATTGTGGGTCCCAAAGTTCCTCTGAGACACCAGTACATAATTGCTCCGAGGTCCATAGCCGTGCACAAGTTCCTAGACTCTTTGAAAATAAGTAGGGAGGTCCACAACCCAGACTTGGCCGCTGGTTTTTGTACTTTGCAGTTTATATACAACAGATATGGTCATATAGGGGGGTTCAACAAGCTGGAAAACAAAATCTGCAGCAAGGGAAACCGCCTTAAGTGGGAAGAACATAAATGTTTTGCATTTATGGTGGTCTTTTTGGGATTTTTGGTGTTTCCTAGAAAAGATGGGAATATTGACATACGAGCAGCCGGGGTTGTCTGCACTTTGTTTACTCAGGCCAACATCACCCTCGTACCCATGATAGTAGGTGAAATCTTTCGCACTCTCACAGCCTGCAAAGCCGGGGGAGACTTTTTTGAGGGGTGCAACGTGTTGCTGCAGATGTGGATGATCGAACACCTATGCCGTCGTCCTCAATTTATGAGTTATGGGTCGACAGAGAAAGCATGCATAGAGGAATTTTCTACGAGGGTTGATGGAATCAGCTTGCTAGAAGGGGTCACAGAGAGGATAGCGTGCCTCGGTTCCGTCACTGCAAGCCAAATATAGTGGACATTTGGATGGCTGCCTGTGGATGAAATCATATATATGCCAGCCACTAGACCCCATTTCCTTTTGACGGGACTCAGGAGTATCCAGCCCTATGCCCCGTATCGAGTTTTGAGGCAGTTGGGGAGATGCTAAATAGTTCCGAAAGATGAAGATCTTAGTGGCCAAGTGGTCGAGATCGGGCCTAATGGACAATTTCACGAAGCAGCAGTCCGCCAAATTTGGAGCGAGTGTCAATACTTAACGGCAAATACATGTGTACGTGATCGGTCCAAAGGTGAAGTTTCGCCTGGATACCTTGCTTGGTATAGGAGAGAAATCGAGTTTGGGAGGCCGGCCAAGAGACCCCATCTCTAGGAGTTCGTCGGGGCGTCGCAAGAACAGTGGGATTGGTTGGCTAAAGAACATGAGTACAGGGCCACAATAGGCAGATTGGAGAAGCAAGTCATGGAGTTGCAGTTTGAGAAAGATCTGCAGGCCGCCACAGATGAGGGGGATAAAAAGAAACTAGCTAAAGAAAATGAGTCCCTTCGAGCCCAAATTCAAAAGATGAAAATAGCTGCAAAAAACCACGCCCGAAGTGCCAAAGATGAAAAACTTATAGATAACCTGAGGCGGAAAGTGGGCGAATATAATTTTGATCTGAACAAAGCAGGAAATGAATTAACCAGGGCTCGAAAACAATTGGCCGAAAACTCGGCAGAACGAGCACGTCTGGTTAATCAGCTGAAAGAAAAGTATGACAATGAGGTTGCAGGGCTAAAGAAAAGGGTCATCGCCACAGAAAACAAAATGATCAAACATGCAAAAGACTTCAGGGTTGAAAGGGAACATTGTTATACGGCCTTGGCGCAATTAGAAATAGACTTGCAACAACTTCAGGAGCAGAATCATGTGGCTGACTAAACTTTGGAAGCCAGAGCTCAGCAGATTGGGCGTTTGTTAGAAGAAAAAGGCGTCATAAGAGAGAGAATTAGAAATATCGCCGACTACGCCGTTATGAAGTGCCAGATCTGTGAGGATATGACTCGCACTACCTTCTTCGCAGCAGTGATGACATTTGTTAAGCAGATAATGAGTGACTTGGACCGACTTCAAAGGGATCTTGCATATAGGCCCGCGACAAGATCGAATGATGTCCCGCGGGCACCAGGAGCATTGATGTATTCATGATTTCTCATGAAGTCTGTATTTTCGTTTCGGTTAAAGTCTGTCAGTCATGTTGAGTTTGTATTTTCTTTCTGTTCTGTATTTCGTTTTGTTGGAGTATGATAGCTTATTTTTGGAGTCTGTATTTCGTCTTTGCATCAGAATCTATTAGTCTTTTGGAATTTGTTAGTTTTGAGTTTTGTAATGGAAACATTTGTTTTTAGAGCTGTTTACATATGCACTTATCAGCTAGAACTACGCACGGTCTGATTCATGCGGGGACATGATACGTAGGCAATATCTATAGGATTCGACCACCACTAAAAAGAAAAGGGGGAAATGAAAAATAAATAAAGGAGGATAGAATAAAGGAAGCTTAAAAGAAGGGGCACAATTGTGAGAGGCCGGAACGACGCACACAACCGAAGCAAATGGATGATAGAAAATGGTTAATTGCCTAGGTGCATTGTATCCCAACGTGTAATTGCATATGTGTTAAACTCTAAAACTAACAAGTTTGTTGTTTTTCAGAGAATTCAAGCAATTAGTTTATCTAGAGGATACTGGCACATTATCATTACCAAATCAGATCAAAAGGACCAATACCAGAAATCATGTCTATCCCGGATGTCGACACAAGTGTTGAGGTAGAGGAGTTGGACGTCAGTAAAATGAAAGAGGAGATGCTCAAACTTAAGCAACAGATGGCCGAGATGTATCAGGCCTGGTCTAAAGGACAATCACCCCCAGCTTACCCTGCTAACCCTGCTTCCACCCCACCACCGGCTCAGGCTCAGGATCATCCTGCCATCGATCCAAGCTTTCCCATTTACCAACATTACCATGGCACTACTTCTCATATGCCACAAGCTCCACTACCAAAATCAATTCCATACCCCCCTCCGCCAGTCACCCCTGTCTTTGTGGCATCTCCACCAGCCTGCACTCCATAGATCCTCGAGTAAGCCTATGTTCCAAGCACAGGACAACCAGTACTACCCCCGGATCCCACCTTCAAATATCCCAAAACCTACCCCTATAATCCACGTTCTGATCTCCCAAGAGAAGCTGAGAGACCAGCCAAAAATACCGAACATGAGGAGATGTTCAGGAAAGTAAAGATCCTAGAACAGTCATTCCGGGACATGCGAGGTTTAGGAGGTCAAGTAAGTGTGGCCTACAAGGACCTATGTCTGTTTACAAATGTGCAATTGCCGCCAGGTTTCAAGATGCCTAAGTTTGATCTATACAATGGGCACGGTGATCCAGTAGCTCACTTAAGAGGTTTTTGCAGTAAGATGAGGGGAGCCGGAGGAAAAGATGAATTGTTAAAGGCTTACTTCAGTCAGAGTTTGAGTGGATCAGCATTGGAATGGTACACTCGCCAAGATCACGGAAGATGGTACACATGGGATGATCTGGCACAAATGTTCGCTTGTCACTTCCAGTATAATCTTGAGATCATTCCAGACCGACTGTCCTTGACTGAACTGGAGAAGAAGCACAGTGAAAGCTTCAGAGAATATGGTTTCCGATGGAGGGAGCAAGCAGCAAGGGTAGATCCACCAATGAAAGAGAGCGAGATGGTTGATTACTTTTTGTAGGCTTTAGAGCCGACCTACTTTGGTCATTTAGTGTCCGCAATCGGCAAGTCTTTTAATGAGGTTGTAAAAATGGGAGGCATGGTCGAGGAGGGACTTAAGTCCAACAAGATCATGAGTTATTCAGCAATCAAGGCAACCACCCATGCCATCCAAAATGGCACTGGGGGTGTACTTGGGAAAAAGAAGAAAGAAGATGTTGCGACAATTGAGTTCGGAGCCTGGTTCGGATCTAGAGGCCCATCACCCTAATATAACCAACCCCGACCCTACAACCAAAATTACCCCCACACTCCATATAGCCCTCCACAACAATACTACCCGCCGCCAGATCCCCATTTTTCTGTCCATCAGGCAAAAACCTATACCCAAACCCCGGCACACGCACAATGGCGTGTGCCGGCTCCACAAAATCCATACCTAGCTCCACAAAACACATATCCACCCCCAAGAGCCTACAGAAATCCCCCCGGAACAGGTTTCTGACCAAGCCAAGCCTTCAAGAATTAGAGGTTACAAAAGCAAAAGACTTTCACTCCACTGGGGGAATCATATACCAGTCTTTTCCACAGGTTGAGGCAGTTGGGCATGCTGAATCCAATTGAGCCTAAAATGCCAAATCCCCCTCCTAGAAATCTTGACCACTCGGTGAGTTATGAATACTGTTCAGGGGCCCCTGGACATGATATAGAGAAGTGTTGGAAACTGAAAACAGCTGTGCAAGAGCTTATTGATACTCATCGGATCGAGGTCCAGGCCCCAGAAGCACCAAATATCAATCATAATCCACTGCCAGTTTACCATGAGACCCATATAATTGAGTTGGTACACAAAGGATAGGAGCCTAAGAAACCCTCGCAGACGGTAATGATGATCCGTTCCAGCAAAACCAGTTCAAAGGAGAAGGTAACTAGTGGGAAATCAGTGGTCCAATTAAAAGGGGTAGACAATAAGCCAGCTGTGGTAGCCAAGAAAGGGTTGTCAAGCACTACTGCAGGGAAACCAGAGAAAGCTAAAGTGGTAGTACCAGGGGTTGCAAGTAAACCTGTTGTGGTCGTGAAGGGTGCTCGCATAGAGCTTGTTATTATAAAACCAGTAACTCAGCTTCCAGTGATCAACACCAAGGCTGTTCCTTGGAATTATGAACGGGTGACAGTGATTTACAAAGGGAAAGAAATCAAAGAAGAAGTTTGTGAAGCACAAGGTTTGACTCGCTCAAGAAGGTGTTTCACTCCCGAGGAGTTAAGAAGAGATAAAGATAATCCAACGCCGGTAAAGAAAGTTGTAACTAAAGAAGAGGCAGAGGAATTTTTGAGGAAAATGAAAGTGCATGATTATTCTGTTGTAGAACAATTGAGGAAAACGCCCGCTCAGATCTCATTGCCCTCATTGCTAATCCATTCAGATGAGCATCGTCAGTCGCTGATGAAAATCTTGAATGAGGCCCATGTCCCCGACAAGATCTCGGTAAACCATCTGGAAAAGATAGCCAACAAGATTTTTGAAGTAAACAGAGTCACTTTTTCCGATGATGAATTGCCCGTAGAGGGTACTGAGCATAACAAAGCCCTTTACCTTACAGTGAAATGTGAGGATTCCGTGGTTACCCGGGTATTGATTGACAATGGTTCAAGTGCGAACATATGTCCTCTCTCCACTCTAAGCAAGCTGAAAGTAGAAGATGAGAGGATCCATAAGAACAATATCTATGTGCAGGGATTTGACGGTGGGGGCAAAGACTCCATTGGGGACATAATGTTGGAGCTGACTATAGGTCCAGTAGAATTCACAATGGAATTCCAAATACTAGATATAGTTGTTTCCTACAATTTGCTATTAGGGCGACTGTGGATTCACGCCGCTAAAGCAGTACCATCAACACTCCATCAGATGACCAAGTTTGAATTGGACAGACAGGAAATACTTGTGCAAGGCGAAGATAATTTTTGTGCTCACAGCAACACCATTGTGCCATTCATTGAAATGGAAGATGACAAGGGACCATGGGTCTACCAAGTTTCTGATGCAATGTCAGTCGAGAAAGTTCCAGAAGGGAAGTGTATCCCAAATCCAAAGATAACCGCCGCATCAGTCATGGTAGCGTATGAAATGCTGAAGAATGGTTTTGTACCAGGAAAGGGTTTGGGATCAGCTCTGCAAGGCATCATACAACCCGTGTCTCTTCCTGAAAACTTGGGAACATTTGGTCTGGGATTCAAGCCCACAGCCGCAGACATAAAAAGAGCCAGGAAATTGAAACAGAGGGCATGGGTCCTTCCAAAGCCGGTCCCACGTCTTTCCAGATAATTTGTCAAGTTCGGTACGAGGAGTCGCCCAGTAACAGCAATTCCCAGTTCTGTGATTGATCCTGACAAGGAGTTAATTGAGAGATTTGAGAGGTTGTTCGACAATGTGAACATGGTGGAAATTGGAGAAGGTTCTAGAAATGCGGAAGTGCAATTTGTCGGGCCAAAAACAAAGCTTAATAATTGGAAGGCTACTCCTCTCCCTACTCGGAAGGAGTCTTGGTAGTTTGCTTTGATTTTCCTTTAAGTTTGTACGGATTATTCCAGGGTTGTAATCCAGATTTCATTTTTTTCAGTCTGTTTGAGTGTGCAAACCTTGTTATCTTTTATCATTCAATGAAATACAATCCCTTTCTTCATCATTCCTGATGGTTTTCCTTTTTGTTTTCTTTTCTTTTCTATACAGTTCTTTTTACGCTGGTTCTAATGACATGGCATGCATAAGGAATCCTCAGTCCAGTTTTAAAAATCAATCTGATTCCGAAATATTAGTTCAAGAAGTAGATCGTGATTACGAATCAGAATACACTGATGAGGATAAAGCCTTCGAAGAGATTAGTAAGGAGTTAATTCACTTCGATGAAAAACCCAAACCCAACCTGAATGATACAAAAGTCGTCAATTTAGGGGACACAGACAATTTCCGAGAGACTAAAATATGTGTCCACCTCGAGCTAGAGATCCGGGAAGAGTTAATCAAAGCACTCATCGAGTACAAAGATGTTTTTGTATGGTCATATAATGACATGCCGGGTTTGAGCACTAATTTAGTGGTCCACAAATTGCCTACTGATCCAGCATTCCCTCCCGTCAAGCAAAAGTTGAGGAAATTCAAAACTGATATGAGTGTGAAGATTAAAGAAGAAATTACCAAGCAGTTGGATGCAAAGGTTATTCGGGTCACTCGATATCCTGTTTGGTTGGCTAATGTCGTGCTGTACCCTCTCGGGGGCGGATAAAGGAGGTGTGGCACCTATATCGATAAAAGACGGCAAGATCAGAGTATGCGTCGATTACCACAATCTCAACAAAGCAAGTCTGATTCTAATGGATCGACAATTGTGCCAAGCGTGAGATAGGATCTTTTGTGGATTGTTATGCCGGGTATCATCAGATTCTAATGGATGAAGAATATGTAGAAAAGACGACTTTCATCACGCCATGGGAGACTTATTGCTACAGGGTAATGCCATTTGGTTTGAAGAACGCTGAGGCAACTTACATGAGGGACATGACTACCGTGTTTCATGATATGATACATAAGGAGATTGAGGTATACGTAGATGATGTGATCATAAAATCAAAGCATCAGGCCGACCATGTTGGGGATTTGAGGAAATTCTTCCAGAGGCTTTGCAGGTACAACCACAAGCTTAACCCTGCCAAGTGTGAATTTGGTGTTCCATCCGGAAAGTTGTTGGGATTCATAGTCAGCCGGCGAGGCATCGAATTGGACCCATCAAAGATCAAAGCCATACAAGAATTGCCACCTCCGAGGAACAAGACTGAAGTGATGAGTCTGTTAGGAAGGTTGAACTACATCAACAAGTTTATTGCTCAGCTCACGACAACTTGTGAGCCTATTTTCAAGTTGCTGAAGAAGGACGCTGCGATCAAGTGGACTGATGAGTGTCAAGAAGCATTCGACGTGATAAAGGGGTACTTGTCTAACTCGCCTGTGATGGTACCACCAGAACTAGGGAGACCTTTGATTCTTTACTTGACTGTCCTGGAAAATTCATTTGGCTGTGTACTGGGGCAGCATGACGTCACAGGCAGGAAAGAATAGGCCATCTACTATCTTAGCAAGAAGTTCACGGCTTATGAGGTTAAGTACACTCACCTGGAAAGGACATGTTGCACCCTAACTTGGTTGGCACAGAAATTGAAACATTATTTGTCATCCTACACTACTTACCTCATTTCACGCTTGGATCCATTGAAGTATATCTTTCAAAAGCCTATGCCGACAGGAAGACTTGCGAAGTGGCAGATTTTGCTCACAGAATTTGACATCATCTATGTGACTCGGACTGCGATGAAAGCCCAAGCATTGGCCGATCATTTGGCCAATAACCCGGTCGATGAAGAGTATGAGCCACTGAGGACTTATTTTCCCGATGTAGAGGTGATGCATATTGACGATCTAGAACAGGCCGAAAAACCACGTTGGAAACTTTTCTTTGATGGGGCTGCTAACATGAAAGGAGTGGGAATAGGAGTCATGCTTATTTCTAAAACAGGGCATCACTATCCTGTTACAGCTCAGCTTCGTTTTCATTGTACCAACAATATGGCTGAATACGAAGCATGCATTTTGGGTTTAAGGCTAGCTGCAGACATGGATGTCCAGGAAGTCTTGGTCTTAGGAGACTCGGATCTTCTGGTACATCAAATTCAAGGAGAATGGGAAACACGCAATTTGAAGCTCATACCATACCGACAATGTTTGCATGATCTTTGTTAACGGTTTCGATCAATGGAGTTTAGGCATATTCCAAGGGTTTATAATGAGGTCGCCGATGCTTTGGCTACCCTAGCGTCAATGTTGCACCATCCGACAAAGCCTATGTCGATCCTTTGCACATTCAAGTACGAGATCAGCATGCTTACTGCAACATGATTGAAGAAGATCTTGATGGCGAACCATGGTTCCATGATATCAAGGAGTACATCAGAATGAGGATATATCCATTGCAAGCCACGGGGGATCAAAAGAGAACAATTCGACGGTTGGAAAGTGGATTCTTCTTAAGTGGAGGAGTTTTGTATAAAAGAACACCAGACCTTGGATTGTTAAGATGCATAGATGCTAGACAAGCTACGACTGTCATGTCCGAAGTACATTCAGGAGTCTGCAGACCACATATGAGCGGATATGTGCTGGCAATAAAAATTCTCCGAGAAGGTTATTATTGGCTCACCATGGAGCAAGATTGTATTAGTTTTGTGCGCAAATGTCATCAATGCCAGATACACGGAGATTTGATTCATTCTCTACCATCGGAATTGCACACGATGTCGACACCATGGCCCTTCATTACTTGGGGCATGGTATCATTGGACCAATTGAGCCAGCATCGTTCAATGGGCATAGATTCATTCTGGTAGCCATTGATTATTTCACCAAGTGGGTTGAGGCCAAAACTTTCAAGTCTGTAACCAAGAAAGCAGTGGTCGATTTTGTTCATTCAAATATCATCTGTCAATTTGGAATTCCAAAGGTGATCATCATGGATAATGGTGCAAATCTTAACAGCAATTTGATGAAAGAAGTATGTCAACAGTTTAAGATTGCACACTGCAATTCCACCCCATATCGTTCCAAGGCGAATGGAGCAGTTGAGGCAACCAACAAAAACATAAAGAAGATACTTCAAAAAATGGTAGAAGGTTCCAAGCAATGGCATGAAAAATTACCATTTGCATTGCTAGGTTATCGCACTACTGTCCGTACTTCAGTAGGTGCAACCCCTTATTTGTTGGTATATGGAACCGAAGCAGTGATACCTACAGAAGTTGAAATCCCGTCCCTTCGGATTGTTGCTGAGGCTGAGATTGATAATGATGAGTGGATCAAAACCCGTTTGGAGCAGTTGAGCTTGATTGATGAAAAATGATTGGCAGCTGTGTGTCATGGACAGTTGTATCAAAAGAGAATGGCAAGAGCATACAATAAAAAGGTGTCCCCGGAAGTTTGAAGTGGGCCAGCAATTGCTGAAACGCATCCTTCCACATCAGGCTGGGGCAAAAGGCAAGTTCGCCCCGAATTGGCAAGGGCCATTCATTGTAACCAGAGTATTATCCAATGGTGCTTTATGTTTAACAGATATCGAAGGAAAATGCATAGACATGACTATCAATTCTGATGTAGTAAAAAAATATTATGTATGATTTCTTTGTTATAATTGTTGATTGTTTGTATTTGGCATTATTTCGAAGATTAAAATGACGAAGGCAATTTGTTCTGCTATCTAAACACTTTACCCTTTGTTTCCCCTTTCTGAGCCTTATTTATTTCTTTCATACCCCTCTTTTGGAATCAATCACGAAAAAGAAAGAAAGAGAAAGAAAAGAAAAATGAAAAGAAAAGAAGTGAAAAGTATAACAACAAGGAAATTCAGGTGTGAACTACGTTTGACCTGATTCCTGTTAAGGATACATATGCAGCTTTACGGTTCGGTCATAGTAAAATAAAAGTCAAAAGATCCCCAAGCAAGAAACTGGGGCAGAGGTTGTATTTGCAATAAGAAATGTGATTCTAAAAGTTGTAATTTTAAACCCATGTCAAATTGTTTTGAGCCTTTGATACCCTTTCTTTCTAACCCCATCCAAAAGCCCACATTACGGTCCAAAGAAAGACCTTCCGATCAGTTTTCGAGAGATGCCAAGTCGAGCAAATAGAGGTGATTCATATCAGGGTAACACTCTGGTCCAAGCAGGGAAAGTAATGAAAATGAGAGTTTTATTGGTGAAAACCCTCACGGGCACCATGAGGCGACGAAAGCTGAGAGAAAATAAAAATGAGAGTCTTATTGGTGAAAACCTTCACGGGCACCATCAGGCGACAAAGAATTGAGGAATCAACAAATGAGAGAGGTTTGTCGGTGAAAACCCTTCAGGGCACTGCAAGTCGAACAAGATCCGTAAAGTTGGAAGAAAGTAAATTGGGTTGTGGAACATCTTGGAGCACAAAGTAAAACAATTGGAAAAGAGATTGGTTAAATAGACTGGGCCAATTAATCCAAAATGCATACCATGATCATTGGTGCCAGTGGCTCCACTCAAATAAGTTCCTCTTTCCTATCTCCAACAGTCATCCAAATTCGGATTTTCTTCTTTATTGTTAATTCCCAAAATCATTGCATTTCATTGCTGCTAATTTTTTCAAGTTTAGCCTTGTTTCAACAAATAAGAAGGAATTTCAAAGCTTACTACCAGTTTCGAAATTGCACAAAGCAAAATGCGGCTAGAACATGCCATAGATGAAATGATGAAAAGTAGGACATATGGTGTAAGGAAAAGTTAAATCAGTGGAATGGTTCAGTAATGTCGTGGGAGATATACGAGTTTAGACAGAAAGGTCAGAAATGGAGAACAACAGTTGGGGATCCTGCAATTAAGGATCAGTCAGAAGTTCAAAACAATCCTTCGACCATGTTCAAGGCAGTCGAAACGAAGCAGAGCCTGGCAAAGAGAAAACCACCCCCAGCAAGAATGCCACAACTAACCGCCACGTTTAAACTGACAAGATTTTCTTTGATTTGAAACAGGGGCAAAGATGGCATCTGTTTCAGGAAACACCCTATAATGAAGACAAGTACCATGCAGGTTTGATCGCAGAATTCTCAGGACCCTCCTGGAAAATGGGACTTAGTTTAAAATTTAAAATACACGACTGAGTAGCAAAATCTTGCATAAATGTACCCCAAAAGAATATAAGTTGGTTTCAAAATTTTCATTCTGGAGATAGAATTTAGTTAGGAGTTGTCAGGACCCTCCTGGAAAATAGGACCTAGTTTAAAATTTAAAACAGTCATGAGTAGTAAAATCTAGCATAAATGTATCCCAAGGAATAAGATGGTTTTAAAGTTCGCATGTTTAAGATATGATTCAATTAGGAGTTTTCAGGACCCTCCTGGATAATGGGACCTAGCTTTGAGATCTCCATTAGATAACAAGGTTTAGCATAAGTTCTTGTTGTAGGGTAATATAATTTAGCCGTAGAATTGTCACTCTTAAGATAAGACTTGATTTAAGAGTTGTCAGGGCCCGCCTTGGATAATGGGACGTAGTTTAAAACTAGTTTGGATAACAAGATTTAGCATAAGACATACCCTTCAGTAGATATAATTTAGCTCTAAAATTGTCGTTTAATTAAGAATTGTCAGGACCCTCCTGAATAATGGGGAGTAGTTTAAGACCTCCTTAGATAACAAGATATAGCTTAGATTTAAAATCGTCATTTAGTTAAGAGTTGTCAGGACCCCCCTGGATAATGGGACCTAGCTATCAAATTCTTAGTAATATTTGGTGATGTGATTCAGTTTAAACTCACAGATGCACCCAGCTACCAAACTGGGGCAAAATATTTTCTTTTGTTTTGTCTATTTTTGTTGAAGTCAGGTGCCCATCTGAAGAATAGGGAGAACAACACGGATATCAAAGATAAGAGCGTGACCAAGTACTAGCAATCAGGCGTCCACCTGGAGAACAAGGAACAACAGTTGAAGTATCAGCAATCAGGCGTCCACCTGGAAAACAAGGAACAACAGTTCGAGTTTCAGCAATCAGGAGCCCACCTGGAGAACAAGGGAAAACAAATTAGGTTTCAAGGAAGATTGGAACAAGTATTGGTAATCAGGCACCCACCTAGAGGAAAGAGGGAGAACAAGTCAAAGAAAATCAGTTTCAAGAAGAAGATGGACCAAGTTTCAGAAATCAGGCGTCCACCTGGAGAACAAGGAAAGACGGTTGAAATTTCAGTAGTCAGGAGCCCACCTGGAGAACAAGGGAATACATTTGAGTTTTAGCAGTCAGGATCCCACCTGGAGAGCAAGGGAATACATTTCAAGTTCAGCAATCAGGAACCTACCTGGAGAACAAGAGAATACATTTCAAGTTTCAGCAGTTAGGAGCCCACCTGGAGAACAAGGGAATACATTTGAGTTTTAGCAGTCAGGAGCCCACCTGGAGAGCAAGGGAATACAATTCAAGTTTTGGCAATCAGGCGCCCACCTGGAGAACAAGGGAATACAATTCAAGTTTTGGCAATCAGGCGCCCACCTGGAGAGCAAGAGAATACAGTTCAAGTATTGGTAATCAGGAGCCCACCTGAAGAATGAAGGGAATCAGCAAGTCAAGTGTTAGTAATCAGGAGCCCACCTGAAGAACGAAGGGAAACAATTCAAGTTTCGAGGAAAAGCAGCGCAAGTGTTGGTAATCAGGAGCCCACTTGGAGAACGAAGGGAAGCAGCAAGGTTCAAAGAGGTTCAACAATCAGGAAACCACCTGAAAAACGAAGGAAAAGCATCTCAGAATGCAATTCAAGTCAGCAACAAAGGAATCTCACTCAGAGAGTACAAGTCAGCAGGGCAACAGAAACTGCAAGTTCAAGATATAGATAGGATTCTTGTAATTCGTATATCATAGTTTAGTCTGGCTTCTTTTATTTTGTCACGGTGCAATAAGGAGTTTAGTAAACAGAAACAACTGCAATAGCAGCAAAATCACAGCTCTTCGGTAGTACCAGCTACCAAAACTTCTTGAACTATACGCAACCTGATTCTCCTATAACCCGGGATATGTAGGCTGTCCAAAACCAAGACTCGGTTGCACCCTTTCTCTTTTCTCTTATCCTTATTTCTTACCTTTTGAATAAAAATATGTTCAAAAATTAGTCACATGGCTCACCATATCTTTGCTTGAAAACTCTTCATGTTTCCAAACAAAGAGAGACAGCTGTGAGCACCTAATTTTCGATAATATTTAATTTTTTATCACTTCTTCTATGTAAATATTTTAGGGTTTTAACCTACAGTTTTTAGCTTTGTTACACCTTTTATTATAGGGTAAAAATACAAAATTTAAAATGTGAATTATTACTATTAATATTATTTTATTTTTATTTTTATTTTAAAATAATAAAAAAATTCTGAAAAAATATTTTTTTTTAATTTTCAGGAGTGATTTAAAAAATAAGAAAAAGGGAAGTATTAACTAAAAAAAAATAAAAGTAAAATTAGGTGGAATTCTCTTTTAAAAAGTAAAAGAAAGTAGAAAATTAAAAAAATAAAAGTAAAGTTTTGTGGAAATTTTAAAAAAATAAAAAGTAAAAGAAAGTTGAAATTAAAAAACAAATATAAAGGTATCTGAAAATTAAAAAAAAATTAAAGTAAAAGAAAGTAGCATTTTTAAAAGAAAAGCAGAAGAAAGTGGATTGTTTTTTTAAGAAAAGTTAAATAAGTGGAATTCTGTTTTAAAAAGTAAAAAAAATGAGATTTTAAATAAGATAAAAGTAATTAAAGTTGAAATTTAAAAAATAAAAGTAAAGAAAGGTGGGATTTCTTTTTATAAAAAAAATAAAAGCAATTTATAAGTGAGATTTCTTTTAATTAAAAAATAATAAAATAATAAAATAATTTTTAAAGAAAATATGAAAAATCTCGAAAATTTTGCTATAAATAGAATATAAAATTTGAGAAAAGAAAAAAAAAAATAAGAGAGGGGGAGGAGAGAAATTTAGGTTGAAAATTTTCATTAAATTTTTCTTTCAATATTTCGGGCCTTGAATCTTGGGTTTGAAGAAGAGTTGATAGAGATTTTGTTGTTGTTGCGGTATTGACTCTACAACTTTCAGATTTTATTCATTTGAATTCACTCTCTTGTAGGTATGTAATTCAAGCTCTTGAGTTAAAAAATGTCGGAGCATCTTTATTGAAGTAGAAGCAAATTGATTTGGTTCTTTTGATAAAGTTTCTTTCGTATTTAATCTGTTCGCATGAATAATGTTTCTTTGATTGAGTGAATTGAGATTTGCAAATGTTAACGTTATTTTAGTATGTTCATGACTCTGTCTCGTTTTTTTTCTTTTTTCTTTTTACTTTTTTTATTTTTCTTGGCTCATGACTTGTAACCAGCAGGTATTGTTTTGTTTACATTTAGATTTCAAGCTCATGTAGCACCATGTTCATATTTTGAAATTTAAAGAAGTATGTGAAGTTGAACAATTTGTCAACATTAAGATGTAAAAAAATAGATTGCGTTAGTGGAAGGATCTTATCTTCAGTTTATGTTATTGGCTGCATATTCTCTTAAATTAACCATGTGAAGATTCAACTTCCTCTGCTTCAAAATGGTAATGTAGAAGTTATAGTGGTGATATTACAACTTTCTCTTTAGCATAGTGTTAAATAAATTAATTACTTTAAGTGTTCTTTGTTATAATCAAGTTGAAAATGCATTTTTGTATGTCCATGTTTGTTTTGTTCCTTCTGGTTCATCCGAATAGTTCTCAGCATGGTTTTTTTTTGTGCTCATATGGTCATTTAAGATTCATTATTTTGTTATAAAATTTTGTTAGTTTTTTTCTAGAATTTGAAAACGAAAGTCGATCTTTTGAAGATGATATGGAGATGAACCCAAAGCTGGCACCTGTCTTTTATTATTTTCACATAAATGCCAACTCCACCTTTCTGAATTGTAGTATGCTATAACAAAAGGCTCCAGTGATATACATGTAGCTACCCCATTTCTTTAGGCCTTTTGTACTTATCAATTTATACCACTCCATCCACAATAAAACATCAAAACTCATGGCCCTCATTTAATTAACATTAAATCCTTAGAATTCGAGGCATGCTAAAATTTTCTATGGCCCTCGCAAAGTTGAAAAATGCGTAGTTGCTTTAGGCGCGTAATTTAAAATTACCTTGCTAAACTCGGGTGTGCATTTCATGTGACCCAAATCCAAATCCCAACAAAGTTAAATAAAAGGTGTCGTGGACCGCCGGTGAATTTATGTGACGTGGTTCAAGACATATTTTAAATGGCGTTGCAATCTTCCTAAAAATGAATAAGAGAGGTTAATAAGTTAAAATTGAAACATAGGCTAAAACATGTATTAAAATCAGATAATAGGCCAATTATAACAGTTGAGCGACCGTGCTAGAACCACGGAACCTGGGAATGCCTAACACCTTCTCCCGGGTTAACAGAATTCCTTACCCGGATTTCTGTGTTCGCGGACTGTAAAACAGAGTCAATCTTTTCCTCGATTCGGGATTTGAACCGGTGACTTGGGACACCATAAATTATCCCAAGTGGAGACTCTGAATTTTTAATAATAAATGAATCCTGTTTCGATTGTCACTTTATGTTGGAAAAAACTCCCTTATACCCTTTCCGGGGTGTAGGAAAAAAGGAGGTGTGACAGCGTTTATGAAAATGGCAGCTGGGAAACTAGGTCCACATGGGAAGGTCCCTATCGAGTTTCAGCTGTCACCGGGAAAGGTTCATATGAATTAGAGAACCAAGATGGAGAAACTTTGCCCAGCAACTGGAATGTAGCACACCTCAAAAGATATTACTGTTGATGATCATCACCTGAACTGAAAGTATGTGCCACACTCTTTTATCCTTCGTTTTGTTTTTGTCCCAATTGGATTTTTCTGGAAAGGTTTTTAATGAGGCGGTAATGGAAAGCATACTATGAAGAAAGCTTCAACAACAACAATAAAAACTTGAATAGCAAGTCACACAAGCAAAGATCTACTCTGGGATGGTTAGATAATCTTTTGCCCTATAGCAAATTCCCACCGGGACGTTAAGTTAGCTATTAAGGAAAAGGTTACCCGATCGTTCACGAGCACAAACCACTAGAGGGTTGTTAGATAGTTCTTTGCTCGATAGCATAAATTCCTAAGGGAAAGTAAAGTGTGTTACCAAGTTAAGGATTATCTAGCAATTCATTTGTGGGATCCTCGAAGGTGCAAAACTTTTAGTGTTCCAATTAGCATTCTTCGCATTCGAAAACTGGGGGGGGGGGAGAATGATATGAGGATAAGGCAACAATGACTGCCATGTCGACTGGAGAACAAAAACCGGGAACATAGTTGTATCGTCGGGACCAGGGACTGCGCGACCAGCCCCGTAGAAACAAGTTGTACAAGTTAGCCACAAGTAATGGCAATTTTTTAGCATAACAAATGCCTATGTACTTTTTGGAAATGGAAGGAATAAAATGAAATCCTTTTATTTTTATCTTGTTTCTTGTCTGAGCGATGAATTAACTTTGTCATTTGAATGTTAAACAAGTACTTCAAATGCTACTGTTGTATTGAACAGGAGACGTCCTCTTCAAGAGCACCATAAATATAAGAAGGCCTTCAATAATAAAAACCCTCAGGTTAAATGGTTGGTTTCAGAAGAATTTATGCCCAGAATCAAAATGCCTTCAAGGAAAAACACACCCGAAGCCTTACACGAAAAGATGCAAAAAGCAAACTTGCGCAAATACTTATGAAAACCCTCACGTTAAAGGGTTGATTTCGGATGAAATTGTGCCCAAAATCCTAACGCTTTTAGAGGGGAAAATACACCCCAAAGCCATACATAATCAGACATAAATAGTGAAATTTGCGCAGAATACTTAAGCAAAAAAGGAATGCAGAAGTTAAAACTTGCAAACGAAAGAACGCAGAAAGATTCATACAATACTTGGACAAAAAAATATTTTTATTTACAATAAGCGTGCCAAAATGGCACAAGTGCAAAAGTGGGGAAAAGAAAGGAAATGCTAAACTGTTGCCTCTCCTGAATCCGGTGGAAGAGAAGTATCTGCGCCCCTAGGGAAAGTAGAAAGATTCGCCGGTACCTCAATAGTTTGGCCTTCAACATCATAACCCTCTTCCTCTTTAATTCTTGAAAATTCAGAACCAGAACCAGAAGAACCAGGAGCATCAAGCTCTGCTGAAGAACCCACCGAGAGTCCGTTTTTAGCAGCCAACTCAAGTTCATGGGCCTTAGCAATTTTAGCATCAAAATCGATGATACCGGTTTTGGCCTCCTCCAAGGTTTTTCTTCTCATGTTGTACATGGCGTAAGTTTTCTCAATAATGAGGGAAGCCACTCGGAGCTTAAGTTCTTCTTTGAGTTGAGCCACCTCGATAGAGAGATTTTCCGGGGTAGATCTAATAGACTTGAGGTTAACGTCAAGATCACAGACAGTAAAGCTAAAAATTCTATTGTGCTCAAGGGTCTTGTTATTCTTCTCCTCCAACTGGGCATATTTCTTCCTCGCAGCAAAAAAGCTCTTCAGACTTGGAATTCAGGGTTGCTTCTAAGTTGATCAATCTTTCAGTAGAGGCAGCCTCGCGATCGGATGAAGCAAGAATGGCATTTTGGACTTCAACCCATTTAGCCTAAGCTTCTTCAAAATGAACCCTCAATGGGGCGATCTCTTGGATAAGGGTTTTCACCTCTTGCTCGCTTTGCTACAAATGATCCTCCAACATAATAGCCTCGTCAGCTTTGGTTTCAAATTCCGAGAGGCGAATAACGACTTGATCCCGTTCAACCAAAAGTTGATCTCGTGCGGAGGTAATTTCTTCCCTCTCGCGAATCAACTTCTGAAGGCCCTCAGAAGCAAGGAAAAAGTTGGCCTACAAAGAAAGAAAGGCAAAACTCAGAATATGTTTAGGCAAAAATAGAAGAAATAAAAAAGGAAGAAAGTAATGTACCGTAGCGGCGTTGTGCATGGCGTTTTTCAACAAGCACTCTCCCGAGAGTGCCTGAATTTTTTCCCAATCTTTCTCTGAAGCCAAAGGCTTTAGGTAATTATCAAGTTCCACCGGCCGAGATAGCAATTTGCATCTGGCAGAGACCGAAAGAGTAACATTCCTCCTTCTTTGTGGATCTTCAGAAGGGACAGCATAATTTTGCCCAAAATTCCCATGAACTGGAGACTAGGGAAGAGGAACATCTTCTTCGTGGTCAAGTGCGATCGGTGGAGATGACGTAGAAGTTGTTGATAGAAGAGCTGGGGTAGAAGGAAAAGAAGCTAATGGTGATGCAGGACAAGAAGCAACCACATCAAATGCAGCTCTAGTTGTTGGATGCTCGCCAACTGAAGACGGCAAGGACCCGGTACTCAACCCAGCAGTACCATGCACAATAATTGGGGCCCGAATACAGCAGTTGACATTTCTACCAAATCAAACTCCCCCCAAAGTGTCGAGGCATCATCCTCGGTTAGTGTAACTAACTCAACAGATTGAACTTTTTGTTGAGTTGATGAGGATCGTCACCTTCTGTGTAGAGAAGCTCCATCTTCACTAACTTCTCCATCATCGTCAATTATCACGGTATATATGACTGGCCCAGGAGGAAGGCTAGTCATCACAAATTTTGTACATGACTCGAGGGCAATAGTCTTCACCCTTTTATTCTTTCCCCCGGCCGCGGAAGAACGCATTCTTTTTGGTTGCTTGTTCTATGGCCGGGGATCCGTAATAAAACACATGTACCCGAAGCAGGCCCAGAGACACCTATTCGAGTAAGCGCCTCTTAAAGCAGCCTCGCCGCATCAGTAAGTTCATCCAAAACTGTTGCACCCTATATTTTTTGTACTTGAAAGTATGCCATAAAAAATTACTGAAAACTCGGAAATGAGATATTACATCTCGCATTTTCGTACATTAAAGTTCGTCATATGTTAATCGACGTGAGTTCATGAATGAGATTATTTTGAGATTATAAGAATTATACTATTTCAAACAAGTGATGAGTAAATTTGTGAAGGTGAGAGGGTAAGCAAATCGAAGAAAATGAATTTCGTCGAAGTGTGACATTTTGGGGTAAAATACGGCCCGAGCTAAAATTTCCAGTATTTATAGATTAGTGACATACAAGGTATCACATGACCATGATAGTGAGTTATATATAAGGTATGTTAAAAGTTAGTAGTATTTTAAGTAATTTGAGATAATTCTTAATTATGTGGATAATTGATTAATTATTAGATTAGTGGGGGATTAATGAGTTGATTAAGGAAATAAGTGGATGATTTTTGGATAAGCCTTATAATCATTTATGTGGCAGTCATAGAGATTTTGAATAATGATTCATAAGTCACATTTCAAGGTAGCATAAATTGGTGAATCTAGTGGCTTAGTCATCTTGGAAAGTGGGGCCACCCCAATAATAAGACTTATCAAAAATCAAAGAATGATGCGTGTATCTAGATACCAAGTGCGGATGGAGCTCACAACCTTAAAGAGATCTTCTAATATTATTAACCTTTGATGCTAAAATTTACTAAGTAAAAACAATGGAGCTCAACAAATCGTATGAAGTCGCGATTGTAAGGGAGTACGGTACAATCTTTCTCAAGAATATCATACGAATTTTTTCCTACTTCGATATGTAATTACATGTTGTCGCAATTGACGTGTATTAGAGGGATTGTCAAGATAATTGGCTCAGGTATGTTAAGGATATCCTTTCTTTCTTTTTGGCATGATCCATACGAAATAAACGAAATGAGCAAATGCACAACTTTCGTAAATGACTCTATTCATAGAAATCCTAGGGGTGCCTATATTCTTGATTCCCCATGTGAATTATTTTTCTTTTCATAAGTCTCAGAAAAATATGTATTTGATGAAGTTTATCTGAAATGCATATTAATTTTTATGGCAATCCGAGAAAATCTTGTTAATATATTTCTTATGCATTTCATGAATTTATACATGGACATTGACCCATGACCAGATGGCATTATATACGCGTATATATGTATATTATATGTATATGGGATATGGGAAAGGTTACGGTATTATATACGCATCACCACCTGATCAGCTGGTATACGTTGATGATTTTGCCCAAACAGGACGAGATGATGTGATGGGATGCCCTCAGAGGCTTGATGATGTTATGAACACATGTACCTATGCAAGACATGACATTCATATGCATATGCATGATACTATAAGTATTTCATTATTTATAGAGTTATCCAGACTTACAGGTTGAGACATTTACTCTATATTTCTTCCATGTCTTTGATGTACTTATTTATGTGCCTTACATACTCGGTACATTATTCGGACTGGCATCCCTTTTGCCTAGGAACGCTGCATTTCATGCCCACAGGTCTTGATAGAAAGGTCGAGAGTCCTTCAAGTAGGCGATCATCTCAACGGAAGATGTTGGTGCACTCCATTTGCTTCAGAGTTGCTTGTTTGGTCAATATGATTTAGATGTGTATTATTTGGTATGTCGGGGCTCTGTCTCGGCCTTTATGACAATTATGTATCCTTAGATGCTTGTAGACATATGTAATGTATGTAAATGATTATATGGCCTTGTTGGCTATGTATAGTTTACTAATGATCATGTTGGACTTATAGGCTTGTATGTCACATATATAAATTTTTATATCATGTTGGGTCGTCTTATATTGAGTATTCCCTTATGTTTATTCTGGTTTGCCAATGACGGCATGTTTGGCCCATTGCCCATGAGAGTACGATAAGAAAAATATGTATCTCGGTACTCGATTGAGTAAGGTACCGGGTGCGTGTTACGGCCCATAGGTTTGGGTCGTGACAAAAACATCCTCCTCAGGAGCCTACATTAGGCCCAAATGACTTCCAAGCCTCCAATAGCCTCAAATGCCAAATTTCCATAGTCAATTTCATGTGTAGGTGTGTCAGAGTTCCTTAAAGATCTCAAGAATCCCGGGCAGTGCTCACACCTAGACCTTATCTCAAATAATAACTGACTTAGGTGCAGTATGGAAAGGCCAGCTCTGACATGCCAGAGTTCAGAGAGATCTCAAGGATCTCAAGGTAGTACACATATCGGAGGGGCAGAACCTAGTATTCTAAGAGTAAGTGGAAGTGCATAACAATTGAAAGAGTTTAATAGAAAGGTCTTAAGACTGAAAAGAACTTTTGAAAACCATTAGTACTAAAATAGTTTGAGGAGAGTACCAAAATAGCAGACAATCAGTTGGTCATAAAACATCCAGATTCAGAAAAAAAAAACACTTAACAAACAGATATCTCATGGGGATAAGGGATTGGGGCACATAAGAGTCATATTGGGGTACATGGATAGGGACAGGGGAAGCATATAGTCACAAAACTGCATAAGACACTTAGAGACTTAACAGGCTAAACATGGACAGTAAGTAGTTAAGACATAAGTCATAGTTGTGATACATGAAGCATGACATGTTTTGAACAGGATTGATCATGCTAGGTAAAAAAAGTAAGCAGGAAAGAGTGCAGAATATAAAACATACATTGAATAGGACAGAGTTTAGACATGCTGAGCAAAGAAGTAAGCAGGAACACAAGTTGAATTCATAATTGATGAACTAGTGCAGGAATGAAACATATAGGGTTTGGATTTCAAAACTTAACTAGAGACATAACAGTTGAAGAAAAGGGTGCAGAATATAAAGAAAACAAAGTTCCAATATCTAGCTTTGGCTTTCAGCCGGCTAGATCAGTGAGTATCACAAGTAGCAGAAGAGAAAGAGAACTTTAGAGTGTAAGGAGTAGTGATTTTTGAACTAATGTTCGTTGTTTAGAAATTAAAATAAAAGTGGTTTATATAGTAATCAAAAGCTTAACAAGTAAGGTAAGAGATCGATTAAGTAGCAAATCAGGGAAGTCATATGTAAATCAGGAAGTCTTTCCCTTAATCAAGGGACAATTTAAATTAACGGTAAAAGGATGCTAAGTATTTAAGGAAAAGAATCAAGTAAGGTTTAGTATAGAGTAGGTAATTAGGGGTAAATGAACAGAGGTTTTAATTAAGGAAACAAATCAGTAAGAATCAACAAAATACAAACAAGGCAAAGGAAAATTAATTAAGGCAAGCAATTCAATCAAATCAAGTAGAGAGGTAAGAATCGAAAGTTTAAGGGAAAGTATTCAAATCAAACCAAGAAATAAGGAATTCAGAATAATCAAGGAGAAAGGCATGAAAGAGTCAGCATGTTTAACATATAAAATAAGGTAGAACATGAATAGTCAGGATTCCACATAACTTTAACAAACAAATAGTTAGAATGGCACTGATTCAAGTAGAATGTTACAGGTCTTAACATGAATAGTCAGGACAAACACAAGCACATAGACTCGATGAAAGGTCAAACTAAGAAATTCAGTAGAAGCATATTAGGGCAAGAAAGTCACGAGAAATCACAAGAACCCAAAGTAAGAACCAGTCGATATACTAGTACTCAGAAACCAGACGAATAACATCAAAAAGAATTAGGGCTTTCAGTAAAAACAGGCTAAGGTTGTAGCAGAATTACAAAATCAATCAAAATATATGAGAAGCAGAAGATTAAACACAAAAAGGAATCAAACAATTTGTAAAAAGAAATTCTGGAAATCCTAGTTTAGGAAAAAAATGAAAATCGCTTGAAAATCATACGATTCTTGTAAAGAATATAAAGGTTATTGTAAAACTCACAAGAAACAAACCCAAATCATCTTAGATCTATATAGATCTAAGAGGTTTAGAAAAGATATTAGGGTTTCGAAGAGAACCATACAGAGGTGAAGAAACCTGCTTAGAAAATCATAGATCGTAGTCAATATCGGACGATCTTACTCGGAATCACACTGGAATGGCCTAAAACAGGCAAGAGAGGAACCGTAGATGCAAGTCAACTAGCCTTGGTCCCTTGAGGGCCCTGGAAGTGGCAAGATTAACATGAATGGGGCCATTGCAGGCTTGAGAGGTGGTGAGAAATCATCGGAGATGGCCATGGACGAGGGTCAGTGAGATTATTAGGGTTAGGTTTTGAGAGCGTTTGAGAGTAGAAAGGGGTTTCAGGGCGGCGGGTAGTATAAAAATGATAGGGTTTGGGGGGTTCTTTTGGGTTTATTTTAAGAATGATCGTTTGTGGCCGTTGATCTTTATGATCAACGGCCGAGATTAAAAGGTTTTGGGGTCGGATCGGGTAGCTGGGGTTTGAGATGGGTAATTTAAATGAAATTGGGCTGGTAATTGGGTTAGGTTGGGGCTGAAATTGCAAATAAAAATAGGCTAGATTTTAAATAGCCACCTTTAATAGTTATATAATTTATAAAAAATAATAAATGATTTCCAAAAATATTTTCGTGTTCTAAAATGATTTAAAATAGTTGTTTAACATTTTGAAAATATAAAAAAAAAAAATTTATGCATCAATAATATAATTATGCATTGGTAGGGCTATTATTGCAAAAAATATGCAATTTAGCCACAAAAAATTTAAATGCACTAAAATATTTAAATACTATTTTGGCATAAAATAAAGAATTTAGATGACTAAATCACCACAAAAATAATTTGAAAGATAATTATTGGAAATTTTATAAATAAAAAGAGAAGGAATAAATCAATTTGGAGCTTTTAAAAATTATAGAAAAATTATAAAAATGCTTAGGCATACTTATAACTGCATATATGCTATTTTGAAAGTATATATATGTATTAAAGTATATGAGGAAAAATTGGGTATCAACAGTTGCCCCTCTTTACCCGAGAAGGATGAAAGAGTTTTCGGGTAAAGAAATGATGGTCAATTTTGACCGGACGAGATGTTTTAAAAGACAGAGGCCGGACTCTGGTCTTAAGTTGTCTACATATCCCTGGTTTTACAGGAATTGTGTCATGTGTAGTTCTGGATTTATTGGCGGAATATACCGATGAAGTCATTGCAAGAACTGGCACGGGATGCAAGAGCGGCTATGGTGAGCGGCTAAGGTTTGAGATAGTTGAAGGAACTGGAGCGAGGTTGCTCCTACTAGAATTGTGGTTTCTTGCTGGTCACTTGCAGATGAAAAGATGTTGCCGACATGTATTTTGTGCGAAAATTTAAACATGATGCAGATTCCCTTTGGACCATGGAGGTTGTCTTTGGATGGTTAAAGATGACGTCTTTGGACTATGATGTCTTGGACCATGAATTATTTAGTAAGGGATTCACAGGCCATGAAATGCTATTCTCGGGCCATACAAATGGTGCCTCCGAACCATGACGCCTTTGAATAATGATATGCAGATTTGAGGGATCCTCATGCCATGGCATGGTGTCTTCTGGCTGTGAGGATGATGCCTTTTAGACTGTGACGCCCAGGGATAGATTGGCGATATTTCAGCCCATGAGATGCAATAATATTATGTTAACAATACAAGGCTTAGTTTTGTGAAATGAAGGGCAGAGCTTAACCTGATAGAAAAGCAAATAGATAGTACTAGAAGAGAGCAATATTTATGTAAGGAGGGACAATGCTTAGTCCCATGCAAATGTGGAGGCAGGGATTAGCCTCATGCAGATACAGAGGTAGGGATTAGCCTCATGCAAGTATGGAGGCAAGGATTAGCCTCATACAGATATGAAGGCAGGGATTACCCTCATGCAGGTAGGGAGGCAGGGATTAGCCTCATGCATGTGGGGAGGCAGGGATTAGCTTCATGTAGATACGGAGGCAGGGATTAGCCTCATGCAGATATGGAGGCAGGGATTAGCCTCATGAAAATAGGGAGGCAGGGATTAGCCTCATGCAAGTAGGGAGGCAAGGATTAGCCTTATGCAGATGTGGAGGCAGGGATTAGCCTCATGCAAGATGTGGAGGCAGGGATTAGCCTCATGCAAATATGGAGGCAGGGATTAGCCTCATGCAAATATGGAGGCAAGGATTAGCCTCATACAGATATGGAGGCAGGGATTAGTCTCATACAAGATATGGAGGAAGGTATTAGCCTCATACAGATATGGAGGTAAGGATTAGCCTCATGCAAGTACGGAGGCAAAGATTAGCCTCATGCAGATAGGGAGGCAAGGTTAGACTCATGCAAATATGGATGCAGGGATTAGCCTCATGTAGATATAGAGGCAGGGATTAGCCTCATGCAAGATATGGAGGCAGGGATTAGCCTCATGCAGATGTAGAGCAAGGATTAGCCTCATGTAGATATGAAGGCAGGGATTAGCCTCATGCAAGTGGGAAGGCAAGGATTAGCCTCATGAAGATATGGAGGCAGGGATTAGCCTCATACAGATATGGAGGCAGGGATTGGCCTCATACAAATAGGGAGGCAGGGATTAACCTCATTCAAGTAGGGAGGCAAGGATTAGCCTTATGCAGATGTGGAGTCATGGATTAGCCTCATGCAAGATGTGGAGACAAGGATTAGCCTCACGCAAATATGGAGGCAAGGATTAACCTAATGCAAATATGGAGGCAGTGATTAGCGTCATGCAAATATGGAGGCATGGATTAGCCTCATGCAGATATGGAGGCAGGATTAGCCTCAAGCAAATATGGAGGAAAAGATTAGCCTTATGCAAATACGGAGGCCATGATTAGCCTCATGTAAGTACGGAGGCAGGTATTAGCCTCATGCAAATATGGAGGCCAGGATTAGCCTCATGCAGAGAACAAGTAGCAAATAAGAGTAGTATATGTCTTAGGTGGAGATATATTCATTGTCTGATGTCTTGATTGATAGCGAATTTGTTACGTGTATATATATTTGCGGATGCTATTGCTACGTCAGATGTGCCTGTGTTTAAATAAAGATTGTAGGTTTTGTAAGGGGAGGTTGGTTCATGCCTTCGTCTGTTGGCCTTGCTTTGCTCCGTTCTGGAGGCCTTTTCGAGTTTCCCTGGGTAACACCAAGGAAATAGAATTTTTAAAAAATATGCAATTATTGATAAAAATAGAGTCATTTTAGAAACGTTTTGATATATCAAGTGATTTTTGGATGAACTAGTGACTGTAACATATTTCAGAGATACTGCAGCTTTCTTATGTAAGAATTTTGAGGGCCTCCTCAAAATTCTGCCCCAGTTTGGTAGATGATCTTTTGGCCATTTGCGGATAATAGGCCTTGTTGCACCTTCTATGGAATTTTGAGAATCCTTCTTAAAATTCTGCCCCAGTTCCTTAACCAATTTCAGACCGTCTGAAACATGTTGGCATTGACTGGACTTGCTCCGGAATTTTGAGAGTCCTCCTCAAAATTCTGCCCCTGTTTCTAATCTTGGGGGAAATGGAAATTTTATTATGATATGACCGAACCTATAAGGTCGTCTACGTATCCCCTCTTAAACGGGAATCAGGTCAAGCGTAGTTCAATTACATTAGATGAGGAAATGTAAATAAGCTAAGCATAGTATCTCTTGACTGCGTCTGAATTGATTGGTTTTGGCCAGATTTCTCCATCCATTTCTGCAAGTATGAGTGCTCCTCCTGTCAGCACCATGTGAACCATGTAAGGACCTTGCCAGTTGGGAGAGAATTTCCCTTTGGCTTCATCTTGATGTGGGAAGATCTTCTTCAGCTCCAGCTGTCCTGGTGCAAATTGCCTTGGTTTGACCCTTTTGTTGAAAGCTCTGGACATTCTGTTATGATAAAGTTGACTGTGACATACTGCGTTCATCCTCTTTCCATTGATAAGGGTCAATTGTTCATAGTGACTCCTTATCCACTCTACATCCCTGAGTTCAGCTTCATGTATGATTCTTAAAGAAGGAATCTCTACCTTGGCTGGAATGACAACCTCGGTACCATAAACCAACATGTAGGGAGTTACTCCGGTTGATGTGTGAACTGTAGTGCGGTATCCCAATAAAGCAAAAGGTAGCTTCTCGTGCCATTGTTTGTGGTTTTCTACCATCTTCCTTAGTATCTTCTTGATGTTTTTGTTGGTAGCTTCTACGGCTTCGTTCATTTGAGGTCTGTAGGCTGTGGAATTCTTGTGCTTGATTTTAAAATTTTCACTCATAGCTTTCATCAAATCACTATTGAGATTGGCGGCATTATCAGTAATAATAGACTCGGGAACTCCGAATCGGCAAACAATACAATCTTTGACAAAATCTGTGACGACTTTCTTGGTTACAGCTTTGTAAGATACATCATCTACCCATTTTGTGAAGTAATCAATGGCTACCAGAATAGTGTTGTGCCCATTTGAAGTAGTGGGCTCAATCGGACCGATAACATCCATTCCCCAGGCGGCGAATGGCCAAGGTGAGCTTGTTGCATTAAGCTCGTTTGGTGGCACTTTTATCATATCGGCATGCACCTGGCAGTGGAAGCATTTGCGGACATACTGGATGTAGTCTCTCTCCATGGTCATCCAAAAATAGCCGGCCCTGAGTATCTTCTTAGCCAAGACAAAATCATTCATGTGCGGGCCACAGGTTCTAGCATGCACATCCTCAAGCAGTTTAGAAGCTTCTTTTGCGTCGACACATCTTAGCAATCCCAAATTAAGAGTTCTTCTATACATATTTCCTCCACTATAGAAGAAGTGATTGGACAATCTCTGGAGTGTGCGTTTCTGAGTGTGATTTGCATACTCCGTATACTTTCCCCTCGACAAATACTCCTTGATATCATAGAACCAAGTCTTTTCATCTATTTCTTCTTCAACATGAGCACAATATGCCGGCTGATTATGGATCTTAACCGGAATGGGATCAATATAATTCTTATCTGGATGTTGTATTATAGATGACAAGGTGACCAAGGTATCGACAAACTCATTCTGAATTCTGGGCACATGTCGAAACTCTATCTTTGTGAACCTCTTTCTTAATTCCAGTATATGGTGCAGATATGGCAATATCTTTGAATTTTTGGTGGCTCATTCTCTTTGTACCTGGTGCACAAGCAGATCTGAATCACCGATTACCAGCAGCTCCTGAATGTTCATATCAATTGCCATGTTGAGCCCTAGTATGCAGGCTTCATATTCTGCCATGTTGTTGGTGTAGGGAAATTTGAGTTTAGTAGATACCGGATAATGTTGACCCATTTCTGATACCAAAACTACTCCAATGCCCACTCCTTTGAAATTTGCAGCTCCGTCAAAGAACATCCTCCAACCATCGTATGCTTTGGTAATGTCTTCTTCTACAAACGATACTTCTTCGTCAGGTCACCGGATTTTCAGCAAGATGATCTGCCAACGTTTGTCCTTTGACCGCCTTTTGAGTTACATAGACGATGTCGAACTCACTCAACAATATCTTCCACTTGGCTAATTTCCCAGTCAGCATTTGTTTCTGAAATATGTACTTTAGAGGATCCATCCTGGATATGAGGTATGTAGTGTAGGCACAGAAGTAATGCCTCAATTTCTGAGCCGTCCAGGTCAAAGCACAACAAGTACGTTCCAGCAGAGAGTACCATGCTTCAAAAGTGTGAACTTCTTAATCAAGTAATATATGGCTTGCTCCTTCTTACCTGTCTCATCATGTTGCCCTAGAACACATCTGAAGGCTCCGTCCAAAATAGATAAATAGAGTAACAAAGGTTGTCCTAGTTCCGGTGGGACCAGAACTGGTGGTGTGGACAAGTACTCTTTGATTTTGTCGAAGGTCCTCTAACAATCCTCTATCCAGCTTGTTTAGGCATCTTTCCATAGCATCTTGAAGATGGATTCACATGTGGAGGTGTATTGTGCTATGAAGCGACTGATATAGTTGAGATGCCCTAGTAAGCTCATCACATGCTTTTTGCTCCTAGGTGGCGGTAACTCCTGAATAGCCTTGACTTTGGATGGATCCAGTTCGATCCCTCGATGAATGATAATGAATCCTAGCAAATTTTCTGTGGGAATCCCGAATGCACATTTTGCCGGGTTCAGCTTCAAGTTGTACCTCCTTAGCTTGTCAAATAATTTCTTAAGTTTATTATGTGATCTGCGACCCTCTTGGATTTAATAATGACGTAGTCTACATACACCTCTATCTCCTTGTGTATTATATCATGAAAGATGGTTGTCATGGCTCTCATGTAAGTAGCCCCATCATTCTTTAGACTAAATGGCATTATCTTGTAGCAATATACCCCCAAGGTGTAGTGAAACCTATTTTCTCTGCATCTTCTTCATCCATCCAGATTTGGTGATAACCTGCGAAGCAATCTACAAAGGATTGGAGTTTATGCTTGGCGCAATTGTCGATTAGGATGTGTATGTTTGGCAACAGGAAGTCGTCCTTGGGACTTGCTCTGTTTAAATCTCGATAGTCAACACATACTCTAACTTTCCCATCTTTCTTCGAAACCGACACAATGTTAGCTAACCAGGTTGGGTACTCAACAACCCTAAGAACTTTGGCTTTGATTTGCTTGGTAACTTCCTCCTTGATTTTTAGGCTCATATTTGGTTTGAACTTTCTGAGTTTCTGCTTTACTGGCGGACACATGGGATTGGTAGGCAACTTGTAAGCCACTATAGACGTGCTCAAACAGGTCATGTCATCATATGATCACGCGAAAATGTTCTCATATTCCTTTAGAAAATGGATGTACTCTTCCTTTTCTGTTGGCGATAAGTGAATGTTGATGCGAGTATCCTTGACGGTTTCGGCGTCCCCCAAATTTACTACTTTGGTCTCGTCCAGGTTGAACTTAGGCTTATTCTCAAAGTTTTCAACCTCACTAACAACTTCCTCAGGTATATCATCTTCTTCATCTGAATCAATGTCTTCAGGTTGCGTTGCCTCATTACATATTATAGTCACCGGTTCATCAGGAAAAGTAATAATAACGTTGTAGAAAAGAAAAGTGTAGAAAATAGTAGTGAATAATAAAGAGCAAATGCATTTGATTAAAGCCAAAAAATCATCTAGACAAGTACGGCTCGATGAATCGAGCATTTATTTTGAAACAGTAAATCTTAAAATAAAATTACTGGAAATATTAAATGCCTAGGATGGCTATAGAAGTAAAAATCTGTCAAGCTACCCAGGGACTCGGCGGGCTCGGGGTGGTGTGGCGGTCCAGTTCCTGAGAACAACTCCCTTCTTTAAGGTCTGAATAATGAGGCCTTCTTCCTCCTCCTCCTCAATTATGGCACTACAGTCCATGTCTTTATCCTCAAAGAACAAATTCTTCAACCCAGCTAATGCTTCCTCTTCTACAAGTCCCCCATATCATATCAGCTTGGTGAAAAGCTTGTTCTAAGTGTGGCACTGGTTGCTCGAGAGGGTAATACGGTCCGTGCCATGGAGGCGACCAATCATTATATTCTTGCCATATGTACTGATATCTGAGCCCAAAGATGGTACCATAACGTTTCAGTCGTATTGGTTTGGTGATACCTTGGAGGTTCTTTCCCAACCCTTTGCCGGGCTCATATCCAGACTAGGCCAATATGCTTTCTATTTTACTACTCCACCATTTATCCTTCTTGATGGCATTGACCCGTTCAATGTGATGATAGGTTTCCCCTCCTAGCCTTCTTCTATGTCCAATAGCCGGGATGGTTTGACTAGTGTAAATGGGGTTACTCCCATCTCTGTGAATGATCACCTCCTAATGATTTCAAATTTCACGGCCTGATGTAGTGTGAAAGGCACGGCTCCAGCGGCATAGATTCATGGTCGGCCCAACAGAAGATTATATGAGGCTGGTATGTCAAGCACCTGAAACTCGACGTCAAACCATGTTGGCCCCATCTGCAAGCAAAGGTTGATTTCCCCGATTGTGGCCCTTTGGGACCCATCGAAATCTTTCACGTTCATGCTTCCTACCCGTGTTTCATGAAAACCTTTGTCCAACCTTTTCAGAGTGTCCAACGGACAAATATTGAGGCTTGAACCTCCGTTAACCAAGACCCTGGCAATGAATTTGTCTTCAAATTGCACTGTAATATGCAATGCTCGATTATGATTCAACCCTTCAGGTGGCAGCTTATCTTCATGGAAGATGATCTTATGAATTTCCAGTACTTGTCCAACCATATTGGTCATTTCTCTGCTAGTGATGTTATTGGGTACATAAGCCTCGCTCTACACCTTCATTAAAGCGTTCTTATGTGACTATGAGTTTTGCAACAGTGATAGGATAGATATCTGAGCAGGGGTTTTGTTCAAATGATCAACGACAAAATACTCCTTTGCTTGTACTTTCCTCCACAGGTCATTTGGCCCTGTCTCAATGACAGGCTACCTGGTAGTGGCATCCTTACTCGATCCTCCCAAGTGTTTAGGTGTATAGACTTTTCTAGTTCTAGTCATTCCTTGTGCAATGTCAGATTCTTCTTCCTTGTCCTTCCCTTTTCGCCGAGCCTTGGCAACATAATCCCATGGTATTTATTTTGAGGCGAATGGAGGTATGGTTAATACTGTCACAGTGAAAGGTGTGACCACTTCTACTTAAAATGGAGCGAGGGTGGCCGCAGGTGGAGCCACCTCTACCTCAAATGGAATCGGTGTAGCTACCTCAACCTCGATTGGTGACTGGGTCTGTACCACAATAGGAGTAAGTGTGACTGTAACTTTAAAGTCATTGCCTTCTCGAATAAGCCCAATCGACCCCTTAGGGTCCCATTCTTCATTCGTCTCTGTCACATGTTCTCCACCACCTCTATGATTAGGGAGAGGGTTGTTGTGGACATTAGGTGCGGCTTCCTTGGCCTGTATGACCTTGTTGTCGATTAGCGTCTGGATCTTATCCTTCAATGTACGACACTAATCAGTGTTGTGCCCCTTCATACCGGAATGGTATGCATAAGTTTTGTTTGGATTGACCCATTGGAATGGATTTTCTAATGCCACAGCGGGAACAAGAGTGACGTAACCCGCGACTTTCAGCGTTTCATACAACTGGTCAATGGGCTCAGTATCACGACCCAAACCGATGGGCCGCGACGGGCACCCAGTACCTTACTCAGCTGAGTACGAACATAACATATCTTTCTTATTACATCATCATATACACGTGACATATGGGCCTAATAAGACAACATGATCCTTTATAAACTCAAAACATAGGCCGACAAGGCCGTACAATTTTTCACGTACACGACATATGTCTACAAGCCTCTAAGAGTACATAATTGTCATAAAGGACAGGATAGAGTCCCGTCATACCAAACAATACACGTCTAAATCATACTAACCAAACACGCAACTCCGAAGCAAATGGAGCGCACCAACATCTTCCGCTGAGCTGATAGCCTACTTGAAGAGCTCTCGACCTATCTACCTAGACCTGCGGGCATGAAATGCAGTGTCCCTAGACAAAAGAGACGTCAGTACGAATGATGTACTGAGTTTGTAAGGTACATAAATAAGCACATAACAGACATGGAAGAAATATAGAGTAAATGACTCCACCTGTAAATCTGAAAACTTTATAAATCATGAAATAATTATAGTATCATGCATATGCGTATGAATGTCATGTCGTGCATAGGTACATGTCTCATAACATCATCAGCCTCTGAGGGCGTCCCATCATATCATATTGGCCACTGTGGGCAAAATCATCAACGTATATCAACTGATCAGGTAGTGGTGCGTATATAACATCATAACCTTTCCCATATCTCATATACATATATATGCATACATATATACACGTATATAACTCCATCTGGTCACGGGTCAATGTACATGAATGCAATGCATGAAAAGTACGTTAATAAAATCTTTCAGAATGTCATAAGACCATTTTGCTTTTGAGTAATATCATAAAGTAAACTCTTTTCAACTTTCGTATTTTTCTGAGACCCATGAACAGATGATAAAATATTATGACACATGCAAATTCAAGAACATAGATATCTCTAATACTTCTATGAATAGAGTCATTTATGAAATTTGTGCATTTGCACGTTTCGTTTGTGTCGTATAGATCATGCCAAAAGAAAGAAGGAATAGCTGATCGCTACCAACTCGACGCTACACTAAGGTAGGTAGAGCGGGTCGCAATAGCTTTTACCCAATATGAGGGTCAAGATCGAATTCCTCAGGGAGCTAGTAGTGGAGTTGGATTGTCTGTCTATCCTAGAGATGTGTTTGTACTCCTAATGTCACTTCAAACATTTTTGGGTTTTCGAATTATAACTATTTTTATAAAACTATCGATTAACACTAAATTATGCTATGATAATATTGCTAAGTTGTATCTAATGGGAAGACGGGCACTAGGGTCGTGACACTACCTAGGTGGCTAATTGACGGGTAGATGTTACTAAGGTTCGATTTACATAATTGGGGCTTATGCTACAACCGTTGCACAATTTTACCCACACTCACACCTCTCGGTAGAGAGAGTAATTTTGCCCAATTGACTCTCTCGACCAAATGGGTAGGCAAATTAGACCAAGCAACTAGGGTTCAAGTAGGGTAATTACTCTCTGGAGGTTTAACCCGTTAATTGGGACTATCATTTCTCATGAGTCCATCCCAATTCCTTGTTGGGTCAATTTTTAGGGTCATAGGCTCTCTTTCTCAAGAAGAGTTAAACCCACAAGGCTTGAATCAGTGTTTGCAACCACCAATTCTAGATTAAAACATAAAATCAACCCAAATAGCAAACACCCATATTCAATCTAACACTAGATGACAACACCCATTAATTACCCACACTAGGGTTGAGCCACAACCCTAGCTAATGGGTTTAACTACTCATGCTAGATAAAGAAACTGAAGAAATAGATGAAGAACTAAGCATATTAATTAATTGCTAAAATTAAATTATAAGAATCTATCGTAAATATAAAGCAAAAGCGCCAAAAATGGCTACAAAATATGTTCTCACGAGCGCAGCTCTCCACTGATCTATCTGATTACCTAAAAAATAATAAAATATTCTATTTATACTAGGCTGGAAAAACTGGACAAAAATACCCCTACGGGGTCAGTGCGGGCCGCATTAAATGGACCGCGGCCGCACTGGGCTCACTCCTGCTTTTCTGAACTTAGACTCCGCGGACCGCGGCCGCGGAGGGAGCTGGTGTGGTCCGCGCAACAACGACCGCAGACCGCATGCCACTGGCTTTGCAAACTTCATCTCTCTGAACCTCATGATCGCGGACCGCACAAAAGAGTAGTGCGGCCGCAGAGCCTTCACCGCGGACGCGAGATGTGTACCGTGACGACACTTCTTCTAGCCTGATTCACCAACTCTCTGAACCACCTAGTGCGGCCGCATTCCACTTTGCGCGATCCGCACTAGGCTTTCTTTTCTTAAATTTCTTGGTCTTTGATACTTGAGCAGGTTTTGTGAGCACCTAATTTTTGACTATATTTGAATTTTCATCACTTTTTAGTATTTAAATAGATTTCAAGTTTATTTCAGATAAATTGAAAATTACAAAAAAATAGTTACATATTTTTTTAGAGTGTTAGTTTTATTTTCATTTACAAAAGAAAGAAAATCACCAAAAACATGTTTTTCCTTTAAATTTTAGTTTCAATAAATAGTTAGTCGTAGTTTAATACGAGTAGTAGTAAATTTTATTCTTTGTGTAGGTAGTGAATAGTTTATTTTAATATTTTTGTTGTTTATAAGAAAACAGAAAAGATAAAGGCAAGAAAACAAAAAATAAAGCCAATCAAATTGGTTTGTAAAAGATTCCTCCATAACAAATTTTGGACTCATGTGCAAATGAATTCCCATTTTTCCTCTCATATGGATTCTACACCTACGCACGTTTTGGGTGGGGGAATCTTTTCTTTCATTCTCTTTTCTCTCTATATAACACACAAGCCTGCAACAGAATAGATATATATAAAAAAGAATAGAGAGAGAGAACAAAAAAAACGAGAAGGCTCAGATATGTGACGGGAAACAAAATTAGAAAGGAGAGAGAGATATAACAAGAGAAGAGAAAATCTAGGGGATAAGAATAAGGTCAAAAAAAATTAAGAAGAGTAGTTGAAAAAAGAGGGATTTGGAGATGGAGACGGAAAAGAGAATCTGAAAACAGAGGAAAAGCAGCTGCAGTTGCCTTCTTCTTGTTCCTCGATACATTCACGTCCATTAAAACTCACCCCAAACCAGTTGAAATTCCATGAAAACTCAGCCACAAATACCAGTCCCAAATAGCCCCCCCAAAACCCCAAAAAAAAAAAATCCATCAAACACTCCAAACTTCACTCATCTTCCTCACTAACCCACAACATCTTTTCACCATTGTTGCACCTTGAACAACCCTCAAATCAGCCCAACCAGACGCGGCAAAAACGAGCCGAAAATCCAGCGAAACAGTCTCTTTCGCACAGAAAACTGCAGCTCCAAGGTTGAGTCGTCGAGGGTGTCTTCGAGTTTTCCGGCATCGATTTTGATCTATGTTCGCACCAAATAATTGCTACTGTAAAAGTTTTGCTAAAGAAGTATTTTAATGAAGAAAGCTATTCTCAAGGTTCATTTCCAAATTTCCTTTCATTTCATTAGTTTTTTTATGTGATTTCTTAGATATTTTTGTGAAATAAATAGCTGTTACTCATTAATATGTTTCTTTGTGTTTGGATGTTAGTAGCTGCTTCTTCTTTTCTGTCGCCTTCATGAGTAGATGATCACGTAAATAAATCTCTTCATTAGCTTTGTTTCCATGTTGTTTAAACAAGAAAATCCTATTGCCTTTTTCTTCAAAATAAGAAAAAAAAATATCTATTCATGTAGTCACTTTGGATATCCTTTACGACTGTATTAATTTCATAGACATGTAAATGGAATTTCTGCTAGTTTATTTATCTCATTTTTCTTATTGTACCCTATACTTCAATAGCTTGTCACAAATTTTGAAGAAGAAAAGGAGCATTTAATTGGGGCTTCTACTTTCAGTTCTTTATTTCCATGTTTCAATAGCATGGAAACAAAGCTATGGAAATGAAAAACTTACGAAAAGGAAAAGTTGTAGTAGTATTAAATTTTGTTTCTTAGGTATTTAGTTTTTGAATTGATCATTGAGTAAATAATCTGAACGTTCTGACTGGAAAATTGGGAGATGGTAATAGTTTTTAGCGTTCGAGTGTTAAAATGGTCTATCAAAGCACGTTTAAATAATTCATCACAGCTATGGGTACGGTTCCCGTGACGTAGTTGTGATACGTAATCCTAAACTCGGGTATGCATTTATGTGACCCAAATCCTAATCTCAACAATGTTGGATAAAATATGTCGTGGACTGCGGGTGCATTTAAGTGACGTGGTTCAAGACATGTTTTAGATGACGTTTAATCTTTCCTAAAAATAATTAAACAAAAGCGGTTATAAAGTTAAAATTATACCATAGGTTAAAACATGTATTAATATCAGATAATAGGCCAACTATAACAGTTGAGCGATCGTGCTAGAACCACGGAATCCGGGAATGCCTAACACCTTCTCCCCGGTTAACAGAATTCCTTACCGGATTTCTGTGTTCACGGACTATAGAACAGAGTCAATCTTTCCTCGATTCGGGATTCTAAACCGGTGACTTTCGACACCATAAATTATCCCAAGTGGTGACTCTAAATTTTTCATAAAAATAATCCCGTTTCGATTGTCACTTTAAGTTGGAAAAAACTCCCTTATACACCCTTTACGGGGGTGTAAGTAAAAAGGAGGTGTGACAGCTCTGGCGACTCTGCTGGGGATTAAACCCAGAATCTTTGGTTCAGGGTTCAAGAATTTGAGCTTAGATGAATTATTATATTTGGTTTTATCTGTTATCTGATTTTATTACATGTTTGGGCCTAATGTGCTAAATGTTGCTTATATCGCTTTGATATTATCTGAATTGTATATAGACTGCTATGAAACCCATCTCTTCTCTCTCCCGAGGAGTGCACGCTGGTCGTGGCTTCTTTCTGTTAGTGTCATATCCCAAATAGAACGAGGTTCGGACAAGTTACAAAGCCGGATGATCTTTTAGTTACCGGTACGCAGCCCCCCTCGGCTCGAGTTGTCCGCTCGGGTAAGCCAGGTCTAGAACAATACACCCAGGTTTTATACTTAGAATAACTCAGCCTCATGTCGGATCCCTAGTAGGAACGTTTGTTTGCATCATGTGCATTTGACTTTGGAAACTCAACACATGAGTTGGGTCTGTCTAGGACAAATGTACCCAAAAATCAAAAGACCATCCTGATGCATCTTACGTGCTGTATCTGTCTGTTTTGGCTTGCATGTTGTCTGGCTTCTAGAATAGGGAAAGAAAATGAAAAAAAAGAAAATAAAGAAAATCAAAAAAGAGGAGAAAGAAGAAAAAAGAGACAAAAAGTGAGAGGTAAGTATTTAGAAAATTCTGAAAATCTGCCAAAATTCTAGAAAAAAAAAGTCATTTCAAAACGAGCAAAAATTTTCAAGTGTCATGTTTTCCTGTTCCGTCAAAACTGGGCGAACTACGCGGGTCTGATTCTCACCGGATGTGAGATACGTAGGCAAACCTCATCGGTTCCGGCCCATAATTTTCAAAAAATCCAAAAATATTTTCCTTTACTTTCTCTCTAGAAAAGTCTTTTTTTTGAGACCCCAATTTTCAAAAAATCCAAAAATATTTTCCATTACTTGCTTCTTTAGAAAAATATACAAAAATATTTTCTTTTAATTTCTTCCAAAAATCCAAAAATATTTTTATTCTTCTTTCAAAATTGAAAAGAAAATTCAAAATTCAAAAATATTTTCTTTTTTTAGAAGCATTTCTTTCATAAATTTAAAATAAAATTCCAAAAATATTTTCTTTAGAAGTTTTTCTTTCAAAATTCCAGGAAAAAAAATTCATAAAAAACAATCTGTCTTCTTTAGAAGTCTTTCTTTGAAAAAATGCTGAAGAAAATTCAAAATCCAAAAATATTCCCTTTCTTCTTTATAAGTCTTTATTTCGAAAAAATAAAATAAAAAATTCAAAAAAAGTTAGTTTATTTACTTTATTCATGATCTTCCCGAACTACGCAAGATCTGATTCATGTTCCCATATGATACGTAGACAACCCATATCATGTTCGATCACAATTAAAAAGAAATGGAAAAAAACAAAAATGAAAAATGTTGATAATAATAAGGACTGACTGAGTCCATTCTAACATGTTTTGTTTTGAATTGTGAAGAAAGTTGAGGTGGTCGGTTTGTGGTAAGCGGACAACACAAGATCAAAAGAAAAATAATAACTGACATCGAAGCTGTTACAAATGCTCAAGAGACTCAGGGTCAGAGGGTTCGAGAAGAGTCTACTGTTTTTGAGGAAAATAGATTACTGAAACAACAAATGGCCAAAATGTGTCAAGCATGGGCCAATGGCCAAGGGCAGCCTTGTCATGAGTCACAATTTGCTACACAGCAAGAGCAGTACCACTCTTCTGAGTACCACTCGTACTCGTTTGATCTTCCTGCAAACATTGAGAAGCTTGCCCAAAAGTTGGTATAGGAAGAAATGACCCAAAGAGTGAAAAGCTTAGAACAACGGTTGAAAAACATGCAAGGGTTGGCAGGTCAAAAGAGCGTTGCCTTCAAAGATCTATGTATGTTCCCCGATGTCCACTTGCCACCTGGTTTCAAGACTCCCAAATTTGAAAAGTATGATGGACATGGAGACTCCATAGCCCACCTGAAAAGGTATTGCAATCAACTAAGATGTACGGGAAGAAATGAAGAATTGTTGATGGCTTATTTTGTGGAAAGCCTAACGGGAGTAGCCTCTGAATGGTTTATGGATCAAGACACGTCTCGTTGGTATGTCTAGGATGACATGGCACAGGCCTTTGTCAAACAGTTCCAATACAACATTGACATTGCCCCAGACCGCAATTCTCTTTCAAACTTGAAGAAGAAACCAACTGAAAGTTTCAGGGAATATGCCATTAAATGGAGAGAGCAAGCGGCCAGAGTTAAGCCACCCATGGATGAGCTCGAGTTAATCACTGTCTTCCTTCAGGCTCAAGAGCCAGATTATTTTCAAAACATGATATCCGCAGTGGGTAAATCTTTCTCGGAAGCAATCAAAATGGGGGAAATGATTGAGAATGGTCTTAAGACAGGCAAAATTATAAGTCAAGAAATTCTCAAAGCCGCAACTCAGGCTGTCCTGATTGAATCCGATAATTTCAGTAACGAATGAGAAGGATGAAGAAATCATGATGACAACAGGTTCGAGAAGAGGTCCCAGAAAAACACCTCGAAGGTATGCGCAGCCTCCTCAGGTTTTCCATGACTCCCCTGAGCATTGCTATCCAGCTCAGAACCCACAATACTTTGTCGCTCCACATCAGTATGTTGTCTAGCCATCAAAACACCCCAGAAGGCGAGCACGAGCATCACAAAATCTCCACCAGCTTCCACAAAATTTTCAGGTACCCTATAACCCATATCCAAGCCAGAGGTATAGAATGGAACAAAAGTTGAAAGATAATTTTACACCAATAGGAGAGTCCCATGCAAGCTTGTTTGAGAAATTAAAGCATTATGACATGATTACACCTATTCCTCCAAATCATGTGGACCCACGTGCAAGAAGCTTTGACCCTTCAAAAAGGTGTGAATATCATTCCAGTGCCCAGGGGCACAATGTTGAAAGTTATCGGGATTTGAAAAGAGAAATAGAAAGGATGATCCAGGAAAACCTGACTATGATCCAAGACAGTGACACCCAGAATATCGCGCAGAATCCTTTACCTGCACATGATGATGCACACTTTGTGGGGATGATGCGTGGTGACAGGGAGTATGAGAATCCTCTCGAGAATTTGCTAACTGAAGTTAATGATTTTGAAATTGGAGAAGGCTCTGCTAATTCTGATGAGCAAATTTGTGGCTAAATATCAAGCCTAGCAATTGAAAAGTCATTCCCTCCTCACTAGGAAGAAATCTTGGTAGCTTGTTTTGATGTTTTTTTTATTATCTAGGTTATTTCAGGGTTGTGATCCAGATTTTATTTGTTTTATTGAGTCAAATCCTTATACCTCTCCATTCTGTTTGTGTGAGTCTTGTCTGTCTGTTCTGTTGTTATTTTCATTATTCGGGTTATTTTAGGGTTGTAATTCGTATTTTGGGTTGCTTGTTTAGTTGTAAAACCTTTTCATCATTTACTCAACAAAATACAGTTTGTCCTTTTATGTCATTCTGTTCCTAGTTCGTTTGTCGCTAGTTCTAATGACATGACATGCATGCGAAAATTTTGGCCAGATCTTAGGAACTGATTTAATCTGTAATTGGATAACTAAAAATAAAATTAAAAAAATACATTTGAGGATGAATAAAGAGTTGGAATACTTTAGAACTAAGGTCGAGTAAAATTCACCTTCAAATCATTGTGAAGATCGGGCTTAAGGATGTTTAATCAATTGAAGTTTGTTGGAAAGTTTGTCACTAAGGGATGAAAAAATGTCTTGTGAC
The DNA here is from genome assembly GCF_000393655.2 of Nicotiana sylvestris. NCBI lineage: Eukaryota > Viridiplantae > Streptophyta > Magnoliopsida > Solanales > Solanaceae > Nicotiana > Nicotiana sylvestris. The sequence continues at coordinate 87,430,782 of NC_091058.1, forward strand.
CATGGCACACCAAGAAGACAGACATGTTCGTCAATGCTGTGATCGCGAAAAGATACCATGTTTGACGTTGTTGAGGTTGGGAGGCCCTTTTTCTGCTACCCAAACACTTTATATCATTTGTTACCCCTTTTGAGCCTGTGTTATTTTCTTTGACTACCCTCTTTTGGAATCAAGTTTAGAGTCAAAAAAAAAATCAATGTCCCAAGAGTACAAACTGGGGTAATTCTTAGAAAGTTCAAAAATAAAAGATTTATCAAAGGTCCATGCCCCAAAAAATAGGAGCTGGGGCAACTTGTTTTGAAAACAAAAGAAAAAGAAAGAAAAAAAAGAGAAAAGAAAAGAAAGGAAAAAACAACAGAAAAAATTGAAAAAAGAATACGTAGGCAGCCTCATGGTTCGGTCCAGCCAAATAATAATTCAAAGAAAAAGAAAAATTAAAAAAAAATCCCCAATAGCTAAAATCGGGGCAAAGATTTTATTTTATTTTTAAAAGAGTCGATTCCAAAAGTTGTAAGTGTACAACCCTGTCATCTTTAGTCTGTGTTGAGCTTCATGCCGGCCTTTCGTCCAACCCTATCCAAAAACCTTCTAAATAAAGACCTCCCAATATGCCTTCAAAAATGCCAAGAGGAGCATGCAATGAGAAACGGTTGTCACGTGACATAGAACACTGTCAAGATGCTCGCACAAGAAAAGTGAAAAAAAAAAGAAAATGAAAAAAAATGAATGAGAGAGTCTTACTAGTGAAAACCTTTACGGGCACTGTAAGGCGATGGTAAGAAGAGATAAATAAATGAGACACTTGTTGGTGAAAATCCCCGGGGCCCCACTAGTCGAAAGCGAGTCGTGAAGCTGATGCAAAGAATTAACATAAACAAGCCCGACTTCAAAGGTTATAAGAATGTTAAAAGGGAAGATTGGATTTGTTTGATAGATCATATCGTTGAGTCCAAAATGCATGTCATGATCATTAAGGCTAGTTATTGAAAAAAAAAAACTCTTCCTTCTGTCCTTCCATCAGGGGCATTTCTTGTTGATACTTGTTTCTTTGCATCATTGTATCCTTCACTCTGAGTCGGTCCTTGTCAAAACAAGCAAGAAAAGACTTCAAAATCTACTACCAGCTTTTCAGTTGCATAAAGCAAATTTGGCCAGCACTAAGTTGTTTATGTCAATATAACTTGAGGATTCATACAAAGGTTTCTCCAAAAAGACTCTTCTCATCCTTCTTGGTGCAAAAAAGATAACTGGTGATTCTCTTTGACAGACAAATTGCTCAAAAAGCAGAAAGTCATTCAAGATATCGGAAAGGGTCACCTAGGCAAAGATCTCCAGTTGAGATAAGGCTGATTGAGCCGCAAGTGCAAATGATACTATGCGTGAAACAATTAGGATTGATGCAGAGCAAAAGTCTCTTGAAGCCGACTCAAGTTGTTTGAGCAGAAGCCAAGCTGCCCAAGACTCAAGGCCACAAACCGACCACCATTTTTCAAAACTGATAATTTTTTCTTTGTATGAAACAGGAACAAAGCGGTGCAAGGAAAGTGATTCAAAAAAAATGAAAAAAATGAAAAAAAACAAAAAAACAAAAAAAAAGAAGAAAAAAAAGATGAGAAAAGCCGACAAAGGGAAGTTTCTCAAATCTTTGCCTTTATTTGTCTTGCTATTGTGCATAAAATCTTGCCATTGATCTTCACATTTTTCCTCCTGGGATAAAAAGTCCTAGTCTGATGGATTTTTCTCCCAATATAAATCTTAGTCTGATGAATCTTTCTCCTAAGATAGAAGACCTAGTCTGATGAACTTTCTCCTAGGAAAGAAATCTTAGTCTGATGAATCTTTCTCCTAAGATACCGAAAAAGAAAACCTAGTCTGATGAATTTTCTCCTAGGATCACAATCTTAGTCTGATGAATTTTTCTCCTAAGATAGAGGACCTAGTCTGATGAATTTTCTCCTAGGATCAAAATCTTAGTCGGATGAATCTTTCTCCTAAGATAATAAATTAGAAGACCTAGTCTGATGACTTTTCTCCTAGGATCAAAATCTTAGTCTGATGAATCATTCTCCTAAGATAGAAAACCTAGTCTGATGAACTTTCTCCTAGGATATAAATGTTAGTCTGATGAATCTTTATCCTATGATAAAAAAAAGGAACCTAGTCTGATGAACTTTCTCCTAAAATAAAAATCTTAGTCTGATGAATCTTTCTCCTAAGATACCAAAAAAAGAGACCTAGTCTGATGAATTTTCTCCTAGGATCAAAATCTTAGTCTGATGAATGTTTCTCCTAAGATACCAAAAAAGAAGTAGAAAAGAGACCTAGTCTGATGAACTTTCTCCTAGGATCAAAATCTTAGTCTGATGAATCTTTCTCCTAAGATAGAAAACCTAGTCCGATGAATTTTCTCCTAGGATAATAATTTAAAAAAAGGGGACGTCTGAATTTGAAAAAAGGGAGTCACTTTTTTTAGTTTTCTTAAGATTATCAATGTTTAGTTTTCCTGAAATCAGGGAGCCCGCCTGGAGTATATGGTCAGTTTTTACTTTAGTCAAGCTTAATTTATAGTTTTCCGCAAGCTCACGTTTAGGAGACACACATCTTAGTCGAGTCATTACTTTTACTCTCATCATTGCATCCTTCATCAGCATTGCAAGTGATTTATAGTTTTGTTAACACTCACAGATGTTCCCAATATCAAACTGGGGCAGGAAAATTTCTTTTGTTTTATCTGTTTTGTTGTAATCAGGCACCCACCTGGAGAACAAGGGAAGACAGGTCAAGTTTCAAGGGAAAGCAGTTTCGAAGGAAGACAACTCAAGTTTCAAGGGAAAGCAGTTTCAAAGGAAGACAACTCAAGTTTCAAGGAAAAGCAGTTTTGAAGGAAGACAGTTCAAGTTTTAAGGGAAAATGGTTCAAGGTGCAAGGGAAAATAGTGTCAAGTAACAAGAGAAGACGGTTTAAGTTCATCAATCAGGCGCCCACCTAGGAAAAAAAGGGGAATTCAATTCAGAATGCAATTCAGGCCAGCAACAAAGAAGCTCGCGTCAAGAATGCGAGTCAGCAGTCCAAGATGATCAACAGAAGTTAGTCACAATCCAGAATAAAAAGAAAAAAAAACAAGAAGTGAATCCAAATGCAGAAGTTAATGAAAGATGTGGGCTGCTCAAGACAGGGTCACAAGCTCTGGATGTCCCGTCTTGGTTTGAAAAGCTGAAGAAGATTGAACCAACACCTGCGGCTAACAAGCATCAAGATTCAGATCAGGGTCTGCATGAAGAACCAACCAAGACTCAAGATCAAGCTTCAGAAGACTCATAGATAGGAATCTTGTAGCTCGTAGCTGATAGGCTTAGTTAGTTTTTTTTTTAATTTTGATTTTGATGTAATAACGAGACTGCGGACTGGAACCTCGACGGCACCTCGCTCGGCTCTCAACCTCGATACTCCATCATCTCACTTATCTCTGAACTACACGCGACCTGATTCCCATATAACCCAGGATATGTAGGTTGTCCAAAACCAGGACTCGGTTGCACCTCCTTCTCTTATTTTCTTCCTCTTTTGAATAACGATATGGTCAAAAATTAGTCACATGGCTCACTTTATCTTTGCCCAAAAACTCTTCGTGTTTCCGAGCAAAGAGGGGCAGCTGTGAGCACCTAATTTTTGACTATATTTGAATTTTCATCACTTTTTAGTATTTAAATAGATTTCAAGTTTATTTCAGATAAATTGAAAATTACAAAAAAAGAGTTAAATATTTTTTTAAAGTATTAGTTTTATTTTCATTTACAAAAGAAAGAAAATCACCAAAAAACATCTATTTCCTTTAAATTTTAGTTTCAATAAATAGTTAGTCGTAGTTTAATATGAGTAGTAGTAAATTTTATTCTTTGTGTAGGTAGTGAATAGTTTATTTTAATATTTTTGTTGTTTACAAGAAAAAAGAAATGATAAAGGCAAGAATACCAAAAATAAAGCCAATCAAATTGGTTTGTAAAAGACTCCTCCATAACAAATTTTGGACTCATGCGCAAATGAATTCCCATTTTTCCTCTCATATGTCCTCTACACCTACGCCCGTTTTGGGTGGGGGAATCTTTTCTTTCATTCCCTTTTCTCTCTATATAACACACAAGCCTGCAACATAATAGATATATAAAAAATAGAATAGAGAGAGAGAACAAAAAAAACGAGAAGGCTCAGATCTGTGACGGAAAACAAAATTAGAAAGGAGAGAGAGATATAAGAAGAGAAGAGAAAATCTGGGGGATAAGAATAAGGTCAAAAAAATTAAGAAGAGGAGTTGAAAAACAGAGGGATTTGGAGATGGAGACAGAAAAGAGAGTCTGAAAACAGAGGAAAAGCAGTTGCAGCTACTTTCTTCTTGTTCCTCGATACATTCACCTCCATTAAAACTCACCCCAAACCAGTTGAAATTCCATGAAAACTCAGCCACAAATACCAGTCCCAAATAGCCCCCCCAAAACCCCATCATACACTCCATACTTGACTCATCTTCCTCACTAACCTACAACATCTTTTCACCATTGTTGCACCCTGAACAATCCTCAAACTAGCCCAACCAGACGCGGCAAAAACGAGCCGAAAATCTAGCGAAAGAGTCTCTTTCGCAAAGAAACTGCAACTCCAAGGTTGAGTCGTCGAGGTTGTCTTCGAGTTTTTCAGAATCGATTTCGATCGCACCAAATAATTGCTGCTGTAAAAGTTTTGCTAAAAGATTATTTTAATGAGGAAAGCTATTCTCAAGGTTCATTTCCAAATCTTCTTTCATTTCATAATTTTTTTTATGTGTTTCCTTAGATATTTTTGTGAAATAAATAGTTGTTACTCATTAATATGTTGCTTTGTGTTTGGATGTTAGTAGCTACTTCTTCTTTTCTGTCGTCTTCAGGAGTAGATGATCACGTAAATAAATCGCTTCATTAGCTTTGTTTCCATGCTGTTTAAATAAGAAAATCCTACTGCCTTTCTCTTCAAAATAAGAAAAAAAATATATGTTCATGTAGTCACTTTGGATATCTTTTACGACTGTATTAATTTCATAGACATGTAAATGGAATTTCTGCTAGTTTATTTATCTCATTTTTCTTATTGTACCCTATACTTCAATAGCTTGTCACAAATTTTGAAGAAGAAAAGGAGCATTTAATTGGGGCTTCTACTTTCAGTTCTTTATTTCCATGTTTCAATAGCATGGAAACAAAGCTATGGAAATGAAAAACTTACGAAAAGGAAAAGTTGTAGTAGTATTAAATTTTGTTTCTTAGGTATTTAGTTTTTGAATTGATCATTGAGTAAATAATCTGAACGTTCTGACTGGAAAATTGGGAGATGGTAATAGTTTTTAGCGTTCGAGTGTTAAAATGGTCTATCAAAGCACGTTTAAATAATTCATCACAGCTATGGGTACGGTTCCCGTGACGTAGTTGTGATACGTAATCCTAAACTCGGGTATGCATTTATGTGACCCAAATCCTAATCTCAACAATGTTGGATAAAATATGTCGTGGACTGCGGGTGCATTTAAGTGACGTGGTTCAAGACATGTTTTAGATGACGTTTAATCTTTCCTAAAAATAATTAAACAAAAGCAGTTATAAAGTTAAAATTGTACCATAAGTTAAAAAATGTATTAAAATCAGATAATAGGCCAACTATAACAGTTGAGCGACCGTGCTAGAACCACTGAATCTGGGAATGCCTAACACCTTCTCCCGAGTTAACAGAATTCCTTACCTAAATTTCTGTGTTCGCAGACTATAGAACAGAGTCAATCATTCCTCTATTCGGGATTCTAAACCGGTGACTTGGGACACCATATATTATCCCAAGTGGCGACTCTGAATTTTACATAAAATAATCATGTTTCGATTTTCACTTTAAGTTGGAAAAAACTCCCTTATACACCCTTTACGGGGGTGTAAGTAAAAAGGAGGTGTGACAGGTTTCTCTCCTTTTTGAGACTATCTTTGAAATTTCGTCACTTTGTCGATCAAACCTATGATTAAGCACAACTTGTGAGCCTTTTAGGACTATTTTGTAACAATATATGATCAAAGCATAGGCAAGTAGGGGCATAAAACATGTTAAATCCTAACTTATCGACTCCCCCAAACTTAAACCTTTGCTTGTCCTCAAGCAAACAAAATAAGACCCACCCCTTAAAGGAAAATCCAAGTAATTCCAGCTGTCCTAAAGTAACCTCAACAAGCATCAATTGGGACTAACAATTGCCCTCAATACGAATGGATCATTAACAAAATTTAAACTTTGAAAAACTATGGATCAAGTGTGACACAAGAGCATCAAGAATTGACTCATTACATCAAAGAACTCTCTTAATTACTTTGGTCGCTGTGGATCCCAAACTTACACATCTTCAACTCTCCGTAAGCAAACCTCACCTTTTAGAGAATAAGCACGCAAACCAAGGTTAATGGGAAGTCACTCGTCTCTCTCTCAAGGAAAGGTCACAAGTCCGGCTCTAAGTACCATATGCTTGACCCTCATGTAAGTATCCACTAATGCGAGCGTCATCCAACTCAAGATCATATAGGGCTTTTGTGGAGTCAATGTGAAGGCTTTTGGTTCAGGGTAGGAAAAGTTGTTGGTCTATATGGGTTCCATCTTCCCTTAAGCACTTCTTTTGATTCATTCTGGCACAATTCTCTTTGACTCTTTGAGTATTTCACTTCTTTTCAAGGGGTTAGAGAGACACATTGTCACTCTTTCTTATGCAATTCAAAGCATTTCTCCTTTTTCTACTTTTTTTTCACACCTTTTTCACTTTTGTTTTTCTTGAATCCCGTTTTATTCTTTGCACATTGGGCTTTCTTTTTATCTTTTTGTTTTCTTTCTTTTTCATCGCCTTCATTTCCTTTTGCTTTTGTTCCTTTTACCACTTTGTTTCCTTTCTTGTCTCCCCCCCCCAAACTTAGACTTTTTCCATTACCTAAGGGACGATTTGGGTGCCAAGAGAGGGTATAATTTAGAACGGGCATAGGCTTGTAGCATTGGTTCTTAAAAGAAAAAGGTTTAAGGATCAAAAGGGTTAGCTAGGGATTATATCATTGGTAGGCTATGGAATTGTTCGACTATTGTTTGGATTAAGGAGAGCCTATAATAACTTCTCAAGTCAAATTTCACTCAAAATTTTGCCTCAACAAACATTCAGGGCAAGTTCTAGACCATTGGCTCGGGATTTGGACACATAATTTGATTTCTCACCACACACACTCAAGGATTGCTAAAGACATAGAGTCGGGGGCCCACAACAATCTTAGACACGATTGAGTAAACAATAGTCCCGAAAGACCACATGATGTTTGTTTGGTCAAAACAAGAGTCTCAAGGTCACTACTTTCAGCATCCTAAACACAACCCCTTGTCTTTGACCATGGGATCAAAGGCAAATGTGTTAGGCCCAAGTGAAGCTTTGCTTGAGGTACCCTTAACTATAAACTACTAAAAACAAGAGAAAAATCAAAAATGGACCCAAACCTTAAGAAGGTTGTCACGCCATCCATCATTGGGAAGAGCCACCCAGTTCATACAATACTCAACCTTTGGATAGAACTGTGGCATTAAGAAAACCAAGGGTTTATTGGAAGCGCCAAAACCGAAACAAAAAGGTTGGGAGCCTATCTACTAAGCTAAGAATGAAAAATTTGTACCAAAATAGAAAATAGAATGAATATTTACAATAGTGGATTAGAATATACAACGGGGGATGAATATATATACAAAAATGTAACTTTATATACAGACCAAAGAGAAGATAAAAAGTGCGATAAAAGTAACTTAATGTAAAGTTATATACAGACCAAATAAAAAAATCAACAGAAATATAAACTAAGTCAACTAATATATACAATCATCTGGATAAAAAGTAGGGCGCACCCCCACAAATAAAAGTTTGCATTGTCCCCAATGCCAACTAAACAAATAAGCATCAAGAAATCAAAAAGAAAGGATATAGGAGCTCCCTAAGCCTCGTCTGTCTGCATGGGAACATGAGTGGTCCCCTGGTCCTCTATATGTACGGGAACCTCAGACTGGTTCCCGGTCTCCTACTGCTCAGCTGCTGGGACTGGGGCCTGGACCTGTATGGGCTGATATCTGGAACATCCTATGGCTGACTGGGGGAAACCTCCGGTGGGTCCGCCAACTGGATGATTGCCTCATCTGCACTAGGGAGATTCCTCTTCTTCTTTGGAAGCCTCTGTGTCTGCTCCTGCTGTGGCTCTGCTACTGGTGCTGCTGCTGGGGCTGGATCCTCAAATAGAAAGTATAAAGGCTGCTGGTCTGCCTTCAGTTTGTCAACATCCTCCCTCAGCGCCTTCACAGACTCCTTAGAAGCCCGTGTTTTGCGCAGCTTCTTGTGCTCCCTAGCAAGCTCCTTCAGGGCCTTGCCATGTGAATCCACTGCTTTAGCCAAGGCAGCCTAAGAATTGAGGATATTTTGCTGGTTGGCAAAAATCTCCTTAAGTGAATCCTCGATAGACTGGGGCACCTGCACTGGTTGTGGTGCCAACTGAGCCGCAATGGTAGAAGTCAAGGTGGACAACTTGGATGAAGCAGTCGCCATCCATTTGTTCAAGCTATGAAATGTCTGGTTCAGCTGGTGGGCGGTGATAGGATGGGCCCAGGAAGATGGAATCCCCGGGCCAGCTGAAGTCGAGGGACCAGTAGAAGTGGAGGTCCGGGAGGCATGTCAGCAACTGTGGAAGTAGGCTCAGTGGAGAGCTCTAGCGCAACCGACTCTTCAGACTGGACGGTTGGGGCAGAAGCAGGCGGCTTGTAATTTTTGTCCTTGGGGTTGTCTGACCCCTTCAAATTGTACCATGAAAACGGAGCCACAGGTTTGACCTTGACGTCAAAAGGTCTCTTCTCCACCTCCAGGTCCCGAAAATACATAGTGAGGGTGCTGGGAAAGGGTATTTCCAGTCATGCTCAACCCCCACTGCAGAAATGACGTGGGACATCACATTGCCCACATTGATAGGATATCCCACCATAATAGAAGCAACAAGAACAGCCCGGGCGAGTGGAATTGTCTCATCATGGGTAGTGGGATCGAGTCGACTGCACACAAAAGTCAACCACGCTCTAGCCTCAAAGTTAAAGGTTCTCCAAAGTATTTTGGCCCCTGCTTGTAACCACTCTAGAACCTTACCTGGGATTGCCAGGTTGAAGCTAACCACAGACGAACCTCCTCGCCCATTGCCAACTTTTCATTATAAAGGGACTCATCTTCATCATTGAACCCCAGGTATTCATTTATTGCCTTCCCGGTAAATACCACATTTTTGTTTCTCACTTTGGTCACCTTAGTGCCCTTCAAGATGTGGGCCACATTTCTATAGAACTCCTTGACCATATGCTCATTCGCCTTCACACAATTATCTTTAAAGAACTCCCAACCCACTCGAGCCTAAAACTGTCTATGTACATTGGGGTGTAGGGGTAGGAGGTCTTTGTCAATGAAGCTCCTCTCAAGAATCAACTTTTGTGCCGGCCAACATTCCCTAAACTTGTGGAACGCCACCTGGCTGACGAGTCTATCTTCCCAAACAGCGAGATTTCTAGTCCGGTCAACACCCCAACCTGAGGCACACCACCCCTCGGTAACTCCCTATCTCCCTCATCACCTCTAGCACCCTCTCCAGATATTGATGTTGTGGGAGAGGTAGAGTATTCATCCCCACTACCTTCCGCTGAGCCCTCAGACGACCCAGAAGAAATGTTAATTGAGGCTCGAGCATCGGGGGAAGATGGGGGAGTGTCTCTATGTATGGCGTTCTCCGGATATTGGATGTATAGAGGGACTACATCTGAAGAGATATCCCGGGAGGGCTCGTACTCACTCCCCGGGGTGTCAAGGGCTCTATCAGCCGCTTTGATTGCTTTCCTCATGTCCTTTATGTTTTGTCTAGCCTGGGGAGTGAGTTTTACCATCCGTTGCTTCCCTCCCCGGGAAGAATTACCTCGGTCGGGTTGTTTGGAACCTTTACCTCGTTGTTTGACCATTACTTGCAAGCATACACATCTAACATGGTTAGTATTAGCACAGGCAATGAAACAAATCTTGAAATTGAATTGCAGACAGCAGATTAAATGTTGCATAAACAGTTGCAGAACATGGCACCGCGGCCCGCACAAACAGGAGTGTGGCCGCACTGGGGGCACTGCGGACCACGCAAAAGCGACCGTGGTCCGTGTTGGGACAAGGCCCTGGACAACATCTCTCTGATTATCCCCACCGCGGCCCGCACAAAAAGTAGTGCGGCTGCATTGGGGCACCGCGGACCGCATAAAAGCGACTGCGGTGCGCACTGATGTAAGGACTGTAACACCACCTCTCTGATTCCAACCACCGCATCCCGCATAAAGTAGCACTGCGGCCGCGCTAGGCATAGGTTCAATTTTAGTCACTTGGGCACCGCGGTCCGCGCAAAATGGTAATGTGGACCGTGTCAGGGCACCGCAGACCGCACAAAGGTGACTGCGGGCTGCGGAGAGTAATTTGCACAGGCACTAAGTTAGGGTTTTATTTTTTTGCACAATTGTTCAAATTTGTTCACCTACTTTGTCCCTACTCACTTGCCCAACCATTATGCATATTTTGCACACAATCCAGCATTTAAAACTACCCTAAGCTAACAACTAAATAAAGAAGAAGAAATTAACGAGAAGAAAAAGAAGTTATGAGCTAATGATAATAAAATAAAACAAAATTAATCAAGTAAATGTACAAGGACTGAGTGAAACATTACCAGATGAGAAAATGAAATGTAATTAGTCAATCTAAAGCAAGAATCACAGTCAAGAGAGGTTATGAACAGTACTTTTATTTCTCTGAGTGTAAAAAGTTCTATTTACAGAAAACAGTGGGACCCAACCTTACCTACCAGCGTGGCCGCACAAAACCGACCGCGGACCGCACTGAGTTTGTTCAACATGAAGCTTGAGTAGGCAACCTCCGCGGTCCGCACAAAACAGACTGCGGCCGTAGAGGTCCACCGTGGACCGCACTAAATGGAATGCGGCTGCGGTGGCAAACTTCAGAGAGCACCACTTTTGATCATCACCAGTGCGGACCGCACAAAAGCAACCGCGGTCGCACTGGAAATCTTCAGAGACTGTTCAACTCTTCTTCTTTTTTCAAACTATTTTGCACTGCATCAACTCAATCCCTGCAATATCTCACAATCAGTTAGCTCAAAAATCAAACCTACACTACCAAGAAAACATAGAAAACAACAAAAAGGAAAAAAAAGACATGGGTTGCCTCCCAAGCAGCGCCTGATTTAACGTCGCGGCACAACGCATGTTACCAGCATATCATTTTAGATGGAGAAGTTCCACCACGTGGCTATCATCAAATTTCCCAAGATAATGCTTGACCCAATGTCCATTGACTCTGAATACTTCATCATTCTTGCTCCTTAGATCAAGAGCACCAAATGGGCCCACTCCACTTTGACTTGAGCTTACCTGGAAACAGACGTAACCGGGAATTGAACAAGAGAACCATATCTCCAACCTTGAACACCTTGCCCCGAGCATATTTATCGTGAAAGTACTTCATTTTGTCCTTGTACAAGGACGAGCTGGAGTAGGCATGGAATCTAAACTCATCAAGCTCATTAAGTTGTTCAACCCGCAGATTTGCCGCAACATCCCATTCTAAGTTCAACTTTCTCAAAGCCCACATGGCCTTGTGCTCTAATTCCACTGAAAGATGACAAGCTTTCCCAAACACTAACCGGTACGGTGACATACCAATCGGAGTTTTGTAGGCCGTCCGATAGGCCCAAAGAGCGTCATCCAACATTTTCGACCAATCGGTCCTATTAGCATTGACAGTTTTAGAGAAGATACTCTTAATTTCTCTGTTTATGACTTCCACTTGGCCACTAGCTTGAGGATAATAGGGGGTCGAAACCTTATGATTGACACCGTACTTAGAAAGTAACGTGTTGAAAGCCTTGTTGCAAAAGTGGGACCCCCATCACTAATGATAGCACGAGGAGTGCAAAACCTTGTGAAGATACACTTTTTTCAAAAATGCCACAACACTCTGGGCTTCATTGATGGGAAAAGCCACGGCTTCAACCCATTTTGAGACATAGTCCACCGCCACGAGAATGTAAGTGTTCCCACAAGAGCTCACAAAAGGACACATAAAATCGATGCCCCAAACATCAAAAATATCCACTTCGAGAATTGTATTGAGGGGCATCTCATCCCTTTTAGAAATTCCGCCGGCTCTTTGGCACTCATCACATCTCTTCACCAAATCTCCTGCATCTTTAAACAGGGTAGGCCAGTAAAATCCGCAACTAAGCACTTTAGAAGCCGTTCTCACCCCGCCATGATGGCCATCATAGGGAGAGGAATGGCAAGCCTCAAAATACCCAATTGTTCCTCCTCCGGGATACATCGTCGAATCACACCATCCGTGCAAATTTTGAACAAGTATGGCTCATCCCAATAGAAATCCAAACTATCCCGCTTGAGCTTCTTCCTTTGGTTAGAAGAGAGCTCACACGAGATTATTCCTGTCACAAGGTAATTGGCGACATCGACAAACCATGGCATATCCTTCATTGACACCGCAAGGAGTTGTTCGTCAGGAAATGAATCATTGATCTCAAGGATGTCACAAGGCCTCCCCTCCTCTTCCAAACGGGACAAGTGGTTCGCCACTTGATTCTCACTACCCTTCCGGTCAACAATTTCTAGATCAAACTCTTGAAGAAGTAGCACCCATCTCATCAATCTTTCTTTGGATTCCTTCTTGGTCATCAAATACCTCAGGGTGGCATGATCGGTGTGCACTATAATTGGCCCCCATAAGGTAAGGTCGAAACTTTTCCATAGCAAACACAATAGCGAACAATTCTTTCTCGGTAACTGTGTAGTTTCTTTGAGCCTCATTCATGGTCTTGCTTGCGTAGTACACCGGATGAAACATCTTGTTGATTATTTGGCCCAAAATAGCAACAATCGCAACATCACTAGCATCACACATGACCTCAAAAGGCAAGCTCCAATTTGGTGCGGTAATGATGGGGTAGAAGTCAACTTGAGTTTAAGAAGCTTGAATGCTTGCATACAACTCTCATCGAACAAGAACTTTGCATCTTTCTCTAGCAATTTGCACAACGGATGTACCACTTTAGAAAAATCCTTTATGAACCTCCGGTAGAAACTCGCGTGCCCAAGGAAACTCCTTACCCCTTTAACAGAAGTAGGGGGAGGGAGCCTCGAAATAACCTCAATCTTGGCCTTATCAACTTCAATTCCTCGCTTCGAGATCTTGTGACCCAACACTATACCTTCTTCCACCATAAAATGGCACTTTTCCCAATTGAGAACAAGGTTGGTGTCTTCACATTGCTCCAACACTCTATCCAAGTTTACCAAGCACTTCTCAAAAGAATCCCCAACCACGCTGAAATCATCCATGAAGACCTCCAAGATATCCTCCACCATGTTAGTGAAAATAGCCATCATGCAACGTTGGAAGGTCGCCGGAGCATTACACAATACAAATGGCATTCTAGAGAAAGCGAATGTGCCATAAGGACATGTAAAGGTGGTCTTCTCTTGGTCCTCCGGGGCAATTAGAATTTGATTGTACCCCGAGTAACCATCCAGAAAATAATAGAAAGTTCGGCCCGCAAGACGATCAAGCATTTGGTCAAGGAATGGCAATGGGAAATGATCTTTTCTAGTCACCTTGTTCAGTTTCCGGTAATCCATACAAAACTCTCCACCCAGTGACCGTTCTAGTGGGAATGAGCTCATTGTTGTCATTGGTCACCACGGTCATACCACCCTTTTTCGGCACACATTGCACCGGAGAAGTCCACGAATCGTCAGAAATAGGATAAACCACCCCAGCATCTAACCACTTAATAACCTCTTTCTTCACCACCTCTTGCCTCGCCTCATTTAGTCTTCTTTGATGCTCCAAGGAAGGCTTTGCATCCTCCTCCAAGATGATTTTGTACATGCAAAATGCGGGGCTTATTCCCGGAATATCAGCTAAAGTCCATCTGATTGCCCTTTTCTGCTTTGAAGAACCGCCAAGGTGGCCTCAACCTGCATGTTAGTAAGGCAAGAAGAAAGAATAACAGGTAAAGTAGAATTTGAACCCAAGAATTCATACCTGAGGTGTGGAGGAAGTATCTTCAACTCCAACACCGGTGGCTCCTCAATCGATGGCTTTGTTGGTGGAGTTTTGTGGTTTTCAAGATCCAAAGATAGCCTCCTAGGCTCATATGAATATGAAACCATATGATGCAATGCATTCACGCACTCCGCTCTACTAGCATCATCATTGACATCCATATTAAGAAGCACGGCCTCAAGGGGATCTTCAACATGGATCATGGAACTTGTGTCATCCACTATCACAGCTATGACAATGTCTACAAATGAACACACCTTTGTGCTATTAGGTTGTCTCATTGATTTGTAAACATGGAATACCACCTTCTCATCTCCCACTCGGAAAGTCAACTTACCCGCTTCAACATCAACCAATGCCTTCCCCGTAGCTAAGAAAGGCCTACCAAGAATAATTGGCACTTTAAAGTCCACCTCACAATCCAATATGACAAAGTCGGCCGACAATATAAACTTATCCACCCGGACAAGTACATCATTGATTATGCCCAAAGGTCGCTTCATCCATCGATCTACCATTTGAAGTCTCATTGAAGTAGGTCGAGGTTGTCCAATTCCCAAAGTCTTGAAGACTGAGTACGACATAAAATTTATGCTAGCTCCCAAGTCACAAAGGGCCTTGGCAAAATCCGCACTTTCGGTAGTACAAGGGATAGTAAAAGCCCCGGGATCCTCAAGCTTGGGTGCCATTGAATGCACTATGGCACTCACTTGATGAGTCATTTTAATTGTTTCACACTCCATTGACCTCTTCTTTGTTACCAAATCTTTCATGAACTTAGCGTACCCCGGTATTTGCTCAAGTGCCTCCACCAAAGGCACATTGATTGTGAGGCTTTTCATCATGTCAATGAACTTTTTGAATTGATTGTCACTCTTTTGTTTTGCTAACCGTTGAGGATAAGGTGGAGGTCGCCTAGGTAAAGGTGCCTTGGCCTTTGGTACAACCAGCTCAGGCATGTCAATCGCGTGTTCCCTAGACGGTTTCACGGCATCTTGAGTCTCTACCTCGGCTTCATCATCAATATCAATCCGCACATCATTGTTCACATTTTGATTAACCACATCATCAACAATTAAAGGTACATCATCATCCCGCAACTCAACATCTTCATCCATAACTTGTTTTTGCTTTGAGGCATTCACATCACCGCCTCTCCCACTTCTTGTTGTAACCGCCATCACATGATTATTATTCCCACCCTTAGGGTTCACTACCATATCACTTGGTAGTGCACCATTGGGACGAGTATTCAATGCTTGAGAGATTTGGGCCTAATTGCACCTCCAAGTTCCGGATAGATGTATTATGAGAAGCTAATTGGGCATCGGAATCTTGGTTCTTTTTCATCATTTGCTCGAACATGCTTTCAATTCGCCCCATATCACTCCCGAAAGAACTAGGACCTTGAGAAGGAAAGGGGGTGGATTGTTCGGTTGTTGGTACATGAGAGGCCTTTGAAAGCCTTGCCCCGGTTGCCTTGGTTCCCGCTGTTGTTCCACCCTCCTTGATTGGTGTTGTTCCCCCAATTATTGTTATTACCATTCTAATTCCCTTGGTTGCTTTGATTACCCCAATTGTTGTTTTGGTTGTTATTATTCCAATTGTCACCACCTTGTTGTTGATTGTTGTTATTCCAATTACATCCGCCTTATTGTTGATTGCCCCAATTTCCTTGGGGAAGCCATTGTTGATTCGAAGAGTTGCCTCTATTCCCTTGGTAGTTATTGACATATTGGACCTCTTTGCTTTTTTCATCATAGCACTAATTTGAATAACCACCACCATCATTGTTGTTGTCATATTGTTCACAATTACCTTGAGGATGTTGCCCTCTTTGCCTCCTTTTCAACATAGAAACACCTTCTATTGCATTGACTTGGCGCGGGTTTTGGACTTGTTGCAATTGCGCATTTGCCAATTGATTCATAGTTGTTGTAAGCTCGACAATAGCTTGGTCATGATCGTGCAATTCCTTGTGCAAATGGATGACCGTAGGGTCACCTTGGGGCACATTTTCTCGGCTTTGCCATGCCGAAGAGGTGTCGGTCATTTCATCAAGTACATCACATGCCTCTTGGTAAGAAAGTTTCATAAAGTTCCCTCCGGCCAATTGGTTCACAATGCATTGATTCGTGGTGTTGATGCCCCGATAAAAGGTTTGTTGAATCATAGCCTCGATCATGTCGTTATTAGGGCACTCTTTCACCATTGTTCTATATCTTTCCCATATCTCGTGCAAAGGTTCTGTTGGCTCTTGCTTGAAGGCTAGAATTTTATCACGAAGAGCCGCCATATGACTTGGAGAAAAGAACTTGGCAATAAATTTGTCCGCCAATTCATCCCATGTTGTAATAGAATGATTGGGGAGCCTTTCTAACCAATCCAATTCTTTACCCCGAAGAGAGAACGGGAAAAGCCTCAATCTCAACGCATCCTCGGACATGTTTGTCTGCCTACTACCCCAACATGTATCCACGAACCCCTTTAAGTGCTTGTAGGTATTTTGATCGGAGTCGCCCGTGAAATTCCCTCTTTGCTCGAGTAAGGTCAACATAACATTTGTGATTTGAAAGTTCCCCGCCCGGATTCGGGAAGGCACAATAGCACTGGCGTATCCTTGATTTGGTAAAACTCTGGGAGCCACTCTCGACGGTTGCGGAGGAGGGTCTGGAATATTGTTGTTATCATTTACATTTATATTGGCATTTCGTCCCCTCCGTGGAACTTGAGGTAAGACCTCATCTTGTTCTAGATCCTCTACCTCCTCCCCCACTATCACATTGCCGAGAGGGTCATTTGCATTAAGAGACATTTGTACCTGATTGATCGACACAAACAGAATTAGTAAACAAGAAGGAAAGAGAAGCAAAACACAAAACTAACTAAACAGATAGTCAACACCGTAAGCTCCCCGGCAACGGCACCAAAAAGGTGATCGCTGCTAACTCGACGCTATACTAAGGTAGGTAGAGCGGGTCGCAATAGCTTTTACCCGATATGAGGGTCGGGATCGAATTCCTTAGGGAGCTAGTAGTGGAGTTGGATTGTCTGTCTATCCTAGAGATGTGTTTGTACTCCTAATGTTACTTCAAACATTTTTGGGTTTTCAAATTATAACTATTTTTATAAAACTATTGATTAACACTAAATTATGCTACGAGAATATTGCTAAGTTGTATCTAATGGGAAGACGGGCACTAGGGTCGTGACACTACCTAGGTGGCTAATTGACGGGTAGATGTTACTACGGTTCGATTGACATAATTGGGGCTTATGCTACAACCGTTGTACAATTTTACCCACTCTCACACCTCTCGGTAGAGAGAGTAATTTTGCCCAATTGACTCTCTCGAGACCAAATGGGTAGGCAAATTAGACCAAGCAACTAGGGTTCAAGTAGGGTAATTTCTCTCTGGAGGTTTAACCCGTTAATTGGGACTATCATTTCTCATGAGTCCATCCCAATTCCTTGTTGGGTCAATTTTTGGGGTCATAGGCTCTCTTTCTCAAGAAGAGTTAAACCCACAAAGCTTGAATCAGTGTTTGCAGTCACCAATTCTAGATTAAAACATAAAATCAACCCAAATAGCAAACACCCATAGTCAATCTAACACTAGATGGCAACACCCATTAATTACTCACACTAGGGTTGAGCCACAACCGTAGCTAATGGGTTTAGCTACTCATGCTAGATAAAGAAATTGAAGAAATAGATGAAGAACTAAGCATATTAATTAATTGCTAAAATTAAATTACAAGAATCTATCGTAAATGTAAAGAAAAAGCGCCAAAAATGGCTACAAAATATGTTCTCACGAGCGCAGCTCTCCATTGATCTATCTGATTACCTAAAAAATGGTAAAATGTTCTATTTATACTAGGCTGAAAAAACTGGACAAAAATACCCCTGCGGGGTCAGTGCGGGCCGCATTAAATAGACCGCGGCTGCACTGGGCTCACTCCTGCTTCTCTGAACTTGGCCGCATGGCACTGGCTTTGCAAACTTCATCTCTCTAAACCTCATGACCACGGACCACACAGAAGAGTAGTGCGGCCGCGGAGCCTTCATCGCGGACCGTGAGATGTGTATTGCGGCCGCGCTTCTTCTAGCCTGATTCACCAACTCTCTAAACCACCTAGTGCGGCCGTATTCCACTTTGCGCGGTCCGCATTAGGCCTTCTTTTCTTAAATTTCTTGGTCTTTGATACTTTAGCAGGTTTCACTCCTTTTTGAGCCAATCTTTGACATTTCGTCACTTTGTCGATCAAACCTGCGATCAAGCACAACTTGTGAGCCTTTTATAACTACTTTGTAACAATATATGATCAAAGCATAGGCAAGTAAGGGCATAAAACATGTTAAAATCCTAACTTATCAATAGCCTTAACATACCTGAGTCGATTCTCTTGAGAAATATTACACCGTACTCCCTTAGAATCGTAAAATCCTGTTGCTATTACACAGTATAACAGTGTGTGAATTTCTTGGCTGGAGATCCGTCAGTTTGTAGATTAGATTAAGCACCTCTCTTTTGTGAAGTAACTGACGTTACTATTATTTTGTTTTGCTGAAGCAATGAATATTGCTATGAAGATCATTTGGAGATGGGAGGAGGTGAGCATCTCTTATTTTGTGATTTTGTTTTTCAAAATGTTACATGTCTTTTGTTGAATTTAAGAAGCCTTTTATGGATTAGCTAAGAGGCCTTCTAAAGGTGCCACCTAGCAATTCAATTCAAGAGTAACTAATTGATTAGTGGATGCCATGTTGTGGGCCATTTAGGCCTTATCCCATAATTATAATTATTTACTAATCATCTTGATTATCTTATTAATCTCTCACTGACCGATAATTACCCAATTATCCACATAATTAAGAATTCTCTCAAATTACTTAAAATACTACTCACTTTTAACACACCTTATACACCTTACTATTATGGTCATGTGGTACCTTGTATGGTACTAGTCCATAAATACCGAATATTTTAGCTCGAGCCGTATTTTATCTCAACATGCCAAACTTGGATGAAAATTTAATTTCTTTGCTTTTCTCTCCCTTTCACCTTTACTAACCACTTGTCAAATAGCATAATTCTTATAATCTCCAAATAATCTTTTACTTGGACTGATGTCGATTACTTTTACGACAAATTTAACGTACAATACTTCAAGGTGCAACATCGTCGTAACTTAATACTGTGAAACGTGACATCACCGTAATATATTACTGCAGAGGGTAACATCATCTTAATATATTACTGCAGAGCATAACATCGACGTAATA
This sequence comes from Nicotiana sylvestris, assembly GCF_000393655.2. Taxonomy (NCBI): domain Eukaryota; kingdom Viridiplantae; phylum Streptophyta; class Magnoliopsida; order Solanales; family Solanaceae; genus Nicotiana; species Nicotiana sylvestris. The sequence continues at coordinate 87,450,299 of NC_091058.1, forward strand.
TTGCGGGGCGTAACATTATTTCCCCCTTTGAAACATTCATCCTCGAAAGTTGACTGATGCACTTATCATTTTCATAACTTATATCTTTGGAATACTTTAGAACTTCCCTTGCCATCTAGGCGACTATTTTGTGAATGAGTCCAAAGTCCAGGGCATTCCCCCCTTAGGCCTCCTTCTCACACCACAACTTGTAGTCGGAATCCTTCCAATCTCATAACTGTTGCTACCTTTCATCATGCAACCTGTATAATTTTGACCTTGTAAGTGTGCCCAATCTTTAGGCTTCATATGTAGAGCTTGATAAGATGTCCATTGTCACGACCCAAACTGAAGGGCCATGACTAGCACCCGACCACACTTGCCGAGCACCAACGTACATTTCATCTAACCTTCATTATTATCTTTTAAGGCTGACGAGATCAATATAAATGGTAGACCTAGATCATGGACAACCAGCAATAAAATATGACGGCATGAACATACATAGCAGGGGATGACCAGACAATCAAGAAACTACGTATAAGGTATGAGCTACCACGCTACTATGAAAGACTATACAACAAAAACTAGCCGACAAGGCATACCAAACTATACATGAGCCGACACCTGTCTATGAGCCTCTAAAAGAACATAAGTGTTGCAACATAGCCGGAACAGGGCCCCGACATACCCATAATGTCTATAACAAAAATTGCATACCAAGACCAAGGCAAGTCCGGAGAAGGGATCTCGCCAATCACCGCTGAACTGGACAGTCTACTGTGGTGGGGGAGCTGCACCTACCTGTCTATCAGGACCTGCAGCACGACATGCAGCGTCCACAAATAAAAGGACGTCAGTACGAATAAAGTACTGAGTATGTAAGGCAAGGAACCATAAATACGATCAGTAATGTAAGCAAGGATAGAGAATATACAACCTGTAACATCTTAGTACCTCTGAGGGCTACTTACATGAAATGCATGATACATATGTATAAATACATAAACCTTTAAAGCATTCGCCTCTGTGGGCATCATCATCATCATATCGTACCCGGCCATAATAGGCTCGGTAGAATCGTACCCGGCCACGTGGAGCTCGGTAAAACCCAACTGATCAGTGGTTGCACAATAGGTGTCGTACCCGGCCAACTATAGCGTGGCTCGGTAGAGTAAAATAGATACATATATATAATGCATGCTCGACTCATGGAATCACATTCTAAACCTTTCGGAGTGACGTAAGGTCGGTATCCTCTGTACACGTTATTAGGACTAACTCTTCACTATGAACCTTATAAGAATCAGGAAGTACCAATAACATTGATAACATAAGAATAAGAGAAGCAACATTAACATCAATCGTTCCATAAGAGGGAAAACAATGTAAGTACTGCTAGCTTCTAAGAGTAGAGTATCTTTGGAAGCTCGTTCATTACATTATGTACAATCGGAGTCGTGCAAAAGAAGGAAAGGGATAGCCTCACATACCTTGTATATACTGCCCCAATCTCAAGCTATGCAATTGTCAAAACTCCTTAGTCTACAATAAGAGAAATGATACTATCGTTATCATTTAAGCGTCATAACTATTATGTATCGACCACAACCTATTTTACGATGAAACGGACAGCACCTCCCCTATATATATGACCTCACACTATTCAAAATAGTCACCAAACAGCCCAAACAACATCAATAATAAACGTATTGAGCCTCCCAAAATAGTCCACACACAGCCTAATCACTCCATACATACGACGACCACCGTAGTCGTGTCAAACAACCTGGAAATATTACGAATAACTATCAGCCCATAACCCTACATATATATGGTGTTTCTCCACACCCTTCCTCATCCAAAACTCCACAAGATAGTAGTAAAATACGCAGCCCAACAACAACGCAAAACAGTCCACAAAACAATAACATTACTACCAAACCTTTCGATATATATCTCACAAGTTCTAGCTTCAATGGCTTAGCCGCAACTTGGATAATCTTAAATACATATAGAGTAAGAGGTTCCTTACCTTTATACAGAAATAACAACTCCAATTTGACCTTAAATTTCCATGAAATATCCCTCCAATGCTGCCACAACAACAAAAGAGCGAAACTAGCGATCAATTAGTGTTTTTCGGCACTAGAATCACTTTAGAAGGCTTGAAATCACCTAGGATTGATATTAAGAACATGAGGGAGTATTTACAGAACATAAACCCTTTAAAACAACCTCCCACACGAGCTGAAACGACACAAAAATGAGCAACAACAAGAAGAACAAGAGACTTACTAGCGCCACGGAATTCCCGACACTTGATTTGTGTTGTTTGCCCTTTTTTGGGTCTTGAATCTTGAGAGAACCTTGAGAGGATGTTCCTAGGGTTCTAAGGTCTGAAAATAGTGAAAATAAATGACTTAAAACGGGTTGGAGGCATCCTATATAGGTCCAAATATCTTAAACCGACTTAGTGGGCCCCATAGAGAGGTGCTTGGCGCAGTCTCGCGAAAACGCGAATATCTCTCTACTCCGAGATCGTATCGATGAACGGTTTAATGCGTTGGAAACTAGACTCATAGATCTTTAATTTGGTTGGTATATCACCCCGTAATTCCTTGTAAATTATGAGAAAAGATTAGAAACATTTGACCTAATGTTTAAGTAAAATTATGAACCTAAGTTGCGACAACTTTTGTCGACTTTTGTTTCATAACTCGTTTGACTTCAAGACTTATGATACGGATATTATATGATTAAAATACCTTCATAAATGACCTCTTGAGTGTATTAAGCACCGCTAGATTACCTGAAAATTCGAGTTACAACATCCTTGATTCGTTTAACTTCTAATACTGGTTAATCACCCTTATACACTCTTGTATCACTTAAGACCAATAGGATAGACTTCTTATCATCTCAAAGATAATTCCTTCTTGGATTTATGTTAACTAATATATGGCATGAACTAACACATGTGGATATGGGTTGTAACACCCTCCCCCCCTTAGGAACATTCGTCCTCGAATGTAAGGGTTTATGGGGAGTTTAAATCATCGTGGATTCCAATGGAAATTTCCGATCAATTTTCCCCTATAAAATGGTCACTAGCAAAACTTGCAAGTAATTAAGCCCAACATATGGCTTCACAAGGCTACACAAAGCATTATGTGTATTTACATTATCTACATATCACCATTTTGTATTAAGGAGGAGTATTCTCAAAGAAATTGCTTACCTCATAGAGCCGTTTCTTCTTCCAATGTATCATGTCTTCCACCAGCATCCTTGTTATATTCATTCTTGAATAAGTAAGGGTATTTAGACTTCATCTCCTCTTCTTCTTCCCATGTCATTTCTTCCATATTTTTGTTCCTCCACAATACTTTGACGGAAGCTACATCTTTTGTTCTCAACTTGTGGACTTGCCGATCTAATATCGCCATTGGCACTTCTTCATGTGATAGGTCCTCTGTAACTTGTACATCTTTGATAGGGACGACTCGAGAAGGGTCTCCAATATATTTTCTCAACATAGATACATGGAATATCGGGTGGACAAATTCCAATTCGGATGGCAATTCTAACTCATAAGAAACCTGTCCAATCCGTCGAAGAATTTTATACGGCCCGATATACCTTGGACTCAGCTTACCTTTCTTCCCAAAATGCATAATACCCTTTATTGGTGAGATCCTCAGGAAAACCCAATCACCAACCTCAAACTCTAGATCACGACGTCGGACATCAGAATAAGATTTTTGCCTGCTTTGTGCCGTCCTCAATCGCTCCTGTATCACTTTCACCTTCTCAATAGCTTGGTGAATCAAATTTGGCCCATATAATTCTGTTTCACCGACTTCGAACCATCCAACTGGTGATCTACATCTCCTCCCGTATAGTGCCTCATATGGGGCCATTTTAATACTGGAATGGTAGCTATTGTTATAGGCGAATTCTATGAGTGGAAGATGATCATCCCAATTCCCCTTAAAATCTAGAACACATGCTCGTAGCATATCTTCCAGTGTCTGAATGGTACGTTCAGCCTGTCCATCAGTCTGCGGATGAAATGCAGTGCTGAGATTTACCTGTGTGCCTAAACCCTTCTGGAAAGACCTCCAAAAGTTAGCCGTAAATTGAGCTCCTCGGTCTGATATAATAGATATGGGCACACCATGAAGCCTAACAATCTCCTTGATATACAACTTTGCATAATCTTCAGCCGTGTAAGTTGTCTTCACTGGAAGAAAATGGGCACATTTTGTAAGTCGATCAATTATCACCCAGATGGAGTCAAACTTATGATAAGAGCGAGGTAATCCAATAATGAAGTCCATATTAATCACCTCCCACTTCCAGGTCGGAATCTCTATATTTTGAAGCAATCCACCGGGTTTCTGATGTTCTATCTTTACTTGTTGACAATTGGGACACTGGGCTACAAATTCTGCAATAGACTTCTTCATATTATCCCACCAATATTGCTCCTTGACATCATGATACATCTTTGTCGAGCCGGGATGGATGGAATATCGGGATTGATGAATCTCATTCATAATCTTCTCTCGCACCCCTGCCACATTAGGCACACACAATCGGCTCTGGTATCTCAGTGCCCCATCTTTTCCGATCCCAAAAGCCATACTTTTACACTGTTGAATGCTTTCTCTTAATCGTACTAAGATAGGATCTTCATATTGTCGTGCTTTTACCTCGGCTACCAAAGATGATTCTGATGTATTCTGTACAGTAACACCTCCGTCATCAGAGTCTAACAATCTGATTCTCATATTGGCTAGCTGATGAAGCTCTTTAATCAACCCCCATCTACCTGCCTCAATATGTACTAAGCTTCCCATTGATTTACGGCTGAGAGCGTCTGCCACAACATTGGCTTTACCGGGATGATACAATATCTCGACGTCGTAGTCTTTCAATAATTCAAGCCACCTACGCTGCCTCAAATTCAACTCTTTCTGCTTGAAGATGTATTGTAAACTCTTGTGATCTGTGTAGATGTCAACATGGACGCCGTATAAGTAGTGCCGCCATATCTTCAAAGCATATATTACTGCAGCCAATTCCAAATCATGGGTTGGATAATTCTTTTCATGCTTCTTCAATTGTCTTGATGCATAAGCAATCACATTCCCACGCTGCATCAATACGCACCCCAAACCTATACCTGAGGCATCACAATATACCACATAACCTTCTGTTCCTTCAGGAAGAGTGAGCACTGGTGCAGATGTCAATCGATTCTTCAACTCCTGAAAACTACGTTCACAAGTGTCAGACCACTGGAATTTGGTAGCTTTTTGTGTTAACTTAGTCAATGGTGATGATATAGAGGAAAATCCTTCTACAAACCGCCTATAATATCCTGCTAGCCCTAGGAAGCTGCGGACTTCTGATGGTGTTGTAGGTCTCGGCCAATTCTTTACTGCATCGATCTTCTGAGTGTCGACACTAATACCCTCATCAGATATCACATGGCCAAGGAATGCTACTGAGTTCAGCCAGAATTCACATTTGGAGAGCTTAGCATATAACTTACGATCCTGAAGCGTCTGTAATACTATCCGCAAGTGGCCCGCATGTTCCGCCTCCGAACGAGAATACACTAGAATGTCATCAATGAATACAATCACGAACACATCAAGATAGGGCCTGAATATAGTATTCATGAGATCCATAAAAGCTGCTGGGGCATTTGTTAGCCCGAACGACATCACCAAGAACTCAAAGTGCCCATATCTTGTCCGGAAGGCCGTCTTTGGAATATCTTTCTCCCTAACCCTCACCTGATGATACCCTGAACGTAAATCAATCTTAGAGAAATACTTGGCACCCTGGAGTTGGTCAAACAGGTCATCAATTCTTGGAAGTGGATACTTGTTCTTTATAGTAGACTTATTCAACTGTCGATAGTCGATACACATCCGTAACGACCCGTCTTTCTTCCGCACGAATAGGACTGGTGCACCCCAAGGTGAAGTGCTAGGCCTAATAAAGCCCTTATCTAGCAAGTCCTTCAACTGCACCTTCAACTCTCGCAACTCTGCCGGGGCCATTCTGTATGGAGGAATAGAGATCGGTTGAGTGTCAGGCAACACATCAATGCTAAACTCAATCTCCCTTTCAGGAGGAAGGCCTGGGAGTTCATCTGGGAAAACATCTGGGAATTCGTTGACCACAGGGATTGATTGTAAAGTAGGCGGTTTCGCCTCCGCATCCCTAACGCGAACGAGATGATAAATGTAACCTTTTGAGATCATTTTCCTTGCCTTAAGATAGGAAATAAACCTACCTTTCGGTGTAGCAATGTTCCCTTTCCATTCAATGACGGGTTCACCCGGAAATTGGAACCTAACCATCTTCGTACGACAGTCAACATTTGCATAGCATGAGGCCAACCAGTCCATTCCCATTATCACATCAAAATCAACCATTTCTAACTCAAATAAATTTGCCGAGGTTTGACGACTACAAATCATCACAGTGCAACCTCTATATACCCTTCTAGCAATCACAGAATCTCCTATCGGAGTAGATACCGCGAGGGGTTTACTTATCAATTCAGGTTCAATGCCAAACTTATTAGCCACAAAGGGTGTAACATATGATAATGTAGATCCCGGATCAATCAGCGCATATACATCATAAGAAAACACAGATATAATACCTGTAACAACATCTGGAGACGACTCGAGATCCTGTCGACCTACTAGAGCATAGGTTCGATTTTGAGCACCACTCGAACTCGGCACTGCACCTCTACCCCTACCACGACCTGTCGACTGCTGAAAACCCCGTGCTGGAGGTCGAACTGATGAGGAAGAACCAGACACAGATCCAGTCGGCTGAGCCATACCATCACCTCCTCTATTAGGACAATCCCGCATCATATGGCCAGGCTGCCCGCACGAATAGCATGCATCAGAACCTCGACGACACAGTCCAAAGTGGGCCTTGCCGCACTGATCACAATGTGGTGTTGGGGGTCTCATCTGACTAGTATCCCTGTGATGTTGCGAGCCAGATGCCCGCGAACTCTGACCTGGACCAGAATAGGATCGATCATATCGAGGCCTCTGAAACTGTGGAGGAGCACTAGCTACAGGTGGCGCCGAACTCCTCGAAAACTGTGGCCTGATGCGGCCTCTGAAGTCATCAGAATACCCTGCAAATCTCGCCCTCTTATGCTGGCCTCTATCCTGCTCCCTAACTGCCCTCTGCTGGCGCTTACGATCCTCTAGGGTCTGGGCATAAGCTTGAATACGGGAAATATCCATGCCCTCCACCAAGGAGGCTGTCGTACACTCATTTATCAGATGTGGTCCCAACCCATTCACGAACATATGCACCCTATCACTCATCTCGGCCACCATATGGGGAGCATACCTTGCCAAAGAATCAAACTGCATATTGTACTCTCGCACACTCATATTACCTTGTCTAAGGTTCAAGAACTTATCAGCTCTAGCTCGTCGTATCTCAACTGGCAAGTAGTGACGAAGAAAGGCCTCAGAAAATTCCTTCCACACAGCTGGAGGAGGGTTCGGACCCCTGGATCTCTCCCAACTATCATACCAGAGAACCGCTAAATCCCGTAGCCGATAAGAAGCCAACTCTACTGCCTCTGTATCACTAACATGCATAACCCGAAGTGTACGATGAACCTGGTCAATAAAAGTCTGTGGGTCCTCCTTGGGGTCTGATCCGGTAAACACTGGAGGGTCTAAATTAATAAAATCACGAACTCTTGTACTAACTGGTTTCTCAGCAGCACCTGTATTCTGCCTCTGAGCCTGAGCAGCTACCAAGCTAGTCAATAACTGCAAAGCACTCCGCATATCCTGGTCTGGAGTGCCAGACGGAGGAACTGGAGGCACTGGGTGCCTTCTAATACCCTCTGGAGGAGATGGAGTAGATAAGGTATGAGAGGGCATCTCACTTTGAGCCTCACTTTGTCCTGCTCTGACTTGGGGCACCTGACTGGTACCCTCTCCCGCTGCTGTATCAAGCCGTCTACTAATCGTTTGCTTCCTAGTCGAAGGCATCACTGAAAAAAAACAAGGTGAATATTAGAGACAAACACTTACGACTCAACTCTACGCACGATCTAGATTCAGGAAGAAGGTAACAACCCTAGATGTCATGTAGCCTCCTGATTATAAATGTGGCGCGCTACACATCCATAATCAAGACTCTACTAGACACGGCTCATAGACAACCCCTAGGACAGACTTGCTCTGATACCAAGTTTGTCACGACCCAAACTGAAGGGCCATGACTAGCACCCGACCACACTTGCCGAGCACCAACGTACATTTCATCTAACCTTCATTATTATCTTTTAAGGCTGACGAGATCAATATAAATGGTAGACCTAGATCATGGACAACCAGCAATAAAATATGACGGCATGAACATACATAGCAGGGGATGACCAGACAATCAAGAAACTACGTATAAGGTATGAGCTACCACGCTACTATGAAAGACTATACAACAAAAACTAGCCGACAAGGCATACCAAACTATACATGAGCCGACACCTGTCTATGAGCCTCTAAAAGAACATAAGTGTTGCAACATAGCCGGAACAGGGCCCCGACATACCCATAATGTCTATAACAAAAATTGCATACCAAGACCAAGGCAAGTCCGGAGAAGGGATCTCGCCAATCACCGCTGAACTGGACAGTCTACTGTGGTGGGGGAGCTGCACCTACCTGTCTATCAGGACCTGCAGCACGACATGCAGCGTCCACAAATAAAAGGACGTCAGTACGAATAAAGTACTGAGTATGTAAGGCAAGGAACCATAAATACGATCAGTAATGTAAGCAAGGATAGAGAATATACAACCTGTAACATCTTAGTACCTCTGAGGGCTACTTACATGAAATGCATGATACATATGTATAAATACATAAACCTTTAAAGCATTCGCCTCTGTGGGCATCATTATCATCATATCGTACCCGGCCATAATAGGCTCGGTAGAATCGTACCCGGCCACGTGGAGCTCGGTAAAACCCAACTGATCAGTGGTTGCACAATAGGTGCCGTACCCGGCCAACTATAGCGTGGCTCGGTAGAGTAAAATAGATACATATATATAATGCATGCTCGACTCATGGAATCACATTCTAAACCTTTCGGAGTGACGTAAGGTCGGTATCCTCTGTACACGTTATTAGGACTAACTCTTCACTATGAACCTTATAAGAATCAGGAAGTACCAATAACATTGATAACATAAGAATAAGAGAAGCAACATTAACATCAATCGTTCCATAAGAGGGAAAACAATGTAAGTACTGCTAGCTTCTAAGAGTAGAGTATCTTTGGAAGCTCGTTCATTACATTATGTACAATCGGAGTCGTGCAAAAGAAGGAAAGGGATAGCCTCACATACCTTGTATATACTGCCCCAATCTCAAGCTATGCAATTGTCAAAACTCCTTAGTCTACAATAAGAGAAACGATACTATCGTTATCATTTAAGCGTCATAACTATTATGTATCGACCACAACCTATTTTACGATGAAACGGACAGCACCTCCCCTATATATATGACCTCACACCATTCAAAACAGTCACCAAACAGCCCAAACAACATCAATAATAAACGTATTGAGCCTCCCAAAATAGTCCACACACAGCCTAATCACTCCATACATACGACGACCACCGTAGTCGTGTCAAACAACCTGGAAATGTTACGAATAACTATCAGCCCATAACCCTACATATATATGGTGTTTCTCCACACCCTTCCTCATCCAAAACTCCACAAGATAGTAGTAAAATACGCAGCCCAACAACAACGCAAAACAGTCCACAAAACAATAACATTACTACCAAACCTTTCGATATATATCTCACAAGTTCTAGCTTCAATGGCTTAGCCGCAACTTGGATAATCTTAAATACATATAGAGTAAGAGGTTCCTTACCTTTATACAGAAAGAAAAACTCCAATTTGACCTTAAATTTCCATGAAATATCCCTCCAATGCTGCCACAACAACAAAAGAGCGAAACTAGCGATCAATTAGTGTTTTTCGGCACTAGAATCACTTTAGAAGGCTTGAAATCACCTAGGATTGATATTAAGAACATGAGGGAGTATTTACAGAACATAAACCCTTTAAAACAACCTCCCACACGAGCTGAAACGACACAAAAATGAGCAACAACAAGAAGAACAAGAGACTTACTAGCGCCACGGAATTCCCGACACTTGATTTGTGTTGTTTGCCCTTTTTTGGGTCTTGAATCTTGAGAGAACCTTGAGAGGATGTTCCTAGGGTTCTAAGGTCTGAAAATAGTGAAAATAAATGACTTAAAACGGGTTGGAGGCATCCTATATAGGTCCAAATATCTTAAACCGACTTAGTGGGCCCCATAGAGAGGTGCTTGGCGCAGTCTCGCGAAAACGCGAATATCTCTCTACTCCGAGATCGTATCGATGAACGGTTTAATGCGTTGGAAACTAGACTCATAGATATTTAATTTGGTTGGTATATCACCCCGTAATTCCTTGTAAATTATGAGAAAAGATTAGAAACATTTGACCTAATGTTTAAGTAAAATTATGAACCTAAGTTGCGACAACTTTTGTCGACTTTTGTTTCATAACTCGTTTGACTTCAAGACTTATGATACGGATATTATATGATTAAAATACCTTCATAAATGACCTCTTGAGTGTATTAAGCACCGCTAGATTACCTGAAAATTCGAGTTACAACATCCTTGATTCGTTTAACTTCTAATACTGGTTAATCACCCTTATACACTCTTGTATCACTTAAGACCAATAGGATAGACTTCTTATCATCTCAAAGATAATTCCTTCTTGGATTTATGTTAACTAATATATGGCATGAACTAACACATGTGGATATGGGTTGTAACATCCATTTGGGCATCTATGAGTATACTAAAGTTCTTTGCTCGGTACTTTGTTGAATTCATGAATATTTATCTCATCGCATAAGTCCGTTTAGCCCTCCGTATGAATTTACTGCCATAACTCTTACTTTAATTTATTATTACAGAGGTCTAATACCAAATCCCAGCTTACTCTCATTGCTTATTCATATGTATAAATTTAAGTCCTTTAATGCTTCCTCATTACTGCTCATCTTTAGAATGACGGCCTAATCTCATCTCATACTTTGTGACTTTTGTCCATCCATTGTTGATTCACGTCCATATTGATCTACAATATACCACTGATAACTTGAAACTTCTTACGTAATACTTTGCCCTTAGGGCTTACGTTATATCAAGGAATATTCGAAGTAATTTTCCTGATCCACTTAGCAGCGATATTGTACCTCAATAACCGTATTCTATAGCATCCCAAGATGATTCTCTTACGTGAGTATTTTAATCCCGTACAATTCATGAATACGAGTCTCCCCAAGATCAAGGTGGGAAGTTCTTGGAGGGAAGGATGTCGGGGGTCTATTTGGAAATAGCCTCTCTACCCCAGGGTAGGGGTAAGGTCTGCGTACACACTACCCTCCCTAGACCCCACTAAGTGGGATTATACTGGGTTGTTGTTGTTGTTGTTGTACAATTCATGAACCCCTTTTTTCAAATTATTACTTAATCGATGGCCCAAACATCATCCTTTATCTATCACACTTGCCCCCTTATTTTACTATTAGGGCAGCATTCCATCTCTTCTAAATACTACTAATGAAGAGTAACTCCTTTGAGTCCATTCAGGCTATACTGAGCTTACTATAACATAGAGGAGCCATTAGCTCCCTTATTTTCATGGGCCTAATCCTGAGGACTAATCCATTCTTGTCACCTTCTCACTCGCCTTTTCTCATTCTTACATCTTGTCATAAAACTTTGTCACTTTTCTATACTTTAGTTTGTGACCTATACACATCTATTTATACTACTCGTAATCTTCCTTCAACTTGCTTGAATTTCCTTGTATTATTTTAGAACATCAAGCGAGACATCACATCGTCTCTAACTTTTCTTTACTTTCTTAACTAGATCTCTCAGTACTTAGAAACCATAGGGTGGAAGACATGTCACCGACAATGCCGCTATCATTCCCGGTTATTAGATCCTCGTGCTTATTGCCTTCTATATGAAGTATGGACAATTCATGATCTTCTACTTTTGAGTATCTCGTACGTGTTGATACCCAATTTTTCTTGTATATTTTTATATGCAAAATACTTTCAAAATAACATATGTGTACATATATAAGTATGTCTAAATGTTTTATTATTTTTTCTTAATTTTAAAAGATTTTTAAATCAATTTATTGCCCTATTTTATCCAAAAAAAAAACCAATAATTATTTCCAAAATTATCATTTTTGGTGATTCATTTATTGGATTTTCATATTTATGCTAAAATATAGCTAGGATAATTTTTGCTAAAATATAGCTAGGATAATTTTTGCATACTTTTACAAATTTATTTGGTATTTTTAAAGCTAAATTGTATATAATTGCAATTTTATCCCCTTTTAGGATTAATTACGTTTATATTCATAAAAATTAGGTCTGGTATTTTTAAATAGTTAACCATGTGTTATAAATCATTTTGGTACCTTTAATTTATTTTCAGAAATTAATTTATATTTTTTATAAATCGAATAGGGAAAATTGGCTATTTAAATGTTAGCCCTATTTCATTTCAATTATAGCCAAATTCTGACCCCAATTAGACCCAATTCAAACCCAATTACCCCGGCCCAAATCCATTCATACCCGACCCCTTAACCCAATTAAACTATCCCATACCCAGATCCCCACCTAACCTCTTTAAACCCAGTCGTTGATCACTTCAATCAACGGCTCCCATCCCTCCTTTCCTAATTAAACCCAAAAGATCCCCCCAAACCCTTTCATTATTCACGCTCTGCCACCTCTGAATCCCCTTCTCTCTCAATCCTCTCTCAAACCCTAGTCGCCGCCCTCAACTACAACCCTAAAACCTCCCAAATCCATGGCTTCCAAGGTTATCGGAGGCCTGTATCCACCTCACATGGCTTCTACGTGTTCGATTGTTATGGTTTCAAGGCTATATCTTGAAAGAGCTTGGTCCAGACCTTGGTCGATTTCAGTTTATGGTTGTTCTTCGGTAGTCTCTGACCTTTCTCCGGCCAGCCATGGCTATTCGAGTCTGACTCTTGACTCTCCTGCTTAGATCGATGGTTTTCAAAGCCTTTCTCACCACTTGGGATTCTTCTGAAACCCTAACTTTTAAAGTTCTCTCGATTCTCTTAGATCTATTTCAGATCTATGTCTGCTCTGAACTTTTAAGCACTTTTCTCGAAGTTTCTTTTAAAACTTCGCTTTCAAAACTCCTTATCCTTCTGATTAAGGTTCTATTAAGTTATTTCAAAACCTTTCTTTGATTTCTGATATGTTTTGTTGTGTTTGCTCGTATTATCCTTCTGCCTGAGTTTGCATGTTAAAACCCCTAATTTCTTTTAACTGTTTATTAAATGAATGATTGCTTGCCTGAGTTTTGTCCAATCTGTCTATTTATCCTCTTTTTAAAACCCTTCGATTGTTGAAAATCTTATGGTTTTGGGTCTGAGACTGTTCGTTTAAGTGCAGAAGTTCTTTTCGAAATCTCTTGTTCCCTTTGTGTGATTCTTCTGATTCTGGGTTTATGTCTTCTCTTTAACTTGCCTATGTTGAAAGTCCTAATTTTTGGGGGGTTCTTTGTTTGGTTTTGTGTATCAGCATGACTGGCCAGTTCTTGTTTTTAAGTTTCTGTGGTTCTTCGTGACTATCTTGCCTTGATTTGTTTCTACTCAGTTTCTTAGCCTAAAAGAACTTACACTAATTCTGCGTGCTTGTGTTCATCTTGACTGTTCGCAACTTGCCTCTTTCTCATCGAATCAGTAATATTTGACTCTCATGTTTTCTAGGTTTGTATGTCGACTCTTGACAGTCTGTGTCTTACTTTATTTATATGCAAAATATTGACACATGACTTTCTCTTTGATTGATTCTTATTCCCCCGTTTCTTGGTCTAATTTGAACACTTTCCTTTAGACCTTCAATCCCTACTTTTCTACTCAATCTAATTGGCTGCTTGATTCTTACTGTCTATTTCCCTAATTAGAGTTTTTCTGAACCTAGCCGTAATAGTTTACTCTATGCCTAATATGTTTGAATTATCCCCTTGTATACACATTGATTTCTTTCCTTATTTGTTACTCATTCTTACCGTTTGAACTGATTCCCTTAAATTAAGGGAGTATTTGTACTGATTTTGGTTCTAATTGGTTCTGAGTTCCGTAATTACTATACAATTGTAATTCTTGCCTTATTTGACATGGCTTCAAACTACTATATATACATATTCTCTCATTAACACAAACACACGAACACTAGTTCTAAACTCACACTTACACTCAAAACACTCTCTCTTGCTTTATTACTTGTACTGTGGCCTGTTCAGCCAGCTGAAAGCCAAGGCTATATTTCGAAGTCCTGCTAATTTTCTTTACTGCACTTTGCTTCTTTGACCGGTATGTTCTAATTAAGTTTTTCAGTACCAACAACAACATGCTTACTTACTGATTTTGCATTCTTGTCTGCCCATTGCTTGTATTTAATTCAATACCATTACTCAGCATGATGGAATTTCCTTTCTCCTATTCTGAATCAATGTATTATGAATCCCAAATCCCTACCCCAATGTGATAAATACTTGTGGTTAGTTTGGGGCATGACAGTATTGAACATTACTAAGCATGACCCAAACTTGATCCTCCTAGGATCATAACCCCCATGTTTCCCTTATATGTTGTGTGCTCTAGTTAATTTACAAGCATGACATCACTCCCTATTGTTGTGCATGCCCAGAATTAACTCTTGCCTAAGTATATAGGCTCCTTGCAATGGATTCCTAATCCCCTGCCCCTTTATGTGAATTTATCAATTCTGTGAAGTGTTAATGATTGACTCCTATCACCCTTTACCTCTCATTTATTCCTTCAAGTCTTAGAACTCAGTTTCTGCACTTCTCACTCTCTTCTTAGACTTAAATTTTGCCCCCCTCATGCGAGCCTTGCCTTGGGACCCATGAGCTCCATCTGAACTTGGACACATGAGGGCTGGCATTTCCACACTGCACTTGTCCCTATTCTGGTTATGAAACTTGGGTGTGATCACTGCTCGGGGTCCTATTGAGGCCCTTAGGGAATTCTGACACACTCAAGGCTGAGAAAAGCTTTGGATCAATGGTATTTTGAGTTGGTTTATCTCATAACTCAGAGAGGAAGTCAAGAATCAGGCTTCCTCTGGTTGTAACCTCTTCTTTTCCACTTTTCTGATGTAATTCATTATTCGGTTTATAATATTTTGTAATAAACATTGGGGCTTTGGTTAGTGAAAAGGGTTGGAAAATTATGCATGCTCAAGGGTAGAAAACATGCCTATAGGACTGCATTCTCTAAATGTTCAATTCACATTTAGAAGACATGCCTATAAGACTGCTCTAATTCTGCATATTCACACTACATTTAGAAACCATGTCTATTGGAATCGCTTGTTCAATTCACATCTAGATAACATACCTATAGGGATTATCTAAAAATCTGCACGCTTGTCACCATTTAGGTATCATGTCTATAAGGGTCTAAAATCAGTAACATATAGAAATCATGCCTATAGGGATTCCCAAGTAAAATTCTGGTTCGTTTCTATTCACATTCAATGTTAGATATCATGCCTATAGGGATTAAAATCAGCAATATTAGATACCATCGCTTACAGAATCTGAAACTAGTTAAATTTAAAATCAGTTCGATTCTGAACCAGTTTTAAACAACTTTCCGTCTTTATTTAACGAAGTTTAGCAATCATGCCTATAGGATCTCAAACAATTTGTTTTGAGTTAGTATTGTTTCGCCTCATTCTGAATTAAGTAGATATCATGCCTATAGGACCCCGTCTAAACACTTAGGCAAACCTTAGAGTAATAACTGTAAAATTGAATCTGTTTTTGTTAAGTGCTACAACCAGCAGGTAGGCCTGATTCAGACTTCTTATCTGAGTTATGTAATAAACTAATCTGCCTCAATAATCAACTTCCCTCATCTTTATATGCTTTAATCATACCAAAAAAGTATATGCAAGTCATGCTAGTTATGTGTTTTGTTTGAGGAGGTATACTTGAGCCTAATGTGTTTATGTGTTTCCCCTTTAATGTGCAGTCTTTTATATGTTTTGTATGTCGCCTTAGATTTTTACCTTTGAAACTTCAAGTTAGCCTAATATCCCTCCCCTTTAGAATTAGTAGTCCTAAGTGCCTCCGGGACTGATAAGAACAGGATGGGTAATAGCATGCAATAGCGTTCGAGACCAATCCGCGCTTTAGTACCTTAAACGGGGTGGGAAAGGGTAGATATGGATATGATGACCGTTGCGCTAATGCCATGTATAACCCCTCTTTTGAGGAGTAATTACTTGGTATTACATTGATGTGATCCATATTTTTATCAAACCTAGGACCACGTTTCTTTATTTCCCCCTTTTTTTTTAGGCATTGTAACTCCTTATCTAAAATCAACTCTTGTAATTGCTCTTTCAAACATGGTTTACTTTCCGACCATTGTGTATTGAAATCCCCTCCTTTTTTGAGGCTTATCTGCTTATATGTTAATTGCACCCCAAATTCACAATAACTGTCTGGCCAGGAACCACACTAGTGGATCCTGAGGGGTGCCTAACACCTTCCTCTTGGGATAATTTCAAGCCCTTACCCAATCTCTGGTTGTTAAAACAAACTTAGAATTGAATTTCTAGTGGTGTCCTAATGCACCTTAATCATTAGGTGGCGACTCTTCAATTGAAAAACCCAGTTCCCAAAAGGAATGAGTTGTCCCACACCAAATGTCCTAAACCCGATTTCGCGAGAAAAAGGGGGTGCGACAGCATGACGACTCTGATGGGGATTTTTAGGCTTTTACCATTTCAGACTATTACTGTGAATTTATACCTCTTTGTGTGCAATTACTTGTTTAATTCCTTTAAGCATTCAATTCCCTTTTCAACTGCAAAAACTGACTTGTCTTTTTGTTTTCCTTTACTACTGCTTTAAATTAGGAAACGGTTGTATTTACTGCTTTCTTAAATGTGAAAATATGTGACAACATGTTTTTAATTATTGAATAATCATGTAAAACATCATATTCCACTCGTGCCAAACAAATCTCATAGCAACGCTTATAATGAGTGGTTGTGCCTTCCGATATTATCACCCCCCCAAATCCGGAAAAGGCATATTTGCGGTAAAACCAGTCGATCAACGGTGTAGTCGATGGTTCCGTGCCTTTCCCCCTTGAGTTGTCTGCTCAAGGGTACCAGTCTAAAACCCCATAGAAACTTTACTTTGTTTAAACTGTGCATGCATCATGGTCAAACCTAGACGAGTCAGTTATGTTGTCCGCATAATGACTCTTTAAGATAGCCTTATCCAAAGTCCACTGGGTTTACCTAAACCTAGACGAGAACTAAAAGCTTTATGCCAATTGTTGATATTAAATAGTTAAGTCTGGTGGGGGTAAGGGCCTAACCTTATTTGTCTTGCAGAAATATGAGGCACGAAGTCCTCATATTCAGCATGGTCACCAACATCCACCCAAAATTGCTAAGCTGGTGGGAGGATCTTCATTCTAGCAATCATACTCTTGTCCGGAAATATTTGGGAAACCTACCTTCTCTCCTGGAAATCCAACCCAACAACAATATCATAGAAGTTGTTACTCTGTTCTGGGATTGTGAGAGGTCTATATTCCGTTTCGGGGACATTGAAATGACACCCTTACTAGAAGAAATAGGAGGATTAGCTGGTATAGCATGGGAAACTCCGGGTTTGTCAATGCTTGAGAATCGCAAAGGCAGAGGCTTCCTCAAAAATGGGTTTGAAGAAGAATCCAGAACTGACATGTCTAAAAGAATCCTATATCCCCTTTGACTATTTGTATGTGAGGTACGGTCACAACAAATCCTACAGTACCTATCCTGACGAATTTGCCATCACACCATTAGGGTATATTCACCGAAGGGTCTTTGTATTCATGTTTTGTTTCCTGGGGTTGATTGTGTTTCCAATGAAGAAAGCAAGAATCCACACCAGACTAGCTATGGTAACTAAGACCTTAATGGAAGGAATTGGTGGGCAACCATTCAGCATTGTGCCCATGATCATTGCGGAAATATACCGAGCCCCATAGAAGTGTCAATAGGGATCCAAACACTTCGAAGGCTACAATTTGCTACTTCAGCTCTGGATCATGGAGCATCTCCAAAGGGGTGAATACCGACAAGAGATTCAGAGAAGGGATTGGGATGATCATATAACCTTCCATCATCCGAGGTGAATGAATTACATGCCCAACATGTTCGCTCAGCTTGAAGATGCTAGGGGATTGGTAGAGTTGTTTGATAATCCAACCGAGGGTCAGGTACAATGGATGTTCGAGTGGTTTCTGACCGAGGAATTCATCGCCATATCTAGGGATGCACCATTTCTGATATTGATCGGTCTGAGAGGAACATACCCTTATGTCCTTCTCTGGGTTATAAGGCAAACTGGTAGGAAGCAGGTTATACCCAGGGTCGACAAGATGAGTCATTTCCGGGCTGACTTCCAGGCTGATGATAGTCCTTATAAGTGTCAAGCTCAGCATATGTGGCACTGCAATATCGTCATGGGGAGAGATACCATCGATCCAGACAGATACCACGCCTGTTGTGCTCCCTACTATTCAGGATGGTTGGAAGATAATCACGATGGTCTGGTCCAGCCAGGGTTTGCTAGGGGCCACATGATCATAGATGAAAGGGTCGAGGCACAGGTCAAATACAATCAACTGTGCAAAAGGATCCGGGAATATGAAAGCGAGCACCGTGAGATACAAGAAGCCAACCAAAAGCTGATTGAGGAGTGGAAAGACATGGTTGTCAGTGCCAACAAGCGACTGAGATACTTGGAGTAGGGCATAGTGGAGCTAGAAAGGAAATTCCTCAAAAGAATTGAGGATTGCCAAAATGCTAAAGGGAATGAGGGCGGACATCTAGGCAGAGCCTACTTATTGCTGGGACTTGGCGAGTTAGGAAAGCTAATTCACGGAGCCAAGGATGTCGAATCTGGGGAAGGTCCTTCTGGGACCAAATAGATAGGAGTCTTCTTTTTGCCTTATAAAATGTAATAAGGTCGATGGCCAGTAGTGACATTTATTTCCTGTTTATTTAGTGTCGATTTGGGATTCGTTTTATTTTCTAACAACAAAATGAGGCATTTAGCATTCTAAGTTCTCCAAATTAATTTGTTGCTAGGCCTACCTCGGTCACAAAGAGGTTCCAAAATTAGGACATGTTTTATATTCCGCACTACGTGTTTAAATATTGCAACATTTTTTATGATCCTCACTAACTTGTTACCTTTTGTTTTTACTTTATTACTTCCCTCCCCAAAGGTTAGTTTGTGCACTCTGGCAACATCATCTTATTCCACGAGATCCAGGGGCCCTCCAGCCACTCCTCCTTTTAGTCTTGTCAAAAACAAGAACAAAGGGAAGATGGAAGATTTGAATAATGTCAGAAAAGAGAACTCAACTGAATGGGTAGAGGTCACTCCTGGTCACGGTACTCAGGTTTCCAAAGAAAATGCATCCCAACTCGAACAAAAACTGCTGAAATTTCAGGAAGAACTTGATCAGGTTCGGAATCTGACAAATCTGTCATTTTCCCTCACTACTCCAGATATCAATTTCCCAAATGCTCAGAACCCTACACCTCCACAAAATATCCCAAAGCAACAAAACCATCCCGTTCCTCGCCATCACTGCAACACCTGCCATATCTCAAACAACACCCTGTTGCTCATCCCAGAACTCCAAAACTCCACAAATGACCACTTACACACCCACCATAACACCCCCATCTATGTGGAGACTATGCCACACTCCACCCAACCCATATCAAGCACACCCGAGCCTGATGATAAAGGCTCGCTCATCAGGAACCTGGTTGAAAAACTTAAGAAACTGACTAGCCGAGTTCAAGGCGTTGAAGGAATAAGGGAATTAAAGGGCTGAACTATGAAGATCTTTGCATATAACCCAATGTCAAACTGCCCGAGGGGTACAAACCTCCAAAGTTCGAAATGTTTGATAGTACAGGGGATCCAAGGGTCCATTTGAGAACTTGCTGTGACAAGCTAGTTGGAGTAGGGAAAGACGAGAGAATCTGCATGAAGCTATTCATGAGGAGTTTGAAGGGAAATGCTTTGTCTTGGTACATTAGCCAAGATTCGAAGAAGTGGTCGAACTGGGTAGGCATGGTGTCCGACTTCATGGACAGGTTCAGGTTCAATACAGAGAATGTGTCGGATATGTTTTACATTTAGAATCTAAAGAAGAAGCACACAAAAACATTTTGCGAGTATGCTACTCGCTGGAGGTCCGAAGCTGCTAAGATCAGGCCTGCCTTAGAGGAGGAACAGATGAACAAATTCTTTGTTTGGGCTCAAGACCCGCAGTATTATGAATGACTAATGTTGATTGAGAGCCATAAATTTTTTGACATTATCAAGTTGTGTGAAAGGATCGAAGAGGGCATCAAAAGCGGTATGGTTACGAACTTCGAGGCCTTGCAAGCTACAAATAAGGCTTTGCAATCTGGTGGTGTGTCCAAGAAAAGGGATGTAAGAGCCGTAATGGTTGCATAAAGAACCAAATCTCCCATCAAATACCAAACCTACCCAATGCCTCCACTCACATATCAGCCTACCCCTAACTACCAAACACCCTCACCCTCTTACCAAACTCCGCCACCCGCTTATCAATCACCTCCACCTCCCACATATCACCCTACTTCACCCAAATATTCCCAACCCGCACATGTTTACCAAACCTAAATGCTCAACCATCCCACGATCAATCCCCTCCTGCACACCAAAACTTCCCTAGACCTTGACAAAATTTTGACCGTAGACCTCCAAAACAATATACAGCCATTGTTGAACCCATTGACCAGTTGTACGAAAGACTCAAAGTTGTTGGTTACGTCAACCCCATCCTTGCTGCAACCCCTGAGAACCCTTTTCAGTGGGTTAACCCAAACAAATCATGTGCATACCATTCCGGAATGAAGGGACATACCATCGACGAATGTCGTTCTCTAAAAGACAAGATCCAGACTTTAATTGACAACAAGATTATTGAGGCAAAGGAACCTGCTCTGAATGTCCGCAATAACCCTCTGTCAGACTATAAGGGTGGAGGAATTCACATGATTGAGGTAGATGATGATTGGGATCCCGAGGGATCAATCGGTTTGATAGCAAAAGGTGATGACCCAAAGAAACCAATAGTTACTCTTAATCCGATCATGGTCCAGATTCAGCCCTCTGAGGATGTCGAGGTAAATATGTTTGTGCCACTTGAGTTTGAAGCAACGTCATATGCAAAGACACCAGCACCAATTGAGGTCGAATTCGTGTCTCCAGCAAATGTACCCCCACCCTTTGAAGTTCCAGTTCTACCACCTATGGCACATGCTCCGTTCAGAGTAAACATAGCCACGCCGATTCCAGTGGCGATGTCGACCATGACGCCATACCATACAAAGGCTATAGCATGGGACTATACAGTCGGGGCAAGGAGGAAGGGCAAGGTTAGGTTCAAAGAAACTATCACCGCACAGGGTATGACGAGAACTGGTAGGGTCTATACCCCGGAACACCTAGCTGAGTCAAGCAAGCAGGCCTCCAATCGGTCACCCATCATTGAGATAGGTTCAGATGATCTTTGGAGAAAGATACAGGCCAAGGAATACTCGGTCATCGACTAGTTGAACAAAACACCGGCGCAAATTTCCATCCTTGCTTTGCTACAAAATTCTGAGGCACACAAGAACGCTCTATTAAAGGTGTTGAGTGAAGCATACGTGCCAAGCAACATCACTGGCGGGGAAATGGCCAACATGGTAGGACAGGTATTGGAAAGTCACAAAATTACTTTTCATGAGGATGAGCTACCGCCTGAAGGGTTGGGATACAACAAAGCACTGCACATCACTGTGCAATGTGAGGACTACTTCATCACTAGGATCCTGATTGATGGGGGTTCCAGTCTCAACATTTGTCCACTAGTTGTTGATACCTAATTTTTCCCTATGTATTTTTATATACAAAATACTTTCAAAATATCATGTACATACATATATAAGCATGACCAAGAGTTTTGGTATTTTTTTTCCTAATTTTTAAAGATTTTTAAAATCAATTTATTGTCTATTTTAGTAGTATAGAGACCAATAATTACTTTCAAAATCATTAATTTAGGTGAATAATTTATTTTATTCCCATATTTATACTAAAATATAGTTAAGGTGATTTTTGTATATTTTTTACAAATCTATTTGGTATTTTTATGCTAAATTGCATGTAATTGCAATTATAGCCTATTTCACGATTAGTAGCATTTTATAATTATAAAATTATTTCCAGTATTTTAAAATTAATATTTATAGTATTTGTTGGCTCAGTGTTTTTAATTAACTTTTAAAATTATTATTACTATTTTTATAAAATAAAAAGGGAAAATAGGCTATTTAACACTTAGCCCATTTCTATTTCAATTACAACCCTTTCACCTTTTAATTTTGGCCCTCAATTTGACCCAATTCCGCCCCCAAATTAAACCAGCCCAATCCCCCAAATTACCCGACCCCTGACCCGATTTAAAAACCCCACCCGGCTCCCCTTTGGTCCAGGCCGTTGATCATTTTGATCAACGGCCATAAACTCCCCTTTTCTTTTTTAATTCCCAAACCACCCTTAACCTAATTCATTTCACCGAGACAACGCCTTTGAACCCTCTTCGTCTCTCAAACTCTCTCGAACCTCTCTGAAACCCTAATTTTTTCCCACCTTATCTCACCATGTTTCCACCGGAATCCATGGCGTCTCCGGCCATGGACGGTCTGTACTCATCCTTTCTCACCATTAGACCTAAGCTATTCAAGGTTTGAAGCCCGACTTCAATGGCCTTCTTCAGATCCTTCTCAGATCTGTAGATCTATGGCTTCTCTGGCCATTATTCCGGCATATTCAAGCAATATGAGTCTTTTCGACTCAGGATCTGACTTTCCTCAAGACCTTTCTCATTGCTAGGGTTTTCTCTGCAACTCTAAGTTGTCTGAGGTTCTGTACCCGCCTATTTTCTTAGATCTGTGATATGTCTGGGCTTTATTTGACATTTTAAAGGTTTTCTCCAAATTTCCTTTTTAAAATCGTTCAATTTTGATTTTAAGGTTTCTGAAAAAGTTTCTTCAAATCTCTTTCTAATTCTTTCCGTTCTTTCTTTATGTGTGTTTATCTATGTTAGGCTCGTATGTTTTCTTTTCTACTTCTAATGAGTTTGCTCTCTTGTTTCTTTTCTATTATGCGAGACTCTTCTATTTTGTTGTCACTCTTATGCTCTCATGCTAATCCGTGTTGTTAATCCTTATTCTTTGCTATATGTGTTTATGGTTGAGTTCTTTGATTTTGTTCACTTTACTGAGTTCTGTTTGTGTTCCTGCTAAGCATATTTCATCTACTTTTGTTTAAAGCTCGTATCATCTCTTTCTTCTGAACTTGTTTAAACTCCAAGTTTTCTCGAGAATGTTCTCATGATTTTGAATCAGTGTTCTTTCTATCGTGTGTGTTTGTCTCTCATAAGTCTTTGGAAAAGACTTCTGAGCCCCTCTCAAGTGGCATGCCTTCTCATCTCCATTATCTAACTCAATTTGAAACCCTAGGATTTGGGGGTTTCTTTGGCAAGTGGTATTAGGGACCCTAGGCTTTCAGACTCACTATGAGTCTGTAACTGAACTCGAATCCCTTTTGCTTGTGGCTCTAAGACTTTCAATATTAGACTCTTTTTCTAAGAAACCTGACGATTCCTTTTGCTTGATCTGTGTGCTTTATATATGAGAAATTCCTCTTTCAAAAGTTTTCACCAATTAAGTGATTGATTCTGAAATCCTTTTAATAAGGCTAATGAATTCTCACTGATGTTTCTTCGATTGAACCTCTTTTACCTTTCTTGACTTGGTTCATTCGAATTGAACTTGTAATTTTGGTTTCATGGCTGTTTGATTGATTCCCTTGCCATATTTGGCACAAACCGTATGCCATTGATTGTTTTCCTTAAATAACTTCTATGTACTTACCCCTAAAACCGGTATGTTCTGATTTAACGTTTCTGCCTCACCCCTATGTGCTTATTTACAGTTTTCTGCAATCCTGTTTACTTTACTGGTCATGTTCAATGATTTGTGCTAAGTATGTTCTTTCCCTGCACCTGTTTCTATAGTGAATCCCTACCCCCTATTCCCTTCTATGTGTTTGAGTTAAGGCTCATGGCCTGGCAGTATTCAAATTGCTGCTCAGGTCATAACCTGATCCACAATGGATCCTAACTCTTAAGATTTGGCTAACAAGCTGGTCGGGGGTGTGCCAGCTTCCCAATTGCTGAACATGCCCACCAGCCTGCCACGGCTTTCCCCTAATTCCCCTATGCACTTACACTTATTCTTAGACTCTTAAGTTCTGCCTCCCTCTTATGAGCCTTGCTTTGGAACCTTGAGTTCCATCTGAACTTGGACATCAGAGGGTTGGCCCTTCCACACTGCATTATGATCTCAATTCTGCAATGTGTTTGCGGTGTAAGCACTGCCCGAGGCCCTTTGAGACTCTTGGGAACTTTGACACATCCCAAACATGAGAATAATTTGTAATAACTATTGGGGTTGGCTAGTGAAAGGGGATGGGGATGAATGTATGCAATGGGTAGAAAACTTGCCTATAGGATTTTTTTTTTGATTTCTGCATTCTCATCTTAGAACTCATGCCTATAAGTTTTTCTGATTTCTGCATTCTCATCTTAGAAACCATGCCTATAAGTTATTTTCTGCAGTTCTGCATTCTCATCTTAGAAACCATGCCTGTAAGTTTTTTTCTGCACTTCTGAATTCTCATCTTAGAAACCATGCCTATAAGTTTTTTTGCATATAAAAATCCTTTCTCTAAGATCTGCATTTATGCATATAGAGAATTATGATCATAGTTTTTATGCACTTCTGAATTCTCATCTTAGATACCATGCCTATAGTACTCTTGCATCTATGTAACCATTTAAAACCAATAATATTTAGATAACTTGCCTATAGGAGTAATCAATTGAATCAACTTCGTCTATGAGTCTAAAATCAGTCATAAGGTCGTTTAAAATCTGCAGATCTTTTGTTTATAGAACCAGTAATCCTCTCTTTAAAATCAGTACGCTCCGTTAGATATCATGCCTATAGGTCTCACTTAGGCGAACCATTAGGTCATTAATTAACTGTGTCAGTTTTGATAACTACAACCAGACAAGGCTAATTCGGACTCCTCATCTGAGAAATATGTGATAAATCAGCCTGTCCTAACACTTTTAAATTTAATTCAGACTATAACCAGTATTTGAAGTCATGCTAAATAATTTGCTCCTTTAAGTGAGGAGGGTTGTTTGAGCCCTTAAACTGCTATTTGTTTCCCCCTACTTGTTTATGTGTTTTGTTTGTCGCATTAGAATTTTGTCTTTTTAAAACTCTGGAAAAAAAACCAACCTCCCTCCCTTTAGGACTAGTAGTCCCAAATGCCTCCAGGACTGATAGGATCGGGATGGGTAATAGCATTCAGTAAGCAATGACACTTTTCCGCATTTAATCCCTTAACGGGGTGGGAAGGGGTAGATATGGACATGATGATCGGTGTGCTAATACCACGTGCGACCCCTCTTCTATGGAGTGATTGTCGGTATTGCATTGATGTGATCCATATTGTTTGTAAACCTAGGACCCCTTCCCCTTTACTTTCTATCCCTTTTTTTAACTGTCCAGACTATTTGCTTAAGATTTCTGTTTTCTTTATCTTTCTTCAAACTTTCAATTCACTTGCAACATTATGTGTAAATTCCCTTCTATTTGAGACCTTTATTTGCTTACTTGTTATTTAAAGTCACAATTGTAACATGGCCGGGAACCACACTAGTGGATCTTGGGGGGTGCCTAACACCTTCCCCTCGAGATAATTTCTAGCCCTTACCCGAACTCTGGTTTTCCAACTCAAACTCTTCTTTAGTGTCCTAATGCACTTTAATCATTAGTTTTGGCGACTCTTCAACCCAAAAAACCCAATTCCCAAGAGGGAACGAGTTGTCCTCCCAAATGTCATGAACCCGATTTCGCCTTTAGAAAAAGGGGGCGCGACAGCATGGTGACTCTGCTGGGGAATTCTTTAGGCTTTTACCATCTCATGTTACTTGTGACTTCACTGCTTCTTTATTACCTTTATTTAATGTCTTTACCTCTTTTCTGCTATGAAACTGACTTGGCTCTTTGTTTCTTTTCTTTAATGCTTTCTTTTACCGCTTTCATTCAATGCCGTTGTAATTATGAGCAATTATTATAATCATTACTTTATGAACATGCAAATACGTGACAACTTGTTACATTCTTGTAATTGCATATTCAACATCATATTCCACTCGTGCCAAACAAAATACCATAGCAACGCTTATAATGAGTGGTTGCGCCCTTCCAATATTATCACCCCCTAAATTTGGCAAAGGCATATTTGCGGTAAAACCAGTCGATCAACGGTGCAGTCGACGGTTCCGTGCCTTTCCCTCTTGAGTTATCCGCTCAAGGGTACCGGTCTAATACCCATAGAAACCTTACTCTGTTCAATTATGCATGCATCACTGTCAAATCTAGCTGAGTCAGTTATGATGTCCGCATAATGACTCTTTAAGATAAGCCTTGTCCAAAGTCCACTGGGTTCCCTTGAACCCAAACGGACGCTACCGTGTCTGTGCATTTTTTTGGAGAACTAAATGCTGCTCATGCTAATTGTTTATATTTAATAGCCGAATCTGTCAGAAGTATGGCCTCACCCTTTTGTTTTGCATAAATGAATGACAAAGTTCCCGACTTTGGTATGGTCAACATACCCTCACTCTTGCTGACCTGGTGGAGGAACCTCCCATCAAGTAACCAAATCAACGAATGGAAAGAGAGAGTCACCAGGGCTAGTGAAAAGCTGGAATATCTAGAATACAGTCTGCTGGAGTTGGAAGGGAATGTGAGGAAAAGAGTCACTGACTGTCAAAATGTTGAGGAAGGCAAAGGAGAGCGCCTGGCGAAGGCATTTTTACTAGAAAATCTGCGCGAGCTGGAGGATCTGATCAACGAAAACATTCAACCTGGAGAAGGTCCTTCTGGGACCAAGTAGCTAGGAGTCTTTTCTTTTGCTTTAAGAATGTAATAAGGCCAATGACAATTAGTGACATTTTATTTTTTGCTATTTTTAGTGTCTTTTTGGGATTCGTCTTATTTTTATCAATAAAATGAGGCATTTAGCATTATAAGTTCTCCAAATCAACTTGTCTCTAGGCCTACCTCGGGCATAATGAGGCTCCCAAATTAGGACACGAATTATATTCTCACACTATGTGTTTAAATATCGCAACTTCTTTTTCTTACAACCCGCACTAACTTGCTACCTTTGTTTTTATTTTATTTTTTTGTTTTGTTTTATTCCCCTCCCCAAAAGTTAGTTCGTGCACTCTGGCATCGTCATCATACTCCACAAGATCTAAGGGCCCTCTGCCTCCTCCTCCTCCGAGTCCTATCAGAAATAAGAACAAGGGAAAAATGGAAGATTTGAGCAACATTATAAAGGAGAACTCAGTTGAAAGGGTAGAGGTTCCTCACGGTATTTAGGTTTCCAAGGAAAGTGCCTCCTAGCTCGAGCAAAAGTTGTTGAAATTTCAGGAAGAACTGGACCAAGTTCGGAACTTGGCAAGCTTGTCGTTTTCCCTCACCACCCCAGATGTCAACTTTCCCAACACTCAAAACCTCACACCTCTACAAAACATCCCGAAACCACAAAACCAACCGCTCCCCATCACCACTGCAACACATGCCACACTTCAAACAACACCCCGCTGCTCATCCCTGAACTACTAAACTCCACAAATGATCATCTCCACAGCACCCCCATCTATGTGGAAACCATACCACACTATACTCAACCTATTTCAAGCACACCCGAGTCTGATAACAAAGACTCTATTATCAAGAAGCTGGTTGCGGAACTCAAAAAGCTGGCTAGCAGAGTTCAGGGTGTTGAAGGAAACAAGGGGATCGAGGGATTGAATTACGAAGACCTTTGCATTCAACCAGATGTTGAACTGCCCGAGGGGTACAAACCTCCTAAGTTCGAGATGTTTGATGGCACAAGGGATCCTAGAGTCCATTTGAGGACCTACTGCGACAAGCTGGTCGGAGTAGGGAAGGATGAAAAGATTCACATGAACCTCTTTATGAGAAGCCTGAAAGGGGATGCTCTATCTTGGTACATTAGACAAGACCCGAAGAAGTGGTCGAATTGGGTAAGTATGGCATCCGATTTCATTGACAGATTCAGATTCAACACGGAGAATGCGCCAGATGTGTTCTACATCCAGAACTTAAAGAAGAAACCTACGGAGACATTCCGCGAGTATGCTACTCGTTGGAGATCAGAAGCTGCTAAGGTCAGGCCGGCTTTAGAAGAAGAACAAATGAATAGGTTTTTTGTCCGGGCTCAATACCCACAATATTATGAGAGGTTGATGTTGATTGAAGGCTAGAAATTTTCTGACATCATTAAGCTAGGGGAAAGGATCGAGGAAGGTATTAAAAGTGGTATGGTCACAAACTTTGAAGCATTACATGCCACCAACAAGGCTCTACAGTCTGGTAGCACGTCCAAGAAAAGGGATTTGAGTGCCGTGATGGTTGCATAGAGAAAAAAGTCCCCAATCAAATACCAAACCTACCCATTACCTCAACTCACATATCAGCCTACCCCGAATTAGCAAGCACCCTTGCACTCTTACCAAGCTCCACCGCCTACTTACCAATCATCTCCACCTCCCACATATCAGCCCACTTCGCCCAGATACTCTCAACCCGCACCTGTGTACCAAACCTATAACACCCAACAAGCCCACTATCAATCACCTCCCTCTCGCCAAAATTTCCTTAGACCCTGACCAAACTTCGACCACAAACCCCCCAAATAGTATACCACCATTGCCGAACCTATCGACCAGCTGTATGAAAGGCTCAAAGCTATTGGTTACGTCACCCCTATCCCTGCCATAAACCACGAAAACCCCTCCCAGTAGGTCAACCCAAACAAAACCTGTGCATACCATTCCGGCATGAAGGGGCATACCATTGATGAGTGATGCTCTCTAAAGGATAAGATTCAAGCTTTAATTGACAACAAGATCATTGTGGCAAAGAAGCCTACTCCGAATGTCCGTAACAACCCTCTACCAGACCACAAGGGTGGAGATGTTCACATGATTGAGATAGAAGACGATTGGGACCCTAAAGGGTCGATTGAACTAATCGCTAAAGGTGACGAGCCAAAGAAACCAACAGTCACCCTTAACCCGGTTGTGGTCCAGATGCAACCTTTGGGAGACGCCGAAGTGAACATGTTCATACCACTTGAGTTCGAAGCACCTTCTTCTGCAAACACGCCAGGGCATATTGAGGTCGAGTTTGGGTCCCCAAAGGCACCTGTACCATTTGAGGTTGTTGTATTACCTCCTAAAGCAAGGCTGCCCATTCCGGTGGCCATGACAGCCGTAACACCGTTCCACCCAAAGTCTATCCGTGGGATTACACCGCTGAGGCAAGAAGGAAAGGGAAAACCAAATATGGAGAAACAATTGCAGCACAGGGTATGACAAGAACCGGCAGGGTTTATACTCCAGAACATCTAGCTGAGTCCAGTAAGCAGGCCTCTAGACGACCAACCATCACTAAAGCTGGGCCTGACGATCTGTAGAGGAAGATACAAGCCAAAGAGTATTCGGTCATTGATCAGTTGAACTAAACGCCGGCCCAGATCTCTATCTTGGCTCTACTACAAAGCTTTGACGCACATAAGAATGCCTTATTGAAGGTGCTGAGCGAGGCATATGTGCCCAGCAACATAACTAGAGGAGAAATGGCAAACATGGTAGGGCAAGTATTGGAGAGTCACAAAATTACTTTCCATGAAGATGAGCTACCACCTGAAGGGCTAAGCCACAACAAGGCATTGCACACCACTGTGCAGTGCAAAGATTATTTCATCACCAGAATCCTGATTGACGGAGGGTCCAACCTCAATATTTGTCCATTGGTGACTCTTAGAACATTGGAAAAAAGCCTGCATGAGATCAAGGATGGAGCCATCAACGTCAAAGCTTTCGATGGATCCCAAAGGTCCACTATTGGGGAAATCAGTTTGTGTTTGTAAATGGGACCGACTTGGTTTGATGTTGATTTTCAAGTGATAGACGTCCCAGCATCCTACAACTTGCTATTGGGACGGCCCTGGATCTATGCTGCTGGGGTTGTAACATCAACCCTACATCAGTGAAATCCGAGTGGAATCACCAAGAGGTAATTATTTGCGGTGACGGTAGCAATCCCATATACAGTCGCCAGACCATCCCAGTAATCAGAGGAAGAAGGAAGATAGGCGGAGAAACCTACCATCACATTGAGCGAGTCAATGCCATGGACAAGGATAAATGGTAGGATAACAAAATTGAAAGTATACTGAATTGGTGTGGATACGAACCTGGCAAGGGACTTGGCAAGAATCTCCAAGGAATCACTAAGCCTATCAAGTTGAAGAAACACGGTACCACTTTTGGTTTGGGATATGAATACACTTGGGAGGAGTTCAACCACTGATCGCCACCATGGCGCAGTCCCTA
Source organism: Nicotiana sylvestris (assembly GCF_000393655.2). NCBI lineage: Eukaryota > Viridiplantae > Streptophyta > Magnoliopsida > Solanales > Solanaceae > Nicotiana > Nicotiana sylvestris. Next base: position 87,481,170 of record NC_091058.1, read on the forward strand.
CTACCCGCTGGAGCATCCGATACCTTGCTTAGAGTAGTCCTTCCAGCCAGCTGATGTCATATATGGGTCGGGAGAAGAGGAAGCATTGGCGGCGATGAGGAATTTGTTTTTGGAAGATGACAATATGGGTTGTTGTGTCATTTTCGAGGAGGAGGGGGAGGAAGGCCCTTCTATACAAGCTGTGAGCCGAGGAGCACGCCTCAACAATTGGTCCATCAGAACCACCAGGGCCCGAAAAGCTTCGGGGTAGCAAGGCTGAACAAAGCACCATGCATTATCTTTATTTTTCGTTAGTTGACTTTCTTTCTGCATTTCTAATATTGAAATAAGAGCTCCAATGTTCAAAACAATTATGAAATTTATCAAAGCATTTCAGTTTCTTATAAATCTTGCTCTTATTACTTTTTACCATTTACTTTATTTACACAGCATTACTATTACTTATCTTGATGAACCGACGATTGTGACATGCAACGAGACAACGCAACAAATGGATATAGACTCAGAAGAAGATGATATACCCGAAGAGGTTGTTAAAGAGGTTGAGGATTTTGAGAATAGACCTAAGTCTAACCTGGACGAAACTGAGGTTGTCAACCTGGGAGATGCAGAAAATGTCAAAGAAACGCGCATCAGTGTTCATCTGTCACCATCAGAAAAGAAAGAGTACACGGAATTCTAAGGAAATATGAGGACATATTCGCCTGGTCTTATGATGACATGATTGGTCTCAGTACATCTATTATAGCTCACAAACTGCGAACCGATCCGACATGCCCACTAGTAAAACAGAATCTCAGGAAGTTCAAACCCGACATGAGTTTGAAAATCAAGGAAAAAGTCATCAAGCAAGTCAAAGCCAAGGTTCTCAGGGTAGTAGAGTATCCAACATGGTTAGCCAATATTGTACCAGTGCCGAAGAAGGACGGGAAGGTTAGAGTCTGTGTCAACTACCGAGATCTAAACCGGGCCAGTTCGAAAGACGACTTCCCCTTTCCGAACATACACATTCTAATTGACAACTGCGCTAAGCATGAACTACAATCATTCATTGATTGTTTGCTAGGTATCATCAGATATGGATGGATGAGGAAGACGCGGAGAAAATGGCTTTCATTATGCCGTGGGGGATGTATTGTTACAAGATGATGTCGTTTGGGTTAAAGAATGCTGGGGCCACCTACATGAGGGCCATGACTACCATTTTCCATGACATGATACACAAAGAGATCGAGGTGTATGTAGACGACGTCATCATCAAATCCAAGAGAGCCACTAACCACATGGAAGATCTGAGAAAGTTCTTCAATAAACTAAGAAGGTACAACTTGAAGCTGAATCCCGCCAAATGTGCATTCGGGGTTCCTACCGGAAAACTACTTGGGTTCATTGTGAGTTGCCGAGGAATAGAACTGGATCCGTCAAAGGTCAAAGCCATCCAAGAATTGCCACCACCAAAGAACAAAAAAGAGGTTATGAGTTTCTTGGGAAGACTTAACTACATCAGCCGGTTCATAGCTCAATCTACTGTCATTTGTGAGCCAGTCTTTAAGATGTTGAAGAAAGACGCCACTACCAAATGGACTGATGATTGTCAAAAAGCCTTTGAAAGAATCAAGGAATACTTGTCAACGCCACCAGTTTTGGTCCCGCCCGAGCCGGGTAGACCTCTATTACTCTACCTTGCAGTATTGGATGGAGCTTTCGGTTGTGTTCTGGGGCAACATGATGAAACGGGAAGAAAGGAGCAGGCCATCTATTATCTCAGCAAGAAGTTCACCCCGTACGAGGCCCGATATTCTCTATTGGAATGCACCTGTTGTGCTCTGACTTGGGTAGCTCAGAAGTTAAGGCACTATTTCTATGCCTATACTACTTATCTCATATCAAGAATGGATCCTTTGAAGTACATCTTTCAGAAGCCCATGCCCACTGGCAAGCTAGCCAAGTGGTAAATCCTGCTAAGCGAATTCGACATTGTTTACGTGACTTAGAAGGCAATCAAAGGACAAGCATTGGCAGATCATCTTGCTGAAAATCCCGTGGATGGAGGATACGAGCCTCTAAAGACATATTTTCCTAATGAAGAGGTATCTTTCATAGGGGAAGATATTGTAGAATCCTATGATGGTTGGAGAATGTTTTTCGATGGAGCGGCAAATTTCAAAGGAGTTGGCCTAGGAGCAGTCCTAGTATCAGAAACTGGCTAGCATTATCCGGTATCTGCCAAGCTCAAGTTCCTGTGCACCAACAATATGGACGAGTATGAAGCTTGCATCTTAGGGCTCAAGATGGCCATTGACATGAACATTCAGGAATTACTAGTGATCGGAGACTTAGACCTACTTATACATCAGGTCCGAGAAGAATGGGTAACCAAGAACTCCAAGATACTCCCTTATTTGCATCATGTACAGGAGTTGAGGAAGAGGTTCACAAAGACAGAGTTCCAACATGTTCCCAGAGTTTAGAATGAGTTTGCCGATGCATTGGCTACCCTGTCATCCATGATACAGCACCCAGACAAGAACTTCATTGATCCTATTCTGGTAAAGATCTATGATCAGCCAGCTTAGTGTGCATGTAGAAGAAGAAGCAGACAGAAAACCTTGGTTTCATGATATCAAGGAATATTTGACGAAGGGAGAATATCCAAAACTCGCAAATCCTACATAGAAGCACACACTTCGGAGATTATCTAACAACTTCTTTCATAGAAGAGGAATCCTGTATAGGAGGACTCCTGATTTGGGATTACTAAGGTGTGTCGACGCAAAGGAAGCATCCAGATTATTGGAGGATATTCATGCGGGGACCTGCGGACCACATATGAACGGCTTTGTCTTAGCCAAGAAAATACTCTGAGCTGGTTATTTTTGAATGACTATGGAAACGGACTGCATCCAGTATGTCCGAAAATGCCATCGCTGTCAAATACATGCAGACATGATAAAGGTGCCTCCAAACGAGCTTACTGCAACAAGCTCGCCATGGCTGTTTGCCGCTTGGGGAATGGATGTTATAGGACCTATCGAGCTTGTCGCATCAAACGGGCACAGGTTCATTCTAGTGGCAATTGATTATTCCACCAAATGGGTTGAAGCAACATCATACAAAGCAGTGACTAAGAAAGTGGTAGCAGATTTTGTCCGTGACTGTATTGTTTGTCGGTTCGGAATTCCGGAGTCAATCATCACTGATAATGGTTCCAATCTCAACAGCGACCTGATGAAAGCCATGTGTGAAACCTTCAAGATCAAACACAAGAATTATACAGCTTACAGACCCTAGATGAACGGAGTTGTAGAAGCTGCCAATAAAAATATCAAGAAGATACTAAGGAAGATGATAGAAAAACATAAGTAGTGGCCTGAGAAGTTATCATTTGCTTTATTAGGATACTGCACCACAGTTCGCACATCAACCGGGGCAACTCCCTATATGTTGGTTATTGTACAGAAGCAGTCATCCCCGCCGAGGTAGAAATTCCCTCCTTGAGAATCATACAGGAAGCAGAACTTGACGATGCAGAATGGGTAAGGAGTCGCTACGAGCGGTTAGCTCTTATAGATGGGAAAATGAATGAATGCAGTTTGCCATGGTCAACTTTATCAGAACAGAATGTCCAGAGCCTTCAACAAAAGAGTCAAGCCGAGACAGTTTACACCGGGGCAACTTGTGTTAAAGAAGATTTTCCCGCATCAAGATGAAGCCAAAGGGAAGTTCTCTCCCAACTGGTAGGGTCCATACATGGTTCACCAGGTTCTAACCGTATGAGCCCTCATACTTGCAAAAATGGACGGTGAAGTTTGGCCGAAGCCGATCAATTCAGATGCTGTGAAGCGATACTATGTGTAACTCTTACGATTTCCTGTATAATGTATTTGAACTATGCCTGACCTGATTCCCGTTTAAGAGGGGATACGTAGGCATCCCTATCACAATTCAATAAAAAATTTATTTTCCCCTGCTATTGGAAACTGGGGCAGAATTTTGAGGAGGACCCTCAAAATTCTGAAGTTGATATCAGCCATTTATCGCACCCAGCCATCAGAAGCACTAGCCCAGTAAACTGGGGCAGAATTTTAAGAAGGAGCCTCAAAATTCCGGAGCGAGAGAGGTTGCAATGTCTTGAACCGCGTCACATTCGTCGGTTCATCTAAAGAAAACTATTTTAAATTATGTATTTATGTTATATTTTTTCTAAATCATGCATGTTTGGTATCAAAATTGCTTTGTTTAGCAACACTACCCTCACCAGATCAAAGTCGAGCAGGTCAAGCAAAGCCAGCAGGGATACGAACTAACTTCCCCCCCCCCCTTACAAACTCACAATTTTTCTTTGGATGCTGGCACTTGAGTTGCAAAATCATCAAATGTAGTATACGCTCACTCACAAAGTTCAAGAATACAACTGTCCGAACCGTTGCACTTGCTCGCAACTGCTATCCGCACAACAGTGTCCCCAGCAGGCACAATATCCCTAGCAATCACGATACCGCAATCCGCTATCAGCTAAGAAAACTCTATTGCCATTTTCCATTTTTACTTCCGGCATAAGGCTACCATTCTGCCTTCCAAGGTTAAGCTCTACCTCCATCTGCATTATTTGCATTGCATAAGGCTACCTTTCTGCCTTCCGAAACTAAGCTTTGTCTCCATCTGCATTTTCTGCATTACATAAGGCTACCTTTCTGCCTTCCGAGACTAAGCTTTGTCTCCATCTGCATTTTTTGCATTGCATAAGGCAACCTTTCTGCCTTCCGAGACTAAGCTCTGTCTCCACCTGCATTTTCTGCATTGCATAAGGCTACCTTTCTGCCTTCCGAGGTTAAGCTCTACCTCCATCTGCATCTTCTGCATTGCATAAGGCTACCTTTCTGCCTTGCGAGACTAAGCTCTGTATTCATCTGCATTTTCTGCATTGCATAAGCTACCTTTCTGCCTTCCGAGGTTAATCTCTACCTCCATCTGCATCCCCTGTATTCCATAAGGCTACCTTTCTGCCTTCCGAGGTTAAGCTCTACTTCTATCTGCATAAATGAAATACCGCCACCTTATTTCTCTTGCATGGCTGAAATATCACCACTCTTATTTCTCTTGCCTGGTTGAAATACCGCCACCCTTTATTTACATCTTGCATCGGCTGAAAGATCGCCAAATTGTCCAAAGGCGTCATTGTTTGGAGGCACCATTTTCATAGCCCGAGAACGCCATGCCATGGCATGAGGACCCCATTTTATCTTTTGCATATCATTATTCAAAGGCATCATGGTTCAGAGGCATCATCCTCATAGCCCGAGAACATCATTTCATAGCCTGTGAATCCTTTATCATACGCTTCATGGCCCAAGACATCATGGTCTGAGGACGTCATCCTAACCGTCCAAAGACAGCATTCACGGTCCAACTGGAACTTGCATCATGTTTAAATTTATGCACAATATATATATGCTGGTATTGTTCAATCGCAGGTACACCGGCTAGTAACAGCCGTCTCAGCAGGAGCGATCCCTCTCCAGTTCTCGCAGCCTGTCAAACTCTGACCATCCTTTCTCAACCTGAACATCGCGTCTGATTTCCGAAAATCTCCATCGGCATACTCCGCTGAAGGATCCCGAACTACATATGGCCTGATTCCTGTAATACCAGGGATATATAAGCAGTTCAGAAACCATAGCTCAGTCAAAACTCTTCAAAATCATTTCATTCGGTCAAAATTGGCCGTCATATCTTTACCCAACAACTCTTTCATCCTTTCCGGGTAAAGAGGGCAGTTGTTGATACCCAATTTTTTTCTATATATTTTTATATACAAAATACTTTCAAAATAGCATGTACATACATATATAAGCATGCCCAAGAGTTTTGGAATTTTTTTCCTAATTTTTAAAATCAATTTATTGCTATTTTAGCAGTATAAAGACCAATAATTACTTTCAAAATCATCAATTTTGGTGAATACTTTATTTTATTCTCATATTTATACTAAAATATAGTTAAGGTAACTTTTGTATATTTTTTCCAAATCTATTTGGTATTTTTAAGCTAAATTGCATGTAATCTCAATCATAGCCTATCTCTCGATTAGTAGCATTTTATAATTATAAAATTATTTCTAGTATTTTTAAATTAATATTTATATAGTATTTGTTGGCTCAGTGTTTTTAATTTACTTTTAAAATTATTATTACTATTTTTATAAAATGAAAAGGGAAAATAGGCTATTTAACACTTAGCCCATTTCTATTTCAATAACAGCCCTTTCACCATTCAATTTTGGCCCTCAATTTGACCCAATTCCGCCCCCAAATTAAAATAGCCCAATCCCCCAAATTACTCGACCCCTGACCTAATTTAAAAAACCCACCCAGCTCTCATTTGATCTAGGTCGTTGATCATTTTGATCAACGGCCATAAACTCCCCTTTCCTTTTTTAATTCCCAAACCACCCTTAACCTAATTCATTTCACCGAGACGTCGCCTTTGAACCCTCTTCATCTCTCAAACTCTCTCGAACCTTTCTGAAACCCTAATCGTTTCCCATCTTATCTCACCATGTTTCCACCGGAATCTATGGCGTATCCGGCCATGGATGGTCTGTACTTATCCTTTCTCACCATCAGACCTAAGCTATTCAAGGTTTGAAGCCCGACTTCAATGACCTTCTTCAGATCCTTCTCAGATCTGTAGATCTATGGCTTCTCTGACCATTATTCCGGCATGTTCAAGCGATATGAGTCTTTTCGACTCAGGATCTGACTTTCCTCAAGACCTTTCTCATTGCTAGGGTTTTCTCTGTAACTCTAAGCCATCTGAGGTTCTGTACCCGCCTATTTTCTTAGATCTGTGATATGTCTGGACTTTATTTGACATTTTAAAAGTTTTCCCCAAATTTCCTTTTTAAAATCGTTCAATTTCGATTTTAAGTTTTCTGAAAGAAATTCTTCAAAAATCTTTCTGATTCTTTCCGTTATTTCTTTATGTGTGTTTATCTATGTTAGGATCGTATGTTTTCTTTTCTACTACGCATGAGTTTGCTCTCTTGTTTCTTTTCTATTATGCGAGACTCTTCTATTTTGTTGTCACTCTTATGCTCTCATGTTAATCCGTGTTGTTAATCCTTATTCTTTGCTATATGTGTTTATGGTTGAGTTCTTTGATTTTGTTCACTTTACTGAGTTCTGTTTGTGTTCCTGCTAAGCATATTTCATCTACTTTTGTTTAAAGCTCGTATTATCTCTTTCTTCTGAACCTGTTTAAACTCCAAGGTTTCTCGAGTATGTTCTCATGACTTTGAATCAGTGTTCTTTCTTCGTGTGTGTTTGTCTCTCATAAGTCTTTGGAAAAGACTTCTGAGCCCCTCTCAAGTGGCCTGCCTTCTCATCTCCATTGTCTGACTCAATTTGAAACCCTAGGATTTGGGGGTTTCTTTGGCAAGTGGTATTAGGGACCCTAGGCTTTCAGACTCACTATGAGTCTGTAACTGAACTCGAATCCCTTTTGCTTGTGGCTCTAAGACTTTCAATGTTAGACTCTTTTTCTAAGAAACCTGGCGATTCCTTTTGCTTGATCTGTGTGCTTTATATATGAGAAATTCCTCTTTCAAAAGTTTTCACCAATTAAGTGATTGATTCTGAAATCCCTTTAATAAGGCTGATGAATTGTCACTGATTTTTCTTCGATTGAACCTCTTTTACCTTTCTTGACTTGGTTCATTCGAATTGAACTTGTAATTTTGGTTTCATGGCTGTTTGATTGATTCCCTTGCCATATTTGGCACAAATCGTATGCCATTGATTATTTTCCTTAAATAACTTCTATGTACTTACCCCTTTTGTGCTACTTTGAAAAGGTTTTAATTAAAACTTCTTTCCTTAACTAATTTTTACCCGTTGAAATCAGAATCCCTTAACCAAAGGGAGGTTGATTTCAATGATATTTCCTTGACTTTCTTACTTTCTTTCTGCACTATAAAAGGGACTACCCTTCTGTACTTTTAAGACACCTTACACCTTCAGTTCACACGACCTACACACTACCAGTCCTTAACTCCAATTCAATACTTGCACACTTGCAATATTGCTTTGAATTCAATACTCTTTCAATACTCTGCTCTTGCTTGAGATCTTTTGGAATTGCTTGGCTTGCAACTTGGCTTTTTCTCAGACTATTACTTGTTTTCCCCTGAAACTGGTATGTTCTGATTTAATGTTTCTGCCTCAACCCTATGTGCTTATTTACAGTTTTCTGCAATCCTATTTACTTTACTGCTCATGTTCAATGACTTGTTCTAAGTATGTTCTTTCCCTGCACCTGTTTCTATTGTGAATCCCTACCCCCTATTCCCTTCTATGTGTTTGAGTTAAGGCTTATGGCCTGGCAGTATTCAAATTGATGCTCAGGTCATAACCTGATCCACAATGGATCCTAACTCTTAAGATTTGGCTAACAGGCTGGTTGGGGGTGTGCCAGCATTACCAATTGCTGAGCATGACCACCAGCCTGCCATGGCTTTCCCCTAATTCCCTTATGCACTTACACTTATTGTTAGACCCTTAAGTTTTACCCCCCTCTTATGAGCCTTGCTTTGGGACCTTGAGTTCCCTCTGAACTTGGAAATCAGAGGGTTGGCCCTTCCATACTGCACTATGATCTCAATTCTGCAATGTGTTTGGGTTGTAAGCACTGTCCGGGGCCCTTTGAGACGCTTGGGAACTTTGACACATCCCAAACATGTGAAAGGCTTTTGGAAATCAGATCCTGGAAGTTGGTTTATCTCATATTGTTGGACTTTGAGTCTGAATTAGGCTATTTGGTTGTAGCTGGAATTTCTGATGTAATTTTACTTTTTTCTGATTCATTCGGATCTGTAATAATTTGTAATAACTATTGGGGTTGGCTAGTGAAAGGGTATGGGGATGAATGTATGCAAAGGGTAGACAACTTGCCTATAGGATTTTTTTTTATTTCTGCATTCTCATCTTAAAACTCATGCCTATAAGATTTTCTGATTTCTGCATTCTCATCTTAGAAACCATGCCTATAAGTTTTTTTCTGCACTTCTGAATTCTCATCTTAGAAACCATGCATATATGTTTTTCTGCATATAGAAATCCTATCTCTAAGATATGCGTTTCTGCATATAGAAAATTATGATCGTAGTTTTTCTGCACTTCTGCATTCTCATCTTAGATACCATGCCTAGAGGACTCTTGCATCTACGTAATCATTTAAAACCAATAACGCTTAGATAACTTGCCTATAGGAGTAATCAATTGAATCAGCTTTATCTATTTCGTCTATGAGTCTAAAATCAGTCATAAGGTCGTTTAAAATCTGCAGATCTTTTGTTTATAGAACCAGTAATCCTCTCTTTAAAATCAGTACGCTCCGTTAGATATCATGCCTATAGGTTTCACTTAGGCGAACCATTAGGTCATTAATTAACTGTGTCAGTTTTGATAACTACAGCCAGACAAGGCTAATTCGGACTCCTCATCTGAGAAGTATGTGATAAATCAGCCTATCCTAATGCTTTTATATTTAATTCAAACTATAACCAGTATTTGAAGTCATGCTAAATAATTTGCTCCTTTAAGTAAGGAGGCATGTTTGAGCCCTTAAACTGCTATTTGTTTCCCCCTACTTGTTTATGTGTTTTGTTTGTCGCATTAGAATTTTGTCCTTTTAAAACTCTGGAAAAAAACCAACCTCCCTCCCTTTAGGACTAGTAGTCCCAAATGCCTCCGGGACTGATAGGATCAGAATGGGTAATAGCATGCAGTAAGCAATAACACTATTCCGCGTTTAATCCCTTAACGGGGTGGAAGGGGTAGATATGGACATGATGACCGGTGCGCTAATACCACGTGCGACCCCTCTTCTGAGGAGTGATTGTCGGGTATAGCATTGATGTGATCCATATTGTTTGTAAACCTAGGACCCCTTCCCCTTTACTTGCTATCCCTTTTTTTTAACTGTCCAGACTATTTGCTTAAGATTTCTGTTTTCTTTATCTTTTTTTAAACTTTCAATTCACTTGCAACATTATGTGTAAATCCCCTTCTATTTGAGACCTTTATTTTCTTACTTGTTATTTAAAGTCACAATTGTAACATGGCCGGGAACCACACTAGTGGATCTTGGGGGGTGCCTAACACCTTCCCCTCAAGATAATTTCTAGCCCTTACCCGAACTCTGGTTTTCCAACTCGAACTCTTCTTTAGTGTCCTAATGCACTTTAATCATTAGGCGGCGACTCTTCAACCCAAAAAACCCAATTCCCAAGAGGGAACGAGTTGTCCTCCCAAATGTCATGAACCCGATTTCGCCATTAGAAAAAGGGGGCGCGACACTAGTAACACTCAAGAAATTGGGTAAGGGATTGCATGAAATAAAGGATGGAGCCATCAACGTGAAAGCCTTCGACGGTTCCCAAAGGTCCACCTTTGGGGAGATTAGTGTGTGTTTGCAAATGGGGCCAACTTGGTTTGATGTTGATTTCTAAGTGATAGACGTGCCAGCATCTTACAATCTGCTGTTGGGATGGCCATGGATTTATGCTGCCAGTGCTGTAGCATCAACACTGCATCATGCAGTAAAGTTTGAGTTGAACCACAAGGAAGTGATCATTCACGGCGACGATAGCCACCCTATATTTAGTCGCCAGACCATTCCATCAATCGAGGGGAGAAAGAAGCTAGGAGGAGAGACTTACCATCACATCGAACGGGTAAATGCTGTTGACAAAAACAAATGGTGGGATAACAAGATCAAGAGCATACTGAATTGGACTGTGTACGAACCTGGCAAAGGGCTCAGCAAGAACCTCAAAGGAATCACCAAGCCCATAAAACTCAAGAAACATGGCACCACTTTCGGTCTGGGATATGAGTACACCTAGGAAGAATTCCAACCGGCCGATATTATTTATGGGTCAGATGAAGAGGAAGCACTCGCAGCAGTAAAGAACTTGTTCCTAGAAGACAATGACATGGACTTTTGTGTTGTTCTTGAGGAGGAGGGGAGGAAGGCCCTTCCATATAGGCTGTAAGTAGAGGAGCACGCCTCAATAACTGGACTATCAGGACAACCAGAGCCCGACAAGCCTCGGGGTAGCAAGGCTAAAACAAGCATCATGCACTGTTTTTTATTTATTAAATGATTTTCTTTTCACATTTTTAATTTCCGCAATAAGATCTCCAATGTCCCAAAATAGTTACGCAATTTGACAAAGCATTTTAACTTTTTTATGAATCAACACTTATTATTTTTCTCTCATTACTTTACTTATACAACATTCTTATTACTTATCTTGATGAACCAATGACTGTGACATGAAATGAGACAACGCAACAAACGGACATAGATTCAGAGGAAGATGACATACCAGAGGAGATTGTTAAAGAAGTTGAGAATTTTGAAAACAGACCCAAGTCCAACCTGGACGATACCGAGGTTGTTAACTTGGGAGATACAGAAAATGTCAAAGAAACACGAATCATCATCCACTTATCGCCATCAGAAAAGAAGGAATACACAGAATTCCTAAGACAGTATGAGGACATATTCACCTGGTCATATGATGACATAACTGACCTGAGTACGTCTATTGTGGCTCACAAACTGCTAACCGATCCAACATGTCTGTCGGTAAAGCAAAAGCTCAGAAAGTTCAAGCTTGATATGAGTCTGAAAATCAAGGAAGAAGTCACTAAGCAGGTCAAAGCTAAGGTTCTCAGGGTACTAGAATACCCGACGTGGTTTGCCAACATCGTGCTAGTACCAAAGAAGCACAGGAAGGTTCGAGTCTATGTCGACTACCGAGATCTCAACCGGGCCAATCTGAAAGACGACTTCCCTTTGTCAAATATACACATCCTGATCGACAATTGCGCCAAGCATGAGTTCCAGTCATTTGTGAATTCTTCCGCCGATTATCATCAGATCTGGATGGATGAATAAGATGCTGAAAAAATGGCTTTCATTACACCATGGGGAATGTACTGTTACAAGATGATACCGTTCGGCCTGAAGAATGCTGGGGCCACCTACATGAGGGCCATGACCACCATTTTCCATGATATGATACACAAGGAGATAGAGGTGTACGTAGATGATGTTATCATCAAGTCCAAGAAGGCCATTGATCACATGGAAGATCTGAGGAAGTTCTTCAATAGACTTCAAAGTACAACCTGAAACTGAATCCTACAAAGTGTGCATTCGGGGTTCCTGCTGGAAAATTACTTGGGTTTATTGTGAGTTGCCGAGGAATAGAACTGGATCCATCAAAAGTCAAAGCTATTCAAGAATTGTCGCCGCCAAAGAACAAGAAGGATGTGATGAGTTTCTTGGGGAGGCTTAACTACATCAACCGGTTCATAGCACAATCTACAGTTATCTATGCGCCAATCTTTAAGATGTTAAAGAAGGACACCGCTACCGAATAGACTTATGACTGTCAAAAAGCTTACGACAAAATTAAGGAATACCTATCAACACCACCTGTCTTAGTCCCGCCTAAGCCTGGTAGACCCTTATTACTCTACCTTGCAGTATTGAATAGAGCTTTCGGTTGTGTTCTGGGGAAGCATGACGAAACGGGGAGGAAAAAGCAGGCTATTTATTACCTCAATAAGAAGTTCACCCCGTACGAGGCCCGGTATTCTCTGTTAGAGCACACCTGTTGTGCTTTAACTTTGGTAGCTCAGAAGCTGAGGCACTACTTCTGTTCCTATACTACATATCTCATATCAAGGATGGATCCTATGAAGTACATCATTTAGAAGCCCATGCCCACTGGAAAGCTAGCCAAGTGGCAAATCTTGTTGAGTGAATTTGAAATTGTCTACATAACCCAGAAGGCAATCAAAAGACAGGCACTAGCAAATCACCTTGCTGATAATCCCGTGGATGGAGAATACGAACCCCTAAAAATGTATTTTCCTGACGAAAAGGTATCATTCATGGGAGAAAACATTGATCCTATGACGGTTGGAGAATGTTTTTCGATGGAGTAGCAAATTTCATAGGAGTTGGCATAGGAGCAGTCCTAGTATCAAAAAACAGTCAGCATTATCCGGTGTATACCAAACTCAGGTTCTCATGCACCAACAACATGGCCGAGTACGAAGCCTACATCTTATGGCTCAAGATGGCCATTAACATGAACATTCAAGAGTTGCTAGTGATCGGAGATTCGGACCTACTTATACATCAGGCCCGAGAAGAATGGGCAATGAAGAACTCCAAGATACTCCCGTATTTGCATCATGTATAGGAATTGAGAAAGAGGTTCACAAAGACGGAATTCCAACATGTTCCCAGAGTCCAGAATGAGTTCGCCGATGTATTGGCTACCCTATCATCCATGATACAACATCCAGACAAAAACTTCATTGATCTCATTCCAGTAAAGATCCACGATCAGCCAGCTTACTGTGCCTACATTGAGGAAGAAGCAGATGGAAAGCCTTGGTTTCATGATATCAAGGAATATTTGGCAAAAGGCGAATACCCAGAACTTGAAAATCCTACTCCGAAATGCACACTTCGGAGGTTATCCAACAATTTATTTCATATCGAAGGAATCCTGTATAAGAGGACTCCTAATTTGGGATTACTAAGGTGTGTTGACGCAAAGGAAGCATCCAGGCTACTAGAGGAAATTCACGTCGGGACTTGTGATCCATATATGAACGGTTTTGTCTTAGCAAAGAAGATACTCCGAGCTGGTTACTTTTGGATGACTATGGAGACGGACTGTATCCAGTATGTCCAGAAATGCCATCGTTGCCAGATACATGCAGACATGATAAAGGTACCTCCAAATAAGCTTAATGCAACAAGCTTGTTGCGGACGTTCGCTGCTTGGGGAATGGATGTCATTGGACCAATCGAGCCTGCCTCTTCCAAAGGTAACAGGTTTATCCTAGTAGCAATCGACTATTTCACCAAATGGGTCAAAGCAGCATCTTTCAAAGCATTAACTAAGAAAGTCGTGGCAAACTTTGTCTGTGACCGCATCGTTTGTCGATTTGGGATTCCAGAATCAATCATTACTGATAATGGCTCCAACCTCAAGAGTGACTTGATGAAAGCTATGTGTAAAACTTTCAAGATAAGACACAAGAATTCTACAGCCTGCAGACCTTAGATGAATGGAGCTGAGAAGCCGCCAATAAGAATATCAAGAAGATACTAAGGAAAATGATAGAGAAGCATAAGCAGTGGCACGAGAATCTATCATTTGCTTTATTGGGGTATCGTACCACAGTCCGCATGTCAATTGGGGCAACCCCCTATATACTGGTTTATGGTACAGAAGCTGTCATTCTCGCCGAAGTGGAAATTCCTTCCTTAAGGATCATACAAGAAGCTGAGCTCGATGATGCAGAATGGATAAAGAGTCGTTATGAGCAGCTAGCTCTTATAGATGGAAAGAGAATGAATGCAGTTTGCCATGGTCAACTTTATCAGAACAGAATGTCCAGATCTTTCAACAAAAGAGTCAAGCCAAGACAGTTCACGCCGGGGCAGCTGGTGTTAAAGAAAATTTTCCCGCATCAAGATAAAGCCAAAGGGAAGTTCTCTCCCAATTGGCAGGGTCTATACATGGTTCACCGGGTTCTGACAGGAGGAGCCCTCATACTTGAAGAAATGGACGGAGAAGTCTGGCCAAAACCAATTAATTCAGATGCAGTCAAGCACTACTATGGGTAATTTTTATGCTTTCCTTATATGGTGTAAATTGAACTACGCCTGACCTGATTCCCGTTTACAGTCGTCGGTTCATCTAAAAGTTGTTTCTTAATTGTATACTTATGTCATATTTTTACAAATTCATGCATGTTTATTATCAAAATCGCCTTGTTTAGCAACACTACCACAATGATACATACAGTATCACCAGATCAAAGCCGAACAGGTCAAGCAAAGCCAGCAGGGATACGAACTAACCTCCTCCTTACAAAACTCACAATTTTTCTTTAAATGCAGGCACCGAAATAACATACTATACACTTACGAGACAAACATTGTTCAGGAATACAATTCTCGGAACTATTACACTTACCAACATTTTCTATCCACGCATGCCAGTGATATTCTGTATGGCTCAATGTCCCAAGAAGTCACAATATCGCAATCTTCTATCAGCTAAGAAAGCTCTATTACCATTTTTATTTCTTTTATAAGGCTACCATTCTGCCTTTTGAGAATAAACGTTGTCTCCCTCTGCATTTCTGCATTGCATAAGGCTACCATTCTGCCTTCCGAGATGAAACGTTGTCTCCATCTGCATTTCTGCATTGCATAAGGCTACCATTCTACCTTCCAAGGTTAAACGTAACCTCCATCTGCATCTGCATGGCTGAAAGATAGCCACGTCATCTACATTTGCATGGCTGAAAGATTGCCACCTACTGCATTGCATGGCTGAAAGATCGCTACCTACTGCATTGCATGGCTGAAAGATCGCCACCTACTGCATTGCATGGCTGAAAGATCGCCACCTACTGCATTGCATGGCTGATAGAACGTCATCTTTGCATTGCATGGCTGAAAGATCGCCACCTTATTTACATTTTTATGGCTGAAAGATCACCACCTTATCTACATTTACATGGCTGAAAGATCGCCACCTTATTTATATTTGCATGGCTGAAAGATCGTCACCTTATTTACATTCTGCATAGATGAAAGATCGCCACCTACTGCATTGCATGGCTGAAAGATCGCCACCTCTACATTTGCATGGCTGAAAGATCGCCACCTCTGCATTGCATGGCTGAAATATTGCCACCTTATTTACATTTGCATGGTTGAAAGATCGCCACCTTATATACATTTGCATGGTTGAAAGATCGCCACCTTATTTACATTCTGCATAGCTGAAAGATCTCCACCTTATTTACATTCTGCATGGCTAAAAGATCACCATCTACTGCATCTCATGGGCTGAAAGATCGCCAAATTATCCAAAGGCGTCATTGTTCGGAGGCACCATTTTCATAGCCCGAGAACGCCATGTCATGGCCTGAGGATCCTTTTTAATCTTTTGCATATCATTATTCAAGGGCATCATGGTTTGGAGGCACCACCCTCATAGCTTGACAACATCATTTCATGGCCTATGAATCCTTTATTGTATGCTTCATGGCCCAGGAAGTCAAGGTCTAAGGACGTCATCCTAACCGTCCAAAGAAAACCTTCATGGTCCGACGAGAATTTGCATCATGTTTAAATTTGCGCACAATATATGCATGTATTGCTTATTTGCAGGTAAACTGGCAAGCAATGGCCATCTCGGCAGGAGCGATCCCGCTCCAGTTCCTGCAGCCCTATTAGACCTTAACCATTCACCTCGTCCTAGATATCGCGTCCGTTCTTGAAAGTCCCCATCGGCATACTCTGCCGACGGATTCTGAACTACATATGGCCTGATTCCTGTAAAATCGGGGATATGTAGGCAGCTCAAAAGCCAGGGCATGACCTAACCCTTTTCAAACCATTCTCTCGATCAAAATTGGCCATCATATCTTTACCCGACAACTCTTTCATCCTTCCCGGGTAAAGAGGGGCAGCTGTTGATACCCAATTTTTTCTGTATATTTTTATATGCAAAATACTTTCCAAATAGAATGTGTACATATATAAGTATGTCCAAATGTTTTATTATTTTTTCTTCATTTTTAAAGATTTTTAAATCAATTTATTGCCCTATTTTATCCATAAAAACCCAATACTTATTCTCAAAATTATCATTTTTGGTGATTCATTTATTGTATTCTCATATTTATGCTAAAATATAGCTAGGATAATTTTTGCATACTTTTACAAACTTTATTGGTATTTTTAAAGCTAAATTGCATATAATTGCAATTTTAGCCTCTTTTAGGATTAACTACGTTTATGTTCATAAAAATTAGGTCTGGTATTTTTAAATAGTTAACTATGTGTTATAAATCATTTTGGTACCTTTAATTTATTTTCAGAAATTAATTTATTATTTATTATAAATCGAATAGGGAACATTGTCTATTTAAATGTTAGCCCAATTTCATTTCAATTATAGCAAAATTTTGAACCCAATTAGACCCAATTCAAACCCAATTAACCCGGCCCATATCCATTCATACCCGACCCCCTAACCCAATTAAACCAACCCATACCCGTATCCCCACCTAACCTCTTTAATCACAGCCGTTGATCACTTAGATCAATGGCTCTCGTCCCTCCTTTCCTAATTAAACCCAAAAGACCACCCCAAACCCTTTCATTATTCACACTTCGCCGCCTCTGAATTCGGGTTATGGCTGTTCTCCAGCCATCTCTAACCTTTCTTCGGCCAGCCATGGCTATTCGAGTCTAACTCTTGACTCTCCTACTTAGATCGATGGTTTTCAAAGCCTTTCTCACCACTTGGGGTTCTTCTGAAACCCTAACCTTTAAGGTTCTCTCGATTTCTCTTAGATCTATTTCAGATCTATGTCTGCTCTGAACTTTTAAGCACTTTTCTCGAAGTTTCTTTTAAAACTTCGCTTTCAAAACTCCTTATCCTTCTGATTAAGGTTCTGTTAAGTTATTTCGAAACCTTTCTTTGATTTCTGATATGTTTTGCTGTGTTTGCTCGTATTATCCTTCTGCCTGAGTTTGCATGTTAAAACCCCTAATTTCTTTTAACTATTTATTAAATAAATGATTGTTTGCCTGAGTTTTGTCCAATCTGTCTATTTATCCTCTTTTTAAAACCCTTCTATTGATGAAAATCTTATGGTTTTGGGTCTGAGATTGTTCGTTTAAGTGCGGAAATTCTTTTCGAAATCTTTTGTTCACCGTTTGTGTCTTACATTATCTATATGCAAAATATTGACACATGACTTTCTCTTTGATTGATTCTGATTCCCCCGTTTCTTGGTCTAATTTGAACACTTTACTTTAGACCTTCGATCCCTACTTTTCTACTCAATCTGATTGGCTGCTTGATTCTTACTGTCTATTTCCCTAATTAGAGTTTTTCTGAACCTAGCCCTAATAGTTTACTCTATGCCTAATATGTTTGAATTATCTCCTTGTCTATACATTGATTTCTTTCCTTATTTGTTACTCGTTCTTACCGTTTGAACTGATTCCCTTAAATTAAGGGAGTACTTGTACTGATTTTGGTTCTAATTGGTTCTGAGTTCCGTAATTACTATACAATTGTAATTCTTGCCTTATTTTACATGGTTTCGAACTACTATATATACATATTCTCTCATTAACACAAACACACGAACACTTTAGTTCTGAACTCACACTTACACTCAAAACACTCTCTTGCTTTATTACTTGTATTGTGGCCTATTCAGCCAGCTGAAAGCCAAGGCTATATTTCGAAGTCCTGCTACTTTTCTTTATTGCACTTTGCTTCTTTGACCGGTATGTTCTAATTAAGTTTTTCAGCACCAACAACGACATGCTTGCTTACAGATTCTGCATTCTTGTCTGCCCACTGCTTGTATTTAATTCAATACCATTATTCAGCATGCTGTAATTTCCTTCTTCTGTTCTGAATTAATGTATTATGAATCCCAAATCCCTACCCCAATGTGATTAATACTTGTGGTTATTTTGGGGCATGACAGCACTGAACATTACTGAGCATGACCCAAACTTCATCTTCCTATGATCATAACCCTCATGTTTCCCATATATGTTGTGTGCTCTGGTTGATTTACAAGCATGACAACACTCCCTATTGTTGTACATGCCCAGAATTAACTCTTGCCTAAGTATATAGGCTCCTTGCAATGGATTCCCAATCCTCTGACCCTTTGTGTGAATTTATCAATTCTGTGAAGTGTTAATGATTGACTTCTATCACCCTTTCCCTATCTTTTATTCCTTCAGTTCTATGAACTCAGTTTCTGCACTTCTCACTCTCTTCTTAGACTTAAGTTCTGCCCCCCCCCCCCATGCGAGGCTTGCGTTGGGACCCATGAGCTCCCTCTAAACTTGGACATATGAGGGTTGGCATTTCCATACTGCACTTGTCCCTATTCTGGTTATGAAACTTGGGTGTGAGCACTGCCCGGGGTCCTATTAAGGCCCTTAGGGAACTCTAACACACTTAAGGCTAATAAAGGCTTTGGATCAATGGTATTTTGAGTTGGTTTATCCCATAACTCAAAGAGGAAGTCAAGAATCAGGCTTCCTCTGGTTGTAACCTCTTCTTTTACACTTTTCTGATGTAATTCATTATTCGGTTTATAATAATTTGTAATAAACATTGGGGCTTTGGTTGGTGAAAAGGGTTGGCAAATTATGCATGCTCAAAGGTAGAAAATATGCATATAGGACTGCATTCTCTACTTGTTCAAGTCACATTTAGAAGACATGCCTATAGGACTACTCTAATTCTGCATATTCACAATACATTTAGAATCCATGTCTATAGGACTCGCTTGTTTAATTCACATCTAGATAACATGCCTATAGGGATTATATGAAATTCTGCACATTTATCACCGTTTAGGTATCATGTCTATAAGGGTCTAAAATCAGTAACATATAGAAATCATGCCTATAGGGATTCCCAAGTAAAATTCTGGTTCGTTTCTATTCACATTCAATGTTAGATATCATGCCTATAGGGATTAAAATCAGCAATATTTGATATCGTCGCTTACAGAATCTGAAACTAGTTCAATTTAAAATCAGTTCGATTTTGAACTAGTTTTAAACAACTTTCTGTCTTTATTTAACGAAGTTTAGCAAGCATGCCTATAGGATCTCAAACAATTTGTTTTGAGTTAGTATTGTTTCGCCTCATTTTGAATTAAGTAGATATCATGCCTATAGGACCCCGTCTAAACACTTAGGCAAACCTTAGAGTAATAATTGTAAAATTGAATCCATTTTTTGTTAAGTACTACAACCAGCAGGTAGGCCTGTTTCGAACTTCTTATCTAAGTTATGTAATAAACTAATCTGCCTTAATAATCAACTTCACTTGTCTTTATGTGCTTTAATCAGACCCAAAAAGTATATGCAAGTCATGCTAGTTATGTGTTTTGTTTGAGGAGGTATACTTGAGCCTTATGTGTTTATGTGTTTCCCCTTTAATGTGCAGTCTTTTATATGTTTTGTATGTCGCCTTAGATTTTTACCTTTGAAACTTCAAGTCAGCCTAATATCCCTCCCCTTTAGGATTAGTAGTCCTAAGTGCTTCCGGGACTGATAAGAAGGGACGGGTAATAGCATGCAATAGCATTCGAGACCAGTCCGCGCTTTAGTACCTAAAACGGGGTGAGAAAGGGTAGATATGGATATGATGACAGGTGCGCTAATGCCATGTGTAACCCCTCTTTTGAGGAGTGATTATCGGGTATAGCATTGATGTGATCCATATTTTTATCAAACCTAGGACCCCCTTTCTTTATTTCCCCTTTCTTTTTTTGGGCATTGTAACTCCTTATTTAAAATCAGCTCTTGTAATTGCTCTTTCAAACCTGGTTTACTTTCTGACCATTGTGTATTGAAATCCCCTCATTTTTTAGCCTTATCTGCTTATGTGTTAATTGCACCCCAAATTCACAATAACTGTCTGGCCAGGAACCACACTAGTAGATCCTGAGGGGTGCCTAACACCTTCCCCTTGGGATAATTTCAAGTCCTTACTCAATCTCTGGTTGTTCAAACAAACTTAGAATTGAATTTCTAGTGGTGTCTTAATGCACCTTAATCATTAGGTGGCGACTCTTCAATTGCAAAACCCAATTCCAAACAGGAACGAGTTGTCCCACACCAAATGTCCTAAACCCGATTTTGCGAGAAAAAGGGGGCGCAACAGCATGGCGACTCTGCTGGTGATTCTTAGGTTTTTACCATTTCAAACTATTACTGTGAATTTATACCTCTTTGTGTGCAATTACTTGTTTAATTCCTTTTAGCATTCAATTCCCTTTTCAACTGCAAAAACTGACTTGTCTTTTTGTTTTCCTTTACTACTTTCCTTTACTACTACTTTAAATTTGAAACGGTTGTATTTACTGCTTTCTTAAATGTGAAAATACGTGACAATATGTTTTTAATTATTGCATAATCATGTTCAACATTATATTCTACTCGTGCCAAATAAATCCCATAGCAATGCTTATAATGAGTGGTTGTGCTCTTCTGATATTATCACCCCCCCCCCACACACACACACACACACCAAATCCGGAAAAGGCATATTTGCGGTAAAACCAGTCGATCAACCGTGTAGTCGACGGCTCCGTGCCTTTCCCCCTTGAGTTGTCCGCTCAAGGGTACCAGTCTAAAACCCCATAGAAACATTACTCTGTTTAAACTTTGCATGCATCATGGTCAAACCTAGACGAGTCAGTTATGTTGTCCGCATAATGACTCTTTAATATAGCCTTATCCAAAGTCCACTGAGATTCCCTAAACCCAAACGGACATTACCACATTCTGTGCATTTATTTGGAGAACTAAAAGCTTTATGTCGATTGTTGATATTAAATAGTCGAGCCTGGTGGGGGCTAAGGGCCTAACCTTATTTGTCTTGCAGAAATATGAGGCACAAAGTCCCCATATTCGGCATGGTCACCAACATCCACCCAAAATTGCTAAGCTGGTGGGGGGGTCTTCACTCTAGCGATCAAACTCTTGTCCGGAAATATTTGGGAAACCTACCTTCTCTCCTGGAAATCCAACCCAACAACAAGATCATAGAAGCTGATACTCTGTTCTGGGATTGTGAGAGGTCTGTATTCCGCTTCAGGGACATTGAAATGACACCCTTACTAGAAGAAATAGGAGGATTGGCCGGTATAGCATGGGAAACTCCGGGTTTGTTGATGCCTGAGAATCGCAAAGGCAGGGGCTTCCTCAAAATGATGGGTTTGAAGAAGAATCCAGAACTAACATGTCTAAAAGAATAATATATCCCCTTTGACTATTTGTATGAGAGGTACGGTCACAACAAATCCTACCGTACCTATCCTGATGAATTTGCCATCACATCATTAGGGCATATCCACCGAAGGGTCTTTGTATTCATGTTTTGTTTCCTGGGGTTGATCGTATTTCCAATGAAGAAAGCAAGAATCCACACCATACTGGCTATGGTAACTAAGACCTTAATGCAAGGAATTGGCGGGCAACTATTCAGCATTATGCCCATGATCATTGTGGAAATATACCGAGCCCTAGAGAAGTGTCAACAGAGAGACAAACTGCCCGAGTTCAAGGCATTGAAGGAAGTAAGGGAATTGAAGGGCTGAACTATGAAGATCTTTGTATACAACTCGATGTCGAACTGCCCGAGGGGTACAAACCTCCAAAGTTCGAAATGTTTGATGGTACAGGGGATCCAAGGGTCCATTTAAGAACTTACTGTGACAAGCTAGTTGGAGTAGGGAAAGACGAGAGAATCCGCATGAAGATATTCATGAGTAGTTAGAAGGGAGATGCTTAGTTTTACTACATTAGCCAAGATTCAAAAAAGTGGTCGAACTGGGAAGGCATGGCGTCCGACTTCATGGAAAGGTTCAGGTTCAACACAGAGAATGCGCTGGATGTGTTTTACATTCAGAATCTAAAGAAGATGTCACGCCCCAAAATCCGAGGAGCGCGACCGGCACTCGACCGGGTAGCCCCGGCCAAGCGGACCTGGGTGTCTTTCCTATTCCACGTGTTACCCCGCATTTTCATTGTCCATTAATCAAGGAAAATAGTCATTTGTAAATTAAAACACCTTTTTTACAAAACGTACATAGCCACTTAATGAAGTTTACAACTTACATCGCCCCATATACAAAATACATATTTACATAAGTTCGCAACCCACATTTACTATCTACGGAGCCTCTAAGGATACAAAAGGATGATACGATACTTGCCGGCAACAAGGCTCCGGCTATACCTTACACAACTACCATAATAAGACTCCGGGAAGGAAAGCGGCATGAGCCACGCAAGGCCCCGAGAGGAAAAGGGCTCACCAATACTTCTATAGGAAAGTGAAGGGGAGCTACGGACGGTGGACTGGAGTACCTGCTATGGATCCACCTACAATCATAACACGAATGTAGCGCCCCCGGCAAAAGAGACATCAGTACATTTGAATTGTACTGGTATGTATGAACAAACTTGCCCTGAGTAAACTCAACCATACACAAAACACAAGTAACAAGTAGTAATGAAATTACCAATCAAATACACCTGAAAGAAAACAATCAAGCCAAACAAGTTACAAACTCTCCATTTCCCCTTCAACATTTTCATATCAATGATTTCACAATTTTCTCATATTTTCATTTCAATAGTGATTTCGATCACATTGTCACGCCCCAAAATCCGAGGAGCGCGACCGGCACTCGATCGGGTAGCCCCGGCCAAGCGGACCTGGGTGCCTTTCCTATTCCATGTGTTACCCCGCATTTTTATTGTCCATTAATCAAGGAAAATAGTCATTTGTAAATTAAAACACCCTTTGTACAAAACGTACATAGCCACTTAATGAAGTTTACAACTTACATCGCCCCATATACAAAATACATATTTACATAAGTTTGCAACCCACATTTACTATCTACGGAGCCTCTAAGGATACAAAAGGATGATATGATACTTGCTGGCAACAAGGCTCCGGCTATACCTTACACAACTACCATAATAAGACTCCGGGAAGGAAAGCGGCATGAGCCACGCAAGGCCCCGAGAGGAAAAGGGATCACCAATGCTTCTGGAGGAAAGTGAAGGGGAGCTACGGACGGTGGACTGGAGTACCTGCTATGGATCCACCTACAATCATAACACGAATGTAGCGCCCCCGGCAAAAGGGACGTCAATACATTTGAATTGTACTGGTATGTATGAACAAACTTGCCCTGAGTAAATTCAACCATACACAAAACACAAGTAACAAGTAGTAATGAAATCACCAATCAAATACACCTGAAAGAAAACAATCAAGCCAAACAAGTTACAAACTCTGCATTTCCCCTTCAACATTTTCATATCAATGATTTCACAATTTTCTCATATTTTCATTTCAATAGTGATTTCGATCACATTGTCACGCCCCAAAATCCGAGGAGCGCGATCGGCACTCGACCGGGTAGCCCCGGCCAAGCGGACCTGGGTGTCTTTCCTATTCCACGTGTTACCCCGCATTTTCATTGTCCATTAATCAAGGAAAATAGTCATTTGTAAATTAAAACACCCTTTTTACAAAACGTACATAGCCACTTAATGAAGTTTACAACTTACATCGCCCCATATACAAAATACATATTTACATAAGTTAGCAACCCACATTTACTGTCTACGGAGCCTCTAAGGATACAAAAGGATGATACAATACTTGCCGGCAACAAGGCTCCGGCTATACCTTACACAACTACCATAATAAGACTCCGAGAAGGAAAGCAGCATGAGCCACGCAAGGCCCCAAGAGGAAAAGGGATCACCAATGCTTCTGGAGGAAAGTGAAGGGGAGCTACGGACGGTGGACTGGAGTACCTGCTATGGATCCACCTACAATCATAACACGAATGTAGCGCCCCCGGCAAAAGGGACGTCAGTACACTTGAATTGTACTGGTATGTATGAACATACTTGCCCTAAGTAAATTCAACCATACACAAAACACAGGTAACAAGTAGTAATGAAATCACCAATCAAATACACCTGAAAGAAAACAATCAAGCCAAACAAGTTACAAACTCTCCATTTCCCCTTCAACATTTTCATATCAATGATTTCACAATTTTCTCATATTTTCATTTCAATAGTGATTTCGATCACATTGTCACGCCCCAAAATCCGAGAAGCGCGATCGGCACTCGACCGGGTAGCCCCGGCCAAGCGGACCTGGGTGCCTTTCCTATTCCACATGTTACCCCGCATTTTCATTGTCCATTAATCAAGGAAAATAGTCATTTGTAAATTAAAACACCCTTTTTACAAAACGTACATAGCCACTTAATGAAGTTTACAACTTATATCGCCCCATATACAAAATACATATTTACATAAGTTAGCAACCCACATTTACTGTCTACGGAGCCTCTAAGGATACAAAAGGATGATACGATACTTGCCGGCAACAAGGCTCCGGCTATACCTTACACAACTACCATAATAAGACTCCGGGAAGGAAAGCGGCATGAGCCACGCAAGGCCCCGAGAGGAAAAGGGCTCACCAATGCTTCTGGAGGAAAGTGAAGGGGAGCTACGGACGGTGGACTGGAGTACCTGCTATGGATCCACCTACAATCATAACACGAATGTAGCGCTCCCGGCAAAAGGGACGTCAGTACATTTGAATTGTACTGGTATGTATGAACATACTTGCCCTAAGTAAATTCAACCATATACAAAACACAAGTAACAAGTAGTAATGAAATCACCAATCAAATACACCTGAAAGAAAACAATCAAGCCAAACAAGTTACAAACTCTCCATTTCCCCTTCAACATTTTCATATCAATGATTTCACAATTTTCTCATATTTTCATTTCAATAGTGATTTCGATCACATTGTCACGCCCCAAAATCCGAGGAGCGCGACCGGCACTCGACCGGGTAGCCTCGGCCAAGCGGACCTAGGTGCCTTTCCTATTCCACGTGTTACCCCGCATTTTCATTGTCCATTAATCAAGGAAAATAGTCATTTGTAAATTAAAACACCTTTTTTACAAAACGTACATAGCCACTTAATGAAGTTTACAACTTACATCGCCCCATATACAAAATACATATTTACATAAGTTCGCAACCCACATTTACTGTCTACGGAGCCTCTAAGGATACAAAAGGATGATACGATACTTGCCGGCAACAAGGCTCCGGCTATACCTTACACAACTACCATAATAAGACTCCGGGAAGGAAAGCGGCATGAGCCACGCAAGGCCCCGAGAGGAAAAGGGATCACCAATGCTTCTGGAGGAAAGTGAAGGGGAGCTACGGACGGTGGACTGGAGTACCTGCTATGGATCCACCTACAATCATAACACGAATGTAGTGCCCCCGGCAAAAGGGACGTCAGTACATTTGAATTGTACTGGTATGTATGAACAAACTTGCCCTGAGTAAACTCAACCATACACAAAACACAAGTAACAAGTAGTAATGAAATCACCAATCAAATACACCTGAAAGAAAACAATCAAGCCAAACAAGTTACAAACTCTCCATTTCCCCTTCAATATTTTCAT